>NC_136853.1:15253940-16708940 GCF_951799975.1 Gobius niger
AATGCACTCAGAAAATGCTGTATGAATACTTATGCACGCCCCACTTTTCACTTTTCTATTTTTTGAAAAATAACAGAATCATGTATCATTTCGCTTTCACTTCACAGTTGTCTGTTACTTGTGTGTTCAGTAAAAAAATCAAAATAAAATCTTTATGTTTAGCGTTGTAAACATGACAAAATGTGCAAAAGTTCAAGGTGTATGAATACTTTCGAGAGGCACTGTATCTGGCCAACACCAGTAATACCAATAATATTGAGCACTATAATAGCTCGAAGTAATGTTTGCATCGAAGAGTTCAATTCCTGCAGGAATTAATCCGTCAATCAGCAGTATTTCCTCAGTAATATGGCGCTGCAAGATGGATTGTATCTAGATCTAAATTTTCAGTGCAATGAAATTCCATATTGAAAGGCTTTATAGTTTCGGACTCAAATCCACTGGTGGATTGGACTTATCGGAAGTATTTTCATGCGGGGGCGGGTTTTACATCTGCCAAAAACAACAAGCACTTATATTAACACTTAATAACGGCACATTGATAAATAAACTGAAACACCTTTGGGGCTTTGTCGTTCAGCTGTGTGTGGAGACTTCTCTGTGACTGGCTGACACAAGGTGCGCTTGATCCAATTATCTGCAAATATCCCAATAAAAGTCTGCTCTCTTCCGAAACGATTTCAACCAGTGCCTTTCCAGACTGAAATGACTGTGCTTAAGTCATTTGATATCAGGTAATGTAATGTCAAGTCAATTAATTGGTTTGTAAGAGAACAAGATCAAATGTGAGCAGCAGTATATGCAATAACTGATGCTCTTGTTTTCACAATTTTACAGCTAAATGAACAAACAACATAGGCAGAGCAGAATCTTCCAATAGAATCTCAGCTTGCATATATTACTTTTTTTTTTAGGTTTCTCTGTTATCTAGCACTTCTTTATCGCTCTACTTTGACGATCTCCATTCATCTTGTCTTGAAGTTTGCCCTTGGCCCTGTTTTGCCTTGAGCCTCGCTGTAATGAGCTGGGGAGCAAAACACGTGAAGCAAACATGTTGCATTATTGATTCGGGTGACGCATCTCTAAAGCAGCTAATGGCGAGGTTGTTCTGCGATGTGCTTCCAGTTGTAGATCACAGTCAAAGAGAACATCAAACATCAAATGTCAAGACTATAGCACACAGATGGGACTTTGTGACAGAACCTTACACCAAAGCACATGAAACACACAAAGACATTATGTTTGGCAAACTTCTACACCTGGACTTAATCCAGCTCAGAACAGATGTACTTGATAATGTTATGACCAATATAATCCTACAAACAGTGCAGTAACTGTTTGTTGTTTCTGCATGATACTTTCAACATTATTGTCAACCCTAACAAATGTTAAGTACATGCTGTAAACTGAAACTACACTACTCTAAACCCCTCTTTTAAAAACTAAAGTCTAGATCTGGATTCAGAATTCAAAACCTTCAGTGGCTGGGGAGGAGGGAGGAGAACATTCAGTTTCCTGACAGCCAAATGAGTAAACTGGTTCACATGACAAGATTTTAAAATTGTCGGCAGATTTTCCAAACCTTAGAGACCCCACACATGACCACAGTGTGTGGTGTTGCAGCCTCACGGCAAAATCAACACATCACACACAAACCGATTTCACTCACCAACATTCCCAGGTCAGACGGGAAATCTCGCAAAACCTCTCGAGATCGAACCTCACTTCAGAGTAAACAAGCAAACAAACACGGCGGACGGAGGAGAGGCAGTGGCAATAGTTTAGGAAAAAAAAAAACATCCATCCGTCCACCGGATATTCTGGTGCGCCATGAAAAGCTGTTTTGATTTTGGATTCCCTTCTGTACTTCCTCGCCGCCTCATCACATGAGAAATGGGGTAAAAAAAAAAATCCAACCCGTTGAATATCCCCAATTTGAGGTTGGAGAGTCCGAGCAGACGAGAGCAGTCATAACACCCCACACTCGGCAGGAATATCTGAATATCTGAAGATTATCGTGGTCATACCGCCTTTGTGATGCCCAATCCCGACCTTGGAAGCTAAGCAGGGAAGGGCCTGGTCGGTACTTGGATGGGAGACCGTTTAGTAGCACCAGGAAGCCTAGCGAATGTAGTGTGTGAGTGAGTGGTTGGTGGTGGTCGGAGGGGCCGATGGCGCAGACTGGTTGCCTCGCTTCCGTCAGTCTACCCCAGGGCAGCTGTGGCTACAATAGTAGCTTACCACCACCGGGTATGGAGTGAATGAATAATGCAATGTAAAGCGTCTTTGAGTGTCCAGAAAAGCGCTATATAAAACCGATGCATTATTAATATTATTATTATTATTATCGTACGATAATTGGAGCATCCTTAAAATTGACGCAAGAGGAGAATCAGGGCTCAAACCGGCCTAATTATCCTGCCGTATGAACCAGGAACTGTCCTTCAGTCTGCTGGACCTGGCTGAAGACCCTAATGTCTACTCCATGAAGTCAGCACAATGAAGAGACTGTATGATGGGTGCCTGGGTTTAGCAAAAGATAGTGAAGTCTATCCCAAATAGTATGAACAAAACAACTAAATAACAGTAATTTTAAAGCAGTACTAAGTAACGTGTTTACCTTAATAAATCCTTTTCGTAGTCCCTGTGGGGGTAATACAAGTGTTTATGGGATGATTGGAGGGTCTTTCATCTCCCCTGGTGTCTCTGGCCAGAATACCATGTTTGCAACTTGATTGCCACCGGACCAGAGTCACCAACACACACCAATAGAATCACGAAGAAGAAGCTAACATGCTAACGAGCAAAGCTAACTGCTGGGTAGCGTCACTTTAAACAGTATTTACAGCCAAGTTTGAGTGAAAAAAAATCATTTCCATTGTACAATTGGATGCACAATATCCCTCTCTCCCTTCGCCTTTTCTGTCAACCCAATATTTTTTTTTAAATGTTATTAATTTCATTGTTTACAGAGAACTTAGAGATCCTGATGTCCTTTCTTGGCCAGTGATTAAGCCATAACGCCTTTGCTGTGCCCGATCCGGTCAGATCTTGGAAGCTAAGCAGCGTAGGACCTGGTTGGTATTTGGATGGGAGGCCGTTTGGGAACAACAGGAGGCCTGGGTGAATGTAGTGAGTGAGTGGTTGGTTGTGGTCGGAGGGGACAGTGGCGCAGATCGGTTGCCTCGCTTCCGTCAGTCTAACCCAGGGCAGCTGTGGCTACAATAGTAGCTTCCCCCCACCAAGTATGGCATGAATGAATAATGCAATGTAAAGCGCTGTATAAAGCCAATGCATTACTGATAGTGTGTTTGTGGCTCAGACCAAGTTATCTGTGATGGGCACATTCAGAAACATGGTGCTGGTCACCCTGTGGTTGTGTCTCTTGTTACATTAGCATGAAAAGAGAATGAAGAAATGGAATGAAAAATGGCACAATCTAAAAAATACTGTTGTTCATTCACCTAATAAATCAAGCTTTATCTCAAGCACACATTGTAATGCATAGCCAGAATACAAATGCAGTTTACAAAAAATATGAAGCAGCATGCCTTGGACATTAATGGTCACGTGAATAACATTTTGCATATGAATGCTTTCCACTAACAAGCAGAAATTACAGCCTGGATTGAAGCAATAAACCCTGATGTACCGCGTTTCCTGCAGGACATCTTTGTTCATATCAGCTCTGATATCCACATTGGTATTGTCATTGCCCAGTCCCTCCGCATGTGTGATGGATTTCCCTGTCATGGCACCATTCGGTCACTGTGAATGGCTCAAAAATCCAGAAAATTAAACCTTAGCCCTGCAGGTGCAAGATTATTTTGGGCCAAATGCCCCACCAAAACAACTCCCCTGGGCTCTATTGTCGAGCCATAGCAATATTCTGCCATGTAGACTGAAAATAATTGCAAATAGCCTCGACTGGAACTGAGCCCAGTGACCTGTGGGGTCATTCAGGTGAGAAAATCAATACTTGCAGAATTCATTCAACAGTCAGTCTGAGGATTTAAGCCACTGATTTATGTCAACAAGTGCAAAAATAGTTTCAGTCAGTGTTGCCATTTAAGCCTCAATATCACTTGACAAAAGTCAAATCAGTATTAATTGTTGTTAAAACAATGCTAGCTCAGCAATAAACCGAGCAAAAAGGCAATAGTTATAAAAATTACGTTAATTTATTTATCCACATTTTTATTAAAGATAAAAAAGAAATATGGTTCATATCCATAATTTACTAATTCACATTCCGAGATAGGGGGCGCTAATGTTCCCTTTATTTATATATTTGAATTCAGACAGTATGAATCTACCCTTCAGCAGAAAGCCTCAATGTAAATGTGCCAGAATTAGCATAGTAGCTAAATCGTTTCAGTTGTCCTCAGGCAGATAAAGAAACATTAATTGACAGAAGAGAAACACAGACATAGTACATGGAACAAGTTACAGTCACAGAGGTCAGTTACAAGGACATTTACAGGTGAGGTAACACGCCCAGGTGACATTGATAATCAACCTATGAGTGCAGGATTGATTTGTTTTCAACCTTTTTTAGGACCTTTTTAAAGGTGTGGTACAATTCCTAGCATGATCCGTCATGTGTGCCTCTGATAGACACCATTGGACTGAATTTAGTGTCGTTGCACATGACAGTCTCTTCTGGTTAAAGCTCAGGTATTTACTCCAGTGTTGCTATTTTTTTTAATATAAAATTCATTCATAGTGGAGGGGCAAGACCATTTAAACTCAAAACACAAAATGTACTTACAATGTTACAGTAATGATAATGTAAAGGCTTTCTGAGGCTTTTCCAGAGTAATGTTTGGCTGTCTCAATCTTAGATTATTATATTATTATCCGTGTTTCCTCTGAGGGAGTGCTGTGTGGCGGTGTGGGCGTTGTCCGGTGGGTGCCTGGATGGAAGTCTTGTGGTAAAAATCTTTGGTTGTAGCTCACAATCGCTGGTCTTAGATTGTACAATGAGACAGGGACGAAGATTTAAAAGAGAACTATTGTCCGACTAAGGACAAGCTGCGACTGACATCAGGCAGTGTTATTTTGGCAGAGTGAGCCTCCTCTTGCTGCAACTAGGATCTCTGTCAAGCGCTTCGTCAACACCGGAGTCATGAGCAACAGAGGCGAGGCAGGAGCAGGCCCGACTCTGCATTTTACAGTTCTTTCCCTGCACTTTTCCATGGAAGTAAACACACACGACATCTGAAGCCTGAAACGGCTACGACCAAAACTTTGGTCATAGCTACAATGTCTCGCACAATGGAGACGAGAGATTATTGCTACTGCCTTTATGTATATATATATATATATAGGATAGGAGATTTTTGTGTCCATCCCACTAGTTTAACATGCGGGGTTTTGGTTGTCACCATGGCAACACTGTAGAAAATACGGCATGAGTCCCATTAACTTTTTTGATCAGGATACCAACAACAAAATATCACAAAATGCTCTGTAAAATGTGTGCCGTTGCAACAAACAAACAAACAAACAAACAAACAAACAAACAAACAAACAAACAAACAAACAAACAAACCGTAAAGCTTATAAAAATAAAAGATAACTTTTGATGTTCCACTCATCTTGATGAGGTACAGTAATCTGTGTCTCATTTGGTGAAACGACTTAGGACGAGTTTGTTCAAATGCGACATCAGTGAAGGCGCTGACTCTGCATTTTTGCACCATGAAGAAGCTTCTAACAATGTTGAAGGTTAGCCCAGCACAAGTTACCAACAACATGATCACTGAGAGCACACGCTACACCACATGCTCCAAACACTGGTCTTGACACCTTGAGACAGTGACATTTCCTTGTTCATAACGACAATATTCACATTATTAAAAAAAAAAAAAAAAAAAATAAGTCACAAAGATATGGAACACAAAGTTTAACTTCAGGAGCACATAAAAAGTGTCTACGGCAGAGTAGGAGGGAGAGTACCACTGCACTTACATAATACATATGAGTTCATTTTAGTCCATTTGTTTTTCTGGAGAGTAAATTTAACAACATCATCCAAATTGATGGCTATTGTTCCCAGAGATATGGGAAATAACTGGAGCTTTGATGGTTAGTGAAAGTGCAGTTGGCAAAGTAGCTGAACAAAGGTGCAAACTGTTCAGTATTTTTGAAGTGAAGACATTCATCTTAGTACTTCTCTGCGCTTTCTCCAAAGTCTATCTTTAGAGAAAAATGTGTTTTGGTTATATCTCCCCCTCTAACACCCCACCACAGGATGTGAACTGTATGATAATAACAAAATAGACAGAAGCCTGACTTTATTGCTCTTTTGAAGCAATGGCAATGGTTGGATGTAAGTCATTGTATCGTCTTGCAATTGTTAATTTGAGGAGAGAGAGAGAGAGAGAGAGAGAGAGAGAGAGAGAGAGAGAGAGAGAGAGAGAGAGAGAGAGAGAGAGAGAGAGAGAGAGAGAGAGAGAGAGAGAGAGAGAGAGAGAGAGAGAGAGAGACTCCTTATGCTCCTTATTGAGAAGAAAGATTACAGTTGACTAAACACACTAATGACATGTTTGTATAAAAGGTGAGCAGATTGATTTATGGGTGCCTTTTCTCTCATTTGACTTCTTGCTTGTTGATATTCATGGCAGTTCAGTTTGGATCAGTTGAAGTTTAAATTGCATAATAATAGCTTTATAATAATGGCAAGGTATATACAATCAAGGCTTGTAGTGAGAAGACGCAATTCTGGTGCACCCTTAGCATTATGTCTCAATATACATACTGTGTATTTAGAACATGAGTGGCAGTTTAGGGTGCGCTTCTCTTCCCACGACCTCTCCACAGTTCCCTGTGTCACGGCCATAGGCCCTCCTGATGAGAACCAAAGCAACATGCCATAGGAAATACTCAGAGTTCCTCACACCACCACTCATTGGGCCCGATCTTGTGCATCAAAACGGAGACGATAGCGTGACATTTTGCGCTCAGTCGGGGCACACTTTGTGATCTTGCCACTCCAGACTTGGCGCATTTAAGTGGGTTGAGACACACACATTTTCCTTCAACCAGATCGACTCCGCGTCCAGGAGAGTGGGAGTGGGGGGTGAACATGTGCTTTTGTTTTGCTTCGCGTTCACGCCAAGCGCGGGTCGATCCGCGCCACAGCGGACGCTGTAGCTCTTTTTCTCTCGAGACGTGAACATGGTTTAGCTCACGATGGGGTAAATAAAGTTTTTAGTTTGACCTATGAGAGCCTAAGGCTTAAGAAAGAACGCAAGACAGCGCAATGTAAACGAGGAAGTGAATGTCAGCCGTGTTTCCATCAGTGCAGTCACCTCCTCTTGTGACGCCCCCTCGCAGGTGGCGGAGGCGAATGGCACATATAGCGCCGCCACTCGGAAAATAATTCGCCAAGAGCCTGCGCCGCCCTGTGCGCCGCCACAAGATCTGGCCCCTGGTGTTGGTCCTGACGGTGCTGTCCCTGGTTGTGTTGGCCAGTGCTCCTTCTGTCCCCGGTGTCTCCTTTTTACCCGTCCATCCTCCTCTTTACTCCACAGCCCATTCCTGGCCCGGGTCCCCAGAGTCTTCCACCCCAATTCTTGCACCCCGACAGTAATCAAGTGACACGTGAGTGCTGTGTATGATTGCACATTTAATCCATCTGTCCACATATCAGTGGTGATGCCAATCCCATAATCAAGCACTTTGTTAATAACATCACATCACAGAGAGCAGATTTTTCGTATTTGGCCTTTTCCTTTTCCTTATCAGAAATGGTCTGTCTATGAGCAATCACTGAGTCTCCATCTTCCATCAGTGTGCCACACGTGTGAAGCCTTTAGAACACACACGGCAGGCGAGACGAGCGCATTTTAACGTGGAAACAGGCGGCTGTTTTTAATGCGATGTTTTGTTGACAGAGGACAACCCGAACACACACGGCACCATACTATATGGTGCCGTGTGCGTATGGCAGCGTCAATATATGGAAGCCATATATTGATGCTGTCACTCAACACAGCAGATGTGCCGTAATGCCTGACTCCAGCAATTCCTCCATCCGTATTATAGTCCATATTCCAGCGCTGTGTCCTCACTTTGTTCTTTGGTTTTCAAAGCTTATTCCAGAGACCGTCTGGTATTCGAGTTTTAGAACGCTAGCTTGTTGATGATATTTGCATGGCTAACAATGAAGGCTGCACAAAGAAGGCACTTCAGAGATATACAAATACAGTAACTTACTACACTAACTGCTGTCTTGCTTTCCTTCCTCTTCTTTCTCCTTATTTTCTTTCGTTTTTGCTGCCAGAGATATAACTTCTCTTCATTTTGTTGAAGGAGATGTGTAGCTGTGTGTTTACTCCAACACGTGGGTGAGCCCGGTCTCTCTCTCTCTCTCTCTCTCTCTCTCTCTCTCTCTCTCTCTCTCTCTCTCTCTCTCTCTCTCTCTCTCTCTCTCCTTCTCCTCTGAGGAGCAGGTGGGGGAGGGGCGAGTTTGGCTCATGGGGCCCTTTCAGGGAATCTGTGCCAATTGTCGTTGCACCTTGTCACTGCTGCCGGGCAGTAACCTTATTCTTTTGGCTGTTTCTAAAGCCAAATTCACGTAATTTTGACTCGTTCGGACATTTCACAAGAGAAATATTTTGTTTTTCCGGTTTAGTTGAACCTGCACTTCTGATTGGCTGGAAATGGAACGTCGAGCTTGGCCATGCGCAGTTAGATTAGCGGTTTTCCTAGGCAAGGTAAACAGTAGAGGGGCACTAAGACACAGCAGGGCCTGGGGGACGCTCTGTCCTTGGACATCAAAATTTACATCACGCTGAGTATCAATCATGTGTGTGGCCTGACAACACAGGGGCTGCTGAATCTGTTCAGCAGGCCCCGAGGTGGAAAAGTAGGAAAGTTAGACCTCAACAATACCAATATACGCAACTCAACTGTACATTATACAAATCCATTACAGATTAAATATACTATTAAGACAATGAACTTTTTTTCTTCATTTGGCCACGGCAAGAAGAGAAGGCCCTGCTTTTGTTTTTTGGTCCACTCCTCAGTAAAGAGAAACTGTTTTTGTTTTTGTTTTTTTAAAGAAGCCTTCTAATGCACGCTGGCATCTCTGCAAACTGATTATAACAAAACCCCATCGCAGCCTACTTCAGCCGTTCAATCAGTGGCAAGGATTTTAATTGACTTCAGTCTCCACAAATGCTCTAAGTGCCCCATAACTAACAAGCAAGGCCCATCTGTTGTAACAACGGACAGTGCATGATGATGAAGACCCCTCCTAGACAACAAATGCTGATGAGGTTTATCCTGGAGTAAGGATGTTGAGCTCGCTAATGGCTACATACGATCGAGCGGCAGCGCATTGACCTTTGGCTTATAGTGTGCTAATCAAAATATTTCTCTGCTCTCACAGTGAACCCACACTGAGGGAAAAGGATGCCACACATGCACCAAGAAGGACATCTGGATCTTAATTTATTAATGTGTTTTATTTGTTTCTCATGGGACTCACGCATGTTAACGCACCATGGTAACCTTGGGCTAATTCTCAAACAGAGGGTGCGACTGGTCTATTGTACATGTTTTAAGCGGTAGGGGAAACTGGAGTACCCGGAGGAAACCTACATGGGGAGAACATGCAAACTCCACACAGAAAGGTTCCGTCCAGATGGGAATCGAACCCGGGACCTTCTAGCTGTGAGGCACGAGCACTCATCGCTGCTCTACCCATGGCGGACACTGGATGGACACTAATGGACACTGAGAAAAGTAAATGTTGGACCTTAATAAATAAATGCAGTGGTGTTTGTAACATCTGTTTGAGTGGCTAATGGTGACTATGCAATGGGTTCTCGGAGGAATTAAAGAACATGAAATGCCAATGTTAATGTGTCGAAGATTTATTAAAGAATGGATCAGGGAACAGGGAAAAGTGTTTATTGATATAGTGTACAAATTGTACTACAAGTAAATCTGAATGAATTAACACCTTCATTCTCAGGTCTCAGGTGTGAAAGCTCATGAGAATTTGTCCAGGCTTGTAATTTAACAGAAGGGAAGGAAAATGAACATATCATATTTGCTTCAACCAAATCATATTTTCAGCCACCACAAGCAAGTTTTTTTTCTTCTTTTTTTCTTAGCCAGACTGAATCTCATACTCCATAGGGGGATTTCGACAGGACCGGACCAGTTCAGTTGAGACTGGTTCATTAAGTGAGGGGCAGCGCCTGCAAGTTTGTGTTTCAATTGTCTTTAGGGTAAAGTGGTCGTTATGGGAGTGGCCAAGGACATTTATATTAATTTGGAAACAACCACAGCCTGATATCACTGTGCTTTAGTCTCGCATCAAACACCTTCGTATATGCAACATTTGGCCATTAGATAGAGCAGAGCGCTTATGATAAAAAAAATACTTATACAATTATTCGATATTCTGCTTTTTACATTGAACAGCGATAGGAAAAATCATATGCAAATGTTTTCTTAAACTATATAAAATAGACTAGGCTCAATTTTTGTGAAAGTAAAAATCAGCATTGCCATGTGATGTATGTTATTCCGTTGCGTCCAAATAAAAGCGGTAGATATAAGGCCTCGCTCTTGTCATTTAGGCAAAAAAGAAGGAATGTTTGGGAAAACTGTTGTGCAAATCAAACTTGAAAACTTGAGCAGTAGATTACTGACATAAATATATGTCTATATTTTCTGTGAACAAGTCATGATAGAGTATGGTTTAAGGAGAGATGAGGTCTCTCCTGTTTGTAGATGTTGTGCACTGCAAAAAGTATTTAACTAGATCAGTATAAACATCTCAATTTGAGCACAATAATCCAAATGTTAGTTGTTTTGACTAGTTAAGAAGTTGTTGGGCATTTGTCCTAGATTATTTCACTTGTTCTGAGATGTTTCTGACTCGTTTCGATACATTTCGTCCTTATTTCAGGTCATTTTCTTTACCAATGGGGTAAGAAAATTGGTCTGATCTCATTGGCAATTTTACTTTCTTATTTCAAGCGAGATTTACCCTAGAACTGGTCTGAAATGTCCTCAAACAAGCAAAGCAAACTTGGTCCGATCAGGAAAAGTGTCTAAATGAGTGAAAACCGCTCAAAACAAGATACATTTCCTTAATTCAAGTCATTTAAGCCAATGCTTGATATTCACTTTTTGCAGTGTGCTGTTGACTTCCTGTGGTCCAATTTCACTTGTCTCCACTGTAGTAACCTCTTGTGGCCCAGGCCTGGAGAGTGTTGTCATGTTAATGAGGCTGCAACTCAGCCCAGGACAGATCAAGAGGCAGGTAATTAGCAGTGATCAGCTGAGATGAGAGTTCAGACTGAAACTCAGGTGTTAGTTGGGTCGTTAGGACTTAGAACTACAAACCGACACTTCAACTACATGCAGTGACACAAGAACCTTCATTGTATGATTATATACTTACTAAAACAGATTAAACTGACTTGGTACTTGGTACGTCAGAGTGAGTAATAAAATGGAGAACACTTCTTTGATTACTTTGGTAATTTAATTTAAGACTGCAGGGAGATGGGCACACTTGTGGTCCGACGATAAATAAGGACTGCTTGCATGTGGGGGTGGGGGGGCTTGGGCACGCTTGAGAGCTTTCAGATACCATTCTTGCTTTTAGCTGATTGAAAGTGTGATGAAAAAAAGGGGGTCTAGTATGCTTAATCACGGTTATTTCACAAATGTAGCCAGGGCTTATAAAATGCCACAGACTCTGTGCCTTGTAGCGGGAATCATTTCTGTAATTGCAACCTATACTGCCACTGTTTTCTAATTCCTTCAAGTGCATCCACTGGCCCCCACTGGCTTAGGGTGCGTCTCCAACTGATCATTCTACCAGAGCCGCAAGCCTTAAATCCCTCTTCATCGCGCACGGCCTATCAATAAGCTTGTGTAAATCACAGAGGGCTGTAGCACTCTCATCACTCACACTTTTTAGCCTTAAAGGGCCAGTATAATACCTGAGATTAGCAAACCGATATCCTTAACCACTGTATTTCACTCTTGCAAATGATTTTTGGTACGTATTTTATTGAGCAGATGTTTTTCATTGAAGGTGTCCTTGAGGGGAAATGAATAGATTTTTGTGTTGAAACTTGCTCCTCGCTGTAATATTGATCAGAATTGGATATAGTCACTTGATATTACATGTACCGTCTTGTGCTTCAAGGTTATTTTTGGAGCCTATTTTTGCTAAGTCATTTTAGTTACAAATCAACAGTGATGCTAGAATCACAATTATACCTCACCTATATATACCGTAAATACAGTGGGAGGGAAAATGTCTTACATTGGTTAATTATTGCAAAGGGACAATAACGTACAGCTTCGATCTGTGGCTCCAATTGAAATGCATTATCTGAATTACAGTTCACAAACAGTTGTAAATCTTCACTTCGTTGTCTTCTTCTGGACCTCGATCCCTACTCTGTGCATGTCCAAATCTAGAATCAATCGGCCTCAGACCCTTGTGCTTCTGCATTGTCCTCACCACTTCCCCTTGCATACTTGCTGTTTTTCATCTCCTCATACAGCATTCATGTGCAACTTGTTGAGTCCAGTCTGAGCATATGAAGTATCTTCAAAAACACACATTTCAACTTGTGATACATTCCTTGTGCTGGATAAAGCATTCCCATGCTACAATTTGCATGTTCTTTTTTCACTCTACACTTGTTGAGGTGTTGAGATAAAATGTGCACAAGAGGCAACAAGAGACAATCCCAAACAGGAATGGTTTCAGAGGTGGAGCCTGCTGAGCTTCCGAGAGACAGTTTTCTAGTTGCATTTGACTGGGCTCGTCAGCCTGAGGTGATGCTGAACCCTGCAGAGGTGGCACAGTCCAGGATGACAACTCAGTAAGTGCCATCGCCAAAAGATTTGTTTCCAGCATTTTCTGAAGAGCATGAAGAATAATTCAGGATATGGGCACAACTCTACATTTAAACCTCCACAATCATCAACAGGTTTGTTACCTGCTAAGTTATGATGGGAAAAGCAGCGGCTCTACTCTAAGCTCCTCTTAGTTGACTGAGGAAACTCCTTTCGGCCGCCTGTATCTGCGATCTTATCCTTTTGGTCATTGCCCAGATCTTATGACCATAGGTGAGGGTAGAACATAGATCGATCAGTAAATCAGCTCCCTCTTCACCACAACAGTCACAGTAACAACGATCACTGCCGATGTCGCACTGATCCGTCTATCAATCTCACGCTCCATCCGTCCCTCACTCGTGAACACGACACTGAGATACTTGAACTCCTTCGCTTGAGGCAAGGCCTCTCCACCGACCTGTAGAGGGGAAGCAACCCATGGCCTCGGATTTGGAGGAGCTGATACTCATCCCACTTCACACTCGGCTGCAAACTGCCCCAGGGCAGCTGAAGGTCCTGGTTTGATGAAGCCAACAGAACAACACCTGAAATCCTGGGGTTCCTGGCTGTGTCTTTAAGTTCTGTCCATAGAACTAATAATTAAACTTTTGTTTAGTCATTTATACTGCATATTTCATGTGCACAGACTCAATATGCCTGGGAAGAAAATAAATGAATTACACAACATAAAAAATAAAAAATAAACTCAAATACGTTAATACAGCACATACACACACAAAAAAAAATAAAACAATCCATGTACATTATAGTATATTAAATAACTTCAGAAAAGCTGGAGAAATTGTTTAATCAAATAAAAATATGGACTGTTTTGCTTAGTCGACTGCCTCTGTGATTTAGTTCTGGATGAGGCTAAGCTATAGTTTTGTGTTGACTCTTCATGTCCTGGTTTTAACACCTCACACCTCACCATCTTTATACTACTATATTTGATTTATTAGTAATGAAATAAAACGACTTTACTAAAATGACCTTACACAATTATTTACTTTATTAATTCACTAATCAGTAAAAAAGGGTGATGTTCATAGTAAACGTGTGGTTTATGGCAAATTCAGCTTCAGAACAGAGCACAGTTTTCTACAGCAAATACATTAACAACTAAGTGTAAAACCTTTGGAATTATCTTGGATTATTGAGACATTTTAGACAAATGTACAGGACTACATATAGTAGTGAAAGAAACAGAATGCCATTGTGTGTATGGCATAGTATATGATAAATAGCTATAAAATATAAAATATATGAACAACTTTTTGGTGAAAATACAGAACTGTTCTTCTCCACAAATGTATTTTCAAGTTGCATTGGCCTGTCCTGGATAGAAAGTCTCACCAGCTGTTCCAACCTCAGAATGGCAGATATAGGCTTATTTCAGTGGGAGAGGCTCATGTGAGGTGGACATTCTTTTACTTCGTGGCTCACAGTGAGGCCTTAAGTTGAGAAAGTACTGACATGTTATACATTTCCTGAATCCTCAGAGTCTAGAGAGTTACCCAGTGTCAAACATTTGTCTCTGTGATGTTCCTTGAAGAAACAGCGTTAAACATAGTAAAACTGTTTTTTGTGAAAATGGTGAAAAAACGTCCTCAGGTTTGTGTTTGAGGAGCTTTGGTTACCACGGCAATAGTCACAGAGTAGTACATTTGGGCTCAAATGAAACATAAAAATGTCTTCTTTACAATGATACCAAATACAATGTGTAAATCAGTATCTAATGGGCTGGAAATGGCCTAAACCAAAATATGGACCAGTGTCAAAAGCAACTTTTTTGACATGGGGGTGGTTCACTTCAACAGCTGAAAACTATGATAAAGCTGTAACTCTGAAAAGGCTATCATACAAAAATATAAACCTCAGACATGGACCTACATAAAAATCAATGATAGCCTTTGCCACCTTTTCGGTACCGATATTTGGTCTGGCCCATGGACTACTTGTATTGTATTGTATTACTGTAGATCTATTGGTTCCAATGGATTACCATGGCAACGCCCCTGGAGTTCTATCCCAGATGTGTGGAATGTTTACAGCTGTTCTAAATGTGATGATGTCATCATCTCTGTATGACCTCATGCCTCAGACAGTCATTCCTTCACACACCCACGAGCCTTTCGACGCATCTGACACATTTTGACGTATCTCCACGCATTTTGACGTATTTTGACGCATTTTGACGCATTGAACTGCATTTTGTTGCATTTCAACGCATTTGCCACATTCTCTGACACATTTTGTGGTTCATCAAAGCATTTTCCAGCTTTTTTCACAAACGCCTTCGTGAAAAAAGCTCAGTCCATGAAAATGTTTGGGAAGAAGCGTTCTTCCGACGCCGCGCTCATTCAGGAGCTCCGGCTTGCGCTCTGTTCAGCGGAGAGTGTCAATCTCTCTTTGCAGAAGCAGGTGCAGAGCGATAAAGCATTGTTGGTGAGGGACCTCGCCGACAAAACCCTGCGTTCACAGGAGGAACTGTTCGTCGAACGCGAGGCCCTGAGGCAGAGTAGAGCTGAAGTCCAGGCTCTAAACGCCAAAAACCAGGGTCTGAATGAGGAGAACTTAAGGCTTCGAGCGGCCGTGTCAGAGCGGGATGCCAAAATTCTCCTCTTTCAACAGGAAAAGGATAATCAGAAGGACAGTTTGACGCTGGTTATCGATGCCCTGAAGACGAACTACGGACAGCTGAAAGTAGCAGACGCGAGTCTTCGTAAGAAGGTTAAAGACCTGGAAAACCAGGTGGGACATCAAACGCTTTTGCTACAACAGCAGGACAAGGAGCTGACCGAAAATCATCTCAAGCTTGAACAGTTCACGCTGCTTGAGATGAAACACGCCGCCCTGACAGAAGAAGTCCACCAGATGGAGGAGAACATGAAGACTCTTCAACAGGAGCAGCAATCCATGAAGGAGGCCCATAAAACTGCCGCAGAGGAAGCCAAGGAGACCATTTCTGCATTGAAGAAAGAGGTCAAAGTCCTCCATACAGAGCTGGACTCACAGCAGAGAGCGAACCAGACTCTGCAGCTGACCCTGGACAAAAAATTGGTCTCATGCAAGAAGATACAAAACCAACTCCATCAGACGAGACAAAAACTGATGAAGGAGGAACAGAAGTCCCTCGCGCTTCAAGATGAAGTTACCAAACATTACGACAGCCTGGAGGAGAGCGTGAGAGATAGACTCCATGCTCTCCAAGAGTCTAATTGTATGTTTGAGAGGTTTCAAGAAGATAAAAAAGTGTTGAAAGCTGCCTGTGAGAGAACTACAGCTGATCTCGAACAACTGGAGTCAAATCTCCACGAGAAAGTCAAAATAATCAGCCACTTTGAGGAGAAAAACAAGTCCCTTGAGTCTGAAAAATGCGTCCTATCAGAAGAGCTCAAGACGTCTAAAATGCACACATCTGGGACCATATTACGCCTGGAAACCCAGCTCCAAGAAGCCAAAACGGAGCTGGAAAAATCTAAGAAACAACAACAGCAGCTGCAGCCGAACTTTGAAACCGACCTGATCCTTCGCAGACTCGAAGAGGAGAAATTGGCAATGAAGGCTGACCGTGATAAGGCCATGGAAGAGGCGGACAAGTGGAGGGAAGAAGCCAGGGTTCTCCAGATAAACAATAAGGTGATTTATGCGAATCTGGAACACGCCGCCAATGTGTATGTGGAAATGAAGTCTGACATAGAGGCACTTCGGAAAGACAACATAAGCCTTTTACGCCAAAACATCGCTTACGAGAAGGCAGCGAAGGCAGCAGCCGCACAGCAGGAGACCAACGAAAAGCAACTAGATCTGCTGAAAACTGTGGAGCCAGAGAGAACCACAGCACCTCAGGACACACGAGTCAACAACAGCTATGCCTCGCAAGACATCAGGAACCGGAGACAGAACGAGCAGAGGAACGATGCCGACCATAACATGCCCAACGTTCAAGGCCGGTGGAGGCATAATGGCTTTAACAGGAGAAGCCAGGAGGAGCAGGGTCAGAGGAGAAACGGTCACTGGGCCTGAGGGTAACAGATCTCTCACAAGGTCTGAGGAGGACAGATCTCTCTCACGAGGGCTGAGGAGGAAGATCTCCCACGAGGTCTGAGGAGGACGGATCTCTCACGAGGTCTGAGGAGGACGGATCTATCCGTCCTCCGGTGTCTCCAGTGTCTGACGCTGGTGTATGAATGAGTGTGAATGGGTGAGTGGCTCCTTGATGTAAAGCCTTTTGAGTGCCTTAGAGCAAGTACAAAAGGTGATACATATATGGGACCATTCACCAGTTCCCCTTCTCTCTCCCCTCCCCTTCTCTCTTTCATTTTTTTCTTTTTCTGGGGTGACAGTGGCGCTGGGTCGTCGCTTAAGCGGAATGTCCTGTAGGCGGACACTGTCGTTGTGTCCTTGGGCAAGACACTTCACCCGCCTTGCCTCCAGTGTCTGACGCTGGTGTATGAATGAGTGTGAATGTGTTTTTTTCTTTCTCTTTATCCCTTCTCTCTTTCTCCCCCGTCCTCTCCTCTCTCCACTCCTGTCATCCATCCTCTCCTGAAAACCATCTCGTTTCTCATCCGCAGACCTCCTCTCTCTCACCAACAGATCCTGTAGTCTCTTTGTCCTCAAGCAGAACCTGTGTGTCCTCCTCGCTGAACATCACGCTCCTCAGATGTGACTCTTAAAGCCTGACTTCTCGTCTCATCTCTCATTATTCTCTCTCTTTCTCACTGTGTTCCAGGTGGGCGGTCGATCAGTCTTCAGCCCTGTCCACGGTTTACCACCGTCCAACAGCGATTGAACAACAACGGTCTGTGATCTTGGCCCGTCTGTTGAGGGACGCTTCGGCCCTGGGTCTCTATAGCCTGTCCGTCCATGGGAGTGGATCTCTCCTTCTGTGGTTCTCCCCAAGGTTTCTCTTTTGTCCCGCTGGGTTTTTGAGTTGTTCCTTGCCGTACTGGAGAGTCTAAGGACAGGGGACACCCACGCCGCACGTCGACGTTTATTTGGACAGTATGTTTGCCTGGATACTTCCTTCACCTGAACTTTACATTGTCATATTTATTGCTCTGTTTTATTGCCTTAATGTTCGGTACCATTTGCACTGCTCTATTGCTAAGTTATGTGTTAACTGTTTTATGTTTCATGCTGTATGATTGAACCAGAAATAATTCCTGGTTGTGAACCTGTTCATTAACAATGGCAAATAAAACATTTCTGATTCTGATTAGTCTACGTCTGCTTTCTGGTCATAATAGCATATTTTTTTCTCAGCTTTACTTTTGTTTATTTCCTTTGAAACAGCTCGTCCGGGTAACTAAGGCCGATATTAAATGCTTGATGTCAATAAACAGGGTTGAATGAACATCTAAACTACAGGCATACATTGGTAACAACTCCAATTAAGAGAGGGATATTGTACATCCAATCACATTACAGGCTGTTAGCTTCAGATTCAGATTCTATTAGTGTGTGTTGCTTGCCCTGGTCCGGTGGCAGTCAAGTTGCAATTGTGGTTCTCTGGCCAGAGACACCAGGGGGAGATGAAAGACCCCCCAATCATCCCATTAACACTTGTTTTTCCCCCAGAGGGACTACAGAAAGGATTTATTAAAGTAAACAAGTTATTTAGTACTGCTTTAAGGGCTGCACAACAAATTATATTTTAGACACTAAACAGGTTTAATATCTCAGTTTTACTATAATAAATTTCCCCGCTAAACAACTAAGACCAAGCTTTTAATTGGAATGACTAGGGACAAACATTGCACAGCGTTAAGGCGGCTCTAACAAGAGTACGGTGTAAGATTTTATTTTGAAAAGTTGTGCTAAAGGCTAGAGCTGGAAACAGGCCCAAAAAATCAAGCTCGACCTGACCCGAGCCCGCGGGCATAAAGCCCGACCCCGACCCGAGCCCGAACAATTAACTTGAATTGTTGGCCCGAGCCGAAACAAACCCGACGTAAATAATTCTTTATTTAATGCCCGGTCAGAGCATCTGCACACAGTACACAGCTAAGATTTTTATTAGAAATAATAATGACATTAATTTTAAAAAAAAAGAAAAAATCTTGAAGCCCGACCCAAACCCGACTGCCATGTGTGACATCTCGGCCCGACCCGAAACCGCCGGGTCCCATAGGGTTCGGACAAAGATTTCCAACTCTACTAAAGGCTAGCAGGGTCACTCTTGTATATTACTGAGTGTTATTGCATGTTTTGTAATGTGTTTATAATACGTTGTATGCGACTGCTTGCTGCAAACTAAATTGCCCTATGGGAGATAATGAGGTTAAATTGAACCATTGAACCAAAAACATCGGAAGCCCCAAGGATGCTATTACCAGTGCACCAGGCACAAGTGGCAACGACATGCTAGAGCAAGTGGAAATGTTCTGTATTAGGATCTAATTCATTAAACGCAGTAATTTGTGGACTGATGTTTACCTGCGCAGCCATGACCCAGCACTTGAACTGAGGAGACTGGGGAGGCGGGAGTGAGAGGTCAGAGGGCAAGTAAACCAAAGAACACACTATTTATTTGGCGACGCATTAGTGGAACAGTCCTGCAAACCAACAAGAGTGTAAACTTTTATGTGCCTTTGTGATTCAGGTTTACTTGATGAGGGGAGGCTAGACATAATATAAAAAGTTAACCGAAAGAGTGACCGAAAGAGATATAGCCAAACCAGAGAGAAGCACAATCAAAGAGAAATATGAAACTGTTGGAGGAGTGAGGAAGAGTAGATATCAGAGCATCGGGTCTGGAGCGTTGTGCAGCAAAGGGAGATGATAACTATCCATCACTGTATCTACTCCCAGTGCATTAGCCGGTGACATGAGTGATTACTCTGTATGTCTGAATACTGAAGACTAGTCTACGCTCCACTCATTATTGATGAGGGTGCCGCCGGTGCCTTGGGGGCTGGTTTGGAACTGCTTTGGGGCCCAGGCACGCCTCTCTGATGGCAATGGATAACTGTGACCTGCCACAAGGTCTTAGCGTGTACATCACAGTCATTAATCAGCTTGGATCGAGCAAATACCCACATCCACCAGAAGGATCCGTGGTGTTCGGAGGTAAGGCCAAGTAGTGGCGGTAGGGGAAGTAGTTCAAGTAAGTCTGTTGTGTTGAATCTGCTCACAAGCTGTTTGGACACCAGCAGCCAGTGAACAGTGTGATGAACATGATCTGCCAGTTAATGGGGAAAAAGCGCAAAGGAATAACAGTAGATCCAGTGTCAGTAGATCCATTGTCAATAGGGTACCACTTAAATTTTATTGTTTGCAGTCAGTCAAAACACTATGTTGATGTTCTAAACTTGAGAACATCAACATAGCGTTTCAGAATCTCTTTGTAATCTAAAGATTAAGTATTGAGTCTGGGCTTAGGTATGGAATTGTATATTGACTTGGAAACCTGAAAGTCTCAGATTCTCAAATAAGGATGCGTTTTATTATTTGAAATAATGTCTTCGTCTTTGTCTTTGCCTGTATAGCTCTCTCTATGGACAGCATTCGGAACGACTGATGAGCACATTTTGGACTGAGCCAATGTTGGATTATTGGGTTTATAAAGGTGGACTGTTCTTATCTTGGATACATTTAAAAAAGAAAAAAAAAAGTGCTTCAATTAAGACATGTATTGCTGATTTTTGTTTGGACTATCTTGAAATAAGACTGAAAATTAATTTCCTTAAGATAAGAGAAGTAACTTGTACCCTTCAACAAAGACACACCTGCATTGAGACAGAACGTCAAAGACAAGAAAACACATTTTTCTCCACTGACAATAAGAGAGTACAAATACTTAAAATCTAGATTCTGCATTCATTTTCTCATGAGCAGATTACTTTTTACATATGATGCAATATCACCCAGAGACAAATCGAAGTGATGACTAAAGATTACTCAAAACTGTACAAATGAAGTGAAATACTACACCAAACTCAAAAATAATTATTTTGCATAGCACAGTATGTCTCCACACGTGGTGGCTGAGCTGGGGGGCGACTCCATTGCCCGACTCCAATGCTCCCATGTGGATAACGACAGTGAGACCTGGATGGGTGTGATTGGGATAAATGGTCCCCCCGATCTGAACCCGAGTGGTGTCCCTGTTATTGGACTTCTGTGCATGTCACGGTTTGTCCATAACAAACACCATGTTCGGGGGCGGTTTGCAGCCGAGTGTGTAGCGGCCGGGATGAGGATCAGCACCTCCAAATCCGAGGCCATAGTTCTCCACCGGAAAAAGGTGGTTTCTCTGGTTCTTGCCTCCAGTGGAGGAGTTCAAGTATCTCGGGGTCTTGTTCACGAATGAGGGACGGATGGAGCGTGAGATCGACAGACGGATCGGTGCGGCGTCAGCAGTGATGCGGTCGCTGTATCGGCCTGTCGTGGTGAAGAGGGAGCTGAGTCGGGGGGCACAGCTCTCGATTTACCGATCGATCTATGTTCCCACTCTCACTTATGGTCATGAGATTTGGGTAATGACCGAAAGGAAGAATGAGAATCCCATGAAGTTTACCATTCAAAATGAATGAAAAACTAAAGTAAAGTATTTTTTTAAATCAATTTCAATAGCCAGCGTACATCCCTTTTCCAATTTTCAGGGCACAGTGTCACATTACTATTGAAATCTCTTTCATTAGGTTTTTATTTTAGGAGGAACTTATTTCTGTATTGATTTAAAAGAAAAAGGCTTCTTGCAAATTCACTTTCTTCTAGGACTACCCATTCTATAGTGCCTCCTCAGTGTATTATTATTAACTCCGAGGGGGACATAAAAGAGACAGTCCTTATTGCAACGTGCACAACGTCCTGATGAAGGTCCTTAATTAGTTTGTTGTTTTTTTCTGCTCAGCTGCCTAACTAATTCATAATCTTGCCCCTGGAAGTGCTACAGATAAAGGAAACTTCAAGCTGTGCCTGGTAACAAAGTGGGGCAGAGGAAACGCACAAAGCCGTGTCAGATGAGAAAGACACAGTACAAAGGAGAATGGGACTTCTTCTGCGTAAAATACAGTATGTGGAGAGAATCAGGCGAGCAGATACTCTGTGTACTCACAATATAAGCTACAGGGGAAAAAAACACCAACATAATTGCTGGAATAAAAATTGAAAAATTTGCAAAGTAAAGATGTTTATCTAGAAAAGTGGACGTGTCTGTCGCAATTTCTCTGAGTAATTGAACAAAAGGCCCTGGTTAATACTAGTTTTACAGTTTATGTGGATTTTTCCCCGCTTTGTGAAGTGCACACTTAAAGCTACCTGTCAAAATGAGCAAAAAAAATGGAAAAAAGGAATAGGCCACCGTTTTTAGATACTGATATTTGTTCTTGCCTGAGCTTAGACAAGTTCATTTGCACCTGTCTGGTCTTGACGCGTGCCCTCAGTCACGTAAACACAGCGCAGCCCAAATGTGCAGTAATATCTTCACTTTACTGTGTGGATGTACTTCTGGTATTATTACGCCTTACAATATAGTTCCTCCTTTTATCCTGCTTAGAAAATCCACATTGTTTCATTTTGTGTAATTATACTTTTGTGGTGCAACACTTCATGTAGCCATTTTTAAATTGGGAAAACGTGGAAGAGCTTGGTAGCTTCTATCTTCACCTTGTTTGGAGCTATAGAGGAGAGACGGAGAGGCTAAATGCTAACGCCGTAGCGCCGTGTTTACGTGACTGAGGGCACGCGTGAAGATCAGACAGGTACATATGAACTCATTTAGGCGAAGATAAGAACATATCTCCGTATGTAAAAACGGTGGCCTATTCCTTTAACCAGTGAATTGTAGGTTTGATCTTCTTCTATACTTATAAATGCACTGTTTACGACGAGTATTTCTTTATGTACATAGTAAGTTGTTAGTGCTTCACTCTGTGAGTCTTTGCGAGGCTCTGAAGCCAAACCACGCGCCGATTCTCACTTCTGACATTCTTCAAACATTTGACTTTTTTGCGTCTCCTTTGCAGATGTTTGTGTGTTGCGTGTTCACTGGGCAGGTGAGGGAATGTTGTACTGTGAGGCTAATAGAGTGGAGTTTGTGTTTGCAGATGAGTTATCTGCAGTTTTCAGTTTGGCCACAGGAAAGACCACATTTACAGTATTGTTTTTTTTTCTTCTTTAAAACAAAAATAATCGAATCGAGATCGATGAATATGGGGAAAATAATCATCAGCCCTAGCCTGGCCTTAGCCATCCGTAAACTCCGGTCAATTATCATTTCCCAACATGTACGTATACGTCTGGGCCTGATCTCAGTGGTGATTTCAACCTATCATTGGCATCTGCTGGTTGTAGTTTGGCAATGACGGCGGATACTAAGGTAACGGAAGCTCTTCACTCCATTCTGGCTCGGCCCCCAAATCCAAAAATTAAAATTGAAGCCTTGGAATGCGCAAGGAATGTCCCCAAGAGTTATGATGGCTTGCTTCACTCACTCGGGCGCATTACATACGTCACGACCAGACGCTAGCGAAAATCAGATCCAATTGTTTCAAAGGCGTTCACCCCTCCCACCTGATAACGGAGCTCAATTGTGAAGTTCCAGACCCTTGTACAAAACGCAATGAGCATGGAGATCTGCCCTGTTTAGCAGATAAACATTAGCTAGAACAGTATAAAGAGTGGAGAGGGGGAAAAAACATGGAACAACTATGGTGAATGCATTAAACACACAGTAGAGTCCAACTGTTTTAATGTGAACAACAACTCCAGTATTTACCTTTTAAAATGTCCATTAGTTTATACAGGATGCTTCGTGAAATGACATCACAATTCTGAATTCGTGTTTTCTTCAATATAATCAATCATCAAAAATATAATCAATCCACCATCCAAGGAAACGTAAGCAAAGGTATGTATTTGTAGAGCGAGAGCACAAGTGGCTTAAAAGAGGTGTTCTGGCCGACACTCCAGGTTGAAGGTGTTTGTTACTAATATATTATTGCACAGTTTACAAACTACACAATCCTTGCCAAACCATTCTGGATTGGCAAGGATTTTTGTCTTCCATATTCACCCTTTTGTTTCATTTTGTTGAAGTTTTTTTATTGCCAGAGCTGGGAGGCAAACTAACAACACAGCGGCTGGCACAGTGTCCAGCATATGTGCTTCAGCATCATCCAAGGCAGCACAAGTCAGTCAGCACACATCTATCATAAATACATTACAGTGGACCCGGGCACTAAGTCACTGCTATTTTTTTTTTTTTTCTTTTTTTGCTGTAACTGAAAACAACTTAGCTTTCCTAACCTTCACTCTCCAGCTGCTCTCAGCCAAACACACCCAAAGGCATTTCATCGGGGTGGCTAGCCTTTCCCTGGCACAGCTCTATATTAATAGGCTGTTTGGAGAATTCCTCCTCCATTACGTCCATTGGCCAATAACTGTACCTTTTCAATCACAGCAGTGAGTCTCGCGGAACAATACGACCGTCACATGAGACCGAGGAGAACTTCAGAAGCCCTGGCTCAATATCGGGACTGCCAAATGTTTGGAGCTGACCATGCTTGTTTAGTCCCTTTAAGGCCCTTTTAGTTTCCCACAGAGCTCTTCACTTGCACAGGTTTAAATGAGCCACAGCCATCTGTTTCCACACAAACTTCCAAGTGTACAAATCTGTTCAGTGTACAAATACGGATCAGTCACATGTAATTCCTCTCAAAAAGTTTCGCCAAAAACATTTGAATTGATCTTTTTTTTTTTGGCACAAAGGGGAAATAAAGGACCTTTGTGATGAAAAAGACAAAACTCGTCTGGGAAATATCATCATCAAAATGCCCTTGTAACTGTACTCTGTAAAACATCTGAAGGAAGCAAACAATAACAGAATCTCGCTAACTTTAAATCACAAACCACTGCTGTATATTGCATGCTCATAAAGAATATTTAATGTATAAATATTCTAAGAGAAAATTCAAAGGAAGTGGCCAATGTTGGTTCACGCTCCCACTCCCAAAAACAAGTCAGTCCCTAAATGACCATCCTTTCTTTTGTGTTCTTCTTCTAGGCCAGTTGACATGGGGGAGCCAAGCAAGATTCAGTTTACCGGGAAGCCCTAAGCAGTGTGTGTTCTTGACTCCAGGTTCACCCGAAACAGTTGCTGGGGGAGAATAAAGTGCATAGTTTTAACAATAGAACATTTTTGCTGAGTCAGCGATGTTTTAAGGATTAGTTAAAGATTTATTTGGAGTTGGATTCAGAAGCTGTGCCGACGGGAACGCTCTGAGACACATTAAAATGGAATGACTGGGATTAAATGAGGCTGGTGTTCACTACATGCCACATTTAGGCTGGTGAAAGTAGACAGGCTACTCACGTGTTTCTACTAAAGTGACTGACTGTCGCTGTCAAATTCATGATTGTTGTCCAGTGTTTCAAATATCGTCCCTAATAACCCAGTGAAGTGAGTTATTTGAGTTGCAGAGGATTCTTCTTGCTCTTGTGATCAAATTGTAGCTATCACTTGGTCAAAGGCCTATTTTGGTCACTGGAACAGTGAGAAGAAGCCTCTGTGGATAGAGGGACAGGGCATTTCTGAAAGCAATTCTCCCCATGTCTGCTGAGTTTCCCTTACCACCAAGAACATGTACAATAGGTTAATCCCTGAGCCAAGTGATTCTGATCATTACCCTGGCTCCACATCTGGAGGTGAGTCCCCCCACTGCTCATTACGGGTTGTCCCAGGTGCAATATGGGATGGGTCAAATTGGTCAACAATTTCCCTACAGAGATCAATAAAGTTGACAGACATGGTCACAAAGTGATTTATATGGAGCAATTTACATTTACTCCACACTCGATGGTGTTAAGCTACCATTGTGGCCAGTGGCCTCAGCTGCCCTGAGGTAGACTTATAGTCGGGGCCCCTCTGACCATCACCATACACTCACACTCTCATGCACACCATTACCCTAATGTACATGTTTTTAATGCAGTGTAGCTGATACCATAGAAATGCGCTAGCCTAGCACTAGCCTATTGCCACGTTACTCTTCAAATATAAGAACTGCATGAATTACAAAAAAATATATCTCCAGAAATCAGCAACACTCTGGATAACTAGGAAATGAGGCCCTATGTCAAAAATCCTGAAATATCCCTTTAATATGCTTGAGCAGGTTAGATCAGCCTTTGATGATGTCTTCCCCCCGGAGCCTGCACACTGGTGGTGGAATGGGATGTTGGAGAAGGATGAGCCACAGGAGACTGGGTGAGGCGGTGACAGGGTGGAGATGGGTGGCAGCACAGCTGGTAAGCAGCCGAGGAGAAGAGCATTTAAATGCGGAATTCTGGGTAATGTTTGGCTGTAGTGAAGGTGACACTGCAGGGTTGAAAGGCGGAGGTGCGATTGGCGATGAATTACTTGTTCATGTTCTCATGCAAAATGATGTTATGTAGCTGTTTGACGGCCGTTTAGAGAAAACCTTTGCCTTGTTGTGTCTGTAGCCACATGACGCCACATATGCTCTGAGTCTGAATGAGAGTTTGTGGCATATGGTTCTGTTGATATTTGCTGATATGTGGTTAAATGCTTCTTTTTTAGTCTGACAAGCAGCCGCTGTAGATCTGATGGTAAAAAGAGTTAATCACATCGCCTCTATGGACAGCAGTGTATGACAAGGCTACAAAGTCATTAGCATTGTTAGTCTAAACAACATTATTATTGCAAACCTTCACCCACGGCCCCACAAAATTACTGTTTGGAGCCAGCAACAAATGCAGAACGAAACAGGCATCCTGTCACATATGCACATTTTTGTTGGAAGTAAAGATATTTGGCCATGAATTAAAGAATTGAACTTGAAGTAAGATTTTTTTCCTTTGTGTCCACTGCGTCTCTCAGAGAAACCACCGCAGAGAAGTCTAATTAAAGCACTTTGCAAGGATGTGCGCCCTCATTTACTGATGGAAGATAACTAAGCCCTGACTGCACTGGGAGTATCACACATGGAGCCATTTAAAGATCTGTTTTCCTCCACAACCAGGGACTACTCTGTGCTAATACTAAAATATGCTACATTGATGATAATGTGTTTTTATAGAGAGCTGGTTCCCAAAGTGGGGGTCGCGCACACCGGGCTGGGAGTCCCATGATGATGTCAAGATATAAAAAAGAAACATAATTATTGTCCTTTTTTAATATATACTGTATTTTTTTTATTTTTTTTTAGAACATATTTGTGAATTGAGCTCAAATAACAGTAAGTAAACCGTGTAAATACATATAAACAAACCAGACTTTTATTTTGATTTATGTCATCTACATGTATATTGTTTATTTTTACAGTGCTGGTCTTGGATTGCTACCATGGTGATTTTGTCCTGTTAAAAAGTTTCAACAGGACAATCGCAAGTTAAGTTCTGGAAAATCTTTCATCACCAGTCTGATTAAAAAGCAAAACAAACACAAAGCAAGAGTGTTTAGCAGACAACAAAGAAAGACAAAGGGGAAATAAAATGAAAGAGAGAAACAAGCAAAAACGCACCGACAGTCAGGACAGATTGTTGTAAACAAAGACTCATTTGACTTACTTCAGCAAGTTCTCGTGGGAATTCCCTGAAATGTGTTGATCATCGCACTGCCAGAGGATACAACGTAGTGCAGTGTGAAGGCATCTGCTACATATGCAAGTGCCTATTCCAAAACTGCTGTTGTTTAATGGATATTCATATGCAGTAGTATGTAGAGAGAACTTAAATCTGTAACATGTCCCCTGGCACTCTACTCGCACATCTTACAACTTCAGAGACTAGAGCTCCATAATGACTCTGTATATCTTCAAAGCAAGTGTTTGCAATATGGCAACAACACAAAAGCTACAGCCCAATTACTACAGTATGTCTCTAATAATGAGCCGCCTCGTTTTATGTCTGCTACTGCTAATAAGATTTAATTAGTTATTAAGTGTCACTCCTTTTTTTAATATATATATGAACCACACCTCATTACTAGTGTTTGGAAGACTTTTTAAAAACCATGCTTACTGTCATAAATCTGTTTCCCATTCGACATCTGGTGTGTACGTTGCACTACAGCCTTTGGCACTGTTTGCTCAGACACAATGACAGCTAATTGCGCTGCCAGGTTCTTGGTAGTACTTGGCTATTTTTGAGATCTTCAGCCTCTTAGAATAATATTTAAACTTTTGTCATTTGTCACGTCAACAGGCACTGTATGCAGCCATAGGCGCCGATTTGTTTTTCCCAGTGGGTGCCCTGTCAAACGATCGAACCAGAAAGAAAAAAAATAGACAAGCGTCGGCCTCATTAAACTTCTGTTTATAAGTCGGAATATCACTCTGCTGCCGCATGCATTCTAATGTAATGGCCCGAAAATGCATATGAGAGGAGAAGGAAAGAAAATGATTCATAGGTTAAACCTACTGAATCATTTTCTAATAAGAGCAAATTCGCCCGGGTGCCCAAAGATTGGGGGTGGGTACTTGAGCCCTGCAGCACCCATGGGGTCAACAGTGCATCTAAAGTACTCACACCCCCTACACCAGGGGTAGGCAACGTCAGGCCCGAGGGCCAAATCCGGCCCTTCAGCACAGAACCTCTGGCCCTCAAGATGATTTTGAGAAACATGATCACACAAATCAGAGAGTACCTTTAATATTATTAGAGTTAAATAGGAGGGGGGAAAAAAGGTAGAATTACTGTCAATACACCCACTTAGATAATATATTATGTACAACACTGGCATTTGAAGGAAGTGCACTGGAAAAAGCATAATTGTTTTAAGGAAGAAATGATATAAATCTATTTGAATTAAGAGATTAAATCTAAAGACTGAGTAGATTTGGTCTGGTCTTAGACGAGATAAAACCTCTAGTAGTAGCTAGTCTCTTAATTCAGATAATTTTGTGTCATTTCAAGTGAAAAACAATTATTTCTTTGATTTCAAGTGGGTTTTATTCTTGTTCCATTGGCGCTATAGCATTTGTATCTTGGATTAGGTCAAACCGACTCAAATTCAACATAAAATTGCTTGAATAAAAGTTCTTCTAAGCAATTTATCTCATTTAAGATGGTCATTTTTCCAGTGTTGTGCTTTACTTTTCGGCGTTCGGCGGGGGATTGAATTGCATGTAAATATATGAATAAAACCCAAAACACTTTAGTGAAACCACTGGGGCCAGCCAGGTCCATAGCAGATTACTTGAGTTGGTCGCTCATTTCAAAATCCTTTCTGCTTATCCGTTGAAGATAATTTACTGCCTTTAACAACTTCTTAATGAGACAAGCATTTTGGCTGCAGACAGAAGCTGTGACAGAGGACTGTGTTAGTCGAGGTCAATAATACATCGGATAGGGATCTTCCACGCTCGAGTACACAATAATTGATAGTAATTGAGTAGGCCAGTCCCGAGCTGAGAGAAGCCGGGGTTTAATTTGACCCAACGCGTCAAGGACATTTAAAGCCATTCAAACTAGATTTAGATTCTGCTCAACACAGAGTCTAGACACATCTATAATGCATAGGACTGTCCAATAACACTGAAAGATTCATATTAGTGATACAAGTGCATTTATAATTGCCATGACATCACTTCCTCCACATGTCAGCCTTGGCAGAAATGATGCCACATATTGCAGCAGAGGCTTCTCTTGACCAAACGAAAGAGCAAATGGAAGAGGGGTTTAGACAAGGTCATGGGTGATTTGTAAAGTGCAGTTAATAGAGTGCACTGCCTGTCCGGCATGTTGACTTAACTGCCACATTTAAAAGGACAAAAAGCGTGTCTGGCTTTCCAGGAGAAAATTGGAGCAGAACTTTTTTTTTTTTCCACGTCCATTGATGTGATGGGATTATGAAAGCAATTCTGCATGCCGACCCAGTGACCAGCACACGTACTGCAACTTTAACCCCTGTGTTGGCCTTCTGTGGGCGCCTATTTTAGCAAGTTTACTTTTTTGTCGGACAAACCGTCAAGTTAAAGAAGTCAAGCAAGAGATCAAAGGTACAGAAAAAATGTATGATGCAGAGGAAAATACAATGAACAACATCGTCACAGGGACTAACACACTCAGACTTTATGATAAAAATGTATATAAAATGCATGAGCGATCCATGTTTGCTTTTGTCATGCCCTTTCAGTGACCCAGTGATACCACGCCTGGGATCAGTTAGCCCATTAGCCCCTAGTAGTCGAGGGTGAGTTGTGATCTAATCACATGATTATTGCTGCTCGGGGGCTAAATAAAGAAAACACGGAGCCCCACCAAACAACACAATGAGCCAGCTGCTGTCCCTGTCCTCAACATCATCAGCTTTTTAAATCATTATTATCATCATCCTCCTAATCTTCCACTAATATTCAGAACAATATGTTATAAATGGACTTCGTGCTTCGCAAACAGTACTCTGCATTTCCCTGTATTTACATAAAACATATTTTTAAAGTCTAGCACCCCCAGTGGACGGGCAGAGAACAACTCTGCTAAAACATACACAAGCCATTGTTCCACATAGCTCTACCTTACACGCCACGATCTCAGTGCGCGCATCGACTCTATCCAGTACACGCTTGCTATTCTACAAGACAACATAACCGAAATTGTTGTGGGCGGCGCCACCACAGATGTCCACATTACGCATGAAAAAAAAAACACTGATGTGTTGTTTAACAGTTAGTATATTAAAAATGAGTATCATAATATCCATAGTAAAACGAGAACAAACAACTTGAACAATATGTTGTTAATTTCATTTGTTGAAAAAGAGTTAATCAGTTACACACATTCACATCTTGGAGAGACTCCATAGTTTTACATTTATTTGTGTTGTAGGTTTAGCAGACACACAATACAAACATACAACACAAAAATGAATCCAATGAATGAGTATTTTATTTGACATTTGCTGAATTCACAAACAGGTTTCTCAAGTGCGTTGGTGTAGGAGGTACGCAACTATCCAAGGTCTAGAAAACGCTCCACTGCATCCAATGCTTTGGAACTGAAGCCAACACACCACATATAGTGCCTGCCGATGCTACTGTGGGGGCTCTTTGACTAGGTCTAACTGGGAATTCCACAACATACTACAAGTTTGCTCTCCTCCTCCGCTCCAGACCGGCTCCAAATGACAGCAAAAATCAACGCCTACTACACCCTCCCTCAGCCCTCCTGGCTCCTGTTCGCCGGGCCTCAGATCCCCGAGGGGCTTGATGAGTGCATGTGCATGGCCTACAGTGAAAATAAACAGAGTGAAAATACTGCTTTGGCGTGGATCGATTGGCCTAAGAAATCTGTTAAGCATTCTCATGCCGGGCAGGCAAAGCAGACAGCCAATCACTCCAACCTATAAATTCAAGCTGTACTACTGAATTGTTGCTTTATGGTCTTTTGCTGTGGTCGTATAAAATAAAAGGACAAACCATTCAAATCAATGACACTTTTCCTATATATACACCACAATAAAAACAAGACAAAACCAGTGCTTAAATTGTAAAAAGGAAGAAAAAGAAGACGTACCCACCCTTGTCATGTCAATAAGGCTTCTGCAACAGCTCTCGAATAACTGTTTGGGGGTTGTCAAATAACTACAATTGACAAATAGACTGCAAAACAGTATTGCAGCCGTTCAGCACTCCCTTTATTTTTGACAGAGCAGTTCTGTTGGTCCCTTGTTTTCGCGAATGTTTGCCGTGAGTTTGATTGTCCTTAGTTTGTCCCCCTTCACATACAGCAGAGCAGAATTTAGTTTTCGTCTGCAAAATTGTTAGCCGGTTGAACCATTGTTTTGCTAGAAGAACAATTTGACTTTAATGGACTAAACACTGACTAAAACTGACTTATTACAGTTTTTCTCCATTGGTTTGGCTCATTGCTTGAAACAGAAATGACATTCTCAAAACAGCATGGACAAATTTCCAAACCGCAATTGTTCACAGCAGAATTGAATTTCTCATTAATTTCATCAAATTGCAGATGTCTAAGTCCATGTCTCAATGTCTCGGTACATCTTTGCAAATGATTAAGTACATGTAGCCGACAATTAGCACAATTTCCAAGTATATCTTGTTCATCTAAACTGATTGTTGATTCTGACGGTTGTTCGCTCCAAAACGTGTCAGTGTCATTTCATTGTTTAAGTCATCACATGCACAATAGTCTGTTCAATTGTCAAAATTTGTCAAGAACACAATACCATGAACACCATATATGAATCCCTTGGAACATTTGATAAATGCATTACAGCAATTAACAGTCAGGGGAAACTAGAACTTGACTAATGAAGGAGGAGTGTCACACATCTCAAAACATCTTGGTGTGAGGACATTACAGGAGACCAGTGTAGGGGATGCGACGTGCACACTTCTTCCCTCATTGCATCACAATGGAGAATATATGCTGTGATGTGGACGAGAATCTTTGGTCAGACAGACAGCAGCATGTGGATGGCCTGGAAGGTGAGGACGTTGGAGAGGGAGAGTGAGGACAGCGACCAGTGAAGAACAGTTGTGAAACCCCAGCTTTATTTACAGCACTGTAGGCTGCATATCATTTTCATAGTTTTTTGTTTGTGTGTTTTGTTACAGTGTGTTGTGTGAATACATTTTCTTTTTACTCTGATGTATGGAACTGCACTTTATTTGTGTGAATAATAATGGTTAAAATTTCCTTGGCAGTATGAGTGCAAAGTGTAATGTCAAATCTTACCCTCAAATCCTATTTCTTTGCTGTTTTTTGTTTGTTTGATTTTTTCAGTTTTATACACAATTGTATTCTGTAGGCTGGACAAAAAAAGTTATAGTGACAATTGTCTATGAAGGACTGGGCTAAGACTGAAAGGTGGACATGAGGGAAATGGTCCTCTGCCATTGTGACAAAACATCTAAACATTTAGACTTGCAGTTCTTACACAATGCTAAAGGGACAAAGCATTTTGGGGGCACTGACTGTTTAAATAAGAAGGAAATTTAGTTAGGGAGAGGTATGAGCTTTTGCAGGTGAACCATGGTGTTGTGCCGAACCATTCACATTATTTTGGCAAAAGCACCAAGCGCGTTTAGAACGCCCGGTCTGTTTCAAGAAATGAGCCAAAGCAATTGAGAAGGAACTTTGCCATTTTGGAGGCATTGACTGTTTAAATGAGAAGGAAATTTAGCTTTGAAGCATGAAGGAACTGTTTTGGGAGAGATATGATCTTTTGCAAGTGAGCGATAGTGTTGTGCTGAACTGTAAGACTGTTCTGCCAAATGATCTTTCTGTTTCAAGGAATGGAGAAAAACTGTAAATGGATGCAGGACTAGAATGGGTGTCAAGAGTTTTGGCCAGTCACAGGTTCACAAAGTAAGTAAAAACACACTTCAGTTGGCTATCGGTGAGGAGCTCAGAAAATCAGGGATACAGCTATTCATTGACACAACAAAAAACAATTGTCAAATGAAACTTTTATTTTCAAACTTATTGACTGACACTGTTGGTGTGTTGCTGTCATAATTGAGAGCACCGAGTAGAGAAACCATTCCCAAGATGAATTACCAATGCCATTGTTTTGAGTTTGCCATTTATTGCGGTTCACCAGGGGCCTCATTAGCCAAAATGATGAGACAAACATTTGATGAAAACACTCTCACATGACATTTCTTCTTGACAACTGCTATAATATATTTGTTTTCATTTATTTTGGGAATAGTGTAACAGAGACAGATATGTTTTGACATTTTTCTTAAATGTGACATTTTTAGGTTTTAATACTTTATCATAAAAACATCACTGGTGTGTTTAGCGTCATACACGTTTGAGTCTGTTGACTTCAAAGGGCGATGCTCTGTTCCATCAACCGATGTCACGATGCGGTTCCCTTCATCACCAGCAAGTGACCTTTCTTAATTTGTCTTGAGGTTAAAGCAGTACTAAGTAACTCATGCCCCCAAGAGGCCATAATCGCCACTACAGGTGTCATAGCATGTTACGTTTTTTTACTCATTTATTGTTCGTGAGAGTAAATACTGCGCTGACAGAAAAGACAAAGGGAGAGAGGGATATTGTTCAGACAATTACACAATGGAGATCATTTTTTTTCACTCAAACTTGGCCGTAAATACTGTTTAAGTGGTGCTAGCCTGCGGTTAGCTTTGCCCGTTAGCCTGTTAGCTTCTTCTTCGTGATTCCATTAGTGTGTATTGGTGCCTCCAACCTGTAGGCAGCGGAGTTGCAATTGTGGTTTTCTGGCCAGGGATGAAAGACCCCCCCAATCATCCCATTAACACCTGTATCCCCAGAGGGTCTACAAAAAGGATTTATTAAGGTGAGCAAGTCACTTAGTACTGCTTTAAGAGCCATAATTATTTACTGTATGTATGTATTGTTGAAGAAATGAGAAAGGTGTAATCTACTTACTGCTTCCATTTGAATATTGTATCTCAAATTGTATGTTATTATTGTCAACGTTGCTCTAACACAAGCTACAGTAAAGACATGAAAGTCCTATCATAGCAGACTGATGCTGTGCTGAATTAAGGTTAGCACAGTAACAGAAGACCTGATGGGAAACACAGAGCACTTCTCAGTGAGAGAAAGGGAAGTAGACCAGCTCAGGATTTTTTTTTTTTTAAGTAATGGATTTCATTACCCACAATGCAGCAGGGACATGGCATTGTTTGAATGTGCTGAATAATAGAGTCCTCTCCTGGCTCAGTCTGATGTGATGAAGAATGAACAGTTGATCCAGTGGGGGGAAAAATGCTATCTCTGAATTAATGCTGTGGTCAGAAAAGCTTTTAAACTCTCCATCTACAAGAAAAAGAGGTACTTGTGCTGTCTTTTAGAATGTGGTGAATGGCTGGACTTGTGTCTACAGTCTACAGTGCTTCTCAACTGGTGTAGTTTCATGATCTTCCCTCGATTTATCATGACAAGCTACAACCTAAATACAACATGAATTACAATTAACATATTGCAGCATGACAAACTTGAAATATATTGTTTAAAATACATAATTTCCTTTTCTGTTCAACATTTCTTCAAATTGCAGCTAATAAGTCATATTTACAAAGTCATTCAAACCTGCCATATGCACTTTAAGATGGACCTCTGCAGAAACAATTTCTGCACCAAATCCTGTCACAAGACTAATTAAAAGTTTAATTAAATCAATATAATTGTAAGGTTCCTGTGTTGAATACACCCAGCTCATTATGCAATAATTATATGCAGATTGAAGTCCATTTCACAGTTGAGCAGGCAACTGAACTTTGTATGTGTGAACATTGCTGTTTACCGGCAGAGGCAAACATCACCAGGTTAAACTCCTATGGTCCTATGGCATCGAGCTTCAGGGATAAACTGGTTTAGCGAAATATACTGTGTTTGTTCAATAAACATCAGCTGCCTGTTGCTCCGATTAACTACGCTCCAATGAATTTTACCCACAAAGTGAGTCAAACACTTGACTGAATGGGGATATAGAATTTTGAGCAGATTTCAGAATATTAGGACTAGTTTTGTGCATTTTTCCCCTGTTGTTTTAAAATGTATTTGACACAACAGTTACAGATTAAACCTACATTGTGCTGAAGTTTTGAGTCCACAACTCACTCGCCCTTTCCAACAAAAAGAAGCACTTTTATCGCTAATCGTTGCAGCATGGCAGCACTGAATAAATGTCTACTCGACTCCTCTGTGGATTGTACATAATGGGACTCTGGCTCTTCTCACTTTGAGGAGAAAGTAGCGATGCGGATGTTCTTTCTTGTGCTGTTTATGGACCAGGAAAGGTGATGGTCACCCTCTCTCTCCCGGGTTCGATTTCCACCTGGATGGGACTTTTCTGTGTGGAGTTTGCATGTTCTCCCCGTGTCAGCGTAGGATAATAGTAAAAACATGTGCAATAGGTAAATCCTCCAGCCAGGTGACTCTGACCATCAGCCTGGCTCCACATCATGGAGATGGGTCTCTGAGCACCAGGCCATGCTGACAGCTCACTGCTCCTACAGGTCGCCCAGAAACACTGAAGATGGGTCAAATGCAAACACATTTCTCTACAGAGATGAATAAAGTAGAACTGAACTTATCGTCCATGCAAGGCCGGTGTTGGGGGTCTGCAAACAAACACTTTCCAAACTAGGTCCTTCAGTGGAAAGATCTCAAAACGCTGTTCATGTGGCGCCATTGTTACGACGTCTCCGTAACTTTTACTAAAACAATGACATCACAGCACCAGAGTGGTGTCTGTTATCCAGGATCTACTGACCTTAGTTTTACTCATGGATCTATGATGGTTTGACTCCGCTCCTCTTTGCTCCACTGCAGTCCACAAGCCACAGGTGACAAGTAGAAAAACACGAGTCAGTCTGTGTTTTTGGACTGACAGTAAAAGTCACTGACAGGTTTTTCTGCTTTAGTCCCGTTACATCTGAAGAATAAATCAGTTTCATTTTCACTGTTTACATTCCACATAAGTTTACTGCACATGCTCCCTCTACATCTTGTTCTATTATCTGTGTCAGCGTCACAGCGCCTCACACAGGCCTGGAAGATGAATTGCACCGTTTTCAGAGACCTGGGTCGACCCGTGTGGACGCACACATTTACTAAGCTGGCTTCGCGCTTAGAGAAACATTGTTGTGTGTTCACTAAAGGCTCCTCCTCACCTTGCTCCTGTAGTTTGTCTATATTCTCCATTGCTTATGAGACCATCTACTTCATTGATGGTTTTGGAGACACTGAATGACTGTTATTTGCCCTGCTATGAATGAATCCATTGTGTCATGCGAGTGGTGAAAGTTTGTAAATTAACATTAGCTGCAAAAAACAAAAATAAGATAAAGGACACAGGTTCGTACACATTGAGAGAGAGGCAGGACATGTTTCACTTTAAATTACTGCATGTTTATTTACCAGGATTTTAATCAAAGTTAATTTTGCTTTTTTTTGTAAACAAACACATTTGAGTTTCGTCGAGTCCATTGACTTCAAATTTACATTGAGTCCATTCTGTTACACATCATTTTGTTACAAATCTTTTTAGTTGGCCAAACACAGACCACAGTCCAGGAAAAGGCAAGGCGGCAATTTCAACACCTATGTTTAAATTAAAAAAAGGTTTAGTAGTAGCAGAGGAAAGTCAAACAAAATCAAACCCACCACTTCACGATGGTAACTATCCTCCCAGCTGGCTACACGTCGTGGACCCCAGCTCTCCAGGACAACCAGCCACCGGAGTACAGGGCGCCATTGCAGCACAGGGCTCAGCCACAGCACATTACTGAGAGAAAACTTAAACTAGCTTTCCATATTACACATAATTTGGATGAATAAACAGAAACACATCTACCTGAGCCTGCAGACAACCTGGTGTGCACACCCCCAAAAGGAGGAGGAAGTGTGGAAGGCAGAGGAAGAGAGAATGGGAGAGGCACTTTTATACTTGGCTAAGATCTATACTGCCAAACTTATTTATGACGCGCTCCTCAAACAAAATAGTGTAGGACACAAGTGCTTAACAGATTAAAACACCTACAACCTACAGTATTTATGATCCCCACACAAAAACAATACACACGCAACAATCACGTATTGTGCACATCCGCACGCAACCACTGTCTAGAGCGATTTAATGAGGCTGAGCACTGTTAAACCAGGCGAGGAAACACCATCAAAGGAGCCAACACAGTAGTGCTCGCTATGCTGAAAGTTCCCTGAGAGGAAACACTGCGAAAACCTAAAAATGCTCTGAAGAAAAGGTAAGAAAAAGTAAAACCAAACAATGCACTAACTAAAATTAATTCAACATGGGGAAAAAATGTGTCAAATGTCAAAAATACCCAATTCAAACAGTTAAACAGGTTTAGATTAAATACATCCTCTTAGTCTGGGCAATGAGAGGATTCACTACTGCTGCTCAAACTGTGCCGTTTCATATAGTCTTTAAACGAAGGGAAGGTGAGATATATTTGGCATTTTTTTGAATAACGATTAAATGTCAACATCCACTCCATGGGTTTTTTGTGGGTGTGTGGGCAGGGTACAGTGTGATTTCAATCGGCACAAGGCAGGGCAGTCATTTAAGATTAAGTGGAATGGCAAGCTCCAATGACTTCATCTGACTGGAGATCTCATTTGATCAATTCTGCCATCTACTTGCCAATTTTATACCTCACTGCCTAGACCATAGAAAGAAGAGGAGAAGGGTTGGTGCTGTAAAAGGCTATTTTAACTTGGTATGAATAGATTTGAAGCATGTTTTAACATTCTGCCCTTTTACTGACTACTCTGGAGTTTAAGACACATTAGGCTTTGTGCAGGGAATGTTGGATAGCAACAAGATGCTAACCTTCTAGAACAACCTTTTCCTGTCCTTGTTTTATCCTCAGTGGTGTCTTGTTCAAATAAATTATATTTAAACTTTACATGGCAGCAAACATGGCAACAATAATTAATTTAGGGCAGTCAATCGATTAAAATATTGAATTGCAATGAATCTCACGAATGTCATAATTAAATGAATCTCAAATTAGTCACACTTTTTTTTAGCTCATGTCCCATGAATTGTCATTTTAATACTCAAATACTCTTATCGGGTACCTCAAATAAACTTCAGGTTAGAAAGGTTTTCCCTTACATTGTTGGTTTACAACATTAAGTGCATTCTTGTCCATAAACACCTCTCAAAGTAGGCGATGTTTTGTTGAATGTCTAGTTTTATAGGGTAAGTGTATCATTAGCATGTTTTGTTTTCTCGAGGTTAGATGTAGTCTGTAGGCCTACAGCCTCTGCTCCAAGTACAGCACAACAACAGCAGTGCTCAAGCACATGCGTGACACACACATGTGATGAAAATAATACAGCAGCAAGAAGCAAGGCCCAGCTAAAATAACAAGACGACAGCTTCTTCCTGACCTGAGGAGAGCAGCTTCGGATAGAATCAGGTAAAGGCAGCTCCACTTTATCTCCAAACTTTGTTTTGTTTAACAAAAAGAGTTGTCCATGATGTGGTAATAGTAAAGCCTCGGGATAGTTTCTGCTCCTCGTTTCCTGATAAGTCCGTGCGTAAGTGAAGTGCCTGCAGTGCTGCAGTAACAAAACAAACCAAGGGCTATTTCTCCTGTAAACTCAGCAGCTCACGCGACCTCTTTTTAATGTGTTTTGGCAAATTGAGACACATTTTTTGCCCGTCAGCATCACCGTAACTTATTAAAAACTACAAGTTCACTAGGTCACACAGAACGTTTATCGTGCATAAAACAAAATGATGCCGTTAAAATGTATTTGCATGTTTTTGACAACAGGGCAGTACCTTTGAAGCCCTTACGCCTCCGATCAATAAGTATATGATGGACTGTGTCAAACGCTTTTTTCCACAGTCAACAGCTAAAAGCAGATCAAGGAAAACTCTTCCGTGCAGAGACTTAAATCCCAATAGAAATCCCCTCAACCCCAAAGGCAAGGTAAGCAATGTGTCTTGCTCAAGGACACAACAGCAATTTGCACACATTTTTGACCTTTGAATTCGTGGCAAATGCTCGACAAAGTTAGCTTGACCAACTGCCATCGATAATGAGACTAAACAGCATGATTTTACACACAAAAATGCATGTGTAGTTTTGCATGGGACCAAGCATCAAGGTCAAAGTAAATACCGTAATATATTAATCAGGACACATTTTTCTAACTGAGGCTTATTTAGTGAAAGAATGGAAGAAGTCAGCAAAAATATTGTCTGGCATCGGGTTCATTCTTTCTCGTGTTTATCTGGAAACTGTTTGAATCGGATCCCTGACCTGTGCACATTTTTCAGTCTTGGAGAGTCTGCCAAGAGTCTGTCTCTTGTATCACAGCGCAAGCTCAAGACAATCATTCATTCTTTTATAGCATCCGGCCAAACGACTGCAGTTCCTCTTTGACTTGGCTCAGCGAGATGTCCTCCAACTGTCTACAAATGGTTGTTTACCAGCTCCTGCAGGACGACACACATCACCGCAATCTTATCTCCTCCGCGCTGGCTCTCTGTCAGCTTCAGAACACACGGATACAAGGTCCCGAGAAAAATGAAGGACCGTGCCATTGAAGTTCAGGGTTTGGGGTTTGTAAGTAATGAGAACAACCACGGTTCATATTCGGTGTCGACTCTTGGTAAAGATTAGGCTTGACATCATAGAAGTCTTTTAAAGGAACAGGCCAGATATGTGCTTACCTGAGCTTAGACGAGTTGATGCGTACCTGGTCTGGTCTTTGTGCGTGCCCTCAGTCACGTAAAAAGACCAAAGACGTTGTTAGCATTTAGCCTCCTCTCCTCTATTGACCCAAAATGGGGTGAAGTTGGAAGCGGCCAAGCTCTTTCCCTTTTTTCCTATTCAAATCGTCGAAGTGCTCCTAAGGTGTTATTACGCCTGACAATATAGTACCTAGGGCTGTCACGATAATTACTATATCGACTTATCGTTCAATTAATAACAGATTAACGATATATTTTTGGGTTTGATATTCATCGTGGTATTTTAGGATACTATGATGCACTTTTAGAACAAAGGTTTACTGTCATTTTTATATCTGAGAGTTGACAGTATCTAGTATCGTTAGAGTCAATAATATCGTTTATCGCGATACTTTCCTGCCTCAATATATCAAACTTCAAATTTGTTATCGTGACAGGCCTAATAGTACCCCTTTTTTATCTGCTTAGAAAAGCATAAAAAATAAGAAAATGTTAATTCAGCACTGTTTGAGTGTAAAAGTCTAATTTATGTTTCAGTTGTGACATACATTATGAGAAGCGTAACTTGTGATGATGGATAATGAGCAAATCCAAATATTTCTAAGAAAAACACCAGGCGAAATGTATTAAATGCGTATATTTCTGAAGAAAAGTGGCACGAAACACTAACTACATTATAAGTGCCTTCCGCATGACGTCACGCCATCTAAGTGACTCCATCTTGACGGGATACATGCTAATGAACTCCAGATAAACTCACACCAACGTTTCATTTAAAATCTACATATCAAAACCGCTGAAATGCCTGAAACTTGTTGCGCAGTTGGATGCAAATTAGTGGTGTCAGAATTTCTCATGTCTTTATTCTTTTGATGGGGTCCTCATTGTACTTTTCAATCGGATATCTCATCAAATGATGAGCCTGTTGAAAACCGCTGTAGCATAGAAGGATTTACTGCCAATGTGAGATTTACTGTTCGTTAATCTGTGAAAGATAGCTATCTATACAACAAGCTGGGTGTCCAATTCAGTGTGTTTTACAGTATTATTAGCCTGCTGGTTTAGCGAAGCGTCAAGTAACTTACCTTACTCCTGACAATGAGAATATCCATTCTTTTTGGTTGCCATACAGATGTATTCGATGCCCATCCTGACTCAAAACATCTGTATGCAGAAAGGCTTTTATATGCTTTTAATGATTTTCCTGTGTATGAAGACGGAAAGTCTATCAAGAAACTATGTACTATGTATATATCGCCAAACTCGAGTGAAGGTGTGACCGAGAACTTCACGTCAGTAAATAACTGGGCCGGAAGCGAGTCTGGGTCTGTAATATCCAACAAAGACAGTTTGCACATCGAAGTGCTGCATTTCCTTGTAAGTGAGTTGTAACAGATGTAGGTCAAAAAACAGTGCATAATTGTGTGGAATCGTGATCGTTTTCTGTTGCATTCGCCATTTTTGCTTCCCTTCAAAGTCGCGTGACTGGGAGACACCTATAGATCGACATGAAGCTTTTGTAACTTGAACATTTACTACATATCTTTCTTTTACTCAAGTAAGAGTAGAGATACTTCACTACAATATTTCTCAGAAGTAAAAATGACTGAATGATATACCTAATAAGCACAGATTTTTCAAAAAGTTACTCAAGCACTTGTAGCTGAGTAAAAGTTACTGAGAACTACCCACCTGTGGTGTTGGCCGATTGCAGTAAACCCAGAGTCGGGACTAAAGACAGTGCATACATTCATTTATGCAGCTAAAATCTGGATCACTCCCCCTGACGCGATGCCAACACAGGAAGTGTCCGACCCGACTTTTAAAAGTCAGCACATTTGTTTGAATCAGTAGCAGTCAAAGCAGGGGGGGGGGAGTTGATCCTGCCCTGTCACGGTTTGCAATGATAAACGCAGAACATAAAACATCAGTCTGCTCCATCAGTGTCAGCCTGGTCTGAGCCACCTGTGAGAGACGAGTGACTGTTCACTCTCCTCACTGTTCACACTCACACAGTGCATTAAGGTCCATATTATCCTCCATCTGGCCTCATGAAAAAATAAACATCTGGGCACACTTTTTCTTCCGTCCATTAAAACATGCTTAAACATTCTGAAAAATAGGGCCCAATTGAAAGAAAAAAAGAAGAAGAAGAGCGAGAGAAGGTAATTATACTTTCAGCACAAAGCATTTAAAATTGGCTCTCTTTGTTCCAGCACTTACTTGGATTTGTCTTGCCGGGGCATTCTAAAGACGCACTCATTTTGTCTTTTCATATATGTTGCCTTCCCGGATTTCAACGTAATGAAAACACAATGAAAATAATGCACTATGAAACACATCGATTCAAAACATCTACATTTTGCCGTTCATTGATTCGCGTTGTTGTCTTGAATTCCCCGCGCAACTACTTGTCCTGCTTTTAAACAGCCGCCTAATCTGGCTCTGCTGGGCGACATTTGCATCTTAACAAGTGCGTGTGCTCCCAGCTGCTCTCTGACTCATCAGATTCTACACAGGCCGATAACACGGAGGACAGCCTGCGCCACACAAAAAGACACCCCTTTCTTTCCACTGTTGTTGCCTTGTCCCTTCGACGGAGCCCCCCCTGTTAAAAATGTGACTTTCCTTATCTCTCCGCATTTGAATTGTATTGTATTCGCGACACGGCTGACCCACACAGACACTGTAATCACGCTCTTAGTAGGAAAAAAAAAAAGTATTAAAAAGTTGTGTGGGAGACCGACGGAGACGCACCGACTTACTTGAAATAGAGTTTGCGCTGTGTGATTAAGGCTGGCCCCCAAACAGCGATGTGGATTGGATCACGCTTGTCACCGCTCAGAGTCTATTGTTTTCCTGTGGAGCTGATGAAGGCGGGTAGTCAGCACCAAGCGGAGAGCCAGCCAAGAATATCAAGCACCGCGAAGGCTGTTTAGCATGCCATCAGCCTGTCAAAGCCCATTATGTAAATGGGTGTGATGGCTCATCAGTTTGTCTCTACCTGTGCTGATTAGTCATTTGTTTTAACTGTGGAACTGTCAGTTTCAGTCAAGGGCCACACAAACAAGCACACTTTTTATTTTTTTTATTTTCATTTTTTTTTAAAGGCCATGAGAATTTAACCTCCACATTTTTAATTATGAGTAAATAAGCTGAAGGACGAGGGAAACGAATGCACTGAACTTATAATATAGTGATTAGTCGACAACACCAAGGTCAATTGCATTAGAGTTACTTCAGATGAGTTTACTTTAGTGCAAATTATAAGTTGAAAATGTGCATAGTTGTAGTGGATGTGGTGTTATGTACCAAATAGGGTAAGTGCTGTGTGGGACGCATTAACAGACATTATGAAAGACTTTTAAATAAAGGATATCACTTATAGCACAGTAAAAGCAGTAATATGAGGAAAATAGCATGGTGCAAAGAGTTTAATATCAATTATGGTAATTACATGAAAACATGGACACACACAGAATTAATCTCATGGTAATATTTCTAATCCAAACCCACTATGAAAAACCGTCAGTTACCTGGAAGTACTATTAGTACATTCTGTCCTCATTTGGAAACAGTGCTATAAAATGCATTACGCTTCTGTGCTGTAAAGGGCCGACAAAAGAACGTTTATATTTTAGTCTGGGATTCAGTTTAAAGTAAAGCTGCATTATTTAGTTTTAATTGCTCCACAATGGGAGGAAAATGTATGTGAACGCTTTGGAATTTCTCACATTCCTGCCTAAATTGGTCACTAAATGTGGTCTGATTTTCATCCAAATCATTTTTTGGGGCCATAACATGTAAACATTCACAGGAGAGCGTGGAATAAGTAAGTGACTGCCCAGAAATCTCACTGAACTGCAGCAGTTTTGTAAAGAGGAATGATCCGAGATTCTTCCTGATCGATGTGAGTGACGTCTATCGCTCACAACATAGATAGAAAAGCACTGCAGAAAAGCAGTTATTGCTCCAAAAGAAGAGTCAGCCAGATATTTAATACAAGGGATCCCACGCTGCTGTGAATGTCTCAGGTGTTTCAAAATATCTTGATAAACTTGTGAATAACATTTTCTATTGATGATGTCACGTTGTCCAGGCCCTGAGGCAACAAAACAGCCCCACACCATGATTCTCCTGCCCCAGACTTCACAGTGAGGATAGTGTAAAGATGTTGATGTGCTGTTCCATTTTTCCTCCACACATGACATTGTGTGTTCCTCCCAAACTATTCAACTTTGGGTCCATCAGTCCACTGAATATTTTTCCAGTAGTGCTGTGGAGCATCCAAGAGCTCTTTCGCAAACCAAAGTTGAACAGTTTGGGAGGAACACACAACGTCATGTGTGGAGGAAAAATGGAACAGCACCAACATCTTTACACTATCCTCACTGTCACACTGTCACAGAGATTCACACAGAATGATATAGCTGTTCCAGCCCTGTACACATAGACAAAAAACACAGCATTCTCAGGCTGCTTCGCTGCTGTCCTTGGGTCTCATAACACATTGTACATAGTTTAGTGTCTGGGGTCAATTTTTCCCTTAGCATTCTTAAACAAGGTTATAAACAAAATTACTGAAATGTTATCTCTTCAATATATTTTGCAGAAAAACCTGAGACATTCACAATAGCGTGGAATCCCGTGTCTTAAATATCTGGCTGATCCTTCTTTTGCAGCAATATCTGCTTTTCTGTAGCTGCAGATTAGACTCACAAAGATCAGGATGAATCTTGGACCATTCCTCTTTACAAAACTGCTGCAGTTCAGTGAGATTTCTGGGCGTTCACTTATTTTTTCCACACTGTCATGTGAATGTTTACATGATATGGCCAATAAAAATATGACAAAATGTAAATGTTATGGTGGTATTAGTTTAAGCAGACACCGTTTAATCATTCTTATGATTTTGTTGAAAATCAGACCACATTTAGGCAGAAATGTGAGAAATTCCACTACTTTTTCCTCCCACTGTACACAGCTTATTTTAGAATATCTAAATGTTTAGTTTATCTTCATGAAACTGCGACAGTGTGATTTTGATGTCATTCCCCTGCAGCCTGCGAACATTTTCAGCTGATTCAACACAGTGTAGAGCCACAGAATCCTCCGCAGACCTCCGTGTTCATAATAACTATACAGCCCACTGTTCTGGCCCTGAGTCTCCAGCGGAACGCGCACTAAAGCACAATGTGTATTCATAGCTCATTAAAGCTCATTTAGGAGTTGCATAATGCTGCTTGGCCAAGCTTAGCTTTTGACAACATCATTTCCAATGTTCATTAGAATAATATAATCAAGCCAGTCATCCAGTTAGCTTGACTGATCACATGTGAGTCAGCTCCAGGTTTGATAACCTATGAGGGCTCAATAAACCAGAATCTGAGGGTTATAGCCTCTGCGCTGAAAGAAGAATACAGAGTCTGTGAGCTTATTTGAATATTCAAAATCGCCTCAGCTCGTGTGCTTTGAAGTGTGGTTGCATGTCTGTGTTTGTAATGCCACAACTGCCTCCAAGCAACTGTTAAATGCACAAAGCAGAGTGGAACATACAATAAACAAACCACTAAATGGAAATAATGGCTGTGAGAATCATAACTTGCGTATAGGCCACATGTTAATAGAATGATGCAATTCTGCCAAACAGCGGGTGGTCAACAGTCTGAAATGTCGATGAAAAATGTATTGCGTTGGAGGAGCTAGACTAGAGGGTGCTTTATTAATTCCCTTTTGCTCTTGTTCTAGTAAACAGCTCAAGGCTATTTAAACAGACAGTAATGACAGTTTGTTTTAAGCTGTTGCTTTCCGCTGATGACTTTTAATAAAAGTCGTGTTGAAAATCAAAGAAAGACATTACTATATATTTCTGTTTAGTTTTTTCCAAATGACTCCTTCCTGTTGCACCATATTGTGCGTTCAATGTCGGTGACAAGGTTGAATCATTGAACCTAATGTTGGTGGGCAAACACAAAACACAGCATTATTGACACACGTTTACCTTTAAATAATTAGAGTGACACAGGTTATTTTTCCACTTAAATGTGTTGAGTTCAAAACTTTGACTCATGAGGCAAATTTATTTATACAGCACAAGGCAACTCAATGTGCCTCACAGCAACACCCAAAACACATATATACACATATATACAATATAAACATAAAACAATTAAATCCATACAAAAACACAATTATATATGTTAAAATACCATCAATTACCAAAGGCAGCAGTAAATAAGTGCTTTCAGGTTCTCAAGCCCGAGGTGGTTCTTACGTCTGTAACATGTCATCTAAAATACTTTGGAGCCCGACCATGGAGAGGCTTGTACACAAGGTCACCCACAGTTCTCTCAATTCCTCTTAGGGCCTTTTCTATAGAACAATTCAGGTTTTGTATTCTGACTCCACTAAAGGTTAATTGATTCTGTTGACTTTTCCTCCGAGAAAATAATCAGAGCTATTATTTTATCCTATATCAGCCTATTGCTGGGTTGCAGGTGACATCACAGTGTTCTAAAGGCCAATACTATTGTATGGGGGGAAAATTATTTTGTTTTTGAGGAAATTTTTGGTCTTGTACAGAGAAATCATGGACCCAGTGAATGATATTAATGATCATTTTTGTTATTCAAACATTTTCATTTGAACTATGACTTGTGAAAATGTAATGTTGTTAATAGGAAAAACTGGCTCCTGCCCCCCGATGGGCCCGATGACATCATCACATTCTAGAACCTGCAACCAGCAATATATCACCCTATAGCCTATATCATTTTTCATGGTACTATAGGCTGTGCGCAATTTGGTCTCTTATGATTTAACCGGAGCTGAGTAAATCAATTGTTTTCTAATTGGTCATCTTTGGCATTTCACAAATTGAAACATTGGCACCTTTAAAAAGTCTATTCTTGGAGTTGTCGCTCCACAACCACAGAGGCTCAATGAGCTGAGGAGCAGCAGCAGCCTCATTCTCAGGACCTCCTCCTGCTCTCTGTGCACAGAGTGTTGCCTTTAGGCTGGCAACGCTGCACACTCGGAAAAAAAAAAAAAACACCAAAATGAGCTCCAGCTGAACGAACTTTCAAATCACTCATGACAGATCTTGAAATTCTCTATACTGCGAATGTTTATATGTTGTGAATAGTTTAACGACGTTCAGTTTAATGAAGTTCAGTGAGTTTTTCCTGATTCAAATCCAACCGGAGGATCATTATGTCCCTGGACACAACACATACACTTGTAATATAAACTACAGACAGACAGACAGGCAGGCAGACAGTATTTTCTTGTCATCAGTGCTGGTGTCGGGGACAGCCCCATCGGGGAGTATATGCCGTTTGCCCAGATGGTCCCTCCATCGCTCTGTGAAAACTGGACCACCAGATCGCTTTGTGTAGTGAGAGCACACTCTGTGACTGGAAGGCACTGGGAAATTACACAGGACCAGATAAACGATATTAAAGGGCCAGCATGTTCCCTTAACTGTAGATGACATTATAGAGGAACTCAAGTGTATCATTTACTACATAACACAGTAATAAATAGGATTTTCCTCTTACTCCTTTTGCATTCACGAAATGAAACCGGGAGAAAATCAAACCGCGCTTTAAGGCTCCATCCAGCCCTGAGCCCTGCTGCTGCTGCTGTCCTTATCCATCAAAACTGTGGGGCGCTCAGTGGAGGGGAGCTCAGCATGTCAACACTGCCCCCAACTGGTCACTATGTCTAACGCATCATTGTTAATCTGCTCCATACATGCGTGTTCAATGGCAATAACATTGTACACAAGCGAGGGGAAAGATTCTCATTCCTGATCCCTGGGCGATATTTAGCCTCATCCGAGAAGTTTCCGACTTTGAATCATTTCATTTTGAGAGATTGATTTCGAGATGGGCTGAAAGGATTAATCAACATCAGTAGTTCATGTGTATGTGTGAGGTAGATTCAATGCAAAATCGGGCATGAATAGCAGATGAAAAATGAGGTGCCAGAAAAATCCGTTTTTTTTCTCTCAAATATCTATGCTACAACAACGCCAACATTCTCAAAAACAGCACGGCAACAAAATGACTGTGGGACAAAAAAAAAAGAAAAGAAAAAAGAAAAAGCGAGCAGGGGACATGAGGAAAACAAACTTTTGCTTTTATGGATTTGACTTTGCTAAACAAACTGCACCAATTATGAGCAGAGTTAAAAGCATCTGCCGTCGTTTCCAGGTTATTGCCGATATTTAGTGCCTGAAGGCTATAACTCCCAACGTAATTATAACATAGCCAGCATGGTTTTTTTTTTACGTTCTCACTGCTCGCTATTAATTTACTTCTCTGATGATTTGGAAAAAGCCCCTGATTGAAAATAGGTGCTGTGCCGACTGGACCAGGCGGGTAGTATGTCCTTTTCTCTTTTTTTTTCATTGAAGCTCATCATTTTTTTGTGAATAATTTTGCTTTTTTTTTGTCTCCCCCTCCAGGGCTTTTATGAGGACGTGCCATTACAGTTTCTACTCTGAATCCTTTCACAGGGACACTGAGGGTTTTCAAATTGCAAGCCTGTTTACACTTTTAGGTCTGATGCGTTTTCTTTTTGCTCTGAACATATTGAACACAGACTGCAAACCGTTACGTAAATGCAGTAAAGAATAAACACTAAACCCAATTTCTTCTCCATAATGATGTTGAAATATGCTCAAAGTCACATAAATATAGCAGCAGCTTTAGCTTCCCCCATAAGAGTGAATGACACTGCCAGGTTGTGTTTGAATGTTTGAATGCACTGCTGAATTCTCACACTTTCTGCTGCTCCTCCAGATCTATGGTCTGAGCGTGGATATGGAGGAACTACTAGAACAGCGTCATGATATCGGCTGGTTGGATGGCACCAGTTTGATAGAGCCACCCAACAATACAAATTGCAGTTCACTGGGCAGCACATGCACAGATTTAGACATTTTTAGACCACAAAAGTGAAAATTACACTTTTAAATACAACACTTCAAGGACCACAACCTCAAATCAAAACGGAACAACTTCACTGAACAAGCAAGATGAAAGAGGCAACTAATATTAGCCATTATCCCCAACACACCTGCACCCCGCCCCAGACCAGTGTATCACATCCCTAACAGCCCTGGGCCAGTATATCCCCCACACACCCCTAAAACACCACAACACATATACAACCCGCCCCAGGCCGGTATGTACCCCGTCTGCTACAGACAGCACCATCGGAAATCAATTGGGAATACAACTTCCTATTTTTACTGTGAAAACTCACATTTCATTGTGAATTATAACAATCACAAATGTTACCTCTTCTGAACAGAAGAAAGCACAAATATTCAAGCATTCATGGTTGGCAGGCCTATCAAAAAGTGAGTTTATAATGGAAGTTAAAGGGGCATAAACTGCTGCCACAGAAAAAAAAGAAGATACAAATCTAAGTTGTTACTTTTACATACCCAAGGCTGTTCTAAAATGTAAATCCAATCCAATTTTTTTTTAATTGGCTGTAAAATAGTTAAATATTTTGATATTTTTTCAAACTCTAGTAGTTTTGTGCAAAACTGAAGTGGATTAACATAATTATGTGAAAATGTTCACATGCAATATTTTTTACAGCAGTTAAAAAAGTGGCATAAGTGTAGTGTTTTCTAATGGAACACAAAGGTTAATGGGGTGAAACATCAGAGCACCAGGAGGAACCATACCCAGCCAAACAGAGGAGGTCAGGTCTGCAAATTGAATCCAGGACCTTGTGAAGCAAGTGAGTTACAGATCGAGATCTGTTTTCTGTCTGTTTAAAAAAAAACAAAAAAAAACTAAATAATGACATTGATGCTCCCTAAGTTAGACCGTTTTCAACCCATATCACCAGCCTTCTCCATGTATTTCTCTTTGCCCGTGCTCCAGGCTGGATATAGCCAAGTGAGCAAATTTAACAATCCCAGTGGACCGCAGTAAAGGGTTATTTAACTAATTGCAGTAATCCTCACGAAAAGAAACTGCAGAAATACACTCTTATCTTGTCCTCCAGGCAACATGGGATTTTTATTAAATTTGCTATGAATTCTACTTTTGTATAATGAAGCATGAAGTGAGAAATGAGAACTGCAGCAGCTAAAATAAGTCTTATTCTAAGAAAAGCCAATGGGTTCACAGTACAATTATTTAAAAGCAAAAAAAAACATAAGTAGATAAAGTGTGCCTGTGCGTCCTGTTGCTCATGTGACTGGCAACATGCTGCCTACAGTATTATGCAGTGTGGCTGTAAATCGAGTATAGATAAAGAAATTAATAGCTTTTTCCAGTCCAATATCAACATACTGTTTTGTCTTTTTATTTTATTATATTTTTTTATGCACATATGTTTCTCCCTCTGCCACAGCCGTTATTTCAGCAGTAAAATACTTTTACAACAACATGGAGCATTCAGATCTCTGCTGCTCAGTGGCTCGGTGGTAGAGCATTGGCCCACATACCAGGAGACTGTTGGTTTGATCTCGGCTGCATACTGTCATTGTGCCCTTGGGCAAGAAAAATGACCCCAGGAGAGCCAAGGCAGTTTCTGTTGATGCTAATGGGGATCAGAATAAACTATGTCCTCCTTAATGCTTTTGTGTGAATGAAGATGCTGCAGATTGTCCGTAATCCTTTTAAATATACCACTATAACACCAAAGAGAGTGAATGGTGAAACTACCCTTTTCTGCACCCCCTCAACTCACCTCCCTCTTCACTCACCCCCCTCATTCCCGTCCACCCGTTGCCCTGATAATGCATTCAAAAGGAAAAGCAAATCTCATGAATCTAGAAATCTAGAAGAAAGACCGGATATTGCATTATTAAACAAACGGACATGGAGACTTCATGAGGATTCTAGCTGCATCAGAACAGGTTGGTCAGATGTTCCATATCAGCCAACCAGAGAACTCTGCTCTCAAACTCAAAACAGAGCAACTAGCGAGTCTCCAAAATCAGGCAGACAGAGTCTCTCTGAGAACTCCCATCTCATGTTAGAGAAGCAGACACAGCGTCTATATCAGGTCAGTTAGATAAAGCTCTCACCCACAGCCTGAAGTGAAGCCTTAGGAGAAGCACTGCTGTGGGAAGTACGGTCCACTGAGCACTCTCCTCTAGCTCTTCTTACTGCAGACTTTATCTTTCTAAGATACAATATTTATTAATCTGAAGTGTGTTCATTACTACAGGGTGTCCCCGTCCCGCTCCGCCTTGGGAGTGCCCCTGTTTCAGATGGTGGGTCGTTGATGTCGTGGTCTTCAGCCCTGTCCATGGAGGACAGGAATCTGTAGACCTTTCTCACTGACACAGCAGGCCATTTTCTCATTTGTTTTTTAAAGTTTAATATCTGTTTTAATGTTTAACTGCAATGAGTCCTAAGTTTGGACAAAAGCACCGATTTTTATGACGTTAGCATTAGAAATGTGCCCTTTACAAGAAAATGTTTTAGAAGCTCCTCTGCGACGTTCAGTCTAGTTTATTTGGCTTTAGATTTAGCTACAGCATGAATAAGCGTGTCATGACATTAAACATTTCATTGACAATTTATTTTATGTTTAAAGCAAAATAAATTGTAGAATTTGTAGGCTGATGTGTGCGGCACAGTTACATTAACAGCTTTTAGGCCTGATTTACTAAGAAAGATTTATTTATCGTACACAATATGTCATTCACAATATATCAATATGTCATTCGGAAATTCCGGAGAGCCCTATTGCTGGCTTTACGTCGTTGAAAAAGGTAAGCAGCTAACGTTAGCGACTTTTCACCATAACCATTTATGGTGTTATGGAATGCTGGACCCTTTTCTGGTTGATATTGGTAGTATCAGTATCAGGGACTTTCATCTATATACTGCTCCATGTTGGCGCACTGACACTCGCCTCTCATAGATCTTATTGTGTGATTTCTTACAACAAATCTTAGCTGAACAACACTGAAGCCTCAAGACGATGTTTTTTCCATATGTGGGAAAATAAATAAATAATAATAATACCTTTAATTTGTAAAGCACTTTACATGGAAATCTCAAAGTGCTACAGCACAAGTAAAAACTGACAACAGTAAAAGCACACAAAAGTTAAAGTTAAAAATGTTAGTAAGGGAACAGAAAAGTCTTGAGTCCTCTTTTAAAAGTCTCCAGAGACTGTGGGGCCCTCAGGTCTAGTGGTAGGGCGTTCCACAGTTTAGGAGCAGCCGCCTGGAACGCTCTGTCACCAATTGTCCGGAGTTTTGTTCTGGAGAGAAGTTTGGTGTCTGTGGACCTGAGTGTTCTGGTTATGGGCGGAGGGGTGAGGAGCTCAGTGAGATAGTCCGGGGCGTGTCCATGGATGCATTGATAGGTGAGCAGGCAGATTTTGTATTTGATGCGTTGACCGATCGGGAGCCAGTGGAGGTCACGGAGGGCTGGGGTGATGTGCTGGTGCTTAGGTGTCCTCGTCAGGACCGCAGCGTTCTGAATATACTGACGTTTTTGAAGACTTTTTGCCGGGATCCCGACGAGGAGGGCACTGCAGTAGTCCAGCCTGGAGGAGACAAAGGCACAAACTAGTGTTTCAGCGTCAGAGGGGGAGAGACTGGGGCGCAGTTTGGAAATGTTTTTGAGATGGAAAAAGGAGATTCTGCAGAGATTTTGTATGTGGCGTTCAAATGACAAAAGAGGGTCAAAAACTCCAAGGTTACGTACTGTGGAGGAAAGGGGGAGGGTAGAGATAGGGGAGGATTTGAGTTGGTGGGGGGTCCCAATAAGAATGGCTTCAGTTTTGGAGTTGTTTAATTGTAGGAAGTTTTCTGCCATCCATGCCTTTGTCTCCTCCAGGCAGGTTGCCAGAGCTGTTTGTGAGGTTGATGTTGAGACGGAGTCAGTGCGCAGGTAGAGCTGAGTATCATCGGCATAGCAGTGGAAGGAGATTCCATGCTTGCCGATGATATGGCCCAGGGGGAGCATGTAGATGTTAAACAAAAAACAAAGAATGCATGAAAACAAAAGTGTTTACTAGATACTACAAATTCAGAGAACTGCAGTTACTGAAAGTAACTTACCTTACCCCTTAGATGATCCATTGCATAAAAAAAAAAAACATTTAGGTATATAATAACCCTAAAAAAATTCACCATGGTGACTCACAAAAAAATAACAGTATACCAGCTGGGAAATTGGGTTTGATATGAAGCTTATGCGCAAATTCAACCTGGAAGACCTACAAGCTGCATTCATTCATCACCTCATCACCGGCAGCGCACTCCAATCATCCAATCACGGACCCCGCTCAAGCCGCACCTTCACAACAGCCAATCACCGCAGCTGCTCATCCCCTCACCAGCCGTTCATCGCTCAGGATCCCCTTTTAAAGCTCCCTGGTCAATCATTCAGCCTTTGACAGCCGTGCTACGACCCTCCTCCACCAGGGTCCAGGCTCCGGGGAAGATCATGGCTATCATTCGTCAAAGCCATGCATTCCATGTCGTTCGTTCAGTCTTCCGCCGGGGTCTGAGCCCCAATAATGATTCATGTTCATTAATAAAACACTCATACTGTCATTCAGTTTCTGTGAGTCTTTTCAGGTTGGAATGAAAACTGCCTTAAGCCATGCTGTTGGGCAATGTTGGGAATATTGTGACATAACTAGATTCATTCTACAAAGATCATGTATAAAACTGCAATATTGGGCAAATGATTTAGTTTTGCTATAACTGGTTTTGAATGGCAGGAGTGTTAATGGGTCTCTTCTCGCCAGACCAGCTGTCTGACATGAGCAGCATATTATTCATTGGTTAGAACAGATTTGCTCCTGTAATGAGATTTTGAGGTCGGGACAGCCTCCGAACTTCCTTCATCGTTTTTCAAAGATTGGGGAGCATGTTCCAGTCTGCAGACAATGATGAGTGGTCAAGGTGAGACTTTAAGAATTTCCACTGGCTGCGGGAAAAATAATAGGCTTTGAGTATGAAAAATATATACGGTCATAAGGCATTAACTCACCTTGTACACGTTTTTTATCAAGAGGTAATTGTCTCCTTTGAAGACGTGATTCCTTAAGATGCTTGTTGGGGATATACAGCGTGTGCACAATTAAGTGGCACAATTATTACAGTGATTAAGTGAGTTTTTTTTCTTTTTTTCTTTTTTAAACGTCAGACTGTGTAAAACTGACCTGTGTCTCTGGTGATGGTGATGTTGTAATGAGAGGAAGTGTGGTCAAAGCAGTTCCACAATTATTATGCAGCTTTTTTTCCCACTCACAGAATGGGACGGAACAGACATCTGAAAGACTCTTATGGCACAGATTGCTTAAGTTATTGCGTATAATTGACCACCTGTGCCTGCAATTTGTGATAAGTAATTAGAAATTATACATATGTTATTTCTAAAGTCCCTCCCATTGCTGATCTTTGCAACTTATCAAAAATCCCATCACTGTGACCAATGAGGCAAGATTTCCTGTGAACCAATCTGTCAGGACCAATCAGGAGGAGACTTTTTTGTTTACTTTTTAAATGAATCTGTCTCTTTCATTCTGCAATTTTATAGGCGATCACTTTAAAAGCGGGTCAAAGGCATGCAGCAATATTGACATTTCAAAAAAATATTGGGACGGGATCACAGAACCATCAAATGTGTTGTTGCCAGTAGCCAATATGGTCATAAGAATTGAGTTGACAGGATAAGATGCAAAGTAATGGTCAAAGCCCGAGCCACCAGGACTCCATTATCTTCCAGTGCTGTCACTTTCAGCGGCTGTAACTGTGCTGAAGCATCCAGAAGTACAAGGTGTTCAGTGATCAGAGACATGCGACCACAGGAACGCAGACGGTGCAGTGGGTCGTCTCATGGTCGGAAGGTGAGGGGTTTGAATCAGCTCCTGCAGACTGTTGTGTCCTTGGGCAAGACACTCCACCCACCTGGTTTGTGAATGAGAGTGTGAACGGATGAGCTGGTCCTTGATGTAAAGTGCTTTGGGTAAGTTGAGATTTATAGACCATTTATCAAGACACATAAACTGATGGGTGGCACTGTGCATGTTCTCCCCGTGTCTGCATACTCCAGATGCTCCATTTTCCCCTCCCACTAAAAGCCTGTACAATAGGATAATCCTCAAGCCCGGTGTTTCTGACAATTAGCCTGGTTTCTCATGTGGACATGGGCCCCCAGGCGCAGCCATACGCTGGATTAACAAATCCCCTAACCCAGGAGTGTCTAAACTTCTTTTCATTGATCGCCGGTCAATGCAATGAAAATTTCAACTTTGTGCGTTTGGCAAAGTTTTAACCCTTGTCCCACACCTTTATTTAGAAACTTAAAACCAGCTAATTCCCACAATAAAAAGATACATTTTGAGGTTACAATTGTTTCAAATTATGAAGCCCGTAGTAAAATGTACCATCTCTGGTGCTGTGTGCCATATCAGCAGGAACTTGATCATCACCAAAAACGTGTCACTTTGGGCACTTATAATGGTAAATGGTTTCAACTTACATAGCGCATTTCCACCTACATAGGAACTCAAAGCACTTTACAGCAAGGATCCAGTCACCCATTCACTCTCTCATTCACACACCAGTGTACGCAGACTCTGGAGGCAAGGTGGGTGAAGTGTCTTCATCAAGGACACAACGACAGTGGGCACCTTCAGGAGGCGGGATTTGAACCCCGCGACCTTCCACTATGTTGTAGTTCTTAATCCAGCGCACTGATTGAGATGATAGGGATGTGTCTCTTAGGGCTTTTCCACCAAGGTGTTGGTTCTGGGCTGGCTCAGAGCTGGTTGAGAGCTGGTTCTGGTGCCGGGTTGGTTCCATACTGACTTGGTTTTCCACCAAAATGAGAGCTGTGCCTATTGTCATAGCAACGCTTTGGGAAGTCAACATCAAAAATGGAATAACATCTTACTACAGCCACTTCTGGTTATAAAATACAGAAAAATAAGTTTATGTTTCAGTCACAGCATTGCAGCAACATTTTGATTTCTTCTTTCTAACTCTTGTTTTAGCTAAAGAGCATAAAGCAAAACAACAGTTTCCTCCACAGAGACTGTTTTGGCTTCTCCAGGAAGTTATAAGCACAAATTAACTAATGTTGATTGTTTGTTGGAGGAGAGAGCCACGCCCCCAGCTGCTGACATCACTGGTGCTCGTTTCTTGGTCCAGCTTTTAATTGGTTCCCAACGGGCACCAGATTTTGGAACCAAGAGCCAGCGTTCTTTCAGTGGAAAACGAAAGAACCGGTTCTGAAACTGGAACTGGCCCAGAACCAGCACCGGCACCAGTTTGGTGGAAAAGGGCTATCTGAGCTCCAAACACCTGGTGCTTCTAGACACCTCAGGTCGGTTGCAGTTGCTGAAAATGACAGCACTGGAAGCTAATGGATTCCTGGTGGTTTCATGCTTGATTTTTCTGTCTTTGACCGTTACTGTGTGTCTTTTCCTGTCAACTTACTTGCTACGACCCTGTTGACTATTGGCAACAAAATGTTTAAAGGGTCAGTGGTTCTGTCACAGTATTTTTTGAAATTTCAAAATTGCAGCAAAAATACAGAGCCCTAACAGAGGACCCGAGTTTGGAAGGATGAGCCTGTGGAGAGTGAGAAGAGAGAGTATGTATAAACCAAAATTCATTCCTGCATTAATCATCATTCTCCACTGTCACTTTATTCTTTTAATCTAGTTCAAATAACCCCTGAACTTCGTCATTTAACCTTTTAGAAAGTAATTATTATGCACAAGCCCATGACTCGAACTAGTGCAGCCTTCCGAGTAGTTTGTAGACTTTTAACCACCTGAAATCCATTAATACAAGTAGCTTTTAATGCACCTATAAGTGGCTTTCTCAGGGATGAGTAACTGTGCAGTGCAGGGCTGAATATATCTCCACTGGGTTAATGAAGTGTTCTATGTGGGAGCCCATATTTACTCTCCACCAACAACATCGCCCCAATACTTTGTAATGGCATTATAATTGTGGGATGATTTAAAAAGGAACAGCTCTCAAAAGCAGAGTGGATGAACAATAATTATCTTTATTTTCATGGACAAACAGTGAGAAGTGGTCAGGTTTTTTTGGAGTAAAAGTGGAAAGTCGTAGATGAGTGTCGATGGCTGTTGGTGAAACTTCAAATGTTCAAATGTTTCATTCCTGAGAACGTGCCCTGCTGAATCAGAAGTCTCCAACTCTTGTACAATGACCTCAAACACTGCTGCCAAATAGGATGAGGGTTTAATCCCTGAAAGAAGCTTGCTGTTCCCTTCATATGACTACTGAATGTTTGAACAACATGCGCAACATTCATAATTGATTGAAAATCTGGCACAAAAACATGAATACACCAGAAAATAGAATACAAAAGAGGACATTTCGCCTCTAAGCACGAAAGTCTTCATTAGCAGCTAATCATCTCTTGTAAAAAACAACAACAACTGAACTCTTGCTGTACCCAACACAGCATAAGAGGCGGAATCAATACCCACACAGCAAAAAATAGTCCTTTGAATAGATTAAGAGTACATTTTAGAAAAACACAAAAGGTGGAGCCAATGACGAGGTCAACCCCTCCCTGCTAGAACAGTATGGGGTGTTAGTGACTGTCGAAGTCTCTTGTGGTAAGAGCAACACATTCTCTAAAACAGCCCAGTGTGATTGGCGACTTGAACAAATGTGTTTGGTAAAATTCCAAAAGGGAGCATATAAAACCTTATTTACTGCCCTGCATTACATAGGCTATATTGGCACTTATCATCTCTAGGGAACACTAATCATATTTTCACATCTTCTTCTTCTTCTACTAATCATATTTTCACATCTTCTGCTTCTTCTTCTACTTCTACTAATCATGTTTTCTCTGACTATGGACTTACTGTTCAAAATGTTATCAGTCACCATAGACTGTAAATATGAAGTGACATACATTATGGCTATGGAACTCCTCCCCATAACCAATGTTCACAGGCAGAGGGCAGTATTGTTAACATTTTCATTGATGTCCAGTCACTGAGGTAAAGACCTAGTAGAAAACAGATCAGGATAACACTAATCTATCTCAAGACAACAAAAGAGAGATGTGGAGAAAGAGCTGCTGATTTCTTATGCTAAAGCTCATTTTAAAATGTGGCAAAAATGTTCAATTATTGTAGAAATATTGAAACCAATCTTTGGAAAGAAAAAAGTGTATATAAAGAGCTCTAAACTGCTCCTCAGTTTTGAAGTGTTGCTGCTGTGAGGACATTTATGTGCTCAGCGGAGGGTTGACCGGTGACCTCCATCGCTCTACCTCCTGGAGTTAGCACTCACTCAGAGCCGCTCTGCGGAGAACCCTGCGGAGGGAACGTAAGAGGGCAACCACACAGGCACTTCCTCTGGGAAATGTTCCACTGCTTATTTGGATAGAGTGTACCTGGAACCTCACGCTTCTATTCACGCTGATAATCAGTGGCGTGCACAGACATTTTGAGGGGCAGGCGATAACCCATCAAAAATGAGGTTCTTAGCTTTTAAATGAGTAGTGAACTTGTACTTATACGTTGCTTACTGTATGTCAGCACAAGTTCATTTGTTGTCCCTTTATATAAACCACAAAGTTACAAACATCACCTTTGCGATACAAAGTCTGTATTAAGAGATTGTCATCACTCCTCACTTTAAGTTTATTCTCCCACTGTGGACGCCTACAACCAATAACTCTGCTCTGTTTTCTATGAATAGGATTCATTGAGCTGAGCTGTCAGTGACTGACCCCGTGGCCAGGCACAGCACAGTGAGGCTTCACAGGTTTTTTCTGCTGACAGTCACAGGCTCCCTGAACATAGACATAAACAATGTTGTAGACTCCCACTGAACTGAAGGACCGCTTTGAGAACCACTGCCTTTTTACGGGACCTCATTCTGTCTGCCCCGTCATCTCATAATCATAATAAAGCATTATAATCAGTTTGACCTCTTCAGACATTTTTATGTTTTGGAAAGGCTTACATTAAATCCCTGGCATAATGGCTTCATATTTATTTCATCATAAGTAAAAATCCTTATGCTGTTGATGATTGCAAACTGTGGGATTGCCTTTACCTATGAATCCTCTGAAAACCCGGGGAAGGAAAGACAGAATGGAAAAGTGTTGAAGAACAAGAGGCACAGCTCTTTGTAATCAGCCTAATCAAAGCCCTGGTATTTCCAATGGCTGTATCGGCTAATGTTCAGAACCAGAGCTTTGAACTCACCAAAACTAATATGTTCCTTAAGCGGAGATCAGGTTTGTGTGCCTGTGGGCAGACTAACAGAGGGAATACCGGAATAATTCACATTTTTCCCATCTATGTCTGAAAATTCTGCCATTCTTTTTTTTTTTTATTTACACAATGGTCCCAGGTTGCTTGGCCATTTTGGCTGGCGCAGCCTGAAGTTTTTGGGAACCCCTGCTCCATCGATTGAAGGAAAACTGTAAACCATGCTCACATAACTGCTGGGAGATACCGTCAACTTCAGGTGAGTCTGACGAAATAAAAGATGCAAAGAACCGTTAACTTAAACATAAGCGTTTGGATGAATGAATCCAGATTAGTTCTTTTGACGTGTTTCTGATGAGACTGTATAAAAACAAAGAACAGGCTATTATTTAACTTGAGTAAACAGTGCTTCAGACATGTTAACCTGTGCTGTTGCCATGGTGAGTGGTAGTGAAGCCCTAAACCAGGGGTAGGCAACGTCAGGCCCGGGGGCCAAATTCGGCCCTCCAGCAAAAAACCTTTGGCCCCCAAGAGAATTTTGAAGAAACATTTATTCATAAATCAGAGACCAAATACGTGAAAAGGACTCTAAAATGTTGAAAATACTGTCAATATTTTCACATTTCCCAGCAAAACACCCCATTAGGTCATATATTATGTGCAAAACTTATATTTGTAGAGAAAAGGTGCTTGACTTTTGGGCTACAATTGTGAGCTTCGGCCCTTGGTGTTTTGGCAATGAATAAAATCGGCTCTCCATGACACAAACTTGCCTACCCCTGCCCTAAACCCTCAGCCTTTCTTGACTTTATGCTGACGTTTCACCACAATGTACTATATTTTCTTTAGAAGACTGACGCTGACTGTGTCCTACAAGATCACAGTGTTTACACATATGGGTACCATTTATTGCATTTTATAAGTGTTCTTCCCATGTTGGTGTTTGTGTGGGTTGCTAATAGATCATGCACATCAACAGCAGTGCTTCTGATGTAAATTAGGCGGAACATCTCTCATATGACGCGCTCAAGTTGCAGGCACAGAATTTGAGTGGTTGAATGTATGAATGGCAGATACAGATGACAGGTACGCCCAAGCGCAGATAATGTTATTTTGGCTCAAAACCCTTCAAAAAAAAATATATAATTCAACTTGTCCCTTTTTTCTTTATTTGTCCAAATGCCTTTAATTATTTATCACTTCACTCTGAATCTATTTGGTTGCTGGTCCACACAACACAAGCTCAAATCTAGATAAATATTTTATTTTTTTCCATGGTAGTAGCACTAATACATTCTTATGGTGTACGAGTAAAATATCAAACCAAAATACTCTGCATGGGTAAACTGTGTCAGAAGTATTTGTATGGAACTGTGTGGATACTGTAGGCTAGCCCACTGACAGCAACAATACGACTGACTCATTGGCTCATGTCTTTTATAATACACAAAAACAATGGGAATGTTTCATCAAATCTACAGCAAAACTATAGACGATAAATAAATTAAACAAGTCTATTTGTAAAACAACACATAACACAAACCCTGTGTGTAGACAGAACAATAACACTGATACCTGTTCCTTTATAGTCGGATTTCGACAGGAGCAGCGCGGCATGGTTCACTTGAGACCTGTTGGTTTAGGGTGGGGCAGCCCCCGCAAGACCGCATTTCAAGTAACCAGCCCCGGGCCCTTATGGAGCGATCTGGGGCCGTGTTCATGGCGGTTAATGCAGAGCGAGAACTACTTCCTGTTTGTGGCCAAGTCCTCTGCCCCTCTGTACTACTTTTCAACAACTGATAATGCAATGTTATGGATTTTAGTAGTGTTAGATGCAGAAACAAAAGATGCATTATTTTTTTTATTTTTTTTTGAAAGGGAGTGTCAAAACAGGATAAAGCTATTGCTAAGCTAGCTTTGTTTTGCAAACCATAATTAGCTCAAGTTGCCATTCTCTACACTGCAGTGTGGTGCTTTGAGAAACTTGGTAACACAGGCCATTCTTATCATTATAACAACGCCGATCGCAGAAAACAGGAAAGCACTTGGTTAAATATGACAATATACAGTGGGGCAAAAAAGTATTTAATCAGTTCCCCGTATACTTCCTATTGGATTTCAGCCAAATACTTTTTTTCCCCACTGTATGTGCATGTATGCTTGAGTGTACATTCTCCCTCATCTTATCATAGGGTTAGGGTAGGGTAGGGTTAAGTTAGGGTTTGGGTTAGGGTTTGGGTTATGGTAGGGTTAGGGTAGGGTTAGGGCTAGGGTAGGGTTAGGTTAGGGTTAGGGTAGGGTTAAGGTAGGGTTTGGGTTATGGTAGAGTTAGGGATAGGGTAGGGTTAGGGCAGGGTTAGGGCTAGGGTTAGGGTAGGGTTAGGGTAGAGTTAGGGGGTAGTGTAGGGTTAGGGTAGGATTCGGGTAGGGTTAGGGTAGGGTTAAGGTAGGGTTTGGGTTATGGTAGGGTTAGGGATAGGATAGGGTAGGGTTAGGGCTAGGGTAGGGTTAGGGCAGGGTTAAGGCTAGGGTTTGGGTTATGGTAGGATTAGGGCTAGGGTAGTGTTAGGGTAGAGTTAGGGGGTAGTGTAGGGTTAAGGTAGGGCTTGGGTTATGGTAGGGTTAGGGATAGGATAGGGTAGGATTAGGGCTAGGGTAGAGTTAGGGCAGAGTTAAGGCTAGGGTTTGGGTTATGGTAGGGTTAGGGATAGGGTAGGATTAGGGCTAGGGTAGGGTTAGGGTAGAGTTAGGGGGTAGTGTAGGGTTAGGGTAGGGTTCGGGTAGGGTTAGGGTAGGATTAAGGTAGGGTTTGGGTTATGGTATGGTTAGGGATAGGGTAGGGTTAGGGCTAGGGTAGGGTTAGGGCTAGGGTTAGGGTAGGCTTAGGGTAGAGTTAGGGGGTAGTGTAGGGTTAGGGTAGGGTTCGGGTAGGGTTCGGGTAGGGTTCGGGTATGGAGCGCTTTGGACGCCCCCACGCCCTTCACCCTTTTGGCGCGGAGCAGTTCACGCTTGGCTGCCGTAGCACCGGCAAAACGCTCCTGTCCCGTTCCGCTCCTACGGAAATCCGACTTCTCAGGCCACGCAGGTAAATTCCTGATTCTCTGTTTTAAAAAAAAATATACTGCATTTCTATTTATATATTTATAAACGCCAATGTATTTAATATATCTAAAATGCCTCTATGACATTTAAACAATATGTACAGTCCCCTTCGTAACAACCAATACATTCTTCTAAAATGGAAGAATAAATTAAAGGTAGAAACATCAACATTTTGTGGGTTAAGAGCTCACATGGTTCACACGCACATACAGACATTTACATAAAGCCATACAATTTACATCATTTACACAAAGGTCATGGTGTCTTAGCTTCAAGTCACGAGTGTCCATTTTCCGCCACATCATCACACTTCGTCAAACACACTTGGTCTTCTCGCAGCGATGTGTGGGCGACCGAGAATCCGATGATCTTCTGCCCTCACATCCAGTAGTTTGTCCTCATCTCTACAAACATTCCCATTCGAGTGCTCTACAGAGTTTGTGTGAGACGTGTGATGGTTGTTTGGCCGATTAGCAGACTGAGTAAGGAAGAGAAGAAACAGACATTTGAAGTTGCGGAGGATGTGAGGTGGCGGTCGTAGTTGATCTGCGGCGGTCTGTCCGGAGGTCGCACTGTGATGTAGCCGTTAATGATTCTGACCATCGGTGGAGGAGGAGACTGGACCACATTACTGCAAAGACAAAACAAAAATTGATCATGATTATTGTAATGGTTGGTCACGCTCAACAATTTCAGGACAAATAGCTAATACATTTTTGGGGGGATTTTGGGATGTTTGAAATAAGACTGAAAAAAAGAACGGTCAAACTCTACTATTACTATCTACTGTCTCCTGTCTAACTATAGACCTGGTTCAGTCCTTTCTATCTTACCCGCTTGTTTTAGGCCGTGGCTCCTTGGTTATTGCTTTTTAACCTCTTAACCACCTGAACCAAGCACATTTTCTCTAGTTTGGCTTTACCCAAATCTAAAATCTTCTTGAAAAAAGCGTCAGAACAGTGACGAAAACGAGGATGAAAATGCAAAAAATGGCAACAATAAAAACAAAAAACAAAACAAAACAAAACAGAGCAACAAAAAAGCCACAAAACAGTGACAAAATCACAACAAAAAAGCAACAAAAACATGACAAAAATTACGAAAACCAGACAAAAAAGACACAATAGTATGACTAAAAAAACATGCCAGAAAAGCCAGAAAAAAACACAATAAAAAAAAGTGACAAAAACATGACTAAAAAGCATAAAAAAGCTTGTGACAAAAACACGGCGACAGCCTAACAAAAGTCACGATCAGTTTTGTAGGAATTAGCTTTCAAATGAGGCTGAACCAAGCACATTTTCTCCAGTTCAGCTTGACCCAAATCTAAAAGCTTCTCGACTGGAGCTTACAGCCAATGTCAGTCCTCTAAGGCCTACAAAACAGATTGTGACTTTTTTTGCTGCATTGTCACCACATTTTTGTTGTGTTTTTGTCTCTTTTTGTTGCTTTTTTCACTCGCTTTTTTGTCACGTTTTTGTTGTTTTTCCAGTATGTTTTTGTTGCTTTTTTTGTTGCTTGTTTATTGTGTTTTTGTCAGTCTTTTGTTGTTGTTTTTTGGGGTCTCTTTTTGTTGTATATTCTTCCTCCCCATTGTGCCAGAAGCTTTTAGATTTGGGTAAAGGTGAACCCGTGTGCTTGGTGAAGGTGGGGGTTAAGAGGTGAACGAGCAGGGCTGCACACAAAGACTGCAGTTATTTAGTTCCTGAATGGCATTTTCCAAATAAGAAAACACCCTGTCTCAATCATATCATGTACAAATCCTGCTAACCCTAAAACATGCTCTGAAATGCACGAGATTCTTGAATCAGTTTAGAGGCTCATTTCTCAGCCTCGTTTCACCCCTAATGGTCCCCGTGAACCGAATCTTGTCGCAATTCGAATCGCAGCCCTGCAGAACAGACAGCTTTATTCCCCCTGCATTCAAAGCCAAATCAAGCACGTAACATGAGAGATAAACAACATGAGTGCAATTACTTAACAACATCAAATGGAGACCGAAATAGCAATCTGGACAACTAACAATGACGGACTGTTTACATATCCGGCACACTCTTTATATTGTTCCCGCCGATCTTTATCAGCCCCTCATTCCCTGTGCAATATTTTTGTCTAAACATGTAGTAATTAACTCATTCCGCCCTCTCTGTTTGATATGGTGCCGGCGGCGTTATTACATGTGGTTTGGACTGGGCTGTGGCCAGACAAAACAAGCTCACAAGTTCTTCAAGAAAGACCGAAAAAAGAAATGGAATGGACTGGCGAGTGAATGTTCAAGTAGTGCAATATTATGGAATATACTGTTTCCAAGTCTTCCACTGCCATTATATATATTCTGTGTGACTGGAATAAGGCTTAAGAGAGTCACAAATTATCTGTCTGATTTTGTTTTGGCTTCGATAATAGAAAGTGAGCTCTGTTGCTAATTAATTAGGCACACTTTTATTTTTCCAACCAAAGTCCCCCCATAAAAAATGAAGCACAACCTCTGACTTGAAGTGCTTTGTAAGAATTTCCATGAATACTAGAGATATTTCATGCATTAACGGGGATCCATTGTGGGGCTTATTTACGCTTTTGTGACACACACACACACACACAAAATTGTCCAGAAAATGAAAAGTTTGAGGGGAAAACCAGGCGGGGCAGAAAGCTGTGGCACGTCATTGGCTCGTGTCTCTCAAACTCCAGTCAGTCACCTTCTCAGACATTAAAATATACAAAGGCATGCACATGGGCACTTTGTACAAGCCGCCCTCAGACTGAACGTACACAAATGAGGACAAACCACTTCTGTTCACTACCAAAGTTAGGGCTATACTTTCCATAACCAGGGAGCACTGTTGGTCAAACCAGGAACATTTGCCAATAGGAAAAAATGTTTCAATTGATGAATTTCATGAACCAACGGAAATTTGAAGGCACATTGCAGCGAGTAGAGATGTAGATTGGTTTGCTTTACCTTTGGTCAGTGGTTCTCAACTGTTGGATTGGGACCCTAAAGTGGATCGTGCAAATGTTGAATAAGAGTTGTAGGTGGTGGGTTCTGGTTCCTGAGGCTACACCAGCCCCCACACACTGATTTAGTTATGTACTAGGGTAGGCGATGGGGCTGCTCGAGTATTGAAAAAATAATAATCACGATTATTTTTGTCATCATTGAAATCACGATTATCCAAACGATTATTTGTTGCCTTTAAAAAAACTCTTTATTATATAAATATTTTCAGTTTTCTGAACAGTCATAAAAGTACAAATGATTTAAAGTTTGCCTCGATTAAGGAGAGGTCTCTGTTTCACACCTGCCCCCTGCTGGCCAGCCCTCACACCTGCGCAAGTAAACTGAGCAGCGCGGCCTGATGACATCATCACACAGCGCTGTTTGTTTTCATGTCAGGCAGAAGCATGAGCCATGGCACGTGAAATGAGAAGGGAAAATAATCCCAGCGCCATGAAATAATGCAAGTCTGCTTTGCAAAAATTATTAGATGATGCTAATTTTGTAATCGTTTAGTGCAATAATCTAAATTGTAATCGAATTTCGATTAATTGCACAGCCCTAGTAAGGGATGAGGCATAAAGTCTAAATGTTTGTTCTGTCTGTCATTAACCGTCTCTGTGGTTGAATCATCATATCTGAAATGGGACAGTCCCAGTTTTCTTGTGAAAATGAGCCTGTTTTGCTGTCCGGTGAGTCCCTGCCTGAGGCTAGTGTGAGCGCTCTAAACCGGATACTCGGCAGGAATTCCCAGGTTTTCATATGGAGAAGATCCAAATACTGGCTCCAAACCAGTCTGGACTCATTCTGCACTGCAGGGTATGACTGTTGAGCACAGAGATGTGATACCAGGCCTGCAGCGGCTCATCCGGAAGTGTGGCTGCAATTCTATAGAGGAGCGCGGAGGCTGCATTACACACTTGAGGATTTCCCTTTCTCTCACATCCTCTTCGTCTTGGCTTTCTCATTGTCTTCACCTATGACCTTTTGCGATTGCGCGTTTCATTTCAACCGTGCGTCGTCTCGGGTTTCCACTCACCTGTCCTCGATGCGAACCCACAGGTCATTGAAATGCCGGTGCCGCTGCTTCTTCTGTTTGTTCCGCCTCTTCTTTTTCAACATCTTCCTCTCCGCTTTCTCCAGCAGCTCCAAGCTATCGGGCGGGAAGAGCAGGTGAGGCAAGTGCTCCTCGTCCAAATGGTCGTGTCCGCGATGGGGGAGTTCATGGAGGAAAGGCTCCAGGGCTGGGAATTCCTTACGGTGGTCCTCAGATTCAGGCGAGGTGGGTCTGAAAGAGGACATACACATCATAAAAAGGTTTTAAAAGTAGCCTGAAAACATATTGTAGCATACCAATCGAGGAAAGACCCTGCTATGTTTGAACAGGATGTTGCAGATGTGCAAATAACTGGAATTAGCCTAAATGTGGATCTGGTTTCTGTGTTTAGTCCTAGTTTGGACCTGGTTTAGTTATGGTTTTGTGGCTTGCGTTTGAGTGCCAAAAATACCAATTTCTTAGTTATTTCCATCTGCAGTAGCTTAGACAGATAATCGACCTAATACTACAATGTGTAAGTACATTGTAAACTTACAGATGCATATGTATATAAAAGGGCAAGAAAGGATTAAATGTTTGCAATTCTCATTTATTGGTCAATTTCAAAACGATTGTATCCACGGATCAGATAAACCATTTTATGTAATATTTTTTCACTTGAATTTGTATTTTTGACACTTCTTCGTTGTAATAACTCAGTCCTTCATCAGGGAACATATTTCAATTTTAACAAGCAACGAGACATTGGCAATATCCCATGTTGTTCAAATAATAGTTTTGACTCAGATCTCAAAAAACGATAATTAAAGTCACATGCCTCTTTGCCTATTGGGGATGGAATTCATTAACAAAAGTCTGATTACAAGAAAAGAAGAGAGCGAGATGCAAAAGTCTCAAAACTACTTCAAAGCAGAGCTCAAGCCAAAGGATTAACACTGCGGTGTGGTGGTATTTAATAGCATTTTTCCTCCTTAACGTGGGCGGCCATTCACATGTGAAGTTGTGGCTTTTGTTTGTTGGTAGTGCTGTGCTTATCTTTAAAGTTTGGGAGTGTAGCGTGATGGGTGACACGCAGGGGTTTGCCCTGGCCCACAGGCTGGTATGTGTGCAGCGTTCTGCCTCTCAGTACATGTGTGAAAGTAGACTGCACAACAGAGATCTCACACACTGATCTGTGAGGGCAGATAGCCACCCACACTGTGCTGTATGCAAGGCTGCACTACACGCTCCGCAGCAGGAGGCACGGGCCCTGCTTGGTTTGGCCTTTCAAGCACTCTTCACTGGTGGCCACCGGGGATTGTGCCAGATTTATCTCTGCTACCATCTACATTCTGAAAACAGCAGGAAAAAACATGGAAACCGGACTGAATGAAGAACATCGGTGTTTTCAACAACTCGTCTCAGCACAGAATAATCTACAGCAACATTTATAACTTCACACTTTTGAGCATTTGTTATACATTTGTAAGGCAAATGTATATGGTCTGAGCAATAACGGTAGTAAATGAATGATTGAAAACTATTCACTTATTACTTATATTTACATTTTGAAATATATTCCTGCATTTAAAGGAACAGGCCACCGTCTTTCCATTCTGAAATATGTTTTTACCTGAGTTTAGATGAGCTTATGCTTGCCTGTCTGGTCTTTGTGCGTGCGCTCAGTCACGCAAAAAGACCAAAGACGTTGTTAGCATTTCGCCTCTCCCAGCATAATTCCAAAGGACCCAAACGGGTGTGAAGGTAGAAGCGACCCAGCTCTTCCATGTGTTTCCTATTTAAAGGAACTAGATTAGGGGTGTCAAAGTCAAATGGATGGGGGGCCAAATGAAAAATTTAGGAACAAGCCGAGGGCCGGACTGATCGAATGTTCATTGAAAAAAATGTAATGACCGCATATAGTCTAGTGATCCCCATTAAACAGACTGAAAACCTAAAAATATACTACTATTCAGATGAGTCGTGATGTCACACAGAAAAGTCCAGTTCTCAGTGTCCACCTTCCGTTTTGCCATTTTTAAGGGTAGACTATCTGAAAGTTGACTTTTGAAGTGATGCTAATGCCCGCTGATGAATAATGAAAGGAAGTGGCCTCCCGCTCGGAGCGCCACCGTTGCATTGTGGGAAATGTAGTGCGTTGGTGCGTGTAAAGTACCTGGATGCTGCTGGCGTGCAGTGACCTGCGGGCCAGTTCTAATAATAAAATTATATAATCCCAGGGGCCAGAAAAAACCCTCTCGCGGGCCGGATATGTGAACTAGATGGAAGTCGGCATTTTTATACTCGCTACTGCCACCACAGGTCTTACAGGTAACTGCAGTTTCTATATTAAGCTCTTGCATGACGGCACTTCGGGCCCGAATTGACAACAATTGAGTGACGGTGCAGGATTTAAGCAGCAGTTGTGGTGAAGAGGTCTGGGCTCATTAGGGCATTGCTGAAGCAGGTAGGAGGTAGAAAATACATTTTTAAATCCATCAAGTCCCTTTAAATACGGTTGCATGAGTAGTTACACGATCCAAGTGTATTTACACAAAATCAAATGTCGACTTTGTAAGCAGATAAAAAGGGTACTATATTTTAAGTCGTAATAACACAGTAATATCTTCACTCCGGAAGATTCCTCAATTCTGAAACTATTACTGCGTGGACGTCGAAGTGCTCCTGAGGTGTTATTATGCCTACAATATAGTACCCCTTTTTATCCGCTTAGTAAGTCGACATGTTTAATTTTGTGTACCTAGACTTGGATCGTGTAATGTTTCACGTAAACATATTTAAACAGGGAAAACGTGGAAGAGCTTGGTCGCTTCCAACTTCACCCCAGTTTGGAGCCATAGGAATATGCAGGGAGAGGCTAAATGCTAACAACATCTTTGCTCTTTTTGCTTGACTAAGGGCACGCACAAAGACCAGACAGGTACACATCAACTCGTCTAAGCTCAGGTAAGAAAATATCTCAGTATGGAAAAACGGTGGCCTGTTCCTTTAAAATATAGATGTACTGTATGGCGGCAAAGGAAATGTACACGACTACAAAGCAATACATTGGTAACTCCATCTGTAATGCAATTTGGCTGATGCACTGTCATTCAATCTTATGGTTTTGGCGCATGAAAACCTATTGTGAGTGATAAAAACATTGGCCCTCATTGCAGCTCACTGGGGTCACCCCTTTAGTGTTGACGGAGTTAAGTAGATTAATAAAGCCTCTCAGCCTCGTGTGTAGAAACATATGGAGAGGGCAGGCGCTCCAATAAAGAAAATCACTCAAAGGATAATTACCGCTCTCAGTTTTAGATTATCTGCAGACAACATATTTCTCACAAGGGCTGAAGCGGAACCCGAACATCTGGTTTGGGTCTGGCTGCGAGCGCTGCGGACTCGTGTGCGCTCAAAAACATATGTTAAATGCAGCTGAAGTTTAGAGAAAAGAAAGAAAAAAAAGTCGGGGAAATATATGTATTCCTGTCAGCGACACAAGACAGCGGGTTGTGCTGCAAAAAAAAGTAGGCAAGATGTGAAACTTTATCTACCAACTACAGTGTTAAAATATGGGACTTTTAGAGAAATGTTTGGAGAAGGAATGGTAATGTACAACAACTATGGGCGAAACATAATATTCTCTACCTCCCGCTTCATCTGTCATCTCTGTGTTTCCTGCTTTCGGTTCTCATCCCTGATACTTGGTTAGAGCCGAAGCAAAACATAAGCTTACAGAAGACCTACTGAGAGAGCGGTTTCCTTTTTTTTTACGGCCCAGATTTCTTTATCTAAGCTCACATATCTGGTAATTGTTGTTTTTGAGACCAACTGGTAGTGAATAAAGCAAAGCAGTTTGGGCTAACGGCTCATATGTGTTCAATTACTGCATCCGTTTTGAGTATTAGATCATTTGTAATAAATATTCAGCCCTGGATTTTAATTCTTACAATGTATTGAAAATGTGCATTTTTGTCTGTGCCTTAAAAACATGTGACTGAATGCAGCATCAATGTTTGTCCTTCAATAACTTTGTTCCATCAGCACATGGGCTCAATGGGGAACCCGCATAGCTCCAGTCCCACCTCTCCCGGTGCCTCGTTTTGGTTGGAGAACCAGCTTCAGGGAAATGTAAAGGTAAAAAAAAAAAGCAAACACTATTTGTTTCCTTTAGGCTGTTCATAAATGTTAAAGAAGTTTTGTCATTTGCAAGAAAGAAAAATAAACTTCTGAGTGAATTTCTGTCTTTTTTTCTGTGGCCCTTAATTTTGCACCCTTTCAAGACCCTAAGGTAAAAAAAAAAGTACACTCCAAAAAAGAGCCTTAAAATAACCATGCATTCGTATTTTTTTCTGCTTCTTTATACAAAAATCTTCAGTGGCTTTCGGGTCATTTTGATAGGCCGCGGGCTCCAGTGGCTTTCGGGTCAAAATGACCGAAGGCCCCACGAGGGTTAATCCCCACCTGAACCGAGCATATTTTGTCCAGTTTGGCTCTACCCAAATCTAAAAGCGTCTTGAAAAAAAAGCGTCAGAATAGCGAAGGAAACGGGGATGAAAACGCAGCAAAAGAGTGACAAAAAAGTGCCAGAAAAGCAACAATATCACAATATAGACAGGGTATATAGACACGGTGGCGCAGCAGTTAGCGCTCGTGCCTCACAACTCGAAGATCCCGGGGTCGATTCCCACCTGGACGGGGCCTTTCTGTGTGGAGTTTGCATGTTCTCCCCGTGTCTGCATAGGTTAGTGGTAGGTTATAAAAACATGTGCAATAGGTTAATCCTCCAGCCAGGTGTTTCTGTCCACCAGCCTGGCCCCACATCATGGAGATGGGTCCCCGAGTGCCGGCCCATGCTGGCAGCTCACTGCTCCTACAGGTCGCCCCATGCGACACTGAGGATGGGTCAAATGCAGAGAACTCATTTCTCTACAGAGATTTCTCTACAGAGATTAATACAGTATAACTTACCTTAAAAAACAGTGACAAAAACATGACAAAAAAGTGATGAAAACGCAACAAAAGAGCAACAAAAAACGGCAAGAACACAACAAAAAAATGTACAAATACATGCGACATAAATATGCGACAGCGAAACAAAACAGTTACTTTCAGTTTAGTAGGTCTTAGCTTTCAAACGAGGCATTACTCTCCAGTCGAGAAGCTTTTAGATTTGGGTTAGATTCGATCAGCCTCATCCATTGAGAGTTTTAAGTCACTCTTAAAAACACGCCTCTTTACATTGGCTTTTAACACGAGCTGAGTTGATCATTCCATGTTGTTCTTTTGTACTGTGTGTATGTATATATATATATTTGTCTCGCACTGAAACATGTACAGCACTTTGGGCAGTGTCAACTGTATTTTAAATGTGCTTTATAAATAAACTTTGACCTTGACCTTGGGTAAAACTGAACTAGAGAAAATGCGATCGGCTAGGGCGGTTATTGACGGTAAATAAGTAGCCTAATATAAAATAGATTCCTATAATAAATGGAGTTGCATTTGTCCTCCATGACCTGTTCATGACGTTACCACTTTAAATGAATCTATTGCTGAGCGCTGTGAGAAAATGAAAGCACGGCGTGAAAAGGACATCTCTGAAACCACAGCACGATCCGTACAGGGAATGAATAGATGCATGTATGACTGCTCTGTAACAATCATGATTGACTGAAGTGGGCGGGATCTGCAGTCACTATCATGAGAAGGGTGTGTGGGGTGGAATGAACTCTCAGGGAAGCAGACTTACCTTTTTAATGGCTGTTCTGCGGGAGTGTGCTCCACCTCGTATCCCTGACGACGAAGCACATCGATGACGGTGTTGTTGCCAAGAAAGTGACCTGAGATGCACAAAAAAAAATAGAGATATTTCAGAAATAGCTTTAAGAATATAATACACTTTTGCTTGCATATCCCAATCTTGTTTTAAAGTTCAAAGTTCACAGCAGGGATGCCCAAACCTTTTGTACCCAAGAGTCTCACATGTTATAATATTACATTTTTGGCTTATCTTAAAGGGGCTAGATGCAAGTTAGCCATTGTATGCTCACTACTGCCACCTCAGGTCATACGTGTAACTGCACCTTCTATATTAAGCTCGTGCATGACGGCAATTCGGACTCAAAGTAACACCTTTTTGAGTGACAGAGCAGGATTTTAGAGGCAGTTGTGGTGAAGAAGGACATTGTTGGAACATTTAGGGGGAGGAAATTAGATTATTTTACATTTTTTAAACTCTGTATAGTCCCTTTAAGGAAATCTAAATTGGCTTCTCCTTTTGTTTCAGACGTTCGTACATCATTAAGATTGCATGTATAGGTGGTACCTTCTGACACCTTGTATTCGGATCACATGATTTTTAAAACTTGGAGTAAAAAGTTCTACCTATTGCAATTTGAGTCCGACGTCTTTGGTTCCTGTTCATATCTCCTTCCTCTGTCTTCCCGATGCCTACTTGTCTGTATCCTCGCCCCTCTCCCTCCATCCCTCCCTCCCTCCCCTCTCCCCTGCCACTGCCTTCGACCCTCTCTTCTAGGTGAAGTGGGGGCATTCAGGCTTCAGGTTGCCATGTCAAGAGGTCTGACAAAGAGGAGCAGGGGCCCTTTGTGCAGGGCAGCTCAGCCGTGCCATCACAGGCCGCAGTAAACAAAGAGCCCAGCACTTTAATCTGGCTCCGGCCCATTGATAGAGACTCGGACCGATGCACAGCAGACGCCGCCATGCTGCCTCTGCCGCCACCGGCATCCAGGCCCGGAGGAAATCTTTGTCATTAAAAGGATGTCTGGGGAGCGTAGTGCGAAACAATACGGGAAATGGTTCGGAGGTTTGTTCATTTCACTTTCACAAAATTGATGAGTATTTTGTAATGCTTAATTAATACATTCCTTGCAAGTGTACCTGGCTGGCACAATGACGCTAAGATCGTGACTGTGACAAGGCTATGGCTGCTGGCGGTCTGCAATATGTGAGAAATTTGGCGGGTTGTGGCAGATTTTAGAAGGATTTTAGAAGAGTCAAGGCAACACAGGGTTATTTATCATAATCAGAACAGGTTTTATTTATTTTATCTATTTAAAAAATAGACACTAGAACGGCAGCATGAGTGTATAGATGTTCACAGGTGCATTGACCGTTCATGTGTCGGGAGGTTTGGGTCCGGATGGCACAGTTTGCTTTATCTTGTAATGCAAACTGAAGGCTCCATAATCTAAGCATGTACCTCGTTTCGAAGCATGAATATTAAGGGAAAGCTGTAGGACTTGTCATGGAATCATCTGTATCTGAATAAATGACAAACTCCTCCACAGATGTAGCACTGATGAGGCTACCTGGGGCTGTTCCCTTCACATCAGCATCTCATCCAGGTACTAACCAGGCCTGCCCCTGCTTTGCTTACAGCCCAAAGTAAAAATCATTCATTTGTTGCAGGAACAAAACAAAAAGACATCAGCAAAGATTCTTCATTCGGGTCAGTCAATGGAAAGGTCCAGAGTATGAAGCTCAAGGTACAATATATAGTCCTGCAAAGAGCCTGAGCCAGCGGAGAAACCTGAAGGCTCTCTTCCACACATCAAGATATGCTCATATGCAGCTTCCATGCATGTTTCATAGTTTCATGTTTCATATAACTAGCCTGGCCAGCCAATACACACTTCTTTCTCTTTATATTTGAAATGCATTTGAAAGAAAAATATCATGTTAAGAATAAACAGAGAATAGTATGGCTGTCCAGGCTATTATACGGTATAACATCCCTGTCTTGTGTAGTAGTGAATAAAATATGTGCAAAAATAGGATATAGACTGTGACGCACGAAAGGATCTTTTTTCCCCAAACTATAAAACGGACATTCTGAAAGAGCAGTAATGTTTTCCTGTCCTCTGTTGTGCTCTGCATGAATCAGAGGTGGTGAGACGCCCTGCATTCTCTGGCGCTGTATTTCTTCCATCTAAGTTCTTTGTGTACTGTTTTTTTTAAATCAAATTTACAAATACATTTGACTTACTTTTATTAAAACAAAATGAAGTGAACTAACTAGTCCACTGGCTAAAACTGACAATGGCAATAAAACCTCCACCTCATCCATTGGCTTAATGTCCACATAAAACATCCATGCGTGAAGCATCATACGCTGCTGCCGCAACCCGACCCCCGAACAACATGAACATTTTATGGAGGCGCTAAACCAGTTCCTTACACCACAAAGGCCCTGCATTAGGACACACCTGCTGCACTCAGCACGAGACGCAGCGGTGTCCATTCTTTAATAAGACCCTAAAGTCTCCCAAATCGGCAACTAGAATTATTAGAGCATATGGTAAGCCTTAAATAGCCTTCCTTTTCCATATCCAGCAATATTTACATTACAAGTAGTTAGTGGGCCTGCGCAGCCGCTCTCATAACATTACAGCATGTTGGATAAACAAAGCTGCAGGCAGTGGGGTGACCTCCTCCTCTACACATGTTCAGCTGCTCAGAACCACCCACCCCCCCCCACCCCCCCCCACCCCACAGCGCTGAATGAGCTCCTTTATTACCCCATATGACAATAAACCTACGGACTCATGCTTTCAGTTTGTTACTTCCTCTCAATCAATAAAGTCACATATGGAAAAGATAGTGCAGTCGCCAACACGTATGTAGGATTAAAATACATTGAGATCGCCATACTACGCTCGTAATATAAACTTAAAAATATAATAATACAGGCCCAGGCAGTCTAATACATTTGTAAAACAAACATAACTTTAAATGCCCTGCACTCGACTTTTTCTTACTTGCAGTAAAATTTGATGTGTTTCCGTCCTCCTTGAGTATATGGAGTAACGTATATAATAGATACGGACGCCATCAAAGATAATTACTTTCAATAATTACTCCGAAACTACTTTAACAAATGCTGAATTATAAATATAGTTTTCTACCCAATGAACATACAAAGACAGGTATCGGAGCAAAAAGATTCAAAAGCCCATACATACATAAATAACGGAGAATGCCTTTATGATGCTCATGTTAGCATCATGCTATATGCTGACGCTAGCTACGACTGCCGCTTTGTTCACTTCTACTGAACAATCTGCCGTGAAAAAAAAACAAGGGCCGCTGGCTGCTCTGCTTTGTGACGACGACACTAGGGGCCGCCATTGCTGTAGTACCTCGATATAGCCCCTAGTCCCCCATTGGAATGCATTGCACTTTACACGTTAAAAACTTTAAAGCCTGATTTCTAATTTTCCTAAACTTTCGACAGCTAGATATTCCTCCTGTTATAGCGCTGGATTAGGGACTATACGGAGTTTAAAAAATCTTAAAATTATGTATTCTCCTCCCCCTACATGTTCCAGCCATGTCTTAATGTGTAGAATGAGCCCAGACCTGTTCACCACAACTGCCTCTAAAATCCTGCACCTTCACTCAAAAAGTTGTTAATTTGGGTCCAAAGTGCCGTCAGGCACGAGCTTAATATAGAGACTGCAGTTACGCGCAAGACCTGAGGTGGCAGTAGTGAGTATAAAATTACCAACCTGCATCTGGTCCCTTTAAAGAAACCAGGCTGGTTTTTGTAAGAAAAAGTTTAGAAATCTCGTACTAATGAGGACTGTTAGCATTGGAGCTGTGCGGCTGTGACTGAACTACACGTCACGCAAGGGCCGAGTCTACAGTGAAGATGCCGCCCTTATGCCCTTTTAGGAACATGCTTCATCAGGGATGGGGAGGAGGAGTCTGTAAATCCACCATGATTTCCTCCTCGAACGTGGTCATTGTGGTAAACGAGGAGGAGTGATGAGGAATGACGGTCTATTAATAATATGTCTATGGAAAAAACATCCATTATTTGACATTATTTATGTGTGCTAATTAAGTTTACATATCGCTAGAAAAAGGCTAAAAGAGTGAAATGTTTTGTTTTCTCCCCCCTCGGCGAGGCTACGCCTCCTTGTATGACACATTGCCATCTGTATCTGTGGTTTGTGAAAAAATAGAAAAAAAAACTATGAATCCTTTTCATCGATTGTCACAGCAATAGTTTTTATGAGCATTATTGTGACAGTGAACCTCAAAGTTCTGAAACGTACTCATCCTTGTGAAGAATTGGGATGCTAGAAATGTGTAAAAAAAAGTTGGAACCAGGTTGGACCGCAGCCAACAGTTTAAACTTTTGCTTCCTCTCTCATTACAGTAAACAAAACAAAAATAAGTCGAGTATTAAATAATTCCTCTGCAGGATCCAATGCCTCTCCATCTTCTCCATTTCACCACTATGAGTGCCTAGCTGTGGGGAATATGTTCCACAAAATCTATCAAAGTTGACGGTCAAATCAAAGCATCAAAGTTCATTCCTCAGACTCGTGTGGCCTCTCCCCTGATTATCACTTATTAAAAGTCTTTCAGTAATCATGCTAAATGTATCCGAGAGAACGCTTCGAAGACAAAAGGTTTAGCAATAACGAAACCTGCAGCTCATAATCTCTCCAATAAATAAGTCTCATAAAGACATCTCGAGGAGTGAAAGAAGGGGCAAACCGACGTCCGCTGACATTGTGAGGCTGCATGGTTTGTGGAGAAAAACACGGAAACGAGATACAAGCAGAACACTCGTAAATTCAACACTCAACAGAACAGAAATGGACAAAGGGCAGAAAGCATGCAAAACAAGTTAAGGCTGCAGATGCCAGACACAGATTAAGAAAATCCCAAAAGGCCTGCACTTGAAACACTCTCTGTTGAGGTTGGTGGAAGGGAGAGTGTGTCTTGAAGCGGTGCCCATGTAAAGTCTGCAGAACAGTACAGACTCTCCGCGAAGAAAGACCACACAGAGGAGTCGAACCTACGTCTCTTGTGCTGTATTTGTTTGAGAAACGACTCTGAACATTTAGCCTATAATATCATTATAAAGATTTAAGTGTAGCCTTCATCACCAGGGTTTTTGTTTGTTTTTTGATTACATTATCTGTGTTACATTATTATTGTCATGGCTACATTTTTTACTACATTATTTCAATACACACTACTCCAAATCAGCTTTATCCAAATTTACAAAACTCATCTAAATGGATCACTTTCCTAATTTTTACTTTTTGTCCATTGCTTTTTGAATGTGTTTTTTTTTTTTACTTTTCTGTTGCTCTTTTGTGGCTTTTTTGTTGCGTTTTTATCACTTTGTCACACTGTTTTTGTCCCTTTTTCATTGCCTTTTTGTGACGTTTTCATCGCTCTTCTGTTGCTCTTTTTTGTTGCATTTTTGTCACATTTTTTTTTATCACTTTTGAATCTCCTTTTAGTCAAGTTTTCGTCACTCTTCTGTTGCATTCTCATCCTCGTTTTTGGCTAGTTTTTGTTGCTTTTTGACACTTTCTTCAAGATTTGGGTAAAGCTAAACTAAAGTGTGCTCAGTTCAGGTGGGGGTTAAGAGATGGAGGCAAAAAAGGTAAAAAAAAAAAAAAAAAAACCTACAGAAATACTAAATCTGGAGTCTAAAGAGGTATTATGCAAAATCAACTCAAGCTTTACATTATGTTATTATGTCCAAACTATTATCAATCTTAGTTTAGTTTAAGATTGTTTGAGTTCAGGCGAGAACAGGCTGCATCGATGTTTATGAATTTCCAATATTGTGTTGCCAAAAAGAGTACAACATTGTGTAAAACATTTTGCATCAAGATTAAACAGTGAAAAAGTGAAAAATGATGACATTATTGATTAGAGTTTATTAATTATACCATTTGGTTTATTCCATTATTCGTGCTCTCATTGACTGCATTACTTTTAAGCCCGATTCTTCTGATCCTTGAGCTTCAACGGGAAACTAGTACTGAGGATTCATGTTTGAAAAGTAAATCTTTAATTCAGGTAATTCAGGTCAATTTATTTTCATATTAAAGCCTCATTCTTGTTTTAAAGGTGGTGTATTATGCAAAATTGACTTTTTCAAGCTTTACATCATGTTATTATGCCATTCCCTCATTAAAAACATGCCTGAAGTGTTGTCTTGGCACATTCACGTATTCTTGAGTAATATGTAAAAACTCTGATGCGACCATTTTAGGGACAGCTTTGCCTGAGTCCTCCTAGGAACGCCCCCACCTCCTAGAGACGCCTCCGACCTTTCGCCACCAGCTGAGTAACCAACCACTGCTCCTCAGCAGAACCCCCTCCCCACTGATGCCACAGACAGCGTGTGGAGGGGGCGTGTCGGAAAGGGTCAGAGGTTCTTAAAGAGACAGAGGCCTATTTCAAGACATTCGCTACAGCCATTTTGAAAGAGCAATTTTATACAAGGCAGTTATTCTAATTTACTGCATTTACAGACCAACAGAAGGTTTCGTCATCATTGTAGTGTGATATAGACTGGTGCTATGTGATTGAAAAAAGCACAATACCCCCTCTTTAAGTAAAACTAAGTGAGGAAAATGTAGGAAAACTGAACTTTTGTTCTGATGGAAAACCTCAGTGACTTTCCAAGTATTGTGGCTTCTAAATGGGTTATTGCGTCTCCTAATATTAATGCAAAATGAGAAAATGAGATGATATGAAAATCTCTTCTTTCGCCACAATATTTCATCTTATATCATTAAATGGAAGCCGACTGAAAATGAAGGCCCCCATAATGTGCACAGTGTTGCTTGTTTGAGAATATTTACGATTATGAACTATTAGTATGACCTCCTCCTGACCTGACCTGTGCAGAGTTTATTATGCTATACACAAATGCCTGAATTGTCCCGTCAAAGAGTGCACTGCTGAGCTTTTTAGAGCTGGCGAATTTATGCCGTGCACAAATGAAAGCCAGAGCACTGAGAGCCCTGTGGTGTGTGTGTGTGTTGTTTAAATAAACCTTGTGGGTGAGTTTGTGGTGGCGCAGCAGCACTTTGGAGCGGTGTTAAGGATTACATGTGTCAGCCTCCCCACTCTCCCCTCTCCGCATGCCAGCACACACCGGCCTTTCGCTGCACACCTCTGATCATCAAAGATAGAAAGCAAGTACGAGCCAGCACTTTTCTGACACTGCACAAGGGAGAGGTGCCATGGCCGAGCCGTGCCGCCTCTGGATGTCTCATTTCACAGAGAGGCAGTGTCGGTAAAGGAGTGAGAATGGAACAGAAAGAGACATCAATGAAAGAATCATACACTCAGTCACAGCATTGTGCTACGGATTACCAGATGGCTTGTTGTTGTTTTTTTACAAGTGAATGTGCCTAAAAGCTATGAACCTGTGTTGTCTGAAAAAAACAACAACAAAAAAAACAGGGAGAACATAAAAAAGTAAAATGCTACACTACAAAAAGTGAATATCAAGTATAGGTTTAAATTAACTGATAATACTCATCTTGTTTTGAGTGGTTTTGACTAATGTAGACTTTTCTCCAGACCAAACCAAAATTACTTTTTTAGTTTGACGATATTTCAGACTTGTTCTAAGGTCATTTCACTTAAAGGCACACTGCCAAACATTTTGGACTAAACTGTTGCCATCAGTAAAAAAAAAATTCCCAATGAGCAGCTCGACACAGAAAATGCTGTTTCTGCAGTGGGTGATCAAAGAATGGATGTGGATGAGGACCTAACCTGTCTAAATCTCAAATTCTACTGACTTTGTCGACATCTCCATGGAGACGAGCGTGAGACGTACCCACAGTAAAGTTACAGTCATGTCTTAAGAGAGCAGCTGAGCCGCTCACAGCAAAGGCACATGTTTGTTTGTACATGTATGAGGTGTTGTTCAATCATGAAAATATCTGTCATAAAATAAATGCTTGTATTTAAATTATATGTATGTTTACCTTAATAAATCCTTTTTGTAGTCTCTCTGGGTGTAGTACACATTTTAATGGGATAATTGGGGGTCTTTCACATCCCCAGAAGAAGCTAACAGGCTAACGGGCAAAGCTAACTGTGGGCTAGTGCCACTTAAACAGTATTTACAGGCAAGTTTGAGTGAAAAAAAATATCTCCATTGTGTAACTGGATGTACAATATCCCTCTGTCCCTTTGTCTTTTCTGTCAGCGTATTTACTCTGGCGGACAATAAATGAGTAAAAAAAAAAAAAAAAAACACAACATGCAACAACACCTGCAGTGGTGCTTATGACCTCTAGGGGCATGAGTTACTTAAAACTCCCAATGGGACAAATCCAATTTTCTTACCCGTTGGCAAAAGAAAGAAATCTGAAATTAAAGCAGTACTAAGTAACTCTTCCCCCTAGAGGCCATAAGCGCAACTGCAGGTGTAGTAGCAAGTTACGATTGTTTAACTTATTAATTGTTTTGGAGAGTAAATCCTACGCCGACAGGAAAGGCGAAGGGGGAGAGGGTTACTGTGCATCCAATTATACAATAGAAATATTTTTTTCACTCAAACCTGGCTGTAAATACTGTTTAAAGTGACGTTAGCCCGCAGTTAGCTTTGCCCGTTAGCATTTTAGCTTCTTCTTCGTGAGTACATTAGTGTGTATTGCTTTCTCCGCACCGGTGGCAGTCAAGTTGCAAACATGGTTTTCTGGTCAGAGACACCAGGGAGAGATGAAAGACCCTCCAATCATCCCATTAACACTTGTATTAACCCCACAGGGACTACGAAAAGGATTTATTAAGGTAAACACGTTACTTAGTACTGCTTTAAAACAAAATGTATCGAAAACAGTCAGAAACTACTTAAATTCAAATTATTATGCTCAATTTGAAACATATAAACTAATCTAGATATGAATTCAATGGAGTGTAAAGACCATGGTGCACAAATCAAAATCAGATTAGGACTCTCTTGATGTGAGATGAGGGTGCTAGTTTGTGATGTTACAATGCACTGGTTCCACTATTTCAAAAATGATATTCAATATGATATTACAATAATGATATCAATGCATGATGTGCCATAGAATGAGGCTTTCTCTACCGCATTGAATAAAGCAGCTTGTCATGCAGCAATTTCTGGGCTAAAATTTAGAGTATGTCCATGTGACTTAGGACTGCTATACTACAGTTAAATCTAATCTCAAGAGCTCTGTCCAAAACATGTCCAGTTGGAGAAATGCACTATTTACATCTTTAGCTGCTCCATAAAGTCTGTGTATCATCTGTGTGATTCATGTTGGAACTAAAAGCATATGCAGAAGAGTCCTTGCTCCATGTCTGCAGCCATGTTTGGCAGTCGTATACAATCTCAGAACCATATGTGTCACTGCAAAACGGCCGCGTGTTATTTATCTATAAATAATCGTGACTGAGACATATGGCGGAGATTGGAGTTGAAAGGAACATGAAGATGTGGTGGCCCAGGACAGAGACATGCGGAGTTTCAACATAGGTTACAATTTGTACTTTGGCCTAACTTTAATACTATGTAGTAGGATTTCCACAGTGTAATATTGCAGTTAAAACTTAAAATCCTGAAATGAGATAATACGTGTTTTGTGTTTTTTTCTGTAATTGGAATTTTGTTTTTTTTGCCATGTTCCTTTTCAACATTTGGTACACAACTGAAAAATTACGCTAAACCAGGGGTGTCCAAAGTGTGAATCAGTATCATCTGAAAGAGATTATCCTTTTTATTTGAAATGTATATAACTCTACACAATTCTAACCTAACAACTAACATTTTACTGTGAGACAGAGCTGGCATGAAGGTTTTAAGCATAAATAAAGGTGTGCAGCACAAATTAAACCTCTGCTAGTCGTGGGTTTCCTAATTGCGAACATTTGCATTAGTTTCAATTCATTCACGATGTATCTTGCTACATTGTTTTATGGCAGTTTCAATATGAACAACACTGACTGTACTTCTCAACATACTGTACCTCTTAACAGTTATAGTCAGTGTTGGGCAAGTCACTTAAAAATTGTAATCTATATTAGTGATTACAGCTCTAAAAATGTTTGTATTTCATTTTACTGTTTCAAAAATGTACCTGAGTTACACTACTTTGAGTTACTTACTGGCAAAATATAAACTGAAAATAGTAATAATGCCAATGAGCAAAAGTGCAGTCAGAGATTTCCTTTTCCTTCTCTTTCCCCATTCTCTTGTGTTTCGAGGACATTAACTACACTCAGCTGCACATCTTATACAACAGTGTCCTATTTGATTTGGTGCTGCTTTTTATTTGGGCGGAGTTTGTCATTTTTTCAGTCATATAAATGCACTTGCAATTGTAATGACTAATATATTCCAACAGTTTGTGTGAGTAATATGTTATATGCCTTAGTTACTGAAAAAAAAGCAACATATTTTTGCAACTCATTTTTGTAATACGTGACCCCCAACACTGGTTGTAGTTGGGCGGCAGCAGTTAGTGCTTGTGCCTCCCGGTAAGAAGGTCCCGTGCCAGATTCTCTCAGTGTCTGCGTAGATTTCCCCCATCACTAAAAATATGCCTGCTCTGGGGCAAAGGGCTCCCCTGAAAAGAGATTCTTCATCTCAGTAGACTTTCCTGCTTGAATAAAGGTCAAAATAAATAAGCCATAATCTCTGCTTACAAACGAAATCCTGACCAACATACTGTATAATGCCCGGGCTGAGGTAAATGCTACTTTTGCTTGTGACTAAACCTTCAGTACATTATCATTGTGCTGCTCCCAGCTTCGGAGGCCGGCAACACAGAGCCATTCATAGAGTGCCCCAGAACACTCCCCGCTCCGCCGAGACAAGAACGTATTCAATAACTGTGCACTGAAAGAGGGAAGCCACAAATCACAGCAGTCAACTTTTCCTCTGTCAGCTCATATCTCCATCCCCTCCGGGCTCCAGTGCTCTCCTCTGCCTTTATGTTTTCACCCCAAATGAGAAGGGACAGTTCGCCATATAACAATCCCGACTCCGGATCATCAATGGACGCGCTGCAGCCGGTTTGTGCGGGATGTATAATTTAGCGAGGCCTCTCTCTCTTTCACATAGGAGTCGCTGGCTAAAGCATTTGTCGGCCAAATGAAAGCTAGCCCCTGGGCAGCAGCGTAAAAGTGCAGGTTCCAGGTGCGTGTGAGGGAAACACGGGTTTGAACGGGGTCAGGGGTGAGGAGTTCAGCGCTTTCAATAAATCACGACAAGCCGTTTTGACAGGCGTTTACTGCGCGCACGGAGAGGAGAGTGCGCTCTTTATGAAATATGTCTTTCAAGTACAGAGACGCCGACCTTTGACCCTGAGAGCGCAACAGAATGCACATGTTTAGGTGCTATTCAATCAGCAGCTAGTTATTTGGACAGGTTTATCCATGCTTTTAAGAAGAGGCAGACGCGGATCTGCTGAGGTCAAGCAGGCGTCAGTGACATCCTGGTAGCGACGCCAAAAAACATCTGGGGTATGTACGGGGGGGGATTACAATATATTCCACGTCGTGAAAAATCTGACCATGTGATCCAAAAGAACCAAGAAGAAGCGGCTCTAGGGCTGAATAATTTGTGCGTGTATGTGAGCGGGAGATTAAATGAACAACACATGTTCTGATAAGTGCTGCGAATGTGATTAGATTGATGAGTTATGCTTTGAAATCCAATTTTAGTTCACAATGGGAGCATTTTGGGATGGCCCCCGGGCGCACACACACATATTAGTATGCATGCGTGTGTCTCTGTGAGCCCTGTTCCAGCCCGGTCTCAAGACATCCTCATGGACTCTCAAATATTTTAACATTTTTGTGTCAAATTATTGTAATGACATGAGACTTTTCCTCTCATCTCATTGAGCCGTTAACATTTAGACTTCCATAATTGCATAGCCTGATGTCGCTATTGTAAATGACTATTATTACCTTTATAGATCTGGGGAGGATATCTCGAGTAGATGGATGTAGTGCCTGAGTGAGAGGATGATGATGTATTTGTTGTTATGTGTGAAGAAATTTCAATACTGCAACTTCCTGCTCAGATTTCCACCGCTGTCATCAGCTTATATGAAATAAAAAGGAAGAAAGCAAAGAAAAGGCCACACAACAAGGAGAGTTTCCCAAAGCTGCCTTGCGTAATAAGAAGTGCAGACAAACAGGAAACAAAGTTGGGCATTTTCCTCAGTGTTAATGCAGTGAGTTGGTGAATTGAATTTGGAGTTAACACTTTCCACGGGATGAATGTTTGGTTTGCGTTTTACGGCGCCGAGCAAACGATATTGAACAGGACGATTAAACAGTTGCTCTCGGCGCAAATCTACCCCACATGATGTCACCTCAAACTGTCAAAACATTGTTCAAATGAAGATAAACATGACAGTGTAGTATGTTGGAAGTCTGGGAGTTGATCCAGCCGCATTGGTAGACGTCGCTTTCACCCAGGCCTGCCTTCTGTTACTCCGTGCGGTGGGTCTGCTATGGTTTTTAATGGCGTTAGATGACATGTGTGTACTCTTGTCAGCGACTGCCCCTAACAGTTGTAAACTGGCTGTTTACGAGCACAAGGTGTTGTGAAAAAGCGCCACATTTTGGACTTTCACGCCATCTGGAGAGAAGTGTACGGCAGTAGCCAGAGAGTGAAAATATGATTGAGAATGTGGTTTCTGATGGTACAAAAGAGTCACTGAATTGTATTGAAGATGTGTTTCATTAAAGCACTGCTTTGTTTAATGTATAGTTTAGAATGAAAGAAGTCATCAATACAATTTTGTCAGGGTCACTATACCAGCTCTAAAATTGGAACTTTTGTGTTCTTGTGAGAGTGTCTATTACTAAATCCCCTCAATAGGTAAAATGCAATATTTCTCATAATACAACTGCATAACAAAATTGCGTATGGACCCACCTGACCAGCATGTTTTTGGAGATAGGGAAAGCGTGCGGAGAAAAAAGAGCACTGACCACTCAGCCATTGTGCTGTCATTAACAATAGTCAGCCTGTAGTTATATTATCATGTCATATTTATTCATTTATTCATAACTTCGGTAATTTCTTCCCCTATATCAGATGTAACAGGGTAGAGGATTGTGGCTTATGTTGTTTGACTTGCTTTACTGATTTCTCAGGGCCATGCATTATGATAAAGGTACTATGAAGGCCAGGATAAAGGCCAGGATGTGATGATCTGAAGTATTGTGATACAATAAGTAATTATGATTTTACATATGTAATAGGAAAAAAGAAAACAGTCATGTGTCCAAAGTTTATAAACCCAATGCCATTTGACAGTTTTTGACGTGTTAAGATCGAAAAGTGTAGTGAGTGAGTGCAGGATAAAAAATGCCTCCACACGCAAGTATTGAAAAATTCAATCCTTGAATACTTGATATTACAGCACAAAGTTAATCCAATCCGATATTTTGTGCCAGCCCTAATATAGGTCCATAATAATGTGAGATTTCTGATAAAATGGCATTACCTAAATGTTAATATTGTTGTTTTTAATTTGCACCTGAAACTCTCATCATTTCACAAAGCTGACATTTGTAGAAAGCCAGTTTATAAAGTCCTATGTTTGAATAGTTGCCTGAAGCAGCACCAGCAACTCGCTACAAAACGACAAGTCAAAAGCCTGCCGATGAGAGATGAGCTCATGTCATCTTGTGTCATCAGGCAAAGTTTTAAAACAGCAAACCAAGTACTCTCCCCAGCCCACTGACATGGACATTCATGGGCCAACAATTTTGACTCTCTTTGGCAACCCAACTCGTCCAAGATCAATGAGGACCCTTAATTGTCTGTGAAAATAGTCAAACATTTCAAAGTACAGAACCCGTTAAGGTCTGTCAACCAGATTGGCAATTACACCACCGCAAACATTTAAATTTGTGGTTTTGGAGTGGAGCTTGACTCCGCTGAGTGCATTCAAGTTCTGTCTGAATTGCATCAGGGAAAGAATCTGGTTGAAATTTAGCTCCCACAAATTTCAGATATGTAAACAAATCGTTTTTATTAAAAATACAGCGTGCCAGCGTGTGGATGTCTTGGCAGAGAGTACAAAGCGAACGCAGAATCAGATTGAATGCATGGGTACGGTTACTGTACCTATGTGGATGGAGGAAAGGGCAAAAAGTGTTTCCATATGCGTGGCTCTTTCTCAATATCACCATTTGTTTGAGTGATGGCCCTGCTACTTTTGACAAACAGTTGGAGACAAATTTCAAGGAGGCTTTTACTTACTACAGCGAGTGAAGCAAACCATGACAACATCGTTTGACAGGCATTTTACAAATATAAATTACAGCATGAATCCATTTTTCAGAATGTTATATGGTTCCTGACAAGAGTGTACGATCTGGCCTAGAGTTGCTTGTCAAATGCTCTCCCCCGATCTATACCTACAGTTTATTATGTCTCTTAACAAAAATAAGCTTAGAAAGTTCTGTCACAAAGTTTATATAAAGATTTCAGTTTGTCCAGAAGGTTAGACTGGTGTTTTTGGGGATTGTTTAAACCCATATTCTCTTGAGTGAGAGAGTAACATTATTCACTATACAGAAATAGTCCATCCTATAAACAGTGAAGGCCACACTTTACTGCACACTGAGAGCGCGTTATTTTTTAATGCACTTATTTGATGAAGTATATTTATATTATGTATTTCATATGATTATTTTTGCCAAAATATTGACTCAAGTAAGTTTTTTGGCCCTTTCTCAAAGAATATGAATGAAAGCACAAAAATGTCATCAGTGAGTGTGATTATAAAAGGTGTGTGAGTTTTTAGGCTCCTGACAGACCCTTGCATCTTCCATTCAAAGCTGCACTGACGCTTCCGTTTGTCAGGGGAAAGCAGAAGAATCGGTGATTGAACTCTAAAAAACAGGAAAGGGATATAAAAAGATATCCAAGGTACTGACAATGCCAATTTAGAGTGTTAGAACTCTGATAAAGAAGTGGAGAATTGGGGGTTCTGTTGAAAACAAACCACGGTCGACCAGCAAAAATGTCCGCAACAACTGCCAGGAAAATTGTTCGCGATGCAAAGAAAAACCCTCAAATAAAGTCTGCTGAAAAAAAAAAAAGTGGCGTGGCTGTTTCCAGAAGCACAATGAGGAGGCACTTGATGAAAAATGGCCGAGTTGCCAGAAGAAAGCCAATACTTTGCAAATGCCACAAAGTATCCGCTTACAATATGCCAAACAGCACAGAGACAAGCCTCAACATTTCTGAAACAATGTCATTTGGGATAATGAGACCAAAATTCAACTTTTTGGCCATAACCACAAACGTTGCATTTGGAGGAGTCAACAAAGCCTATGGTGAAAAGTGCATCACTCCTACAGTGAAGGAGGAGGTGGTTCGCTGATGTTTTGGGGATGTGTGAGTTACCATGGCACTGGAAACCTGGTCAAATTTAATGACAGGATGAACGCAGCAGCTTATCAACAAATACTGGAGGAGAATTTGAGCTCATCAGCCCGAAAGCTGCTGATGGGTCACACTTGGATGTTCCAACAAGACAATGATCCAAAACACAAGACCAAGTCAACCTCTCACTGGCTACAGCAGAAAACAGTGAAGATCCCGTTAGTTGCCACAACCTATTTTGTTATGGTGAGTTGAAATGAATTCCCATATTATTATTTTTTTTCACAATAAATGGCTTCACAACATCACTGACCATGAGTGAAATATATTTATTTGATAGGGAGAGTATGAACATCTACACCTTCACTGTTTGGAAGTAAATATGCCAGATTACAGCAAAGATACTCTAAACGGGCACAACGTTAAGAGCACTTTTCTACTTCATTAGGCCCAAAGCGCTTTTCAGCCACGAACTAGACCCATTCACACAGCAATGTGCGCAGACACTGGAGGCAAAGTGGGTGAAGTGTCTTGCCCAAGGACACAATGACAGTGTGCATCTTCCGGAGCTGGGATTGGAACCCCTGACCTTCCGATCCTGAAACAACCCGCTCTACCAGTGTTTATTTTTTGAATAATATGAGCTGCACTTAAAATTCAAACATGGCTATTGCCAATGCAATTACACCAGAAACTTTAACCATATGATTTCATAATTTCCTGAGCCCAGAACATTCATCAATGAGCCATGGTCGACAGCGAAAAACTATTTCCCACATATCGACGGTCAGTGGGGATTCAACAGGTCTGACCCTTGTGATTAATGGCATGATTTAGGAACAGTGGAAAGAGTTTTAGTTATGTGATTTTGAAATTAGGTCTGGCCTCAGGTCAAGTTATTTTAATCTACTGCAAGATTCTACAACTATTTGCAACTGAAATGTGTTTCCATAATTTATGAAACTGTGCACGTGTGGAAGACACATGTTTTGTGAAACGCATTGATTGTGTTTGGTATGAAATAAAGAACAAGTTTGGAACAGTCAACAGGAGTCACATGCTGCATGGACATTCATTTACACCTGTAAACATGTACTTAATATACAATACAATGCAACATACAATACATAATAAGTAATTGAAGGAAATGTTCATTATTCATGGCCCCTTCCCTTGTCCCCTTTAAACAAATTTGCATTCCTTCTGAAGCACTGAAGAGGCACCAAGAGCCCCTGACACCTGCAGCACAGCGGAGGCTTCACAAGAGGTATTACAACAAACAAGGAAAGGACAAACTCTGAGAAGATGGCTACAAACTCTTGTGGAGCAGAGGGAGCTGCGCAGGAGGAAGAGGAAGGTGGAGCTGACCAGTGCAGGACACCACGCTCTGAAACAGGGACAAACCCAGGAGGCGCTGCACCATTTCAGAGGATCAGAGACTAAAGGCAGCCGGCCAGGTTTCCTCTGGGTGCTACGGTTTCCCCGACCTCCAAAAACATGCTGGACATTGAAACTTGTGTTTAAGTAATATGAAAAAAAGGTAGCATTGACAGTGTCTTTCCCAAAAAGCTATGAACCTGGCACCAGGTATTACACAGAGAAAATGCACTTTAATCTTAAGTTTGCTTATTTATGGTAATACATAGTAATATAAAATAATCTATGCACTAAATTATCATCATATGTGACATTCTCGTACAGAGCAGGCCAAATGTCACTCACACACCCTTCTGCCTCTGAGTCTTTGTGCCTTTCTAATTCACCATTTCCATAAACAATTTCTCGTACTTCAAACCGTGTAACTGGACTCTGTGAGAAGTCTGCACTCCCAGCTGATTCTGACGGTGGAAGTGGAGGGGCATAATGGAGTACCTTGTGAAGCGTGTCCCGTAGCCCCTCCTGGGATAATTAAGGACACATTTAGGTCCATCCTGGGCTGGGGCAGGGGGGGTGTGCAGTTAGACCCTTCGCCCAGTTTCCCTGTCGGGTCCAACCCTACCTGCCCTCTGCACGTCTCCAAGCGCCGCTGCCGGGCTGATTGGCCGTATCACTTTCACTCAGCGGCTCTAACCCCCTATGGCATACGCACACACGCACACACACATCCAACGCACCTTTCTCCAGCAGTCCCCTTGTAAAAGCAGCTCCTCTGGGACGGCCCATGAAATGCAGCCCTTGTTAAGCGCGGAGAGTGTGCGGACGGCTATGTGTGTCTGCTTTTCCTCAGCTGTTTCCTGCCAATTCACTGAGCAGCAGACTGTGAAGGCTCTCCGCTCTCCTGTGTGCTCCCCTTTGAAATGGTCGCAATAGAAACTACTGCTCTTTTCTTTTTTACTTTTTTTTTTTTTTTGGAAAAGTCGGTTTATGGCTTGGGCATCATTGGGAAAATTGGACTGTTAAAACTTGATGCTCTTGCTGCACTGTGCGAGAGGGACATTTTCGGTCCAGGGTGGTTTTATAGTCGTGATGTTACCGTGTTCGATTACTTTTTCTAAATGTTTTTTTTTTAGATTTTAGTGAATATTCCAGAGTGAGAAAGCAATAGCGTTGATCTAATCACAACCAAAATGAACTCACACTGTTGCTATGACCTACCAAAGGCCAAAACTTACTGCGACAGACTCCAGTCAACCATGAACTGCAACAACATGAAGGCACATGCAGACAGAGAGAGACAAATCTACGCAGTTATCTGCTCTCTTGATCCTCCTCGGTTTAACCCCAGTCCCTTATCAGCCACGTGCGACTTATGAGCTTGCAGCGGAATTTAAAGTATTGCGCTGACATTTTCAGATGGACTTAAAAAGATCCTGTGTCTGTACTTAGTTACTCCTAAACTGATAACCATGTGAGTTTTCCCCAGAAAAGACAGCATGCGTTATCTGGAAGCTGATGTAGATGAATAGAGTGCTACACCACTAATGTTCTCTTTCAAATATGATGATTTGACCTCATTTCCACCAAATGTCTTCTGTTCAGTCAAGTAAGTAGCTGTGTTTAAAGTCTGTAAGGCAGGGCATATTTATATTTTATCCTGCCCCAAAGGAATTTTGCTCCTTTAAACTGAAGGTTTAAACTGCTGAGGACAACCTGTCAGGAGCAGTTGGCATCCACAGTGCAGCACCCGTAGACCCAGCCCCAGATCTTGAGCTAGATTTGGTCAGTACTGAGCCCAGCAGTTTTATTGTGCATGTTTTAGAATAATGGGGGAAATTGGAGCACAAACACATAAACCACATGAAACAAGTGGTCAAAAATATTTACTCAAGAAAGCGTACATTAAAATAGTACTAGTAAAATACTGAGTACTGAGTAATTGCATAAGCATGACTGGTCTGGTTTATGTGGATGCCTGAAACTAATGATTCTAGAAAATTAAAAGGGCTTAATGAGTACTGTAACTTAACACATTGAGTGCGGCACTGTTTTGGGGATTTAGCTGTAGAGTGCCAACAATCCAGACCATTTTTCATGATATTTGTAGCACCACAGCATATTCTATGTTATAGCTATGGACACGTGGCTCGTTTGAAAGACGAGAACCTATGCTCTCCTAAGGTGAAAACAGTTTTATTCTACGTGCCTTGGTTCCTGAGAAATCGAAAGCAAAACAGAGGCTAGTTTTGTCACAGTTTCTTTTTTTTTCTAGATTCGGAGATAATGGGGGTTTTATGCAACACTCTCCTTTCTGATGAACTCCTCTCTCCAACTCTCTCCTCCGCTCTCCTCGCTGGACGGACACTAACGTTATGGGAAGAGGCAAATGCCTAAATATTTCCGTTTTAAGTCAGTTTTCAATGATAACATTGTTGACACATTTTGAAACACGTGTTGCCGCAGATTGATTGCTTTTTATCGCATGTGCATTTAAACTGCCTGGTTCTCGGATTGAAGAATCTAACCGGATGCTTCTCAGCCGTCCTTAAAATCTCAACTGTTTCGATCTGTCCATGGGAAGCCGCTCTGCTTTGTCAAACACGCTCCAGAGAGCGAGACAGAAGTGTCGGCTTTACATCTGTTTGCTACGCAACACCACGTCCCCTCGGACTAGAAAAGAAGAATAAAAGAAACGCAATAATACATATAAAATGTCCAGATCTTCACTTTTTACAAGATTTGATCGTCATTTATTTCTCTTCTATTCATGACAGAGCTACCACAATCACACATAAGGTGTATTAGAGTGTCTAGTTTCGCAATAAAATAACAAAATGTATAAACGTGTTTTTCCGTTTTTGGCACTAATGTTTTTCAGTGGTAAAGGCTGCAGTTAAGCCATGTGCATCTTCTATGTAAAGTTCTTACTTGTAGACATTATTTTATTGTGGCAGCACTGCTCTTCAGATGCCTGATCACAGGTAGCAGAAGTAGAAACCGCAGTTACTTCTTTAGATATACCGTGGTCTCAGACGAGGGAAGGACAATGGTGATGAGTGTAGGAGATGATCAAGAGAGAATGGCTAATAGGCTAATATAGGTAACTTACACTTGAACAGGTTTTGGTTAGCGGTAGTTCTCGTAGTAAAGGTGGAGGACGTGCCTCAGAGAGCGTCAAAATATCCCGCAGCGAGTCACGCACCTCCTGTGCGCCGTGTTTTGAAGCTTTTCGCACGTGGTAAGCTTTTGACGCGCCTCCAGGGCGCCCAGCGCGGCCCACGCTAGAATTGGGAAATGTTGAACTTTTTGGAGAAATTTGCGAGCATCGACCAATCAGGAGCTTTCCCCAACAGTGACGTTGGAGCTGAGCCACCAGGGCAGATGTTTTGCCGGCCCTCAGATGGAAACAAGTCATGGAGGATTAGCTTCATTGTGAACCGGAGCTACAGCAGCTCTGGGACTTTTACAAAGACACACATCAGTGTTTCTTTACCTAAACACCCAGGATTAAAAGCGGCGAAAAGAAAGCTTATATCAGTGGCTGAATCTGCGCTGGGAATGTGTTTGGGCCTCGAGGATGCCTGTTGTAGCGCTATGAACACACGCTGACGTGTGGCCAGAGCGTCAGTGACCTTTGTGACAAGCGTCTGACTTCAGATAAGCACAAGTGTCTAACTACGGGCTGTAGGCACGTTTTTGACGCCCAAAAAGCGTTTGGTCTGTACGCAGTTTAAGAGTGTTGGAGGAGATGATGGTGATCATGGTGGAGGAGGAGGATCAAGTAAGCAGACAGGTGTTCGACCTAAAAAAGCCGCCGACAAGCATGCTAAGGATGCCCCGAGCCCGCATTCAGATATAGCGTCCGGCGGCGCCTTTCACCACAGCGCACATGAAAGAGAAGCGTTTTTTTTTTTGCTGTTTTATAGAAGGAAACTCCTGTTCAGATGTTTGAGGTGTCACTAAAGCAAAACATATTTGCGTCAATGCTACTGTTCTGCTTGATGCGTTTCTTTTTACAAAAAGCTGATTGTCTCAGCTTTTTGGTCAGAAACTGTCATTTTCAGTGAAACTTACATACATTCAACTGGTGATTACTGAAGAATGAAACAAGCTACAAACAAACTTTTTTTACTGATGAAAGTAGAAAGTCGATTCTTTCACAATCTGGTTTCAGTACAGAATATTCTGTGGGTCTTGAAAAATCGGCGAGAATCACCTAAAACGCCGGCAATATAGGGTTGGCTGTTCTGAAATTGGCTGGCAGCTAATGAGTAAAAAAAAAAAAACTCAAATAGTAGTACCATGTGATAAAACTACTTTCACAAGTACAGTTTCTTCAAAAAATGTGATTCAACAACTGAATTTGAGTAAACGTAACATTGACAGTACTGGTAAGTGAAGCCTTGACCTTCAGGCTGTGAGGGGAGAGCATGAGTAACCAGTGCAATGCATCAAAGTAGGAATAAAAACGGAGGAAGATGTCCATCTTAAACCAACTGACCTGCTCCAAATGCGAAGAAGAAGCTCCTGTCCGGGTGCTCCTCCAACAAGGCCTTGACCCGTTTGCCCATGCGCTCGTTCCTCTTGTAGATCAGCTCCTGTCTGAAGTAACTGTCAATCTCCTGCGCTGTCACCTGCTCACTGGGCGGCAGGGTCACGTTATTGAAGTTAGGAACCTAAGATCGCAACAGGAACAGAAAAGTTAGCAGGCGGTGTGCCATGTCCTAAAAGCTGCATGAAATTTATCACTGTAATAAATGTCAGGAGAATGAACTCACTCGAGAAGGTTTTGAAAGACGCAGGTGCACAGTGTCAAGCAAAAGAGAGACAAAGACGTATTAGAACAATGAACTGGAGACAAAGAGGACAACAAGTAGAGAGAAGAGCTGGGAAAGAAAGAGCATTTGGCAAAAATTGGCAACAGTGCGGCAGGAGGCGGTGAGGTGGGGGGAGGGGGTCCCGCGGGGGTTCAGAGGTGAGCGCCTAGTTCAGAGGCTGTGTCAATGGGACAGCACAGGTCAAAGGACACGGTGACCCCGAGGTTATTAACGCCAGAGAAAGTGGTGGGACACAGGTAAGGCATGTCGCAAAGTCTGTGCATAGGACAGATTTTTTGTTTTGTCTCATTTTTGGAGTGGAAAAGGGAAAATGTTTTGTTTTTCATATATATATATATTTTTAAATCAAGTTATGGTTCACTTTACTTAAAAACACAAAATGTCCAGAAAGGTTAGTACCTCATGAGAGAAAACAGAAATCCACTAGTCTCAGGACATGCAGATGTCTAAAGTTACAACTACAAGATTACCATTAGGATGTTATACATAATAGGAACCCAATGGAGAAAATAATATTTCGCTGTTGCAGAGGACATTATCTTGTACCTAAACTGGAGATGCACCAATCCAGCTTTTTTGATTCCGATTTTGGCTACCAATTCTGGGGGTTTGAGTATCTGCCGATATCAACCGATACCAAGAGACTTCCTTAACAGTGGTGGTTGTGAGTGGAAAAGTGACTGGTCCTCTTTTCTCCAGATGCTACTTATCTATTATCAATTATATCTATAACAAACTATAAAGGATCCAAGGACTTTTCTACACTAAATATCCTTGGTTAAATGACAGGCAACTCATATAAAGTTATCTGATCATTACAACTTGTGCATTACTAATATGGTAGGTCAGCATTTCAAAAACTAAAATACATACACTTGGCCGATTTTACTTTATTAGGCTACTTTAGGTGATGTCATATAGCGTATTCTTTCCAATATCAGCTCCAATATCCGATACCAGATTTGCATTCAGCTAATAATGACCATTTTAAACTGCCATTTCAATTTGATTGCCATGAATCAGTGATCCCTACCTGTGAGGTGTCCCGATTGAAGATGACAGAGTTGAGGTCTCCACAGTTGTAGTGGCGGATCAGGTCTTCTGTTGTGTACGGGACCTGCACACTCCCCGCCCTCAGTGATTCCTGCTGCAGCAACGTCTGATTCAGGGCAAAGATCACCTGGAACAAACCATCACAGCACGCTTAAAATCTTTCATAGCCTTGCAGCAATAATACATTTTAAAGTGCAATTGATTTCTGCTGAAAACATCTAGCTGTCGTTCTTTTTCAACAGATTTGTTGCTGTCCAACCTTCCCGGACCACCCAGCCTTTTCGCACCAATACTATTCATCATCCTATTTTTTTTTGCAGCTGTACCTCACCATATATTATTGTTCATATATTGCCGCGCGGGGTCATTTGTCACATTGCTTTTTATAGCCACACAAGAGGGTGCTGTACGCTGGTACTGATATATAACATGTGTATTCCTCTTCTCTGCCAATAATAATTTCCTCATTTGGACTGAAGACATGAGGACAGGACACATTTGAATTGTTTTCATGCTTTTTCCCAAACTTTAATGTTTGGGTTATTTCTGTAATGAAAGCTTTCCTTTAGTGCCTTTAACAAAAAAACACTGATCTGAAAAACAGAGGCTAGCTTAGATTTGATCCATTTTAGAGCTAACATGCTAAAGCCGCTTGTTAGGCAGCTTTCATCGTTAGTAAAGTGGACACTCGGGACTATTTGTCACACAAACTGAAGGGCTTTTTGTCACATGGGGTAGAACATGATGGGACCTTTAGTTAGTTAAAATGAGTGTAATGAACACATCTGGCATTGTGACTATTTGAAAACATATTTTGTCCTTTTATCTCAAAAAGCAAAACAGCTACAAAGGTTTATCAAATTTGAAGTTAATATAAAAAAAACTCAATGTTCTTGTGTTTGACGGTTAATAACAATCTGTTGCAATAGGATAGAAAAAAAAGAGAGAATTCTTAGTCAAGTCAGAGGTTCAAGCTTTCATTTAATGCAGGTCTGACTCTTGTTGGATTTTCTGTTGATGAGCAGTAAACTCTAGAAAAAAAAAAGTGTGGCAAATAGCCCCGGTCTCCCCTAACTATGGTGACAGCCCGAATCACATCTAACTTGTAATTGGATGCTGTCTCCTTGCCATTTTGGAAGGACACAGCATCCAATCAGATCTGTCCTTGAATCTTGGTGGTAGTGATTTTATATTTCACATTTGTTGAAGAAAAGAATGTTAAGCTACTGCGAGGTGGGAACACATCGTGCGTGTATGTGTGTGTGTGTGTGTGTGTGTGTGTGTGTGTGTGTGTGTGTCTGTCTGTGCTTTTGAGGGATTTGCATGGGAGAGTTTTAGCAGACTGCAGGATTTGGCCTGGGGAAATCATACATCATGCTACCGGCTTTCCTTTCAGTCCCAACCACTGATAAATGAGACTCTGGGTCATGACTGGGCTTGTTTGGTTTAGCCTAAATGTGATTCATTAGATTGTGAGGATTTATTGTCATCAATTGGATTGTTGTAAAAGTTAAGCTGTAAAGAGAGTACTCCGCTGATTAAAATGACTTTACAGATAATCTTATATAAAGAAAGTAAATGGCTGCAGTGGGCAGATCTGTTGTACTATTTAAGTCTATAGAATGATGAGAACACACAGCCATGAGAAGCTATGGCTGTGTGTTTTTTCTTTCTTTCTGATAAATATTGCAATAGCGATTCCGCTTCAAGGACATCCCCTGTGAAATAGATACTGAATAACCGTCCCGATTAAGTAAAGATAAAAGAATAATACATAGAAATGCTATTTGCCAGAGAGTTTGCCTCCCAGTTTGCTCCCAATTCACTGAATGTCTCTCCCCCGTTTCAAACTGAACTGTCCACCCTCAAAATCAAAGACATTTCAAACTCCACTTTAGTGAGGAGTTGATTAAATAAGCAAACTTTCTAAACAGCGAGTAAAGCCCCTTCAGGAGCATCCGAGAGGCTCCTCAGCGTGGCATTACAGTGCAAACCAAAGGGAGGGGGGGGGGGCGGGACTTCAAAGCGGTGATGACTTAATCGTTAGTCACGGGGCCCCTGATGGCTGTTAATTGCCCTCTCATGTCACGCCCCATTGAGCACGCACTGATTGATTGAGATTTACTGGACCCAATGTTCTCAAACTTCACCAACACTTTTCTGCCAAACCCCGCCGGCCCCGCTGCCGCGAAGACTGTTGCATTGTGGGAGCGTGAAATCACCCAATGTTTCATGAGAGGAGCCCGGCGCAGCTCCCCGGTCTGTGATCCGGGGCCGCCGCGGCACACATACGCATAATGCACTCCTCTCAGATCTGCCACGGGAACAAAAGCATTCACCTCCAGCGTTTTTGATCACTTCTTCCACCTTTCACCGTACAAGTCAGGGGGGGGGGGGGGGGCGGGACAGAACTCACAAGGGTTTATTTGTCCCCCAATGGGAACCCTTCGTCGCTGGGGAGATGTGTTGTGTCAGCTGTGAAGCGGTGTCAATGCATGTTTGTATAAGTCCCGCTTTCCGTTGCGCTTCGATGTTGTGCTGAAGGCGACGGGCATTCTCGGGCTGCACAATACCGGAAAAAACACGATATAAAAGACGACCTCACTGGATACAGAAGTAAACGTCCGAGTATTACTGACTACTTTTTGGAAAGCCTTGACTGGCACTGGAGGACTGAGCGTAAATCGTGGCATTGCGAAGAGACCTGGGTGTATGAAGAAGACAAAAACAAGACAACAATGATACTAGCCCTTAAACGTACAGAATGCTAGTCTCCGATCTTAACCTCTTCACCCCCACCTGAGCCGACCACATTTTCTGGCATTACCCAAATCTAAAAGCTTCTTGAAAGAAGCGTCAAAGCAGCGACAGACGGAAAATGTGATGAAAACACAACAAAAAAAACGATGGAAAAGTGACAAAAAAAACAATGAAAAGGTGGAAGAAAAAGTGTTTTGAAAAAGTGTTCAAAAAGAAACAAAAATGGGACGAAAAACACAACAAAAAAAGGCAATGAAAAAGTGACAAAGTATTAGAAAAGTGACAAAAAAGTGCTGAAAAGGTGATAAAAAAAAGCAATGAAAAAGTGACAAAAAAGTATCAGAAAGGTGACAAAAAGTGCTGAAAAGGAGACAAATAAAGAAATGAAAAAGTGACAAAAAAGCACCAGTAAAGTGAGAGAAAAAAAAAGGGCTGAAAAGGTGATAAAAAAAAGCAATGAAAAAGTGACAAAAATGCTATGCGATGAGAAATGTGACGAAAAAGAAAGTGAGCAAAACGTGCTGATGAAAAGTAAAAAAAACGGCAGGCAACAATGCCAGGAAAAAGCTCTGTTTAAATCAATTTTGTAGCTTTTAATGAGCATGACCAGACATGTCAAGCCGGTGGCCCGCGGGCCAAACCAGGCCCGTGAGATGATGTGATCCGGCCCCTGACTTGTAGAGCACAAAAAAAAAAAGTCTCTAGCCCATTCCTGTATGGATTTCTTAAGGAAATAAACAGTGAGCTCGTTCCAGCCACTAGGGGGCAATTTAAACTTAAAAAAAGGAAAGAATTCCACACGTGTCCAGCAGAGGGCACTGACATTATAAGAGATAGGATATAGACAACACATTATAGCCACGTGGTAAATGGTCAGTCTGCTCCAGGGCGGCTGTGGCTACAATAGCAGCTCACAGTGAATGAATAATGACTACAGTTTAATGACTACAGTGTACTTTGAGAAACTTGTGATACAGGATTGTAAAGCGCAATACAAGTGTATGCTGTTGTTATTTATTGCAGTTCTGTCAAGCTTTTTGGCTAAATCAGCAGTATTTTAAAATCACAACTCATTATTATTCATTTATTGGAAAAAAGTTTTTCTCAATAGTATCTTCATGTTGCGACCCATGACCCGTCGAGGAAGGTGGATTTTGGCCCACAATTCAAATGAGTTCGACACCCCTGGGCTAGAGGGTCATGGGTTCGATTTCCGGCTGAACTGGGCCCTTCTGTGCGGAGCTTGCATGTTCTCCCTGTTTCTGTGTCACTTTCCCCTATCAGTGAAAACATGCACAATGGACAAGGATGAGTAAGAGTGTGTTGGAAAGTGCGAGTGTGGGACAACGGCTGATGAGTCCCGTGTATGTTCATTAACATGCACTGTCCCGAACCAAATAACCCAACAAAATAAAATGAAAAGGCCACTAGTCACTCACAGCACAGATAGAGCTCTACTGGTGTCTATGCGAAGGGGCCGATGCTAGTTTCTGAGGCGCTCCGATGACACTATCCCTCTCGCGGGGCCTTTTGTGGGACGGCGAAGAGAGGAGGAGCGCGGGGCAGCGAGGAGCAGATGCCTTCTTGTCCCGGGACAATGCCGCCCTTGGGTCAGCCTCTCCGCGGGCTTTCATCGGCCGCGCATCAAAGTGGACGCTCTGCATATGAAAGGGACCCACGTCTTTATGCCACGCACATTAGCCTATCGCGGCCCCTCCCCGTTTCGGGCCGACAAAAAAAACAAGACTCACATCTGTGGCACGGCCGCAGAGCCGGGCCTTAATCTGCGGGCTTTACCCTCTCTGCGCTCAAGCTGCCTTTCAGCCCCGCAGATGACCGAGCAGTGAGGGGCAGAGGTGACGTAAAGAGACCAGTGGGACGGACAGTGGAGCGCGGACATTAAGATATATTCATACGTTCATAATGTGCAGTTATATTCACACACTTTCACATTCCGCTAACCCTGGCCTACGACATTCAGATAAATTCACACGCATGGAGAATCGGGCTGACAATTGAAAAACCTTTCTCCCTCTGGTGTTGCATGAGGGAAGAGGAGAAAACATGTCCAGCAGCTTTAGATCAACAACCCAGCAGAAGACGAGAGGTTGTCAAAGCTATAGACATCAGTTTTTTTTCTATTTTTTAACAACTCAACAGTCAACAGTGTGACTCACTTCTCTAAGCTCTAACCCCCCACTTTATCCAAGCACATTTCCTCCAGTTCAGTTTTACCCAAATCTAAAAGCTTCTCGACTGGAGAACCTCAGCCAGTGTAAAGCCTCCTCCGTCTTTATCACATTTGGGAAGCGTTTTTGTCATGTTTTTGTCTCTTTTTTATTACTTTTTTTGTTCTGTTTTTTTGTTCTGTTTTTTTGCTTTTTCATCGCTTTTTTTTGTTGTTGCTTTTTTGTCAAGTTTTTCATCTGATTTTTGTCACTTTTTTGTGGCGTTTTTGTCTCTCTTCAGTTGTGTTTCTGTCACTCTTTTATCATGTCATTGTTGCTTTTCTGGCACATTTTTATCGCTCTTTTGCTGCTTTTTTGTGACTCTTTTATTGCGCTTTCAGCCTCGCTTTCACCGTTATTTTGACACAGTTTTTCAATAAGCTTTTAGATTTGGGTAAAGCCGAACTGAAGAAAATGTGCTTCGTTAAAAAGGTTAAACATTTTCAAAATGTGTTTTATGAATTTGTGACAGAGACTCAAAAGTTGTAATGCACATGTCAGTGTTACACTAAACAAATATTTAACAGTGAGGTGGGTACAGCCAAAATATTTACTCAAAATATTTACTCAAGTAAGACTAATGTTAACTTGAAATATTATAAGTAAAAAGTACACTGACCTAATTTAATACGGTTTGAGTGTAAAAGTCAGATTTCTGTTTCTGTTGTGACAAAAATTATGAGAAACAAAAGTTGTAATAATGTGAAAATCCAAATATTTCCACAGAAATGACCATGAAACATTTATTTCTGAAGAAAAATGACCACGAAACACAAACTACAAATATTTTAGGTCAACCTGACGCTTTTGTAACTGTAACATTTACTCACAATGACACAAATAGGTTTTTTTTTTTCATACTGATTGATACTTTACAATTAGAGATGCACCGGTCCAGCTGTTTTGCCACCGATACTGGGGTTTGAGTGTCGGCCGATACCCGATATTTACCGACACCACTTTCTTAAAAGTGGCTTTTTCTGAGTGAAAAGGTGAATTGACTCTTTTCTCCATGTTAAGATCAATGAAGTCATATTTTATTGTCATGATATTACGGATCTTATAAATGATATCTATTGATAAACTCTTGGATAAACATTAAACAAGGATCGCTGGACTTTTCTCCACTAAACATCCTAATATAAACAACTCACATGAAGTGACCTGATCATTACAAGACCAGTTATTTCTTAAACTAAAATACAAACACTTGGCCCTCAGCAGTGGTCAATTTTATTTTATTTGGCTACTTTAGGTATTTCTATCATAGTTTCTGTCCCAGCCTTGATTAGTTGTCAATAGCATTAGCATGCTTGCGCAAACTTTAGCATACTGGTGCTAACCGTGCTAACATTTTGCGCGAAACTAACTCAGCGATTGAATTCTCCTGGTTCTTAGCTTTACAATGATATACAACATGCCCATATTCACTTAGATTCAGGTGGAAAAATTGTGCATTTAAAATTCAAACTGGCATCGGTTCAGTATCGGATATTTGTAGCCGATACCCGATATCGTATTTTTTTCAGTATCGGCTCCCATATCCAATCTGTCCATCCCTACTTACAATATTACTCAAGAAATAAAAAGTATTGAATGGGCTAACTACCCTGATAAGTACTGAGTAAAAGTAACTGAGTACTACCCGCCTCTGCTGAACATGAGAGATGTTTTGAACCCCCTGAGTGACGCCAGTGCACATTCCCACTAAACTGCCCCTCTCGCTTCTTCACTGCAGTGTGGCCCTTTACACACACAGACACACCCGCCCCTTGATGATATCAAAGCGAGCCGAGCCAATGAAAGTCAATAATCGTCCTTTGTCATGGAAATGCCGTCTCTTGTTGAGCTGAAGAGCGTCGGCTGTGTGTGTGTGTGCGCGGCGTCCACGGCGAACAGCGCAGCGGCCGAATTCCCGCGTGTGGAGATGTGAAGTGTCCAACAGTTCATCTGAAGAAGCCGGAGAGAGAGAGAGAAAAAAAAAACGCAGCGCTCTTTACTTTGGAGAGCGTTGGCTAAGCTCGGGATTTGCAGGAAAAGCGGTGTGCATGTTTGTGAAGAGGCTCTCTGAAGAAAGGTTACTTTAATTGCATTTATGAAAGGGCGGATTACCTTCCAGCGCAAACGTCATTAGCCCGTTGAGAAGCGTAATTACACAAGAGAGATGGCAGCGGTTTACCTTGAAACTGGGTGGAGAACGGGCAGTCTGGGGGTCAGATGTTGAGTTGGCCAAATCAAAAAAAGGATAATGGTTCAAATGAGATATGTCACGTTTTTGCAGAGGAAATGAAAAAAAAAAAAACTCTTCGAACAACGGTGCTACCGTTTCCCAAAGATTCTGGGTTTAGTCGCTCGGAACATCAGGTGTTTGGATCTTTATGTGCAAATGGAACCATCAGTGAGTGCTCCAAGATGGGTCGATCTGTTCATACTTTATTCTTTGCTCAAATGTTTGACCTCCTGAAGGTGTTCACAAGGAGGTGTAAAATTGAATCCCAACTGCAATAAATAAAACTTCATGTCAGACCCCTGGGTGACCCAAGAGTTCACCTGACAGCTTCAAACTGGGCAGCCATCAAAACGGCAATATTTAGACCACACAGGATGACACGCTGTCAAACGTCACACTGTGAGATAAAGTAAAGTGAAAAAAAAGCATCCACCAATTAAAAAATGTGCCAACCCAAGCATAACCTATAACGACAACGACTGTGATCAACGAAGCACCTTGTGTAAACTGTATGTCTGCACGAACGCTGTGAAGAGCAACTCTAAATGCATCGTCCTGCCACTATTAAAAAAAACGAGTAACTTCATGAGCAGCAAAGGCAGCTAAATATTGCACGTGAATGTAAATTTACTACTACCGAGTAATGGTTTGAGTTTAAAAGTCTGATTTATGTTGAAATGGGACAGAAAGCGAAATGAAATGAAACAAACAATGAAGAAAGCAATATTCCTACTACACTTAAGATAAGGTGCACGATAATTGTATGTCACATGAAGATTTTGTCGCTTACAGATTTACTCATAGTGGAAAGAGTAAACAACTGCTTCACTCAAGTAAGAGTACTGTCCTTCTTCGTCTATGCAGAGTAAGACACTCTGGTATGGCATTCATGGTGTAATATGGGCACAGAGAAAACAGAGAAATGTATCATGTGACCTCTTTATTCTGTTCAGTGCGAGGACTGATGTGGATCACTTCCAAATTCAGTCGCACAGCAAAAACATGATTTATTTGTGAGAAAATGCACCATCTAATCTTTATAGGGACAGGACCGTTTTCATGTTTTTTTCTTCCAGACATTTTTGACTTTATATACCTGTTCTGATGTCCCAGCTTGGCTCCATCTCACTTCTCCATTTCACCCGACATACATCCCCTCTATCAAGCAGGCCTTTTCAAATCTGACCTCCGCATTCCAAAGGGCCCTAATGACCCCTGTGTGCCTTTCCACCTGTATAAGATTAACCCACTCCCGTGCGCTCAAACATGCATGGTCCGCACCTATAGGACCGCGCTTCATCATCGTGGATTATCCGAGATCTTACAGAGCTTTGATGTAAACGATATTCATTTTCCAAAACCGGACATACGGAAGGAAATCTGGGGGCTTTGATTTAGAGGTGAGGAGGAGAAAGTGAAGTGGAAATCCGTCGCGCCGCATAGCGAAACTCATGAAATAATCATGCTTTCTATACCACATTCTGACAGGAAAATCTTTTCTCTGATAGAATTGATAAAGTTGACTTTCATCTTTTGCAGTTCAATAGATCGATGTGGACAAGCTGACAACAGCTCGAGACTACATTTCAAAAATGGCTTGTTTCCACAGGATGTAATTAAGCACAGATCACAAACTGGATAACATATTTTTAGACCCTTTGAGACAGACTTTACAACATGCCCTCAGACATTCCCTGTATTTTTGAGTGAAGAGTTCATATAAACTCATAATGTGTCTCTTATATCTGGGTAAATTCTAAAATGATCAGTGTATAAATGTGGGATGGGTATCTTTAATCTTTTTGGCAATAGTACTTGAACTGTACTTGCTTTATGATGCCGGCACCTACAGACTACTTCTTTCTGTACCTCTATACATCATTCATCAGAGCCATGAAACAGAATGATGATGGATATATTCTGTAAAAGACTATTCTTTGAGCAAAACCAGTAACTTATTTATTTGTTCTGGGGCAACAAACTAACCTTTTCCATGCAATTTTACCACCACCAAGCACCTAAAGTTCTGTATTTATTTGTTAAAGGTAAATACACTTCCTAAAGGCACCTGCTCTCCACTTAGGAGATGTTGGAATGACTTTAAAACAGGTTGTATTTCGAGAGCCACTGAATTTCCGAAGTGCATACATAAAACAATGATGAAATAATCAAAGCTACGCATCCTCCTTAATGCCATCCATGCAAAGCTTCATGGTATCGGGCTCTCTGAACATCCTGGGAATTTTCGAGATTCCCTGATGTTTGGAGGATAACTAACACTATATTCGATATTCAGCTACGTTATTGGGTCATTGCTACTCTTGGCAGTTTGTACAAACATTAATCTTCCAAGACCAATTAAGTCCAATTTCAGTTTATATTGGACTTTTGCCTCATTGGTCAGGTTATGGTGATAATCAAGTGACATTTCATCACAATCCGACAATTATTCAATTAAATAAATCCTCTCAAATCCAACGACAAACACCCAATGCAGCAATCTCCCATTGTTTTCAATGAAGCCTTCGCTAACCGCCATCTTGATTCGTGACGTAACACCGGAGAGCCTAATAAGTCGTCAGCCTTAACGTGATGGACAAATTACCATACATGTCCATGCTGCCTGTCAAGTACTCCCACCTTCATCTATGTCTGACCATCTTAATCGATCACTTCCAATTCCAATTGCGGAGACTGTCTTATTCATCGGAGTCCTCATATAGTCTCATCATCCTCTCTTATCTCTCTCTACCCGAACTCTCTTTCTCTCCCTCTCTTCTTCCTGCACCACCCCCCGTCTCTCTCTCCCTTCCATGTGTGTCTCGGGCCCTGTAAAAACATTCTTGTGGGGCACATTTACCTTGGTTCCCGGACACAGACAAATATTTAGGCTGTCACATGGAATCAGCCTCAAACCAAATGGCTTGAGGTCTGTGTTATTGCGAGCGTGTGCAATTCTAACACGACCTGCACAAAAATCGCCTTCTTATCGATACGCACATCTACTGGCAGACGCACTGAGGTGCCTTTCGGAGTTTGTAATGAATATTTGTGATCACGCATGAGATAAAGTGAAAGGCAATTATATGACTAAGTAATTTTAACGCAAATATGTGAGAGATTTCGAGGCGGGGGCTTACTGCGTGTAATGATTTTGCCGATATCTGATCATATGTCACAGTTCATTAAGGGTGTTCAGGTTTTAGCTCGACTAAAAGAGGCACAAATTCCCAAACACGTTATTACATTATCTAAATAAATAAATAACTTGAGGGGAATCAGAAATGAGGGCCTTATCTGGAATTGGGTATGGTATTTTTCACTATTAAATGCATTACTGCCTTGGTTGGCTCCACCTTCGTGTAGACATCAAATATCAGAAAACTTGGAATGCATCATCATTATAATGTGAAAAATTTGCTGTCAATCAATGGTCTCTTGATAATAGTCTGCTACAGTGGTTGGTTCCCGAACTTTTTCGTCTCGTGTATCCTTAAGAGTCTCTTATTTATATTTTGAGTACCACCCAACCTTGTAGAAAATAAGGGGTATTATGAAGTGTTTTTTCCCCCGCTTGTTTGTAGTAGTTTGTTCAAGCCAGATATCTTTTTGTACGACAATCAATCTAAATATGGCAAGCACACTTTTGCCTATTTCTAATTCTTTGCAAAAAATATCACTTCATTATCGTTATTGAGAAAATACTGAGATCTTAATTTTGGTCAATATCGTCTGACCCTACCTGCTACCTTCACCTTTTAACCAATGCCTCAAGACATTCAAATAACTGTAATCCCATTCCTCTACAGTCCCCTGCCATATCCTCATTATCTCCGCCACAGCAGCAGAACCAACAGCCTGCCAAACCTAGCCATCTTTTCTTCCCCACTGTACCGTGACAACGTGATGTGAACAGACTGCTGGCCTCTGCTGGCAAACGAGAAAGTGGACAGCGCTCACTATTAACACGCAGGTCATATGGATTTAATATGTCACAATATCATACCGCTGTTCTAAAAGAGGATTTTGCCGATGTTAGCATTTAGCCGCTTTTAGCTCAACGTTAGCATGACATGTTGCTTACCTTCATACTATACAGACGGCATGGTGTCAAAAAAGGGACATGGCCTCGCCGAGGGGGAAAACAGAATCTTTTGGGAAGCAATTTTTCTCTCTTTTCAGCCACTTTCTGGCAAAATATAAAGTCGTTTAATACATACAGATAAAGTCAAGTCTAGATCGGGTCCATATGGATGTTTACTCACAGCAGATTGTTCAGTGGAAAAAAAAAAAAAACAGCAGTTGTAGTTAGCGCTAGCTAGCGTTAGCATCAGCACGGCGTGAAGCATTATGTTAGCATTCACCGTTATTTATGTATTTATGGGCTGTTGAACCACTTTGCTCCTCTCCATGTCTTTGTATCATTGTTTAGTAGAAAACCATATTCATTATTCAGCATTTGTTAAAGAGGGGGTATTATGCTTTTTTCAATCACATAGCACCAGTCTATATCACACTACAATGATGACGAAACCTTCTGTTGGTCTGTAAACTCTGCACAGGTCAGGTCAGGAGGAGGTCATACTAATAGTTCATAATCGTAAATATTCTCAAACAAGCAACACTGTGCCCATTATGGGGGTCTTCATTTTCAGTCGGCTTCCATTTAATGATATAAGATGAAATATTGTGGCGAAAGAAGAGATTTTGATATCATCTCATTTTCTCATTTTTGCATTAATATTAGGAGACGCAATAACCCATTTAGAAGCCACAATATATGGAAAGTCACTGAGGTTTTCCATCAGAACAAAAGTTAAGTTTTCCTACATTTTCCTCACTTAGTTTTACTTAAAGAGGGGGTATTGTGCTTTTTTCAATCACATAGCACCAGTCTATAGCACACTACAATGATGACGAAACCTTCTGTTGGTCTGTAAATGCAGTAAATTAAAATAACTGCCTTGTATAAAATTGCTCTCTCAAAATGGCTGTAGTGAATGTCTTGAAATAGGCCTCTGTCTCTTTAAGAACCTCTGACCCTTTCCGACACGCCCCCTCCACACCCTGTCTGTGGCATCAGTGGGGAGGGGGTTCTGCTGAGGGGCAGTGGTTGGTTACTCGGCTGGTGACGAAAGCTCGGAGGCGTCTCTGGGAGGTGGGGGCGTTCCTAGGAGGACTCAGGCAAACCTGTCCCTAAAATGGCTGCCATCAGAGTTTTTACAGATTACTCAAAAATACGTGAACGTGCCATGGCAACACTTCAGGCATGTTTTTAATGAGGGAATGACTTAATAACATGATGTAAAGCTTGAAAAAGTCGATTTCCCCCTTTTAAAGTAGTTTTTCAATAATTTGAGATTTTTTTCTCCAAATTGTTTCCCCCTTAACTGTTTTCAAACATGACCATATATGGGCCATGCCAGAGATGCAGTTTGTATAGTTTGTATTGTAGCTGTTTCTTTCCTGGAGTATTAGCCTGGCTCCTCTGAATGATTCCATAACCCCCACCAGAAGGCAGCATTTTCTTACAAAACCTTTAATGACGTTCTGTACAGCGTGCTCATCTGTAGGGGCGCCGCGTGTCGCGTGTTGTGTAGTGGAAACACAAGCGTGTACAGGGTGGAGTCGATACGTGACAATGCGAGCACATAGATCGTGGCGTGTGCAGTCAAAGGACGTGTCTAATGGGTGTTTTCCATACAGCACCCTTTAACCCAACACGGTCTAGGACACAGTACACAGCCTCACTTCGGACATAATTTACAATACTATACAAATAGCTCTATGTGGTAGTGGGCGGTCCAATGGATGAAACACGATTGGAACACGCAATAATGAAGGCAGCTACAGTAAAGCCAGGAAAGGTTTGTGGGCCGCAATGTGAACACTGGACAAAAAACGAGAAGTAAGAAGCAGCTAAAAGACAACTATGAAGGTAAGCAAACATGGCTAATGCTGTGGAACCAAAAAATCACCCCTTACAAGCTCTTTATGATGTTGTGGAATAGGACTGTCTTCTCTTTGCTCTGACAAATCAGAAGCCGACAGTCTGTTCTTGTTCTTGTTGTTCTTAACCAAGTTAAAATGTATAATTGGACATCATTCATTTAATGTTCTTCCTAAAATCAGACAGAAACGATAATTTTGCAGACCTTGTGATGTACAGAGAGATACCTATGTTTAATTCTTTTGCTAAGATTTTATAAAACGACAAAACAATGTACATAGAATCACAGAATGAAAGCGATATCATAACCACACCGACACTTTCTTTTTGCACTGTTTAAACCTGCCTTTGTCATATCGCGCCGCCCCCTGTTTCCCGCAGAGCAGCGCGACAGCCACTCTGGTTCATCCGTACACGAGCAACAACACGAGGGCCCTGAACACACAGCGAGCCGCAAGCAAAACAGCCATCAATCTCCCTGACTGTGGACTGAGCCAGCACTGTTCGTCTGCAGCAGAACACGAGTCAAGAACAACAACACGGTCCTGCTGCACGCCGCCATTCAACAGGGCAGCTGCGAGCGCTTAGGCTACACTTGTTTCATCAGAAGAATACAGAAGATCAACAAGGGAAGTGTCCCGATCGGTGTGTGAGTATTTAAGAATCCCCTCTAAATCACAGAGATCTGTCCCTAAACAAATGTAACCACGTCAATGTCTGTGAGTTACCTTGAGCTCCTGCCGCTGCCCCGGGGCATAGAGGGCCCAAATTGAAACCAATAGTACTTTTAATAACAGCTTCCTACATCTGATATAGTCCTTTTAAATAGACCCTTATTGGTGTAATTGATTTATGGATGTATTTTGTGCTGCTTTTGTGAACTCTACCTAATTGGACATTGCTGATACAAATGGCGCTGCGTGTCTGGGGTCAGAAAGGCTAACCTGTGGCCCCCTCGAGACGCCAAGGTCACTAATGGACTTCCTACAGCGACCACTACATCAGGGCAATGTAAATAAGCTAGACAGCTAATGCAGGGATCCATGTTTGTTTAGCCTGCGAAAGCTATATCTGGTATAGCTGTTAATGGAGGGGGGGAAATGAGGTGAGGTAAAAGTGAAAGTCTTTTGTATGTTTAAAAAAAAAAATGGGAGAGAAATAAGTGATTTTACCGACTTTGAGGTTGAAGCCGTTTCTACCAAGCACTATCAATGGTAAAAGTGTTCTTCAATTACAAAATATGTTTGTAAAAAGTGAATGCAATAAATATCCTTCTTACGCAGACTCTCTGCAGACAAAATAGCCAAGACAAGCCACAATGCACTATTTCAAGAAACAAAATACAGCTGGCCACCAGGTTCCACCTGTCAGTGCCCTGTGACAAATACATGCTGGTGTTTATGTTTTTCTCATTGTTTACTTACGTTACAACATGCCACTGTGTCATTCCAATCGTCCGACCAGGAACCACATTGTCCAGGTGTTCCTCTGCAACTTAAAGCCACACCGCGTAGAATTTTACCCAATAAATAAAATTGAAATACAAGCATTTATTTTATGACCAAATTTGAAAATGTTAAAATTATGTATTTTCCTCCCCCTATATGTTTCAGCCATGTCCTAATGTGTAGAATGAGTCCAGACCTGTTCACCACAACTGCTTCTAAAATCCTGCACTGTCACTCAAAAAGGTGTTAATTCGGGTCCGAAGTGCCGTCATGCACAAGCTTAATATAGAACCTGCAATTACGCCTAAGACCTGAGGTGGCAGTAGTGAGTATAAAAATGACAACTTGCATCTCGTCCTTTTAAGTTGACACGCAACAAACTATAAACAGACATTCAGAATAGGACAGAAAATGGCTGTCCTTTTCGAGAGACGGATGTTTTTGTGTGACATGTGCACCACAGCCCACAGCTTCATCCACACAATAGGAAAAACATCCAAACACATGCAGACTGTTTTCACATGTGCAGGCGCATCCATTCAACACTGCACTACTGCTGTAAACACTGCTGCTGCGTGAGGTTAGGTCAGGACGACGCGTCAAGGATGAGACAGTGATTATGAACAATATTTGGAGAAAACAATTTAAGTCATACTTTTAAACAGCAGAATGTGGCGCGTAAAGGCCAAGATTTGGACTGGATTGACTGAGCAGATGAAGTTTCACATAGATGCTGTATGTTATGTCAAACCAGTGTGTTCAGTACCACTCAATTCACATAGTTTCAGACTTGTCCTTTGGCATCACCTCCTGGTAGAGCCATATGCATTTAATTAACCTTGTCTTATCTTTGGAGACAGGCTGACCATGAGAACTGTCTAAGCTCTTGAAACACACCGGGCTGACCATTAGGGGAGGCTCTAGTTTTATTGAGGAAAGCTCGGCTGGGGTCTGGCCTTCAGAAGTTTCCTTTTTCATGGCTGTGTCTTGAGTTGCTTTGGAAAGTCACAAATCATCCGCACTATGCTTTCCCAACACTTTTTCCGAGTCTCCAAAATTTGATCAGATTTCACCCATAATGACATCCCTAAATCAAATCTGTATTTCTAACTTTAAAGATACTGTTTGCTTCACTTGCAAAGGGTCCCAGGCTGTCAATTACTGCATACCTTGAAAGTACACTTAGCTTGTGAAAATCTCTTGCACCTGAGAAAGAGATGAACTGGATGTAAAAGCTGCTCAGAGCCCACACACAGAACCTTGTTGCTATATAAAAAAAATAAAAAAAACTGTGCAGCTTTTATAATCTGAGCTACTGCAGGCAAAAACTTTCCAAATCTCTCTGGGTGGGAGAAACTTGATGCACATGTTTATGGATGTTGGGCAGTGGGGATGCTGGATGAATATGTACGAGCATCGGAGTTGGGAATTGCAGTTTGTTTTTGTTTGTGGTCCAAGAGACCTGCAGTCATTTTCCGAGCAAGTGGGTCTGAACGACGACCTATCTTGAATCTCTTTCCTGCGATAAATCCATCCCTGCAGGCCTGTCAAGTATGTTTGTCAAACTTGGATTGAGCTGGCAGCCTGTGAGCCTTTATTTCTATTTGAATATATCCGACAGATATTGACTAACCGGCCCCAAACTGCTCGAAGACACAATGAGCTGTAACGTTGCCAAAAAGCTTCATTTGGAGATCACACAGTAAAAGGATATGCTGTTACAAAATGTCTTTATCCACAATTTAGAGAAACTTTAAACATCCAATAAATCAATACATGTTGTTCTATAGTCTGCCCTGTGCAAAACAAGTGTGTTTGTCTGACTTGGAATGCTACAGATAGCATCTTACAGACTGACAGATATAGTGCGCCAGAGATGGACAGTCATGTCTCCAGAAATACACTGCGTCCGACCGCACACACCACAGGTTTATGCAACATCTATCCTTCCCTTTCTTCTGCACCAATACAAAACACTTTGGAGCAGCAGACCATCACATTCGTAGTTGTGCTCCGACCAATATCTGTCAGTCATCCAAATGGCAACAAAGTATTAATCAAAATGAAATGTGCTTCACTGGGAAGATCTTATCGAGAACCCGCACCGGATCCACACTTCCCCTGTAATTCCCAAAAGTGCAGAGTCTGCCGTTCCACAAAAAAAAAGAGGTCGTTCACACAGATGTGAGGGTGCATGTTTGCGTTTTGGGGTGAAGCACGAATATGTTGCTGGGACGTCAAATGTAAAACTCAAGGCAGTGGCTTGTTCGAGTATATTTGTGGTCAGAAAATCTGCAGTAACGCCCTGTGTGGTGCCCACCTGCCAAATATCACCAAGGAGGTAGAAAATGCAGAGCAGGGCCAGAGACGTAGACACACAGGTGGAGTGAGGACGCAAACATGTTCAAGGCCCGAAAATAAGTACAACTATAGTCAATTCTAAAGACAACAAAAATGAGTTCAAGACAATCTGCAACATAAACAATTTGGGACGGTGGTTTTGGTCGTGTCACATACAAAGAATCCACAACTTCAACTTTCTCTCTTTCTGAAAGTGTTTTAAACGTGTCTTCACACACAAAGAGTAACTTCTTAGGCCACAACACTGATTTTTTTTTTGTGTGTGTCAGTCTGCCCCAGACAACTGTGGCTGCCAAAGTAGTATACCACCTGGTGTGGCTGACGCATAAACTATACGGACTAATGTAAAGCAGCTTGGAACATTCAATATCTGAATCACAAAATTCAGCTCGATTGGTATTATCCAATAAAGAGACTTCTCAAGAAACTTACATTTCACAAACATTCAACAAGAGGAATGGACTATGAATCCAGAGTGTGACTGCTTCGGCCTGAGCAGTTTGACTCAGGTTTATTCTGGTCGTGACAAGGCTGGACTGGATCCAGATCAATCATACATACACACTCTGGCTGATTCAGGACAGCTTCATGTGAGAAAGAAATGCTGACAATTCCTGTACCCTTATACAGGTGGTTATAGACCAGCGGTGCCAAACTCATTAGTGTCTGGTAAGTACACGCCAGTCATTACTGTTTGGTTGTTATTAGCTTGTGGTTGCTAAACCATTCTGCTTTGTTTATACTACTGCAATAGCAAAGAGCTAAGATCTCACCTACCAAAGTAAATCATTAACATTATTTTAATCTCATGTGAGCTACATGTAACCACAGCATGTGGCTAAAATGTTCTGGATTGTAGCTGCTGTAGCTTACATGTTATTGTTTATTTCACCATGTGAAAAATAAAATGTAAGGTTTTGATATGTATAAAGGGTATAGTGACATACAAGCTATAGTGCTAAGCTACAGTCATCTACTGATGACTGTAGCTTAGCACTGAGGAGCCTGGTGCAAAAATCCTTAACTTGCATAACAAAGACGACTTGATGTCACATCATGCTGTCACAGCAATGATGTGATGCAAACAGAACACAATTAGCATTGTAATCACTCTAAATGCTCTTACATACGTATAAGCTACATGAGCTTTCACTGTTAGTGAGTGTTAAGTATATTTAGGCTGGCAAACCTTTTGTTAGTTAAATGTAGGCAAAGGACTCGGTATTCTAGTGTTTCTCTGTAAAAGCCTGATTGATTGAAACAACATTTGGCAGCTTGGTTATGCAGCGATTAGAGTTCTCATCTCAGAACAAGGTTCTGGGTTTGATACTTTCTGTGTGGACTTTGCATGTTCTCCCAGGAGTCCAGCACACTTTGCCATGGGAGATTTAAGATTTTTTTAAGAACGTTTTAAAACCTGGAATTACAACACACACACTAACGCTCAAACGTTTGGGGTCACCAGGCCAGTTCTATAGATTTTCTCATCAGCACAACAGTTTTCAGCACAAGGGTTTTCTAATCATCAATTACCCTTTAACACTGTACCATCAGAGCACTGGAGTGTAGCGGAACCTCTCCCTACAAAGTATAATGCTCAATAAAAGGCTGCCTGAGACTACACATGCTCTACAGAAAAGGAAAAAAATGAGGTAAAGTAATACTTAGTGGTGCAGATAAAGAAACACCTGTGGAGATCAGCATGAGAAAAGCTCTGCTCCCCTGGACTATATTACACTATAAACAGTCAAAGATCTGAGAGGTTTTCAGGGCACATGGTTGGCAGCATCATATGACAAAGACTGCTCAAACTTAATCTTCTGTCTTTAAATAATGGCAACAACAAAAAAAAACACACACAAAGTTTTTCCACTGAAAAAAATGACAGATTCAGTGCGAGGAAATGTCAGACATCCAATATGAGACTGTTTGGTCAACACACAAAGAGAAATCAAGCCTGCGACTGTGGGATAGAACCGCTGAGCCTGACGGGAATTCATGAGTGAAGACATGTAGGAGGAATTACTGTAATACTATAACAAGCCATACCATAACTACAGTGAACACTGGGAGCACAGGTGAGGGGAAGTATCAATGACAGAAAACCGTATACTACGGTTAGTGCCTTGAAATGTGTAATGAGAACATTTACAGATAGACATTTTTATTTTACCACACATTTTACACATCTACTTCCACATCTATCTGAATATAATGAAGCTTTTAAACCGCTAAAGTCTGATTTATGCTATAACCTTAAAGGAGTACAAAGTAACTTGTTTACCTTAATAAATCCTTTTCGTAGTCCCTCTGGGGGTAAAACAAGTGTTAATGGAGGTCTTTCATTTCCCCCTGGTGTCTCTGGCCGGAAAACCACAATTGCAACTTCGCTGCCTCAATACACACCAATAGAATCCCGAAGAAGAAGCTAGCGCCACGTAAACAGTATTTACAGCCAAGTTTAAGTGAAAAATATGATCTCCATTGTGTGACTGGATGTACAATATCCCTCTGACCCTTTGTCTTTTCTGTCAGCGTAGTATTTACTCTCACGGACAATAATGAGTAAAAAAAACGCAACATGCGACAACAGCAGCAGTGGCGCTTATGGCCTCTAGGGGCAAGAGTTACTTAGTGCTGCTTTAATACATAACAATACCATAGCAAATATGTAAAATAAAAATCTTTTAAAAAGGTACACGAAAAACATACATTACACAAGCTTTTTCATATGTCAAGCTTCTGTCACTCACAGTTGTTCAGAGTAACTTTATTATTACTCATGTAAGAGAAGAACAGTTGCTTCACAAGGTTACTTAAGCTTCTTTGGTAAACAAACACTTTGCACTTTGCTCAGCTGCAAATACTCCATTAGCAGGTGTAGGAACCTTAATATAATATTTCCCTTTTATCTCTTCTCACATCAAACTCCAACTTTTATGACCCGTATGAAATACCGCTAGTTTGTCAAACACTGACATTTCCTTGGACCTTGTGCTTCGGCAACAATTTGCTAAAGTCACCATGATTCATCCTTTGTCCAAATAACAAATGAATATTCCTTAAACCATAATTCTCTGGCCAGACATCAAACTCCCAAATGAAACTTCTTAACAAGAGGAATAAATCACAGGAGTAACTTTTATGGTTAGTAACTGCAGTAGTGAGCTCAGCAGCCAGGATGGTTCAGGACAAATGAGTTGTAATCAGATTTGCTGTCAGTGTATTACAGTGAAAAGCTGTCATCGTGCCAGCATGTCCGCGCCCCCCTTCTCGAGGCTTTCCAAAACACACAGGTCTTTCATGGTCGCTCGCTCCAGCATTCACAACTGTTTGTCTAACCCTAACCTAAACTTTAACCTAATGTCTGCATCTCAAAACCCAAAGCCTGTACTCTGGATGTCAAAACATCCATTGTCCTGTCTCGCGCTTCACGTTTGATTGAATTTACATAACCAGCACACTTATCCATCATTACCGCGGGGACAAAAGCGAGTGGGACAGCGCACAGACTCTCATACTTTGTGACAGCGTCCGTCTCGTCCAATGAGTTTTTTGTTCAAGCTGAGCCATCTGTTCCTGAGCGACCTCTCCAATCTGACTGATGGAAGGAGACACTTTCCCATAAACGCTGCTTGCTGATTCAAGAATTGTTGTCTTTGATTTATTCAGTGCAAGTTCAGTGTTTGAGAGTATTTTCAGTAATTGAAAACAGACTTCTGCTCTGAGTGAGCAGCCAATTCTGACACAGGGTCAAAGGGATCTGTTATAAAGCATCAGTTAACCCAAAATCTTTAGTTCTAGACGCTGTTTACGCGTCTCTAGGAAAACTCTGCAGCCACGTCCTCTCTCGATCTGCTTTTATATGAAAGCCAAGAGGTGTCAACAAAATACAAAACTGCAGTACTGTGTAGTCAAATGTAAAGTGCATTTCTAATAAAAAATATAATTATTATTATTAGTCTGTGTTCCTAACTCACGGCTGTTCCTGCTCTCAGTTTGCTTGTTTATTTGGTTGGGACAGTGAATATATACAGCGTGAGTACACAGAGGAAGACAGTTCATCTGTTTTTCTTCCTTGGATGTACAGACTGTTATTGAACTAAATACAAATGTGACGAGAGACACGAAATAATGAGATAGTGAGTTTCAGCATTTGTCCTCTGTTCACAAGTGTCCGAGCTGCTGAGAATGGCCTCGCGCTGAAACATGGAACTACCTCCTCCAGAGTTTTCAGTGAAACTGTGTCAGGTGATACAATTATAATGTAAAAGGCACATACGTGCCTGCGATACCAGCGTACCGCTGTTTTGTGGCCGTGTAAACTGTGCCTTAGAGATAAGACTTGGCCCCTAACAATGTGCAGGGCTGGACTGGCCATCGGGAGAATCGGGAGTTTTCCCAGTGGGCCGACATACTTTTGGGCTGGTTGGGCCAGTCAGATCGAGATAAGGCTCGTAATACGTCACACCGGCCCACAATTAGCGGGAGAAGCCATTAGAATCTCTATCATTACACAGACGCAATTACACAATTCCTCCAATAGAGGGATGTCACGGATTTTATACCCTTCTGGTGGCGCTTTCTTGAGTTATGGTTCACAGATAATCTTGTATAATGAGCTATGGGCCTCTGGGACATAACACTCATGCCCCTCACATTGCGAATATAAGAGGAAATAGTTTATTGTAACTCCCTCCAGGACCCACAGAACCTTAGACCTCTACTTTTTAGACATTTTAGACAAATGTTTGCAAAGAAGTGCATGCTGGGAGTTGTCAGGTGACTCTGTGTTGCCCCTCGTCGTCGGTTTTCCATTGAAAGGATTTACAATGTCTGGCCTTTTTGGGACTTCTATTCTCGCTACACACCTCTCTCACTCCGTGGTGAGTTTTACCATTTCATCTTCATCTACAGTGGGATCATTTGGTTGGTTTTGAGAAGTTTATTTGTGCTGCAGTCACAAGAGGAACTTCATTAACGGAACGCACATTTTAAGATTTTTAAGTAATTTTACAAAAGTTCCATCAAGTTGTAAATGACAAGATTAAAGTGTTGAGTGCTCTGAGGCGTTAGCTTGAATTCGGCAGAAACAACAGCAACTATTGTCCTCGATTCGTAGCTTATACTGTTTTAGTTCAAGCCAAGGGCTTGTTGTTTTGCTCATCACCTCGACTATCGTATTGAATATGACTGTTTTTTGTTTTTTTTAGAGGGCCGGTCTTGACCCAAAAGTCCCGGGCCGATTGTTTCTGCCAGTCCAGCCCTGACAATGTGGTTTGGGACAAAAACAATTTAACAATTGAGGTGAACATTTTCAGACATCGGCAAGAAATCAGAAAATATTTTAGAATGCACATACAGATACCATATTCTGATCAGAAAGATTTCCTAATTCGGTCAAACTTGTTTCTGATTTGCTAAAACGAATCAGAGACAATCATGTGTGAAAGAATGTAGACTCGGCAAGCAGACCTTTTAAGTTAAGTTTGTTTGTCTAAAGACAAAATAGTTACGGTATTTTTAATTACCCATTGAAATTGACAATCTCCTTTTCAAATAAGGATTATATTTTCATTGGCAGGAGACGGACCTTCTTGCTTTGAAGCTATAGATTTGAAGTCATTTTTTTTCCAAAGGACCGCAGCAGCTTGCCAACACTCTGAGTTAGAGATCTGTCACGCAGTGGTCGTGAAATGGTATCTCTAATCAAGAAGTCACACTTCCCTTTACTAATAACCCCTCCAGGGAGCTGGGTCTGCGCCTCTGCTCTAGGACTCATGAATGGAGCTAACATTCCTGCTCCGCTCTCATACGCACATACAGTGAGACGTGTATTCATCGAGCCACCATGCACCATTACTCCCAGTGATAGCAACAAAGAAACAACACTTTCAGAACAAGCACTGGTTTGGAATTTCCTGTGGGTTTTTTGACAACACAGGCAGCGGGAGCAGGCCTCCATGCAGCCATTGTCTTCAGTACAACACTCACTTCGGGGAACAAGAAGAAGAAGAAGAAGAAGAAGGACAAGAGGAAGAAGAAGAAGAAGGAGAAGAGAGAAGAAAAGAGGAAGAAGGAAGAAGAGGATGAAGAAGGAAGAAGAAGAAGAAGGAGAAGAGACAGAAGAAAAGAGGAAGAAGAGGATGAAGAAGAAGGAAGAAGAGGAAGAAGAAGAAAAGGGAGAGGATAAAGAAGGAAGAAGGAGAAGAAGGAAAAGAAGAAAAGGAAGAAGAGGAAGAAGGACAAGAGGAAGGACAAGAAGGAGAAGAAGAAGAAAAGGGAGAAGAAGATGAAGAGGAAGAACAAGAAGAAGGAAAAGAAGAAGAAGAGGAAGGAGAAAAGGAAGAAGAGGAAGAAGAAGGATAAGTAAAAGAGAAGAAGAAGAAAGTGAAGAAAAAGGACAGGAACAAGAAGAAGAAGAAGGAGAAGAAGAAGAAAGAGGAAGAAGAAGAAGATCATTTGAGTTTACAATGAACTGGAGGAGGACCAAAAATGTGTTCAGGTGGAGTCAAGACTGTTACACCACAGGATACTGACATTTTTATTATTTCATTTGTTTAGTTTTATCAACCTGGGGCGAGTGCAACGGAACATTCCAGAACAGAAAAAGACAGGGCACCTTAAAATGAACATGATTCCTCCCAGACTGTTAAACCTAGTGGAGCAGAGTTATCGTCATGTGCAAAAGCTCTTTACGACCCAAGTACCTTTCAATGGTCCAGTTTGAAAAACAAACATAGAAGCTGTAGCAGCTCTGCTGTTCTGTCACGAACTGAAAGCCCTGTTTATTTGAACATCCCTCAAGACATCTGTGTTTACATGAATGTAGTTTCACTTGTCAGTGTCTGTGGAGGTGGAAACGATGATCTCTACGCCAATTACAAGGAACAATAGCTGGATGCAGATATCCAAGTCAGCTGCTAAGATGTTCAGTTTTAGATGTGACACCGATCAATTCACTTGAAATGTACTCAACATCTGTCTCACTCCACACACAGACCACGACAGAGCCACAAACGCAAGTCAGACTATTTGGCACAACATGGACGAGAAACAAGTAGGACTGATATCAAATTTGAAGTTGATATATTGAACCAGGAAAAATGTCAAATAATATTAAATTTAAAGATTTACTGTCCACTGTAAAGCATAAAAAATGACAGTACACCTCATTTTGGCACGGTGGTACAGTGGTTAGTGCTTCACAGGTAGACGGTCCCGGGTTCGATCCCCGGCCACGCGGTGTATTTCTGTGTGGAGTTTGCTTGTTCTCCCTGTAGGTTTCCTCCAGGTATCACTAAAAACATGTACAATAGGCCAGAATGAATGTGGTGTGAGTGAGTGGTTGGTGGTGTTAAAGCAGTACTAAGTAACTCTTCCCCCTAGAGGCCATAAGCGCAACTGCAGGTGTCGTTGCAAGTTACGTTTTTTTAACTTGTTAAATGTCTTGGAGAGTAAATACTACGCTGACAGAAAAGGTGAAGGGAGAGAGGGTTACTGTACATCCAATTATACAATGGAAATATTTTTTTTCACACAAACCTGGCTGTAAATACTGTTTAAAGTGACGTTAGCCCGCAGTTAGCTTTGCCCGTTAGCATGTTAGCTTCTTCTTCGTGATTCCATTAGTGTGTATTGGTGGCTCCGGACCAGTGGCAGTCAAGTTGCAAACATGGTTTTCTGGCCAGAGACACCAGGGGGAGATGAAAGACCCTCCAATCATTCCATAAACACTTGTACTACCCCCACAGGGACTACAGAGAGGATTTATTAAGGTAAACACGTTACTTAGTGCTGCTTTAAGAGGGACTGATGGCATAGACTGGTTGTCTCGCTTCTGTCAGAATACCCCCAGGGCATCTGTGGCTACAGCAGTAGCTTACCACCACAGAGCATAGAATTAATGAATAATGATGACAGTGTGACGCTTTGAGAAACTTGGTAATACAGGCTTGTAAAGTGCAATACAAGTGTAAACCATTATTATTTTTATTCATTCTAAAAGTGTATTATATAATAATCATATCCTATAACAGTGGTTTGTGGCCCCGCCCATATGTATGTATCTTATTTATTCCTGCTGTTGGGTCACAATGGGACATGGAGACCTTAGCCTATATATAATTTTAAACAAATCAAATAGCATTAAAATAGCTCACCCATGCTGCAATAACATAATAATAATGAAAGTATTTTGATCACTGTCCTAAAATACCACACCGGCTGCAATAAACACAAAATATAATGTAACACAATTTGCTTCAGTTAAATATCAAGTTACAAAGAAAAAATAGGGGAGAAATGACGATAAATATTGAGCCCAAAAATGTACAGTTTATCTGTTTTTTATTGAATTATAAGTCGATATAGCAATTATTATGACAGCCCGAGGAACAAGACCAGCCACAAAATAAGCACAAATTCCACAAGTCCAAAGCTTGGCAGTGGCCAACAATATTAAATGAGCAAGAACATGTGTCAAAAAGCAGGCAAATGGCTAACGGTGGCAAACTCAGTTAAAGGAAGAAAAAATACTATCACTTTCAAAGCCCTAAAACATCTGACCTGCAAACAGTGTAAGGTCAGCGGGAGAGAATGCCTGTTGGAATTTAAAATTGGACCAAATGATTTAGCTCCAGAGATTATTTGACGTGCCTTCCTTCATCCGTTAATGTCAACAGGTACAGCCAGTGAAAACATCGGGGCCAATCAAAGGCCATAAATACGTGTGTCCACTGTAGTTGAAGCCTGATAAAACAGTCAGGAATGAGACGCCGCTGTTGTTCCTCCACTGTGCCTCACTCATCACAGTCCCTCCGTCCATCACACACTTGAACGCACCTAAAAGGCTTCAAATGTAAATGACCTTTTTAACTACGCCAGGAAACTGTGAACAAAATGTTTGGCCAAGAGGGTGGAGGCACCGATCACAATAGTTCATCGGCCGTGTAGTTAAATGTGATATTGTGATACGTGACCAAATCTGATCTCAGACATTTTTTTTTTTTTTTTCACACAGAAAATCACAATTAACCACAAAACAACAGAGTAAACGCTTTACATAGTGAAGATGACTTATACAGTATCGTTAGAGCAGCCTGTTTTCTTTAACTTAAGTGTCAGGGCTATTTCAAAGTAGGACCTGACCAATATGTATTTTTGAGGTCCGATACCGATACCGATATGAAGGGGTTGGCATGGCCGATAGCCGATATATAGGCCGATATAGGCCAGTAATTTCATTTGATGTTGTTGTTTTTTATCTCTCAAATAGCCTATAGCTAAACATGTATTGATATAGTAACGGTTTAAATCCAGAAATATATAAATATATCTAATGGAGGTCAGCTGATAATGTTTTCCTACGATTATTGGGGATTTTGATTGGCCGATACTGATGTGCACAGCTGATATTTTTGGAAACTACTTCACTGTCTTGTTTATAATCCTGTGTATGAAGCTTCTAAATGTGTCAGCGTTGAACTCTTACAACAGGGGGCGCTGTATATTCATGTTTAGTAGGTACTTTAGAGGACGCTGTTTGAAAGACAAAAATCGGTAGATTCCAAAACAAAAAACCGTAAGTCTCATCTTGTAGCCTATGGTTCCGAAAGAATAAACAAAAGTCTACAACATGTTACGTATGAAATAGGTACAAACATGTGACCGATTTTCACCACAATGATTCTCTGCTCCACTGAGGCCGAGGGAATTATGGGAGGGCTCATTTTTCTCTTTTAAACGCAAAAAAACATTTATAACTTTTGGTTTCGGATGTCGGATGATCTCTCAAATAGCCTATAGCTAAACATTCATTGATATTGATGTAGGAAAGTAAATATATTATTGGTTATCAACCAATAACCGATTTTGTGGAATACCTCATATCGGCTGGCCGATATTTCTATTAATTGAATTTAAAGGCCCTATACCTGATTTCTTTGATTGCAATTAATTAAAGGGGAAGCCACTAAATTAAAATGTTAGATGTGGTCCAAACTCATTCGGAACTTTACTAATATATTTGTAGCATCCAAATTCTTTACAGGTTTATCGGCACATTTCACAACTTACAGGGTCACTTTTCAGGGATATTTTCACAAAAATGCCAGAAAATAGCCTGAAAGTTCATAAAATTGATACAAATGTTTTATAATTTTATGCACGCTGTTTTCCCCACAAACGTTTGAGTTTACAATAATAAAGGAGGACAGAATCAATGTAATTCCATTTCTAGAAGTGTGTAGCTCCTTTAGCATCATTCATTTAGGGTTTGCATAAATTTTTTAGAGGTATATTTCAGATGCTTTGTATTTTCCCACATTTTAACTCATTCTAAGTGTAGACGTGAGGCCTGTGTGATCATTTCAAACGCTTCAAAGACAATAGCAGTTTATTTATTTCGGAGAATGATCTTTTGAAACAAGTGTGACAGTAAAATTGTCTTTGGCTTTACGCGGTGTTCTTCTCTAAGCAACGACCTGCATTGAAAAGGAAACTGAAAAGGTGTATGTGCCGCTAAAGTAAAGTGTGATTCATTTAAGATTCATATTTTTAACCTTGTGTAATTAATGAATTAATACCGCCATACCACCTTTGCCATGCCCAATCCCGTCAGATCTTGGAAGCTCAGCAGGGAAGGGCCTGGCAGGACTTGGATGGGAGAAGCCGAGCGAATGTTGGTGTTATATAAAAACCGATGCATTATTATTATTATTCATGGAAAAAAGCCCCGGCCCTGGTACAAATTAGTTATTGTGAAAGCTAAACGGTCCTTGATAATGCCCAAAGTCATGTGATCTCAGATTGATATTACAGTGCAAATAACAGTAACAAATCAATCTTGAAAGGCTCCGGTTAAATTAGTCACAAAAGTCACAAACTGAAAGCACAAGGAAGGACCATGTGCACCACCTCAGTTAAAGGATTATCACTAAGGCCCAGACAGGTGGACAGCGCATTTCTCTGCCATCATCTTCAAGGTAGGGGACAGCAGTTATGATTCCAAAGTGAGTGTTTGGAAAGTGAACATAGTCAATTTGTTCATTATTTATAAAGGAGTATTTTCTTATTTCACCGCAATAACAAGCTGAGCAGAATTATGTTCAAGTTACCGGTCGTACGGCCCTCTGACACACTTCAGGTTTCTCACGTGGCCCCTTTATTTATTGCTGTATCCCATCATCCCTTAGGACTGAGTGTGAAAAAGATGGAAAACCCTGAACACGGTGCACTGCTGAGGAAAGAGATTGCTCCATGGATTCATTGTTGAGTCAATGACAACTCTAGCGATGGGAAGTGTTCTTCCTTTATGGGCCCGTTGACAAACACAAGCTCAACCACCCACTTTCCCCCATCCTCCCTTTTTACGACCACCTCCTACAACAAAACAAAACACTCCGTTACCGCTTTGAAATTACCTGGATGATTTATGGCGCCAACTGTTAGCAAGGTACTCAATTAGGCTTTGTGCGACTCCGTCCAAGTAGAGGGAAGCTGTGTGGGGATTGAGCCCATTAGGTTGGGCATTTCTTTTCTAGTATTCTAGTATTTCAGGAAAAACTAGTCACCAACCAGCTAACAATATTACAGCTGTGTGTAGCCCATTTCTCCTGTGCTGAGCATCATCGATCATGCATAACGGCTTCTAAACCTGCTTTCTTATGGGTTTTTTTTAATGTGTGCCAAGCCACAATTTCAAAACAGTTTGCTGACCAATTGATGGGCCATGATAAAGGCAGTGCAGTTTGTGCCCAGTGACGGCTTAGTTATTTAAGGCGAGACCCTGCAGGTGAATAGGGAAAAAATGTAAATTTACAGATATCAATTTGAAACCTTTGCTGTCGATCACTGGCATAAATGTGAGAAGAAAATACATTGCAAGTTTTCTGTCATTTTATCTTTTCATATAAGAACAAGGTGTTTTATGCCTTTTCGGCGACGAGATCTGAATAATGGATAGAGCTACATTCAAATTTATGGTTTCATTTTATTGGTAAATGAGCTACCAAGACTTTTTCAGAGGGGATTTGGGATTTCTTGTTTAGTTTTAAAATAAAATGTGTAAAAATGTAATTTTCGCCTCATTTTTTGACATTCAAAACTCAATAAATGGGGCTAGGGATTAGATAATAAAAAATCCCTCTGAAAAAATCTTTCAAATATTGTTCAGTCCAAGGCTGGAAAATGTGAAGTCTTTAGGTCCGACTGACGTGGACATAGTGTCGCCACAATGACAGAAAAATGTGTTTTGAGAAAAAGGCCCTTAAAATTGCATTGTCCCATATAAGTCTATGGGGGAACGTTGAATCAGCGCAATATTTGAACATGTTATTGTGAAGATTAGGCATATTTTCTGTTTCCGGTTGAAAGCTTGTATGTTCAGAGACCAATTTGGCCCAAAACCTGAAAACTAAAAAAAATTGAGTTTTGCCTGCAGTGTCTCCCCTTAAAAAAAAAAACAACGCAGATGATGCTTCTGGGTTCGATTGATTATGCATTTTAAGAATATTAACAATAATACCGATCAGAGTGTTTCTGCAGTAGAAGAAGAAACAACCAAACACACACAGGATAATGGTGGATTCGCACGCCGATCAAACCCCCAGACACTGTTTGCAAGGCTCAGATTTCCTCTTGTCTGCCCACCTGCGAAAAGAAACATCTACATTGAAGCAACACTAACCCCAGACCAGGCCTGACAGCCACGTGATGTTATGGCTCTCGGTGAAATGTTTAGGCTATAATGTGCATCTAGCTGTGAGTTGTGAACAAAAGCCTCGCTGTGTGGTTCCCGGTACTGTATGAATTGTGTTTCCCAGAGTCCCATCATCTCTTTTATTTACTTTTCTGTCACAAAGAAGTTTGTACATTAATCTGGTTGATGAAACAGTGTGCATTAAGCATGGCACTGTACTCTAGTTAGTTTCACTAGTGAGTCCCAAAACTCAAAAACACAGTTGAAAAAAAAACCATCTCGCTGAGCAGACAGCAACGCTAGGCCAATCACGGAGCTTCTCGTGCGGCAACAGAGAGAAGCCGGCTCGACAATCGCTCTAAACTTGCTTCACCGGGCTCCACAGATCGCTGTCTACACTCGATGGTGATAGTCACACCAAGCGCACGTGTCTCACAGTCCACGGAAAGCTGCTCAACCACTCCCAACATGAGATTATTGCACTGGTGTGAATGGGCTCTTACTCAAACCCTTCAATGAAGCGAAAATACTACTCCAGCTGTGTTATTGATGACGCAACTAAGCTGTAACGTTGCTTGAATATGGAAACTTTTAAATCGTTAGCCACGCAGTAACACCCAGAAACATCCATCAGTGTCACAGTCTGAGGAATAACGTACCCATATTCATTACAGACTGACAGGAAGGGCTATCCCTCGATAACACTGAAAACTGGTTAAATCTGCCTCAAAGAATGGTGGAGGTGAACCAAAAGAATCAGTGGAAGGGGAAAAGTGGCTGTCTTTGAGAATAAAGCTGCTTTAAACACAGACACTTAATCATTATATAACCTTTACATTTGGGAGATCACGGTTCGGTTTTATCATCATACTGTGCAAGGAAAAAAGTTCAGTAAAAGGCCATTCACATTATCCTCCATTACAATCACGAGAACTGTGTAGATTTAACCAAGTTTTGGCTGACATTAATAGAAAGCTGCTAAATAACAAAAAAAAACGACATTTCAACACTGGCCACAGTGGCTTACATAGACAAAGTGCCAATTACTCTTTGTTCAAGTTGTTTTTGGCTGTCCCCCTGTAGACTGACATTGCTCTCACATTGTTGAATTGACAACTAAATCAAAGTCACCGACACTCGAGAGCTGATGTATCTTTATGCACCTGGCACCCAGTTCATATTGTGCAAGTGTATTCTGTCCAAGAGTTAGGGTATGTCAACATTTGTAACTCGGATGTACAATTGATACAGTTTACGTTATTATTAAGCCCATTATGCTTCATGATTGGTGACATCCTGTATCCGCAAAAATGCTAAGAATAACGCCGCTGGAAGAATTCAGCAGGCTCAACTTTAAAACAACACAGGGAGGCTGCTGGTGTTAAGGTAAATGGTTGAGTGTAATCCCCACAGCTCCCAACCGGCATTAGTGCAAATTCCTCAATAATACCCGACATGATTTCATAGAGACTGGTGCCTTTGAGAGTTGTTTGCAATGCAGAGAGGGGTCAGGCGGGGGCACGGTCAGGCGGACAGACAGGCAAACCTCAAGAACAAGGAAGGCTTTTTTTGCTGCCGATCTCAGACGCAGCTCATTAACATCTATTTTTTGGTAATCATAAAGGACATGGTGGAGCCAAATGTTTGCACAGCTGATTGTGAACACGCTGCCTTTTTTCACCACCCAAGGAAAAAGCCTCATGAGTTTCTTTGACGTGTAAAATTTGGTCCGGCTAACGGGTCTGTTTTGACAAGATAATGTCTCCACTAATTACATGAAGAACATCCCAACTCAAAGACAGAAGAGATGCCGAAATGTCGAGAAAAAATGGGTACTCATTGGTTCATTGGCACATCATTATGAGAAATTAGCACAATTACACAACACATGTTAAAGCATAAGTAACTCATGCCCCTAGAGGCCATAAGCGCCACTGCAGGTGTTGTAGCATGTTAAGTTTTTTTCTTACTATCAATTGTCCGTGAGAGTAAATACTACGCTGATAGAAAAGACAAAAGGAGAGGGATTTTTTCACTCAAACTTGGCTGTAAATACTGCTATAGTGGTGCTAGCCCGCAGTTAGCTTTGCACATGAGCTTCTTCGTGATTCTACTAGTATGTATTGTGCCTCCGATCCGGTGCAAGGAAAGTTGCAAGGGTGTTTTTTTTGGCCAGAGACACCAGGGGGAGATGAAAGACCCCCCAATCATCCCATCAACACTTGTATCACCTACAGAGAGACTAGGAAAAGGATTAATTATGGTAAACAAGTTACTTACTTAAAGTAAAGGGGGAGTCATTTGCAGTGGTTGTGTAACTGTAGCAAAGGTTTTCAAAGCTGTCAGCTGGATTGGATTGTTTGAATTGACACTTCTTCATGGTTATCTGATCAAGTTTATTCATTTAACCTTTAGATCAGTGTGGTTTAAACTCTGAGAGGAGGAGCTGGACTGAGTGAAACTAGCGATGGTACAGAGTTTGATCAGATGAGCAGGGAAAAGTGGCAAAACATCCACAACTCAAACAACCCAGTCCAGGTGATAACTTTAAACATTTTTACTACGCCAGATTATTCCAACTGATCTCACATGTGTGTGTAATGTTAACATCAGGATCACTGTGACTAGCGTGCGTAGGCTATATGTTACACTGGACAATGCTGTGTACACTGGTGGAGCTCACTGGCACATCTGTGGGTCATTATTCGAGCTTCAATTTGGGAAATTACACCCATAACTACCAGAAATCACATCTTTGTAAACATTGCATTTGGTTTTCATAGAGAAGTCAGCCATCAAAGTGCACTTTCTGTAAATAATGTCACCTGTTCTCCTAAAAGTCTTATCCTAAACAGTGATCATGTCAAACACGCTGTTGGGGGCCAAGAGATTAGTTTGTCAATCGCATCAGGGTTCCCACGTCTCACGCATTGACCCTGTGACACATGCCATGCCTATCACACGCCACACCTTGCATTCCCTTGCTGAAAACCTTTACGAAGATGTGAGTTTTAATTATAAACTCTATGGCTGAATGTTATCAGCGAGAAGCTTCTTCTCACTCTGAAACTCCTCTCTCTCCGCTTCGTTAGATTTGTGTGTGGCTGTTCGGGGATTATGCTGCTGTTTGTGGCACGGAGAGAGAACGAGTCTCTGTAAAACCAAACCCGCGCACAGGCTCAGTGTCTCACCGGTTATAATTTCCAGTGACACACGCAGAAACGGGATTAAGCAGGAGATATATTTTATCTGTATAATCAGGGAACGTAAAAGCCTCATTATGTTGTGCCCTCATGAGAACTTTTGACCCTGGTGTCAAAAAGCAAGCAACTGTTAGAGTGAGCTAACCTGCAATTGTACCACCAGCACATCACCCACCCCGAACATCTTTTGCCAAGCATTGATCGAAGCACATTGTATTCTGCATACTTCAATACAATACTGCACACAACAGAAAAGCGCACTGACCTGAGAGAAGTTGAGTCCATTAAGTGGGTGACACTGTTCCTCCACCTTCTCCACTGCACCGGTTCTCTTCCGCATCCTCTCCGCCTCCTGGGCTAAGTAGAGGTCCAAAACCGGCACCCCGCGAGTCTTAATATCAGCCTCTGTCAAAGAGTTCACCATAAGCATAACCCAAACGGGACGCTTTCTCTCCCAGTTCCCCGCAATGGCATTGAACAAGTAGTCCGCATACAGCCCCTTCCCTCTCTGGTCCGGGGTCATCCAGGAGGGCATCATGAGCTTCACATACTCCAAATGTCTCTTCAGCCGGCGGTAGATGTCTCTTGGAAGGACGTCCTGCAAGTTCTCGCCCTGAGGCAGGAGCTGGCAGCTGGTCAGGGCTGATATGGTGTAAGGGTCGGTGAGGTCCAGTTCAAAGTAGACAATGTTGCTCTCCTGGAAGGCCTGCTTGGAGTTCTCAGGGATGTAGTCCCAAACGCGGGTGTAGGGAACATGTATTGTCCCGTAGAAGTAAGATGGTGGGTCCCGTTTGATGGTCCAGAGGAAGGAGTTGAGTTCACTTTGCTGAGGAAGAGTTTGGAGAGAGTGGGGAGACCGATGTGAGTTGTCAGTTTTGAATAAGTAACATTTGTCTCACAGATTTAACATGGTTGCAGTGTGTAAGAGTACGGCACCCATTTATATATAAACAACAAAACATCGACAACAGGAGAGCATTTATACTGCACTCAATAACCACCTTACGTCAAGTCAAGTTACTGCTCCGGTATTCATAACACACTGTTTTAACTTTAACACAACTCTTTGCATAAGTAAGCTTATTGTGATGTATTTTTATTGATAATTTATATGCATTGCATAGTGCTCAAGACAGAGCGAGTCCAAACAAGACTTAAAAATAGTGCTCAAGACAGAGCAAAATAGTGCTCAAGACAGAGCGAAATAGTGCTCAAGACAGAGCGAGTCCAAACAAGACTTAAAAATAGTGCTCAAGACAGATGGAAATAGTGCTCAAGACAGATGGAAATAGTGCTCAAGACAGATGGAAATAGTGCTCAAGACAGATGGAAATAGTGCTCAAGACAGATGGAAATAGTGCTCAAGACAGAGCGAGTCCAAACAAGACTTAAAAATAGTGCTCAAGAATCTTAACAAGACTTAAAAATGCATATAACTGAAAGTATTTTATCTGCACTCTTGCCTCTTACTGTAATTGATTAGTTTTATGTTGATGTTTTTATTGATTCTATTTGCTTTCTTGTATTTATGCAACTGTGAAGCACTTTGAATTGCCTTGTGTATGAAATGTGCTCTACAAATAAACTTGCCTTGCCTTGCATTATTATTAGTAGCAGTAGTAGTTCAACAGGTTAGAAAGGAAAGTGGAAAGTGCTCAATTTTGGAGAGATTGACGTAACCATACATATGCTGAGATTGGTTATTTATATGAATGTGTAAAGGATAAACAGTGAGTTAAAAAAGAACAGTGTGCAGACTTTATCCCTCGGCCTGTCATGATCTGATGATAAATGTGTTGGGTTTTCTAAATGCACAATGTCTTCCTGGTCCTAGTCCTGGTATCACTCGGGGGCTCTGCAGAATTTCAGCCACACTAAAGCTGTCTGACACCAAGCAGCACTCGGGCTGTTTATTAGACCGACTGTTAACACGCTGATAATGACTTATTAACAGGCCACTTAGGACCCCGGCGCCAAATAAACAACGTCCCACTGGAGCGGACTGGAGCTTTTTTGTGTGTTGCTTGATCTTAGTTCCATTAGTGGATGAAAGGCGCCGACTCAAACCGTCTTAATCAGGTGAAAAGCTGAGGAGAAACTTTGACGAAACGTGTGCGTAAAGGTGCACGTGACCACGGTCTCAGCTTATTGCTCCCGTTTGAAAGCGTGAAAAATAGCCCACACATGTGACTTACTTTACGGTTCAGCTCGCAGTTCTCCGAGTCTTTCAGCCACTGGTCAGCCCGGGCCAGGAGAATGAGACATGACTGAATGAGCGCTGCCACGGCTCCCCGCATCGTAGCTCTCTCTGCGGAGGAACAACGTGGACGGGAGCGTGTTTGCTTCACACACACACACACACACCAAAACAGCGTGTCAAACTGCGGGGGAAAGGCGCCTTCTATTCCCACGACTTCGGCTCCATGTGGCCGCGTGGGACAACCGGACAACACTCGCTACACAGACATGGTCATGTTGCTGGCCGCGCACGGGGCAGGGAAGGACCGCGGCTCCACTCTCACATGTGACCCGTTACGACGCGAAGACATCGGGCTTGCTCAGGGGGTCACATCACCAGCTTGCGTCCGAGTCTCCGCTGTTCCTTCTCAAACACTCTTAATCCCAAAGGTTAAACGCTCCAGCAGGTCCACGTTGCGTCACTCTATCGTTGTTGTTTTTTTGCGTTTAAAGGAAAATTGTGCGTAAAACTTCAGAGCCGCGTCCGAGTGACTACGTGAGCTAGCTCGTAGTTTCCAAGGAGAGGTCTCCAGCCAACACCCTCAAGTCGCTCCCCCTTCAGCGTGTGTGAGAGCATCTTTGTCGGCCATGCAACTCGACCATAGGCAAACCTACCCCCTGGGTCGCCCATCCCTCCCTCCGCTGCTCCCCGCACACGCGCGCGCACAGCAGCCATCAGGTAATAACAACTGCGTTTGTAAAGCGTAAAGACGACTTCCCATCAAAAGAATCTGCACATTGGGCCGCGTTCATACTTTTTTAATTCATACTTTTTTTGTTGATTTGCATTTTTTTTGTGTGTGTGAGAGAATGGACTGATCTGTTCCAGTTTGTGACGTTACTTTTGAGGTTTAAGGCAGCCTTTATTTGCGTTATTATTAATGTAGGCCTTGTTTTGCAGCAGGGAATTCCGCCGTTTCTGTCTGTTTGCGTGTTTCTAGTCTGGCAGTGGGCTATTTCTGTTTTTGTTGTCGTCTATTACGCCCATTGTGAGGCCTTTGAGGCGGGTGCCAGTGAGATTCCAGGGGAAGATTGGCCCCGCTGTTAATGCCTACAAACTGCGGGCATTACCATAAGAAAGAGCGCAATAACAGCACTCGGGCAAAAGCAAGAGTGAGGGCAGACACACGGGCGAACAGGTCAGGTTCTGTATCAGCTGACGTCGTGTCTCTCATCTACCCATTAGGGCGAGTTAAAGCCACACCGCGTACAATTTCACCCAATAAATACAATCGGAATACAAGCATTTATTTGATGAATTATTTATCAATGAAAAAATACCTCATAAGATGCTGTGAGCGGTTTACCTTTACTAAGACACAGGGGCGGACTGGCCATATGTCCATTTTGGAAGAGCACAGAAGGGCCACTGGCTCTATAGGGCCACCGGTCCCGCCTCAACCGAGCTTTACCCAAATCTAAAAGCTAAAAAGAAAAGCATCAAAATAGCGAGAAAAAGAGGATGAAAAGTCAACAAAAACATGAGGAAAAACACGGACAAAAAAAACCCCTGCAAAACGTGAGAAAAAATGATGGAAAAAATAATTAAAAAAAACAAAAATATGACAAAAATGTGGCGACGTGACGAAAAGTTTCCGTCACTTTTGTAGGCCTTAGCTTTCAAATGAGGCGTTACATTGTTGCACTCCAATCGAGACGCTTTTAGATTTGGGTAAAGCCCGGTATAAAAAAAAAAAAAAACATGAATCTAAAAGGAATTCCGTGGAGTCTGGTGCACCACAAGGTTCAATTTTGGGACCATTATTATTTATCATATATTATTAATGATTTTGCTTCTGTTTCTACGGCCACCTTTCCCGTTCTTTTTGCTGATGATGCCAGTCAAAAAAATAATTTAAAAAAGCCGAACTGGGGAAAATGCACTCGTTCATGTTAAGGCGGGTGGTAAAAGGTTAAAATATGTATTTGTGGAAGTGTCACAATTACTCTAATTTGGGCCAGGCTGGTCAGAGTCCAGGGCTGTTTTTCAGTCCCAGTCCGCCCCTGCTAAGACATGACTGTAGCTTTACCAGGAGTGGGTACGTCTCCAGCTCGTCTCCATGGAGATGTGACTAAATTCAGTAGTAGCCTATATTTGAGATTTAAGCACGTTAGGTCCTCATTCAAACCCACTTCAAAACAGCATTTTCTGTGTCCGGCACCAGCAGGTCATTGGGAACATGTTTTGTATTGGTGGCAACAGTAGAGTCCAAAATGTTGCGCAGTGTGCCTTTAAACGTGAGGAGAGAAGGCGAGCTGTGACATCCAGATGATCAACATTTGTGCTCGTGTCCCTCGTGAGTAATAACTCGGCTGGTAATTATCCAAAAGTCCCCAAACACCCCGAGGTCCGCTTCGTCCGCGGCTTTGCAGAGAGCAGGACGTATGTTGGCAGACGTCTGAGTAAATACCTTTGTTTACGCAAGAAATGCTGCCCCCGGGCCGTAGTTTGATGGGCGAATGTTTGCCGACAAATAGATCAGGGCGCACAGAAGAAATGATGAGTTCGGGGCCTTTTTTGCCATCTGTCGCGACCGGCTGAGGAAGTTAGCCTTTGTGCAGCGACAAACTTTGCATATGAAATAAAGAATGATTTATGTAACGCCACGAATAACACGGATAACACATATTTTATGAAACGTTTGAGACAAATGACCAAAACTGCACGTCAAATCACAGCAAGATAAAGGTCGGTTTCAGCGCCCTCTGGTGGAATCCGAGAGTACAAAGCGCTGTTTCGGAAATTGTATCAAAAATGTTGCCTGCTTTTAACGTCGTTCAGGGGCGGACTGGGACTGAAAAAACAGCCCTGGACTCTGTGACCAGCCTGGCCCAACCACCCGCCTTAAAGGAGCGCATTTTCTCCAGTTCGGCTTTACCCAAATCCCTTAGCTTCTCGACTGGAGAGCAACAATGTAACGTCTCATTTGAAAGCGAAGACCTGAAAAAGTGATTGTAACATTTTGTCATATTTTTGTCGTTTTTTCACTACTTTTTTGTGGATTTTTATTGCGTTTTTTTTTGCGTCATTCTTTGTTGCGTTTTTGTCACTTTTTTGGTTGCTTTTTTCCTTGCTTTGTTGTTGTGTTTTTGTTGACTTTTCGTCACATTTTTCACCACTTTTTGTGTTGCTTTTCCGGCACATTTTTGCTTTCTTTTCATCCTCTTTTTTGACGCTATTTTGATGCTTTTCTTTTTAGCTTATAGATATGGGTAAAGCTCGGTACGTCATTGAGAAATATGATTAAAATTAGGTGATCAGGTGACCTACGGAAAGCACTAAGCCTATTATGCCTATTGCTGTTTGTCACCCAGATCCTCTTGCTCCACAGATCCGGGCCTGAGTTTGCAAAATTCCCATTGGATGAAAGTAGCACTCTTTTGGTCCAACTTCATGTTCCCTTTGCACAAAACAAAATGAATTTGAAAAGATTTGTGGCCTCATTAGTTTGTCACTGGTTTATATATAAATGAAAGAAGAGTGCATTCTGTGCGTCATGTTGACCTAGAGCAGGGGTGTCCAAAGTGCGGCCCGGGGGCCAAATGCGGCCCTCAGACCAATTTATGGTGGCCCTCTTGCTGCATCGGTACACATCACCAGAGATGGACCTTTTCATTTGAAATGTAATAATTCTATACAATTCTAACCTAACAACTAACATTTTGTTGTGAGACAGAGCTGGCATGAAGGTTTTAAGCTTAAATAGAGGCATGGGGCACAATTTAAACCTCTGCTAGTCGAAGGTTTTGCGGCACTAACTACTGATCTACGGCCCTTCACCCCGTGTACACTTCAATATGCGGCCCCCCATGAAAAAAGTTTGGACACCCCTGACCTAGAGAAAAGATCAAATCAAATGTACAATGTCTGCATCCAACAAAACAAAACCATATTGTTTAGTTTTCTTCTGCCCATTGTCACAACAGCACAATAATCACAGGACTTCACATACGGTAAAAGATGCTTCATTTACAAAATAAAATGTGTATTTGGTGAATCTCAGAGTGAGTTACAACACATTTTTACATTCAGCCTGAATGCGGTTTGATGGCTTGCTTTTTTTCTGTTTATGGAAGAATAAGATGAAGGCAATGCGGCCATTCATGGGCTTTTTATTAGTGTATCTAAAGGAACTTAAAAAGGACACCTGCATCTGCTTCCGCCTGCCTCTTTTAAGAGCGTCAGAAGTGTGTTATTTGTAAAGGAGCATCTGTTTGAGTCTGCGACGCGCACACATGTTCTTTATTGCTTTCATTGGGCAGAGCCTGTTTCATATCGACACGTATGGCCCATATTCCTCTAGTCGGCCGTAATTTGCATTAAGCTATGAATAAATCATGGGTGTCACATGGCTTTATGAACACACTATGGCATTCTTCTATCTTGGGCGTCCTCTGAAGCCTGTCCGTTTTATCTCGTCTCACTTTGTTGTTTTGTTATCGCTGTATCAAACGCTGCTCTGTTTTTGAAGCCTCTGCCGGACTAAGTGACCCGAGTCAATGTTGATCCCGCACTACATCTGTACATTTCCACTTGAAAGTGTCCGTTTGTTCGGATCAAACGCAAGTGTGGTCTTCTGAGGGCTCCAGTGTAAACAGTTAGAGCGTCTCCGCCATCAAAGGACCCTCACAATATGGACTTGATCACATATGTTTCGATTTATGGAGCTTCTGGTGGAGGATACATTGGATCCTGTCAGGTGTCAGGGAGGCTGTTTGTCTTTTATTCTCATTGGGGGGAAAACATAATCCTGGCCCACATCTTGCATGTCCGCTGCTGCTTTTAAGTGACCACAGAGAACCCGTGTTTCCCATAAGTGTTAGATTGAGTTATTCATCATGTTAGAAGAGGAGACAGAGGCTTCCAGGAACTGTGAATGCGAGTTCATCTGACTCAGTGCTTTTGGTCAGAGTTCTCTTCCTCCTCAGTCTCCTGCTTACGTGATAGTTGTATTAAGGCATGCACTGAGAGAGGTGCTGGAGTATTATAAAGAAGTCAAATTTCCACCACTCACAAGTAAAGTATTTTGACTCATCTTCATTACTCCCACAGTGCGTTCATACCCGTCTGTCTATTATTATGTTAAGTATGAATCAGCTTGTTTGATCTTATTAGGGTCGAGCTCCATCAGGCCTGGCGAAGGAGCTCTTATTATCATAAAGAAGAGTAAGATCATATTAATTTTAAAATTAGCATTTTGTAGTAATGATAGGCTATTTAGGCATTCGTTGACATTTATAGCTCTCTATAGAGTGTTCTGCCCCATAAAAATGAGACAAAAGACTTTCTTAACCACTTGACCCCCTCCTTCACCGAGCATATTTTCCCCAGTTCGGCTTTACCCAAATCTAACTGATCTTAACGGATCATTTTTTCCTTGCAATGCTGCCGTGCCGTTTTCATCTTTGCTTTCTTCTTGTTTTTGTCACTATTTTTGATGCTTTATTTAAAGGAACAGGCCACCGTTTTTCCCATACTGAGATATGTTCTTACCTGAGCTTAGACGAGTTGATGCGTACCCGCGTACTGTGCTCAGTCACGCACAGTAACCAAAGTTAGCATTTGGTCTCTCCCAGCATATTCCTATAGCTCCAAACGGGGGTGAAGTTGGAAGCTGCCACGCCCTGCACTCACAAAAAACAGGCAGGTATGTATAAACTCTTCTAAGCTCAGGTAAGAACATATCACAGTATGGAAGAACTGCCAGCCCTCAGTCACGCAAAAAGACCAAAGATGTTGGTAGCATTTGGCATCTCCCAGTGTATTCCTATAGCTCCAAACGGGGGGGGGGGGGGGGGGGGAGTTAGAAGAGACCAAGCTCTTCCACGGGCACGCACAACGACCAGACAGGTACGCATCAACTCGTCTAAGCTCAGGTAAGAAGATATCTCAACGGTGGCCAGTTCCTTTAAAGAAGTTTTCAGATTTTGGTAAAGCCAAACTGGAGAAAATGTGCTCCAATGTGGAAAGACGAAACAAAAATTTGATTGTTTCTTCCCAAATCAAAAGTAGAAGTAAAAAGTACTGTGCAACAAACCTACAAGTTACATGAGTAAACGTAACTGAGTATCACCTTACTGTGGAGGTCTTCTGTTTTCACCTATTGATCTTTTCTGTCATTGTGGCTTCACACAACTTCCTTTGCTTGTTCCGAGTGCCAATCTAACCTGACCAATCCCATGGCCAAGCAGTGTTTGTGCGTCACTTTGACATTTTTACCCCTATTACCCAGGTTAAGTTACTCTATTCATCTATAGCGTGCTCAAATCAGCAGCAAACCACCTGTGAAATTCACTATATGTCGAACCATCTGCCTGCTTTAAACAGCCCTCATTTTACAAAAACAAACATAGCATTAATGGGAGCCGAGGAGACATGAACACGGGGAGCTGGGTTGGAAGTGGTCGGGTGACGGAGCAGTTAGTCAGAGCTTCAAAGCGACGATAATGTTCATGGTTAGGTAGACTTTACTGGAATTGCGGGTGTCCAGGCCCTCTGTGGTGGAGACAAATTCCGGCCTCTGTATCTGATCCAGCTCGAAGTATCCCGTGACACTCGGCTCAGTTTGATGAAATGTGTTTTTAACATTTGGCAGAGAATGCAATGTTGTAAAATGCATGTTGTAAAAGCCCACTCGGTGTCCTTGTGTGGTTTTTGTTTTGCACATTGTGGTCACTTTCCTTTGGCCTTTGATTGTGTTTGTAAATGCTTTTCTTCCTTCATTAGGCACTCGCTCACCCGTTCACACTCTCATTCAGCGTCGTCAGACACTGGAGGCACCTGCGGGATTCGAACTCGCTCACCGCCACTGTCGCCTGTGTGTGAAGCAGTCTCCTCCAACTACACCTCCATTTTAGTCTATATATTCAGTTTATTTTTTTTAGGAAGACACAAAGAGCCCACTTATGTCTTTTGACTTGAAAAATTACTGCCAGTTGACAAAAAGTAAAAAAAAAAAAAAAAACATTATTTGTATTCTCAGTAACAACTAACTGTGTTTCTGTTACAGCTGTCGTGGTTCCGTCTGAGGGATTTTCCTCTTGTTTAGGGGAGACCAGGGGTAGTTGTCACGCGGGGTAATTTGGCTTTGTATAGCCACACTAGAGGGCGCTGTACACTGGTACTTATATATATAATATGTGTATTGGTATTCCTCTTCTCTTCCAATAATAACTTTCTCATTTGGACTGAAGACATGAGGACAGGGCACATTTGAATGTTTTTTATGCCTTCTCCCAAACTTTAACGTTTAGCCTATTTTTGTAGTGAGAGCTTTCCTTTTGTTAGTGCCTTAAACAAAAGACACTGATTTGAAAGTTTGCTTTGATTTGATCCGTTTTAGAGCTAACATGCTAAAGCCGTTTTGTTGGTAAAGTGGACACTCGGGGTTATTTGTCATAAAAACCGAGGGGTTATTTGTCATGTGGGGTATAACATGGTGGAACTTTTTTTCTTTTGGGTCTAATGTTTTTATGATCACTTTATTTTAAAAGTATATTTTATAGAGCCTGTATGTTTAGTTATTCAGTGAATTTGAACATTTTACACCTCACAGAGCATTTAGCAAAAAATAAAACAACAACAGTGAGTTTATCTAGTATTGCTTTGCTACTGTTTTAAAATGTATTGTGTCCTTTTATCTCAAACAGCAAAAAACGTTACAAAGGTTCAAATATAAAATGTCAAGTTAACATCAAAAACTCCATTAGTGACAACCAACCCCACACATTGTGACAACTTGCCCTGCATTTGGGGCACATTGTCACAGTCGGTTAATAACAATTTATTGTAATGTGAAGAAAAAGACAGGGAGGTCTCCTTCAAGTCAAGGGTTCAAGCTTTCATTTAATGCAGGTCTGACTCTTGTGGGATTTTCTATTGATGAGCAGCAAAGTCTAGAAAAATAGCCCCGGTTGTCCCTACTTATGGAACGTTTTATTTATTTTAGTGTGTATTTGACCTTTTAGTGACCTGGCGGCTGTATGGGTTGTTTGCATGGAGCCTTTACTTTCCAGCCTGCCTCCAGGATTACTTGTTTCAAATACATTGACATGAAGCTCATCACGTTACTTCAAGGAAAAGTAAAGTAGTGACCAGAATAATTAAGAGTAAAAAAGTACCTGGGGGAAAAATGTGCTGCTTGATTCCATCATCTTTGTAAACGTTTCTATTCATTTTTGTGGGTAATGGATCTTGGAACTTTTGTAGAAGATCTGTCAAAGATTAGAGGTGATATAATAGCATGTCCTGGGTCTGTTGTTGCAATAAAGCAATCCAAGCATTGCACACTGATCTACAAATGAAGCACTGCCTCCATCTCTGTCATAGCAGAGCCAGCGCTCGAGACAGGGGTTCAGAGTGGCTGAGAGGGACCTCAGTGCGGGGCTGAGGTCAGCAGCTTTGACTCCCATCAGGACTGTAGCACGTCTGTAGAGAGTGAGAGGATGGAGGAGTGTGAAGGAATGCAGCTGTTCAAATAGGTCTTTGATTTAGTGGTCACGGCACCAGAGTGACTCACTGTGGAGACAGCAGCAGAGGATCGTACTACTGCTCTTAAGAAACTACAACAGCACTGGCAAAGCTTTGGATAAAGGGGATTCATGTGGCAGAAGACACATTATGAAGATAAGAATATTGATGCAAAGGATACATTTAGCATCTGTAGACAGAGGTTGATCCATAAGGGGCAGAAGTACAGTATGAAGGGCACAAACACTGGGGATGTAGTCTACACTGTGCACTTTACAGGCTCAGGACTCCAGTAAGAAAACACTAAGTGAGGCGAAAAACACAGTGACGTTAAGCATGTTCTTTCATACAAGCTTTATTTACATGGCACCTTCAGGATATGCGGTGTAGGAAGCACATTTGTCCTGTGAGGACAACAGGTTCCATCGTGAAAGAGATTGAGACAAAACTTTCATTTTTGTACTCCTCCTACAGCCATAGTTTTCTGCACTTACACAATGTCTGTACACAGTCATATACAGGTGATATAAAAGTTGGCAAATGGAAAAGGGATCTGCTACTTCAATATGTTAAGAAAATGTCTTTATGAGTACAAAATAAATAACAAAATGCAAATCCACGGTTTGCAAGGATTTCAAATATTAAAAACAAACATTTGTGGGATCAGGGAGTGGCAACTTAAGGTCATCCGTCATGTAAAACACATAGTGCCAAGAACAAAACAGCGGCTGGTGTATTGCAAGTTAAAGAGTATATGATAGGGGCTACTACAAAGGTGAAAAGTTATAATTTATTGTGACTCTCACATAATCCCTGATTTAAAAACAAATGTGAAGCATTTACACAAAGGATTTGTGCATGGACGGCTGTAATGAGGACTTCAAATGAAATAAAAACAAATATTTCTGTTCAACAGCCAAGATCACTTAAATCAATTTATTGTTTTCGCAAAGTTGTTTTGTCATTTAGCCTAAACAGGAATAATACAGAAGTTTAAAGCCAGCCATCAAATTAGTAAAATGTGATACATTTGTTTATTTACAAGCTATACAACCTAGTGACCGGCTTTGTGGTGAGTAACATTTGTTCATATTTAAAAATACTGTGATTTACTTGTATGCGTTTGCACTCACCATTTTAAATAAAGTGAGCCACTTTAAACACTATCATCACTGCTGTGTTGTTGTTTTTTGCATAGAATATGTAAAATGCAGCAATAACTAAGGGGAGTTCACGTCAGATGCAACAGCAAAAGTATGTTCAATACTAGAATGAACGGCACGGGAATAAATAATCCATTAAAACTCACTGCATGAATCAATATTAGGTTACACAATATACAATTAGTAAAATGGATACAAGTTAAAGCCCCCATTAAGCCCGTTTAAACACATTTGCTTGATCAAGAATCTCTCATCAAGTAAAATAAACCACACAGGTAAAAGAGGACCGTCCTGTTAAGGCCAATACAAACCGTTCTTTTAAATATTCAAAGGCACTCGACTGGACAAAGAGGATTCGAGCATCTCTCTTTCAAATTGACATGTGCATATATTATGTATATTGTGCATATACATCTCGCTCGCTTCTAGTGTCACCGCCATTTCAAATTCACAAAAAAGTAAGAGCAATAAAATAAAACTTAATGCACAATCAATCCACAGAAAATGAATTTGCACTTCAGTGTACGATATCTGTGCGCCTGTAGCTAACAATGCATTTGGAGTCGGTTTTGGATGAAGGAGATTAAAACCCAAATGCTACAATTGCAAATGTAACGCCATAATCCGAACAGTGAATGCTTAAGAGCTGAGCAGGTGAATAATGTTGCAAATACTGTATTGGGTGAGTATATCAGAATACACAGCAGTGCTTTTGCTGAAGAGGTTAATACAAGTAGGCTTAATAAGGGCTTATAAAGAATATTTAAAAACAAACAGTAAACACTTAAAATTGCGGCCAATTTCACTGCAGGGAAATATTCTGCCCCCTAATGTTGCATCGCTGCATAAAGGTTGAGCACATCTCCCCCTGTCAGAGCCGCAGTGAAATAAAGTGGCAGCATGAGAGGACCAATGAGATTATACACCTCGAAAACACTTCTATGTAACAAATGCCAAGTGTGAAGTCTTTGAGGTATCATGTGACAGCCATCCTATATAATATAAAATAAAATACAGTACAAATTTGGCCTACAAATACTTAATACTTAACTGTAACATATATTTAGCTAGTTAAAGTGATACTGTGTCACTGTAGTCCAGGTTTGTAACAGTTCATGAGGACAGAGGGGTTAAAAAAAGAATAAAAACAGTTGGATTAGAGAAATCGGCGCTCCCTTTTGAGGGTGACAGAACATGACAGTGCAGGACGTGTTAGTTCACATGCTGCTGCTGCTGCTGCTGCTGCTGGTTATTTGGAGGTTTGTTATCAACACAAACTCATGCAAAAAGAAGGCAGACTTGTTCATGCATCAGGTGCCTGAGCCTGGGCGGGCGACTAAGACCGCGCTAAACCAGGCTCAGCTGAGTCAGGGCCAATCATGCAGTGATATTGCTGTTGAGGGAGGAGACAAAAAGACAACAGTCAGACACACATCGGATACAAGAGAACATTCTGAGCCTTTTTTTCATTCAGAACATTGAACGATTGAAATAGCTCATTAAAAGTAACACCTAATTCAAGTGGAAAGGGCGCTGTCTGATGAATGCGTTATGAATGAAGGCGTCGCAAAGATCGTTTTCATTTTAAAAAGGTGAATAAATCAAATTGATGGAAGTTCATTCTAACATTTCATAATTGGGGTATTCAGCCAAAGGAGATTTAGGGACTTAGATAAGTTATACTGTGTTGTTGAGAGGTGCTTTTAGTTGTGTGTCACTGTGGCACATATGGCATGACAGAGACTACCCTGTAAATGCAGGCACAGCTGAAGTGGTTACAGATGGGAAAAAAGAAAGAAAAAAGTCTAAACATAACTAATTATTGCTGCACTTAATGAACATGGGGAACAAACAGGAGATTGAATAAACCGATTAAACTGAAAAATGAGCACATTAATAAGTCCTATGTCGGCAATCATTGTGCTTTGAACTAAAATAAAATTGCACAATACCGTCACTCCATGGTAAAAACTATAAAAAAAATCATTAGAAACTTAGTCCAACAAAAACAGCCCAAATCTGCAACAATCGAAAAAGTAAAAGATATAAATACTGCACTTGTGGCCCTTCAGCGGTGTTAATGACTCTGTTTTGAGGGCCATATTTGCAGTGCAGATGAATGGAAAAAGCACAAGTGCTTTTAACCCACAAATAACACAAATTCAATGCTGTGTTCATCTTTGCCGCATAGGGGCGAGAAACAAAATACCGAGAAACAAAATTGAAAAAGGTGATGTGGTGATCTCATAGATTTGGAACACAATTTCTTAAAGACAATAAAGCAATATCTTCCACTAAATTGAAAAGAGGAGCAGGTTGATTCTCTCAAACAGTCTACCTCGCGGTAGCTGGCTGGACATGGCCTGGGTAAGAGCGCCGTGAGCTGGTGGCCTGTCTCTGTCGGGCCAGGAAGGACTGACCAGAGCCAGTGTTGGCAAGTCGGTCTTCTGCCGCCTTCTTCTGCATGGACATGCCCTGAAAAGACCAACAGCAAACTCAACTACAGTTCAAAAAGCAAACAGTTTGCCACTGTACCACATCAGAGAAGCGCCAGACAAGATAAAACATGCATTAGTCAAGTCTGCCCCCTAGTGGCTACACTATAATTTACATTTCCTTATAATCCCTGTTGATTAGGCTTCATACAGTCTCGTTATAGGTGAACTTTTATGGTAATGTAAAAAAAATGTCTTCTTTACCATGTTGTACCATGCAGATACAATCAGCTTCTCCTCGTAATCTCTCTGAGTCTTTGTCTTGTCCATCTCTTTCTGTTTGGGAAAAACGTGTATTCACTCCATCAGAAGACGTGCACATGCAACTGTCCATTGAACATACCCCTCAGTTCCAACAGAATGCCTACCTCCAGTGAGAGCAGCATCCTCTCCTTCTCCTGCAGCTGGTTCTTTAAAGCCTGCACTTCTGGGCCTGAACCCTGGTTCTGTTTGGGGTCCAAGGTTCTGATCACCTAAATCACAGAAAACATTGTGGGGTTGATGCTGGGAGTGTCTACTAGGGTTGTATGTTGTTAACCGATAAAGAGATTAAGCTAGACTGGTGCTTAGTTACAGCATTGGGGAAAGAAAGCCACGTCAGACGGCAGGCTAAGGTAACCCAAAAGCAAAGTTTTTTTCTGCCCCCGTGCGACCTATATCTAAATGCAACTCACGCCACTTGGATGTGTGTGGTCCTTAATCCGAGATCGCTTGCAATGCGACTTCAGATTGAACGGCCAGGTCGAATTTATCAAACCATCAATGTGCTGCGAATGCCACTCATTCTTTATTAAAGTGGACGGGAGCGGATAGAAAACAGCACTTGCACTCGTCATGAATAAAGATAGTGCGAGTGAAGGGCTCACCCCACTATCCACCACTGTTGAGTTCTCACAGTGACACATTTCTCTGTAAAGACCTCACTGCCACTGCTGCACTAAAGGGCATTGCCCAAAAACATCTCTCTTCAAGACGTATCCTGCTTAGACAGTAGATCACATACAGGTTGCATTGGATAGAAATCCATAGTGAGCTTTAAGACCTGAACGTAGCAAAAGAAAACTATGGTTCATCCTTCATATATATATACACTTACACTCTTGGCCTTTTCGAGATATTTCTTATATCTTTCTTCCATCTGTTTCATGTCGTCATCTTTCTTCTTCAAAGCATCTTCAAGCTCTTCAACCCTTTGACCTAAGAATGTAATCATAGCATTTTGGTCTCGCCAACATCGACAAAAAAACAAGATTTGTCTTTTTTTCGACTCACAACTGGCATTGTATTTCGGCTCCATCTCATCAATCACAGTGTTTTTCTTCAGAAGGTCATTATTCAACTCCCGTAACTTCTCCCTATTGAAGCAAAACAAAACACAAGGACACAAACATTATCTCAAGACATGACAATTTAGTGAAATACGACTGAAACACTTACATGTGCTCTTCATATTTCTTCTTAAGTATTGAAGACTGAAAAAAATACAATGGGTGGGTTAATAGAGGGCAAACTGGCAATGGGCAAGCGAGAGAATCTGTTTTCATTTGCAGTACACAGAAGACTAGGGCTGGGTATAAAGATACATGGAGGTTTAACGGTATCTCAACGCTGCGTTTACTGATACCTATGACTACACCATTCATTATCTAGAACCATTGGTCATACATTCCATTCATGACTCTCTTTGAGCAAAATCAATAGCTTTTTATCGTTTATTTGAGCTGGGACATGAAAGTTACTGTGTCTCATAATGAACCAGGTATTAAACCTCGAAATAGATAGAAAAATATTGTTTGGGTTCCAGTTTGTGGTCACTTCTTCTTTGTTTTATACCAGAACATTTTTATCCCTGATACCATACTGGTACATTTTGACAGAGATACAAATGGAGGAGGGAAACGGGTTTCTAATGGAACATCTCAAAGACCCAAATACGTGGGGCAAAAAAGTATTTAGTCAGCCATCAATTGTGCAAGTTCTCCCACTTAAAATAATGACAGAGGTCTGTAATTTTCATCATAGGTACACTTCAACTGTGAGAGACAGAATGTGGAAAAAAAATCCAGGAATTCACATTGTAGGATTTTTAAAGAATTTATATGTAAATGATGGTGGAAAATAAGTATTTGGTCAATAACACAAATTCAACTCAATACTTTGTAATATAACCTTTGTTGGCAATAACAGAGGTCAAACGATTACTATAGGTCTGTACCAGGTTTGCACACACAGTAGCTGATATTTTGGCCCATTCCTCCATGCAGATCTTCTCGAGAGCAGTGATGTCTTGGGGCTGTCGCCGAGCAACACGGACTTTGATTAATACAGGAAACGAGTGGAGGATAGAAGAGCTTCTTAAAGAAGAATTTACAGGTCTGTGAGAGCCAGAGATCTTCCTTGTTTGAAGTGACCAAATACTTAATTTCCACCATAATTTACAAATAAATTCTTTAAAAATCCAACAATGTGAATTCCTGATATTTTTTTTCCACATTCTGTCTCTCACAGTTGAAGTGTACCTATGATGAAAATTACAGACCTCTGTCATTATTTTATGCGGGAGAACTTGCACAATTGGTGGCTGACAAAATACTTTTTTGCCCCACTGTATACAAGTGTTAGTAAAATATGCACTACAACTTACACATTCCAAAACTATGTACAGGAAAACAAAATGATCCAAATTAATTCCTTATTCTACGTCTCATTCACATCACAGCTTGTAATCAATAAGGAGTTTTTCTCTGTCCATTTTATTCTTTTGTTTTATACGCGTGAACAACATTTAACACATAGCTTTTTGGAATGACTGTCAGATCTAGCACTGTTAAGCAATACTTACTATAGGCTGAGGTAACATGAGGAAAATGAAATTGTGTTAGTTCAAAATGGCGAAACCAGAAAATTAAATAAAAAACCTGTAGTTATTGGATATTACACACTTAAACCTCAGAGAAAATACAATAATAATAATATTGCAACAACACATAAACAGATAATGTACTTACATCATCTGCTTGGGAGCCCTGCTCTTGGAGAGACTTCTGCAGCTCCTCCACTTGACTCTGTTCTTCCATTAGGCGCTGGTTGATTAATCTACAAAGAAAAACACAAACAATGTGAAAAAAGTCAGTGTTTAGCTATTATTATCATTCAGAATTCATTATATTAGAATGACAAAATGTTAGTAGAAAAATGATGCCTTCTCTTACTTTTAAATAAGAAAACCAAATGTGATTGGAAATGTAATGCAACTCTGAATACAAATCCTTATAATGCGCACAGTTGGTAAGGACTAATCTTATGTTGTAAATCTGTTATGTCATCGCTGCTGACCTGTTCTCCGTCTCCAGCTCGTTTTTCCTGCGATTGGCGTCCTCCAGTAGACTTTGTAATAATGCAATTTTCTCATTGTCCGATCCTTCTTGGGCGAGTTTTAGCATCTTGTTTTCATGCTGCAGACGTATTAAGTGTTCCCTGACGAAACAAAGACACACAGTGTACTGTCAACTGCTTTTCTTCTGGTAAGTATTAGTATAAACATAAACATTCATATTGTTGTTAATGATCATATTCATATTTATATTCATATTCATATTCAAAAGTGTGGAGCGACCTTTTCTTTTTCTAACTTGCTGTACATGGAACAAGTAAGAGCAAGTAAACCTTTGTATTTCCATATGCAGCTTCAAACTTCTGCCATATTTAGGATCACCCTAAGGCTCCACAAATTGCCCCTTCCGTGAGAAATCTCAAAGCTTTTGAGAGAATACAATAAAATATAGCTTTAAACACAGCAAACTGCTACATTTTAGCATAAACCTGCAACTTTATCAATGAGGAGGGTAAGTCTAGCCCGAGCCTGTCATTTGAGAGCCACATCCTTTTGGAAAGAATCAGTTGAGATGATGTAACACACCAGCTTCTCTTACAAAACTGAGCAGACCGCTTTCCTCAGTCCACAAAAAGAACAGCAGAGCCACAATATAGGCCACACTAAACTCTAAGTTTCAAAACTCTCTCTGCCATTTTTATTATAAGCTCAGTATGCATTTGAGAAAGTGTATGCAGCGGTGTAAATTGCAGGGTTAGCGGATTTCATACATGACACGATTCCACAGACATTCTGTTGTTTGCAAAGGAGATTGTTCAGCTAAATTTCATTTACTAACTTGGAAAGTGCAGCATTTATGATTTGTAACCGTAAAAACGAAATTCAACTCTGATTAGATATGCAGCCCAACTATAAACCTTTCCTGCCTGCATTCATTTGAAACAAAACTCTCTCTCTTACCAAGATTTGTTCGTAACCAGTACAATACCTACAGCAAACGGAGATGCCTAAGTCAATGAGTACTACCAACCAACCAAAGTGAAATTGAGTACTATTTGAATATAAATCTTTATTTGCACTCAATAAATCCTTGTCGTAGTCTCTCTAGGGGTAATACAAGTGTCCCTGGTGTCTCTGACCAGAAAACCACAATTGCAACTTCGCTGCCTCTGGGTTGGAGGCCCCAATACACATTAATGGAATCACGAAGAAGAAGCTAACAGGCTAATGGGCAAAGCTAACTGTGGGCTAGCGCCACTTGAAACTGTATTTACAGCCAAGTTTGAGTGAAAAAAATTATCTCAATTGTGTAATTGCATGTACAATATCCCACTCTCCCTTTGTCTTTTCTGTCAGCGTAGTATTTACTCTCACGGACAATTAATGAGTAAAAAAAACGCAACATGCTACGACACCTGCAGTGGCACTTATGGCCTCTAGGGGCATGAGTTACTTAGTACTGCTTGAACTAATTTTAGCAATCCTGAAGTAGTTGTTTAAAGCATTTCGTGACAGTACATTTCTGCTTTGCCTCTTAAAAGTTGTGCTTATAAACCCATCTCCGCAAGGAACCGGAATGTTCGGAATGTGCCTGGACGTAGAATAAAAAGTTAAGTAACTTTCTGTATTACAATTTCAAAACAGGATTGGGTCCAGAGTCTTTCAGGACATTGTTATAGGAGAGCTCGTAGTACAGACAGTCTTACATCTTACCTCATTTCTGGCGTGGTTATTTCAGCCGCCAAAGAGTCAGAACCGTCACCGCCCATCATCGGGAACATACCTACATACCAGGAAAACTTAGTCGCTGGACATTCAAAACACGTGAGCATTAGACATGATGTGCTATCTGATTAATACCTGCAGTTAGCCCCACTTGAGCCTGAACACAATGCAGTTCTTCTATCGTTTCCTTTAAAGAGTCTCTCTCTGAGCGCATACGCTGGAGACAGAAAGGAAGATAAAGCAGCTGCATGTGGAGTTGTTGTAAAACTATTGGCTGCACAGTACAGACAGTGTAATAGGATAGCAATAACATGACAATTATAAGTCTCTCTAGGGCTAGGGTTAGAGACAAGAGTTAGGGACATTAATGATATTACCCTGCAATGAGGGGTGTCATGTTTTGTTTTGTTTTAATTAAATGACCATAATTTTCCATATAATTACACTTTTAGGTTAAGGTTATTAATCCCCATAGGGAAATTCATTCTCTGCAAGTCCCTCTGATTGATTAAATCAGCAATATTTGGAAAATCTGTGAGGTTGTTATTATATTGGGCTTCACACAAATTGATTGACTGATGTAGTTTCTATCCTATTGCCATGTTATCACTGTGTCGTAAAGTAAAATGCAGTAACAAAGTGCAAGCAGCGTTTACATCTTTCTCTTTTTGTAGAGAGTCAACTTTCTCTTTGAGTCTTTTATACTCAAACTCCATTTTGTCAGCCTTCTTAGACTCCTCGGATAATCTGTTCTGGAGTTCGACCACCTGAGCAGAGGAAATGGATGAGACTGGGTGTTATTTATCAGGAGACATGGAGATAATTAAGCTTCTGCAAAGTATAAACTAAGTCAGAAGAAATAATCAAATCATAGGAACCTGTCTTTTATACGTTTCCAACTGTCCCTTAGCAGCATTTGCCTTTCGTAACTCCTCTTCCAAACTGACGTTACTCTGCATCAACACGGTGTTTTTCTCCTCCAACAGCTTAATCTGAAATCCACAGAGAAATCAAGCTTGAGGTAATAATGTTGCAGAGGAAAATCAATCAGAGGGCTCATAGTACTTGTCTTCTGAGGAGTCCCATGTCCTCCAGTTTCTTCTTGTAGTGTTCTATTGTGCCTTCCAGTTTAGACACTTTGTCTGATGAATGTCTACCAGCAGACAAAGATGAGTTTAGTTACTGACAAATCTGCACTTCGCTTTTTTAGAGCTGGTAATGTAAAAATCACCTGAGGACATCCATCTCATCTTTGAGGGATTGGGCTTCATCTGCTAGTGATGAGAGCTCCTCATTTTGTGACTTGACATCTAATAGCTCTTTTTCAAGCTCCTCGCAGCGGATCCGGTAGTCATCCTTGGCTGCTTCGAGTCTTAAAGACAAAAGAGTCTGCGTAAAAATAATGGGCGGTACAACAAAATAGGGGGACACAATGACAGCTCAAGGCTAGTTCAAAGACGTTTTACTTTCCGTGGGTCAACTTTTCCCCACCTGAATGTTTCCTCCTGCAGCTGCTCCAGTTGTGTCTGCAGCTGGAGGTGCCTTCTTCCGGCTGGGCTGTTTACATCCTCAATGGAGTCCGACTGGTTAAGTCTCTCCATCAAGACCTGGTTCTCTGCCAGTAAACTGCTTTTCTCATCCTGTAGAGCTGCCACCTACAATTGCAGGAAGGAGCAGGGGCAAAACGGACACAGAGGAAGACGAGGGGGATGCACCGGGAAAAGGAATGCGAGGAGAAGAAAAGAGAAGAAATCAATAGTTATTCATTTCAAAATGTGTTTTAATTGCATTATTCCTATCTAGAGAAATATCAGATGTGATAATAGGCACACAGTATGGCAAGAAAAACGAACTTCCACATAAAAAGGAGGGCTACAAACAATTTGATATTTCCTTATTGTGACGGACAAGGCTTTGAACTCCACACAAAGCAAAGCAGCAGGTTGGGGTTGAACAGTACTGTACATTCCCTACTGTAATTACACAGTCATTTTATTTATACATATAATTGCAAATCATTTAGATAGTTTAGATCAGCAGTATCTCGTTTGACATATTGAGATCACACAGAATTATGTATATCAAATGCCATTCTGACATACGCTATAAAATAATAAAGTAAACACACATGTTTTAACATCTCAAGGAAAATCCTCTCCAGGGATTCAGCAAACAAAAATCTTAATTTTAAGGGGAAGAACATGGAACATCCGGGTGAAGTGGCAGGGAAGTATTAGTGACACCTGACACTGCACTGCAGTTAGTTGTGGCCGAGGACCACAGAGTGCACATGTGTCGTTTACGTACACATGTGCACTCACATGCACACACGGTATTCAGAGAGGGGGCTGGATTCTCCAAAGGATGCCTTCGCAAGCCAACCATTTAGGTCAAAATCCAGGACTATTAGGCACAGCAAACATGGCACAGAGAAGGGTGCAGGAATAGAAGAAAGATTGAATTTACCCTCTCTTCTAGCTCATTTAAGTCTAACCTCAGTCTATCACGCTCCTCTTGGACATGGAGAGCCTTAGAAGCAAGGCACAGTATTAAACAGTCAACACAGGCAGGTTCATTTAAGGCAGCCCTTTAAAAGTATACTATTAACAATTCATTGATTAAGATTGTCAATTGGTGATTTCAAATAGATTTACTAATACAAGGTAAAAAAAAAGAAAATCAAACCTGCATATCAAGTTCACGACACCTCTGAGAAATTTCTTCTTTGGTGTTCAAAGCCTCGTTTAGCTCTTCTACGGTCTTCTTCAGCTGTGGTGGCAAGAAGAAAAAACATTTAAAATATTGTACAACAATTCCAGCTGCTGCGCAAATATATATATATTCAGTCAGATTAGGTAATACAGCATTAAGCAATTAAAAATACAGGTAGTATGGTTGTCTTCATGCATACCTGTCGGTCTAGATCTTCATAAGAGTCACTCCCTACTGTCACAGGAGTCTCTTTACTCATAAGCTGCAGAGAAAATTAAGGCCATTAAAAACACAACACAACCTTCTGATTTTTAATCACAAAAATAAACTTTGATGTTGCACCTCTTGGATGGCTGTCATGACCACATGTTGCACCGATTCCTCCATGCTCATAATGGTTTGAATGTATTCTGAGAAGCAAACAAAAAGGCGTAAAACCTAACTGCAGCATAAAAGCCTAATGGGTAGTTTTTAAGTCATTCATTAACTGGTGCACCTTGCTTTTGTTCGCAGCTGACCGCACAGCCCAGAATAAGTTGTAACATTCTCCCAAGTTCTGCTGCGTCTGAATGCTCTCCGATGAGGTTCACGTCGGGTAGTCTGAAGTCATTTATGAGTTGACCTAGGATCTGCACGGGAGCAGAAAAAAAGGAATTACATTGAACTGATCACAGGCCTGAGCAATACATTGCAGCAGAAAATATTGCAATTAACGATAGTATTGTTAATCACAGTATGTGCTGGAATCAATGACACTTCTCTAAAATTGTGTTTGTGCTTGGTACATCGTGTAATAGATAGATATGATAAATTGGTTCGTAATCAGTAAGATATCTCTTATGATCAAACTCTTATGATCAAACCTCATTTACTATTTGATCTTCCATGAACCACAATGCAGAGAGAAACCACCAGAGTTCCCCATTACAAATGTATAGTATATAATATATAGTATATGATCAACATTGGACCCATGTCATTTTAAATATATGAAACAATAAGTTGCTAAAGTAACTATTGTGGCATGGCTACTATTAGATGAATGATTTGTCTTTGTTCACTTTCTGAATCTTACCTCTTGGTTGTAGTCTAGAATGCCTTTCAAAATTTTCTTTAGGTTGCTGATCTAAAATGCAGAATAATAATGTCAAAGTACAGCCAATAAATAACAGCAAGTAATGCAACAATTTTAAGACCTACCTTTAACCTCCAGTTGTCTCCCACTTCTGGTTTAATTCTACTAATCCATGCATCGTTAAAATACTGTGAATCTCTATGAAAGACAATGAAAAATAACTTGGGACTGTGGTATATATTTCGCTTTTGAAGAGGTTTAAGTGACAAACAACATTTTTAAGGAAGGGCAGCTTTAACTTGATGCAAGTGAAATATCATTTATATGTTCAGCATTTCGTCACATCAAACCAGGCAAAGCGCTGTTCTACTGGTGACAAAATGGTCTTTATAAGTGACAACTGCTGACTGACTTGATTAATTATCAGGTATAAACTAGAAGGAATAGGAACTTCAAACAGAACAGAAACAGAAGAATGCTCAAAAACCAGCTCAGGCAAGGACTGTCACGGATAAACTCACATTTTTTGTAGTGCCTGGGCCATGACAATCCCAGTGGTCAAATCCTCTACTGTTTTACAAGGGGCCTCCACTCCAAATGTTTGAACCTAGAAGAAAAAAAAATACATTACACATGCATTCACAACTCATTCTTTGTCTTTCAGATACAACTGCAAGTATGGCTCTTCCGGCGAGGCAACTTGTTACAGCAGCACAGAGCGGGACAAGAACAGACTGAACAAGCTGGTCAGGAGGGCCAGCTCCGTCCTGGGCTGCCCCCTGGACTCTGTGGAGGAGGTGAGGGACAGGAGGGTGTTAGCCAAGCTCACCTCCATCATGGACAACACCTCCCACCCACTGCACAGGACTGTAGAGGAGCTGAGCAGCTCCTTCAGTGGCAGACTGAGACGCCCTCAGTGTAAGAAGGAGCGCTACCGCAAGTCCCAAGCCCACTGCTGTCCGACTGTACAAACCCCACTTTAAAGTAACTCATGTGCCACAACTTCAGCGCAAAAGTACGTGCAATAATCTCGGTAACAGCGTCACTTTCTACATTTTATATTCTGTTCTATTTTTTATTATTTATACATTTTGCCCTTTAAAGCTTTTTTAGTCATCAGATACCTCTGTTTACCGTTTCTTGAGAGCTGATGTAACAAGTTCATTTCTCCATTGTGAGGTATATCTTAGTGAGTTTGGACCAGACCAATGCCTTACTTTTTTTCTTTTTTTACATAAAATAGGCACAATTAAGGAATGGGAATGATTACTCTTCTCCCTCAGAAATGTTTTTTTTCTTTCTCTTGTAATAATTAGGGAAATCTGTGTATAATTCATATGATTCCTGTTTATTTCTACAGAATCCAAAGTGAATAATCCAGTTTCCGTCCTGTCTGAACCCACTGTATATTCTTGGTTTGCCGATATATTCTCTGGCACTATTCAGACTTTTCTCCCCGACATGCCTGCCACGCGCTTAAGGAGTGGAGGATTGAATTGAAAGCAGGAATGTTTGACATCTGACATGAGAGAAATTACATGGTTTCAATTCCTGCTGCAGACAATATCGACAGAGTAATGTGTTCTAAAGATCAATATCATTCTGATTATCTCGAATTAACGTTGCCTTTTCTGGTTAGTGCTCACTGTGAAACCACATCCTTCTGAAAGCTTCATAGTGGAACATTTTATGCAAAAACAAAGCTAATCTGGTTAGTAGTACGTATTCGACCTTTCAGTGACCCAGTGGCTGTATGGGTGGTTGGTTAGCTATTCCGGAGCATTACAGGGACCACTTTGATAGAAAGCAAAGGCACCATGCTAACTACCCACAGCCGCTGGGGAACTAAAAGGTCAAATATACTACTTGTTTGTAGATCTGTATTGTTTTTTTTGTTTGTTTTTTTGCATTAAACTTTACATGATGCCCATTTAAAATCAATACATGTATGAAATTGGTAGGACAAGGGCACCGAGGCTGTACAATACATGTTAGGTGAAGCAACTTTTCCATCTGACTGACTGTAATAATTGACTCTGTGCATAACTTTAAATCATAACAACGCCGCCCGAGAGGTGACTTCCGGTTTCGATCCAGCACACTAAAATAAAAGCACCATCTTATTCATTAGTTCAGCAGTTCATTAGTTCAACTTTCTTTCTGCCTATTAACAGGCAAAACACTTCAAATGTGTGGTTTTATTTTGGTGTGCTGGATCGAAATAGGAAGTCACTTCTTGGGCTGCGCTGTTATGATTTGAAGTTATGCACAAAGTCAATTGGAGTGACTGAACTTAGACAAAAAAATGCATGGAGCTAATAAATGTGGTAAAGTTCAGCTTTTAGTTATAAATGTTTTGACACATTTTGCTGAAAAACAAATACAGATGAGTGCTTAACCTCTTAACTCCCACCTGAACGGATCCCATTTTCTCCAGTTTGGCTTTACCCTAATCAAAAAAGCTTCTTGGGGAAAAAAACACTAAAACAGCCACAAAAAATGAGAAGAAAACAAGGATGTAAACGCAACAAAAAAGTGACAAAAACTCAACCAAAAAGTGCCAAATTTTTTTTTTTTAAATTTACAAAAACTCAACAAAAATTTGACCAAAAAGAAAAAAAAAATAACATAAAAAAGGTGACACAACACAGCAACAACGCAAGGAAAAAGATCAGTTTTGTGGGTCTTAGCTTTCAAATGAGGTGTTACACAGACCTATATAATGGCCAAAGAGGACAGAATGCATTTGGTTCAGGCAGGTGGTAAGAGGTTAAAGCCACACCGCGTAACATTTTAGACAATAAATAATATTGAAATACAAGCATTTATTTTATAACAGATATTTTCATAATTGAAAAAAAAAAACTCATAAAATGTACAAACAAACATGAGCACTTGCTGTGAGCAGCTCACCTCTCCTAAGAAATTAGTTTACCAGGAGTGGGTACGTCTCCAGCTCGTCTCCACGGAGATGTGACTAAAGTCAGCAGAATTTGAGATTTAAACAGGTTCAGTCCTGACCAAAATCCATTCTTTGCTTACCCACTGCAGAAATAGATTTTTTTGTTTCGAGCTGGACATCGGGATCATGTGTTGATGGCAAAAGTATAGTCAGTGTGCCTTTAAATATAATGGGACATACTGTGTTGAAACGGTTTAGTCAAAATATCACAATAATATCAATATTGAACGCACCCGTATTAGGCGCATTGAGTTGCCTTGTGTAGGAAATGTGTGGTATAAATAAAGTTGCCTTGCCTAATATCGCATAGCGCACATTTTTCTCTCAATATTGCGCAGCCCTATGACAGGGGTATCCAAACTAAAACCTCAAGGCAAGACACAGATCACTTTCACACCTGTTGACATCAGATAAAAACATGACGCCAATAAAACTCCTCAAGTGGCATGTGTGTTTCTCAAGAGGACAAAATGCTAGCTAGCTACATGCTTTAATTTGACAGAGAAGCCAAAGCAAAATCATGTTGAGATTTGTGGCGGTGGGTGAGCATGTTTAACAGAAACGGGACGGTCAAAGAAAGCATTAACAAGGCGAAAATCGATGCAAAGTGAGGAACATCCTCCCAGTGACATCAGGGCAGCACAACATTTACACTTCCCGCATAAAGAAAGGGTTAGCAACAACAAGAGCAGGGCACGGTACACGAAGGCAACTGTGACATATATCAATATATAAAAAATAAAAATAAAAATTATATTGGTTATTGAGGAAGGGGATTAGTTTTGGTGATGGGCCCTTTGGTCAAAACAACATTTCTTGATATGATACCTTTACCCCATGACCAAGAGCAAATTCATGAATCCAACTTGTTCAAGTGTGACAAAGAGAGAATTTCTTTTTTGCGCCACTTCCCCTGTAAAAAATTCTGAACAATCTGAAAGATAACAATAAGTTGCAGATGTGTCAAGCTATCTTCATTTGGGCACGGCGACCTTCCTTCAGCACTATAATCTATGGTAAGTAGGCAGGAAGGAAAGCTACAGGACAGTCCAGTCCAATCAGTGTGTTTTATCACAAGCTGCCCTGCACCCAAAAGTATGGATAAAATACTTCAGGCATCATGTGACCGAATGACTGGCCCGAACAGAGTAGTTAAAAGAGCACTAAACGATCAATGACCGTGTCTTAGGAGGTGGAGGTTTTGAACAGTTTTAAACACTTGGAGGGTTAATACCATGAGAATTAATGCAACGTGAAATGTGGCCTTTGGTAGCTCTCAACTGGTGACGTTCATTAGAATTGAGCTGTTTGATTGTGCAACGTCTTTGATCAGATTAAAATTAAGTAACAATGACCCGTTTGAGCTCTCGAACAATGTAACCGTAAACTGAGGAACCAATTGTTTGTTAAAGGCTCAAAAGCACAACATTTTGGACCCAAATCTCTAAACAGTTGGAGTCATTGATTCATTTGATCCACAACAATTTTGCTTAAAGGGACACCGCGTAACATTTTGACTATACAGTTGTCATCAATACAAAACATGCTCCTACTGACCAGCCGGACACAGAAAATCCTATTACTGCAATGGATAAGCAAAGAATAGATTTGGACGAGGACCTAACCTGTAGAGTTCGGGAATGTGATGTCATATCGCTAAGCATTATGAGTTTAGCAGCAATTGTAAACTAATGGAGATTTTGAAAGTTAAAATACTGGAGTTATTGTTCACATTAAAGCACTTGAACACCACAGTGCGTTAGATGTATTTACCAGCTGTAACTCAGCAGCTAACGGAGTTGTTCCACAGCTATTTTCTCCACTTTTTATACCGATGTTAGCTCATGTTAGTCAATGAAAATGTATGCTAACAGCTGCAAAGATGGCGGATCTCCATGGTAACGAGCTGGAGACTGTAAAGTTACAGTCTTGACTTAAGGCTTCTCTTTGCTTGTACATTTATGAAGTGTTTTTTTTCAATAATATCAGTCATAAAATAAACGCTTTTTATTTTATTTCATTTAATACGCGGTGTGGCTTAAATCACAACAGCTGAGCCTGTCACAATTTGTTGATGGGTCTGAAATAAATTATGATAAACTGTGTTGGGGGGGGGGGGGGGATACCAAGGCCCTCAACTTATCTTGAACGAATGTTGTCAAAAAGTCTTAAGTTCCAGCAATGTCAGGTCTCAGTGTGACTCCACAGGTGACAGGCATGGGAGGCATGGGAGGAATGTCTGCCTGCCAGACCCTTACGTCATCTTAAGGAGAGGCTGTATTATCTTTAAATATTATTATTTTTCATGAGGTAAGCCATGACATCAATGAGCTGCGTGATGCTATGTGAATACCAGTGAATGACGTAATTTAAAATAAAACACATAACTAAGATAATAAAGCTACAAACCAACGTTGTATCTATTGCTAGTGAAAGGTGCGATTCCCTGTGTGTACCGCGGCTACCAGGGCAGCCTGTGTGACAAAAACAATCGCCACATACACACTGGTGCTGCCCTTTATAACCACCAATTACAGAGACCAAAGATCTTAACGCATGTGGCTGTGGATCGCCAACTCTAGACAACGTGATCATTAAACACCTAGAGTAAAATCGCTATTTTCTTCGCAGAGAGAAAGGGACGTTTTGCGGCAGCCGAATTCAAGACGTCAAACTTGAAGCTAACGTAACAACAACAACAAAAAGAGCCAACGGTTAAAAGCCCGATAAACACACGCAAAGTTGAAAATAATGAGCAGAGTCCACTCGTCGTTAGCCAAAGATATGTCTCCCCCCGTGACAAACAAACACAACAGCAAACGCAGACAGCAAACAGCTGGCCTGCATACGTAACCAGACAGGAGCGTTTCCCCTTTAGCCGGTGGGCTAGGCTAAAGAGCTCCCATAGCCCTCACTGGGGATCGCGTTAGCTTCACGTTAGCTTCACGTTAGCCTTTAGCCCAAGAGCTAGCAAACCGGGTCTCCTCGCAAACACAGTGGGATTTAGCGGACCACCGATCCCAGTTCGACCACTCACCCATGTCAATAAGCTCTCGCACAGCTCCGTACGGTCCAAAGGCTCCGATGTGCTCATTGTTACTTTATGTTCGGGTTGATTGTGTGTGTTGTCGGGGGATAGTGGGTAACAGTCGGCTTGTACACCACTGAGATCTCAACCCTAGCAATCCGCTGCTCCGGTTCCTCTGCTGGCTGGGGTTGGCCCGTGGGATGCCACAGGGCCGGGGAGGAGCTTGTGTGTGGAAGACTGTGCTGCATATTTGCACTTCAAGACATAAAAAAAAAAACTAAATACGAGGCAGTTTTTTCTCCCATTTACCAAGAAAGTAGAATGTGTTCAAATAAAGACATATCAATGCCACCCATTTAAACAGAAGTGATTTATTATCACCACAGAACACTTTGGAAGAATGAGATGTTATCGCCTACAGAACTGAAGGATTTGAAGCAAGTGAAATAAGGATTGGTTACCAGTTTTACACTCAAAATAAGTTTACATTCACCATCAAGAAATAACTAAGCTTGTGCATAAACTGTATCCCAGCATAAAAAGCTTGTGTGTTTTTTAATAATATGCATGGGTATCAAAATGTCTGATATTGAAAATAAACTAATTGGTATTGATTTGAACAATATACGAACGCATGCTCAGTATTATTTAAGAGCTTATTTAGAGACTGAAACTAACTGCAAATAGATATGGGCAATGTTCTTGCTCAACCAAAATGAGCCTTTTCAGTATGATACATTCATTGGCATAATGTGGAATTCATTGAGTGTAAAGTTCCCTAAACTTGTTGTGCATTTCTGTCAGTCGTTCAATCTCTGTGTTACAACCTGTCTGTACATAATAGAGATGTACACAAATAACAGCAGGATTACAAAAAAATCGTCCATGAATCCTAGAAGGCCAAAAAGTGCTTCTGGAATGATATCAAGTGGTGACGCCAGATAAGTAACAGCACCGATCAGACAGAGCAGAATACGAATTCTAAACATCCAGAACAAGCCACCAACAGAAAACATCTCTCTGAAGGCATGACGGAGGAGGGTTGGCACATCTCGCAACCTGTCCATAAGCTATGGGGACACAAAAAAAATTACATGTGAAAAATAACCAAAGAATCTAGATTTGTAGATGTTGGGGAACTTACAGATCTGGGCTGTCCTGAAAACCTGCGGTTGTAATCATTGATGTCCCTCAATATGAGCTGTGGTTCAGCCTCACCATCCTGAACACTTTGAGGTGTGGCATTTTCGTGAAATAATGGGAAGAGCAATGTCACCTTGAAAGAAAAAAGCAAGGGAAATCATCAACCCAATCATATCCCACGATTACCAATGATGAGTTGATGCAAATGATGTCCTACCATTTGTCTGCAGATTGGACAGTGAATAGCACCTAACCAGGTGCCATACCTCCAATAAGCTATGATGCAGGAACCTAGCAAATATTTGCATAGTGATTATCATTTCATTTATTGTATTCAGGTAATATTGTAAAGTTTGAGTTTACATATTTCACAAATATGTAACAAATTCTTACCACAGAAAAGGTGTCCACAATTTGTTTCTACGGGCAAAACAGCCTGCTGTAGGCATACAGGACAGGACATGTCTGTGTAATACTGCTGCCTTGCCTCTGTCTGAGAAGTGTCATCCTGATTGGGGGAAAATAAACACAGAAAATTAGACATTGTTAAACATTTACAGCAATTTCTGTAACACTTAAATATACATAAAAAAGGACAGTATTAATAATGTTCACCTGCTCTGTCTGGAGCTGTTGTCGAACCGCTCTAACATGTTCCTGATTCTCTGGATGAATATCGTTCTGTTCTTGTCTGAAATGGAAAAAGGGAAGCTGATCATTAAAAGTTACAATTAAATTCATTCCATATGTCACCTGTCACCAACCTGCAGAGCAGAGTGAGCAGGCCTGCCAGAAAGGTGACACTGACGACCACAACAAACAACACCTGGTTACTAACACCCTCGATTATAGTGTCCTCATCTTGGATCAGGTAGTCCACGTCCCCACACGAATTGTCCTCCATCACCCTCGCTCATGGCATAACACTGAATGAAACAGCAATGGTTAGCCAAACACAATACAGTATAGAGTAGATTTACAGCGTCAGAATGGTGGGGCTTACATGCAACCTGTTGCAAATCTCTGGCAATGTTTTTCTTTTTTACAGATTCACAGTCCAATTCAAAATAATGAAGGGCGAAAAAACAGCTTCCTCCTTGGGGTTACAGCAACTTAAAGTAAAGACTATGTAATTACACAATCATAGCATTAATTCTTGTGGACTTAGGTTTGCATAGATTCTATTAAGGTGAGTCCTATGTCATAGACTAAAAAAAGACGAGTCCACACACATATCCTCTGACTGAAGTCGAAAAACCTGCTGAACTGCTGCGCCAGCGGCGATTTACATTTACGAGTCAAGGATAATGGCCTCACCTCGTAGAGTAAAATCCCAGTTCAGTCATTGCACGACTTTGAGACAAAATAATAGTGAAATGCTCGGTCTCGTTAGTTCAGTAAGCGCTTTGCTGTAACTGCAGCTTATTGTTATTTCCTTAGGTTTACTGTTGGTTTCCTCTTTGTCTTCTTCGTCTCCCCTCGTCCTCTTCGTTAGCGCCACTAACTGGTTACAATAACATTACAGTTTAATGGACCGTCTAACTTCTAAGTGTCCATGTTTTGTAAATTACACGTAAAACATTTGAGATAATTTCGTTTTTAAATATTCATTGTATTTTCTGAAAAGCACGTGTTCCATTTTTGCCATACAGATATTTATCGCACTCCCGAGCGGTAGTGGGCGGTGATGCTCCCTTTTGTTGGTTGCCGACTACCTTTAAATCACAACGAAGAAGAAGAAGAGGGAAAAACAACATGCCGGTGGTAGCACGTAGCACACCGTTAGCAAGGTTCGATAAACTAATCTACTGTTGTCTCGACGCTTGAATTTAGGGCAAAATGCCTCGTTACGCACAGTTAGTCATGGGTCCTGCTGGTAGTGGAAAGGTATATTTAGCATATCTTGAAATAACTACTTTTTTTTTTTTAATTGCTAAGGCATATCCCCATCATGCTTTCTATTATGATCATATTCTTTTCTTTCAGAGTACTTACTGTTCCACGATGGTTCAACATGCCGAGTCTATGAACCGCTCAGTGCAGGTGATCAATCTGGATCCAGCTGCTGAGCACTTTGACTATCCTGTTATGGCAGGTGACTACTTGGCCTTCAGCAATAACATTTTACAGTGAGACGTTTTACTCTTGCACCTTGTTGTGATTATACTATGCATTTGTTCCATCAGACATCCGCGAACTTATTCAGGTAGATGATGTGATGGAAGATGATTCTCTGCGATTTGGTCCCAACGGAGGCCTGGTCTTCTGCATGGAGTATTTTGCCAACAACTTTGACTGGTTGGAGGAGACTCTGGGTCATGTAGAAGATGACTACATACTGTTTGACTGTCCAGGTAAATGCCCAACTACCACAATCTCAATGTATAACTGCATGTTAGGGCTGGGCTATTTTAAAACAGGTTATTTTACCCCACTGATCAATTTCGATTATCGACAAACAATGTTTTTGCTTTTAACGTAAGAACATCACTAATCATATCACCCATTGACCTTTTCAACCCTTCATGGTATGTGACCCCTAAAATCCATATTGGTTGATTCAAGCATAATGTATAATCTTCCAGGTTCGACATTGCTCCATGTGCCCTAATTGTGTGTGTGTGCCATTTGTGTGGAGTTGTCGGGCTTGTAGAAGAAGCCCGACGTGTGTGTGTGTCCGTGTGTCTGTGTGTGTGTGTGTGTGTGTGTCCGTGTGTGTGTGTGTGTGTGTGTGTGTGTGTGTCCGTGTGTGTGTCCGTCCGTGTGTGTGTCCGTGTGTCCGTATGTCCGTATGTCCGTCCCCAAGTGGGCAGTTCCTGACCTGCGATTAAAAAGCACCACGCCAATATCAGATACAATTGAATAAAAATTCAGTTAATTGCCCAGCCTTACTGCTAAGTATTTATTATTATCAATCAATTGTGTATTTTGTGAAATTCATTATAAACCAAATATGTTTTTTTTGCAGGCCAGATTGAACTTTATACACACCTTCCTGTAATGAGACAGCTTGTTGACCAGCTGCAGCAGTGGGAGTTTCGAGTATGTGGGATCTTTCTGGTGGACTCTCAGTTCATGGTGGAGTCTTTTAAGGTAACAACCTCTATTTCATTTTCAACGTTGATACTAAAACAAAGTTCCTAACATCAATTGCAAATATTTTTTCTACTAAATGCCTGCAGTTCATTTCTGGGGTAATGGCCGCTCTGAGTGCGATGGTTTCACTTGAGATTCCTCAAGTAAATATCATGACTAAAATGGACCTGCTCAGTCCAAAAGCAAAGAAAGAAATTGAAAAGTAAGTTTTGTATAATGTTTCAAATTTGTAGTTTTATATTGTGCATATATGTGTGCATTTATTTATTTATTTATTTTTTTCTTTCTGTTCTTTTTTTAAGGTATCTAGATCCAGACATGTATTTAATGCTGGAAGATAATTCTGACTCAATCAGAAGCAAAAAGTTTAAGAAACTAACCGAAGCCATCCTTGGACTGGTAGGTATATATACAGTGGCGAAAAAAAGTATTTGGCCAAAATCCAATAGAAAGTCTATGTGAAACTGACCAAATACTTTTCCCCCACTGTATATACACATACATATTTATATAAATCGATCTATATATATATATATGGGTCATTCTGATATCCCCAAGTAATTAAGAATCCAGGGCCAATGTAAAGTTGTTTGCCCAGGACAAATGTTACAGCCAGCCAATCAGCCTTACCCAAACCCTACATCCTGGGCAAACAACTTTGACATTGGCCCTGGATTCTTAAATACTTGATGATATCATATACACCATATCTCTTAGGGCTGAAATCGATTTTCATCAATAAAGCTGCAGTCTTTATTATTATGTTTTTATTTTTCTGAATAGTGCTTGGTTTTCACCTAGCCCATAGTTATATCGTGTCGTATCGATATCGAGATATCTGGCATGAATATCGAGACATGAAATTTTGTCCATATCGTTCAGCCCTAATCTATATGTGTATATATTATTTTATGTCAAAGTATTGATGTTTGTGTCTGTGATAAAGCACTAACTTTGTAATATCTCTGCTCAGATTGATGACTACAGCATGGTGCGGTTCTTGCCCTTTGATCGAACCGATGAGGAGGGTGTTAACATTGTGCTGCAACATATAGACTTTTCTATTCAGTATGGCGAAGACTTCGAGGTTAAAGAGCCTAAGGAATTAGATGAAGAGGAGTTGAATTATGATGAAATTTTTCAATGCAAACTTGACAGCTGAAAAGGCATTAAATGATACTGACAAATGTGTGTTTAAAATGTTCAGGACAGACAATATTTCATGTAAAGGTATATGTATATGTACTGTATATAAAATCGTGGTCTGCATTGACACTATACTCATTGTGAGATATTCGTCATTGGTTCTACTTTAAATTATAGGCTCTTGGTTTGTTTTCATTTTGTTTTTTGAACTGAAATGTGAAGATATATTATTTAATAAAAGAGAACATAATGCCATTACGGACCTAACGTATTACAGTTTTGGTTTATCATCGCCCCCTTATGGCAATCTCGTGCCACTGCATTTCTTCACTTCCGGAAAATCTGTTGGGTGGGACAAGCGGAAGCAGGATCTGAGGTGCAAATTGTCCTTCGCTGTGCTATTTGGCTGATACCTATCATTCAACATGCCGGTGAGTAGATCATAAATGTCTTTATTCGCCATCTCACTAAACATTATGATTGAAATCGAGAAACTGACATGAGCACGTCAGTGGCCTTCGCGGGTAAGCTAGCTGAGATGTTAGCAACTCGCTGCTGAAATGTTTATGAAAATACATTCCGCTGAGGCTGCGATCTGAACACTTTGAGGTGGTGTTTTCATTTTGCATCGGCCGAGCATCCTCAACCCAGCTGTGACCTCAGTCAGGTCTGTCCTCATTCATTTCAAAAACCTTGCAAACAACAATTTTAATTCCTTCCAGGCGTATCATTCCAGCTCGATGGCCCCCGACACCAGAATGGTGGGGAATATGGCTTTGCTCCCTCTCAAAACCCAGTTCAAGGGTCCAGCCAGAGGAGACGGTCAGTCTGTTTATTCTTAATCCATGTATTTTCTTAGTATTTCTGACGCCTTTATTTCCTGGTTAAAGTTATGCCCATGTATGGAAGAGTTCTGCTGTGTGTCTCATAGTTCCAGTTTTCTGTGTGTTTCTTCCTGTAATACTTAAGTCAGTGTTGTGTCAAAAACATCTGCCTATTAGATAATGAAATACAACTTTCCCCCCCAGGTATTGATTCTGATATAATTGATGAGGCCATCTATTATTTCAAGGCCAACGTTTTCTTCAAAAACTATGAAATTAAGGTAAGAATGTATTCGTTTGTTATATCAATAATACCATGTTGCTGTTGCATTCAGTTACTAAAAATACCTAAGTTTGTTTTGTCCCTCATCTTCTTTCTGTGATGAAGCAGCTGGAGTCATTCTTTCACATGCTCCGGCTTGTTTCTGCCCACTCCTTAGCTGTAGAGTGCACCCGTGATCTTTCTAGTTACTTTCTTTCGCAGAACACTGTATTCCAATTGCTTTAAAATGTATCTGTAACGTGTGTTAAAATGCCTTATTTATTTTATGGACAGAATGAGGCAGATAGGACACTGATCTACGTCACTCTTTACATATCTGAATGCCTTAAGAAACTGCAGAAGGTGAGATGAGCACTATCCCCTAAGTGAGCACACATTTCTTTGGTCTCTTCTCATATTTGACGGGTGTTTGTTCTACAGTGCAGCTCCAGGGGTCAGGGAGAAAAGGAGATGTACACTTTGGGCATTACTAACTTTCCCATTCCTGGAGAGCCTGGCTTCCCTCTCAATGCAATGTATGCTAAACCTGCCAACAAGCAAGAGGATGGTAAGGATAAGCACTCATAGCAGCAGGTTTTCAATTATATACCAGGATTAGACGGATGTAATGGGACGCATACTGTAGTAGCATGCAGAACGTTTGCATTACTGTGTACTGTTTGACTTAATCTTGGGATTTTCGGTATGTTTTTGGTATGTTTTTTTCTCTCTGTCACTCTTTCTTTAGTCTGATCCAAAGCACAACGAGTGATGGTTGTATTAGAAGACCATCCAGATCATAGTACTGTCAATTACTGGAATACTTAAAGGAATAGGCCACTGTTTCTACATACTGAGATATGTTCTTACCTTAGCTTTGACGAGTTCTTTAGGACCTGTCTGGTCTTCCCCCATGCCTTCAATCACGTAAACACAGCACAGACGGCGTTAGCATTTAGCCTCTCCCTCTCTCCACTATAGCTCCAAAACAGGTCAAGACAGAAGCTACCAAGCTCTTCCACGTTTTCCCTATTTAAATATGGTTACGTGAAGTGTTCCACTACAAAGTATAATTACACAAAATTAAACAATGTGGATTTTCTAAGCGGATAAAAGGGGGAACTATAATGTAAGGCGTAATAATACCAGGAGTAATTTGGCATCCGCACAGTAAAGTGAAGATTACTGCGCGGATTTCGAACTACTCCTGGTATTATTACGCCTTACATTATAGTTCCCCCTTTTATCCGCTTAGAAAATCCACATTGTTTAATTTTGTGTAATTATACTTTGTAGTGGAACACTTCACGTAACCATATTTAAATAGGGAAAACGTGGAAGAGCTTGGTAGCTTCTATCTTGACCTGTTTTGGAGCTATAGAGGAGAGGGGGAGAGGCTAAATGCTAACGCCGTCTGCGCTGTGTTTACGTGATTGAAGGCACGGGGGAAGACCAGACAGGTCCTAAAGAACTCGTCAAAGCTAAGGTAAGAACATATCTCAGTATGTAAAAACGGTGGCCTATTCCTTTAAGCAACGGATTGTCAAAAATAAACATCACAATGGCTTTTTCCCCCAGCTTTATTGTGGTTAGAGAGGACAGAGCTGCATATGTGATGTAGTAATACGTTATAGTTACATTTTATATTTTTTTTCTTTATCATCTGCAGAAACCATGAGGGCATACCTGCAGCAGATCCGGCAGGAGACTGGTCTGAGGCTATGCGACCGTGTTTTTGACCCACAGACAGACAAACCCAGCAAGGTGAGTCGTTTTGGATCTAGCAATGGGCGTAGTTCAATATTTTGCACAATAAATCGCACCCCAATTGCATCAAGTTAACCTGTGTTTATGTACGTGTGTGTCTTTCAGTGGTGGGTGTGCTTTGTCAAGAAACAGTTTATGAACAAAAGCTTATCGGCTCCCGGTCAGTAAACGGTCACGGCAGTCTTTTTCTACTCGACACCTGCACGAAGGATGGATTACGTTTTTGTTGTGGGGTTGTTTGCTCAGATGATTTTATACTCTTAAGTTCAAATGTCTTTATCCCTCTGTAACGGTTGATATTCATATTGAGCTGGTACTTGATGCAATAAAATAATGGATCTTGGGAATTGTTTTGAGTCATTGAGCTTTATTAAAGCAATAGATACAAATGTAGTCGGAGCAAATCGCATGTTAAATGTATCAAAGGAAAAAACATGCTTGTACATTTTGTTAGTCAAATTGCTCATGTCATTTTTCATCTCATTGTTGCTCCGATCGTGGATTTGATCACCTTTACAGTTTACAGATTTTCACATGGCCTCGGGCCAGTTTAAAAACATGTACAATAGGTGAATCCTCCAGCCTGGCTCTACATCTGGACGTGGGTTCCCAGGCGCGGTACTGCCGCTGCTGCTCCTTACGGGTCATGCCCAGGGCCCATCAATCAAAGCCTAAAGCTATTTCATTGTACAGTTGTCGTATAATGATAAAGCACATTATAGGGACTAGACGGAGTGTAAAAATGTTAATTATGTATTTTCCACTCCCTACATGCTCCAGCAATGTCCTAATGTGTAGAAAGAGCTCAGACCTTCACAACTGTAGCTAAAATCCTGCACTGTCACTCATGAAGGTGTTAATTCGGGTCCGAAGTACAGAAGCTTAATATAGAAACTGCAGTTACACGGTAGACCTGAGGTGGCAGTAGCGAGTATAAACATGTACATTTCCATCTAGTCCCTTTAACCTTAGGTTTTAAGTGGACACTGAGTAAAACAATACGAGTACATTAGGATGTGCACCAAAAGGGGGAAAACATTGTAACAAGCTTAAGGTGCAATGCTTAGTCCCTGTTAAGTTAAAACAAAATAAATAAATGTCTAGTTTTACTCAGAATGTTGATTACATTATATATATTTGTTTTTAATTCATCTTATTGTGAAAATGCCAGTTAAAACACAGTCTCTTGACTCTTCCGGACACAACGTGCCACCTTCTTCTTAAAGATTCCAGTAGGGTCTTTCCGCCACTCTTTCTGTAGGAACAAACAAACAATATTACTTACTATAAATGACTTCTACTTCTTATGCTTTAATGTACAGTAACACTCACAGCTGCTTCTACATTGGCAGGGGACTCTCCATTAGGGTCAGCCAGCATGGATATTACACTGATCATTATTGTTTCCACCGTATGAACTGGCAGCCAGCGCTCCTCCGCCTTCTCATATCCAAATTTGTCCTCGCCAGGGTCATGCAGGATCGAGATGCAGACTTCACCGTTTTTAGACACTAGAAAGAAAGAAAAAAGCGTCTGATTACACATTTCCAAACCAAATACATTGCCACATAATTATAACTGCACACATAGCCAGAAGCCATAATATACAGCAAAATCCGCGTAGTAACTGATTTTCCCCTGCTGTCTGCAGTTCTATGCAAACTAATACGAGTGCCACAATTCGCAGCGGCACCCACAGGAACCTCCGGAATAAGGTGAATGTAAAATACAAGATCACTTTAAAGTTGTGATTGCAGCTCTATTACTAACTTTTACCCACAAAACATTGTACTCGCATCAGTGCTATAAAGGTACGTTAATACCATACATAAGGGGCTGGCAATGTCAGGCCCGGGGGCCAAAACCCACCCCTCTATAATAATAATATTAATAATAATAATAATAATGCATTGGTTTTATATAGCGCTTTTCTGGACACTCAAAGACGCTTTACATTGCACTATTTGTTCACTCCATACTCGGTGGTGGTAAGCTATTATTGTAGCCACAGCTGCCCTGGGGTAGACTGACGGAAGCGAGGCAACCGGTCTGCGCCATCGGCCCCTCCGACCACCACCACTCACTCACTACATTCGCTAGGCTTCCTGGTGTTCCCAAACGGTCTCCCATCCAAGTACCGACCAGGCCCTTCCCTGCTTAGCTTCCAAGGTCTGATGGGATTGGGCATCGCAAAGGCGGTAAGACCATACCTTACCTTCTATTCTATCATAGAACCTCTGGCCCTCAAGATGATTTGGAGAAATATTATTGCACAAATCAGAGCTGAAATGCCTATTAAAAGTCCTCTAGAAATGTGAAATATACTGTCAATCCCTTTAACATTTCTAGGCAGATATAATGTATAACACAGGCATTTCTTTACTTCAGCCTACAATTGGAGGGTCCAGCCCTTGGTCTTTTGACCATGAAGAAACTTACCCCTGCCATACATTATGTAACTTCCTGTTTTGAGCTGACCAGTGCATACAGCTGATGTGCCCTTTCACCCTTGCTGGAGTAAATTATTACTGTGAGTGTCCACATTATAAAAGCACCATAACACAAATGTATTAGCATCCGTTAGCTGCAGACCATAAGTCGTGACTTACCATTTGGGTGCCAGATCTCTGTGACAAACTTCATTTTAGGAGGTCTCAAAGGATAATCTTTAGGGAAAGTGAGTGAAGCTTTAAATACACCTCCTTCACTGTAAAAAGGTGGAAAACAGGCAAGGTTATTTTAGTTGCACACACTTTAGTCAACAATTGTTCTGATTCTCAGCTTACTATAATGTATCCTGGGGTCCATAGATGAGTACTTCCCACTTATAGATGTCATCGTCATCCACAAGACCGGCTGAAAATCCTTCCACTGGATTCTTGTTGAGTTCTAAACATAAAAAGGGGGTTATGTAAAGACGCTGAACTACTGTTGGCATTTTGTGTTTGTTTCCATTGGAAATGCATTGCTCAATAACCAGACACGTATAGCTAATGACCATTACCACGTGTGAATAATCTACAAAGCACACGTAACTTTATTCAGAATACAGCCTAAACACAAACATACAGAACTTCTGGTGAAGACAACGCACTCTTAGAAATAGCAAACTTTTGTGCTCTTACCTGATAATTGTTTGCGAAGTAGCAACGAAGACTGTTTAGTCATTTCTCACTTTCAGTTTCTTTAAAATGATAATAGCGATAAGAACAGATCGCACAAAAAGAGCAAACACTATTTACAGAAATAACAGTGCCCACGTTTTTGGACGAGGCGAGGTTAGGCTATTCTGTGAACTTCCGCCGGTCTTCTCCTTACACTAAGGAGGAAAAACAAGGGATCTCACGAATCGTTATGACTTAAAAAATCTACAAACATAACGAGTTTTATTAAAATGTCTTAATCCGAAAAAAAAACGTCATAGAAAACACTTTATCCCGGCTTAATGCGGCGCCTGCGAGTCCAAACTGGCTATGCCTGATACATGTGATACATCCACAGTTCTTCTCTTCTTTGGCAGGATGAAGAGCCTGTACGAGGCATGGTCCAAAGACTGCCTTCTACAGTTTAGAAAGTGAACTGCATGCGAAGAAGGAAGTCATTAAAAAAGGCTATCAAAAGTAAATACATTAGGCTGAGGTTATATATATATATTCTTTTGTATGAGACCACTGACAAATAGCCAACTACTTCATGTTATTACTGTACCGCAGTCACTTCACATCTGTAAATCAAAGTCAAACAATGTAGGCACTAACTGGTTATGGTAAATCAATGATTAGGTCTAATAGGCCAAGCGCCTGTCCCCTTCCATTGGGCTCAGCATGGAAGGTGACATTACACCTATATTATTTCAAAGACTGTTAAGATTAGATTAGTTTAACTGTCCACCATGTTGCAAATGTGTCTTTGGTTCACCAACAAAGTCATAAAATCACAGTCAGAGTAAGACAGCTGGGCTAAGGAAGACAACCTAATAATAATAGGTCTAATAAATAATAATAACGTAGCCTATAAGTCTATCTTATAGGCTATACTGTATTTATAGACGAGAATCTGAGCAGCAACAAGCCTCCACAGTGCCCCAGGGCCCATCAATCAAAGCCTAAAGCTATATATGTAAAAAAAAAAGAACTAAATATGATTTATTATTACCAGCGTGCAACTGAAGACCAAACCAACGTTTTTATGCTGACAAACGGTATTTCTGATGCTTTTAAAACCCTGTTTTATGTTGTAATTGTAGTGTAAATTAGTATATTTATAGGCTAGTCCAAAAGATGAAATAAAATAAGGCTTTATTGATTTCACAATGGAGACATTCACTTCTTAAATCAGCTCTCAAGAAACACTCAGGGGGTACAAAATAGTCAAATCTAGAGTTATCTATACAAACCGTCTAGGTCAGGGGTGTCAAACTCACTTTGGGTCATGGGCCACATATGTAATATATGTAAACAGGAAAATACTATAAAAAAAAAAAAAGAATAATAATAATGAGCAGCGCACTACGTACGTGATTTTAAAATAATGCTGATTTGGTCCAAAGCCCGACAGCGTGTCACAAGTGCTCCACTGTAGTCATTATTCTCTCCATATTTGATTGGGGTAAACTGTAGCCACAGTCACCCCTGGGGCAGACTCACCAGCACGTGGCTAAAATGTGTTGTTTATATCCTGATCTCCTACGTGTGTGGCCTCTGCTGGACAAGTGTGGAATTCTTTCCTTTTTTTTCTTTTTTTTTTACATTTTTGGCTGCCCCCTAGTGGCTGCAGTGAGCATTCTGGTTATTTCTGTTATGATGACAGCTGTCACCAACAGCATTTTCATAAAAACTACATTACTTGCACATTCGGACTGCAAAAAAAGATTCTGCAGCCACTGACTTCAACAATATTTAGGGAAAGTGATGGCAAGTAGTCGGAAGTGCCAGTTTTCTGAGGGGTGGCCAGGACATTTGTTGGGACCCGTTTGTGTAGTGAATGAAGTAAACATTTCTGGTAATCTGATGAATGTATGAATGTTTTATTTGTGTGATCTGAGTTTAAGTGCCGTTTATTTTGTATGGCAGGGTTACGCAGTTTTATTGAAGACTGTCTTGTGGGTGAGAGACTTTGACTGACTGGGCCTGGTTATTTGATGCCCCTCTAATGTGGTATTTTTAGAGTTTGAATTATTAAAAATTGTTTTTAAGCATATGGTAATTTTGTATCTTTTTTTAAAATTTTACTATTCTTGTTACCACTTCCTGCTGTGCTGTTAGTTGTTGTACAATGAAGAAGCTATTCAGAAAATGCAGATTTTTATTTCGTTTTTCACCTGAGGAGCCTTTCCCAATTTTATATCTAGACATCAGTGATTTTGCCAATGAGGATTTTTCTCTGCATATGAATACTTATTTACGACTGTCAAGTTGTATTTTAATTCAATGCTGGCTCAACGAACAAAACCAGGAGAATACAGAGGACACTGACTCGTCTCTCCATCGACATTTATTGTAGAAGCAGGTTGGAAACCTTTGACACAGACAAACAAAAGTACTGCTCAGAATAATAGAACTTAAACTTTGTACTCTGTGTACAGAGGCCACCGTTTTTCCATACTGAGATATGTTGCCTGAGTTTAGACAAGTTGATGCATACTTGTCTGGTCCTCAGTCACCAAAAAGACCAGAGATGTTGTTAGCATTTGGCCTCTCCTTGCATATTCCTATGGATCCAAATGGGGGTGAAGTTAGAAGCGATCAAGCTCTTCCACGTTATCCCTATTTAAATGGTTACGCGAGTTACCCGATCCAAGTATAGTTAAACAAAATTAAACGATTTTCTAAGCAGATAAAAGCGGTACTATATTGTAGGCGTAATAACACCTTAGGAGCATGTCCACGTCCATGCAGTAACATCTTCAGAATTGAAGAAGCTTCAGCAGTGAAGATATTATTGTGCTGTTATTACACCTTAGTATCAGCTTAGAAAATCGACATGTTTGATTTTGTGTAAATACACTTGGATCGTGTAACTACTGTGTATTTTCTGCCTTCTTTTTGCTTCAGCAAAGTCCTAATGAATGAGCCCAGACCTACTCACCACAACTGCTGCTTAAAGCCTGCACTGTCACTGAAAAAGTTGTTAATTTGGGTCTGAAGTTTTTTTGTTTTTTGTTTTTTGTGGATGCCACGAATTGCTTTAAAATACACCAAGATTATGTATTTCTCAGTATGTTTAATTTGAGCTGTCTGCTACAGAATGTCTCTGTAAACAAAAGTTTTATTGTAATATTTGGAAACATTTGACCTCTTGGTTCACACTGCTCTCTCCAGAGATAGTTTCTGTGTGTTTAAATAGAATTATTTTTTGTGACTTTACCATCTAGAATGCATTCGTTCAGTGAAATTTTATTTCCAACATGCTGCAATATACTTTTCAGTTTGAACATATTTAACTCGTGCCCACTGGCTCTCAGCCTCCTTGATTCTCCAGTCAAGAGTGCATCCTGAACACTTAACACTGTTGTCTTTACACAACTCATTTGAATCCCCGCGGATAGTGTCTCTGCAGCATCCTGTCAATCTCCACGTGCCCTTTGCCTCATATAGCTCCACATGTTCGCATCTCTTTTCTCCAAACTTTGACTTGCGCTCCTCCAACTTCTTCAAGCTGCACCACAGTCACCTCAGGTCTTTCTGCTGACTTGTTTGTTTTTTTGCCCAAGGGGGCCCATCATCATTGCTGCGAGAAGGAGGCTGTGGGTAATCAAATATTTATCAACCCAGAGTTTCAGTGTGGATGGGACAGGACATGCTTTCCTTATGCACACGATTATGATGACATGTGTTACTTTCAACTACCTGACAGAGACAGCTTTGATCGTGGCAAAGATGATGATTCCTCTTTTTTGTTTTTTTTAAGACTTTACACTTGAATATGGTATAAACATGAACATGTTTATACCATGAACTTTTTTTTTTTTTTTTTACTCATTACTCATCTCCATTTCCAAATTCACTTGTTCTCAAATTTTGAAAGAGAAAAATAAATCTTTGTGAAGTATTGTATTTAGTATAATGTTTTCAATAGGAAATGCAACGGAAAGATGAAGTGGTAAATTAATACACTACAATAATGACAGGTTTAAACAGAGGGTGGCAGCTTTTATTCATAATTATTCCTTACCCAGATTGTTTGTCATTGGTCACTGGGCTCATATAATAATTGAATAGTCCAATGAAAACACCCAGCTCCATCTTCCATCATCACAGGATAGAACTGATTGAGGTCTCATTTGTATTGAGTACATTACAAGCCATTAAGCACCAAATGATGGTGTTCATTCATTTGTTCTACAGGGACATAGCAATTCAACATGGAACAAAACAGGTTTGAAGCTGATGGTTGGGCCTTTACACAACATGACAATGACATTTGTAGTACACTCTTTCTTTCCAGGTGGTAGAGCGGGCCGACTCATGATCGGAAGGTTGGGGGTTCAAATCCCGGCTCCTGCAGGTGCACACTGCCGTTGGGCCTTGGGCAAGACACTCAACCCACCTTGCGTCAAGTGTCTGCGTATATTGGTGCATGAATGAGAGTGAGTGGTTCTTTACTGTAACGTGCTAAAAGTGCTGAATAAAAAAGTGCTATATGGATTGAGACTTTCTTAAAACCAAATCACACACACACACACACACACACACACACACACACACTTGTATTGCACTTCTATCTTAGTGAGGACACTCATAGACATAATGTAATACCGAGACCCTAGGGCCACTAAACATAACCCTAATCTCAACCCAATTCTAACCCTAACCCTAAAACCACGTCTTGACCCTCAAACAGTCCTTCAAATAAGTGATGACCACCCAAAATGTCCTCACTTTACAAAAATGTCCTCACCCTGTTGGTTAAAAACTCAAGCTGCTCCTCATAATGTTGTAAGTACAAGAACAAACACACACACAGGAAGACACTCATAGACAATGTATTACCCAGACCCTAACCCTGAACCCTAAACCCCTAACCTTAACCTTAATCCTAACCCTAATGTAAACCCAATTCTAACCCTAACCTTAAAATCACACCTTGTCCCAAACAGTCCTTCAAATAAGTGAGGATCACCCAAAATGTCCTCACTTTCCAATAAAATGTCATCTCTCTGTTGGTTAAAATCTCATACTGGTCCTCTCAATGTCGTAATTACAAGAACACACACACACACAAACATCATTTACACAACTGAGAGGTGAGCATTTTAAACCATGGTTTTAAGTCCAGTCGCAGTGGGGAATGAGTCCCACAGGTTTTGCACAAAAAAAGCCAACAGACCAAATGACGTCTTGCAGTGTGGAATTGCACAGTATGTGATTGATGGAGCCGCCGCTCTTTTGTCTCTGGATAAATGAACTAAGCTGCTCAGGTGCAAGATTATTGATACATTTGAATGTCACTGCGAGAGAGCATAAAATTGCCAAAGCTTTCAAAACTTAGCAATTCATGCATCTCAAGGTTGATATTTAAAGCACTGCCGGCACATGCATTCTGTGTGCACATAAAGCTTAGTGAAAGGATACAAAGCCCTGGTCAGTGGCTAATAGCAGGTAATTTGTTGCATTGATTTGGGCTTGTCTCACTACTGCTTGGCGCTGGGAGGCACACACTCCACAAATGATACTGATTAAAGGGGGAAAGTGAATGAGTTGCTGACCTGCACCTCTTTAGCTCGACGTGCACAATGCAACAGAGGACTGCAGCTCTCCCGAAAAAGTGTACGTACAGTATTACGGGGCTGTGCTGGGGTGAATAATTGAACATAAAATGATCCCATGAGCATGTTCCCGAGCTGATTGCCAGGGGTAAGACAGGAGTTCCATTTTTTTTCACAGCCAAAAGAGTGATGAAACATTTGCAACCTGGCCATTGTCAACTTGGAGGAGGAAGTCTTGTGGCAGGTGTTGCTTAAAAAAAAAAAAAACGAAACCAAGTATTTGTCTGTTGTGACGGCGACAGCCTCATCGCACAGGATTACTTGGAATTCACAATTGTCCGTGTCATGAATGGGAATGATCACTTGGAACTGCAAAAATCTGTTTCCCCAAAGGCAACAAGAAAGTCTGTGACACAAAAATGTATGTTGCCATGAAAATGTAAAAATGACAAGTGAAAATGACTATGTCGTGCTGTATTTTGTACAACAATGCAGTACTAAATACACAAATAAACTAATACCTGTAGTTTGTGTTTTAACATAATCCACATTTCACATTTTCTTCTCAGTAGATGGCAGTGTAACCCCTGCATTTCTCCCTTCCCTCAAACCCACTCAACATACAGTGCAAAGACTGAGACGGACAACAGACATTGCACTTTTTTTGTGCGTACGTTTTTTTGAGTGTCAAATTTCTGACACTTATATTTGTCCATCCCCTGCTTGGCGAATTATGCTGAGCGTGTGGTTTGGAGAGCACAGTGAGAACAGATAGTACCCTGCAGCTGCAATAGTGATTCCCTTCAAACTGAAAGATAGAAACATCACTTCCACTGTCCAACATCCACTTTTATTATCTGGAGAAACTGCTCAAGCCATTTTACGCAGTGGTTTCCCTGTCTCTTGAATGCATGTGATTGTGAGAGAGTTAGTAGCCGACGTTACAAAGATGCCAGATCAGAGCTGGATTTACGGGCTTGTTATACAAAAATGCCCATTGAGATGCATTCATCACAGACCGCACTGCCAAAGAGTGCTGCTTATATTCTGTGGTAGCATTTTGCATTCCCTTCGTAGATTAGTGAATTCAAGCTTGTTTTGGATGGTCAAAAACATGGCAAATTTGGATCCATTTTTCAGATTTTTCTTGTTGTAAGAACATTTTCATCTGGATGGCTGTCTCACAGAATAATGGGGGGGGGGGATGTAAGCTTGGGGCTACTCAATAGTTGAAGTTGGAAGACAAATGATGAAACTATTCACATCCGCACTTAGCTGCAACACACACTCAGATATATTAAATTGGCTTTCTAATTGGCTGACTTATCCAGATAAACTCACACCAACGTTCCATTTAAAATCTACATTTCAAAACCGCTGAAATGCCTGAAACTTGTTGCGCAGTTGGATGCAAATTAGTGGTGTCAGAATTTCTCATGTCTTTACTCTTTTAATGGGGTCCCATTGTACTTTTCAATCGGATATCTCATCAAATGATTAGCCTATTGAAAACTGCTGTAGCATAGAAGGATTTACTGCCAATGTGAGATTTACTGTTCGTTAATCTGTGAATGATAGCTGTCTATACAACAAGCTGGGTGTCCAATTCAGTGTGTTTTACAGTATTATTAGCCTGCTGGTTTAGCGAAGTGTCAAGTAACTTACCTTACTCCTGACAATGAGAATATCCTTTCTCTTTGGTTGCCAGACAGATGTATTCGATGCCCATCCTGACTCAAAATATCTGTATGCAGAAAGGCTTTTATATGCTTTTAATGATTTCCCTGTGTATGAAGACGGAAAGTCTATCAAGAAACTATGTACTATGTAAATATCGCCAAACTCGAGTGAAAGTATGTTGACCGAGAACTTCACGTCAGTAAATAACTATATCCAACAATGACAGTTTGTTTGCATATCGAAGTGCCGCATTTCCTTGTAAGTGAGTTGTAACAGATGAAAAAACACTGCATAATTGTGTGGAATCGCGATCGTTTTCAGTTGCATTTGCCATTTTTGTTTCCCTTCAAAATGTCTCGCGCTTGCATTTCTAGTCACGTGACTGGGAGGCACCTATACATGAGACATGTGATTATTTATAACAACATGTACCTGTCTGCCATGGTGTGTTTTTAAAATGCTGCCCAAACAAATCTACGTTACAATCGGGCTGTTTTGCATTGTCACTGAAATGTGCATTCACCTTTTTCATTTTCATATTCACTGTGCACTCTCACAGTGAAGCATATTTAAATTCATGGAGGAATGTAAGTCAGTGGGCTTTACAAACTGTGGCAAAAGTTTGTTTTGAACTGAAGGTAGCCAGAGAGTCAAAGAATGAAATCACTTGTTCTGAAAGACATAGCTGCATAAATCCTCTCTTTGTTTTCCGACGTGAAATGTTTCTCATTCTGGATAGTAGAATAACTTTTTAAAGGAGAAAGAGTGAACTGCCACTGAATGGATGAAAAACAGAATTCGGTACTTCAGAGAAATACGTCTAACCCAGTGATAATTTTTGTTTTGGCACATGACTTTAAATAATAGAACTTTTATTTCCCTTGAGGACAGTTCTGCTCCGTACATGGCTGATTACATTGTGCAGTGTTTCCAAAAGCATTTTTTTTAAAATGGGAAATTAGTGGCAAAGTAACCGTGAATAACAAAGAGCTGCTAAATAAATCTGATATAGATTTTCAGTGGGTTTGCCATCACTGAACTCTGAGCTAAGCCATTATACATGGGGTACGTGCAATAATATTTATATTCACAACTCAACCTCGCCGTCTCTGACCTTCAACTGCTACAGGACTGCATGTGTGCTTGTAAAAACTTGCATGGGGATAAGAGAGTGCTATTATTTTGGAAGTCAGAAAGAGACCCTTTATGTTGAATGCAAACTGGGTGTTTTTGTGTCTGTTTGACAACTCAAAGTAAGAGATAAGTTGTTTTTAATTGTTGTGTAATTATACTTGTGGATGTGAGGCGACCTTGAGTGTCGAAAAAGGTGCCTAAGAAATAAAATGAATTATTATTATTATTATTATTATAAGATAGGACTTTATTAATCTGAAATCAGGGGGTGCAAATAGACAGGAAAATGTGCAATCGGTAATAGTAAGGTACCATAAGCTCCTCATTAAGAAGGCCCAGCAGAGGATGTTGTTCCTGCGGCAGCTGAGGAAATTTAAGCTGCCGACCAAGATCCTGGTGCAGTTCTACACGGCCATCAGAGTCCATCCTCATCTCCTCCATCACCTCCACCATCATCCTACAGACCGGGACAAGCATCGACTGCAGCGCATTGTGCGTGCTGCGGAGAGGGTGACTGGCTGTGAGCTGTTCACCTCCAGGACCCGGAGGCGTGTGGGTCGGATCACTGCTGACCCATAGACTATTCACCCTTCTCCCTTCAGGCAGGAGGCTACGGTCTATCCAGACCCATAGATCCCGCCACTTGAACAGTTTTTTTCCCCTCAGCCATCAGATTCATGAACAAAAAACAAGACCCATGACTTAGTGACAGACTCATGGATGTAATCTGCCCTGTTGCACTGTGTGGTGTGTCCACGCTTAGATCTGCTGCTATCACATTATCACTTGTTGTCTTACCATATTTTAGTTTTTATTATTATCTTATTTATTTTAATATTCCAGCATATTTTTTATATAAATTGTGAGTGCACCAAGAAAAAAACCCTAGCTGTCCTAGCTGTGAAGCTATATATATATATATATATATATATATATATATATATATATATATATATATATATATATATATATATATACACATATACTGTTGTGTGTGTGTATGGTAGACTGTGTGTAGGGAGATAGAAACTAGATTATTTGCTAGAGAAGCTGGGGTTTGATATATGGCTCGGTGTGTAGGCTGCACTGAGCACAGGTGGCACCACCAGCACAATGAACTATAATGGTATTTTCTCCCATTCTTTATAACGGCACACATGTACATTAAACTGTATATCACATCACAATGCAAATTATGTTTACTGCCCTCTTATTGTGCATGTGTTAAATAAAATCATTTAACTCCCTCTCACACCTTATGAATAGTCAGGGAAGCATCTGTATTCACATCAGTCTTCTTTTAACCACATACATTTATTCAGTGGTCTCAGATTGAGGTGTGATAATAGGCTGTTAAATACGTGTTCATGGAAAATCAAACAAACCATCATGTTCCTCTTGTTACAGTGCCGAGGTCTGAACGAGCAGAAGTAAAGTTTACGTTATTTATTCTTACAGGATTAAAAAACGGGACAACAGCCCATTGTACTGCACTGACCAACATAGAGCTTAATTATGATCCAAATTAACTCTAAACATGTTTAAGTATATAAAAAATATTTTATTAACTAACCCTTGAAGTACCGGTCGGTCATCATGGACTTTGTGGACTGATGTGAGTGCAACCACCTGTAAGACGAAGGAGATGGTGAGCGACTTCAGGAGGAAGACACTACCGCACACACCAGTTATGACCCTGTGGTAGCCTCTGCTCTCCACTACGCTGCCGTGTGTCGGGCCTGGGCTGCACAGACGAGACAAGAAGAGACTGAACAAGCTGGTCAGGAGGGCCAGCTCTGTCTCGGGCTGCCCCCTGCACTCTGTGGAGGAGGTGAGGGACAGGAGCCTATTTATCCAAGCTCACATCCATCATGCACACCCATTAAAAGCGTTGCAACTGAAAAAGCAGGTGCTGCAAAAGTACATTTACAATCCATCAGACCCACATTATTTGCATGCCAAAGTGATATACAGTTATGTTCCCTTTAAAATATAGCTTTTGGAGTTGTTTCCCTGTCATCATACATTCTACCAATTATGTGCGCTCGTCCAACCTACACTCCCCATGTCATAACACTCGTTTTGCAGTGAATAGTCTGGGCTCTGTGCTGTCAGCTTTCAATGGCCTCAACAACCTCCTGTCACAAGCATCAAGTGAATCCAGCGCTCCAGTCATCTGCAATTTTCACATGTTGCACTTGATCCCCCTCTTTATTATGTTTCATCCTGCAATCTGTGCTCAATTCTTAGTCATATTTCTACAACCAAAATAAAAACGCTACACAGGGACACAGACGGAGTTTAAAAATTACTTTATTTCATTTTTTTGTATGTATTCTGCACCCCCTACATGCTCCAGCAATGTCCAAATGTGTAGAATGAGCCCAGACCTGTTCACCACAGCTGTGGAACGAGAGGTTTGTTTTGAACACTGAGGATGGATTCTGTGGAAACCATGAAGAGACCGGCCTCGAGCACAGCTGAAACTCCATCACAGACCCCAAGAAAACACAAGAAACAACTTTCGAGCGCAACTAAACGATGTAAACTGGAGTCAGACCGGCGTAAGTCAAAGACTAGAGTACATTTTTTTTAAAAGACCCACCGTTGTCTTTCTTTTTACTCGAAAGACATCATTACAAGTTCATGGGAAAAATAAAATCCAATGCTAATAAATGTAAAAGCCATCATTTGCGTTTTCAGAGCAAATTGTTTGCATCTTCAGTGAATGTTTACTCCGTCAATGGTTGAGTAATTGTTTTGCTAGTTGCTTATTTTGTATAGCCTCCATAGATACACAACACACTATGGCCTGGTGATTACACCCGTTAGGCCTACGTTTAATATGAGATAAGATAGATAAGAAGAAACTTTATTGTCCGCCCCCGAAGGCGACATAAATTCGGTGACAGGCTGAAAACAGGCACACACACTTCCAATAAAAACACAGGCACATTTAAAATCAACATAACAATAATGAACAACAGGGCTATGGTTTGTGATCGTTCAAAGTGGAGATTGCCTTTGGAACAAATGACTTTTTATAGATGTCTTTGTGGGCCAGGGGGACTTTAAAACGCCAGCCTGATGGGAGCAACAGTCAGAAAGTTGAACCATGATGTGATACTGAAGGTGATTATGGATTCTATGAGTGATTTATAAACCAGCGTTAAAATGTCTTTTTTTTTTACATAAAATGACCTGAGTTTTCTCAGCAGATGGAGGCGCTGCTGTGCTTTTTTGAACACAGAGTCTGCGTGATGTTTAAAAGACAGGCCGACATCTATTTCAGTTCCCAGGTATTTGAAGGACTGGCCACCGGCTGACCTTGTATGCAGAGTGGGAGCTTTCCTTTAGGCCCACAGCACAGCTCTTTAGTCTTTGAGATGTTCAGCTCCAGTGAGCTTTCAGTGAACACCTGGACTAAGGTGCTCACCTCCTGCTGATACTAGGACAGAGCTTCAGCATCCACCACATGCGTGACCAGGGCCATGTCATCCGCGTATATGTATATTACTTACGGTACTTACTAGTTACTTAGTTACTTACTAACTACTCACACTTTCCCATTTATTAATTCTTAATAACTGCGAGAAGTTAGGATGTTGTTGGACATTAATTATAGTGTTATGGTCAAGGTTATAGGTTATACACGGCCTTTGGTGTAACCAGTTATCTGCCAGCTTAGGGTTAGAGTTAGCAATTATTTTTATTACAGGAGAGCTCACAGCCTATATGCCAGTGTGATGCCTCATTTGAAAGCCAAGACCTTATTATTTCTGAAATATGTGTAGATCTGTGTGAGTGAAACACAACTTCAATCATTTGCCGTTCCTAAACCTAGTCATAACCCAAGCCCCTGATCAGGCGGGATGGCAAGGTTAACGCTATAAAATACTACCTTAACTCTCGATAAACAGGGACAAATCATAAGCCAGAAAACAAATCCTACTCAGTCTAATTCCTTTTTCAATTACCTCTTAATTCAGTATTTGCATCGGATAATGTGTTCCCCAATTCTGAAGTGATGCGGCAAAGTATTTGTTTGTAGTTAGTAAGATGTTGAATAAGGTCATCCAAAATAAAGACATATAAGTGCTTTATAAAAAACAACTAAGAGCTAATTAACCATCAATTAGTACACTTATTAGCTTAACATAGAGACTGCAGTTACACGTAAGACCTGAGGTGGCAGTCTTGCAAGTTAAAAAAAATAAAAATACAACTTCTATCTTGTCCCTTTAAGATTCCATAGTGCCAATTTTGTCTGTATAATCTTTCAAATTGAGTGACACACATATGCAGCACTGAGATGAGATTTCCCAGGAGATGGCAGTCTATACAAAGAGACTGCCAATTTGAAATCAAAACTGCAGTGCACAGATGGTAGTAGGGGGCCTCCTCACCTATACTGCCAAAGCACAGTTGGGCCCAGTCTCAATTCTCTTTTCTACCCCTTCCTCTTAGCCCTCCTCCTTCCCTTACTCCTTAAAACAGAGGGCTAAGGGCTAGGGCTGGAACGAAAACAGCCCTAAGAAAGGGGACAGTCATCAATTTGTCTCCATTTACAACAAGCAAAGACATGGAGGAGATTATATGTAGTTTATGTGATGTTGTTTAGAAAGAAAAAGTGAGATGAATTTTACAGCCATTTATTGGAAACAATTTCATAAAACTCATATTCTTGTGTTTTGTCAAAATTTTGTGAAAATTGTAGGGCTGTGTGACACTTCGCGACTGGATTGCAACTATTTTTTTCCATTAAAGTTACGGTATTGTCCACATGGAATCATTCATTAAGATGCATCTAAATGAATGAATGGATGTTTTATATCGCTCAAATGAAATGTGATTAATGAAAGTCACCATGTGTCATATGACACCGATCTTGGCCTATCAACCCAGACAAGTCAAATGAGTAAAATACAAAGAACCTCTTACCTTCAGTTCTAGGGTCACAGATATAATCAACTATACCCTACATACACTATAGGGCAGGGCTTCCTCGGCTGAGTATTGGTTGCGTTCACATGACATCACATTCTTAATAGTTTGAGGTGGGGGGCAGCAAACAATTCTATGGTAACTGTGAAAATGCAGATGTTTCAACCTGGTTTATGGCTAATGTCTCTTGTGACGGTAATTATTTGGCCTATCCACATCAAACCAAAACCAGCACAAGTTTTGTAATATTCTCTGTCAGTACAAATGAACTAAGATCCAAATATTTTGTCATTATAAAGGTGTTACATTTTGGAATCCATCCTGGTGCCTTTTCGTAAATCTCAAAATCTTGTGCTAGCACACAAACAAATTGTGTGCTTGCATTTAGCCCAAGAGAACAAGAATATTGGGCCAGGCTCTTTTCCTAGTTTACATGACCAGTATTCCCTCTCCTAAGCCTTGTTTTGCCTGGATTGAGGAGAGGACAAAATAAAGGCGACTGCTGCAATTTCATCCCTATTGGCCCCATGGCAAATTGGCCCTTTATCAAGCAGGGGGCTCATCTATCAAGGCAAAGACGGGTATTGAAATTGCCCCACCGGCCACAAATCAGGCCAATGGATCGGCCCTTATCCCAGACAAGGCCGTCATCACTCTGTGGTGGCTGGAAGGGGAGGAACCGGGGCATTTAAGAGTCTATCCTGCATTTGAGGGGCTGATGGATGCAGCCTGCACGGCCTCTCTGTGACCAGAAGCAGCTGGGTGGGAGCAAGGCCAGCGATAATCATCATTATCAGACTGCATTTTCCTTTGGTTCCCTTCAAGAGGAAAAACTATTATTTCGGAGATCTGCCCTTATGGGTTTGTATGGCCTGGTATGGTCATGATGAGGCCAAATAACAATGGCTTCAATATGTCAAGCTTTTCGTTTTCATTGATGAGGCAACTTTGTGCTGCAGGACACAGGCGCCGCACCTCCCTCACAGGACACCCCCCACCACACCCCTCACCCCCACCTGCCCAGCACCATGTAAACACAAACATGTGCAGATGCAACAAAACCCGCAACAGTTAGCGGACTATGGCGGATTATGACAGAAGTTTACAAAAAGATTCTAAACTGATAAACATCTGACCAACCAATATCTACAAGGAGCATTCAGGCCTTTTTCCTCCTCATCATTACTAAGCAGGTAACGAGACACTGAGGTGTTCAAGGGTTGCGGGGGAAAAAAGCTCTGCACAGTAAACTTAGTTCTACATGGAAGTATTATGTTCTCAATGCAAAAAAAGAGAGACTTATATGAAAGTTGCAGTTTAGCAAATTAATGCAAGTTTCAAAATGTTTACTTTTCCAATTCATGCTGATAAATGTGTGTTGCACACAAGATTAAAGAGATTTCAGTATCTCATTGAATGTAATCCGAGGAGCGTGTGTGGTGGGGAGTGAAGGGGGAAAGCCATGAGGAGGAGAGGAGGAGGGTCAGAGCAGGGTTCACTACTGACACTTACTGACAAAAAAATTCAATTTTCGATTTATGTACCAATGCACCAGATTGAAGCATTGGTACCTTTTAATCTAAGGATAAACCTATTCTTGGAGCTGTCCCTCCAAAATACTCACTACGCTGAGGAGCGGCAGCAGCACCTACAGCCTGCGTTTCTCAGGGGGGTCTTTAGATTTGCAATGCCTCTTAGAATAAACTCCACAATGAGTTTCAATTGGAACAAAATGTTTGTCAATTGACACTTCTAATTGTTCATGACAAATCTCGAAAGTCTGTAAACTGTAAATATGTTACATGTTTTTTTTCAAGTTTTTTTTTCAAGTGTATTGTCTTGATTCAATGTTGGTTTGATGGTGAAACTGTAATTTATGTCATTGCTTCTCCCCCAGGATACTCTTGAAAGAGAGATGTTTAATCTCAATGAGTTGTTCTTGCTTAATTTACTATACTCCACTCGCCTATAACAGAACGTCAGATGTAGGAAGCTAAGCAGAGTTGGATATCCGGTTCGTACTGTGAGCGAACACCAGCTAGCCTGTGTCATGTGTGAGTGGTTGGTGGTGGATGCAGAGTCAATTTGTTCAGTCTACCCCAAGGGCAACAGTACATACAGAGCTTACTTACCAATGGAGTGAATGGAAATCCTCTTACCTTGTGTGAAGCGCTTGGGCGACTTGTATCATGTGAAAAGTGCTCTAAAAATAAGATTCCCTTCCCCTTTTATGCAATAAATGTTGGGGAAATCATCATGCAGCTCAATGAAAAGAAATTAAAAATTTAACAATCTATATTGATTTTTTAAATTAATTTTATCAACAAATCCCATATCTCTGGTTGCAGATTGTGTTTTTTAAAACTTGGCAGTAGGTTTGGAAGTTCATCTTGAGTCTATCTTTAACCCGAAATGGTCCAACATCATCTTTAAGAATACCAGCTCATTCCAGTGCCCCACCTCCACCTTTCTGGCACCACAGATGCAAAGAAAAACACAAAAAAACCTACTCCCTCTCCTACGTACAACCAGACAGGACACATCAATGGCACAAATACAAACACCAGAACAAAGTCAGTACCGTGGGGGTGTGATCCAAAGACAGTCAGCACGTTTCTGTGCAACGCTGGCTACTTTTTAGATGTTTTTTAATCTCTACTTTTGGCCCCATCCAGGCATATGATCTTAAAAGTCTTGTTTTTTTGTGGACAAGTTTCTATCCTGGAAAATGTTAAGAAGCACTGGACACCTTGTACTTTCAAGAGAGTTGCATTTAATAATTCTGCACCGAAAGGACAAGATCACAAATTCAAGCGGCCGAAATGAGTTTCTTTCGCAGAGTGGCTGGGTGCAAAGATCAGGTGAGGAGCTCAGTTACCCGGGAGGAGCTCGGAGTAGAGTCGCTGCTTCTTCACGTCGAAAGGAGCAGCTGAGGTGGCTCGGGCATCTGTTTGGATGCCTTCTGGTCGCCTCCCGCGGGAGGTTCTCCAGGCATGTCCTAGTGGGACGAGGCCTCGTGGAAGGCCCAGGACACGCTGGTGGGACTATGTCTCCGAGCTGGCCTGGTGTCGCCTCGGGGTCCCCCCAGAACAGCTGGAGGAGGTGAAGTCTGGGCATCTCTGTTGAGACTGCTGCCCCCGCGACCCGGCCCCGGATTAAGCGGAAGAAAATGAATGGATGGAATTCTGCACCCCCATAGACTGTGGACTTCCTTCAGCCATATTTATCACTATCACACAATAGCTCATCACCTTACACCTCACACTTAAACGGGCTTTCAATTTGACACCTTTTGGAGTTGTAAAGAGATTAAAACATTATGGTAATAGACCTTTGCTTAACAATTCTGCACCAGGTGTACAGTATGTTCCCCTTAAAATTACACTAAACATATGCCTAAGCTTCACCTTTTTACCATTAACTCACCTCTCATGGCTTGTCTTTACTTTTCCAATTCGCCCTCAGTATTTCCTTTCCCTTCACTGCCCACATTCATTTTGTGCCGCCAAATCAATGCAAATGGAGGGAGACTTTAATGAAGGCCAAGACAGATGGATGCCGTATTGTCAGGTGCACCTTGCGACTTTTAAACATTATTTGAGCTGTGATGATTGATGGAAAGCTCTATTCAGATAATACGTTACCCTTGCCATCTTCCACACCACATCTATATTGCTATCCGCACGCTGCCAGGTTGGCACAATCCCACAGCATAAAACTGCTTATATGAATTTGATTTAAATACATTACAATTTGCTGAAATGGTAAAGGACATCCCGGTGGTTTTGTGGCGTGCAGACGAGGCGCTAATATCCATTTACCAATAGAATAAAAAGTTTAGTTTTGACAGGAAAAGATTGATTGCTCAAGCATGTTTGAAGGCAGTCCACATTTACCTCTCCATAGTGTGCAATGGGTCAACAACTGATCTGGCAGTGTGCCCCGTTTTCTCAGATCATTGTCACACCAGATTGTAGCCACTCGCACGCTCAAACACCTATTGTACATGTTTTTAGTGGTAGGCCCCCCACTTCTTGCTGTGAAGCACGAACGCTAATCGCTGCGCCACAGTGTCGAGCTGAACAGAAAAAGTCTACAATCCGATAATCTTCTGCGCCTTAATTATGTCTTAACCGTGGTGCAGTAATTTGATTAGATATAATCGTAGGGCTACTATTAACCTCCAGTGCTTTTACTCATCCGGCATATTATCCAAATGCAAAATCATTAACATAAACCTGTGCGGAGTCACTATGCTGATTAGAAACGCTTACAAAGTGCGTTGCGTAAGACGGCATAGAAGTAGGAGATACTGAGCTTAAATTAGACATAATGTGGAGCAAGTGGACGTGTAGGTATTGTGATTCCTTTTCACCATTTCTTTCAGTCTGTTTATTCTCTTTTGGGAAGTTGTCTTGGGGGAGGTTTCTGTAATTTATTTTATTTTGGGGGTGGGGTGAATATGAGCGTGATCATCTTTTTTCACATGTCTCTTTCAACTTTAGATTAGAGCTGTATACCGGTTACCCCCCTGTTGGTGGGCAAACACTCGACCCACTACGCCACTAACAACAGCAACAGCAAGTGAGAAACAAAACATAGAAAGAAAAACCCACTTTCCCCTTCATAACATATGTTACATTAAAGAGAAAAGTCCTGAATTGATCGCTCCTCGCCACTGAGAGTGAATGGCTTGCTTGCACGTTTGCGTTCTTAAATAATTGAAAGAGGGCCCGAGAGGGGTGGACACATGAGGACGGTGTCACAGCAGGGCAGGCGACATTGAAGCTGAAAGAGGCGGACTGTGGAGGAGGTGGTAAGAAGGCATGGAGGAAGAAGCGAAGGCACACTGTGGAGGATGTGCAGCACCTTTTCCACCTTTTCCACAGCCATTCCTACGAGGGGGAGGAAAGAGGCGACAGCCGCACCGAGCAGGAGGCAGCCATAGTTGGGATGCAAGTGGAGGCATTTTGCCAGTTCAACACTCACAAAACCAACCTGAAGAGACGTGCATTGACCCGCCTGCAGTGTGACCCACCTGCACTGTGGCCCTAGCACCGACTGATTGTAGAGGCTAAGAGCACACAGCAAAACGGGTGGGACGAGGGAGGCAAAGACAGCGGCTGGTGATATAAGCCCAATGCCTGGTCAACCCGGTTTGGCGAGTTTAGCGGAGGCCAACCATACTAACATGACATGAACAGACTGCTGGCCTCTGACTGGCAAACGAGAGAGAGTGGACAGCCCTCACTATTGACACGCAGGTCATACGGACTTAACATTTCACAACATCATACAGCTGTTTTAAAAGGGGATTTTGCCCTTATTAGCATTTAGCACTGTTGGCGCAACTTTAGCTGGTGTTAGCATAACATTTGCAAGCTGCTTACCTTCATAGTTTGTATTTTAGCGGTTTCTTTTTTGTTTTATTTGCCTTGGCACCTCTGAATGATTCAATCACCCTCACCAGCGGCAGCATTTGTCCACATTTGCTGTCATCGCGGCTTACAAAACTTTAATGACAATCTGTTCAGCGTGCTCCTCTGTGCGGGCGCCGCCCACCACGACTGCGGGTGGGTGTGTGTGTTGGAAACAGAAGTGTGTTCTGAGTCGATACGTGAATATAGATCGTGGCGTGTGCGGTCGAGTCGCGCTTTGTGGAATAGAGCCTATATTGCCAGTGGAGTTGTGCGTGAGGGTGACCCAGGCTGAGTCAGTTAAGAGACTCTTCCCTGTGTTGCAGCCAATGGCCGCGTACAGGGGCGGCACAACAACCTAGTTTTCCATAAGCATGCATTATCAGGGTTTCCCCAGATCTCAAGCTATTTTTATGGACTTTTATAGTTTGAACTTTTGTATTTTAATACGTCTATTTTTATCTTTTTATTCTGATCTTCCGACATTTTTATTAATGTAATATATATGCTGGATTCATAATTGTTTAAATCCTTATACTTCTGTCTCCAAGCATTCTGGTGGTCTTTGTTAGTCAAAACCTGACATGTGGCTATAGCAAAGCAGGACTCTCCCTCGCCAATCCAAGGCCAAATTAACCACTTGCACAATAAAATCAATGCTAAATATTTTGGCCAGGACCGCTCTTGCACCTGTGAATTCGACCTTGATTATATAAAAATAAAAAAAAGGAGCCGAGTCAAATTTGAATAAAATTTGAGGAAAGAAACCAATTTGTAATTCTGAAAGCGTTATCCTGGCCTATCCTCTTGAGCGCACCAGGTGTTATCAGTCCCTCGAGAGAATCTTGCACACCTTGGCTCTGAACTATTTGAAAAAGAGGAAGCAAAAAATGAAGGCAAAAGTCTTTGGGGGCAAGAACACCCGCACAGACAATGGGCGCCTCCAGAAAGTAAAACAGGTCAGGGCTCGAGCGATAAGGTGCAGGACTCATGAATTAAAGAGCAGGAAATGTGACATTTTTCTTTTCCATTCTGTCTGTTGGGAATGCTTGCTTCACTGCTGAAATTACCTGGAGAGAAACTAGTCTGATAATGGACTGCCAGAGCCCGAGATTTGCTGGTAATTTCTCGGGCAGATTGGCACAGAAAAAAATCTAAATGCTTTTTACAGCCTTTTGGGAAATGTGGGAGACAAGGGAGATGATAATCGTAATGGAAATATTGTAGCCTCTTAAACACCTATTTTTCAATTGTGTCATTGAAGCAATCCACCTGCACATTATTCCCCGTCAAGACTGGATTTACAAGTCTCATTGTGCATAATTAATAGACTATCGGTATGGAGGGCATGTTCGTCATCACCTAAAGTTGGACATGTTCACTTGCTCTGTAAAACCTGAGATGCCTTTGCTCTGCCTGTCTCATGTACTATGTTCATTACCTTTAGGACCTTAGGTCTGAATTCATTTATTTTACCAATCCACTAAAATGAAAGGTGCACATTAAATGCAATTGTTGTTTTTATCATTCTGTGTGTAAGGTCTATAATACATGGAGGATCATAGGTGAAGCTAAGGGTTTTGTTTGCTGTCTGATGAACAAAAAAACAAGATAAGAATGTTCCTGCAGGAGCCAATAATGTAATAAATTTGGCCAGTTTCAAAATGTAATAAGCCAATAAGGTAATAACATGATAAATGATATTAACCGGCCGATAATGTTTTAATTATTACGTTATTGGCTGGTCATTACATTATTGGCCTGACAAGATAAAAAATGTTCACAAATGTAATACTATCTCCTTGGCATTTAGCTACTTTTGGAAGTTGACTTTTACTCTTCAAAGTTGTCCTCTTATGCCACTGTATATGTGTATTTATGATTGTATTTTTATATTGTCCTTTTTGTATATGTCTCTCTTGTTAGCTGACCTGTAATTTTGTGGGTTTGTCATTCACTTTTGTACTTTACAGTTTTCTTTTGTTTGTTTGTTTGGTTTTTCATTTTAGTTACCTTGTTGCATCTCACATGTGTTTTCCTACGACAGTAGCACAGTGTAAAGCGGGGCATCTTATGATGGAAATGTTGCCGGTTTGAGTCCCTCCTTCGACAAATGCATTAAGTGTGCATATGTGTGAATGTGGCTCATCGGCTTATTACATTTTGAAACTGGACAAAATGATTACGTTTTTTGGCTGTTATTACGTTCTCGGTTCCTTCATGGCCTCCATAAGATAGAAGTCTATAAGTACAAGAAGCAGTGCCAACTTGCACTGGAGGCAAAAGTACTTTGTGTCAGCATATGAGGTAACAGATCACATTCTGACACATACTGCATGTCACATTCAGACCATTGTAATGCTTAGAAAAAAATACTATGAAAGAAAATATGCCAATGCAGTTTTACAAATGTTAGCATTGACGCATCAAAAATCACAAATTATGAATAATCCAGACGTCAACCACGTGTGATGTCAAAGACTATCAACCTACACTCCTTTTGAGATTTTAGTTTAGATAATAAATGGTGTGTTAAAGTGGCACATGAGAAAAGGCTAAATAATATTAAGTTAAAATTTTGTGGGATTGAGTCGGATACACGTCCAGTGACAACAAAACCTTATCTTTCAGCCTGCACACTTCTGCCTGCAGACAAAGCCAAAGCACCTTGTTGTGCTGTTCCCGGGCTAAATGAGGAAATTGTAGGTTCCTCCATCTGCAGGGGAGCAGAAGATTAATATAGAAGTGGTAATGGCTACGAAGGAGGGGAGGACGATGGCTCTTCTCTCTCTAATGATTGGTTTAAGTGAGTGCTGTAATGGGATGGGGGGCCGGGGCTGTTGAGTTATGACACTCCTTCTTGTCATCGTGCCATTGAAACTGCCCTGCAGGGCTCACCCTGAAAGCATCGCTTTCTCAAATCTAAAACAATGCAAATGGATAGGAGATACATCTGTATGCTACAGTTTTTTAATTCTGCAGAAGAAAGTGTGATTCTATAGATGCCTTGCAGAGGAGAGAATAACCTTATTCCGAGTTAGCCTTTAACTTATGTGGGTGATGGCATGGAGGTGTGTGCACTGGCAACATGATGAATGGCTCAGAAAGAGTCCAAAGCTGCATTCTGTTTCTTCCTACTGCAAACCTGCAAACCTAAAACTTATGCCAACTTCTAATGTGGGAAAAATGTGGACGAGTAGATGATACTTACAGTACTAAGAATACTGTTGTTTAATAGTTACATAGTTAATACATTTTCAGGCTAATACATGCAATGTTAGCCAAGAGGTTAATGAATAAAGACAAAACATTTAGGCTCATAGTGAAGTTAACCAAATGAAGATTTCATATGGAAATAAATGTTATATAATTATTATTATTTTTTTTAAACAAATACAATAACAACATTTATTTTGCTTGTCTTACAGGACAGTTTGAATGCATTTAATAACTGTGAGTGAGGTGGCGCAGACTGACACCTCTGCTCATAATGAAATTATGCAAACAATAGATTGCTAGAAATTGGAAATGTGTTGTCCTAACTGCAAGTCAATGTCAGCTTTCTTTTCCATAAATTAACCGAGGTCTTCCACATTTTTGTTGTTTACTTTTAAAAAAAAAGTTTAGTTTTGCTTTAGTTTAAATGGTTTACCATTTTATCTAAAGTAAATACCCCAAGAAAGGCACAGGGGCCGTGCTCCACTCTGACCAGGTCATAGACAATGATGGAACTTATAGCTTGGAATCTCTCGGGCCAGTCAGCTCAAAGTTTGCAGGAGACTGCTTTTTTCAGTGAATAGATTCAGAACTTTTATCAGATGTCTCTGGAGCTATAGACACAAACTTATTATTTGTCACTTTGAAAAGGGTCAAAATGACCTCATGGTGTTTTGGTGGGCAAACAAAGTATATTTGAGCCCAGGGGGAGGATGTGCGAGTAAATAGCTCCTCTTAATGGAGTTCTAATCTGAGGTGGCGATCTGCTGAAGGCTGCCCCTAGCTGTGCCAGGCAGGATGATGGGACGGAGGTGACAGCGTGGCACTTATTATTAGAGCTATCATTGATCAGAGCAGCAGAGGGGGCAGACAGAGAGGGGCTCACACATGAAGGCTGTCAGAGGCTAAGGGTGGAGCTGCTGTGTCAGTCACAGGACACAGTGAGAGGGGGCTGGCTGCTATGACATGGCCTTTGCCCCTCACCTCACCCTCTTCCGGTTGCATTGAGGCCAAACCTGGATTATGTATATTTATCTCTGAAGCCCCAAGTAAGCTGTCTGATTCACAGACACTTGTTGATGTCTCAGATCTGCCAACGTGGAACTCACTGTTTGTTTCTAGGTCAATATTTAGTTATGGACCGTTTAATTATGTGAAGAACATTGTGAGCTTATCTCTAAAAGGCCCTCAGCAAATTAAATGTACTTACTTATATAATGGCATAATTTTCACTGATGGGTTAAGTGCAGAAGATTAGTTTCCAGATGGGGCACAAAAAAATAATATAGCTGAACACAACTTTGACATCAAGTCCACAATTTCACCATTTTGCAAATAGGCTATTGGAGGAACCAAAGTTTATGTATGTGTTTATTTGCCAGGGACAGAACAAGAAAACATTGTCAACTAGGTGGCCGATGTCATGTACTGTACATAAGGCGTCTATAGCCATAGGTAGAAAATCAGTAAAAAGCATCATACAATACAATTAAAAAGAAAGATAAAGCACAAGTCAGCCTATTTGGTGGTGTGCCTGACCAGTCACATCAAGTGAAAACTCATTTACTACTTCTTCCCACATGATTCATCATTTGCACAGGCTTTTTGTGACAGTGCATTCATGCTTGTGGCCTCTTGTGCTTATTGAAGTCTGACGCTTGTCAAGACGATCTGGACGTCAGCTCAAAGTGTGTTCGACGCAAGTCCTTACCTGAAAAATAACTGCTGTTTTGGTGCTAACTAGTCTCCCTATTACAACTGCCATGTCCAACGGAGCTTTAACTATACCCCCCATGGTGTACGCCAGGATCTCCCCAGTATTTAAGCCTATATGCAGCCCATACACTTGAATGGTTATTCCAGGTTACGGCGTTAGCTTGTTACAATCGCTTACAGCTCATTGTTGATAAATGTAAAGCGCTTTGGGTGTCCTGAAAAGTGCTATATAAATCCAAGTCATTATGATTATGATTATGATTATGATTATTATTATTAATAATAATAATAATAAAATAATCACAAATACCAATCATAACTGACATGAGTCACCAGCTTTTGGTGTTACTTCTTTCAATAATAATTGTATTATTTTATACAATTATTATCAATCTATTACTCAATATTTATGTGTATATGTATGCGTCATCATTATTATGTAGGAATAAAAATTTTTCTTTTACACATTTTATTTTGTTACTTCCTTGTTGTCATTACCATCTCCACAGCAACTGTGTGTACATTTACTACATTCATTTTGTTATGATGATTATTATTAATACTATCGTTGTTTCTTTCAATGTGTGCCCTGTCTGTGTTGTGCATTAAAAAGCCAGGGTGTGGGCCAGTGGAGAGTAGGTCTTAGCCCCCGACCAACAAGCCCCGCCCAGCTATACCTAAATAACTGTCTTAGATGATGCTTGCAACCCTCGTTGTGTGATACGCCAGTTAGGAGGGGGGAAACCCTCTACCCGACAGGTCCATGTCCCGTCTGCCCTTATTCTCTTCTGCTGACTGTGTAGCTATAGCAATGACAACAGTAACAAGCAGTAGAAATGCTATTGAGATGAGAGACGCATATAAAAGACCAGACTGTTTGAACAATCTTTTGCAATTCAACTTTTAGCAATTACGGTGAATGACACAATCAGAGTTAGCTTTAGAAAACTGGAATATTAATCCAAGTTTAAAAAAACAGCCCGCCTGAGGTGGTATTATTATTACCGGTATATTGTAACTCCCAATGGGAACCTTGGCTCTCTTTATTGACAAGAAATGGAGCTAAATGAAGAAGCGTGTTTTAATGTAAATAATCTGTTTAAATGCTCTATATAAATAAAGGCAATTTTACTGGATAACACCATATGGAGTATGCAGTTAAAGAAAATGATTCCAGCTTTGTCTTAATGTCTAAACAAACATTTTATGAAGTTATAACTTAACAAGAGCAATGTGCATGGACAAATGCAGATGGACAGATTTAAAACTACATGCTAACAAGTTCAAAATCTTAAGAATCAAACATTACGACCACACAGAATATACTACTAAAGAAGTACTGACGAGATTTTTTATTGTATTTTAGTCCCGTCATGAAAGCACCACATTGACTCCTATAGCCCAGTCAGGTTTTCCTTCACCTGAAAGCAACAAATAAATAACAAAGCTGTCACATCCAAAAGAGTGAGTGACTTTACATAGTCCAAACATTCACAAACTGATCCTTATTTTTACATCATCCTTTAAAAAAAAAAAAGCCACCTTAAACTTGCTCACTAACACTTGTCAACACAGCCCCCTCGATAAGTTTCAATGGCCTCTAGCGCTCTCTTCTGCCTCCAGCTAAGTCCCGCCCACCAAAAACAACTGCACAAATTCCATCCATTTCCCCCACTGCAAAGTCGTATGAATGCTTGTGTGACAATGTAGCTCAATATTTTCGGTCAAAGAGCACTTGAAGAAAAACTATTTGCATAAAACTTACTAAATTTGGTGTTTTGGCAAGGAACGTAGGTGCTTTCTGAACACCTTTGGAGTTTTTGATTTTCATAAACAGACAAATGCGTTTTTGAACATGTGCATTTGTATGTTTGGCTTTTCAGGAGAACTGACAAGTTTGCTTTTGTCTTTTGATGTGTAACAGTCTGTATGTTACATTTTGTAAAGGTCCATTGTGTTGCTCACATGTTCAAAATTAAGTGCTCCTCAATCAATCAATCAATCAATGAAAACTTTATTTATAAAGCGCTTTTCATACAGAGTTGTAACACAAAGTGCTTTACAGATTAAAAGCAGTTCCGGCCCACCCAACCACCCACTCTTCCAAACAGACAACACTGCTCTCCCCACCCCCCTCCCCATAGCCACACACACACACGCAGCCACACACACGCAGCCACACACACACACACACACACACACACACACACACACACACACACACACACACACACACACACACACACACACACACACACACACACACACACACACACACACACACACACACACACGATGAAATAATGGACGTAGTGCTGAGTCTGGGTACAGATGAACCAGGTAAGGAAATGCCATCAGAGCCGTCTGCCGTCTGGTCCCGCCTCCTGGTCTTCGTCAGGACACGAGCCGCCGAGTTCTGCAAAAGTTGCAAACCTGAGATACTCTTCCTGGGAAGACCAGAAAGCAGGGCATTACAGTAGTCGATACGACTGGTGATAAAAGCATGCATTAGCGTCTCCGTGTTGGCCCGAGAGAGAATGGGGCGGACTCTGGCTATGTTCTTTAGATGGTAAAAACCTATCTTTGTGATATTCTTAATGTGTGGAATAAAAGTCAGCTCAGAGTCAAAAATCACGCCCAGGTTCTTCACCTGTGAGGAAGGATTAAAAGACAGTGACTGTAGTTTGGGTAAAAGTCTCTCTCTCAGTTTTGTCCTGGTTAAGCTGGAGAAAGTTTTCTGCCATCCAGGATTTGATATCTAAAATGCAGTTAAAAAGTGCATCCATTGGCCTGGTGTCATCAGGAGACATGGAGATGTATAACTGTGTATCATCAGCATAACTGTGAAAGTTGACTCCATGTCTCCTGATGACATCACCAAGAGGGAGCATATACAGTTTAAAAAGCACTGGGCCTAAAATCGAACACTGGGGCACACCACATGTGATTTTATGGACTTTAGAGGAGCAGGTATCCACACTTACCATGAACGTCCTGTCTGTGAGGTAGGAAGTAAACCATTTGTGTACAGCACCGGAGAGGCCGATGTGTTTTAAACGAGTTAAAAGGATAGTGTGGTCGACTGTATCAAAGGCAGCGCTCAGATCCAGAAGAACCAACACTGTCAACTTCTTAGAATCATAATTTAATCTAAAATTGTTTAAAATCTTTAAAAGGGCCGTCTCGGTGCTGTGGTTTACCCTGAAGCCAGACTGAAATTTTTCAAGGACATTTTGTTTGGTAATAAAATCACTAAGTTGATTAAAAACAAGTTTTTCTAAAATTTTGCTTAAAAATGGTAAGTTGGATACCGGCCTGAAATTGTTCAGGTCATTAAAATCCAAATTGCTCTTCTTCAACAGGGGCCTCACCACTGCCCCTTTAAAGGCAGCAGGGAAGACCCCCGTCTGAAGAGAGCAATTCATGATGGTTAAAAGCTCATTTCTAAAAGATCCATAAAATGTTTTAAAAAACGGCGTTGGGACCGGGTCTAAAAGACATGTGGTGGGCCTCACTGAGGAGAAAACTTGAAATCCCTTGCCTCGCGCCTGCTGATGTAATGGAATTCCTTTCAGCACTCAAACTACCCCCACTTCAAAACATTTCGGCCAACTTTTTGGTCAGGCGCAGGATTAAAAAAAATGTTGTCCTTTGTTTATCCAGGATAAAACTCATTGAGATAAAAACATCTCTTTTAAGAGTGTCCTGGCCAAGATGCAGGGGAACAGGTTTACATACAAGGTACAATTTTACACACATAATCACATTTCACATAATCATAATAATTTAAAATGTAAGTAAGGATTAAACAACGAGGAGCCGTGCATTAGACGGTTATAATGCACGACGCAGAGTCGAGAACACCACGACGCGCAGCGGAAGAAGTGGCCCAAGGATTGGACCCTGGGGTACACCGGAAGATACTGTTAAAGGGCTTGATTTTTTATTTTGGACCTTTACACATTGTGTCCTGCTTGTCAGATAATTTTCAAACCACCCAACAGTGCGGCTTAAAGAGGGGGTATTATGCTTTTTTCAGCCACATAGCACCAGTCTATAGCACACTACAATGATGACCAAACCTTCTGTTGGTCTGTAAATGCAGTAAATTAGAATAACTGCCTTGTATAAAATTGCTCTTTCAAAATGGCGGTAGCAAATGACTTGAAATAGGCCCCTGTCTCTTTAAGAACCTCTGACCCTTTCCGACACGCCCCCTCCACACGCTGTCTGTGGCATCACAACAACGCTCCGCTTGTCTCAACAGTATTGAAACTACGATCGGTGCATTTTAATTTTTATTGTTGGAAAGGAGCTACTGTTTATCACTTTGTGAACAATGGCCAAACAGGATATTATTTGGAGACGAACCTTCCACCCCGGACGCTTGGAAGGGGCTCTTGCCTGAAAAATAACTGCTGTTTGGAGGCTCTCTCTTTGCATCTGCCATGCCCTATGGATCTCTAACTATACCCCCATGGACTACACCAGGATCTGCAGGAGCCCATACGATTCAAAAGACGGACATTATCTGTGCAGGTGGACAATGGTTTTTCGAGGTTACCCCGTTAGCTTGTTATAATCGACTACAGCTCATTGTTGATGAAAAGTCTGCAATAAACCACAAATGTGTAAAGCCAGGCTCATTGTGTGATCATCGTAAAGGCTGCTTCGAGTAGTTGCTGCTTTATTGACGTTATTTGTGCATAATATGCTGCCTGTTTTCAATGAATGTTGTGAAGGTGAAGGTTGTTAGCTTGTCGCGGCTAATAGTGCCTTAGCTCCGGGAGAAACCACTCGGCTAAGACTCACTGTAGATGAAATGTGAGCAATAAACTACGAAATCAACAAGCCAGGCTCCGTGTGTGATCATCATAAAGGCTGCTTCAAGCAGTTGCCTGTTTAGTGACGTTTTCAATGCATAATATGCTGCTTGTATTCAGTGAATTTTCCCGTTAGCTTGTCACGGCTAGCTTGTTAGCTCCGGGAGAAAACCACTCGGCTATGACCCATTGTAGATGAAATGTGAGCAATAAACTTCCAAATCAACAAGCCCGGCTCCGTGTGTGATCATTGTTAAACGGTTCTTTATGTGTGTGGTGGTTTTATTGACTTTATGTGTGCATATTTCTCGTTTTCACGTGATGACTCGAGGTTTAGCTTAGCATTAGCTTTCTCCGGAGGCTCTGCGCATCATCAAGGCCCAGCGCAGAACCAGACACTGAAATAAGTGTTCTTGTCACCGGTTTTAATCCTGGGTGTTTCGGTAACAGAAACACTGATGTGTGTCTTTGTAAAAGTTTCAGAACTGCTGTAACTCCGGTTCAAAACACATGAAGCTAATCCTCCATGATGACTCTGTTTACATCTTAGGGCTAGACACTGAGGGGAGGGGGTTCTGCTGAGGAGCAGTGGTTGGTTACTCGGCTGGTGACGAAAGGTCGGAGGCGTATCCTGGAGGTCGAGGGCGTTTCCTGAAGGAATCAGGCGTTTTATCCCTAAAATGGCCGCCATCAGAGTTTCTACAGATAACTCGAAAATACGTGAATGTGCTAAGGCAACACTTCAGGCATGGTTTTAATGAGGGAATGACTTAATAACATGATGTAAAGCTTGAAAAAGTCAATTTAGCATAATACCCCCCCTTTAACAATCCAATTTTCTGTCGTTTTTTGCTTAGTACCGAATGATTCACTGTGTCGAAAGCTTTCAGAGGTCAACAAAGACGGCGGCACAATGTTGCTTTTTATCTATAGATTCCATTATGTCATTTAAAACGTTCATCGCTGCTGTTGTAGTGCTATGCTGCTTTCGAAATCCTGATTGCAAAGGACTTACATTAGATAGAGTAAGGAACTCTTTTAGTTGGGCACTTACTAAAGATTCTAAAACTTTGGCCAGGGCCAGGGCAGAGAGCTTCGAGATAGGATGATAGTTATTTAGATTAGAGGGATCACCTCCCTTCAATAATGGTGTAATAGACATGTCCACAGTACAAGCAGCAGAGGTTAAGGTGAGAGAGTTCAGTTTCTTCATAGTTGATAGCAGTTGTTGCCTCATTTGTTATGTACATGCTTTCCCTATATGTACTTAATTATTACAACTCTTCACAGCTGAAGGGTTAAAGTTGCTTGTGTGTGAGGATTGGTCTTGTGCCAGGTCAACAGAGCTCATAGCGAGTAGGAGCACACACACATCCATCCTGCTGGAGAAAGACCAGGAAAATCTGGGCCACTCCTGTGATTCCAGACAAATGCATTTTGTCACAGTGCAGAGCAACAGGACAGGAAATGCTATCAGGACTGTGTGGGGGATGACTCACTTCTGATTCTTGCTCAGACAGCTGCTTTAATCTGTGCGTAATCAAGTCATTTTTTGGAAAATACCATTTGATTTCTAGGCTTCAGCCCTAACCTATAGATACAGTAATTACCATCAGCCATGGGTTATCTGCCTGTCCGTACATGGAAGTGGATCTCTCCCTCAAAGGGGTTCTATTATTATGTTATTCTTGCAGAGGACAACGGTTTAAGCCAGGAGTGCTCAGTCAGTCAGGCAGTGCCAGTGGATTGAGGAACCGCCCTCCTCAAGTTGAGTGACCCATGACAAAAATGCTAAAATTATAGTGTGTACCAACGTGGAGCAAAAAGCAAGTGCAGTTGAGATTTGCGTCTTTCATAAACGCCAAAGAAAAGCAGTGCACATTTAGCTCACGGGATCTCATGAATATGTAAAACAGGGCGATTTTGCCACAATGCACACAATTTGAGGTGGAGATAATGCAAATTACAACGTGAAGTGAATATTTGTTTTAAGAAAACAACTTTTGCGCTGGGCAGAATAATGCAGTTTGGGTGCCAACAGATACAGACGGCGTCTCTGGAATCGACCATGGTCATGTTTGAAAACAGTTAAAGGGACTAGATGCATGCTGGTCATTTTTATACTCACTACTGCCACCTCAGGTCTTACTCGTAACTGCACTCTCTATATTAAGCTCATCCATGACGGCACTGATATCTGTGAGGTTTCAAAATCGTTACAGTACGTATTATTCGCTAACGATACAAATTTATACTGCTCAGGAGACGACTGATAATACTAAAATCGTGGTTTGATGTAAATAAATTATCTTCAAATTTGACAAAGACTAAGTTTATGGTATTCAGTAATAAAAGAAAGGCAGAAGTCAGTCTATCCATAAACAAAGTGAAAATTGAGAAGGTAAAATAAGATTTCTAGTGGTCGTCCTAGATGAGAAGTTGACATGGAAAGCTCATATATTGCATGTGAAAAAATAAAGTATCTAAAAGCTTATTTGTTTTGAATTACATTAAATACAGTTTACTGTGTAATACAATGAGAATGCTATATTGTTCAATTATTCTACCTTATTTTAATTATTGTGTAGAAATATGGGGTAATACATATCACAGCAACATAATGCCTTTTTTTCTATTACAGAAAGAGCCATTCGCATTATTTCCAAAGCAGACTTGGATGATATCATGACATGCCATTTTTTCTTTTCTACTGAACAATCTGCTGTGAATAAACATCCATATGGACCTGATTTAGACTTGACTTTATTTGTGTGGGATAAATAAGTTTATAATTCGTCAGAAAATGGCTAAAAAGAGTGAAAAATGGTGTTTCCCAAAAGATTCTGCTTTCCCCCTCAGCGAGGCCACGCCCCCTTCTATGATGCGATGCCGTCTGTATCTACGTGATGTTATAAATGTTTTCCTAAATGTTTGTGTTCGTAGATGCATTTGTGCTCTCTGAATGCTTGTTGCTATTATACATATGTCGCTTTGCATGTAATGAGTCATATATTAGTTTCACAGCTTAAACTGAATACTAGAAATGAATGCACTTTTTAAAGATGTTCTAATTTCCCGAGTTTCACCTCTTTCGGCAGAGAACTCCACCAGTGTCACCTTTTAGTGTCTGTTTTTGTGAAAAACAAAATGCCTCCAAAAATAAATTGGCTTTAAGTGCATCAACAACAATCAGTAAACATCTCTGAAAGGCCTCTTTTTATATCAGCCTGACCAAGGACGCTCACAAATTGCTATTAAAGGTCAAAATGTACTGCCGGAATCAAATGTGAGGCAAAAAGAGAAATGACAAACACTGAAAACAAGACAATTGAATCTGTCTTGGCCAGCCAGATGCTTTTTATTCATGCAGATTAAAAAGCCCGAAGGGAAATATTTATTTAAATGGAATTATTTTCTCTTATGGCAGACAAACACAGACACATGCGGATAAGTGACACAGGACCTTGAGGCAGAAACCTGATGTGCGTGAAAAAGCAAGAGAAACATTCACTGCAAATTCACAGCATTTCTAAAGGCATGGAACAGGCTGTACAACTACAATATTTCACAACTTCACAAATTCTCAGTTGTCCAGGTAGTTAAAGGTGCACTATGTAACTTTTTTAGTAAAAAAAAAAAAAAAACTTGCTATTTGTACATATTTAACCTTGTAGTGGCGTTATGGGTGCAGAGTGGCACCTTTCCTTTCCCTCACAGTGATGCTCCAGAATCCATTGTTTTGGGGATTTGGGGTTTCTGGTCAGTTTCTGGTACGAACCCCTAAAAACAATTGATTGTGGAGTTTCGTAGAGGCCTCTGTCAGGGAAAGCAAAGGTGCCACGATGCACCCATAACGCCACTAAAAGGTTAAATATGCAAAAATATCAAGGTTTTATTTTCACATCAAAAGTTGCATAGTGCACCTTTAATTAAATCTGGCAAAGAAGAGGTCTTGAATTAAATTATAATGAATGAATAAAAAAAAAAAATCGAATTATTTCTGTGATTTGAAAAGAATTCAGTTAATTCTTTAGTTAATTTTTATTCATTAAAAGTACATTGTGGCTCCTAAAAAAACACTTTCCTAAGAGACACTGCCCCGAGTGCCCCAACGACCACGGGCACCACTGATGCCTTCACCCTCCAGGCCTCTATTGCTCTGGTGCTCAAGGCCTGCTCCTGTGCAGCCATGATGAGTGCCTCTGTGCTGTATTTCTGCCCAGCTCTAATGGGGTTTCTGCAATATTCATGGTGCAACCTGGCATACAACACCCGTTTGGCATGTTTGCTGCATAAGAACCAGAGCTGACTGCCCCAGCAGCTTGTATTACCTCATAATAAGATGGCCTTTGTTGCTAATGTAACCAGGAAGCTAATAGTGTGTTTTGGAAATCACTCTAAAATCCCACACTAGAGCACCTGTGAACGCACCACACCCCTTTGCTATGGGATTAGTTAAAGGTGTGTGTTGTCGTGCTCAGGGCCGTCACTGGTGTTGGATGTTGTAAGTTTTATTCATTTATTTGCAATGTAAGGATAAGGATTCCTTTTTTAGCTCAGGGGTTAAGGGCATTTGTGCCCGTTCTGAATAGTCCTGTTGTTTGGCATTCAGAAAGTTAAGACACCAAGGTAGCTTCCCCGTTATTCACACCTCAATGTTTCACTGTTAGTTCAATCTGTCAGGGTCTAACTTTTTTTATTTTATTTTAATTTATTTTTTTGCTCAACGTTTGGCTTTTGTGCTCTTTTAATTACGTTCTTGTTCTCCATTCAACCTTGATAGTGTTTGATGTTCTGTACTTGTAAGCTGATATTAGCCGCAACAGAGACGAGTCAAACAAGTGAGATGAGGTGAGCGGTCTGGCCATGTGGTGCACACAGAACAATGTCTCTCTAAATGTGGAGAAGACCAAAGAGATTGTGGTGGACTTTCGAAGAGCGCGGGTCCAGCATGCTCCATTAACAATCAACGGTGCTGCTGTGGAGAGGGTGACCAGCACTAAGTTCCTGGGTGTGCACATCACAGAGAAGCTCTCCTGGACCATGCACACCTCTTCACTGGTCAAGAAAAAGTCATCTCTACTTTCTTCGCAAGTTGAGAAGAGCCAGAATCCCAGGCTCCGTTATGTGCAACTTCTACAGAGGGACAATGGAGAGCATCCTGACCAGATCCATCACTGTGTGGTTCTTCTACAGAGGTACTATAGAGAGCATCCCGACCAGCTCCATCACTGTGTGGTTCTTCTACAGAGGGACTATAGAGAGCATCCCGACCAGCTCCATCACTGTGTGGTTCTTCTACAGAGGGACTATAGAGAGCATCCCGACCAGCTCCATCACTGTGTGGTTCTTCTACAGAGGGACTATAGAGAGCATCCCGACCAGCTCCATCACTGTGTGGTTCTTCTACAGAGGGACTATAGAGAGCATCCTGACCAGATCCATCACTGTGTGGCTCTTCTACAGTGGGACTATAGAGAGCATCCTGACCAGATCCATCACTGTGAGGTTCTTCTACAGAGGGACTTTAGAGAGCATCCTGACCAGCTCCATCACAGCAGCGGAGAAGATCTGCAGAGCCACAATGTACTCCACCCATGTCACCCACAAAGCCATCAGAATCACCTTCAGACCCTACATCGTCTCTTCAAGGTAATGCCTTCAGGGAGGAGACTGCGGAATCCACCGACCAGGTCCAGTCGACTGAAGAACACCTTTATCCACCAGGCTGTCACGAAGCTGAACTCCCTCCCTTCCTACACTGCCCTCCCTGTGCTCCCAACCCCCCCTCCCCCCCTCGCTCCACGACAAGGACAAGAGAACGATCGTTTCAATTCATTGACAACTGAATTGACTAATAAAACATCTTTTAATCTTTATTTAATTTTTAGCCTCTCGCATCACACTGACCCAGATGTCCGGCTGCCACTGTCTATTTGACAGTCGGCCTCATATATATAGTCAGATTAAATTATATAACAAAGTAACAACGCGATTACACACGGCTTATTTCACATAATTTTTCATCTGTGTCTGCCCATTACAAAAACAACAAAAGCAGAAGGTCAGGTCGTGGAATAAGTTTTGGCTTTAGTGTTGTCTGGAGCCTGTGTCTCCTCCACAGCTCAGCACGAGGCTGCAGCTCACAGACGGAGCAGGAACAGAGGTGGGGGCCCACAGGGGGCTAAGGGGACTCAATGGGAGACACTATAGGATTAAAAAAGACTCCCCGCCAGTTTTAAGAAGTGGGGCGGTCGATCATTGGCTGTGTATGAACCCAACCTCTGGAACGCACTTTCCCCTGAGCCATCACTGAACTATCAGTATTTAAATCCCGGCTGAAGACACACTTAATAAAGCTACATCCACACAAAGACAAAACACTTAGAGTTTCAGAAACGTTCTCTGTAAATATGGAGCCATGTCGATTAATGTGTGCGTCCACATGGCTTGACTCACGCCGCAGTACATCTGCCAAAGAAATAGAACAAGACTGTACATAGTGCTGTAAACTTTTTGAATTATAAACAAAACTCCGCTGGTAAATATGAAACCTCTGGATAACAAAGGATGTGGATTGTAAGCTCACTGTCTGACCCATACTCCGGAACAGTAGGTGGCGCTAATGCTCCTTTAAACTGGTCGCCAACCGCCGTAAAACAAGAAGAAGAAGAAACCTCTCAATGGATTTATGATTGACCGAAGATACGAGGAGGTGACTTTATTCTGTCAGTGTTTTTTCTCTGTGTCACCTGTGGCTCGCTGAGGATTGTTCAGTGAAGGGAATTATAAGGTCAGTAGATTATGGATAACCGACACAACGCTAACGCTGTGATGTCATCATTTTACCTCATAAACAGCATTTTCAGATCTTTTCACTCCTAGTTTGGAAAATGTTTCATATGGATGATACGCTGGATTGATCAAATATTTGTGCGTTTAGTCCTGAGCTCGACCTCGTGTGGACGGGGCCTTAGACTGGCCTTTTGATCAACTTTTTTTTCCCTGTGTTCTGTGATGCACTTTATGCGCCATTTGGTTGTTGGAGGGTGTGGGGGGAAAAAAGCAAAGATGCTCCTCATTAAACCGAGGTTTTAAATTCCATTGCCCTAAACTCTTTTGCTATGTAAAGGATTTGTAATTTTGTCATATGTCCTGCTATCTCTATACCAGGGGTCACCAACCTTATTTCAGCTGAGGGCTACTTTAAGAGCATTAAGTTGTTCGAGGGCTACCAGTTAAAAACAAATCCTAAAGACTTAAACGTACACTGTTCACTTATAGGATATTGACCCCATATTATATTAAAATAGCTTTATTTTAAACTCATACTGAGTCACAAGAACCGAAATAACTGTAATTTTAAGAATTAGATACAAGAAAATGAAGTGTTTTACACTTTAGAAAAAGTCCCAAGGGCTACTGGACATGCCCCAAAGGGCCCCTGGGTGCCCGCGGGCACCATTTTGGTGACCCCTGCTCCATACTTTCATGTGTATGTGCTGTATTTTGATGCTCTTTTTACATAATGACCAGGGGACATGTGAAAATAGGCTTCTGGATATTTTATGTATTGGCTGTATAATTGATCAGCAAGATTTTGACTTTTTGCTTTCAAAATGTCTACTTTTCCTCCATCCTCACAGTATTTATATCCATGTTTACAAATAGAACACGCCTATTTTTCCCCCCACTCTAAATTTACAGAAGAAGCTCCATAAGCAGCATTATAAAGCAGTCGGCACTTACAGGCACTTTGCATCAAAACACCTGCAGCAACATTTCCATAGTCTCTCAGTTGTGAGAGGATGTTTACCACCTTTAAGCTGATTTATCTTTGCTCTGATCACTGAGCTCACCCTCACTCCACTCATTAATCTTGCTTCAGGAGGCAGGCAGCTGTTTATGGCAAATACACAACCTGCCCGGTAACAGAAGGCACCTGATTACCAGACTGGCCATGTGACATTTAGCTGGAGAAGACTTCTCCGGGCCTTTTTTTGTGTGAATCAAAGTTAAAACGCACAGCTTTCTTTTGATCGGCTCTAATAGAACGGGATGGGAAAGGTCAGGCGGAAATGCTTGCTCTGTCTCCACTATATCAAATGAGTCAAAAGACATTGCTAAATTGGGCATAAAAGGCTACCTAAAAATGCATTTAATTGAGCGCACAAACTGATTAAATGTTAAGTGTTACCGCTAATGATATCCACGTGGGGGGTCGGTTAGACTGCCTGATTACATTTCCCTTGTGCAGTTGTCAGTCTAAACTTATTTGATGTGCCTCCCGTGTGCCTGTGTTTACTATTCAGCAGGATGCACTTGTGTGATGAATGGGACTCATAATTGAGAACTATGCTCTTTAGCTAAATTAATAATAAAAGAGACTCTGAGTGCTGAGTTGACAACAGAACGAGTGAGCCGCACAAACTGTATGTCATGGCAACGTGAGCGATGGATGCATAGTATCTTCTAATATACACTTAAAAAGGTTTGCATGTATAGGGGCTGATGTACTTACGCTATCTGGGCCACGACATAATGGCATTGGCAGGTATAACTCCAAATACCTGTTTTGGTGTAATACTTCCACCTCTGTTTTTTGCACTCACTTGTAAATACTAAATGTCGACCCTTTTTAATTGGTTTTATGGAAATTGATTTATTCCACTCCAAATGTGTCACACATTTAACTTCTTTACAACTGCCTGTTTTAAGCCAGTGTCAACCGGTGAAATTTGACTGTAACTTGTCCAAATAAACATGGAATTTATAGAGCATACTTTGTCCAAATGCTCTCAGTACTGCCAAATGGGACTGCGGATGGAAATTAGCCTTGAGCTAAATCTGGCATATTTACAGCACTAATTGTCCATTAAAATGCACGGTCCCATTCAAATACATTAATAAATGAAATGAAATGACATTGGAACCACAGGAAAATGTAGCTTCTTCTGTACCTGCCGTCCAACCGTGGAGAAGCAATATATAGAGTTTATTTATATCGCACCTTTCACAGACAGAGAAGCCACAAAGTGCTTCACACCAAAAAAAAGATGAAGTCTGCTTTAACCGCATTAAACTTAGGAGTGACACAAACGTTACTGGAAGTTATCATCTTTTTTTTTTTTGCCTCATATCAAATCCGGGTGCAGTGACACAATGCGATTGGGACTATGTCTCTGCATGCAGGAAAGCCTCATGGTGCTCGGTAGAAGTCCAAATGTTATTAAAGTACCACAGGCAGAGCTTATTGCCGGTGCGGGTGACTCACTTTGCATGCAAATCAAATTCAGATGGTTATCGGCCCTTCTCTGATGTCATAAATGTACGTTTTCTTAGGGGACAATGGCCATGCGCTAATAATTCATCTCACATTTTTTTTTCCTTCTTTCAACTAATTGAGAACAGTTATCATCGACTCGGGGTGTGTGGGATCAGTGCAGGCGCAACGTCAAACGGAAACTTATTATTTCAGAGCTAATGTGCTCTTGGTGCTCTTAATGGGACCCTGGTTAGGTTTTTTTTAAATTAATACTGCTGCCTTTTTTGTTCACTGGACAAAACATGGTGTGGGTGTCGCTGAAAATAAATGCAAATGTGAAGAGCTCGTCAGATGCACCGGGTTTCGAAGTCATATGTGCTCATCAAGCTTTTGTTTGCAGTCATTGCATTTGAAATATATTGTAGAGATTGTACAGCATGTGATATTGTGTGGGGAGTTGCTGGCTGTAAAAAAGAATATCCCTTTATGTGTATTTATTTTTGGCTTAAAGGGGCTGTATGCAAGTTGGCCATTTTATACTCACTACTGCCACCTCAGGCCATATGTGTAACTGCACCTTCTATATTAAGCTCGTGCATGACGGCAATTCGGACCCGAAGTGACACCTTTTTAAGTGACAGTGCAGGATTTTAGAGGCAGTTGTGGTGAACAGGTCTGGGCTCATTCTACACATTAGGACATGGCTGGGACATGTAGGGGGAGGAAAATATATAATTTTAACATTTTTAAACTCCCTCTAGTCCAGGGGTGGCTAACTAGTCAGAGACCAAGAGCAGAAATGTTCAACCTTGATCCTGTAAAGAGCCACAAAGGCACCGACCATTTGCGAGATCCAGGGGTGGTACTTTATTGTGATTAAATATAATGTGTTCTGTTCTGACTGGGACAGAATAAGATTAATTTATTTTTTTAAATGCTGGGGTGTGTTTGTATGGGGGGCCCTGCCCACTGAGCCCCCTCCTCTGATTCGCCCCTCGCCCGTGCGCTCAGTGCCTGCAGCTCGGTCCTGACTGGACTGCGCAGAGAGAAGGCACTCTAGGCTGCACAAAGTTCATAAACTTTAATCAGGAGCCTCTGGAGGACGTCTGAGGTTCTGTTTTAAGTTGTATTTGTTACAGTTACTGTCACATGTGGAAGAAAAGTCAATGACTTTGCGTATTTCCGCGATACGCGATGTCGCTCTTCGCATCATATGCTACGTTAGAGCTCCGCTTTTTTCCCTTTCCTAATTTTGATCTTTCATGTAGATCATTCATGTAGAGATGGAAACCGGGTCTGTAGGAGCATGGTTGAATTTTTGGTCAAGATTCGTAAAGACTGTTTTACAGTTTATGGGAAATATGTACCAATACTCTTGTAAAGAGCAGCATTGTATTATCCAGTCATGCAAAGAGCTGCACTCTGATTGGCCAAGAGCCGCATGCGGCTCGAGAGCCACGTGTTCGCCACCCCTGCTCTAGTCCCTTTAATTAAAAAAATAGAGGTATGATTTATTTGGGCACTGTGATTTCATCCTAAATAAATACATACTGTCATTTTTATTTCTGAGCACACATCATGGACACGCATGCTGCCTTATAAATAAACATTTCCCTCGCCATGGCAACCACTGCCATACATTAACGCCAAGAAAGGTGGTTTGGATGCAAAAACAAGAAGCCTGGATGAGATGGGAGCATATGCCACCACGCTGTATACGCATCAATCGTGTGCCAGTTGAGTGTCGATATGCATCACATGACTTGGCATCAAAATGGCCACTTCGAGTAAAGCCACGAAGACGAGGGAGACCCCATTTAATGTTGAACACCCCTCGCGCCAGGAGAGTCCACTGTGCAGCTTTGCATACCGGTGTCGATTAAAAATGGATGTAAGAAAATTCTTCGTGACCCAAGTGTAAAAAGTGGATAAATAACATATATTTCATTTGCATGCGGTTGGAGATGCTTCAGGACGTGGCTGCCCCATGTGAAAGAGAATCTGGTGAGCTAAATCTGTGACTGTGGGTTAAAGTTATAAACCTTAAAAGAGAAATATTGAACGAGTATTGTGGGAGAACACGCAACTACAGAGAAGCAAACCCTTAATCCCAAAATTGCAAGTTGTTTATTTTCATGACGATAAAGCATGAACATACTTTACTTTTACATAATCCCTGAGTGTGCCGCCCTGTAAATAAAAGTCTTGGGATGCGCCCACTCGCAGCCCCCGTCTCTGTTGTGCTACTCAAAGTGAACAGCGGAAAGTGACCTTTTGAAGCTCATTAAATATCAGCATCTTCTGAACTTCACCGAAAATCTTGTAAATATTCGGAGTGTTTTTGAAGAAGGCAAGATATTGAGATAGTGGATGTAATTAGCTTCTGACAGTCGGCGACGGCAGAAGTTCTGAAGGTTTAATTGGCTGTAAGGTGTGAAAGTGGTAGATGTAAGGCAAAAATAACTTATGTTTTTTCGGTGAAAATGACAACTGTGGAAGTTGCCAACCAGTTGCTTAAAGTCTTGTAACGCGTTGCAGATGCCGAAAACAAACTTAGGCCATTATAAACATATTATAATAGTCTGTGTCTCCAGCCCTTTTCAAGTTTCTCTGCAAAGACTTTCTTCTTTTTGTTAGAGAGATGCAGAGGCAGAATAGTTATCCCTCCGTCCTACAGGTGAGGACGTTTTAGCAATTGCTGGGTTGCAGGTGACATCACAGCATTCTAAAGGCCTATACTATTATATAGAGGAAAAATAATTTTGTTTTTGAGGACATTGTTGGTCTTGTACAGAGAGCTCATGGACCCAGTGACTGATATTAATGATCATTTTTCAAATTCATACATTTTCTTTTTGGCTACAACTTGTGAAAGTGTAATGCTGTTAATAGGAAAAAACTGGCTCCTGCCCCCCCGTTGGGTCCGATGACATCATCATATTCTAGAACCTGCAGCCCAGCAATAAATTGTCAACTTTTTGGAGACGAAAGTCTTATATATTAATATTATCCCAAAATGTTCTAATGGAAGAAGAGTTTAAAGCCATGGAGTTTGATGAGAGTGAAACACAGTTTGTGACAGGCGCCATGTCAGTTCACAGTAATTAACATTTATCAGTCTCCCAGACAGACCTTTCCCCAAAATGAGCCTGGATGTGTGAGGGCGACCACACTCTTTACCTGCCCTCTGCTCACCCATCACAGCAATTTGTACTGAACAGAGAGCTGGGGTCCAGGCAACTGAGAATACTCAGAGGACGAATAGTTTCATATATGCTAATGCTGTGCACCGTCACTGATGTACTTCAACCAAAGTAATGTGCGGAATACAAACAATGTGAATGTGACTAACTTAGTTTCCCCTAGGGGTTCACCTTAAGAATAAAAAGGACCTTACCAGCCTAAAGCTTGATCGAAAAATAGCGTCGCGTCTGCTGCTGTCATGTTTGATCTGTAAATAAACTTTTTTTTAAAATCCGTAAATAAACTACAAGCTTCCGTATATCAAATAGCTCGTCATCGTCTTGCCGTCCCTCCTCGTTCTGCGATTGGTTCCCAAATCCATGCGAAAATTTCGGCCATGGTCCACAGGCTGCTGTGCAGTTCCAAATGATTCGAGCGCACACAGCAGTCTGGCGTTAGCCAGGTTAGTCAACATCTGCACCTCTGACACAACTTTTGGTGTGTGTTGCTCCTCTTTCCTCAATAAACAGGGAATTAACACAGGTGAATGTCTCTTCTTTACAGACAGATACATGATTTGATGGTTATACACTGAAATATCTATCACAGCAGAGATGAAAAGTCTCAAAGAAATACTCTTCATCATGTTGAGCACCAGGGTTTGAAGAGGAAACTGTTTTGAGTTGTTTGAGCCCTTGTTTGTCTCCATCTGTAATCATCGCTAGTGTGGAATATTACAGTATTTAGGCAATGTTTTTCTTGTTTGTAACTCAGTTTGACGTTCCATCTTATGTTGTCTGGTCTATAGCCAAGGGGGAAGAAAGCCTTTCATAGGAATCACCATTTTTCACTCACATACCGCACACCTCAATGCGCCTTACGAAGAAGAAAAGCAAACATGTTGCATTGAAAGATAAAGCACTATGGACTATAAACATACAGTATGTATCAAACACCAATAGAGCCAAGCTAAAATCGGCTCTGTACAGATGTTTCTTCACAACAAATTGTTCAGTAGAAGCAAAAAACGGCACTCATTAGCATAATGAGTATATATTATTTGCTCCTCTCCACGTCTCTGTATCTTTACTAGAGAAATATTCATAATTCAGCATTTGTTTAAATAATAGTGGTGAACTAGGAGAAGGTTAAATTTCTCTCGTTCTCTTTATTTGTTTCCCCCCTCTGGCTGCTTCGAGGATGACCAATTGACGCTGTGCGTAACTTCAATTCATAACAACGACAACAATGACTTCCTGTTTCGATCCAGCACGCCAAAACAAAAGCACCATCTCATTCATTGGTTCAGCAGTTAATTAGATCAACTTTCTTTCTGCCAAACTATTAACAGACAATAGTGTTAGAAAAACAAAAAACACCCACATCCAGTCACAATTAGTACATCTGGTGTAAGTAATAAATACTTTTTGGGAGCTATACATTTGTGCGGATACTTTTTTCTCAAACTATTAACAGACAAAACACTTAAAATGTGTGTATTTAATTATATTCTTGTAATGTTGCAAGTACCTGCTGAACTAATCAATGAGACGAGCTGTGTGCGTTTATTTTGGTGTGCTGGATCGAAACAGAAAGTCACTTCTTGGGCGGCGTTGTTATGATTTGAAGCTATGCACAGAGTCAATAGGTTGGGTTCACGTTTTAGGATTCTATTTCAGTTGGAGGGCAGGTGTCAATACAAATCTATGGGAGCAAAACAGTTTTTGAAAGAAATTTCCAAAATGAAAATGTCCAAATGTTTTCCCTGATTATCACTTAATAGTGATTTGATTCCCAAACCCGCCATATATTTTTTTATGGCTGAAAGTCCTTTCTACCAGCCAAAAACACAAATATGTTTTTGAATATTGTCTTCACTTTTGGACACCTTTGTGAGGAAATAATTAGATCATAGCTCATATGAGCTGAAAGAGAGGACTTCACTTTCTTTCATGTGATTTGGCTCAAGAATTACAGAGAAATTAGCAATTAAATAAGAGTAGTAATCTGCATTTTGAGCGTTACCATGGTTACCGCAATGGAATTTTCAGTTGACCTCCACCTCAATTTTAAACTATGGGCTCTTTAGAATATGGTGATGTCACATGAACGCAACCTATTCCAAAGATGCATTCTATTGTATCTATTTGAGGTTCCATTCTGATTTAAACAAAAACAAAACCTCATGGCATCATCGTCATGGCAATATTAGTCCCTCACGTTCCGGAAGGCGTTTCTGATTGGATGGGATTGGTTAGGCATGTTACATGTAACATGTGAAGTTGAGAGCTGCCATTTTGTTCCAGCCATTTGCCCAGAGAGACGGATTATTTTTGCTTACGTCGACACAGCGGATATCAACTGTCACCTGATGGAAACTACGACAAACATGGATTTCTCTGGTAAGTATCTTTTAAATAGTTTTGTGGTTTGGGAGTTGGTTTAAGCGGTACAGTACATGTTCTGAAGGTCTCCTCTGAGACTTTGCACTTTCCAGAGAACTTTTGTTAACAACTGTCTTGACAATTGATGTTATTATTACAATAGTTTATCCATGTTTCATTACATTTAAACAAAACAACTCCATAAAACACTAAACTGGTTACAAAACAAGACTCAAATGGGAGAACATTTAGAAATGCTATGTTTATGTGCGACCGTGGTTCCCAAAGTGAGTTCCTTCAGATTTCGTGGGCATTTTTCCAGCAAACAAGGGTTCAGTCCATAAACAAACATTACCGTATCGGAAAGAATATTTAGGTTAGAGGGCGGTAGAAGCACACAGCGGTGCACACGATTGTAAAGTCAGACCCAGGCGAGTGGGAGGAGGGCGGGAACAGATGCAGCAAAACCATTTCCTACACGCAAAGATAATAGCAAAATGGATTTAACAGATCAGAAACTCACTTAAGTAGTGCATAAGTTGCGGAATTAAGGAATAGTTGCGTTGATTGCGTGAAACGTAGTGGGGAGGGACTAAAAGCCTGTCAGGTGCACTGAAGCATGGGCGTAGGTTTGCATGGGGACCATGGGGACATGTCCCCACCAATATTTCAGGATGGCCAAGTTGTCCCTCCATCTTTCTCAAAGACTTGAGTCTCTCTTTAGGCTTGGGAGAGGATGATCGGCATCACAACACTTTTTGTTTCATGTTGATTGGGCAAATATTCACGGATATATTCATATTTTCGGGTTGCTTTATTACATGAGGCGCATTTACGTGTCCGACGGAAACATGTGATGTTTCTCCTTTATTTTGTTTCAAATGCTTCATATGCTCTTTCCATAACTTCTTTTATTAAAAAGTTAAGTGGGAGAGGAGAGCGGCTTCTGTTCCATGCTCTCTGAGTGCAGCAGAGAGCATGGCCAGCTTAGAATCATCTCGAGGGAAGGCAGGTAACTTGACAAGATGTGCCACAGGTCTGACGAAGGTTTTGTCCTTTACTTGAACTTCCGCGGCCCGGACTTTGTGATCACTTCCGTGCAGGATCGTCTTGACTGTTCCAACGGCCAGCATGACGACAGTTCCAACCTTGAGATTGTCCTTGTCCTCTGTCCATTTGTTACGAGTTTGCAGAGCAGGCAAGAATTTCTGTGTGAAACATCTCCAGAACTGATCACTGAGGATTTGACTATGTCTCCACCGTTTTCTGCTCAAAAGGTCAGATTCAGGGTACACAACCTGCGGTAAAGCAGAATCATGCCGCCCCATCAAGAGAGTATTTGGTGTAACGGGATCTGGGTCGGCGATATCTGATGATGCATAACCCAAGGGTTTGGAATTTATTATTCCTTCGATCTCCACTAGCACCGTTCTCAACACTTCTTCAGGGACAACTTGCACTCCCAAGGTGGGCAGATTTCACGGATCTTATCTCTCTCTCCCACACTCCTTCGAAGTGTGGGGCCTTTGGTGGGTTGAAGTGAAAATCAATCTGTTGCGAGGCCAGCTGAGTTTTGAGAAGGGGTGTTAATTCATCAAATGCTCGCTCTAACTCTGCATTGCCTCCCTTGAAATTTGTCCCTTGGTCAGAATAAACTTCATGGGGTTTACCTCTCCTGGCGATTAACCTGCGCAAGGACATCAGGAAGGCATCGCTGTCGAGGCTGCAAAGGAGGTCGATGTACACAGCTCTGGTTGTTAAACATTTATACAGTATGCCCCAGCGTTTCTCAACTCTTCTTCCTACTTTGACCTCTATGGGGCCAAAACAGTCCATCCCTGTGGAATAGAATGCTGGATGGTGAAGTCTGAGGCGTGCTGGAGGCAGATCGGCCATTTTGGGTATCTCTGGCTTAGCTCTCCATTTTTGTCATTCTGGACATTCATGCTGGAGCTTGCGTACTGCTTGGCGCCCTCTTAATATCCAATAGCGCCTGCGTATCTCCGCAAAGACTCGCTCAGCTCCTGGGTGGTGTAGCTCCTCATCATACGCTTTGATGATGAGTTTGGTGATGGGATGTGCTGGATCAAGGACAATTGGATGGAGGGCATCTGGAGTCAGAGTACAGTGGTGGATACGGCCACCAACTCTAATCAGCTCCCTTTCTTGATCCCATTCAGGTGACAGTTTCAGCAGATGACTATCAGATAGTACAGGTTTACCAGTCTTTAGATACTCCACTTCTATAGGGAAACTGTCACTTTGTGCTTTTCTTAGTGTTCTTAGTTCAGCCTGGCGGAAATCTTCTGCTGAAGGGCTATTATCTTTGCTGGCCGCCCCGTGCAAGCTATGGGCGGTGGCCTTCACTAAATCTTGGAAGAGGCTGAGATGGTGTGGATCGGGCAGAAGAGAAGCTGTGCTTTCTGAAATCTGGCCACAGAACACAGATTTTCTCATCTCTTCAGAAACGTCCTTACCTGCGACATCTGGTAGGACTGGCCACTTCAACGAGTGTTGCCTCAGGAACTCTGGACCTTGGCTCCAGTGGATGTTTTGAGGTAGGCAAGAGTCTTTCCACGCGTGATGTCATCTGCGGGATTTTTTTGTGAGGTTACATAACGCCATGACTGTGGATTTGTTAACTCTTGTGTTTCGGCTACCCTGGTCCCGACAAACACTTTGTAAGTAAGTAAGTAAGTAAGTAAGTAAACTTTATTTGTATAGCGCCTTTCACAGACACAGAGTCACAAAGCGCTTCACAGTGTTAAAACATAATTATAAAACAGCATATTCATTGCAATAATTCAAAATTCAGTGGTGTCAGTATTACATCAGCCGGACTCAAATGCTTTCTCAAACAGATGGGTTTTGTACTTACAGGACTCTGATTGCAGCCAAGTGAGAACTGTTGTGGAGTCAGTCCAGTAGTCGTGTATCTCCAGAGTGAGCTCCCTTTTCAACACTGCTGCAAGTTGAGCTCCACTCAGAGCAGCACTGGGCATTGAAAGTTGTTTTTTGGGTGCCACGTGTGATCTAGCTGCTAGAAAGGATACTTGTGTGCCGCCTTCTTCAGAACTGGTGCAGAGGTAGCTCACTGACCCATATGCTTGCTCTGAAGCATCACTGAAAGTGTGAACTGTCCTGTTGCAGGTGGAAGGGTTGGAGTGTGAGTCAGTGTAGCACCTTGGGAAGGAGATCTCTGTGAGGCTGGAAAGTTCCTCTTCCCAGGATGTCCATGCTTTGAGCAGGTCCTCTGGCAAGTCAGGGTCATCCCATTCTCGTTTTTTCATCCAAAGCTTCTGAACCAGGATCTTGGCTCTTGTGATATACGGGCTGATGTATCCCAATGGATCGAACTGACTGGCGAGAACTTTGTAGATGACTCTCATAGTGGACTGCTCTTTGACTGAAGGGGCTGGCTTGTAGCTCAAAGTATCTGGACGGCAATGCCACATGAGTCCTAAAGCTAACTAGCTGTGGGTCATGACTGTTTTGGGTGAGCCAAAGTTTTGCACTCTCTAATGTGCACTCCGCCGGTAGGTGTTTGATCACTTCTGGGTGGCTAGTTGCCCATTGCCGGAGTTCAAATCCACCATCTGCAAGTAGACTCCATAGCTTGTTGGCTAGTGACTTGGCCTGTTCGACTGAAGGTAGACTTTGTAGCCAGTTGTCTACGTAGAAGCAGCGTTCAACTGCTGTTTGCACGTCTTCATTGGGCTGACTATTGTTTGTCACGTGGGTTTGCAAAGCAAACGTTGCACAGCAGGGGCTTGAGACAGTTCCAAATGGCAGAACTAACCACTGGTACACTTCGGGAGGTTCAGTATTGTTGTTCCGCCAGAGAAACCTCAGATATGGCTGGTCTTCAGGCAAGAGACGTACCTGGTGGAACATCCCCTTTACGTCGCTACTGATGGCCACCACATTTTCTCTGAATCGCAGCAAGACTCTAAGCAGACTTGAACTGAGCGTAGGGCCCGGAAGCAAATGCTCGTTCAATGACAGTCTTTTGTACTTGAATGAACAGTTAAATACTATTCGGTTCTTAGCATTGTGAGATACCATGTGATGGGAAATGTACCACCCTGGATTGCAGTCAGCTTCAGCAAGTGCAATCTTCTTGACATATCCTGCAGTGAGAAGTTTATTGATTTCCTCTTTGTAGGCGACAATCTTGCTTGCTCATTTGCCAGCCGTTTCTCTGTACCGCATAAATGGGGAAGTACAGCTTCTTTGGGGGCTTCAAGCTGAGGTTAGTTCTTTCTCGAAAGCAAAGGTGTAGCATATCTTTGGACACCATCTACTTCAACCCTGACTGTTCTTTCCGCCAATGTCTTAAGTGCTTCTGAGTCTTCTCTTGACCTTGTTACGACTTTCTCACTTCGATACGGCAAAATGTCCAGCTGCCATAAGCGTTCGACGTGCGTGAAGAGGTCGGCTTGAAGCAGGTGAGTGGTGGTGAATAAGCATTGTGCAGAGGGGAGAGAATGCTTTAAATATCTTGAAGGGCCTTGTAAAGTCCATCCCATAGCAGTCTTGACTGCAGCCGGGCCATCTGGGGGCCCGCATCGGACTGGCTCTGTTGGGAGGATGAGGTGAGGATGGTCGGACCCTATTAGCAGGAGAAGCTGTGCATGATCAATGACAGGGATTGGCAAATCTTTGAGGTGGTGATATTTTCTCTTGAGGGCAGCTACTGGGTAAGAGTGGCTTCCCAATGCTAGCTCTTTAGCTGTAAAGGCATGCTCTATTTGGTACTTGTGATTGGGACTGGCAGCAGAGAATACTGTGAATGACACAGAGGCACCATGGACAGTACAGACGTCTTGACGCACCGTGCGCAGGTGCAAATCCTCTGGACTCCCACAGAGGCCTAAAGCTTGAGCTCCATCGTGAAGTAAAATAGTACGCTACGATCCATCGTCAAGCACAGCATAAATATCGACCAATGAATCTCCGTTTCTTAGGATAACTCGGATGACTTTGAGCAACACTTTGTTGTTGCTAGTTGGTCTATCCACATACAGCGTTTCAACTGTACACTGCGTTCCAAATTATTATGCAAATTGGATTTTTGTGTCAAAAAGGTAAAAAAAAACAATAATAATGAAACTCATGGATGGTATTGTGTCTCGGGGCTCTATGAATCACTGACATTAATCTCAGAGACCTGGGATGATTAGTTTTCAGGTTAAGCCTAGTTAAGGGAAAACTACTGAAAAAGGGTGTTCCACTTTATTAAGCAGATCATCATTTTCAAGCAATATGGGAAAGAAAAAGGGTCTTTCTGCTGATGAAAAGCGTGAAATAGTTGAATGCCTTGGTCTAGGTATGAAAACCTTCGATATTTCATGAAAGATTAAGCATAATCATCATACTGATAAGAGATTTGTGGATGATTCAGAGCACACTCCGGTTTGTGCAGATAATGGCACAATATGGACAGTTTCTGCCAGACAAACACATCAGATTAGGAGAACAGATGCTACAAAGCAGCATACAGGTATTTGAAGCTGCTGGTGCCTCTGGAGTCTCCCGAACATCAAGGTGTAGGACCCTCCAGAGGCTGCAGTTGTGCATAAACCTTCTATCCGGCCTCCCCTAAACTGTTAATTGAAGCTGATGAACAGAAACGGCTGCAACGGGCTCAGAAATACATGAGGACTCATTTTCAAACAGTCTTGTTCACTGATGAGCGCCGTGTAACCCTGGATGGTCAAATCAATGGAGTAGTGGATAGTTTGTGAATGGCCACAATGTCCCAACAAGGCTGTGACGTCAGTAAAGAGGTGGCGGAGTCATGTTTTGGGCCAGAATCATGGGGAGAGAGCTGGCCGGCCCCTTTAGGCCCTTTTAGGCTGCCTGAAGGTGTGAAAATGACCTTTGAAAAATATGTGGAGTTTCTGACTGACCACTGTCTTCTATGCTACAAAAAGAAGAGCCGAGCTTTCCCTAACAAAATCCTCTTCATGCATGACAACGCACCATGTCCTGCTGTAAAGAATACCTCTCCATCACTGGCTGGTATGGGCATAAAAGGAGAGAAACTCATGATGTGGACCCCCTCCTCCCCTGACCTCAACCCTATTGAGAACCTTTGGAGCCTCAACAAAAAATCCTTCTATGAGGGTGGGAGGCAGTTTTCATCCAAACGGCAGCTCTGGGAGGCTATTCTAACATCCTACAAAGAAATCCAAGCAGAAACTGTCCAAAAACTCACAAGTTTAATGGATTTAAGAATTTTGAAGCTGCTATCACACAAGGTCTCCTATGGTAAAATATAACTTGACCTGTTAATATTTTTTGTATTGAAATAGCTTTTGATTTAAGTAAATATGACCTCCTAATGCTGCAAATTCAACAAATGACCATTTTCAGTTAATTACAAGCTTTAAAATGTACTGAAACGATGAGTTGCATAATCATTTGTAACAGTGGATTTTGAGGTTTTTACTATATTTTTTTTTTGAAAAAAATACTGTTTTCACTGGGAGATTTTTTCAACCACATTTAAATTATCCTCTACCAGTTAAAGACTTGAAAATTATGCTGACTCTCATTTGAATCTTAGAATAATGTCATTTGCATAATAATTTGGAACGTAGTGTAGAACTGACTGCAGGGGTGCTGTATGTGGTGACTGGACTGCTGAATGTGGAAGTGGTATCCTGACTTGCATTTACCTCATGCAGCACCTCCAAGTGTTTTCCTTTAAATTTCTTGCACCTTGCCTTTAGAGTGCATTGTGATAATAAGTGGTCGCGTCCACATCTCCAGCATCTCTTATTTGAACGAAACCATTTGTCTAATTGCTCCTTTGTGAGGATTTTAAAGTTTGTGCACTGGTTGATGAAATGTTGTGTTGTGTAAGATAAGATAAGATAAGATAAGATAAACCTTTATTGATCTCACAAAGGAGAAATTCACTTGTTACAGTCGGCATTCAAGAAGGTCACTCAGAGTTAATAAAGTGCAGCTGATTATTGCTGAGATTATTGCACATGCTACTTTACAGTCGTATTGTACAGTCTGACAGCAGTGGGGATGAAGGCTTTGCGGTAGCGCTCCGTCCTGCACTGAGGGTGTCTCAGTCTGCCACTGAGAGAGCTGCACAGCTCTTCTACAGTCCCGTGCAGTGGGTGGGAGGTGTTGTCCATGATGGAGGTGAGCTTGGCTAACACCCTCCTGTCCCTCACCTCCTCCACAGAGTCCAGGGGGCAGCCCAGGACGGAACTGGCCCTCCTGACCAGCTTGTTCAGTCTGTTCTTGTCCCGCTCTGTGCTGCCCGGGGCCCAGCACACGGCAGCGTAGTGGAGAGCAGAGGCGACCACAGAGTCATATAAAGTCCTGAGCAGAGGCCTGCTCACTCCGAAGGACCTCAGTCTCCTCAGAAGGTGGAGGCAACTTTGGCCCTTCTTGTACAGGGAGTTGGTGTTGTGGGACCAGTCCAGTTTATTGTTGAGGTGAACACCCAGTACTTGAAACTGTCCACCTCCTCAATGTCCTCCCCCTGGATGTTCAGCGGTGTGTGCGGTAGTGGCTTCCTCGTGAAGTCGATCACCATCTCCTTCGTCTTACTGATGTTCAAGCACAGGTGGTTGGGCTCACACCAGTCCACAAAGTCTAGGATGACTGACCGGTACTCCAGGTCGTTCCTCTTAGACACACAGCCCACAATGGCGGAGTCGTCGGAGAACTTCTGGAGATGACAACTGTCCGTGTTGTATGTGAAGTCCGATGCGTAGATGGTGAAGAGAAACGGTGAGAGGACGGTGCCCTGAGGGGCCCCGGTGCTGCAGACGACCACCTCAGACTCACAGCTGCGCAGCCGCACATACTGTGGTCGGTCCATGAGGTAGTCGATGGTCCAAGCAGTGAGATGTTCATCCACTCCCGCGTCCTCCAGCTTCCCCCGCAGCAGCGCCGGCCTGATGGTGTTGAAGGCACTGGAGAAGTCAAAGAACATGACCCTCACAGCGTTCCCGGCGAGCTCCAGGTGCGTGAGCGCCCGCTCCGACAGGTAGATGACAGCGTCCTCCACTCCGATGTTGGGTCTGTAGGCAAACTGCAGCGGGTCGAGGGTGGGGCTTACCACAGAGCGGAGGTGGGTGAGGATGAGCCGCTCCATCGTCTTCATCAGGTGGGAGGTCAGGGTGACTGGTCTGTAGTGAGCTGGTTCCCTGGCGTGCGCTGTTTTAGGAACCGGGATCAGACAGGAGGTCTTCCACAGGACGGGGACCTTCTCCAGGCTGAGGCTCAGGTTGTAGATGCGGCAGAGGACCTCGGAGAGCTGGTCTGCGCAGGTCCTCAGCAGCCTGGGACTGATGCCATCTGGTCCTGCAGCTTTCCTCCACTTCAGTCGCCTCAGCTCCCTCCTCACCTGGTCCGGTGTGATGGAGAGGGGGGAGTGAGGGGGGGACAGGTGTGGGGGTGGACTGCCGGGGGTGGGGCAGGTGCTAGAGGAAGTCCGTATGGTAGGGGCTGGAGACGTGGGTGCAGGGGGGCTGGAGGCAGGTGAAGGTGGTCGCGGGAGGGGGGCAGTGTCCACTGGGCTGGAGACGTGTGAAGAGGAGGGAGTGGGTGGAGAATCAAACCGGTTGAAATGTTCGTTGAATTCATCCGCCCCGCGCTGGTCTCCATCAGCTGTCCCTCTGGCACTCTGTCCAAAACCGGAGATGTTCTTCAGTCCCCTCCATACGTCTCGTGCGTTGCCCTGTGCCAGCTTCTGCTCCAGCTTCTCGCCATAGTCCTTCTTGGCCTTCCTGATCCTCCACTGGAGTTCATGCTGGACTCTCCTCTGCTCCTCTCTGTCCCATGAGTTGAAAGCCCTTTTCTTTTGGTTCAGGAGGGCTTTAAGTTCAGGGGTCACCCAGGGGTGGTTGTTGGAGAAACACCGTACCTTCCGGGTTGGTACAGTGTTTTCCACACAGAAGTTGATGTAGTCTGTGATGTAGTGGGTCAGGCCTCTTCTGTGCGGGCTCCCTTCGCACCTTGGGTGTGTAATCCAGCCGCAGTAGGACGAGATTGTGGTCTGAGCGTCCGAGCGGGGGGAGGGGGCCAGAGGTGTTAGCGCCCTTCACATTAGCATACAGAAGGTCCAGGGTCTTATTGTTCCTTGTGTGGCACTTAACCTACTGCATGAGTGTGGGGATAGTGGCGGAAAGAGAGGCGTGATTAAAGTCACCGGTGATGAGCAGCAGGGCGCGGGGATGACGCATCTGGGTCTGGGTCACGGTACTGTGGATGCACTCACAGGCTGCGGCGGTGTCAGCCGAGGGGGGGATATACAAGCACAACACGACCATGTGTGAAAACTCCCTTGGTAGATACCTAGGCCTCATGCTGACGATGATCATCTCCAGGTCTCGGGTGCATATCTGTTCTTTCACGTGCGCGTGGCCGGGGTGGCACCATCTCTCATTCACAAACACAGCTACTCCCCCGCCTTTCTTCTTTCCGCTCCCCTTCACACACCGGTCTGCGCGCGCAAGTTTAAATCCGTCCAGGGAAACCACAGAGTCCGGTATATTCCCGTTCAGCCACGTCTCCGTAAAGCACATCAGTCCGCACTCCCGATAAGCTCTCTGATGTCGGGTTAGTGCGGCCAGCTCCTCGGTCTTGTTCGAGATGGAGCGCACATTACCCAGGATGACTGAGAGTAGCCATCTTCTCCTCTTGCGTCCACCTCTGCAGCCTCTGCGTTTTCTGCGTGTCTCGGCGGGGATCACCGGCCTCTCCACATGCATGAAAGCTGAGTCCTTGAGTCCAAGAAGCTGCTCCCGTGAATAAACAAGAGGACCTCGTGTGTCACTGTGGCAACAAGAACAACAAGAAGGAGACGCGGATCCCAAAAGTGCCGAAGACATCACAAATAAAAGGGAAAAGTGCAACAAAAACAGCTTCCCATGTGCACAAATGCACAATGTCTAGTCTACTTGAAGACAATTTTAAAAAACACGTTTATAAATAAAAGATAAAAGCAAAAAGTATAAAAGAGGTAACAGAGCCGACATAACTAGCTGCCAGCAGGGGCTGGCGCCATAGCAACAAGTGTTGCAGAATGGGCAGAATTTAGTTGGTTCCCTTACATTTTCCTTGGGTTCGCAATTAGCCGGTTGCTTTTCTGTCTGCTTCTGCTCACTGCCATGGAGCACAAAGGTGCTTTTAGGCCTCTCGCGCTCTTTATCATGATGTTCGAGTGTCACCTCATAGTCTTTTAAGTAGATAGGAGGTTGAGTTGAGCGCTTTGGCCTGGTTGCCGCTTCTTCTTGATCGGACATCTTTGTCTGCAGTATTTATCATCCGGCTCGAAGGACATGAAAAGTATTTGCTGGTGTAAATGAATAGTTATGAAGGCGATAACCGCTGCAGTAGGCCTGTTAGAGCCTAATGTTGTCCTTATGAAATGACCAGGTCAATACGTTCTTTTGTTGAATTTACTTTGTTGAATTTTCAAATATAGGTATGTGTGGTTTCTGCAAACACAGAAAATACAAAATACAGAAATCAGTAAACAAGTGTTACACATGTATGTGCTATGCTAATTAGCTGTAATATGCTTAACAATAGAAACACTACTACAAGTCATACTAAGCACATAAACATCAATAAATTGTCTTATGGAGACACTTACTTGATAATTCATGCACACAACAGTATTTTCTATATTTGAGGGAGAACTCAAACCAACATGCCTCTTTTTCTTAGAGGAAAAACGTGGGCCTTAACCCTAGGTTCAAGCGTGGGGCCAGACATGATGTGAGCCTTAAGCATGTCTCGATGCACGCTTGCAGATTGGAAATCGGAGCAACCTTATAGACCGACCCTTCCCCAGTGGGGGCCCTCACCACTTGAAACAGGTCAGGGTGCCAGATGTCTTGAATTTTGTGGCGCCCCCTAAAGCTATGGTCTCGCAGATAGACCAACTGACCTACCTGCAAAGGGGCTTCCCTGACCCGGAGATCATGCCTTTCCTTCCTGCGGCCAGCATTTGCCAACAGTCGTTCCCGCGCACTAGCGAAGGCCACCTTGAGCTTCGAACAATGCTCTGACACCCAATTCTGCACCGTCCCAGGAAGGGGATCCGGTACTTGACCAAGAGTGAAATCAACCAGAAGGTTGGACTCACGCCCAAACATCAAGAAGAATGGCGATTCCCCAGTGCTCTGATGAGGCATGGTGTTATACGAGAAAAGCACCTGAGGAAGGCAAGAAGCCCAGTCATGTTTCCAAGAAAGAGGTAGGGTCGTCAGGAGATTGTGTAGGGTACGGTTGAACTGTTCACATTGACCATTCCCGGCAGAGTGGTATGCGGTGGTTCGGGACTTTGCTACCCCGTACAGGTAACAAAGCTGCTGAAGAATGACAGCCTCAAAACATCGTCCTTGATTTGAATGTATGCGGCTTGGAACGCCGAACCTATAGAAGCACTCCTGGGTGATCACACAGGCAACAGTGGGGGCCCGTTGGTCACGAGTGGGAATAGCCGTGGTGTATTTAGTAAATATGTCAGTCATGACTAACACATTCTCCAGCCCATATCGAGTTGGCTCTAACAAGTTGAAATCAATAGCCAAGATCTCGTTGGGTCGAGAAGCGAGGAAATGACCCGTAAAACTGTGGGGCACTGGTGCAGAGTCCTTAGCAACCTGGCAACGTTCACACAGCTGCACCCACTGCTTAATGTTGGAAGACATCAAGGCCAAAAGCATCGCTGGCGCACCAGTTTAGTGGTTCTCTCAATGCCCTGGTGGCCATGTTCCTGATGGAGCAGCTGAAGGGTCTGCTCCCTGAGTGCTACAGGTAGGAGGAGCTGGAGGCTTTCTTCTCCCCCGTCGGGCCGTAAAAGCTAACGGTACAATACCCCTTCTCTCTCCACGAAGCGATCCCAATGCTGGAGGAGGGTCAAGGAAGCTCCTATCTTGCATGCATAGAGCACTTATTGTAACTCATTCACTGAGGCACAAATGTGTTTGATGCACTTAATTAGAATAATAGGGATATATGAATATGTCCTTAGGGAGTCCAATATAGGTACACCTCCCCAACGTCCTACCACAGTTTTGCATGGAAGTTCAAGCTTTGACAAATAAACATATGTATGATAATGTTTACTTAGCTGTATTATATTTCTTCTGCAGATGAACGTTCATGCAGTGTGTGGGGTGGAGTGAGGGGCGTGGGTGAGGAGGGAAAGCCAGTTGACGGTAGGGGGATGCAGAGCAGGTTCATTACTGACACCTATACTGAAAAAAACATACATCATATTTTCCGGACTATAAGTTGCACTTTTTTCATAGTTTGGCTGGGTGCGTCTTATACTCTACAATGTGATTTTCTTTTTTTTTTTTTATTGGAAATATATAATTTTATGCCACTAGAGGGAACTGCAGGCCAATCGAGCAGCAGAAAGAAAGTTTGGAGTGAGCGAGAAACCTGTGAGGGACTGGCGAAAAGCGGAGGTTGCTCTTAACGCAATGAAGAAAACAAAAAAGCTAATCATGGGCGAACATGGCACAGTTAAGGAACGAGTGTGTGACGTTAACATACCAGACACCTATTTGGTTTGTTGTTTATGCTTCATGTAGCAAACCATCAATGTGTTACGTTAGCATACCGTACTTTCTTCATTAGACAATTTTTGGCTAGAGTGTCTTATACTCCGGAGCGATTTATATGTTTTTTTTTCTTCTTCGTTACACATTTTTTATCTTATGCTGGAGTTTTTTCTTACGGCATTCAAACTCCACACAGAAAGTCTGAACATTGGATATTCCTGAGGTGAGTGTGAAAACTATTGAGCTGCCATATCTTGAATATGTTTTCTCTGCCTGGATGTTTGACGTACAGTGGGAACCGGATGTTTACATACACTTAATAGAAAGACACTTTTGTATTTTTTTCTCACTGACTGACATGAAACGAGAATTTACTTTGATTTTTTATTTTTTTTGGTCAATTAGAATTATTTTTATTTATTTATATTTGCTTAAATGTCAGAAGAATGAACAAATACAACATTTCTGAAAAAATAAAAAACAAGAATAAATAAATAAATATATATTTTATTAAAAAAGGTCTTCCTCACCCTCCGCGGGCGGTCTCTTTTTCCTCCAAGCTCGGATCTACCAGAGGCCTGGGGGCTTGAGGGTTCTGTGCAGTATCCTTGCAGTTCCTAGAGCTGCACTTTTCTGGACTGAGATGTCTGATGTATTTCCTGGGATCTGCTGGAGCCACTCCTCCAGTTTGGGGCTCACTGCCCCGAGTGCCCATACTCTGCACAGATGTTCCTGTACACTATACCAGCCACGTAATATGAAACCATTAGAAAATTCAATCTCTCATTCTTCTGGGATTTGACAAATTTAAATAATTATTATTATTTTAATTCTAATTGACCTAAAAAAAAAAAAAAAAAGAAGTTAATTCTGGTGTCATGTCTGAAAGTGAAGAAAAGAATGCAAATGTGTCTTTTTATAACGTGTATATGAACATATGGTTCCCGCTGTATAAGTGGCAGCTACTTCATCTGTATCAACTGGATTGAAATATAGATCAGACCAGATAATCTTAACAAATAAAAGAATAACAATTAGGAAAAGTGGCATCTAATTATTGAACATACGAAAATGCAGTATGTTCACTATCTGTACTAATTATGCCATTATATTATGAAACGGTAAATATGCTCAAAGCAGCTGCAGTGTTTAGACAGCAGTTATGTGCCAGACATTTGGCTGCTGTGCCATAAACCATCTAACAATTCTCAGAAGACATAATTAATTTGATTAAATGTTAAGGAACATTTGTCAAATTACCATTCGAGATAAATGTCTTGAAAATAAATGAATGTAATCCAAGACTGAAATGATGCTGATATTAAAACACCTGTAAGAATCTATGTCTAATTTGTGAATGGTTCTCAACTGGTGGGCTACAGTTCACAAACAGGCATTTGTCAAAAATCACTCAACACAGCTCGAAACTTGTCTTAATAGATTAAAAGTAGGTTCCGAAGCTACAATACTTGAAAACCGCTGCTTTAGAAACATCTGTATGTTTTATGTATAATGCAACAGTAACAATTGCATATGGCTTAATAATATGTCACGTTAATCATGCAATATTTTTGGTCTGCAGCCGGCAATCCAGTTGTGTTTGCCAGATTAGCAACCAATTTGCATGATGTGAGTTACTTGCCACATTTGGAGTCCAGATGTTGCTATGCTCTCATTGAATTCCTGTGACACGACATCTCACTCCACTGGACCTCCGTACATGGTGCAGAATATCTAAACAAGGTGCATCGCATTGTGAACAAATCATGTATCACCGTCACGCGTCTCATGTTTTATTCACAATTTCTGAATGCCTTTTTACATGAATCATTCCTGAGTTATTATCTTTGAGATTTGTTGGTGTGATAGGGTGTTGAGAAAGAGTGATTACATTTGCAAGAAAGTCCTGAGTTTGATTCCCAGTGTGATGACAGTGCAAGACTGTTTGTTTGGTTGTTGAGGTACAATAGTTAATTGAATTCTGTTTTGACGTTTAAAGTGATAGTTTTACTACTTTTCCCACAATTATTTTTTAATCCACAAGCGAATTCCTTAGTTGTTCCAATAAATATTTAAAATATAAACGGCACAAAGACACAACCATCTACAGACCCTTTCCAAAAAAATGTAATATCATAGAAAAGTTTATTTATTTCCATAATTCCATTCAAAACGTTAAACTTCCATAGATTATAGATTCAGGGCACACAATACTGTGAAGAAATCACCATTTACTTCTCAGTTTTTGCAGAAAAAAAAAGAAATTCAAAATTTCAAAATGATACGTCAATCTTCAATAATTTGTAGGGAATCCCTTAATCATCATCAATTTCCTTGATGCTTGCTGTCAGCTCTTCTTTGTTATTGGGTCTGGTGTCCCTCATTTCCTCTTGATAAAACCCCATAGATTCTCAATGGGGTTTAGGTCAAGCACTGTGATGGCATGGGCATCAAACCAGGTTTTGGTGCTTCTGGCGGTATGGGCAGGGGCTTGGTCCTGCTGGCAGATGAAATCTGCATCTCCAAACAGATCGTCAGCAGAAGGAATCAAGAAGTCCTCTAAAACATTCTGGTAGACTGATGCGTTGACCTTGGATTTAAGAAAGCAGAGTTTACCAACACCTGCACTGGACATTGCCCCAAATCATGACTGACTGTGGATAATTCACACTGAACCTCAAGCAGCTTGGGTTCTGTTCCTCACCTGTCTTTCTCCAAACCCTTGGACCTCGATTCCTGAATAAAAGGCGCACTTTACTTTGATCGAAAAAGAGGACCTTGGACCACTGGCCAACAGTCCAGTCCTTTATCTCCTTGGCCCAGTTGAGACGCTTCCTACATTGGCTCAGGCTCAGAAGCGGTTTGACCCGAGGAACCCGACAGTGGTAGCCCATCTCCCGAATGCATTGGAATGTGGTGTTTTTTGAAGCTGTGACTCCCGCCTCATTCCACTCTTTCCGGATCTCTGCCAGATTCATGAATCTTCTCTGTTTGATAATCCGCTGAAGCCCACGATCAGCTCTTCTGCTGGTGCATCTTCTCCTGCCACATGTTGCCCTTCCACTAGACTTTCCATTGATATGCTTGGGCACACAGCACTCTGTGAACAGCCAGCATCCTTAGCTATGAACCTTTGTGGCTTACCCATCCCATGGAGGGTCTCAATGATGGTTTTCTGGCCAGTTGTCAAGTCTGCAGTCTTCCCCATATTGATCCTAACAGAGACAAAGTGAAGCAATTTAACAACACCTGGGACAACCTGTGCAGGTGCTTTGAGTTTAGTAGCTGAGTAGTCTGTGACACTCAGTTTAAAACATTCATGCCCTGTAAAGTTTGGGCTGATTTCTTCACAGTATTCAATTTTTTTAAAATCCTGTTTTCGTGGGTTTTGTGAGCTGGAAGCCCAAATTATGTACAAATAAACAACTAAATACATGAAATCGTTTGAGTTGTGGGCCCTGAATCTATAATCTATGGAAGTTTAAAGTTTTGAATTATGGAAATAAATCAACTTTTCCATGATATTCAAATTTTTTGGAAAGGATCTGTATAATGAAAGCATTAATAATGTGCTATTCGGACAATAAATTACAAATTTGAAATAGTGAGTTGATGTGTTGGTTAAAACTGTCCAAGGTTCAGAGAGAGGAGAGCTGCTCCAGCATCTGAGCAGTCTGCCGCCGGAGGTTCTCCTCAGACCGTCCCGAGTGCTGTGGAGAAGGTGAAGGGTGTTCCCCAGGATGGATCTGATTCTCCTGTCCATCACTCCATCGGCTCCCCACCACATCGCAGGCTCCTACCCTAGAGTGTCCCAGTGAGAAAACAAAAGCTGTGGCTCTTTGTTGGCCAGAGAATCACTTTTTGTTGTTGTTTTTGTTTTATCGGTCCATAGATTGTTTTCTCACACATGCAAATTCACACTCATTTACTTCATTTCCATGCGTTTAGTGAGGGAAACCGAAGCACCCGGAGGGAACCTCATCAGGCCTTGGAAGAACATACAAACTCCACACAGAAGCCTTTCTTATATGCTCTTTTTTACTCTTGCATTTATTCCACTTTATTGTTTTTCTTCCAAATTTTAAGTTGTTGAGGTCAAGTAGGTGTTCAGTGTATGATTAGGCCTATGTGCACATAATCATGTTTTAAGAAAATCAAATAAAACCGACAATAACACATTACCAGTTTAGCCCACACACAAACTGCAGTGAGGGCGCCTGCAGTGTGCAGTACACGTGTCCAACATGATGGATTCTTCAAGCTGTGGAGCGCTGTCAAATGTAGAACTGTGAGCAAATGTTTCCAGACTCCCAGGGACTGAGGGATGTTCATTTAGCAGAGTCTGTGCCAGATGGAGAAGCATGTAATGTGATTGTGATGTGTGTAAATCCAAAAACAGCACTGCAATTTTACGAGGAATATGTAGAATGCCTTAAGAAATGGATATTATTAGCACGTATGCGAATGAAATGCTGTGATCTGTAGTGCGTTCACAATGGATCATAAACAATAAGTATAGTCAAAGATACAGTCGCTGCTGATTGATCTGATTTTTCACCAGTTGTTTTTGTTGTCCCATGAAATTATAAGACAATGAAGTATACCTCAGACTTAACCAGTTAATCAGTTAAGTTCAGCACTGATGGTTAAGTTTGAGTTGTGCTTTATTGTCCCCGTAGTGAAATTGCTCCAGTCACATCCGAACTTTTACTCCCTTTATCAAATCTTGAGCTGTACCGAAAACAAATTCCACCAGGTCTGTTTGGCCATTATTAAATGATTCATCTTAGGGGGGGCATTATCTAAAGTATGCAAAAATATATTTTTGCCATTATAGGATATCATTATTGCCATAGGTTCATAAAAGTTAATGTCTATTTTTTTTTTCTCCCACTCTTTACATCAACAGACTCAATTTGTTTGTTCAAAATCCATCGTGTCTTTATCCTGAGTCAGGAGTCAGCGACTGTCCCATAGGTGGCACTGTTGACTCTTTGGAACAACCCTTGAACAACAGGTTGTAATGTGCCATTTCTCTTTAGAGAGGTTGGAAGTGTGTAAAGAGAGACATTGACAAAATTTGAGTGTGGTGAAATAAATGGGCTCGATTAAAATTAATAATAGCTTATAAGGATTTGGTAATTCATGCTACTAATAATAAACAACATCAAACAATTTCATGTGTTTTTAGATTTTCTTCACTTTCTTTATTTAGGCTATATCACTGAAAGAGCTGGATAATTTAGCTAATTTGCATCAATTGCGGGATTTGATTGAGGTTCACAATAAAACATGATTACATCTGACAAATATATTCTGACTGTGGCAACTGTTAAAACTGCATGTTTCAATCGTAATGAGGGAGTGTAGTTTAGTTATTGTTTTTGGTGATGCCCCACTCTCCAGCCAAGGGCAGAATTCCCCACCCCAAACTTTAGGAGGGAGTTTTCAAATGTAAAAAGAAGAGGACAGTTACAGGAGCTGCAGTCACTACATCAGGACACAGGCAGCTTCTTCAAAGGTAATGCTTTTTAAAATGTGAAAACAAAATGATTTTTGCATTTACTCTTTATATGCATTTTCATGATATGCTCTTTTAAGATTAACTTAGATGAGAAAATGTAATGTTTCAGATAAGTGGAGTCTCCTGTGTAAGAATTAGGCTACTGGCCACAAGTAACTCAAGATGAGAATCAGCTTAAATTTAACAGTCAAGTAAAGTTATGAAATCCAAACACACATTTCTTTTGTTTCAACGTCTACAGGATGATGTAGCCAGCATTACTGTTCCTGCGTATTACCAGAAAGACAAAAAAGCATCACGTGGTCACCGGACATCAGTGTGGAGTGCAGCTTCCAAACCTTTCCTCATGGATGAAGGATTAATAATGGATTTTGCGTGAAAGGATGAAGCTTACAGAGTATTGATGGAATAAACGTCACCAGTTCACTGCATTTTGGTAGGTGCGGATTCAGTTGTTGCATATTTTGGGATAGTTTATTAGTTTTGGTGGTTATTATGTAATAAGCTATATCCACTTCTTTGCTCACAATGTGTATAAATAGCCAAGATACAGTACATGATGTTGAATATGCTTGTTAATTGGAAGTGGGCTGGCGGGTGATAGGCCGCGGCAGTCTCCCTCCGTGCATGCTACAGCCCGGGAAATGATTTTTATGTAGACCACAAAAGGAGGACCTATCGACACAGCTAGCAGAAATGTTCTCAGAGCCCCGCCGAAAAACAACCTGCAAGAACGGCTGAACAGAAGCTGCAAGAAGAAAATGTCATTACTTTGTTCTTGCAGCTCTGGGTTGAATAGTAGTCATGGACCACACTCAGCAAAGCCCAGCCCAGGACTTGACTTTTGGGGAGTTCGGACAGTGAGCCAAACTGTTCATTTAAAATGGACCTTGTCCGTGTTGGCAATGTTTTTGGTTTTGCTTATAACGTCATTTTCAATGATCAGTTTTCAAATCTGTTAAATCTGTTCATCTTGAAGTGAAGTATATTCTTTGGTTTAACCTATACAGAGTTTAAAAATGTTAAAACTAAGTGTTTTCATCCCCCTACATGTTCCAGCCTTGTTCTAATGTAGTAGAATGAGCTCAGACCTGTTCACCACAACTGCCTCTAAAATCCTGCACTGTCACTCAAAAAGGTGTTAATTCGGTCCGAAGTTCTCATCATGCACAAGCTTAATGTAGAAGCTACAGTTATGCATAATACCTGAGGTGGCAGTAGTGAGTATAAAAGAAAAAAACGAAATTTCCCTACCTAGACCTTTTTACAGCTTATGGTAAAAGTACCAGTGACAACCAGCTCTAAATCAGTCACACTAAACCAATCCAAACCTGTCAAAACCAGTAAAAAAAAGTCCAAACGTGTGTACACCATTCTAAATCAGTCCAAAACCTTCTTTAAACCAGTCCAAACCCAGACTCAACCAGATCTAAACAATACCAAACAGTCTAAACCAGTCCAAACCTGCTCTAAACCAGTCCAAACCCAGTTTTAACTTGTCCAAAGTGGGTCTCAACCACTCCATACATGTACTAAACCAGTCCAAAACTGGTCTAAACCAGTCCAAACCCCCTCTAAATCAGTCAAAACCCAGTCTAAACCAGTCCAAACCAGTCTAAAACTCTAAACCAGTCCAAACCTGATATAAACAAGTCCAAACTTGGTCTCAACCAGTCCAAACCTGGTCAGTTGTGACCAGAAGAGCGGTAATGGCATTTAAAAATAGTAGTCCAGCCAAAATAAACTAACATAAATATTGACAACGCCACCGGAGAGAAAGGCTCCGGACCGTAAGGCACGCAGGTTTGTTTATGATTGACACAGGCAGAGTCCATACTTAGCGAAAATATAAGTTTTATTTACTATATATATTTTTGTTTCAATAAATTATTTTCCATTTTTCTTTTGTTGTTAAAATTTCAGTTTGATTTCATACACATTTCCCACCACAAACTGGAAGACTTAAACATTTAATTTGGCAATTAGTTCAAACCGAAAGGTTAACAAGGTTAAAAGACAGATAAGGCAACAACATTAGGGCAGCGCCATCATCGCATCGGCACGGCCCGATCACCTGTGAAATAACAGTAATTACCATCTAGCTCTGCCCCAAACGTACCATCAAACACAGGGCATAACACATGGGTGTGGGGCCATGACAGAGTGATGCACACCATCCCTGTACAAGGAGCATCTGAGGGCTACATCGTGGAACCGTTACCACAACACAGAGCTAAATTACAAAACCTCCAGTTAGGGTCTGTAGGTAGTGATCATAAAATCTAGAGCAAACGCTACCTGTCCTTCGGAGGAGCGAGGAACGCACTGACCCCGGCTGGACCAGGAAGTGAGTGACGTCAGAGAACGAAGGAGTGAATGCATTGCGCTTATATAACGGTGATGCAACAGTCGCCATGCCACACAAGCCAAACCTGATCTAAACAAGTCCAAACCTGATCCAAAAAAGTCCAAACCTGGTCTAAAGAAGTCCAAACCTGATCTAAACAAGTCCAAACCTGATCTAAACAAGTCCAAACCTGATCTAAACAAGTCCAAACCTGATCTAAACAAGTCCAAACCTGATCTAAACAAGTCCAAACTTGGGCTAAACAAGTCCAAACCTGTTCTAAACCAGTCCTAACCTGATCTAAACCAGTCCCAAGCTGGTTTAAACCAGTCCAAACCTGATCTAAACCAGTCCAAACCTGGTCTAACGTCCCTTCTGAATCCACAGATTTGAAAGGTATACTCTACCGATTGGTTGAGCATGTTTAAAAAAATGTACAAATAATTATGAAATGCTTTTATGTTGCAGTAAGGGAAATGCTGATGTTAAGGGAAGTGTTAAATTATAAAAAGTACAAATAAACTAGTCATACTTTCTAAAATGTAGTTACAAACTGTCTCGATGTGAGGAGAGATTTTTCAGTGAGCAGCTTCCTGCTGGCAAGCTGTTTTAAAGGGCTTACCACAGCAAACTATTGAGTCCTCTACTGGATCCATCCATCCATCCATTTTCTTCCGCTTTATCCGGGGTCGGGTCGCGGGGGCAGCAGTCTCAGCAGAGATGCCCAAACTTCCCGATCCACACACACCTCCTCCAGCTGTTCTGGGGGGACCCCGAGGCGACACCAGGCCAGCTCGGAGACATAGTCCCACCACCGTGTCCTGGGCCTTCCACGAGGCCTTGTCCCACTAGGACATGCCTGGAACACCTCCCGCGGGAGGCGACCAGGAGGCATCCGAAACAGATGCCCGAGCCACCTCAGCTGGCTCCTTTCGACGTGAAGGAGCAGCGACTCTACTCCGAGCTCCTCCCGGGTAACTGAGCTCCTCACCCGATCTCGGAGGGTGCGCCCAGCCACCCTGCGAAGGAAACTCATTTCGGCCGCTTGTATTCGCGATCTTGTCCTTTCGGTCATGACCCAAATCTCATGACCATAGGTGAGGGTGGGAACGTAGATCGATCGGTAAATCGAGAGCTTTGCCCTCCGACTCAGCTCCCTCTTCACCACGACAGACCGATACAGCGACCGCATCACTGCTGACGCCGCACCGATCCGTCTATCGATCTCACGCTCCATCCGTCCCCCACTCGTGAACAAGACCCCGAGATACTTGAACTCCTCCACTTGAGGCAAGGACTCCCCACCGACCTGAAGAGGGGAAGCCACCTTTTTCCGGTGGAGAACCATGGCCTCGGATTTGGAGGTGCTGATCCTCATCCCGGCCGCTACACACTCGGCTGCAAACCGCCCCAGTGCGTGCTGAAGGTCCTGGTTCGTTGAAGCCATCAGAACAACATCGTCCGCAAACAGCAGAGATGAGACTCTGAGGCTCCCAAACCGGACACCCTCCGGCCCCTGGCTGCGCCTAGAAATTCTGTCCATAAAAGTAATGAACAGAACCGGTGACAAAGGGCAGCCCTGGCGGAGACCAACACGCACCGGGAACAGGTCTGACTTACTGCCGGCAATGCGAACCAAGCTCCTGCTGCGGTCATACAGGGAACGGACAGCCCTTAGCAGAGGGCCCCGGACCCCATACTCCCGGAGCACCCCCCACAGGGCACCACGAGGGACGCGGTCGAACGCTTTCTCCAGATCCACAAAACACATGTGGACTGGTTGGGCGAACTCCCACGAACCCTCGAGTACCCGATGAAGGGTATAGAGTTGGTCCAGTGTGCCACGACCAGGACGAAAACCGCATTGTTCCTCCTGGATCCGAGGTTCAACTATCGGACGGATCCTCCTCTCCAGCACCCCGGAATAGACCTTACCGCTTCCTCTACTGGATATTTTGGGTATTACACACTTCAATCAAATGGTAGATAATTAGAAACACATGATTCCATGAAAGGCAGGGTTGAGGAAACTATTCAAGGGTTTAATAGATTAATTTCTATTGAATAACGTTAATTATCTGACTGTGCACATAACTTTTATGATCAATTTAAAAAAAAAAGTTTCTCTTGCTTTTAATCAATGTTCTGTGTGTAATTTATTGTTTTTAAAGAACTTTCCTTGCCTTGAAAGATGTACATAGCTTTACATTTGGTGACAATAATAGAACTGTATCATAATATTAAACTAAATAATCTATTAAAGATATAAACTCATATAATGCTAATAGTATGACATAAATACACATCTTATAATATAAAGCACAATTGCCCGTTTCTGGGTTGTGTGGTGCCGGTGGAATTTAAAGTTTTCAGTCTACGGAAGTGTGACAAAGGCGTTTACATTCTCCGTCAAATATATCCATGTTTTCCGTGCAAAAAAGAGCTCCATAGGTGATAATTTTTATTTCTGTGCCATTATAGGCACTGCACACGGCCCCCATGTGACCGCCCTACCAGCGACACTACAGCTGTTTTAATTAATTATATGTTGCGTATTTTTCATGAATAAACCAGTGTCGCCAGGAACTATTTTGTGGGTGGGCAGTGACAAAAAAAGTCAACTGCCTTTATAAAACCGCAGCGCAAATATGCAAATACGTCCATATAGAGCTCAACAGTCCCACTCACTCCCGGTCACGTGTTGGGGTCCAATATAAAAAATCCCATTATTAGCATTGATTTTTCAAAAAAGTTTAACATCACGGCGCCGGCTAATCAACTATGTGCTAGCTCACGGACATGAAACATACAAGGTAAAGTTGAAGACAAAATTATTGTCGTATTTTCAAGTATTGTTTGTGTCTTTCCTGTAAAATACCCGCGCAAGTGTCGCCAGTCAGCACATAGCTGATTAGCTGGCGTCGTGCCATTAAACTCTTAAAGAGGGGTATTATGCTTTTTTCAATCGCACCAGTCGCACCAGTCTATAGCACACTACAATGATGACGAAACCTTCTGTTGGTCTGTAAATGCAGTAAACGTATACACTTGCTCTCTCAAAATGGCTGTAGCGAATGTCTTGAAATAGGCCTCTGACTCTTTCCGACACGCCCCCTCCACACGCTGTCTGTGGCATCAGTGGGGAGGGGGTTCTGCTGAGGGGCAGTGATAGGTTACTCGGCTGGTGACGAAAGCTCGGAGGCGTCTCCGGGAGGTGGGGGCGTTCCTAGGAGGACCCAGGCAAACCTATCCCTAAAATGGCTGGCATCAGAGTTTTTACAGATTACTCATAAATACGTGAATGTGCCAAGGCAACACTTCAGGCATGTTTTTAATGAGGGAGTGACATAATAACATGATGTAAAGCTTGAAAAAGTTGATTTTGCATAATACCCCCACTTTAATAATGGACTTTTTCGAAAAGTCAATGTTAAAAATACATGGCATTTTTTGTGTCGGACCCTGACACGTGACCCGGGAGTGGGTGGGACTGTGGAGCTATTCAATGAGAACGAGGAGGACGAGGAGGAAGAGGAGTAAAAGAAACATGTTCCAACGCTGCCAATGGTCAGGGCAGACTTCACGCACAGACATCGTGCATGATGTCTCTCCGCGTTCATTCTCAGTTCAGACTACAGCATATGCAGGGGTAACCTGCAGGAGCCAGATGGATATTCTAATGGCAATAACATTTGCACTGAGAGGGGAAAAAGTTGGGACCCGTGGTGTGGGCCCAGGGGCGGACTGGGACTGAAAAACAGCCCTGGACTTCCACAAATACATATTTCCACCGGCCTTAAAGGGGCTAGATGCAAGTTGGTCATTTTATACTCACTACTGCCACCTCAGGTCATATGTATAACTGCAGCTTCTATATTAAGCTCGTGCATGACAGCACTTCTGACCCGAAGCACCACCTTCTTGAGCGACAGTGCAGGATTTTAGAGGCAGTTGTGGTGAACAGGTCTGGGCTCATTCTACACATGAGGACATGGCTGAATCATGTAGGGGGAGGAAAATACTTTTAAGTAGTTTTAACATTTTTAAACTCCTTATAGCCCCTTTAACCAAGAGCATTTTCTCCAGTTCGGCTTTACCCAAATCCAAAAGCTTCTTGACTGGAGAGCAACACTGTAACGCCTCATTTGAAAGCTAAAATCTAGAGAAGTGACCGTAACATTTTTGTCTGTTGATTTTTGTTTTTGTTGCTTTTTTTGCTGCTTTTTCATTACTATTTTGTGGCTTTTTGGCGTGTTTTCGTCTCTTGTTTTTCGTTTTTTTTTGGTCATGTTTTTATTTATTTTTTTCATCGCTTTTTTCATTGCTTTGTCGTCACGTTTTTGTTTTTTTTGTTACTTTTTTGTTACTTTTCCAGCACATTTTTGTTTTTTGGATGCTTTTCTTTTAAGCTTTTAGATTTGGGTAAAGCTCGGTTGCGCCCGGGGGTAAGGGTAAGGTGACGTATGGGGCCAGACCGGTGGCCCTAGAGCCAGTGGCCCTTCTGTGCTCTTCCAGAATGGATGGCCAGTCCGCCCCTGTGTGGGCCCCGCAGAGAATGACTGACGGGTTAGGTGGACTTTCGGACACAGCCATTGGTTTAGGATTTTTTTGTAATAACTCATAAGCTCAGCACATCCAATGCAGTAATAGGCGACAACAGCTTCATGTATATGGTTAAAATACGCAAAAAAGAAAAGAAAAATGGCAACATGAATTTCTCGCCATCAGATTGCATAGCCTATGTTGGTAATTTTACTACGCTAATCTTTTTCTTCCGTCTTCTTCTTCTATTATGCTATTATTATGTTGCCAAGCTATAATGTAATCGTATCTGCCCACTATAGCTCATTATTGTCTGAGGAAACCAAGCAAAATATAGCTTATCAAACAATGCAATATCGACAGTGTCCAGACTGAGCTCCCTTCAAATGTACCGTTTATTCTTTTAATTTATTTCTCCCATTCCCATCCGTAGAATACTTGCTGACGCGCCGTTTACAAACCCCCTCAGTTGCCAACCGAGCCCCGGAGTGTGCGTCGCTTGCGCCGCTCACTTTGCCCACACTGACTCTCTCTCTCTCTCTCTCTCTCCGCTCCACACACATCCACGAGGCGCACACTGAGCGGCAGACTCAGGGGGGGGAGGCAGTGCACAGAACTGCGTTACACGGCTTCAGACACCGGCTTTGCTTTGGCTTTTTTTTTTCTCTTTAGTGGAAGTTAGCCTCGCGCACATCGCAGCTTGCCACTTCTTGGCACCAAAATGCGATGTGGAGCTCTGCTGGAGGAGGAAAACGCAAAATAGCGGAGGGCTTTTGCCAGGACTGAGCGGAGCGAAGGATAAGGGACTTCTTTTTTTTCTTTTCCTTTTCTTGAAGTCACTGTTTTTAATTTAAGGACAGGATTTTTGTTTTTGAAGTGAAGCGTTGTTGCCTGCCAAAAAAATACAATGAACGTGGTAAGAAATTCACTATTTTGTTTACTTCTAGCTACGACTAATTCACACAGTAAAAATAAAAAAGGGCAATTTATATAGGCTTAAGTTAGCTTGTTGACTTATTTTGAATTCAGAGAGAGAGAAAAAAAATCTAAAACAATTATTGATGTTGGCTTGTGGTCATCAGACTTTTGTGACCAATTGTAGATGATAAAGTCTTCACTCGCGTCAACTTTTCAGCTGCAAGAATCTTTGTTCCCCTAGAAAATGATTGAGACAGAATATTATTATGTTTTCTGCCATAGCATGTTCGTCAATAAGTATAGACTATCTCTGTTGAAACGCAAACAAGTAGCCCTTAGCCTGCCCCTTAACCATGAGTCTATGAAAGACAACTGTGTTAATCAGTTATACCGTCGACTGCTCTATATGTCTCCACTACATTGAATGGAACCTAGTGGGAAATTTAGGGATGCTCATGTCTGAGAGGACACAATAAGCTCATATGTTTTATATTCACAGTTACGTCAACAGGAGAGGATGAAATAGTATTAACAAATCTGTTTCCCATTATAACGTGCTGTTGCCCACTGACTGTTCTTGTCCCTCTGTGTGGCAGGTGGAATCCCGTAGAACACCGCATTCAAGTTTTATGTGGAGAGTTGCCCACAGAGGATAAACTGTGTCAAAAGCTTGAGGATTTGAGCTGAAGGAGCCATCTTTCCCCCCTATATTGACAACAAATGAACACACCTCGAGGAGAAATGGGGCCACTTCGGTGTGTTGGACTGGCTGCGCTTATCCTCTGCACAGGTAAGACCCAAAGAGAACTTGAGTTAATATCATTGAGCACTTAAGTCCATAAAGCTGAGCAAGAGTTATGGAAATGACGGTCACGGTCACTTAATAAAAGGCATTGTAAATGCATCAACCTTTATCGATTTAATTCAGAGCGAGGCAAACAATGAAATGCAAATCATTCCCTTTTAGCCGAGAGGACATATTTAATTTATAAGACATATAATTAGCAGTAAGCTGTTGTGACAGAATACAAAATGACTTGTAATATTAACATGAATGAACTGTGGCTGTCGCCTGGAGAGTGAGTGGGTTTTGGGGGGGGGTGTCATGTCAGCGACCAAAAATAGGATGCAGTGCGCTGAGCATGGCACTGCAGAGCTCCGCGGATAACAACAGGCGCAGACTGGAGCTATGAGAGGGGGAACAGGCTTCGCCTGTGAAGTTCGTGTGAATGTGTGGACAGAAAGGCCCATGTGTATGACGTCTCACTCTGGGACTCTATGTTTGATGCCTCACTGTATGGAATGTCTGGGAAATGTGATGCACATACTTTTTTTTTTTCAATATCACGGAAACTGTCCTTTTCTCCTCTTCTATTATGATGTTTTGAAGTGGCAAATGTCTATTGAGTGCCAAATGAGATGACTGTTTAGGTGCAGGCTTACTATATATTGGTTACTTACTGACTTGGCTACCTCAAAGTACTCTTTGCTTATATACAATAAAGTAATTCTTGTACTGCGTTAGGAAGGATTGCATTATTATTCAGTAATACAGTGTAACGTACTGAATTATTCGCCTGTTACAAAGCGCCGGAGTTACATGTTCAGATACGCGGTTTTAAATAGCTTTATTAGTCGTAATGGAAAGTTTAAAAATATTGTCGACTGGACTAGGTTGATTGAGTTAAGAACATTCTTTAGACAGAGTCCTGGGCACCTGGTATCACTGACCGATCTTGAACTTTCAATGACAAATTTTCTCAAATGGTGGGTATTGCTCCCTGACACTATATAACCATATGTACCAGCCTTTGAATTAGTGGGTGAGCATTGGTGCCACCTGAGCTCGTACTGCCACCAGAATTGCATCTCTTTTTTTTCAGTTTGATCTGTATTGTACAGGACAATAGTCAGCAAATGAAAAAGCAGTGATGAGTGGGATGTGAGATTGATTAAATTGCCCTCACACATTTATCCAAGCTTGTTACCGTAATGCCTGGTGTTTGTTATGAATCACGTTATCATGGCAGAGTACTTGTTTTGTTACAGTTAAAAAAAAATGCTGCTTATGGCTATTTGGGCCAATTTAGCTGGAAGGTTGACAGCCATCTGAGTGTGGCGTAGTTTGGACACCCTGGTTCTACATGTAATTGAAAGGATGCAATATGAGTGCGCGCTAACTGTACAGATCATTTCTAAATGGCATTTGTCGGCACATGAAATGACATTGCTTTGTTCCTGCTAAGACTTGTAACAAAAGCTGAGCCATGGCAACCGAAGCCTGAGTCCGAAGCCTTTTTTTGTCTGTTCCTTTTTTCGAAATCCACATTACATTTCAATTGTGGAATAGCCAGAACTCTACTGACTCATAGACTGTCAAAAAGAAACTCAGAGCATTACGGAGGATTGTTTTCACCACACGAAAAGGAGCTCCGCAAATATATAGGTAGAGAGATTGTTCTGACCAGCTCTCGCCAGCCCCCTAATCCTCGCAGGTGAGAGTGGGAGAAAGAAAACAGATTCCTTCCTGTCAGTCAGCTCCTGGAGCGCTCGGTCTCAGAGGATATTATAACTTTGAAGCCATCTGATTGCTTTCACCCAGAGCTTGCGGCTTGTCTCGCAGCCCCACGACAGCCGCATGCTTCACTGTAGGGACCTGCGTGCACGGTCAAACCGGCCATCAGGAGTGTCGACCATACAGCTTGGTGCACTCCGGCAGTTGCGTTCTCTTTTCTTTTTTTTTTTTTTCAAGACACTTTTCAGAATTGTAATTTCCCATCAAACCTGGAAATCTGTGCCGCATGACTGGAGTGAGTTCTGAAGGTTGTTTTTAATTTATTTTTTATAAATTCAACACTGACAAACACCAGGCAGATAAAGAGATTGAGACCTTGTACCCCCATGCTTCCAACCCACAATTATAGGCAATCTTTCGTACAGTAGCAAGTGTTTCCGAACAGCCAGCACAAAATTATGTTGTGCCATTATTTTGAAGAACATGCTTGCCACAAAAAAAAATTCACGCAGGATCAAGTAGAAAAGATACAGAGTCAAACTGCCTTTAGCTTCAGTCGAAAAACGGATCTCTTGAAGTCTCACACTGTGTAGAGGTTACACAAATATTCTCAAAACGTCAATTATAAAGCTCTGTTTTAGCAGTGCTGCAAATATTTGCAGAAGGGTTAGGGATAGGTATTGTATTTTATGTTGATCCCCTTATCAACATGATAATGTGATAGGGGACAGGGTCTTTCTGTTTCCAGTTTGCATGTATTCCCTGTGTGTGCGTTGGTTTCCTCCGACAAAGGGGAAACTGTAGCTACAGTACACTGCGTTAACAATTATTATGCGAATTGTACTTCAGTGTCATAATGGTAAAAGAATATATATTTTTTCAATTAAACTCATGGATGATGTTACAGGGCTCTTTGAATCACTGACATCAACATCAGACACCTGTGATTATCTGTTGTCGGGTAAGCCCAGATGAGGGAAAAACTACTATTATAAACTATTATTAAGCAGACCACCATTTTCAAGCAATATGGGAAAGAAAAAGGATCTCTTTGCTGATGAAAAGCGTGAAATACTGTATATACGGCTGCATTTTTTGCCTTTTTCTGCGAACTGCATCTGTGGTTTTTTCCACATTCATTCGTTTATCAGCTAAACCCATCTGAGACCTACAAAATTCTTCTTTTGAGACACTGAGTGGAGGCGTCACAAGAGGGGCTACAGGAACCAAGGAAGGGATAAACGAGGAGGTATCCGGGGCGAGACTCACAGCTAGCTAAGCCACACATGCCTTCTATTGTTCTGGCTAATGGACAGTCACTGGAGGCTAAAACTAACTGCTGAGCTCTTCCCAGAAGATGATGAAAGATTGTTGTGGAGTGGATGGAGCTACGCAGGAGGAAGAGGAGGGAGGAGGTGGAGCTGACCAGTGCAGGACACCACGCTCTGAAACAGGGACAAACCAGTAGGCGCTGCACCGTTCACAGCAGCTCCAACACTTGAACACATTTTTTTTGCAAGTTTGTACAATGACAAATAAAGCACTTACTTTACTTATACGTAGCTTAGCACCACCGTGCACGGGGTGAATGAAGAACAAATCCTACCCTATGTAAAACGCTTTGGGTGACTTGGGTCATGTGAAAAGTATACAAATAAGCTTCCATTCCATTTGCATTCTGGGCATCAATTCAGTGATAAAATGAATCCAAACTTGGTCGAGATAAGTCTGTCTAAAAGCGAGCAGGCCCACTGTGACCCTGCATATTAAGGCCGTGAAATCATGACTGGTGTCCACTCTAGCTCGCCTCATGGGAGCATTACTTGTTGGTACTGAGCTTCTACCAGTTTAATTCTGGGGTTGTAGGCAGGCCACGGTACCTCAGGGCTGTGCTTGAGAAACAGACAAATCCAATATAAGGCTGTCGGAGGAGGATTGTGTGTTTTCCAACTTGTGTTTTCGTCTATAACAGTTCAATACATCTACAAACTCTAAAGTTTATTTCCATAAAACCAGCAGTAGAATGCTTCTTATTCCAAGCCTAAAGCACAAATTGACTTGCTTTCTTAACTAAAGACGTGGCAAGTGTAATGAGGAGATGGATGAAACCCAAGACCTGACAGTGTCCTTTACACTTAGCCATTTAAAGCAATTGTGCTCATCAGTGAGCAACTCATAAGTGGAGGAACGAGAAGAAAATGCTCCAGACAGAACTTGTCTGTATGCATAAAATAGCTGAGAAGTTGTATTACAATAAATAAATGAAACAATATTTCATCTACTATAATCATGTTACTTTCAACAAATGTTGTAAAGTAAACATTGTTGTCTGCCAGAAATGAACATGATTGCTTTAAGTACAGCATGTTCTTTTTTCATGTTCCCTATGCTTTTTTCAAGCATAGGGTTCAGACTAGTGGTGGGCCGTTAACGGCGTTAACGTGCTGCGTTAACGCGAGACTCTTATGGCGCGATAAAAAAAATATCGCCGTTAATCTATTCTCAAAGCTGGGTTGGGAGCTGGGTCTATACTCTGCAAGCTATGATGACTTTCACCGTGATATTTTATGCAGGGCTTAAAGTATTCTGGCTTGAGGCCTCTGGCACAAGCAAAGTGTATCAGACTGCAAATTATTTGTCCGGTTTTTCCGCGCATTTGTGAAAAACTCGCCTTTCCCGCACTTCTTACGGTCCATGAATGCATCTCACACGCAGCCTCGCTGTTACGTGATTCCTCTGAAACCAAAACAACTGCCACGCGGATGCTGTAGCTACTTTTGTTATGGATTAAGTTTTGCCAAATGGACGCTATGACCAGACGAGTGAGAATCGGATAAAGAGTCGAAGAGCAGCAGGTTCTACGACTGATCCACAGTGAGTTTATTTACTTCTTCTGTGAGAACAGTCGGGCTAACGGGGTCGCATCACCCGCGCTAAAATAAGCACTAAAAGCCCGCACGAGAGCGCAGTGTCGGACCTGCCCCGCTACGCGCCTCTCTCTGCAGCCGTGCGCGCGGTGAGACAGGTGTGCACGGGAACGAAATGCTGCGTAAACCCCCCTGAGCTGCTGCCGCTGACCCGCTGTAAAAAGCGAAACGTAACGCCTTCATACTGAACAGAGCCTCGCACTGTCACAAATACCCGATTCGAGTGGAGTCTATGTTCCGCAAACGCGCACACAGTGGCGTGAACGCGCACACGTGTCAGCTCCAGCCAAATCTAACCAACAGCCTGATTAACAAACTATGACACTTAATCCTTTACTTACTAGATTATTTGGAAAAATATTACACTTTATATTTTGGTCTATACTTGTATTTTACCACCCATATATTAAGTGTTTGCACAAATTGGGACATTAGGTCCAAGTGCAGAGTAAATGTGTAATAAAAAAGTTTAATAAAAAATATTGGTCTAGGCTACATTGCCTATATACAGTAGCCTCTATCTAACGTTTTTCTTTTTTCTTTTAAAGCACCGATAAGAGCACCATTAAATTCCCGGATCTTTTTTCTGTAGCAGGTCATAGTTGCAGAAGAGGAGATTTAGTTTGTCACCAGAAAATTGATTGACACAAAGCTACTGACTGTACACAGTTCATCAGGACCTCTAATGTAGTCGGCCTACAGTTCAAAATTCATGTTTAACTGAATAAACAGTTAGTAAACACAAGTGCATCTTCTTGAACATGAATTATTTTCATCACCAATTATCATAGTAGAACGTTCTCAAGCAGTTTGTGATGCATTTTGGAAACAGGAGATGAGCCCCTGGTCTAACGCACCACCTGACTTGAGAAACTCGTTCTCAAAGACTTACTTTTAGTCATTATTTGGGAGCACACATATTCTGAATGGCTTCAGCAGAATTCAAGCAAGACATTTTAATCTAGATTAATCTAGATTAATTTCAGAATTAATCTAGATTAATCTAGATTAAAAAAAAAAATCTATGCCCACCTCTAGTTCAGACATTATGACAAATGCATAATAATGATAATAGTGCATTGGTTTTATATAGCGCTGTTCTGGACACTCAAAGACGCTTTACATTGCATTATTCATTCACTCCTTACTTAGCTACAATTGTAGCCACAGCTGGCCTGGGGTAGACTGACTGAAGTGAGGCTGCCAATCTGCCCTTCCAACCACCACCAACCACCAAGTACCAACCAGGCCCTACCCTGCTTAGCTTCCAAGATCTGACTGGCGCAAAGGCTGTCGTACTATTATTGCTGATGTGCCCAGACAAACGATTCAGAGACACACGTGTGGTGGGTGGATACGGCTTTGGGGCATATGTGGCTCTACGGTGTAAACGCAGACATGCTGTCTCGCCTCGCACGGGCCCGTCTCCCTGGGCAAAGGACTTCACAGCCATCCATCTGGGAGAAGATCGCACTCAGCGGGAGGTCTAGAAACAATTAGCATAACTCACAGAGCACTCAGTGCAGGCCCGGCTATTCAGGGGAAATGAAAATAAACCTGCACAATCGCAGTGGAAGGGAAAAATCAAATTTCTTCACTCGATGTGTGAAAGACAGGCAGAGATCACAAATTTCCTATTGCCGCGCCACCTTAGCTCCTCTGTTATATCGGCTCCTCAGGCTTCGATCGCCCACTGAGTTTTTAATGATAAAAGAGGCTTTTCTTCAGCTGTGTTTGTGAGAAAAAATTGTGCCAACACTTGGCAACTTTACTTTGTGAGTGCCGCAGTGTCAAGACAGAGCTGATGACAGAGGCGATGGGGGAAAGGTTCCTCCAGTCTGTGTTACCTGTCCAGGTCGGAGCAGCCTGTTATTGCCTTGCTATTTTCTGTCAGCTGCAGAATTGTACTGATAAAAGTGGAAACAGATGTGATGGACTCAACTATAGGCAAGTCAGTTTTGTTTTATTTCAGTTACATTGTAAAATGTTTCTATGCAGCTTTGTCCAACACTTGACTTTTCTCACTTTTCTGTCTGTTTGGCCTGTTAGCGCTGAAAACATTGTGTTGTCAAAACAATTTCGAGAAATCTTGGACCAAAAATACTGGCTTTACCTGATGCCAGTTTCATAATAATAGTAATAGTATTGTAGTATTGAAGTAGCCTGGTTTTGCCTTACCCTCATACTTACTTCGTTTCGTACAAGGGTCTGGACTTTCTCAATTGAGCTCCATTATCAGGTGGGAGGGTGAACTCCTTTGAAACGATTGGATCTGATTTTCGCTAGCGTTTGGTCGCAACGTATGTAATGCGCCAGAGTGAGTGAAGCAGCTCTTCATAACCGGATTGAAGAGCTTCCATTACTTTCGTATCCGCCGCCATTGCCAAACTACAACCCGCAAATCGGCGCAAATGCTTGACGTCACCTACAACACCCGCTCGCTGAATGGTAGGAAGAAAGTCAACCGATGTAACGTGGCCACTGAGACCAGACCCAGATGTACATGCAGGGCAATTATAATCGACCGGAGTTTACGAATGGCTAAGGTCAGGCTAGTATTGAAGTACTAGAGTACTGAAAGCAACACTTATTCTTGTATTGGCTTTAGAAAAAGTGGTTTTGCATCACTAGAATCTACATCTTCATTCTTTATTGTTCTTTTTGCTCTCATTAATCATTTTGAGTAGATTCTAGAACAGGCCCAGTTCTACAGAGGCACAAAAAGCATTGCAAACATTATAAAATGTTTGAACCCTCAGTTTGAGTTGTATTGCAATGTCATTTAATTATAAAGATATCTATTTGTACCCCTTAATTCTGACACACCGTCAATCAGATCTGTCTGGAGCCGGCGTTGTTCAAGACAGTTAATGGCTCTCTCAGAAAGTCTACCAAAGAAGTCCTAAAAATATGGTTTGTGGTATTATTTGCCAAGCTATTATCAGTTAGGAAGGAAGCAAATGATCGAAATGAGCAAAGAGCTGCAATGGGCAAGATCCACAAGCTCACAGACGTTTGAATTTAAATTTCGATCTTGATAGACACTTCAGAATCAAAAAGCAAAAGCTTAGGGCAAACTATTCCACACCTTTAGGAATGAAGTTCCCAAAGCAAGACTCAATTCCCTTACCAATTTTCAGCTACACTGCCCCAGGAGAGGTAAACATCGCTGAAAGCTCCAACCAATAAGAAAATGTATTAGCAAGAGGATTTCCATCTTGCAAGTCTAAATCTGTCAAGGTGCTAATATTTTCACCATGATAACTTCATCCATGTGCATTAAACAGATAACAACACTTAAAGCACATTTAGTGACCAGACCAGATTTAATACTTTCCAACACACTGCTAATTGAGTGAAAATAATTACCTTTGTTTGAGAAGCTCTGCATACATGGCAGCAAAAGATCAGAAGCAGTTGCAATTAGTTTATAAAGGTTCTGCTGCTCTCTGTAGACTTTACTTGGCTGGCTGACACATTGGGCAGGAGAATGGGATGTAGATATTGATCGATCTGTGGGCCTGAAGCCAAACCTCAGCACCAAATTGAGCCCAGCCTTAAAAAAACTGTTATTGGTCCATTTCTAGTTAACGTTAAATGTGCTGATGGCCTGTTCGTAGGTCCTATTAGAACAGAAAATTGCAATATGTGCTGCGGTGGAGCAGATGTCATCAGAGAATGAGAAAAATCAGCCTTTTAGTCAGACCTTCTGTCTCTGTATGCTGTGTGCATTTGGACTGCAGGCTTCAGAGATTAAAATGATAAACTTAAAGCCACACACCACATAGAATTGTACCCACAGTAATACTAAACTAAACTAAAACCAAACTATACTAAAAGTGAAATACAAGCAATTTATTTTATGATAGATATTTTCATCATGGAAAATCTTTGTAGATGTACAAGCAACCACGTGCTTTTGCTGTGAGTGGCTCACCTCTCCGAAGACATGACTGTAACTTTACCAGGAGTGGGTACGTCTCCAGCCCATCTCCATGGAGATGCGACTAAAGATAGATTAAATAGGATTCTCATCCAAGTCCATTATTTGATTACTCACTGCAATAGTAGCATTTTCTGTGTTGAGCTGGTCATGACGAGCATGTTTTGTGCTGATGGCAACAGTATAGTCCAAAATGTTACGCTGTGTGCCTTTAAATCAATATTTACAGCAAACATGTGCTGTTTATATTAGTATAACTATAACATTTAATCAACTTATGTTCCCCCTGTGTGTTTTAACAAAGGTGAATTGGTTCACATATGTGTCCTCAAGATGGTTAGCATGATGTCAGGAGATTTTCCAATAACTGAAATTACCCTGAGAATGCCCTGTGCATGTGTGAATCCACTCTTGTTTGGCATTTTAAAAGACAATGCTGTGCTTTGAAAGATGGGTGAGTAAAACAATTTGATGAACCTATGTTATGAGCTGGGTACTCTTGGTCATCGCTGCTTTTTTCATTGCTAGAGTCCAATCTCTGATGCCCCACCACTGTCTAAAGTGCGTATTTGTGCATAAACATTGAAGAGTGTTTATGTGCACGGAAAAAGCTCTTATATGAGCGGCTGTATTTACAACATGTGTCAGGGCCACTGGGCTGCGTTTCCCTCCTGATGAATGAAGAGAGCATCAGGAGTGGTCGTCATAATAAGCCTAGTGTTTCCTACGGCCTGCGGTCCTTCCACTCACGTCTCATTTCTCTGCTAAACTGGACCCTTATTTCGCGATAGGATTTTATCTGACAGTTAAAGGGCTGTGTTTAATAAAAGACACAGAGTGACAGGTGCCAGTTTGGGGAAAGCATGGGGAGGCGACGGGGCCACAGCATCGCCATGGGAGTCTGTCCTGCCCACTTTCTACGCCGGGTATGACGCTGAGAGAGTGCCACCCTCAAATCCAGCACCCTGAGACTGTATGCTAGCCGTAAGGAAGGACTAGTGAGCCTGAGAGCCACTATCCAGGATGAAACATCCAGGATCCATAAGTACATCCAAGATAAGGCCCCAACAGATAACCTGCTCAGTGAATGTCTCATAAATGGCTAGACAGAGCTGTACTGAAGTAAGTAAGGGTCATTGTACAAGCGTACAACGATATCGTGTTCAGGTGTTAGTCCTGAGCCGCTGCGACTGAACCGCGCTGCCATGTGGGCCGACCTGACCCGGCAGTCAGGCAAACCGTAACACCCAGAGGAAACCTGGCTGGCTGCCTTCAGTGCTCCTCTGATCCTCTGAAACGGTGCAGCACCTCCTGGGTTTGTCCCTGTTTCAGAGCGTGGTGTCCTGCACTGGTCAGCTCCACCTTCCTCTTCCTCCTGCGCAGCTCCCTCCGCCCCCTCCGTTCCACAAGTCTTTCACCATCTTCTGGGGAGAGTTTAGCAGATAATCTGTTTTATTCTCCAGTGAACGTCCTAGGGCTGCCAACTTCGGCCGTTTAGTCGACGACTTTGTTTTCAAATTGCAATTTCTCGAGAATCCCTCATCAAAAAATATAGATATATTTTTTTACAGCTTTTTAATATTCTGATACTGAACTTTAATTTGACACTAACCATTTCTTCTGCACTTCTTTTTTTTTCTTCTTTTTAATCTTCTTTTTTTTTCACCGTTACAGCACTTTTACCTTTCAGACAATTCAAATCTCAAAACGTGCTGCACAAAAGGCTTCAAATCGCTCAGCGCAAGACGTTAGAGAAGCACTGCGGGATCTCTAACCGCTCCAATATGCGCGTTCACCATAGACTGATGCTTTAGGTCTGGATGGGCCATTAGCCATTGAGAGGCTGTGTTCTATAAAAAGAGCTTCAATGGGATTTTCCATAGAGCTTCCGCCAGCTCTGAGCGGACAGGGAGACTACACTGAACCTCTTATTAACAACTGACATTGTCACACAGTTTAACACGCTGCATTTATCAGGACATTTAATACCTACATTTGCTAAATAAAATGTATTTCATTTAGCTTTCTTTGTGTCAAATTTTGGGGGACGTTCAGCTTCCCTTGTAATAATGAGGAGCTGCCACTGCCTGAAACGTATCTTTTGTCCCTCCTGCCACATCTTTGCAGCTTTGAAAAGCTCTGTAGACACTGCCTTGTTGAACAAAATGATTACTTTTTCAATTACTATACATTAACACGCAAGTGACTTGTTTCTTATTGGCACAATCATTTGTGTTCGAGAACATCAACCTCATTAAACAACTGATGGTAAACTTAGCTTGGTTTTGCTGATTTCTGAGAATCTTCCCATAATGTTATCCTTTTGTTCACTCATTTGCTTTATTTGCCATGCTGTCTCTATTGCATGAGTAAGCAGCAGGTTTCTGGCAAATATTTATCATCCATTGAATAGGATTTGCTCTGCAGCTGGGAAATCCCTTGGTCTCTAAAGCTAATTGCTACCACTTTCATTCTGAAGTCCAAGAGAGTACAGAGTTTTTCATATGCAGATGAAGAGCTGAAACCACTCAATTTAAACAGTTGGAGATGGTTTTGTGGCCTGTTGCCTTGTAACCCCGCCAAACTCATGACACTCCTCTGCCTCAATGATCACTAATCATATTAAAGACTAGTGTGTTTTGCCTTTAGCCGAATAGCAGGTCTGAAAACAGATCAAAGATCTTTAGTTGATTATTACTATTTTGCTATTTTAAAATGTAAACAGATGTTGTGGACTGCATGCTTTTTGTCTTGACTTACATCATATATAATTCTGACCAACTTACAAATTCAGTGTATTCGGTTTGAAAGTCTCACTATACATTATTCAAGCTTATTACCAATGCTAAATTGTTGAATTGTTTTATTCATTTTATTTTTAGCAATTTTATTGTTTGACAGTGAAAGTGTCAGGGGATTAAAATGATGGACAATCTTCAGGTGAGGGGCTTTTTTTTAAACGTGGCATGAATATGCAGAAGGACTAACTTAAAATGGTTGAAAGTTCAACGACAATCTGTCTCTAAGGGGCAAATAAAGGTCATCACAACCTGATATTAGCATTATAAGATGATTCTACATTTTCACCCATACAAGCAAATGCTTTGTAAAATATGTTATTTTATTGACATATTACACAGGGGGTAATGTTGCCAGAGTAATAGGCAGGATTTGAAGCTGTGGTGTGGTGTGGAGTGTACTGCATGTGCCGCACTAGATGTTTAATTCCAGTGCACTTCTGCATTACTGTGAGCTGGGACAAACTGAAGGGCACACAGTTGGTTGGCAACATGACACTGACAAGCGACCGCAGTGACGGGGGCACGACGGGCTTGTCAAGCTTCTGATAGCACAATTGCTTAGGCGCTGCCACCGAAAAGTGAACAAGTTCACTGCAAAAACAGAAATGCCTGTGCTACAGGCACAAACATCACACACAGTTTTAAGGGTATACTAACTAACTTTAACAAGTTAGTTAGTTTAGTTTCAGCCTTATAAAAACTGTGGCTCAATGATGGGAGTCATAGCTCACTGTCAATAGCATCCAAAACTTCCAGAAAACTCTACAGTATGGGCATGGATAACAGGGAATATGATTATTCAATTTAATAGCTATCAGAGTCACACCATATAAAGAAAGATACATAAAGTAAAGTAGCATTGTAAAGGCAATAAAACAGTAAACCTGTGCATACAATATTAATAATTAGAATACACAGGACTCAGGGCAGTATAAGCCAAATGCCACAATGCCTATGCCAACTAAATGGCTGCAATAAATGACTGCATTAAACTGGAGTTGTCCCTCTATATACAGTAGCCTGTGTGCATAGTGCACAACAGTAATATTACAAGAAATTATAGCATTGTACTAGCCTGGCAAACGCCAGACTAAAATCACAAGTGATGTTTAGTCTGGGGACCACCAATTCATTTTCTCGTAGGAAAGGTGTGGTTTATGATTGTCCATGGCCGTTTATTGGGTGCTACGGATGTGATGACATTTAGATCAGTCTCTTTTGTACCATACCATGATGTTTTTCTTTTTTTTATTCATGTTAAAATGCACTCTGATCATTGAATTATTATATTGGCAATAAAAACAATTCTGATTGAGTGCAGTGAGCACAGAATGAATTATTTTGCCTTTGACCTTTGAAAAGTGTATTTTCCGACCTTTTGGTTGAAAGCTTTTTTTCACCATGGTCCTCAATGGCACCCTCATGTTAGTAAATTGTTATCTTTCAACAAATGCTGATCTTATATCAGCGGTGATGTAATCCAAATAAGCGGGTCATTCTTCAAAGCAGTACAGTATAAAAGAAATATTTTCTCATTTAGTCTATAATGTATTCTGGGAATGCATCTGTTTTCAGTGTATTCGAAGGAGACTGTGGATGTGGACCACTGAATATTCAGTGACTCTTTGTAGACTAATTACAATGTGTGTCTTCATAAACTTGGGGACCGGATGCAATGACTGAATGTGGCTTGGCAGAGAAATAAATTGATTTCTCGCTTTGATTCATCTGTGTTGCGTGCGTCTGTGTCTCATATAAAAGGGTTTTCTTTTGTATGATAATTTAGGCCAGCTACAGTGGCAGCAATGAATCCCTACCTCAGCAAAAGAACAGCTAAGGGTGTTGGCTATGGTGAAAGAAATGTAAAATTGTATTAGTGCAGGTCATGTTTGTGCTGTTGCAGTATTGTAATGAGGAACAATATTGACGAGTGGTGAGGAGGAACATTGAAATGCCCTCGGCAGTTTGCACCTCTTGCTTCTATGGAAATACTGTAAGTCCAGGAAGAAAAGCCAGTCAGAATGAAGTAATGATTAATGGAGTTTGGATGTGTGGCACTGAGTATGTGCACGTGGCATACACATGCACTTCATGAGCAACACAGCACAGTTAATCTAATATGCAAACAGCTATCTTTTAAAATGTAGGGTTTTAATTCTGCCCCAAAATGATGCAGAATCACTACATTTGATGTCCACAGCATACAGTACATTTCCCAACCAGGCTTGCCTTCAGTAAAGCCAGGTTAATCTGGTTAGAACTGGCACATAATTATATACAGTTTTATTTAAAGACATTGACATTTTAGTCTCTCCAAATTGAGATAATTCTAATGTTTTGCTATTCTAACACAAACGTTTGTCTAAGGCCGTTTCCACACATGGTGGCGCGCCTCGTAGGTCGGCCTGAGACCGCCCTAGTTCCAGCTGTATTTACTCCAGAGTTAGTTCAGTCCGCACCAGACATCGCAACATCAGCCACGTAACAACGATCAGCTGTTCAACAAACTTATTCCCATGACAACGGGCATCAACCTGTCATTGCACTGACACGCACGCACATACGTGCACACTTTCCCGATGTTACGCTATATGGTCACTCCTCTCCCTTGTGGTGAGAGAGTCATTCGGCCTGAGGTCGGCCACATTCACACCACACCTGCTCCGAACCACAGAGACCCCTGTTTCAGCCGCACTCGGAGCGGCGGGTTAGACCGGTGTAAAGTGCAGTTGGATTCACACTGACCCAGAAGTGCTGCGAAAGACCTAACTAAAGCCTGTGTGAAAACGGAAGAATTACTTCAATTATTTGAATCAAAAATTTGATCAATCACAGTTAACTGTTAATTGTCATTAATTTGAAATGTAATTATTATATTCATGATTAATAATAAGCCAACATAAATACTCCAATTTTAAACATTTGGGGACTAACTTGCCTGATCATTATTTCACAATTTAATGTAAGTCTTTTGTAAGATTTTGTGTTTCATTAAATCATAGTCATGCTTTGTGAGAATGTCTGGATCTTTGGCACTACATCTTGGAAAGCATAATCATTATTTATTTATTGGTGTATTTGGTCGGGACAGTGCATGTTAATGAACATACATAGGTCTCATGCATGTAAACAAGCCACACCGGATTGTAGCCTTGGGCTAATTTCCATCTGTCGTCCCCCATGTGCACTCTTAAACACATTCTCATTCATTCTGGCCTATTGTACATGTTTTTAGTGGTAGGGGAAACTGGAGTACCTGGAGGAAACCAAAAAAAATGAAAGGTCTTTGATGTCTATTAATAAACAAGAGAGTAATGACCTCACATTCTGGTTGTTTGTCGGGGGAGAAATGGTAGCTTCCACAATTTTTGCAAGCAGAGACTTCTGACCAGAGTGGAGTTTCCCTTTGAGTACCTGTTCCTTAATGACATTGACGAAGGAAATCGACTTTGTTCTTTTTGATCTGCCGATAGAAGGAAGCACCCAGACCATCGAAACAAGTCTCTGAATGCAACTTGACCGTCCTCAGAGTACGTTTTATAAGCTCAGCAGTGAGATGTGCGATGGTAATGTTTGTTAATGTGCATTGTCCCTCAATTAAATAAATGATCTAATGGCAGCTGTTTATTCCCTGTTGTGTTAACATTGTGAAAGCTTCTTGTGTTGATGTTGTTGATCCCTTGTAGGAAAGGCTGAGCTTGCATATTGGAGCCTGTTGTGCATTGGAGCTTTAATTGAGTGCTCTATGGTGAGCGATCATGCAGTGGTCTCCAGGTGCTGATAATGGAGAGCACATGGGATGAAGACCATCTGTGTGTTTGCAGAGAAAGCTCACCTCAAAAGCAGTACACTGTTCGGAAATGACCAATGAGCTGCTGTTTGGCCCATGAAAAGATATAACAGCGTCATAACTGCCATCTGCTGCACTCTCCCAACTCTAGTCACACATTTCCTGAGTAAGCACAGGGGAGCGTGTGAATATGTTATGTCTCACTCTCCCTTTACCATTGGGAAAGTGAAACAAAAAAAGGTCAAAGCTGAGAGCTACTGGCCAGAATTGCAAATGGAAAATGAATGTTAAATCAAGCGAGCAGCGGTCGGGACCCCCACGCGGGTCGCAAGATAGCATTGGGGGTTCGCTAGATCATATGGGCATATTGTCAGTGTTTGAATGTTAAACATGGCCTGTTGAGGCTGCAAACAATGCTGGTGCTATGATGTCATCATGTTAGGAAAAGTTAGGGGCCGTAACAATGGAGCCACGTAAGCAGCATCTTTCCACTCTGGGACCTTTTCATTTACAGACCCCCAAAACGCTGATTCGGTGTTAATGATTAATGATTGATTAATTATATTTGCATTTAGTCTTGAGCTTGACTCCGTGTGGACAGCACCTTTTTAAACTTGTGACAAACATGTTCCAATTTGTTTATTTGACTTGCTGTAGTTGCTTTATTTGCTTTATTATTTACTTGTTTGACCTTTGTTTCACCAGGTAAAACCTCATTGAGATTTACAATCTCTTTTACAAGAGTGCCTTGTCCAAACGCACTTCAGACGTCCAACCCTTGTCAATTTTTTGGTTGTGTCTTAGTTCTGTATCTGTGTTAAACCTACAGGAAAAAAAAAGCCTTTTATGTGTCTTTAATCCCTTTAATCCCTCCCTCTGTCAAACACGTTGATAGACCGAGAAATCAGGAGGGGGTGAAGGAGATTGTAACAGGAACCAAAACAGAAGCTTGTTTCTGGCGCGCCATAATTATATTTCAATCATGCAAATGAGCTTGGTTTTGGTAGTTAGAGGGCTGTTGGAGTGTGTAATTGAAAATGCAAAAGATTGTCTCGCATCAAAATGTCGGGGAATTCACTGCCCCGATCTCTTCAGATTTGAATCGTTTTATCTTAATTAACTGTGCTGTATCCATCCAGGTTTTTGAGTGCCAAATCTTTCCATCCCTGCTCTTTTTCCAGCGTGTGCACGGTTGAAAAAGAGTGTGCTTTAATAAATATTCTTCTGTCTAATCGTCTGGAGCAGAGATGGAAAAAGACGATATCCATACTCCACAAGATTATCTGTAATATAGTACATTATTAACATCAGGTCATTACTACAAATAAATAATAATGAAAGACAAAGCACTTGTATAACTACATATTGTAAGCCAGGGTCTCCAACCTTTTCAGTTTAAAGCTGTGCTTGGATATTGACGTCGACGATGTGGGCCTGAAAGTTGATGTGCGGTCAGGGCCAGGTGAGGCAGTGCCACCGAAAAAATCACAATATTAATACAAACTAAATAAATACAATAAACTGTATACAAGTTTTTCCAATAGTGATTTCCTAAGCTTCCCTAACCCTTTTTGTTTTTAATTTTTTCGGGTTTTGGGCCAATTTGGGCTCTTGTCATACAAAGTTTCATCTGAAAACAAAAATCAAACAACCTAATCCTAACAATAAACATGTTGAATGAACAATTGCAATGAATCAATGTTTCTCCAAAGATTTATTTGGGAAATTCTAATTTCAAGAGCCATTTTCTCTTGTGTGACAATATCTCCACATCTACAGACATTAAACTTTCCAGTCTTGGAGTGAACAATATTTTTGAGTTTTTTTTATATCTAATTCCTAGCCTGATTTATTGGGTTTTGAATTTAAAAAAAAACAAGACCAAATATAATTTTTTACAGATTTTTTCACTAAATACACAACATTTTAACACTTACAAGATACCCCACATCTCTCTGAAAAAGTCGTTGTAACATTAAAATGTTAAATTTTCTAATTTAAACCTGGCTTGATCCATTATTCAGATTTTGTTGCAGTAAATATGGGGAAAAAACTGAAAATGGCAAAAAACTTGCAATACATTTTTTCTCATATTCATAGCAGTAAACTACAGCAAATGTTTAAAAATTATTTCTCTAAATTGAAAAATCTTCCCCGTTCACCTGCAGTGTCTTGTATTAAATCGCCCAAATGTTTTGTGTCCCATTAGAATCTTTCATGTGTTGTGAAAGTTCATCAATTATTTTGTCCTACTGTTGACACTTCACGATTGATCATCCCAACCCACCATGTAATGTCGTTAATATGAGTAATTAAATCCAATCATGTTCTTGATTTGGTCTCACTGCCCGTTAACATTCCCACATGTGGAATTTCACAGCCTAAATTGCTGCAAGCATTTAGTAGCCTTGACTAATTGCTCAATTATGACCACACTGAACATGAGCAAACCACAAACTGTCAAAGTTCCGTCATGCCCATTTGCTCACGTTCATATTATTTTTGATGAGACCTGTATTTAAAGCATTTAGACCAGAGACCAAATTCTAACTCAGAGGTTGGTGGATTGCAGGTATGTTAAAAAGGCTGATTCCGATATGCAACACTGTCAGGGGAAGAGCAGAGTTATGTGAGCAGAGTTTAGGCAAGATGCTTTAAAAAATGTACGATCTTATCCGATTCCAGGTGTGTGAAGCACTACAAGATATCAGGGAAGATCAGTGGCACCGCATTACCTGAAACTGAATGTACAACAACTGTAAAATGTCTTTAAAACAGCTGAAGTTTTACATTTTCAGGCAAAAACAACTCTTGACCTTTTGAACAGACCGATCTTAAGAAAGTTTTGTGTCTTAAACTCAAAGTGAAAAACTAATTTGTCCACTTCCTGCTTGCTCTTATGCCCTTTCCCTCTCCATACTTGGCTAAACACAAGACAAATGTGCCTAATCAGCAAAGCCGCAGGTTTAGTGGAAAGGTTGTTTTTGCCGACCAGGGCTCTCCTTTGGCAAGCCATAAATATTGACTGTGGTGGATGTGAAGTATACGGCGGGCAAAGCACTGTGGGGAGGCAGCTGAGCGTGACAGTAGTTGTGACAGCCACTGTAGTCTCCCGTGTGCCGCATAAAATCGGTGTCGCTGCTGCTGCTTGGACTAGAATGTTCATGTTTTGGGAGATTTGAAAATGGAGTGTTTTCTTTGTGTCTGTCGGTCAAAGCCAGCGTTTTCACAGGAGATCTGACGTTGTTGTAGCATCGGAGTACTTGCTGCTTGCATGTGACATATGTGTCTATTGTTTACCCGTGGCTGAGTGATGGGAATGCTCACCGTGGTAGGCCTCCACTGTGCACGCTCACCCGTGGGAGGCGGTGGTGGTTCCTCAGGGATTTGTTGCCGGATGAGAAGGGTCAACGACAAGTGGGACAGATGAAGACCGCTCCAATGGAAGATTTCCCAAATCAAGAGGAGGCAGGGATGACCAAAAAGATCAAGTAGGAGACTTTTGATCAATACTGGCTCATTATATTGGAGCTGTATGAACAGGCCGAGAGGAGACCGACCAGGAGGATCCTCTCTGACCACACGCATGTATTTTGTATCAGCCGGTGTGTCCAGGGAGGAGGTACTGCCTCTGTGTACGAAGTAAATGTGCTGCTCATTGAAGTTTTTGCCTAACTGTACTATATTATACCGTACCATATAGGGCTGTTACGATAATTAGTATATCGACTTCAATAAATCGCAGCTAAACGATATATTTTTGGGCTCAATATTTATCGTCTGTTCATTTAGTAGCATTTCCCCCCATTCTTTCTTTGTAAAACTTAGATTTCTAACTGAAGCAAATTGAGTTGCATTAAATTTCATGTTTATTGCAGCTTGTGTGGTATTTTAGGATATGATTAGGCACTTTTAGAAAAAAGGTTGCCGTCATTTTTTTGCTTGAGAGTTGACAGTCTCTAGTATCGTTAGAATCAATAATATCGTTTATCGCGATACTTTCCTGTCTCAATATATCGAACTTCAAATTTGTAATCGTGACAGGCCTAGTACTATGTGTATTCTGTTAGTTGTGTATTGTTTTGTGGTGTCTTAATGTGCAGAAAAGACCCTGTCCAAATCACATTTCCAAAGTGTGACATGTAAAATGATTTCGTTATTTTAAGATGAATGGTTTTAGAAAACAAGATCGCGAATACAAGCGGCTGGGCGCACCCTTCGAGATCGGGTGAGGAGCTCAATTACCCGGGAGGAGCTCGGAGTAGAGTCGCTGCTCCTTCACGTCGAAAGGAGCCAGCTGAGGTGGCTAGGGCATCTGTTCCGGATGCCTCCTGGTCGCCTCCCGCAGGAGGTGTTCCAGGCATGTTCTAGTGGGACAAGGCCTCGTGGAAGACCCAGGACACGGTGGTGGGACTATGTCTCCGAGCTGGCCTGGTGTCACCTCGGGGTCAGAACAGCTGGAGGAGGTGTGTGTGGATTGGGAAGTTTGGGCATCTCTGCTGAGACTGCTGCCCCCGCGACCGGGCCCCGGATAAAGCGGAAGAAAATGGATGGAAAAATGGATGGTTTTAGAAAAAGAGGACCGTAAAACTATCAGGGATTCAGACTCAAGAGATCACAGGTCAGTGGTTTGTAGGTGTCAGCCCCAAGCTCAGAAGTGTAGAACCTATGGTAAATGGTAAATGGTCTCAACTTATATATCTGAATCAACCATCTTCTCTTGTTTCTTGACCTCTGTGTAACCACCAAACAGGAATGATTAGCATACTTTTTTGTTTGCGCCTACTGCCTTAAGAATGCCAGATTCTATCAGTTTTCTAAAGGCTAAATAAGGTCAGGACTGGAGAGGGTATCTTGGGTGAATTGTGAGTGAGTAGTTGGTGGTGGTTGGATTGGCAGCCTTGCTTCCGTCAGTCAACCTCAGGGCACCTGTGGCTAGCTTACAATCACGACGTATGAAATGAATAAATAAAGCAAACCAGTATAGTTTCTTTTAGCATCTGTAAAAATATCGGTGCAGTATTAGGTCTTTGTGCATTATAAAGTGCATTTTAAAGTAAAAAGCAGGAACCATAAAAGACTCTGTTGCTAGCGCTAATTACAACATAAACATCACATGGGCCACAGGAAGACTAGCGACCACTTTGTGGAAGCTAAAAAGTACCATAAATTTCGGCCAATGAAGCGCACCTTGCTCTAAGCCGCGCCAGCTAAATTTGCGGCCTTGTACACATACAGGCCGCACTCGAATATAAGCCGCAGGTTTTCATAGTGCCGTGCCTTTGCGGCCACATCTCCAGCTCAGACCGCTCCCCAGGCGAGCAAAGCCCTTCCACATTTAGGCTAAAGTGACCCTTCATCATTTCAAGCCCGTCTCACTTTTGCGTTTACTGCTAGAGACGCCTCTAGTGCCTGTTGGCGGCGATATATTGGCCGCAGGGTTCAAAGCGTGGGAAAAACGTAGCGTCTTGTAGGCCGGAAATTACGGTAGATAAATACATACATGTAAATCACAAAAAAATAAAACGTTTTTTTTGGTTCTCCATATATCTGAAAGATATTATTGACAATATATTGAAATATAATTTATACATTTTTTTTCATCAAATGATGAATATAATATTTAATATTTAGATGATGCTCATTGCTCTTATCGCTGGAGTCATGTTTACAGAATACACTTGAGACAGTATGGATTGTTTTTCTCTAGGCCAGTAACTGGCTGTGTGAGCTGACCAGTTATACACGGCTCAGTGATCTTTGCAGCAGGCCCAGTGCACGCACATGCTCTTGTAAGCTCTGCAGGCTCATGCCACACATGTTACTCTTGTAACCTGTTTACCTGTAAACTCACTCAGACGCCCCAATACCATTCCCTCACACACAGGAAGCACAGTGACCTTTGAAACCATCTCATCTGTGTCTGGAGGAGTGGTGTGAAATATCCTGTGTGGTTCCGAAATGAGTTGAGAACGCTGCTGAGCTGAGAAGGAGAGCGCCACACAGATCGCTCAGCCCATGAACAGAGGCCTTGTGGGAGATTTTGTCCTGGACTATGTGCCTTTTCACAGGCTGAGGCGTGTGTTGTGGAGGCTGGCTCAGAATGCATTAGGAAATGAAAGGGTCTGGATCCACTATAAAAAACAACAACAATAATACTAATTTATGCCAAGGGCTGGATGATTGATAGATCTTGATTTTCAATTTGATTTTATTATTTTATACTGAAAATTCATCCATGTTCATTAATTTAGACAGACCATTTATACAAACCTCAGCTCCAACAAAAACAAATGCTTCCCTCCAGTTTCATGAAACACACAAAAATCTTCCTCTGTCTCATCCAAACTCCAAAACTCTTTGCTGTTTCTGCCACAGACATACTGGAGCTACAAACCTGACGATTAGAAAGTCCCATGACGATTATTGAGCTTGACCAAAGTTGGGATCGTGATTGTTCAGTTTATTTTGTTCATTCCCAGCTTACCTTTACTTTGCACGCTTCATGTCCAAATTCCGGGCCGAATGCAGTAGTCATATGCGTATAAAGAGCACGACTATGTTAGAAGAAACGAGAATAAGCAAAAAAAAGTTTCCCTCTTTTGCACTCCAACGCCAGCCCACACTCCAGTTTACTTCACACAGAGACTTCAATGATGTTCTTCTGACTTCCATAGTCTAAACATTTCCACCAAACCTGTTCCGATCCTTTTCATGGTCAAACTCTCTTCCTCATCTCATCTCATTCTTTGGTCCCACAAGAAGTGCGGTCATTTGTATAAGTAGTCTTTGTTTAAAGTTATACCACAAAAGCTTAGATAGAAGATGGATTACTAACCATCTGAATTCCATCTTGCTGGTTGATTTTGCACATCCCTTCATCATGTGTCTCCTGCAGTTCTGATGGAGGCTGTGTGTTGTCACTTCCTTGAATCTCAGTCACTGAATGGGCGCTCTCAGCCGGGAGACTGCGCTGCTGCTGGATCTGTTCGTGGAGCTGTTAAAATTTCATGACTGTTGTTTGTGCTGTGACAAAGACCAACCATGCCATTATATTTGATAGCTCTCACCACTGAAGTGAGAATGTAAAAAACAACAGGCGCTTGCTACAGAGGCCGGGGGGAGCCATGCCAGGGACGGCTGCGGCGCTCTGCCAGATATGTTGCGCTCAGCTGGGTTGTAAAAGCACAACTGGCCTTTCAAAGTCAGGCTTAAGTAAAGACAGGGCTTGTAAATCAGAGTGGAGACCAGTGAAATAATAATACCTGCTTTGTGTTTGCTCAGTGGACCTTTTATCTTGCTCGGTTCGGTTCGGTGTTCTTGTTGTTGAGCTGGGATTAGGGACAGTCTTAGTTCTAATTTGGTTCAGTGTGTTCTGAAAATCAAACCAGTAAAGCTACTCACTTGAAGGAATAAGTTGAGGTCCTGTGTATTTTTAGTTTGAATCTTGATCTGTGCCTTTCTTGGCAGACGTGTGACTCATTGTATACACGCTATGGTAGTTTTTTAAAGGGTATACTCATTACACACACTCATACATGGAAAAAGTTGGTCAAGTGTTTCATACAATGGGGTTGGAGCCATATTAATAATAAAAATAAAAATAAAAATAATAATAATAATAATAATAATAATAATAATAATAATAATAATAATAATAATAATAATAATAATAATAACAATAATAATAATAATAATAATAATAATAATAATAATAATAATATGAATACCAAGTTTCTCGAAGGACCACACTGTAGTCATTATTCATACATCAGTGGTGGTAAGCTACAATTGTAGCTACAGCCGGCCATTGGGGCATAGACTGATGGAAGTGAGGCTGCCAGTCTGCGCCATCGGCCTCTCCGGCCACCACCAACCACTCACTCACACTCTCAGTCATTCTGGCCTAGTGCCCAGAGGAAACCTACACAGGCACGGGGAGAACATGCAAACACATATAAAGGCCCCGTCCAGGTGGGGATCAAACCCGGGACCTTCTAGCTGTGAAGCACACGCGCTAACCTTTGGATCAGTGAACAAATTCCCTAACGACCGTGAAATTGATGTATTTGTTAAAGGAAAATCTGCAGTTTTCAATTAAATAAACTGCAACTGTCATGCAGGACCGCCCTATACCTGAGCCAGTAAATAGCATAGTACAAAGTTTTCACGCCAAGAGCCATGCATGAACCATGTTCCCGCTAACCTCCAGATAACGGACCGTCAGCGGACTCGGCACACATTAAGAATTCATGGCCACTTAAGTTTTATTGGGCTCTTTTGTGAGAAGAGAAGTGATTTTGGGCATGAATGCAATCGCCAAGAAGCCTGTAATCGAATAATAGATTGCATAATTACCCTGATTGAGTCTGTAATTATGGTTTAATTTTGGTTATTGTTGTAACCCAAAGGGGAATAGGTCTCTTTGCACTTGGGCTTTACTTAAATTGTATAATTAGTTGAACTATTTTGTTTGGAGATATTGAGTCACTATCTTTTGATTTAAGCCTCAAGTTAATTATACGGTGACAAATAATGCTGCCTAATTAATCATTTTAAAGACATTTAAATGTAAAAAAATCCTTCACATGTAGAAGGTCCTGGGTTTGATCCCCGATGGGGCCTTTCTGTGTGGAGTTTACATGTTGTGTAGGTTTGCTCAGGATACTATGGTTTCCCCTACCACTAAAAACATGTACAATAGGCCAGGATGAATAAGAGTGTGTTTGAGTGAGTGTGGGGCAAAGGATGGAAATTAGCCCATGGATACCATATCCATGTATGTTCATTAACATGCACCAAATAAACCAAAAACAAGCAATATGCTTATTTAAAAAAAAAAAAAAAGAGAGACCATGCTCCATGCCTCGGGTCCTCTACCAGAGGCCTGGGAGCTGGAGGGTTCTGCGCAGTATCTTTTCTGGACTCAGATGTCTGATGTGTTTCCTGGGATCTGCTGTAGCCACTCCTCCAGTTTGGAGGTCAGTGCCCCGAGTGCCCCAACGACCACGGGCACCACTGATGCCTTCACCTTCCAGGCTTTCCCCAGCTCTTTTCTGAGCCTCTGGTATTTCTCTAGTTTCTTTTTCCACCTCCATTCTGTCCATGGGTAGAGGTTCCACAGGATCTTGGCTCGGTCATTCTCGACCACCTTTGGAGGTGTTTCCCACTTTGACCTTGGGGTTTCCAGCCCATACTCTGCACAGATGTTCCTGTACACTATACCAGCCACTTGGTTATGGCGCTCCATGTAAGCTTTGCCTGCCAGCATCTCACACCCTGCAGTTATGTGCTTAACTGTCTCAGGAGCCTCTTTGCACAATCTACACTTTGGGACTTGTCTGGTGGCCTGCTCCTGTGCATCCATGATGAGTGCATTCTTAAATGCATTCTTCATAATCAAAATAGTGCTATTCTGGACACTCAAAGACGCTTTACATTTCATTATTCACTCACTCCATACTTTGTGGTGGTAAGCTACTGTTGTAGCCACAGCTGCCCTGGGGTGGTCTACTGGAAGTGAGGCAACCAGTGTGCACAATCGGCCCCTCCGACCACCACCAACCACTCACTCACTCACTCACTCACTCACTCACTCACTCACTCACTCACTCACTCACTCACTCACTCACTCACTCACTCACTCACTCACTCACTCACTCACTCACGACATTCGCCCAGGCTTCCTGGTGTAACGGTCTAAGGACAGCTTTTAGCCACACCTCAGTGATTGGACTTCTGGTTGGCTCACACCTGACTCTGAAGCTGGGAGGTTCACTTAAGTTTTCCTCACTGTTCTGTGAATGTATCAATAAAAATATGATAACATGTAATTGTTTGGGTGTTATTAGTTTAAGCAGACACTGTTTGTCTGTGATTGTGATCAGACCACATTTTATGACCAATTGATGAAGAAATGTGAGAGGGCTGACATACTTTTTCCTCCCACTGTACCCCCTCCTTTAGATCTAAAACGTTATACTTTTTGAAGTTTGCCTTACGACTGGATTCACTGCACACCAATTATCATTTGACCAAGCTGTTTGAAATGTCTGAACAGCTACATTGTGAGCTTGTGAAATATTATTTGGGCTTTTCTGTGCAAAGAAATATATACAGTATATTCCGTATTAGGTATGGAGGGTTCCTTTAGGACCTTGTGCCACATTGTTGTGCATCAGTGTGACAGCCTTTAAAGGTGTCAGTGTTGCAAACATCTTTTATGATTTGCAGCATCTTATTTTACGTCCTCTCGTGGAAATAAAGAAAGCAACTCCCAAAAGCTTCTCCCGAGCCAAAGCCTAAAGCGATAGTGAGGTAATTATCTGACTAAACCTTTCACAGCTCCTTTGCGTCACTAAAAATCTGGCACAAGGAAAGATGTGACGGAAAAATAAAACTAGGTCTTGAGCACTGAATGAAAATGATAGACATCCATTCTCTCGGCAATTTCCCCCCCCCCTATTTCCTGCTGATTCCCGCAACTGCTCAGCTCGTTCAAAGACTCCCAAATTCTCTCTGGCACTTTCAAGGAGGGAGGATATGGATAAAACGCTGGCAAACTGCAGGGAGAAGAGACCTTGGAGTTCATCTCATTTCAGAGTTTGCGAAGGGAGCAGTGAAATGCCTTTCTGTTGCTACTTGTGTGGCGGAGCATGCTGCGGACTCCCTCCAGGCCGTTTGAGAGCGGACGCGTCAGTTCGTGCTGCTTTTGGCCTTGCTGCTGCTGGAGCCACTGATCAAATGTGGCTGCACGGTCTCCTGCATACACAAAAGGCATTCAGGTCGGGCTGGCAGACATTACAACAAGAGAGGCGCTTTTTTGGGGGGGGGGGCATCTTGGAATGCAAGGCTGCCTCAAGACTGTGGGATTGTCTATGAATGGAGCTCGTCAAATCTCACCAGCAGTGTTCTCGCTTATTCACTCTTCCGTGTTCAGATCATTTATTAGTAAGAACACTTAGAAAACAAAATGATCAATTTTAATATTTTCGACGACAGAAGGTAATCTAGGTTTAAAGACATATCTATCTATATTTAAAAAGGGATACCAAGCACACGAATGTCTAAAAGAAATGATTTCCTCAGCTTAGTATGTGTATTTGTTTGTTTTTACATCAATCTGTCTACCTTTTGGGTTAGCACTGTAATTCATTCATGACTGACAAAAAAAAGACATCATATTTAGACTCTCCTTGAATGAATTGATAGATATTGCTTGACCTTAGCTTAGGAGAACAAGTAATAATACTTTTATATATCATTCTATTGCAAGACTCACAATAGACCAGACGTCCTCGGACAAGCTCACCTTAAAATATGCCAACCAAAAGGCAGAGCACCCGCATCCTTGAGTTTTACAAGTGCAAAATTACACACATATACAGAGCGTGCACTGCCTCGTCCACTTGTAGCTCTGCAAAATGCCATTGATTTTTATCCACTTACTAGAGCAACGTTTTTACATCTTGGATTTAGCTCTGTCAGTTCGACTTTTTCACTTCAGAACTCATACTTCGAAAAGTCAATTTTTAAGGATAACTCCGAGGACGCCTGTCAAATAAAGTGGCATTTCTCAATATTGATCCGTATTTTGCATATTTTTTTTTTTTCCTTCAGCATTAGACTGAAGTGGCTCCATCTCAGGAAATGGCAACTGGAAAGAGAACAAGCGGAAACTACACTCATTTCCTTGAGTTTGCTTTATGTTCTTATTGAATTCACGTCCTTTTCGCTGTTCTTTTCTGCTGAGCATAATTAATAATGTGGTTTGCATACTTTGAGCTGTTGGAGCAGCTGCGGCACATGGCGTCCAAGGCCCATTGACGTTCTAACAATGTAACCTTGCTGGAAATGCCAGAACATTACTCACCCTGCCTACTTTTTTTTCTGTTTTTTCGCTAAGTCACTGCATTATTCTTACCCACTTAACTGTAACTGATTTCACATATTTGCGCAGGGAAAAATGACCCTGGCCACTAATGTATTCCATACCTGGAATGGATTCACGCGGATATGATTACTGAGTGCCACGAGGCGTCGTTATTTATGACACGGGTCTTCTGCTGTCCAAGCATGAGCGCTACATCATCACTCACTGTCACTACTTTTATGCGAGTCACTTTGAAACAGTGCTTAGTTCTTTGAGAGAGTTGTTCATATCAATAAGCTGCAAGGGCCAAGTGCAAGGAGCAACCCATCCCCACGGCACAGGCCTTAGCCAGTTTTAAACCTGTTGGAAAAGTGAGCTGTGACAACCTGGAGCTGCTCAAGAGACTTGAGAGTGGTGCTGAAATGGAGGCGGGGCTTAGAACTTTGACTGAAAGCTATTGACAACCTTCGTTCAACAAAATGATTGAAACCGATTATACAGTCTGAGGAAAACAGACTGACACAATGCAGTTCTTTGTCTGAGAGGGGGAAGCTGGTGAACATATCTGCTCAAGCTACAGATAAGCAGCTAACCTCAGAAACTTTTCACCATGACAGAGGTTATGCAGGTGACATTCCAGCATGGCAACAGCATAGCAACAGAAGTCAAATGAGTGTCAAAAATCCATCCATCCATTTACTTCCGCTTTGTCTGGGGCCTGGTCACGTAGGCAGCAGTCTGAGTAGAGAAGCCCAGACTTCCCGATCCACGCACACCTCCCCCAACTGTTCTGGGGGGACCCCGAGACGACACCGGGCCAGCTCAGAGACATAGGGTGCGCCCAGCCACCCTGTGAAGTATTCTCATTTCGGCCACTTGTGTCCACGATAGGGCTGTCACGGTATGAACATTTTACTTCACGGTTATTGTGACCAGAATTATCACGGTTTTCGGTATCATCGCGGTATTTTTTTTTTAAATGTGTGTTAATATGTTCAGAAAGCATTGATAGTCCTACACAAACTGAAATTGTTTCAAAAAAGTTTAACTGTGCTTGTTACATAAAAATACAGACAAAGCCTTTTCACATCAAAGTAAAGGAACTATAACGATGTGTTGTTGATCGTTTCGAGGGTATTACATGTACTATTTATAGCGTCAGAAACGAAGATAAACCGTCTATATCAGGAACACTGTTGTTGTCCTTCCAGTGAGCTTTCGCTTTGCAGATTTGGGAAAATGCCATCATTATTAAATTCATAAAACTGCGGCGAGAGTGAATCTATTGCAATCTGCCACCGGGAGCCCCGTAACGCATTGTGCCATCGTGCGGAGGTATCCGAGACATGGCTTATGTACTGGCGGTGGCGCTGCAGCCGCACTATGAGGCGACTCGTTACATTCCCCTCAACCCAAAGTCCCACATCAGCATTTCAGCTAAAACGCCAACGTTAACTTACTGCTATAGAGGGAGACAGTCACGCAGGTGAGTCAGAGGTTCGAAGTATTGCTGCATTTGCTGACACTTTTTCCTGCACGCTCCGCAAACTGAACTCTGAGGCTGACAGATCCTGCGCGCTGTCGTGTCGGACATGATTCCAGCTTCGAGAAAGTTTTGTTTGGGTTGCAAACAACAAAGTGCGCATGCGCGGAAACTGCAGCAGATGAGACGGTGGCTGGTGAGGCTCACCGTGCCTACACCGCGGGTGCGGTTATTCACCGAGATAATAATAAAAACACAAAACAAGACGGTAATTTTCACCGTCAAAATTTTTACCGGGGTTTACCGCTACACCGGTTACCGTGACATCCCTAGTCCACGATTACCCAAATCTCATGGCCATAGGTGAGGGTGGGAACGCAGATCGATCAATAAATCGAGAGCTTTGCCCCCCAACTCAGCTCAGTCCGATACAGTGACCGCACCGATCCGTCTATCCATCTCACGCTCCATCCGTCCCTTACTTGATAAAAAATAAAAATAATAATCTACATTTAAAAGCAAATATCAAGTGTATATTTATTGCGATAGATGTTTGCCTTAATAATTGGATATACTGTGCTCTGAGCCACTGAACTCACTTTTCCATGATCTTATCAAAGCCTTGATCAAACCGGTGTAAAGTGCCCAATTGTGGTCACAGCTTCCTCCTGTGGGTGGCCTCAAACTGCCTTCCTGCTCTCCTCAGCACATTTGGCAAGTTTTTTTCCTCAAGCTCTTGTCTCTAGTCCATCTCCTGTAAACAACCACGGACTCTTTAGTGACTCCCTGCCTCGCCATTCACCCCCTCCCTCCCCCGCACCGCGCCATGCTCGACAACAGGCCCGCTGGCAACGGACACAATTTGAGCGTCATAAAAAGCCCATTTGTGTCCCCAAAGTGTCTTCAAGGCGGCAAGCTTTGAGTTCTTTCCTCTCTACAACTGCCGAAGTGCGGCTGCTCTGTGCGCCACCGGGGAGACGTAATGCCTTGCAGACTGACTGGAGAAAATGTGCTTTATGCAGACACAGAAATGTTTGGAGGCTGCTGCAACTTTTCCCTCATCAGGAATAAAAAATGCCCAAACTGCTAGTTTATCATTTGGATTTCCATTAGAGCTCCTTAAAGATTCCTCGACCACACAAAGGAGCCATTTTCCTGAGAACTTGGACTGTGCACTGACAGCTCCTCCTTTGAGTCTTATTCAGACGGTAGCCTGTGGTGTAAAACATTTAGCAAGCAACAGCTTACAAACAGCTCATTCCCTGCATTGTTTTAGACCTTGTATCAAGTAATTACTTTCTGCATTTATAACTCAGTGGAGCAAGTTTCACATTTGTTCGCAACATAGCAACATTTTTGTTATAATCTTTTACAAATGAAAGGTTTGAAAAGGAAAAATCTCTCGCACACTGTATAGTAAAAACTTGTTTTGCATATATTTAGGCAGATCTTCTCTATCTTTGAATTGTCTTATATATCCATTTCCCATATGTATTGCATGTGCCACTAAAATGTTTTTACTGTATATATATATTGTTACTGTATATATGTATATATGTGTATTTTTGACTGCTTTATTCACTATATCCTGGCTTTGTTTTTTCTGTGATTGGATGTATGTTGTATAAAGATGCTGCCTATGTTTAGCCATAGGCCGTTATGACAGCTTCCTGTGATGCAGCAGGCCACACCCTATTTAAGGATGGCTTCTCATTCACAAAAAACATTTTGCCTGACGAAGGCCACTGGCCGAAACGTTGCATTAATAAAAGAACACTGGTGTTGCAAGTATACAGTGTGCAAGAGATTTTTCCTTTTCTATATTTGGCCTTTATGCCTTCTCTTACGCACCTGTTTAAAACAAAGGAGATGTGCGAAGTAAACCTTCTTTAATTTTTGACAAATGAAAGGTTTCACAGTTCACGTCTCAATCACATAATGAATGATTAATAATCTCTGCGATCAGGCCAGCGCACACCAGAACGCAGCATGCCATGATCACTTCTTCTTACGCGTGTCCATGTGACGTGTCAGCGCACACTGGAGCGCACCGAGTCATGGCACTTTAACGGCTTTTCTCAAACTGTTGATAAAGGCATGTGCTTGTTGAGAGACGGATGAGAAGTCTGCGGCTCATAACTCATGCCAAGTTTCATCGAATCTATTGATTAAAAAAAAAACAGCCAGGGACCATTTTTAAAGCACCTACCCATTTGAATTTCCAGAGATGAAAATGGTTCAAGTTGTGAAGAAGCACAGGCTAAAGATGTATGGCTTGTACCTGGAACTCGTGCTGGCCTCATCCATCTAGTTGGGGTCACAATACTTCATTATCCTTCATTTCTCTGAAAGGGGAAAATATGAGTCCACCTATTGATCGCTGCATAAATGTGTTGCCTAGTGATGAACGATGAGGTGTGCTTTGCTTTTCTGTGATCCGATTAACCCCTGGCTGGGAGCGGCCCGTGTGCCGGCCCGGGTCTCTTGTGGCGTCAAATGCATGAGATGGGCACTTACAGCGATTAGTGCTCCACTTAGTTCTGTTTGTATTGTCATGACACCAGGACATTTCTCTAACCACTGTGTTGTATTACAAGACAGTCATGGGCTGTTTGGACAACCTCTAAAGCTACTCAAAAACATCTGGATTTAGGAGGAACATGCAGAGGTGACATTGAATCAATATCAACAAAGTAATGGACTGCAGATCTAAAGGATCATGAACATGTTGCATCCTCAGACCAGTCTTTTCTATGGTTCAGCAGACCAAAGTCCTACATTTGCTCAAGAAATAATTTCAGAAACATTATGATGACATGATTGATGCCTAACTTGAGTCTTTAAAGGGGATTTACAAGTATAATCATTATTCTGCTCAGTGGTTTTTTAATACGGTCCTTTCATTTTCCTTTGAGAAGACGGGCTTTATCAAACACACCCTGATAAGGTTTTTAAACTTCTTGACATTGCCAGTGGCATTTTCTTCAACTGTGCTGTAGCTGACATTTATATCCAGTCTTCCACAATCCCCCAAATACCCTTTGTCGTGCATTGTTCTGGGCCAAAAGTGAAAAGTTACCTCTGATGCAGACAGACAGCGCACATGGTCCCACGTTGATGAAATGTTTAAGAACCGGAAATGCCAAGTGATGTAATAGTGTTTTATCAAGTAGATAATTCATTTCTAAATGTCAGCAATCAACATGCACAAAAACAAAAGGAAACACAGACAGACCAGAATTAAAATGGTCGACACCATAACTAAAGACATATAAAATGTCTATAAAATGTCTCAATAATCTACATTCATGTACAGTAGTTTTGTAGTGCTGGTCCGATATTGCAAAACCAGAAAATCATACTGGAATATTAGAAAACCTGGCCAGGCTACTGAGTGAGTTTAGTCTTATGAATTGTGCGGATGGTGTGGGCAGAGAGACAGAGGAAACGTGCCGCTCCGGGGGGGTTGTCAGGTTGGCAAAAATAAAATGTTGTTATGCTCCTCTCAATCAGTGCTTCCAAAAGTGGGAGCTGAAGGGATTCTTAAGCGGGGATCGTGAGCTGATTTAAATACAGTATGTGATGAAACAAGGGAAGTAAGTGCTTTATTTGTCCTTGTACAAGCGTACAACGAAATAGTGTTCGTCCTGGGCCGCAGCGACTCAGCGGCGCTGCCCTTGTGGTCCGACCTGACCAAGAGGTCGGGGAAACCGTAGCACCTGGAGGAAACCTGGCTGGCTGCCTTCAGTCTCCTCTGATCCCCTGAAACAGCGCAGAACCTCCTGGGTTTGTCCCTGTTTCAGAACGTGGCGTCCTGCACTGATCAGTTCCTCCACCTCCTCTTTCCTCTTCCTCCTGCGCAGCTCCCTCCACTCCACAACAGTCTTTCACCATCCTCTGGGAAGAGCTTAGCAGTTAATCTGTTTTCTACTCCAGTGAACATCCATTACCCAGAACAATTGAAGGCATGTGTGGCTTAGCTGTGAGTCTCACCTGGATACCTCCTTGTTTGTCCTTTTTTTGTTTCCTGTAGCTCCTGGTGTGGAGGCCCTTGGTGCCTCTTCAATGTCTCAGAAGAAGAAATGTGTAGGTCTGAATTGGGTTTAGCTGATAAGCTACCTGTTTACTTTTAAAAAGCTGCTTTCTTCGGGACTATTATGAACTCTTTGCAACAATACAAATCTCACAAAAACACGGCAAAGATGTACACAATCATCCAGCAAAACAATGTGGAACACAGAAACCACAAATTCAGTTCGCACAAAAAGGCATAAAAAGAATGCAGTTGTTGCAAGAGAGAGGGAAGTTGCTGCATGTTTTCACATTGCCATGACAATATATGATGGAATTGTATTTCTGTGTGTTGGTGAGCCAAAGACTAATTTCTACCTCGGGAGACAATAAAATTCTATTCTATTGAAAACTTTATATTTCAGTCAAGTTAAGCCAATGTTTAGCTCCATTTCATTTTACAGGGGGGGGTCCTGAGTTGTGGGCCTTGTGATTTTGGGGGTCACGGCCCGAAAAGTTTGGGAACCCCTGCTCTAAATTCTGACGACACATCTGGTTATTGTGCTACAAAAAGATATATGTCTGTGTGAATCAGGACAACCAGATATGTATCTCATATTTGGATTGCTGTATTTGCAGAGACTGGCCAACTACACTTTTTTAAACCAACAGTGGAGGGTGCACTTACATAGGATTAAGAGGAGTCCTTTGTTTTTCCAGTTTAAATCTTTCTCTGATATGTGATTGCAGAAATAGAGTGTCTTCGGGACACAGACGCTCCAATTCCATTTTTAGCATTGCATTTTAAGCCACATGTTGAAAGACTTGCATAAAGATATTCCCCCAGAATATGAATTCCCTTGACTGATTTTACATGCATCAAGTTGTTAATTTATCAACTCATTTTAATGAGGGATTCAGCCACATGTTTGGAACGTGACCTCCCTCATCGGACCGTGTCTTGCGAGGTTGGCAAAGCTCAGAAATCCTCCCTGACGAGTTTACGAGTTGGATTTACCACATGGGTTAACTTATCCGCGCAAATCATTCCCTTTTTTCATTTGCCGAAACAGTCTGAGCGACATGATTTACTAGTACAGTAGCTGCAGACATGAAATCCAAGGGCAAGTCAAAGCAGCAAATCATAAAATGGGCTTCGCCTCTCTATTTACAACCCATCTGTGTCACGGAGAGAGCCATATTCTAAATCCGAAGGTACAAATTACAGCGTTTCCCCTCTCTGTAATGAGGTGTTTAGTTTCAACTGTGTCACGGTAAGAAAAACTAGGACAGTGTGTCATAACGGCCTCGAGAGAAATACGCCAAATCTCCCCAATGATCGCTCAGTATTATATCCATCATCGACTAAGAGCCCACTGGCCTCGTGACATACAATATCGCTGCCGGATTTGGACTGCATCGACCTGACCCAGACAGTGACGGCTGCGACTTTAGTATTTCTCATAATCAACCTCACACTTTACACTTTGAGCTAGATCCAATTTCTCTTGTGTGTCGGAAGAGGCAGTAACTCAGTCGTCAGAGATGTGTGCCCACTGCCCATACTCTGCTCCTGGTGAGAATGTGTTATTGAGACTCATGGGGGGACGAAGAGGCTGTTGCCACTCACTTATTTGATTTATTTATGAAGGAATTTCTCTTTTTATTATTGATGAATATTCATTTCTGTCTGCTTGGCTGAGATAAGAACACCTTTATCTGTTCTAATGAGCGGAAATTGCATCATCAACAGCAAAGTAAAAAAAAGAGCAGAATTCAGTGACCGGTTCAATATAATACTCTATAATTATTACAATTTACCGGCCTTGAATTAAAATGTGAATGGCTACAATTGCCTTGTTTGCGCTATGTGGCTATACGCAACTTCCGCTAACCTGAAATTATGAACGCCGGATGATCATATTCTCCAAAGATTACGTGCTGGACAATGAGCTTCTGGTAGGGTTGCAATTGTGTGTGAGAACTGCAATTATTTATTTCTATTGCAATGAGTTCAATGAATCTAGCGACATGCCTTGTACAATATGTTTTTGTACATCCACTCTCAAGAAGTCTGATGGCTATACATCTGCTCACAGACAGTATAGATTTTCAAGTAATGAAAAAGACAGTTCAGCTTTCCGAGGAGTCAAAAAAGAAAATGCATTTCTGTCCAAGGGAATGCAGTTTTACTTTTAATGAAATGAAGCTGTAAATATGTGATTGACTATGTTTGGGCAACACTTACAGATCTGCACAAGCTCAATAAAACGTATAACAACTTCAATATAGATCTGCAATACATCATTTATCCACGACTCACGGCATCTTTACAAAGGATTGTGTTGTGAGGAAAACTCTGTAATGGAGTTCACTGACCTTTCATTTGTACCCATACTTTTGTCAAATACACCTATAGATGTATTTTCAGCCGTCGTGGTGATTTGCTGTGAGTGAACGTGGAAAACAAGAAGTCATACGGTTGTTTTTCTCTCACAGTGAGTGACAATGGAACAATTTATGACATTTAAACATTGAACTCAAGCTGATTGGCTTTTATCTCTTGGTTCCATTCATTAGATCCCCATTAGATCAGGTGGCAGCAGACGGTAATGGTGTCTTGACAAGTAGAAATAACAAGAGGTTTGAAAGAAAAAAGTATTAAGGAAGTGTTTGCATACGCTGGTGCATGAATGAGAGTGTGAATGGAAGAGCAATTCCTTGATATAAAGTGCTTTGAGTGCCTTTTGAATAAAGAGCAATGTACATTGAGACCATTTACCATTAGTTCCCCTAAGACGGCAGGTTTCTTTAGTGATATTCTGTTTTGATACTCTAGAGCAGTTTTCGTTTAGTTGTCCAGAGGTGCTTTTGGTAAAGGGTTTGCTTTGTCCAGTGTTCAAAGGGCAACTCCGTTCTCTGCTAGCCTCTGAAATCATAGATTGTCACAAATCACTGCCACGCTACATCTCACACAGCACCAAGGGTTCGGGACAGGAAATCAATGGGCTCTCGTGGGCCACTCCATCAGCGCCAATATCCTGCGCTTGATGGCGGAGAGTGGGCGGTGGCGCGGGGCATTTGCAAAATAGGGGACGTGTCTCGGTTTGCTTAGCCTGGGGGGGGGGGAATGCATCAGCACTGTTCGGTCCACATCCACTTCTACTGAAACCACACTGAGGTTTCAATAGAGGAATAGAAAAGGTTAGGAAGTAATGTGTTTTTTTGTGGGGGTTTTGTGGTCTACGATCCGTTGACTGTTATATACTCTGACCTTTTGAATGCAAATGAGTGCAGGGTTTCTAGAATTATTATTTTTTAATTAAAATATAAAGTTTGGTGAAAGTCTCTGCATTTTTACAAGATGTGTTGCGTGTATGTTGACACTTAGATCAAAGAATATGTGAATACAACCAGCAGTAAACATTTTCACAGTATTCACAGTACACTGCTCTTCCGATACTGGAAATAATTTCAATATTAGGTATCGGCTACAAATATCCGATACTGAACCGATACCAGTGATGGCTCTCAACGCCTTAAAAACACAACTTTTCCCACCTAAATCTAAGTGAATATGCTGTATATCATTTTAAAGCTAAGGATCTGGAGAATTCAATCGCTTTAACCTCCGCAAATGTATTTTTGATCGCTACCCAATAGCATGCTAAAGCTAGTGGGTGCATGCTAATGCAAACGAAAACAAATCAAGGCTGGGTCAGAAACTATGATAGAAATACCTAAAGAAGCCTAATGAACTAAAATAAAACCACTTCTGAAGCCAAGCATTTATATTTTTTTTAATTAATGTAATATACCCAAGGATAATTAGTGTAGAAAAGTCCAGTAATCCTTGTTTAATGTTCATCCATTAGTTTAGATATAATTGATCTATAACATCGTGACAATAAAATATTACTTTATTGATCTTAAAATGGAGAAAAGAGTCATTTCAATTACATTTTTCACACAGAAAAAGCTACTTTAGAGAAAGTCTCTTGGTGTCATGGTAAATATGGGATATTGGCACATATTCAAACCCCAGTATTGGTATCGTTAGCAAAAAAGCTGGATCGGTGCATCTCTAGTGAAGACAAACTATAACGAATGCCACTGTTTTACAATGTTCTGCTCAATATTAGAACACAGATTTTCTTTTGTCTTTCCCATGTACCATTTCATTTCGCAGACTACATTGTCTTTACTGTAATAACACTGCCATCTCTTTTTAAGCATTTTTGTAAGTTAGATTAATTATTCTCTTTTATACATTCAAGCCTTGAATAAGTGTGCTCATGTTTCTACTGTATCATACATTCATAGAGACGGTTTTCTGAGAGGAACTACTAAAAGAACCACTGCAGGGGGGCTAATCAGTAATAGACGCAAGTGCAGAATTGAGATGAACTATTTTCCCGTAAGAACCGCTGCCTATGAAAGTCATGTCTCCGACAAACCATTTAACATTCTCTGCTAGAGGTAACTGCAGATGTAATTGCTGCCAGTTGCGGGCAATGCATGCAAACGATATGTTAAATGTGAATAGCTCGTTCAGGTTGTGAGTGATTTACTCCAATTCATACCAATTTTCCTCTTGAATTCACACCCAGCTCTGGTTTTCTTGATTTGATTTACACAATGAATGTGGCTCATATAGCTCTGAGTAGCTTCATGCATAACCATAAACATATTTTTCTCATTTGAACAGTTTTAGGGCTACAATTGTCTGATTCCATTTGTTTTCTCTTCCAGTGGTGGATTGTAGAATTCTCTTGGATGGCCTGCAGAGGTACGGTCCCACGCCAATCTATCTGCCTGTCAGCTATCGGATCCTCAATGCCGAGTCAGCCTTCTTCCTGCAAGAGGCAAACCAGGACCTAATGAGGAATTCCAGTCTGCAGGCTCGAACAGAGTCTTTCTTCATCCACCAAGCGCGCCACATGCCCTACGTCAATGCCAGCTATGGGCCGTTCTCTGTCCAGCAGCCTGTCCCTCTGGAGATGCTGCAGACGCTGCCAGGTCCCTTCAATAGTGGCACCTTTACCTCATTGTCAGCAGGGCCGACCTCTGAGGCTGATCCGCTGTTTACTTTTAACTGGAAGGTGCACACATACATCATCAGTGAGAGGATTCACCCCAGCATGCCCAAAGTGCAGGTGCTCTTCTATGTGGCTGGTCGCAATTGGGACGATTACAGCACCGTCAACAGACTGCCCTGTGTGCGCATGTTCGCCTTCCACGAGACTCAGGAGGTGCGGGGGACATGTCAGCTCAAAGGGGAGCTGGGTATGTGTGTGGCAGAGTTGGAGCCTTTGGCCAGCTGGTTTAGCCCCCCCACTGTGAGGCCAGGCCGCCAGCGCATGTCTGTACAGGCGCAGGGCACGCCTGTGGAGCTCTACTACATGGTCCAAATGACTGAAAGTGGGGACTGCAGCTCTGAGGATAGCAGACGAACGAGTGCCTCTCACACTGAACAGCCGCGGCCAATGGGCTACTTCGCCGGCCATACCCCCATGCAGCGCATCGGCTCTGTTCAGCTGTTTCAGCCTCTGTCTGAACTCAAACTGGACAATAACTTTGTGGTCATGTCACCCTCCAAACCCATCCGGCAGAGAGAGACTGTCTCCACCTTTCTGGCCCTGTCTACTCTGTCCTCAGTGCAGATATTCACCCTCAGGTAAGATTTCTATCAATCAGCTGCTCCTATGGGCTATTGGCCTTTAAGTCACCGTAGACAATGCTATGCCATCAAACTCTGCATGTATCGTTTTCTCTTACACTAACTTATGTCCCCCTCTATTATATCCATTAATCTTCCCTTAAAATAGTTGAAGTGGGTGTGCCAAATCTGTGCTCTCGGTTGCTCATCCTTTCAAATGCCTGTGCCAAGATCCTTTTATAATCAAAACAAAAAAAACAAATTAGACCATGCTACACTAATCTTGATATGGTGTCTGTTTGTTTTGGCTGAATTGAAGAGACTGTCTGGAGCTGGGGTTGTATCTCATTGTGGATATAAGCTGCCGGGCGATTGTGTAGTGCTTGATAATAATGGTCTTGACCTGACAGTGTGTTGGAAAGCAGCAGTTTCAACAGAATGATCACCAGTTGGTCAAAGGAGGAAAAAAAGACGTTGGTGTGGTTTCAGCGATGAGGCATGGGTCGGGCTGCTGACTTCTCGTCCACCCTGTGTTGCCATGGCACTGAATATACTGTCCAGCAGCAGATTATTCGTCGACCAGGGGTGCCCATCACGTCATTCGCGAGGTACCAGTAGTCGCCCCACACAAACCGGGTCGATCACGGAATCCTTGCACTGCAAAACTGTGATTTGGTCCGTGCGCTTTTGGTCCTGGATTGACACACAGAACGACCGTCTGATACATTCTGTTTACGCACGGGAAGGCACACAAGCATGAGGGACCCCCAAGCTACACAACGAATAATGACCGTCACCGGCAAAACGCTGGCAGCATTTCGGATGCGCTCCTTTGGCCGCGTGTACGTGCGACCAGCTGTTGCTGTGGCGGCGATACTGTCACGCGCACATTTAAGGGAGTGCTGTTGTCCAATGACCTGTTTCTATCCTTAAGTAGTTTGTTGTTGTTCATGAGCTTATTTTGTTCACGTCTGAAACCCTGTCCCTGAGCGTTACCATGGAGCTCCCGTTACTCACCAAAAGCACTCAGGTAATCTTTGATGAGCAAGAGATAAGGAGATAATAAGCCTCAATTTAATTATTTTGGGCAATATGACCCATCTTTGACATTTAGTCCAGGTAAAAAATCAGCTGCATTAATGATAGGTGATGACAGAATATAACATCGAGCCGCTTTATCACAAATAATTGGTCATCATAATGTTCATTCTTGGGTTTATTATGCAGGACTATACATTATAATCACATTTGATTGAAGAGGTAAATTCAAAATGCTTTAATTTAAAATTAATAATAACAACCCAGATACAAAAACTTGCTCATGGAACTTTTTGAGAAATCTATAGGCAGATCGAAAACAGCATGGGCACCCCGGATTTAGACTGTTTACGCTGCCTTTTATGAGATTCTAAAGTGGCAAATTAAAAAGAAAAATGGGACACAGGTCTCTCTTATAAAGGATTTGAAGTTCAGACAAAGACTGCCATGTTTAACATTTATGGTCTTAATGGAGCTTAAAGACACTCTATTCAAGTTGGTCATTTTATGCTCACTACTGCCACCTCAGGTCTTATAGCAGTAGCAATTTTCTGAGTGACAGTGCAGGATTTTAGAGGTAGCTGTGGTGAATAGGTCTGGGCTCATTCTACACATTAGGACATGGGTGTTGTGGTCGTTCGGGTCGAGGGCCAAAATTCAGCCCCCATGGCGGGTCGCGGGCCTCATATAATAAGCAAAGTCGTAATCTCGTAGTGCGCGTGCGCAGCGCTCAAAGGTCAGAATCAGGATAAATGCTCTATCTCCCAGTAAACCCAATGTAAAATATGCATGAATAAAGATTGTTTTACAGGCATGCAAACTGTGGTACATTAACAGATCATCAAAAATATATCGAGGGTGACTATCTGTGCTTCCACCAACATTTTGGTGAAATATATTTGTTTTAATTTCCAATAGCAGGTGGCCAGGTGGCACAAGCTAAATTAAATGTCGGCTTTTTGGGTGTGGGGGATCATTCTCTCCTGAAAATTACACATTATAAACTGTACTATAGAAAAGCAGAAAGTAAGTCATCTTTACTTTTATACTACACAATGATTTGGCCTGCATGAACATGCATTCTCTCAGCATGGTATGGGGGGGGGGGGGGGGGGGGGGGGGGGGGTTACGAAGATTGTGTAGCAGTAAATAAAACATTTCCCTCACCATCCAGATGTGCAGAAACTAAAAGCTTTTCCTCGTTAATAATCCGACAGAATCAGAATTGGTTTTATTGACATTGAACAGGTTCACAAAGTAGGAATTTTCTTCAGAGCAACATGAAACATAAAACGTAAATAATAAACTATAAAAACTTTAAACCTTAAAAGGGCATATAAAAAAAAACAAATGTGATAAAAAAAAACTAAAAAAATGCGTCTCGTCAAGCCCCAGTGTTGGACTGCAGTAACGTGGCCCTGCACTTCCAGACCCACGGTAAAGTCTGTCGCGGACATGATGCTATTTTCACCGATGTCACGGCACAAGCACATCGTATGTGCAGCTCCATCCATCTCCACGACCTGTTTCACTGAAGGAATTTTCAAGGATCTGAGTTTCTCCGTCTTTTGTCTGCCAAGTCTTTCGTAGCCGTTTCCACACAAATAACTTCAAATTAGCAAATATCCATCGTCTAAAAACAGCAACTCATCTCTGTCTCCTCCACCCGAGCCTCTCACTCAGTTTAGTTTTGAATATTATACAAACATATAACAAATGATTTAAACTGCATTTATCTGCACTCTCTCGTCTTCGTACGTGCTTCTGCGCTGTCAAAACAGAATTGACACATGTGCATTACGACATGGCTGGAACATGTAGATGGATGAAAATACTTAGCTTTAACATTTTTAAACTCCGTAAAGTCCCTTTAAAGGTGCCCGCCCACCTCAAAACCTACTCGGGTTCCAAAAGTAAAAATTTAAAATTACCATTCATTTTGCCTATTTTTCCAAGTTTAAAAGAAAAAAGGACATTATATACAGTATCTCATGTATGTGGAAATGCATGAAACACAGAATTTAATGAGCAATATTTATCTGAAACTTTACACGAGTTGTTGTATTTTCCAGTATTTGGTGTTTATGAAAATGTGTTGAATATACAATATTGTTAGGAGGTTTGATTATACAATCATGGCACATCCAAAGCATCTGGAGGGTTTACAGGAGTGACTTGTTTGTCTGCTCAGACCTTCGCAGTAATTTAGGGGAAATGGATGACACGATGCATCCTCTAAGCTCTTCAGTCTGTCACTCTCCTGGGAGCTGCTTGGATGGCAGCATAACACCAAATGACGCCATTGTGCACTTTATGAAGATTGTTTAATGTGCTCACCTTGAAAACAGCTCGTCTGAGGGAAGATGTCATCATAGGTGATTCCACATAAGAGCAACAAAGTTTCCGTTTATTTATCAAATGTTGTCACATACAAATTACCTTTCAAACTGACTGTTATCCCTGCATGTCTCCGGATGCAAATGAAGCTTTAAGGAATGTGCGCTTCCATCAGGCCACTTTCCTGCCCCAGATCTAAATCATGGCAGATGAAACAGTTAGCAGCCTCAAAGTAGAGCCGTGACAGAGTGCCTTGGCAATTTGTCAACCCTGGGTGAGCAGGAAATCTGCCAAAAGGCCTCATTGCTTTTTCTCTCACTCCAGCGATGATGAACTCCCATGAAGTATTAGCCTTCACATGGCGTGTTTATCACATTTGTCAGCATGTGTTTTAAGTGGCAACTTTAAAGGCACTGTTTTTTATTCTGACCTTTTTTCCCCCTCACTCCAAAAATGCACCATAAATGTTCAGAAGTTTAGTATTTCTACCTATCTACCAAAATATTATCTCAAAGTATACTATACTTTCTCCATTGGTGGTTTACCAAGCCCGGTCGTTGTGTTGTTCATTTATCTCATAGAACCAATCAGGGCTGATAGTCACAAAACTTGACTGAAAATAGCCTGTGAGCTGCAAATATCCCTGGTGAGGATGGCGTGTTGGCGCCGTTATGAGCGCTGCTGCTGCTGAGAGAGGTGAAGTGTGTGCTCAAGCCTTAAGAGTTCTGAGCCCAATGCCAGCAACGTGCCACTGTTTGTGTCAATGTTTGCATTCCGTCAGCTCATGTTTGCCTATTCATGAGTGGGTGTGTTTACAGTTAGATTTCTTTACAAGCAGCTCTGGTGCTGTTTCTCTCAGCAGTTAAGGCGTCATTAAATATTCATCTCCTCTGGAGTCCCTCCCGCCCATTATCTCTCCTTATACAGCCCTTGTGCAAGAATATGAGCAGTTATATGGACAGATGTTACTCGATTGCAAATTGTCCAGAATTTTCTTTGTCATAAAATTCAACTACTAAAAGGAAAATGGATGGCAATTAAATTACACAGAGGTGACCAAAATGTTTCTGAAGTTGAAATGCAGCAATGGCCTACCCAGTTACAACTCTGTGTAATAGTCAGTTTTATTAGTTATTAGTTGGGGTGTAACCGTGGTGCAAAAATCTGACGATATACACTGCACTAAAGTGATTCAAGCTTTAATCTATATTTGTTGGTATTGAAGCACATGTCATGTGTGTGTGCAGCATCTAAACAGAGCACATGTGTACCACCGCTAAATTGAAGGCTGCAGGCAAACATCCTCCGAAAACACATGAAATGTGTGTGACTTCGTAAAGGCTTCTCCTGCTGATGATGGCCAGGCTGCGGTGATAGATCCAGTACACTGAACATCGGCAGACAAATGCGTAAGATCCAATCTTGGTCATACTCTGTCTAAAAAGCTTTGTTTCCAAAAAAGTACAAGTACAAGCTATTGTCCAGGAACAGCCCAAATAATATGAGCCTCACATCAAATGTGCTGCTTTAGCTGCTGTGTATGGAAAGTGAAACTGAAACTCTTCTTTAAACGGACTGTACAGAGTTTAAAGCCATGTCCTAATATGTAAAATGAGCTCAGACCTATTCACCACAACTGCCTCTATAATCCTGCACTGTCTCTCAAAAATTGTTGCTTCGGGTCCAAAGTAGCCTGGCCTTAGCCATCCATTAACCTCCGGTCAATTATCATTTCCCTACATGTACGTGTAGGTTTGTTGTCAGTGGCTGCGTTTCATCAGTTAAATTTCAACCTACCATTCAGCGAGCGAGGGAGCATTTACCCCGATTTGCTGGTTGTAGTTTGGCAATGGTGGCGGATGCGAAAGAAATGGAAGCCCTTCAATCCGGTCCGGCTGGCTCCCAAATATCCAGAAATTAATATCGAAGCATTTGAATGCGCAAGGAATGTCCCCAAGAGTTATGAAGAGCTGCTTCACTCACTCGGGCGCATTACATACTTCACGACCAGACGCTAGCGAAAATCAGATCCAATCGTTTCAAAGGAGTTCACCCTCCCACCTGATAATGGAGCTCAATTGTGAAGTTCCAGACCCTTGTACAAAACGCAATGAGTACGAGGGTCTGGTAAAACCCGGCTAGGTCCCAAGTGTCGTCATGCACGAGCTTAATATAGAAACTGCAGTTACGCATAAGACCTGAGGTGGCAGTAGTGAGCATAAAATGACCAACTTGCATCGAGTCTCTTTAACGAGCACATGGTCTAAACTGCGCTGCTTTTTTCTCTTTTACTTTAGAGCATTGTGTTTTCTATTTTGTTCTGTATTATGAGCCCTGGGGCCACATTTTTATTGTAAAGCAGCTTTGAAAGGAGGAAGCATTGGCAATTTTATTTACTTTTTATTTATCCTCTCTTTATACAGGTTCGTCCCTTGAGACTCAATGTCTCATTTACAAGAGAGACCAGTATTCTGAGATTATGAATACTGCCTGATGATAAACATAAGGCTATTTTATGTGAAAACCAACTTATTTTTGCATATTGTTCTTGCTCCCTGATGCACCGAACCGTGAGCGCTGCACCATGAACCGAAACATGACATAGCTAAACCGTTACACCCCTAGTTATTAGACAAAAGCTGGAAGTTCAGTTCACAGTAAATAAACTCTCAGGGTTGGGCAAACTCAGCTCATTTTGCGTTTCCAAATGGCCCATGAAGCATTTCAGCCTGACTAACACATGAGAGCAGCTCTGGGAATAACCACCATCAACACTGGCTAAAACCTCTGTTCTCACTGATATAAAGAAAGGTGAAAAATATAAAACACTAGCTGCAATATCCTGCAATCCTACTTTTTTTTTAAACTTTCCTCAATCAGCATAAAATACGTCATGCATACATAAATAGATGTCTTTCCAAATGTCACCGGCAAACCGCACATTTGGCCAGTTCAGCAGTTTTGCACATAAAACCAGCAGCCCTATCCTCACAGCTATTACACTGGCCATATTGCCTTACTTGTTCTTGTTAAGGTATTGTCTAATTGACTGCATTTGATCTAATCTCATGTAATATAATTATTTCGAATGTAATTACAGGCTTTTAATCTGCTGGAGAGAAACATGCGCTGCACACTCTCATGAATATGCATGTACGTTCGTCTCACCACAGAGACGTATACAGCCGCGCTCTACGTTGACAGTGCTCTGTGCCAGCTGAAGTCACGGCGTGTTTGTCATGCTAAAGGCTCCCCAGTGGAACGGGTAATTTGTGCGCTCCGTGCCTCATTAGCCTCGGAGCGCGGTGGTGTTACAGGTTGGAAAACGTTCTCCGGCTAGTCCTTATTTAACATGCAAATGAAAACACCGTTTCCTCCTGAACAAATTAACAGGCTTTTCAAAAGATAAATTGCCCCAGCTGCATTGTAATTTTGACTAAACAATCTGACATATTTCCAAAGATCCCCCCGAGGGCCGTGCTGTTGGTGAATACAAATGAATTTCTAATATCTGAGTCTGAGGGTTTTACCGTGAGCACATTCGGCCCACAGTATTATTTTGTACAATTCCAGAAAGTGCAGCGTGGGTTTCTTAGGTATTGGTGCATTTTCACACAGTTTGCTCAATCTTTATTTACAGGTGCATCTCAGAAAAGAGTATTTTAAAGCTGGTCTAAGCGATCCTGTTTGCATTGCATTACCAATAAGCTCCTCTAGATGCACCACCATGTGCCCTCACCTCACAGCACACCCCCCCAACATACGCCTCACCCCCACATACCCCCCCGCACCATGTCAACACAAACACGTGAGCAAGAGATCGCAAATGAAGACGCTGCTACAGTTAGCGGCTAACAGTTTAGCATTATGACAGACGTTTACAAAAAGATCGTGACCTGACAAACATCTGAGCTGACCTGCTCTGATGCAGCTTAATCCAATATCTACAGGAGCTGTCAGGTCTTTTTCCTCCTTTTTTTCCTTCACAAAGCAAAGCAGCACCGGAGGAGAGGCTGAGGCGTTGAAGGGTTGCGGGGGAAACAAAATTGCTGCGCTTTAAACTTAGTTCTATAATGGAATTAATATGTTCTAAATGTCCAAAATAACTGACAGACTTTCATGAAAGTTGCAGTTTAGCAAATAAATGTGAATCTCAAAATATTTCTTTGTGCTTATTTTATTTTTGCGGATGAACAAGATTATTGAGATTTTCATAGCTTCCGAACACGTGCGTTTGTTTTGGTCGCGATTATGGCAAAGCGAGTGCCGACCCTCGCCACAGCAGGACCGGCATAGGCTATCTCTCTCTCTCTCTCTCTCTCTCTCCCTCTCTCTCTCTCTCTCTCTCTCTCTCTCTCTCTCTCTCTCCACAAACATTGTTTAGCTTACGTTGGCCTTGATAAAGTTTGTAGTTTGACCTGTGAGAGATGTAAATGAGGAAATGAACTCTTCTCTTTTTATAAGCGACGCCCTCTCGCAAGTGGCCCAGGTACAACAACAGCTGCCCTACTCAGAAGAAAACTATTGAGTTAGAGTTTGCACAGTCCTTGCGCCAGACACAAGATCTGTCCCCGCGTCCTCTAAAACCTCACAGTAATAAGCTCTGGTCACTTTATCCTTCAGCAAATACAGTGACAGCTCAGTGGCCTATTAAAGTCAATGTTACTTGCTCGGGATTTATTTGGGAAAGCTCTCACACGGTGGGGAATACTTGTTTTGATCTGTCTTGAGTTATTTTATTCTGTATTCTATTTATAATTCTCAAACACAGTTTGTCTTTGTGCTTAAGTTCCAATGACATGGTTAAACACACAGTGTTTTAATGCACAGCCATCTTCTTTCCCAATGTCTTTAATGAGTACTGTCTGACAGCGGCTACATGACAGTATGCTACACTGAACTGGTAAGAAGGAGAGACATTAAACTCATTCATTATAAAGTCATTACAAATGTTTTTGTTTCATTTAGAATTCACGTGGGACACAAAGAGCTCATAATATTCACTATTTACTCAAAATATTCTAATTTTGTGAGACTGATTTGGGTTTTTTCTTCGGTATAATTCAGAATTTTCAGAATTAAGAGAAAACACTGCAGTTTTAGCTGTTTTATACTGTGTTTTCCAGGAATACCTTCATTTACAGTGTCAAGAAGTAAGTACACTAAATGTGGTCTGATCTTCATCAAATTCACTGGAATGATTAAACAGTAATACCACCCAAACATCTACATTTTATCATATTTTTTTTGGCCATAACATGTAAACATTCACAGGAGAGCGTGGAATAAGTAAGTACACCGCCTGAATCTCAATGAACTGCAGCAGTTTTGTAAAGAGGAATCGTCCAAGATTCATCCTGATCTTTGCGAGCGTCTAATCTGCAACTACAGGAAAGCAGTTATTGCTGCAAAAGAAGAGTCAGACAGATATTTAATACAGGGGTTCACTTACTTATTCCACACAGTTGTGAATGTCTCAGGTCTTTCTTCAAAATTTCTTGATAAACTTGTGAATTAATTGTTCTATTGATGAAAGCAGGTTGTCCAGGCCTTGAGGCAACAAAACAGCCCCACACATTTTTTTGGGAGAAACACACAACGTCATACAGTATATGGAGAAAACATCAAAACCCTATCCTCACTGTGAAGTTTGGTTCAGGAGAATCATGGTGTGGGGCTGTTTTGTTACCTCAGGGCCTGGACAACCTGCTTTCATCAATAGAAAAATTAATTCACAAGTTTATCAAGATATTTTAAGACTTGAAACATTCACAACAGCGTGGAATAAGTAAGTACACCCCTGTACCAAATATCTGGCTGATCCTTCTTTTACAGCAGTAACTGCTTTTCCGTAGTTGCAGATTAGACGCTCACAATTATCAGGATGAATCTTGGATCATTCCTCTTTACAAAACTGCTGCAGTTCAGCAAGATTCAAGGGGTGTACTTACTTATTCCCCGCTCTCCTGTGAATGTTTACATGTTTTGGCGGAAAAAAAATATGATAAAATGTAAATGTTTGGGTGGTATTAGTTTAAGCAGACACTGTTCAATCATTCCTGTGTTTAAAAAAAAATAAAGATCAGACCACATTTATGACCAATTTAGTCCAAATAGTCTACTCACTTTTACTTGCCACTGTAGCTTTTTAAATATATTTTTTTTCTTTTCTTTTCTTTTCTTTTCTTTTCTTTTCTTTTCTTTTCTTTTCTTTTCTTTTCTTTTCTTTTCTTTTCTTTTCTTTTCTTTTCTTTTCTTTTCTTTTCTTTTCTATTTTTGATTACCTGAATACTACCGAGTGATAAGAAAAGACATATTTTTCTCTTTTATAACACTGCAGTGAACACTATGCCAACACATGTTCATCACAACCATGGCGTTTTAGATTCTTAATGGTGCAGAGTCTCCCTCTGCAAAGGGAAGTGTTGATCCCGGCACAGCTCACACTCTGGCTATTTTATTTGCCACTGTTAGATGAAATATCCTTCAGAGAAAAGGGCGGACTAAAGATGTTCTCCTCTGCGCGTTGGCCTTATCTTGTCTACGCTCCTCAGTGATTCAGTCTTGCAAAAGGTCACCCCCCCGATAGGTACGTCTCTTTTCCATTTTCATTCCTGTAGTTATCTGTACTTTTTCATGTCTTTTATCAGCAGCTCTGCCCCACATACCCAACTGATCCTTCTATGTTTGCTAACCTTTCTTTTTGTTTGTTTTTTGCTCACAGACGGTTCTCTAAATGTGACAACACTCAGTCAAATGTAGCTGAAACAAAAGTCGGTGTGGTGCGCATGTGATGAAACAATGTTGTTTTTTTCAACATATATTTGAGCCATAACAACTGACTGACTGACTCTCTCTTGAACTCACACCCGAATGTACAGTATGCATGTTAATGATCATGCAAATGGAAACATCAAAGATAGGCTTATGGAAGGTAAAGGAAGACTTATTGGCCCCAATGGGAAATATGTTCCTTCCATTTGACTCTGAGGTAATGCAGGAGCAGTGGGCAACCGCAGAAGTGTGCCCAGGGATCCTCATAAGCTGCTGGGATCTGCAGTTGGTGGATTAGTGGTTTGTGCACTGTTTGGGTTAATGGGAGAAGATTAGGGAGAAAACTAGAGCACAGCAACAGTAACAGCAAAGAACAAACAAACCGTCAATAATTGTATGTTTGTATTCTTAAAGCAAACTGGAGTTATGATGTTTTATTCAAACTAATGAGTCTAGACTGAATTTAAAGCAGTACCAAGTAACTCTTGCCCCTAGAGGCCATAAGCGCAACTGCAGGTGTCGTAGCAAGTTACGATTTTTTAAATTATTAATTGTCTTGGAGAGTAAATCTACGCTGACACGAAAGGCGAAGGGAGAGAGGGATATTTGTACATCCAATTATACAATGGAAATAATTTTTTTCACTCAAACTTGGCTGTAAATACTGTTTAAAGTGACGTTAGCCCGCAGTTAGCTTTGCCCGTTAGCCTGTTAGCTTCTGCTTCGTGATTCCATTAGTGTGTATTGGTGGCTCCGGTCCGGTGGCAGTCAAGTTGCAAACATGGTTTTCTGGCCAGAGACACCAGGGGGAGATGAAAGACTCTCCAATCATCCCATAAACACTTCGTAGTCCCCCACAGGGACTACGAAAAGGATTTATTAAGGTCAACAAGTTACTTAGTACTGCTTTAATGTAATTTTGGAAGCCAAAAAAAAGGCCTAATCAACCAATATGCATGTCTGAAACAATGATTGAAATATGTATTTAGTCGTTTGACAGTGACATTGCAATTCAATTCGCAAGTGTTAATTTTCATCTCCAGTCCCTGGTTGATAATTATACAGTTACAATTGAAAATAAATTGCATTTGGTGTTTTGATGTACAATGTTGTTCAGGGAGGTACAGGTTCAAATAAAAAAGACAACTTCTCCAGATGCCTGCTATCAAGGTTGAATCCATGTTTGTTCCAAGTTTGCGGATTCTGTGGCCACAGCTGGTCTTGTGTGCATTGTTTTATTTGTGTCCAGCTGGCCTCCTCACCACTGTTTACTTTGAAAAGTCCGTCACTTGCTCATTAATAAGTTATTACTGATTGGAGCCTGGGGAGCCGCTGTTGATGTGACACTTTCGGGCCCAGTCACAAAGAAGGCAATCACCCACCGCCAACAGCAAGTCGCTTAGATCTTTCCTTCATTTCTCTTTTGAACATGTGTCAAATTTGATGTATTTATTGAATATTGGATTGTGAAAATATGATGGCCTGCCACTGTCTTATCTGCCTTTTTGTGTGTGTCCATGTGCTTGAGCAAAGACATGTGGGACAGCTGGGAGCTTGGGTGAGGGTCATAAGAAACGCACTGTATCGCTGAGAGTGACACTTGCCTTGAAGGCGTGAACAGTGGACGGGGTTGGAGGTTGCAGTGGTATCTCGAGCCGCTGCTTTGAACTTGTGAACGTCATGCGGGCTTTTATAAGGGCAGCAGTAGATCAGGGAATCCCAAGAGAGAACACTGCGCTTCTTATCTGCACCGCTGTAGGACCAGTGCCCCTCGTGGGCTAGGTGGTTTACACCTGCTTCGATAGCTCCATGTAAGACAGCTTATTAGCACGCCAATATTGTATCAAAGCGTAGCGTATGCTGTAGGCTTTGGAATTCTTCTGCACACTGGAAACAGCAGATTCCAGTACTGCACTATCTTTTAACACTTTGCACATGCATGTTTATGTCAAGATAAAATATTAAATACATGTTTTGGTCAAGGAGTGCATAGCTCAAAGCAGCTAATTAAAATATATTTTTTAGACTTTCATGTCAACTGAAGTACTGAAACCACAAAGCAAATTTAGATGAATAAATAAATAAATATATAAGAGAATATCAGCGTTTATATCACCATGACAGTGAAGCGCCTCCGCACTATTAAAGCGTCATCCCCTTCCTCTCACTCCACCGTGCTCCACGCACAGCACACGCAGACGCTCCTCGTTTGTTCATGCCAATTACCAAAGTCTTTTTTTCTTTTTTTGATGTGTGTACAACATAAACAAGATAATAGCAATCTATAAAGCCACAGATAAGCTGTTTGTAGAAGACTTTGGTGGCAGATGGACATCCATCTCATCTACTTTACAATGTACTGTTTAGAGAGGCCATCATGACTCTTTTTTTTTTTTTAAACTTCTTGCAAGCAAACACTATCAAACACATATTGAATACAAATATTTTTCCTCTATAACATGATAACAGAGAATATAAAATGTGAGAAACACAGTCAATATTAAATCCTGAACAGATGCCTGTAGCTGTCGCTGTTGTTGTCATAGATATGCAGATGCTCCGTTTTAAACAAGCTTCAGATGCTAAAATGATAAAGTACTCATTAGAATGTAAATTTGAGGATTTTTTTATATTTCATGTCAGATATGTGCATGATAAAAGACAAAGCTAGCTGTAATCTGTGCCCATTTTTTTTTTTTTTTAAAGAGTGGTGCGCACTGAATGGGTGCTGCTGCCGGATGCTCTCTCATCGAATGCAATTTCTCCATCTGTGAGATCAATAAAGTATCATCTTATCTTATCTTATCTTATCTTACTTTACAAGACATGGCTCATGATTATGTGCAAGACAGTGACTTCCAGCTACAGTGCGTACATTAAAATCTGGCTTACACTCCGGGCAGTTCCTCAAGGACCAGCTCGAGTGTGTGAGATTATAAAAGTCTCACTTGGCTCACATAAGTGAAATGGAATCACAATTTTAAAAGATTTAGGTCCAGTTTATACTGTGTTTTAAATTTGATTAACTGCATTGATTACCTTTTTACATCTTTGGTAAAATTCATGGAATGTCAATCATACATGACATGCCACCCACTGATCTCAAATACAGTATTGTTTACGTGGTCAAAGGATTGTAATTGATCTTCTTCTTTTTGTAAGACACATTTTATTACCTTTACTAAGTGTATTTCATTGTTCTATGCGGTCGTCATCTTCAGAAGTGTCAGAATTACAAGTTTTCTCTCATTGGAGCAAAGCTTCAACCATATTAGCGATCTAATATAAACAAGAAGTTGTCTGTTACATCTGACCAAGTAACATTTAACATTTTTGTGCAAACAGATCAGTTGAAATTGATGAAACAGATATGCCATATTAAAATGTCCTATGACACATAGGCCTAATTCTACCACTACGGGGTAGAATTCTAAAATGAAATAGTTATTTGGAGCCTACAGGATGTATGGGCTGTAATGCCTTGTGCTCAATGTGAAGTAGGATATATTTAATCAACCTTGTGTGAGGTTGTACGTCTGAGAGTATGTGGTTAACATGCTCAGGTGTTCACCTTTCGATCAACGAAAGCGGCAGAGCGGAAAAGGTGTGAATGTTTGGGGCTGAATACAAACTGCGTGTGGTGAGAGTGTCCGGTGACAAACTGGCTCTGCAACATTCCTGCTAACGCCGATTGGCGTAAATCGGCAACATACCTCTTCTTGCCAGACTGTGGCTAAAATAACGCACGTTTTCCCTTGATACCTGTTTGCGCACATCCATGCCGTACCTAGGAACGTTTTGCAAGCACTAGTTTCTCGTAGGACCGGTCAGAGAAGGAACCACAAGCGGGTCATGGTAGCTATTTAGCGGAAATAGTATTTCTGCAAATCGAGGCAGCAACTTTGATGAAATCTTCAAATGTAAATTGAGTTGTGCTAAAATAAAATTATGTAGCAGCTCCTTGTTTCCATCTTTAGATAATTGATTGGAATGAACTTCGTGTGATGGATTTTTTTTTTTGTTATTTGAAGATTTAGGTACGTTGTAAATCGGCAACATCAGGCCATAAAGGAAAACTGCAGTAGCTCCATCTGGTGGCCACAGTGACTGCATTTTAGTAGGATTTAGATGTATTACAGTGCTAAAACGTTTTTTAGAACATGCCATTTTAGTGAAATTCTATAATCATTGTAACAATAACATACAAGGATATAAAAAAAAAAGTTATCCCTCTTTTTACACAGAACAAAATGAAACCGTTGGTGTTGTATGCAAAGCAACCACAAGGTGGACCTACTGGACCACAAACAAGAGTTCCACGTCCGAAAATAATGTGCAATTATAATATAATTTGCAAATAAGTAATGGTACATAGAGGTATCTGATGTACAATGTATTATAAAACCTCAGGAAAGGGAGCAAAATCTAATAATTAGTCATAAAAATTGTAGATATTTTGTAGATAAATTGTCTGCACCTTTATAAAGTGTTTTTTTTTCACCTCCCTACATCAGGTGATGAAGCAGCAGCAGCAGCAGGGAAAGCACTGATGACAGGAACAGCAGTAATGAAGATGTTACTGAACATCCTGATGCCCTTCCTGTTACCAGTGCTGCTGCTGCAGGACCGCATCAGCTGCTCAAAATCAACACTTTGCAAGAATTTAGTGAAAAGCGTTAGCTCTGTTTACTGTTCTAATATCCTAACCTGAATACACAAGTGTTCAGTGTATCTTGCAGTGCATTTACATTTGTAATAATTGTGAATAAACACATTTTGTCATTTTAATACATTTACAACTTTTGCCTGTTGTTGCCGAATTACAACATACCCAAAATTGCATTTATGCCTGTTGTTGCCGATTGGCAACATACCTAAAACTATATCTATACTATGTGCGACATAAAAATTTACAATCTCCACTTAATTTAGCATCAGCTTGAAAGCAAAAACACTGATAATATTTTTTTTCATATAATGGGAAATTAGTTCAGGCGTTAAGGGGTTAAGATAATCTTTCGCCTGTTTTATGATGCACCAGAATAAGAAATTCAAAAATCTAATGGAGAGAGGCGTGCTGAGTGTCTCAAACGGGTTGAAAGAAAACAAGACATATTTCTTTATAAAAACACAAATGTTCCTGTAGTTGACTTTGGAAGGTCTAAAATAGCATGACATAGATCCTTTAAGAAGATATTTGTTTTCTGGGAGCTCTTTAAAGACAAGGGTCTTACAAGGTGGCTCTGATGGCAAAATTGCGATGCGTCGATTTAAGTTTGTGCGCAACTCCCAGACAAGGCCGGCTTTCTGATCACTCTCTTATCCTTGGTGTCTCTCTGAAGGATTTACTTTGATTAGTTTGATCGCACTGGCTTGACAGCTGTAATGCAGAGTCAAAGTCATGCATATATTAATGACAACTCAAGGCACAAAAGGAGTGAACAAGCTTATTTCAACATCCCTAAAACACACAGAGTTCTTCAATTTGCCTGTGCTTTTTAAAGTTATAGAATGTAATGATAAAGTCAATCTTGAACATGAAACAGGAAGTTATTCAGCCTTAATTCCTCACTGGGGAAAAAAAATCATAATGGTGTGTGGAGACCTCTGGCTATAACTAAGAGATAAGATGATGAGATTAGACATTGATCTTTACAACCAGAGGTATCCTTTTCCTTAGGTTTTTGGCATTCATCAATGAAATTTCCCACCATAATTTGTGCACATAATGTACTGATAAGAATGCAGAGAATATGGTGCTGTTTAGAAAAGTGGAGTCAAACCCACAGCTGTGCACAAAGCCCCGCTCCTGCCCTTTATCTGACAGCTGTACTGAGGCATCACGTCTCCATCAGATGTGCTTGGACTAAAGCACTGAGGAAGCGAGACTGGAAAAACATCTGTTCTGTGCAGACACTTTGGCCCAAACTCCACCTCCTTTACAGCTCAAAAAAGACCTGATGTGTTGCCAGGAAGCATAATGCATTTGGAGTAGATATGAAAATGTGTTTTAAGTGGCATTTCAGCCGAGACAAATTATATATTATTATAGATTTTTTCCGTCACAAGCGCCTTTCATTCAGGGGTGAACTCAATATACACTATGTTATAAAAGAATTCTCTTTTTCCTGACAACAAAGAACTGATTCTTGGTCCAAGTGGTTCCTTTGTGCGCAGTGGTCCTTGCATGTTCTCTTTTCCGATTTGAACAGAACATGACGGTTTTTTTTTTACCACTTTAAATTCAATCCACTCTAACTTCATTTAAATCCTTTAACGAAAGCGTGCAGCTCCGGGTTGATGTGTGTGACTACGGAGCGAAGACTTTCACTCCATCACACCGAAGGGTTTGGGGAGAATCATTAGGTTGATACAACATTCAGCTCGCCGCTTGGAGCTGTGCCTTTAGCTTGGCTCTTGGCACTGCGCTGCTGGTCAGTTTGGCTGAGGCTATTCGGGAGGCCAGCCATTGATCTCAGATATAAGCCGCTTCTTTGGATGCAAGCCTCTCTATGGTCCTGCGGGGTAACAGCAACACTGTGAGCGCCTAAGCCTTGATCTGCGCTGAGCCTTGTGTACGTCTGTGTGTAGATGTTGCTTTAGAGGGCGAGGCATGTGTTTATCCATATGTTCAGAGATGGAGCCAGCGCTTGATTGTGCGATGTGATGTTTCAGAGCTAAGTTGTCCACGTCCAGCACAGCGGCCGCATTAGGCTGACAAAGAAAAAGGTGGAGGAAATAATATCTAAGTTGCACGGAAAAAGGGTGAGATAAAAAAAGGTTGACGGACATGAGTGTTTTGTTTTTGGTGGTGGCACTGTAGTGTAGTTTGCAACTTATTACACGGAAATCTATTTGAAAGAGGGTGTTATGCACAAACGCTCTCGATCCATAGCACAGATTCCTCCTCCTCTGCAGAGCCTCCGTGGGATCCTTGTATCGACAAGAGAAAATGCTACATCCACAGTGCTGGTTTGCTTTGGGAGTGAGGGCAGGAGGGTCATAATGGGACAGTGTCATTCATTCATTTGTGCCAATGGATAGAGAGTAACTTAAATCTCAATTCTCTGTGTACTTGGAATTTTTTTTCGATTTATATTCACCGCATACCAGTTTAGAGGCTTTGGCATGAACGTAATTGTCCTATTTTAGACATAGCCCCTAAATAATGACCTGGTTTAGTCCTGTTTTTAACCGGCTACAGCCAACAGTGTGAGGCTTCTGTATAAAGGCCAACCGATATATTGGCCAGCCGATATATAGGGCCGATATTTGGGGATTTTACACTATCGGCCAAACCGGCGGCAAAATGATGGGACCGAAAATGGAGACTTCACGTTTTTGCATTGGAAAGAGCAGTCAGGACTTTAAAACAAGTCCTCCCACAACTCCCTAGGCCAATGAAAATATGTTCGCTACAAGTTTGGTTCACTAAACCTCCGTCAATATGGACATGCTGCATGGATCTGGAGAATTCAATTGCTGAGTTAGTTTTAACCTCCACTATTGTATTTTTGATCGCAGCGCAAAGGCTAGTAACAATATGCTAATGCTAACAACAACTAATCAAAGCTGGGACAGAAACTATGATTGGATCACAAAATAAAATTAGACACCGCTGGAGTGGCCAAGTATTTGTTTTTACAGGATTATAGACAAGACATTTTGAAAAATTGGTCAAAAATATCAGCCGAGCATATCGGCATCGGCCAATTAACATGCCAAAATATCGGCATCTGCCTTAGAAAAGCCCACATCGATCGGCTTCTTGTGTAGTTCAAATGGGCTCTAATTATGGCTCTAAGATGCAAACATTATCTGACCCTCTTTCAAGCCTTTTTACCTCATGCCTTTTGCATTCATACTTTGTCATCCCACCTTCCTCTGTATTCAAGACCTATTTGCACCCAAGGACTTGTCTTTATCCGTTTTCCTATTGCAATGCTGCAATAGTGTAATTGAATATGAGTTCCCTTCTGTGTCATTTCATGTCAATCATTGTCATCTTGTGCAGGATCATGGCATCCGTCTATGTGCATTTGCTGTATTTTTGACTAAGCCAAAAGGTTTGCAAGTCAGTCTACCACCACCAATGCCACAAACACCTTCCTTTTGAGAAGGCAACTTCAGTTGTCAAACTGAAGAAAAAAATAACCATTTAGCTTTTTTGGTGGCATTAAAATCTCCTGTAGTGGCCTAAACATTGGAGTATTGTTTTTAGGCAAATATTTGTAGTTTTCTCAGTGCCTATACGCACGTTGAATGTTATTGTATTGTATTGACTGTAGGTGATCCCGCACATGCGCACTATGCTGGGGGGCAAAAGGCTCGCCTCCACAATGCTCCACAATCAACACAACCCACTCAAAACCTTATTAATATCTCGAACATCATTTTAAGACATCCACCGGCAATACAGTCCTGCTGTACATTTAGAAAGTGCTTGTTTCAAAAGCCTGATGTGACTGGACTGTCCTCACTTGTTCCGCATGGGAACATCTACTGTGAGGCTTTAGCAGACACTTGATAGTGTGTTTGTGCATGTAGAGTAGGTATTTATTTTCTTAGCTCTAATAACGTGAAGTGAGCAATTCCACTCATGGGACGGACGGTCCCCTCCTAATCGCTGTTACTTCCTGAATATTAAATCTGATCTTAAATCTATGAAACTTTACGCTCCTCTCCTTCCTTCGTTTGTTTGTGTCGCCTACAGGGGCGTGTGTGTTCGCAACATTGATTTTATTATTAGCCATATTTCGCACTTTTTAGACTTTTGGTCAAAAGTTTTTGATAATTTATTATGGGGTACGAAGGCCTGCACTTTCATTTTGTCCTCCTGGCGGCACCATGGTTCAGAATCACATGTGCGTGACGTCACCTGTGAGAGCCTAAGACTTAAGAAAGAACGCAAGGCAGCGCAATGTAAACAAGGAAATGAATGTCAGCGTGCCATCAGTGCAGTCACCTCCTCTTGTGACGCCCCTTCACAAATGGCGGAGGCGAATGGCACTTATAGCTCAGCCACTCAGAAAATAATTCGCCAAGAGCCTGTGCCGCCCGGTGCGCCACCGCAAGATCTGGCCCTATGTGCATATACTGTATGTAATAGGTGGCTGCAGACTTAAATTGAGGAAGACAGGAAGGTACATTTAGTGAATGAAAGGATGCTTTTGATCTCTTTGTCATTGATGTTCCACTGAAGAAAATTACAGCCCTGTCACGGGCGACGGTCAATGCACACAGCAGGAAGTAAAATGTAAATACAGGCTGACAAGGGGACACTTCATGCTTCACTGACAAAAAAATCCTTACAGCATGTATGTATCCATTAATGTTCTCCGTTCTCTTTACATGTAAATATGTGTTAGATAGGGATGTTCACTGTTACTAATTACATAACCGGTTAGGTGTGTCAGCTCTGCTGTGGAAGTGCTTCACTCTTAAAAGTGTACTCTTCTACACAATGTGATTATAGCCTTTTCACAAGACGAATGAAGTTTGGCGACACTTTTGCTCTTCTAATAGGCAGACAGTGACTGACAGTCTGCCTCTCCACACTTCTCACACATCAGTGCACACTCACCTGTCCTTCCACTGCCATGGCCCGCGGATGCAAACAGATCGATTTTAACATAGCGCTCTATTGTTAAACCTATTGCAGGGTGTAATGATGACAGTGGAGGGATACGTGTGTGTGCACAGTGATGAGGCGACGGGATACATGTCCCACACATGGAGAAGCAGGAGTGTTGGAGAAAGTCCTGCCTTAACAAACAGAGAGTATAGATCATTGTGGCTCTGTCGAGTCTATTTTTAATCCCCATATGCATGGTATGTCCACTTTAACTCCAAAAACAGTGTTCTATTTCTGTCCTGCTTTGATGTTTTGAACCTTAGAGGCAAATGATAAATAAATGGTAAATGGTCACATTTATATAGTGCCTTGCTACCTGTTTAGGCACTTAAAGAGCTTTACATCAAGGAACCACTCATCCATTCACACGCTCATTCATACACAAATGTACGCAGACACTGGAGGCAAGGAGGGTGAAGTGTGTTGCCCAAGGACACAACGACAGTGTGCATTCAGGCAAGAGTGAGCACATGAAGAAATGGTAAAGTTACTAAAAGACAGAAGACACCCAAGCACACTCTGTTTACAAGTGCTAATGCAACTGATCGCTTTTTCCCTGAAAACCACAGCGAAACACAACCAAACATAACCTGTGAACCTGCATTGATTTTTAAATCGTTGCAAATGATAGGGTTGTGTTTTACTCCAAATCACTCTCGACAGTAAAGGAGGGACTGTTTTGTTTCTTGGAACAGACAAGGACTGGCAACTAAGGAAAGATTGCGTTGTTTACCCTGACCACCTCATCAAAGTAAAACATTCTGACCTTAAATCATGGCTCCATCTCCTCTAAGATTTTCTGCCTCAGTCCCACATATAACCATTCCTCAACAGTGCACATTTAGACTTATCGGAGTGAGTATGCATTCTCTTTGTTGATAATGGCCTTTCAGTGACTCACGCAATGAATACCAAAGAAGGTTTTTAAAATGTTTTGACGTACAGCTTTCACCACTCTTGATTCACAAGTTTCGCTCTCCTTTCTCTTATGATATCAATGCCTAGCTACAGTCGAGCATATCAGTGGCTTTATACAGACGTAACCTTCAAACCAAGAATGAAAAGTGAACATTTTTCTGACTTGTAGATAAAGATCTGAGGTGTGGAAGTCCGTGACTCAGCAGCATTCTGTGTTCCAGCTTCTTTTCAAACCCAGATATTAAAAACAATTTTTTGCAACTCATATGTCTACAAAATAAAACCATACACCTAAACCTGTTCTATCCATTATTCAGATTTAAGCGTCAAGGCAATTTGGGCATTTTTGTGCAGAAAATATGGAAACATTGAATGCAAGAAACACAATCAACACATTTTTTCTCATATGTACTGTACTTCTACAGCAAAAACGTTTTACTTCTTATCAGTTAAACGCGGTTTAATTTAATACAACACTCAAGGTTGTGTATGTTGCGTTGCCTGCTCTCAAAGTGCAAGGACAGTTATGACAAAGAAAAAACTGCAATGGACGCATTTCTATAAACATTGATAAACTATAAGGTCCCTAAAAAATAGAAGCAGTCTTGCAAATGGAAGTGAACATAAACCAAGAGCATATATAGGCGATGTTTACCACATACAGTATCTTTCTTCAGACAAATGCCACTTTGTGAAAGCCCATGCACACAATAATACAAAATGTTTTCAATTGTTAGTTTTGTCTGAATAGATTGAATGTAGTTTTGCCTTTTGTGTTTCTCCCCAGGCTGTATTCAAACCTCTCACAACAGTCTTTATGATCTAATAAGCTTAATGAATAGTTAGCTATTTGTAGCAGAGGCAAACAAGGCACTTCACTATTAAAGTGATAGTCTGTAAGTTTGCAAAGTTTGCTTAACCAGAAAGCCCGTTTTCAAAATGAGGAGAGGAGGAACAAAAGTTTTCAAGTTTTCAAAAGCAACCCCCCGTCCGTGCTTCACTGTAGGACTGGTGCACCGTTCATCACTGGCCTTGTTGACTCCTCCAAATGTAACGTTTATGGTTGTGGCCAAAAAGTCAAATTTTGGTTTCATCACACCAAATGACATTGTTTCAGAAATGTTGAGGCTTGTCTCTTTGCTGTTTGGCATATTGTAAGTGAATACTTTGTGGCATGTGTTCTGTCGGCTTGGACGTGCAGCCCATTTTGCATCAAGTGCCTCCTTATTGTACATCTTGAACCAGCTACACCACAGAGTCCTGTATTTCAACTGAAGTTAACTCTTAAAACATCTCATCCACAATTTTCTAGCGAGTTGTTGCTGAAATTTTTGCTGATTGATCTGACCGTGGTTCGGTTTCAACAACTGCTGATAGATACTCTCAGTACCGTGGTTGTCTTTCCCATTTTACGCAGTTCAACTACCTTTTCTTGCAGATCATCTTACAGTTCTTTTGCTTTCCTCATGACTCAGAAACCAGAAACGTCAGTGCAGCACTGGATGAAAGATGCAAGTCACTGACCGTTTATACAATTACAATTATTACAAACACAGATCACAGGTAAAGATACTTACCTTTAGTAGCCACTCAAACCCGTTTCTGTCAGCTTGTGTGCATATAATCAGGCCAAGATCACCAGGGTATGTAAACCATAATGGGCTTCCCACAACTACTAAGTAAAAAAAAACCTTTTTGTGTTATCATATTCTCTGAGAAATAATCCAAAAATAAAAAAAATTCTGCCAGGGTATGTAAACTTTTGAGCATATCTGTACTTTTTTCCTCCAAGCTCAGGTCCTCTACCAGAGGCCTGAGAGCTTGAGGGTTCTGCACAGTATCTTAAATACGTATTATCACTTACTTCACATCAGAAGTAGTGGTTAATTTTGCATTTTATAAAATTACAAAACATTTAGACCTAGCTTTAATTGGCTCTTTAAAACAAAGATAAAATGAAATCTGACTAAATCCTTTATCAATATTTGGTCATAAAAACATTTTTTATGGATAAATGCCTTATATTTCTATTTTAAACACAAAATAACAGAACACTTGCAACACATTTTTGTCTCTTATGTACTTTATGCAGAAGTTTCAAGTTGACATCTTAAAATGTATTTATTTATTAACCTGCAGTGTCTCGTCACTAACAATGAGTTCCTCCGGACTGTATGTGATGTAAAGGGAAAGACTTCTCCACTAATATGATCATCCATTCAGAGAAAGCGCGAGCTGCCCGTGGATCGGGTCAGGTCATGAAATTCTCCTTTGATCGCGGGTCAGGTTGGGGCGGGTCACGGGTCACGGGTCACCGCTGCTCATTGTCGCCGGACGCACATTCATTGTATTCAACAACATTTCATCATCTTTAGAGCAGGTTTTTGACGTAAATATTTGTCGGATTTTCAGGAAACAAGCAGCGTTTTGCAGCTTGTGATCCAGAGAACGCACTTCTGGAGCTCAATGCCTCCCATTTTCCACAGTATGTGCGACTGTGTGCGAGTTTGCATTACCACTACCCCTCTCCTGATTCCAGTGCTCTGCGTATGAGAGAAATGACAGTTTGAGCACATTTTAGGACGGAATTAAAGCCGTGGTCAATTCAGACGGATCATATTTATAACGCATACTTTTTAATGGTTGCGGGGGCGGGGGGGGGGTAACAACCTGCTCCAAATGCGGGCTCCGCGGGCTGAAAAAAACCTTGACCCGCGCATCACTAGTGACCACCAATCAACATGTCACCATTAGACTTCTTAGATAATTCATTGTGTTCTACAACTAACATTTTATCCTTGATCATTTGCTTAATGCAGTCCTAAAAATGTATTGGTCAGTACATCGCATTTTGAACCCAGGCTGCTCAGTCCAATACAGCTGTGCATCATAAATGACCTCATCAGTGTTAATCTGTGTAACTCTTACTACATCAGGTTTACCAACTATGCCTAATCTGCTGGACTACATGCTGAGATTATACCCCTCGGCCCTGTCATGTCCATCCAAAATACTGGATCAGTTCTGGATCATCCAATGGAGCATCCAGCGCAAAATCTCATTTCACTCCCTGGACTTGACCTGATATCAAATGGGTTTTACTGTAAGCAGGGGGTGCTTGTTTGCCATAGTCCCTTTTTTAAATAGCCAAGCTTCAATTCAAATGGCAGCCAAAAGAATTAGGCTGCCTCTGCCGGCTACAACATGACCCCATTCCTTTAGCTAATCTACGGTTCCTAAAATCCAGTATTTTGGCATATGACACATTCTAAGTTGTTACTATGTTGCTTGGCATATGCTCTGCCCCAGACTTGATTTGCTCCAAAAATTATTATCTTATAAAAATCCATGTTGACACACTTTAGACATTTGTGTTAATCTGAAATTGTGTGCTTGCTCTGCAAATGTTGCCAGCTGAATGAGAACTGGCATGTCCCACAGATTGGTGGTGTTGTTAGATGTTTGTGTATTTTTGTCATGAAGAGCGGTGCTTGCGCCTGACGGGAGGTGAGCGCTACACTCACAGTGGGGAGTTGCGCCGTCACGCCTCCCTGTGTCATCATCTTGTTGGTTTCCTTTCATGTACACAGCTATGCACCAAGCCCTTGTCATTTTACTAGCCTCCTACACTTCACAATAAGCTGAAATGAAGTCAAGTTTAAATTGCCATTAATCACAATTACCAAATTGCGAAGGTTGCAATTATTTATTTATTTATGAGATATAATGTAAATTACTGTACACAAACGTACTAACAGTACAATACATGACAGTTTTAACCCTTTTGATGAAAAACTCCGGTGCAGAGTTAACACACCGGCGTGCGCGGTGCCGACCAAATAAAACAAATTATATATAATTTTGGAAAGTCGGAAAATCTTTCCCAGCACTCTTATCTAAAAATAAAATAATAATAATAATAATAAAAATTAAATTAAAAGAAGAAGGTGAATGCAGTCTTCAGTCCTTCTGTTTCCTTTCATGGACGCAATGGAAAGCCTTTCTTGAAGCTTAGCCATCTTATACAGTATGAGCGATGTTCAGGGTTTCTTCATTGTTGCTGTAAAAGAAAGGCAGCTGGGAAGATCTCAGGGATGATCTCAAAGATAGAAGACACGTGAAATTATATGATTGTACTTTTTATCAGATGTACTCCTGGCGATTACCAAAACAACATTCTCTATTTGAGCAAATATATATATAAGTGTAAGTTGTTACTATGTTGCTTCACAATAAGCAACATAGTAACTTACTCCAAAACACATATATAAACATATATATAATAAAACATAAAAAAAAATTAAAAAAACTCTTCCTCACCCTCCGCGGGCGGTCTCTTTTTCCTCCAAGCTCGGGTCCTCTACCAGAGGCCTGGGAGCTTGAGGGTTCTGCGCAGTATCTTTGCAGTTCCTAGAACTGCACTTTTCTGGACCGAGATGTCTGATGTATTTCCTGGGATCTGCTGGAGCCACTCCTCCAGTTTGGGGGTCACTGTCCCGAGTGCCCCAACGACCACGGGCACCACTGATGCCTTCACCCTCCAGGTTTTCTCCAGCTCCTCTCTCTTCTCTTCTCTATACAGCCACAGTATTTACAGCCATATTTCAGTGAGAAAAAAATAATCTCCATTGTGTAATTGGATGTACAATATCCCTCTCTCCCTTTCTCTTTTCTGTCAGTGTAGCATCTACTCTCATGGACAATTAATGACTAAAAAATCACTACATGTTACGACACCTGCAGTGGCGCTTATGGCCTCTTGGTGCATGAGCTACTTAGTTCTGCTTTAAATGTAAGAAGCTCTAATAATAAAAAAAAACTTCATCAGAGTAGCTCCAGGGCTCATGAGCATTGACTTGACTCCACGCCTCCGCTGCCTGTGATGGCTCTTGATCTGTCATGGATGTGCTCCGGATATGAAGCTCTGACCGGCTCACATTTGATGACAACTCATTAGAATGCAGTTTATCTTACTCTCATAGTACTTCTGTACATCTATTTTAAAGTGTATAATTTGGTCCCAAAGCTGCCTGTTGGAGCAGTCTTCTGGATGGTGTCCTTCAGATGTGGCCTGATTCGTCATTTTCTCCATTCACTTCTGATATGCAAACTGCTCGTGCCTGATTCAAAGCAGGAGCAACATTTTTTAGTTTCAATGCTTTAGAGAGAGAGAAAAAGATACAATTATGGTGCTCAATAATAATGATAATGATCATTTAATAATTAATCAAAGTCAAATCAAACTCGCAATTTGAATGGCTGCACATCTAAACACAAATGCTGCAATTATAATTAATTAATGATATTCTTTGCACATAGTTTTATGTTTCTATGTGGTATCCAGTAGTTTTGATATCAACAAACTTGTACTGACATGTGCTTCTTAAGTTTGCTTTGTAGTTAATATGTCATGCCTTAGAAAATATGAATGCTTTCAAATAAGTTTAAAAAGTCACCCAGTGCAATTCTTTCATAAATTGCAAGACTAATCACAGTCACACATATGGATTGCAATGAGATCATTTTTCAATACAGCTGATTTGCTTACTTTATAATGAGGTTAAATTATAATGATTGCTTAGTGCTTGCCAAGCTGGATAAGGCATTTATCGGCTGATTTGAAATTAGAACTAGACACTAAACCACAACTTGAATTTCTCTGCATGCATTTGACACACGCAATTTGGCTGATTGTAATCTATTGGTCCTCCCCTTTCCCATAGGGTGGAAAGCAAATTGTCGGCTCTTTTGGACACAGCAGTATCTGGCATGATCGTAAATGTGTCTCGCGTCTGATGACAGTCAACATCTCCTCAAATAAGCTACATTCAATACAATCGTCTTGAATGCTAAGAACTATACTTCCTGTGGTCCTCCCTGTGTCTCAATCAAAGATGACCGGTGTTCCATTCAGAGTAATGATCTCGAGTGGTCTGTGAAATTAAAATGGCTGCTCAATCTCCTCCTATGAAGAAATGTTTTCAGAAAAAGAAAAAGACTTTGGAGCCAGGCTTTTAGGCAGTGCTAGGTGTAAAGACTCCATTGGAATCCTGTTTCCAGAGAGTCTTTTTGGAGTCGCCCCCGGCCACTAGGGGATGGTATTACAGCAATGTCAGGTCCAAAGTGCTGCATCTGTTCACTTAAATGTTCAAGAGAGAATGTGTGAGGTATGGAGGCATGATTATATGTATTACAAAGCTTTTTAGAGTGGTGCGCACTGAATGGGTGCTGCTGCCGGATGCTCTCTCATCGAATGAAATTTCTCCATCTGTGAGATCAATAAAGTATCATCTTATCTTATCTTATCTTTAAAAAAAAGTACAGTAAAGTGCACAAAACATGTCACATTATTCTGCAGGAATATCACTATCTCAGCCCAAGAGCCAGTTCTCCCCAATAAAACAAGTTTCTGATGTAAAGATCCCAAACTCCAGCAGCAGTGACAGCGCCTGTGTCAATGAAAGTTTCAGCAAAAGCAGTGGAGAAATGACACAAAAAAACTAATGAGCATTCGCTCAAAGGTAAACAGCCCTCTCCCCTCACGTCCCGCCTCACTGGAGGCGGGGCCAGGGCCGTGTGTGGGAGGGTGTAGAGGAGCAGAGCTGACTGACGATTATTTATATATTTAACTTTAGACATGTAAAACAAGCGGCGATGGGCGCAGTGTAGGTGAAGACAGGCCTGTTGTTTGTTGTTGTGGATTATGCAAAAGAGGTTTTTCCAAATGGAACAAATGACGAGAGAGAATCATTGGATAAAGAGGTGAAGAGCAGCAAGTTCTACGACGGATCTCCAGAAGATCGAGTGCACAGAGTTTTTATGCTTATTCTGTGGAAGAAAGTCTGGCTGAATGTTAGTGCCATGTTGCACTAACTCATTTGACATGAAGCGCGTGCGTTTGTTGCTCTCATTCTCAGAGAGAATGAATAAATTAAGTTAAAATGAAAAATTATTTAGTTAGTTTGGGACAGCAGTTGGGTCAGCGTTGGGTCCCGCGGGCTTTACTGTGCACCTCAGTCAGCCGAAGCCCTGAAGTCAAAGGAACTGTCTGGATATTGCCAAGACAGTTTTGTACAAGGCACAGATCTGGGTACAGAAAAAATGTTGCAGCATTGAAGGTCCCGAAGAGCAGGACTCTTCCTAGAGCTGGCCGCTCTCCCAAACTGATCGAGGGAGAAGGGCCTTGGTTAGGGAGGTGCCCAAGAACCTAGTGATGGCCGAGTGAAGCATTGTAACACTTTAAGACTTTCTTGGCAAAAAAAGTCTCGTAAGGTTCTAAGTCTCAGAACAGTTTCATTCTGTTTGAACACTGACCTCTTGTGGACAAACTTTATTATTGCGACTTCTCCAAAACACGACTGAAGCACCACAACAGAGCGTTGTATTATTTGCAGACTGATATTGATGTTTGAATGATCAAATCAATCATAGGCCGATGCGTGATGTTTTTATTTCATTCAGTCAGAGGCAATTTTCCCATTAATTGCCGTAGATGGTGCTCCTTATGTTTCCCTCGCTGTCAGCCATCCACGCCTGCTTTAGTATCTCTTCTAAAGCAGGACTTTGTAAAGAATAGGAATAGCGTTTATTCTGACAGGCCCACAGCCGGGCGCAGACACTTGAACACGTTTAAATGGGAAATGGGAGAAATACAGCTCATTTATACATCACCAATGATTTACATCGCTGCAGTCTATGGACCAGAAAACATCCATGGTTTAGCGCCTCACCGCTGAAGGCGGCACATAGAAATGCTCTGAGCCGATGACCCGCTTTGAGACACTGATACGCAACTCACAGAGGAATGAAATGAAGCAGTTTTCGAGACAGTCACGTGACCAGCTGTTCCTGAAACAGGCTCCGACGCAGTGTTTCGAAGCAATCTGCTTCAGGAAGAGCGATACAAGCTCCAGAGCGCTGGGTTTTTTGGCCATTACTGCAAGAACCTTATTAGAATGTTATTCTGAGGAAATGGAAGAACCTTACAGACGGACAACTATCTCCACCAATCAGGTCTTTATGGAAGAGTGGCCAGACATCCTGGATGAAAACCTGCTCCCGAGCGTTTAGGACCTCAGACTGGGGTGACAGTTCATCTTCCAACAGGTCGACACGAAGCACACAGCCAAGATAACAAAGGAGTGGCTTCAGGACAAGTTTGTCAAAGTCCTTGAGACTTGAAGACCTGAAAATAGCTGTGCAGCGACACTGCCCATCTAACCTAACAGAGCATGAGAGGATCTGCAGAGAAAAATGAAAAGAACCCCAAATGCAGGTGGAGTGCCTTGTAGCACCATACCCTACAAGAATTGAGGCTGTAATTGCTGCCAAAGGTGTCTCAACAAAGCAATTCATATTTTAATTAAAAAAAAATCTATAATAAAGATGTTTTATTTTGTACTTTGTCATTATGTGGTAATGGGCGTATTGATGCTGTAACATACAGTAAATGTGGAAAAAGTGAAGGAGTGTGAATACTTTCTGAATGCACTATAGTTTCCATCCGTAGTTGGTGCTTACAGAAATACATTAACGGTGCACAATCAATAATATAAAATGCTCTAAAATGTCCCCAATATTAAACCCCTCTTACAGTCACAATCCATCACAGTCTAACAGTATCACAACAGCAATTCATCAACCTTACAGAACGCTATTCACTGCCTTTACCTTTGCATCTGTCCATTTTGCATTTTTCATTTTTGCCCCTAAAGGCCTTGGCCAATATCATAAAGAAAAAATGTACAAACTAAATCACAGTACATAATACATATTTTTGGACCAGGAGATTAGAATTTGTTTTACTTCACAGGTAAAGGTTGCGTATTTTGATTGATTTTTTTTTTATTATTCACATGGGAGATTATACATTTGTATAGTATGGAAAAACTTGAAAACACATTTTGGAACACTGCCCTGGCCAAACGGATTGTATGATGGTGACTGTGTTGGTGCTGCCTCGTTCTCCTGTCCAAACCTTTAGAGCCTGTTTGTGAATGGCTTCCAAGGGCTTCAAATTTACAATTGTACAGACTGTGAGAAAACATTTGAAAAAGTATTTGGATAATGGGGTGTCGAATGATAGGAATTTGCTAGGACACGCACTTATTTCAGTTTTGTAAACAACACAGCTAACAATTTTCCACTTGTTTTTCCTATTCAGAGAGGTGTCCAACAAGGATATGTGCATATGGATACAGACGGCATCTCTAAACTTTCTCTAATTATTCAAAAACTACTTTAACAAAATGCAGAATTATTGATATAGTTTTCCACCCAGTAAAAATACAAAGACATGGAGAGGAGCAGCCCATAAATATATAAATAACGGAGAATGCTAACATGATGCTTCATGGTAGCTTTGTGCCAATGCTCTCGCCAGCTAGGGGTGGCTACGATTGCTGTTCTTTCACTCCTACTGAACAATCTGCTGTGAAAAAATATTCATATGGACCCGATTTAGACTTGATTTTATTCATGTGCAATAAACAAGTTTGTATTCCATCAGAAAATGGCTACATAGAGTGGAAAATTGTGTTTCCCAAAAGATTCTGACGAGATGCCGTCTGCATCATAGACACAGACGGCATCTCGTCATAGAAGGGGGCGTGGCCTTGCCGAGGGGGAAAATAGAATTTTTTGGGAAACACAATTTTTCACTCTTTTTAGCCATTTTCTGGCAAAATATAAACTTATTTATCACATACAAATAAAGTCAAGTCTAAATTTGTTTCTCTCAGCAGATTGTTCAGTAGAAGTGAAAAAACAGCAGTTGTAGCTCGCACTAGCTAGCCGTTAGCATTAGCGCAATGCTAACATGAAGCATTCTGTTAGCATTCTTTATTTATGTTTTTATGGGCTGTTGAACCACTTTTCTCCTCTCCATGTCTTTGTATCTTTATTTAGTAGAAAAGCATAGTCATAATTCAGCATTTCTTAAAGTATTTTTTGAATAATTAGAGAAAGTTTAGATTTTACTCCAAATTGTTTTCCCCCTTAACTGTTTTTAAACATGACCATATATGGGCGATTCCAGAGATTCTGTCTCTATCTATCCCCTGCACATGATCTGTTCATCCTCTCATTTACCGTTTTGCATTTCTTCCACTGCAGTGAATGCGCACATGCCTTCTGTATTTAACACCATAAGAAAGACACAGTGCAGACCGTTGAAAGTGCAGCGCTGCCACACGCACTCATCTCCTTCAGTCAAAAACATGTCTAAAAACAAGTCCATTTCTCCATGAAGTGGCACACGCCGTGATGTACGTTTGCTGTGCAGAGCAAGCTACAGCCATCTGACTGTGAGTGTAGATGTGGAGAAACAGGCTTGCTTTTAACTCAGTATGGAGCACAATGTTTTTTATTTAGGCTGCTGTTAGAGTCTGGAAAGAAGATGGACAAACATGTATAAAATAATAATCTTCATTTCCAGTTCTTTGCTTCTGATTTAAAAAGATACAGTCATTTATTTTATTTTACAAACCTTAAAATAATTGATTCTGCTAAACTGACAATTATAATTCATGTCCAAATACATTGTTTTCTGTTGACCAATGTCACAGCAGGAGATGCTTCACAGGGCTAACAGTGAAACAAATAAGTCATTTATTGTCCAGGCAAACACAATGCCCAAACAAATATAATGTCTAAATCAGCAATCAACAGCAGATGAGATGTTTTTATTTATTTTGAGAGATAAAAAAAACCTTTTGCTAAATCCAATTCTTAAAAAAATACTGTTAGATATTTCTGTTCGTGTGACTCAGAGTTTGATTCAAAGCATGAATGTGTGAAATGTGGTTAATATTCTGAAATTAAACATTGTAGCTTTAAGTCTTTGCGATATTTATTTCTCTTCAATCGCTTCAGCATTTTATTCAAACTTTATTCCTGCAGAATAGAAGAGTCTCTTTTATAAACTTGTACTTCTAAACTACTGCCAGTCAGAGGCCGACCTGGCTCATTTGTATGCTGTGTACAGATGACCACATAGCCCTTGACCAAACTTGTCTTTTCGACTGCAAGCTGGTGTCAGACAATGCTTCCTTGAATAAAAAAGAAATTTAACTATATGGCCTGTGCAAACATGACAAAGTGGGTGATTTTGATGCTGTGAGAAACCCTGCATTTGAGTGGCCATAACAGACAGGAATGAGAATGTGAGATAGAGAAACTCAGTGTCAAGCCTGAGTGGAGATGAACTGCTCCATCTGATAATGTTAATCTTGTCCTGCTTTGGCAGCGCTGCCACGCACCGGCACTTTTAACTAGCTCTGATAATGGCAGCAAGAGCCGCAAAACTCATTAATTGTATTAGCTCTGTTCTTATCGTTGCATCTGGCTGTGTCCGTGCACTCTAAGCACACTTGAACATCTGCTCCCCTGATAACTGACTTGGAGTGAACTCCACTGCAGCCCCAAACAGTCCTGAGTTCAGTTCACCCGTCACCAGTATCCTCTCGTTTGAAATTAATGATCACTTATAATTTATAGATATAGTTTCTCGCTCTATGTAGAGGCATATACAGTCAGGTCCATGAATATTGGGACATCGACTCAATTCTTATGTTTTGGGTCTATAAACCTCCACGATCGATTTCAAATGAAACATCAAAAGATATACTTAAACTGCAGGCTTTCAGCTTTCATTTGAGAGTATTTACATCATGAACAGCGTAGGGATTACAAGCATTTGTATGTGTGCCTCCCACTTTTGAAGGGACCATAAGCAATGGGACAATTGGCTGCTCAGCTGTTCCATGGTCTGGTTCCCTCATTATCCCATTCATAAGGAACAGATGAGACGTCCAGAGTTCATTTCAAGTACAGTATGATATTTGCATTTTTCATACTGTTGCTATTATTTTTAATATGAGATCCAAAGAGCTATCACTATGAGTGAAGCAAGCCATCATTAGACATTAAAAATCAAACAAACCAATTAGAGAGATAGCAAACATATTAGGCATGGCTAAATCAACAGTTTGGAACATGATTCAAAATAAAGAGCACACCGGTGAGCTCAACAACACCAAAAGACCCAGAAGATCACAGATGACAAATGTGGTCCCTGGTGAAGAAATCCACTTCACAACAACAGGTCTGTTGGTGGTGTATGTGTGTCAAAGCCAACAATCAATAGAGGACTTCACAAGAGAGAATACAGACCATTAACCACAAGGTGGTAACACTGGTGAGCCTCAGGCTGATTAGAGTTTGCCAACATCTAAAAAGAGCCTTTCCAGTTCTGAAACAACATCCTAGGACAGATGAGACAAAGATCAACTTGTACCAGAGTGATTTGATGAGAAAAGTATGGAGAAAGAATGTGCTCAAACTACTCATGATTCAAAACACCCCACCTCATCAGTGAAACATGGTGGTGCAGCATCATGGCATGGGCCTGTTTGGGCCAATGGAACTGGTCCCCTTGTATTTACTGATGATGTGACTGTTGACAAAAGCAGCAGGAGGAATTCTGAAGTGTTTCGGGCAATATTATTTGCTCATATTCAGCCAAATGCTTGGACGCGGCTCCACAGTCCAGATGGACAATGACCTAAAGCTATACTGCCAAAGCCACCAAAGAGCTTTTTAAGGCAAAGAAGTGAAATGCTATTCATTTGTCAAGTCAATCACCTCACATGAATCCAACTGAGCAGCATTTCATTTGCTGAAGACAAAACTGAAGGGAAAATGTCCCAAGAAGAGGCAGGAACTGAAGACATTTACAGTAGAGGCAAATTGTTGTTGTTGTTTTATATCATCCATTGTAGTGGTTTATAGAGCCAAAAACATAAGAAATGAGTTGATGTCCCAATATTTATGGACCTGAATGTACATTGACAAAATGGTAGTGGCTAACCACCCGGACATCGTGGTGGTGGTGGACAAAGACCAGAGTACATACAAAGTATATATGCACAGGGTTCGTAACATAATCAGGTATGTTTTGATTCACCAAAAACATTCTTATAAAATCATACTTTTGTGTTTCTGATTAATTTCACTTACCACAGAAGCAATTTGTCATCTAAGAGGCTGTTTCTGTGACGGGTTTGAAGTATTTCCATAGAGTTGGTTAATAATGTCTCTGGAGTGCGGTGTTAGTTATGTATGAATATATGCGCCCGCCTCATCTGTATTACAGGCTGACTAAGACGCAGGGTCATCCACCTTGCTTTGCCTTTACTGTGTGTGTGATGTGGTGAACCAAAAGAGGCGGGCTTAGAGGCTGTACAGATATCAGAGTAATTGTTCCCACTTTCATTTATTTGCTATAGAGGAGAGCTATGTCCCGCAGCCTTCCCTCTCCCTGTGTCCTATCAAATGAAGATTAGCTCAGGACTCTCACGGATGATTTATTGCGACTCCTCAACAGTAATACAGTTTATCTCCTCTCGTTAATAATTATTAGTTCAAGAGAGGAAATGTTTTTGAAGCCTTTTTATTCAGGTGGTCACACTTGCTGTTTGTGCAGAGTGCAGAATCACCCTGAGCTCGTATGACAATGGGTCTGGAGAAGTCATCATGGTCAGAATCAAAAACCCTTCAGGGTTTTTTGCACAATATAATTGAAACTGTGGTTCTCAAACAATGCACAAACAATTGACAATCACTGAATTCATAAAGTGTAAGGGCATGAAGTGCGGTCCTGCTCCGGAAATTACAGGAATATTTTGAATATTTGAATGTTCTACTGTGCACTTCTTGCATGTCACTTTCTTTATGAACAAAATCTTCACTCACCAGGGAATTCTTTCTTGTTAAATTTAACGGCTTTGTATAATGCCTTATTTGGTGCCCTGAAGACAAATCACTATATCTACATTCTAAATATACATTAGGTTAATTACCACTTAAACAGGGGTGATAGTAGATTTGTTTTTTCACTATGTTTCTTCATATGTTATATTGTGCAGAGAGTGGAATGGACTCAGCCCTGTCCCTAGGCAAATATCACTCACCAAAACACAGTGTCAAGGCGATGATGTCTCACAAACCAAACCATCAAAAAAAACTGTCACACAACCAGTCGCTATGATTGTAAAACATGAAGAAAGCCAGTGCGTGCTTTATTCATCATCATGTCATGATTGTGCTGTTTTTTTGTGGTCTTCAACCACACGCTACGCAACATTTCACGACGTGCTTTGTTCTTTCTGCCACATACTTCTAGAAAGTAGTACTGTGAAACAAAGACGCTTGAAATGCATGAAAGAGTAGGTGCCTGCCTGCCTCCTAATAAGTATTCAACCCATGTGGAGCTGTTGTTGTTGTTATACCCTGTCTTTTACTTAACTCCGGACTGACAACATAATTGCACAAACACAAATTGTAGCCACATGTATTCGTTTAAAGAAAATTCCCTGGCATGCTGTTGTATGACTCGAAATCAAAGTTAGCCCAGTTGATGCAACAAATGAAGCTTGTTGACAAATTAGATGTCACGGTCGCACCTCACAGCACTTTTCTAAGTATTGTTTTTCGTCATTTATTTGTTTTATTTCAGAACATGGGCTCAGTCCTATATTATGCTTATTGGAGCCTCCTATAACACCCTTTTCAATATGCTTAGATTAGCTGTCCTTCGACCTAGTCTAGATTCAACTAAGCATATTTAGTGTTATGTCTATTAGCAGCATGATGCTAATATCCAGATTGATATTACAGTCCCAATATCGTTAAGATAAGATAAGATAAGATGATACTTTATTGATCTTACAGATGGAGAAATTGCTTTCGATGAGAGAGCATCCGGCAGCAGCACCCATTCAGTGCGCACCACTCTTTTTTTTCTTTGGTGAAAGATTGTTGTGTCGCGGTCGCCATCTTCACTGTTTTGGTCACAGGAGGAGCACTGGTTGATGGGAAATCCGTAGACGATGACCACGGCGGTGGAGCTCTTGCACTTGGCCACGATGTTCTTGGCCACACAGGTGTAGTTGGCCGTGTCGGACAGACGCGCCTGCTTGATGATCAGGTTGTGGTCCACGGTGATGTAGAAGTTCCTGTCCTCGGCCGGGTCGATGATCTCGTTGTCCTTCAGCCACTCCACCCGCATGACCTTGGAGGATGGAGAAACTGTAGCTGCCCTCTGTCTCCTCTGATCATCTGAAACGGTGCACCGCCTCCTGGGCTTGTCCCCGTCTCAGAGCGTGGTGTCCTGCACTGGTCAGCTCCACCTCGTCCTTCCTCTTCCTCCTGCACAGCTCCCTCCACAGTCTATCACCATCTCCTCGTTGGTCCCTTTTGTTGCTTCCTGTAGCTCCTCTTGTGATGCCTACTCCGTGCTGCAGGTGTGGGGGCTCTTGGTGCCTCTTCACTGTTCAGTGTCTCAGAAGAAGATGTTTGTAGATCTCAAATGGGTTTAGCTGATAAGCTAGCAGTTTGTTTACCTTCAAAAAGGTGCTTTCTTCAGGACCATTTAGGACTCTCAAAGACGTACAAAAGTATCCAGAAAAACAACGTGGTTCGCTGAAAAAGGCAAACAATTCACTGAAAAAGGCAAACAATTCAGCTGCACCAGAAGAGAGGGAGAGTATATCAATTATTAATGTCTTAATGTAATAGTTCATTTGTTGCTGACTGGATCAAGTGTGCCTCATTTTAGTCCGTGGCGGCACGAAAGAAATAATGCATATCCTTAGTTCAGTGATTAAGTTCAGCCTGCGCCCTGATGAGTTGAAAAGTCTGCCCATACGCTCTTATAATGGCTGTTTTCCCAGGCGAGAAAAACAAAGAGGGCAGCAGTTGATACACCACAGGGCCTGTGGAATGCACTGTTACTGTACGTCCGATTTTGAATGGCTGAAATTCTGTCTGTCATGCCAGCTGTCACTCATACTGTATGTGTGGCCTTACAACAGAAGGGTAGCAGAATCTGTGCTGTTACAATACGAACATAAGGAACTCAATTCATTCAAATAATTACAAACTATTACTGCATTTCCCAGAGCTACAAACGGACCATTTCACAAATATTATCATGTAAAGGAACATATTCACATAATAGAAATGCACCTTACTGCTTCACTTACGTTTAGGACCAGCGTCTTTCTTCCATTGCCAATAGCTTTGAAAAACAGCAATTTGTCATGTTGTAAAAGAGACTCCAGAAAGCGGTGGGTGTCCTTCAGGATAACTTCACGCGACAGAACGGGAGGATAACAGCAGCGTGTCAGAACAGAGGGTAAAGAAAGAAAAGGGTTCATGCTTTCGCTGTGATTGAACAGCTTTCCACTGGCTGTGACTGAGCGAAATGGAGAAGGACAGAATGGTGGGCTAAAGCAAAGATGGCACACAAACTGCAAAAGCATCAAGCAGAGAATCACAGAATGGATGTTTTTTATCCACATGGAGCTCGGCACACTAATTTGATAGCAGTGTCCTTTATCAAGGGGAAAATTGAGCAAAAATACTATTAAGATAAAGAACTTCTTCTTTATATAAATGGTATTTTTTTAAACACCCACATTTTTGACGTGGGTGTCTGACCTTTCTATACAAATGTTTAACTGTCTTGCTTGACAATAACAACTGACAAACCAAAACGCCTGCACTACATTTAATGCAATATTTAAAGTTCAAATCTACAAACTGAAGTATTGCCTAAAACTGTAATAGTGCTCTTTATTTGTTGTAATTTTGATTATTATGGCTCAGCTTGTAAAAACCCCAAATTAAAAGTCTCATAAAATTAGAATATTTTGAAAATGTACTGTACGCCATAATCATCAAAAGGAAAACAAACAAAGGCTTGGCATATGTCACTTTGGATGTCATTTGTCTATATCCTATAGTAATTTCACTTTTTAAGTTGAATTACAGAAATAATAGCCTATTGTGCTTCCAATTACATCACACATAGTTACGCCGGCCATTTTGAATACCGAAGTAGCATTATGCAGTACAACATGTAACAATATCTCTCTACTCAGGATGAAAATGAAAGACAACTGATTGACAGTGGCATTTTATGTACGCGTAATCATTGCTCAAGAAGACAAGAGTAAAAACACAGCCCCAGAGACGTACGTTTATGTGATATAACCAGCAAATGTGAAACAGATGTAGCAGCTCTGTCTGTCGAGCTAAAGCAGGATTTACTAAAGATCTGCTTCACTCCTCAGACTAAATGAACCCATCAAAGAGGAAACAGAAAACCTTTCTCTGTGATTTTTACTGTTTGTCATGTCAACAGAGTCTCAGCCTGAGTCAGTGTTTAAGCTGCTCAAGACGTTAGCATGCTACCGATTAGTAGCTGTCAACAACTGTCAATGGCTTCAACATGTGTGGCTCAGCTCTTTCTTTGCAGGATGTCAGAATAGCCTCCCAGAGCTGCTGTTTGGATGAAAACTGCCTCCCACCCTCATCAAAGTTTTTTTTTGTTGAGGCTCCAAAGGTTCTCAACAGGGTTGAGGTCAGGGGAGGAGGGGGTCCACATCATGAGTTTCTCTCCTTTTATGCCCATAGCAGCCAGTGATGCAGAGGTATTCTTTACAGTATGACATGGTGCGTTGTCATGCATGAAGAGGATTTTGTTTGGGAAAGCACGGCTCTTCATTTTGTAGCATAGAAGACAGTTCTCAGTCAGAAACTCCATATATATTTCAAAGGTCATTTTCACACCTTCAGGGAGCCTAAAAGGGCCTAATGGGGCCGACCAGCTCTCTCACCGTGATTCTGGCCCAAAACATGACTCCGCCACCTCCTTACTGACGTCACAGCCTTGTTGGGACATTGTGGCCATTCACCAACTACTCCATTGATTTGACCATCCAGGGTTACACGGCGCTCATCAGTGAACAAGACGGTTTGAAAATGAGTCCTCATGTAATACTGAGCCCGTTGCAGCCGTTTCTGTTCTTCAGCATTCAATTAACCGTTTAGGGGAGGCCCGGATAGAAGGTTTATGCACAACTGCAGCCTCTGGAGGGTCCTACACCTTGATGTTCGGGAGACTCCAGAGGCACCAGCAGCTTCAAATACCTGTATGCTGCTTTGTGGCATCTATTCTCTTAATCTGATGTGTTTGTCTGGCAGAAACCGTCCATATTGTGCCATTATCTGCACAAACCGGAGTGTGCTCTGAATCATCCACAAATATCTTATCAGTACGATGATTACGCTTAATCTTTCATGAAATATCGAAGGTTTTCAAACCGAGACCAAGGGATTCAACTATTTCACGCTTTTCATCAGCAGAAAGACCCTTTTTCTTTCCCATATTGCTTGAAAATGATGATCTGCATAATAAAGTGGAACACCCTTTTTCAGTAGTTTTTCCCTTAACTGGGCTTAACCTGAAAACTAATAATCCCAGGTCTCTGAGATGAATGTCAGTGATTCATAGAGCCCCAAGACACGATACCATCCATGAGTTTCATTATTATTGTTTTTTTTTACCTTTTTGACACAAAAATCCAATTTGCATAATAATTTGGAACGCAGTGTATGGCCTGAGTAGAGCTATTCTTGCATGTTGTCGTGCATAATTCTACTTTGGTATTGAAAATGGCCACCACAACAACAAAAGTCACATGACTGAAAGGTATGTGTAGTTTCACACTGCAGTGTCTGCAGAAGACAAAGCCAGGATAAGATACACCTGACCTTTGAGTTTTGATATGACAGTGCCTATCGAACTGCATGTCATACTTAAGGTTGTTCAACACAGATCATGATAAAACAAACACTGGTGACAGTTGCAAGCAGGTCGCTTTACATTATGAACTCGAAACAGTAGCTATTTTGTATTAGTGCGCCGCTAGCAGTCTGAACAATAGTAAAATGCTGAAATGGCCTCTTGTTCGGTTAACGGTCATCGTTTATGAGCGCCAGTTAATGTGAGCACCGCACAGGGTCGCCTTTACAGACTCCGAAACCCAATCTCCCTCCCTTTTTTTTATTATAGATCTGCACAAAATTTGTTGTATATGGTCCTGATTAGAAAATGAATTAGTGCCTTGCATTTTGTTTGTCTTTTATAAATATATTTGCTGAATGTATTTGTGATGAAGACTGACGGCTGCAGGCCAAAGTGACAAGCGCATGCAACTGAAAAAAAAAAAAAAAGTTCTTCAATGACTTTTAGTTGAGTTAAGCAAAACACAAAGCGTATGTTGACACCAGAAGACATATTTCCTCATGCACAAAATGGAAAACAGAGAACCCAAACGGTATTGTTCCATCTCTGTTACAATAATTTAATGGTTGAAGAGAAACCATTTCAGTGATTATGCAAAATGATCACGTCAAGCTCAAATAGCCATAATCAGGTTATTGTAATTGTGACAGCCATTTAAAAAGGAAATGTAAATCCCTAGTGTGGTAAAATGGTCTATTTCATTCTAATTCATTACATTAAAACAATTAGTAAATGAGATTCTGCTTGCGCTTGCCTGGCGCATAACTTAGAAGAGTATCCAGTCCAGTGCTTTCTGAAACTGAGCGATGTTTGAAGCTTTTGTTTCCTGACCTTTTGCGTGGGGCGTGTTAAAGCACCATCTAACTTGATTTATTTTGCCAGGCTTTGTGTGCCAGGAAAGCAGCAAGTGTGACCCTGAAGAGCATCTTCTAACCCAATGTCTTTCTTTGACCTCATCTTGAGTTTTCACTCTCTCTCTCTCTCTCTTATTTTTTTTTTTTCTAGAGTGCGGCTGAAGGATGGCATAGTGTTTCTCGGGGCAAGAGCCAGTAACCCTGTTATGTGGACGGTGAGTCAGGATGTCCGAAGCGAGGGGCACCGGATTGTCACCCTTCACTGTCACAGGAAGGAGAACAGTTTCTCTCAACGGTATGTCCCACTCGGCTCTGATGAAATATGAATGGTCAAATGCAAATTTTTAGAACACTTTTAGAGCTTGTTATTTCACACCTCATAAAAAAAGGGTTAATGATTCAACCCTAATTTCTGAGCATAGAAGACATCTGAACAAGCTTTTGCTGGCATGAACAGAATGAAACAGTGCACAAAGGACTATTAAAGGCTATCAAGCCATTAACCAGAAATTATGGGTAGTAGAGTATTTTTTTGTGCTGTAATGTTCCAAATAAGCTGAATAGCAGCATCGCTTCCTGACATCCGGCCACTTCCTGGTCTCTTCTTTAGATGACAGACTGAGTAGCAATTTATTTAGCAACAATTCATCAATGAAACAAAACATAACTCTGAGTGCATTTTCACTCATGTTGTAGCACCTTGTGGGTTGAGCGAGACCGCTCTAATTCCAACAGCATTTACTTCAAAGTTGAACCAACTTATTCCAATGACAACGGGCATCAACCTGTCAAAGCACCGACACACACGTGCGCATTTCTCCGATGTTAACGCAGTGGTCACTCCTCTCCTTAGTAGTTATGTACAATGAGGCTGATAGAAGTGAGGAGAAAGGACCTTAATCTGCTCATGGAGAGGAAAGCTCACTGCAGCAGTTAGGGACCGAGGGGCAGAAGAGAGACTTACCTTGATGATTTAAAGTTGATTTGAATTTTTCCTTGTCTGAGCATTAATCCCAACGTACTCACGCAGTGCATGTATTCATTCTTTCTTCGTGCAAAAAAGAACAACTCTGCTCCCACACAGAGTTCGGCTCAGGCTGCTCTGAGACACTGACCCAAAAGTGCCCCTCTCGGGTCGAGAGCCACTTTAGGACGACCTAACCAGAGCCTGAGTCAGTTTCTGATGAGCAGCATGTTCATTGCTAAATTCTTTAGTCAGATGAGCAGTACATTTAATCGCGATGTGAGTGAAATTTGGAGTAAAGACGGAGCAAGTGAGCAGCCAAACACTAGTTTATTTTGGGTCAGTAAAGAGTGATGGCTGTGCACACTTGAGGGCATGAGTCACCTTGTCACACCGACCATTTGAACATGTCCTTAAACAAGTTGTGAAAACGTCTTCACATCACTCCCTATTTTCACATACAACTACATAGTTGTGTTTTCAGGGATTTGGGACCCCAAAGGGACAGTATTATACCAACAAAAAACATTCACAATATCCTCCAGCCAGGTCATTCTGACCAATAGCCTGGTTCGACATCTGGTCCTCAGGCGCTGCTCAGCAGGTTGTCCCGGCGACATCGGAGAAATGGGTCAAATGCTGAGGAAACATTTCTCTACGGGGACAATAAAGTACACCTGAACCTTAATGCATCAAGCTCTGTCAGAGGAGCTTATGTAGAAAGCCTGATCAAGAACAGGTGTGTCAGGGGAAGGAGCGCTTTATTGCCTCACCCTGATGAATGCTGCATTCAAGCCAGGGTGGGAATTTCTGAAACAAGGGGAAATTTCTTTCCCTGCACACTTAAGGATGTTTGATGGAGCTCATTGTCTTTAGCTTGTTTTTCAACTTTCGTCCTTCACTGTGCTCCAGATTCCAATTTTATTATAAACTTGCTCCGGAGGTATTTTTGAGACATAAAGTACATTTTCTTAGTTATACTAGAATTGTCAGGGTCGAAGTATCCTAAATGTATCGATGAATTAATGAAAGCTATAGAAGATCACACTTACACTGTACACACGGCCTTGTCACTCCATGACTCTGGATAAGTAGACCGTTGCATCTTATAGAACTACAAATGACTTTTATGAAAGCAGCATTTGTATTTCAGCCTTTAATCTCTTCCCAGATTTATAGGAAATCAATAATAATGGCTCCATTAATGCAAATGCGAGTCAACTTCAAGACAACAACACACACCAATTATATGAAAGTGCGTTGTGTTGTTGTGTTATTTGTGACCCATATCCCTCATTACATAGAGCTAGAGTTGAACCAAGCATTCAACCATCCTACCCTTTACAGCTTTTACAAACCTCCCTTACCAACAAACTTAAAACAATGCTGCTATTTCTCCTCGGAAATTATACACAAAAACGTGCATTTCCTATAACGATCGGCCCTCACACAAAGGCATGAGGGCACTGCAGTTAACAGTTACAATATAAATACGTATTTTTCATTCAAACAATGTATCCTCAATGATTCTCGCCTCTGACCTGAATGAAAAGCCTGAAGGTGTGTGCTTGTGTGCTCGTGTGCTCGTGTGCTCGTGTGCTCGTGTGCTCGTGTGCTCGTGTGCTCGTGTGCTCGTGTGCTCGTGTGCTCGTGTGCTCGTGTGCTCGTGTGCTCGTGTGCTCGTGTGCTCGTGTGCTCGTGTGCTCGTGTGCTCGTGTGCTCGTGTGCTCGTGTGCTCGTGGGCTCGTGGGCTCGTGTGCTCGTGTGCTCGTGTGCTCGTGGGCTCGTGTGCTCGTGGGCTCGTGTGCTCCTGTGCTCGTGGGCTCGTGGGCTCGTGTGCTCGTGTGCTCGTGTGCTCGTGTGCTCGTGTGCTCGTGTGCTCGTGTGCTCGTGTGCTCGTGGGCTCGTGGGCTCGTGTGCTCGTGTGCTCGTGTGCTCGTGTGCTCGTGTGCTCGTGTGCTCGTGTGCTCGTGGGCTCGTGTGCTCGTGTGCTCGTGTGCTCGTGTGCTCGTGTGCTCGTGTGCTCGTGTGCTCGTGTGCTCGTGTGCTCGTGTGCTCGTGTGCTCGTGTGCTCGTGTGCTCGTGTGCTCGTGTGCTCGTGTGCTCGTGTGCTCGTGTGCTCGTGGGCTCGTGGGCTCGTGTGCTCGTGTGCTCGTGTGCTCGTGGGCTCGTGTGCTCGTGGGCTCGTGTGCTCCTGTGCTCGTGGGCTCGTGGGCTCGTGTGCTCGTGTGCTCGTGTGCTCGTGTGCTCGTGTGCTCGTGTGCTCGTGTGCTCGTGTGCTCGTGGGCTCGTGGGCTCGTGTGCTCGTGTGCTCGTGTGCTCGTGTGCTCGTGTGCTCGTGTGCTCGTGTGCTCGTGGGCTCGTGTGCTCGTGTGCTCGTGTGCTCGTGTGCTCGTGTGCTCGTGTGCTCGTGTGCTCGTGTGCTCGTGGGCTCGTGGGCTCGTGTGCTCGTGTGCTCGTGTGCTCGTGTGCTCGTGTGCTCGTGTGCTCGTGTGCTCGTGTGCTCGTGGGCTCGTGGGCTCGTGGGCTCGTGTGCTTGTGTGCTCGTGTGCTCGTGTGCTCGTGTGCTCGTGTGCTGTGGGCGTGTGACAGGGCATTTGGAATTCGACTTGGCGACTAAACATCCTTAAACGAAGACAAAGTAGGTGCACACAGGAAGTGACACAGCCTGGCTGGAATGTTATTTCCTCCTTGGTGTGAAGGTGGTGACAGTGATGAATGACAAGGCCCTATCATTTACATGCATCTCCTGCGCTGTCCAGGAGCCGGGACACTGAGTTATACGGGACTGTCCACAACAAGGTCATACGCATTCAACTGTATTATGGCCCGCACTCCTCCGGTTAACACAAGACTTTCTTCAGGTATGGATTGTGACCGTGAGGAGACAGCTGATGTGAGATTTTCACTGCTTGTTTATCTGTGATATCAATAGAGCTGATCATAAACATAAATAGCTTGAAATAGACAAAAACTAATCAGAGGGACGATTATTAAAATGTATTCGATGAGGCGCTGTTCTGCAGGGGTGCAAACGGGTGCAGGCAATCTCATTTTCAAACATTCGCACACACAGTATGAATGAAGTTTTGTTGTAGTTGGTCACTTTGTTATTTTCACCCTGTATATCACATAACACAACTCAACAATATCAAAACAAACTTTTTACATTATATTCACATTCCTCCGTTAAGGCTGAATTATTCATCTCATGAATCACATCATTTATATGAGTTCATTATGTCACATTTTAAAGACTGTGAAAAGTTGATCACTAAGAACATTCCATAATTTTACTCAGATCATTGAATCACAGCGTTGTTTGGCACATGGTTCTTAATTTAACAGTTTGAAACCAAAGCAAACCTCTCACATTGTGGTTCCCTCTTCTTAAACGGAAGAAGAACAGAATGCTCGTGGGGAGGCTCCTGTTCACAACACAAAACAGAATCCCAACCATTTCAATTGTCTAAATCCATCATTTTATTTATCCATTTATTTTTTAAGAAACCAATTGATCGATTCCAGAAGCCACCGTTGTTTATTATTCTTATTGCTCTTTTTTGCAACTTCACTGCTGGGGGAAGTATGTTTTACAGGCATTCCCCCAAATATCTGAACAATAGTACATGCAGACACTTTGTATTCAGTAAAGGTTTAGTTTTCTAGAGTACGCTTATAGTTTTTGATCAATTACTCTACACCAACTTAATCTATAAGCCAAATGCCCATCTCGGGTCGGCATTATGGGTAAGGGAATTTTTTTGGCTACCAAACAATGGTGATAGTGTAAAGCGAAAGAAAAGCTCTGATTTGCAGCGTTTTAACCTCTGGAAAGTTGATGATTTAAAGTGTTTTTGTCGTCGCCGTGGAGCTTGTTACAACATTAGCATGAAGTCTATTTTTACAACCAGGGCTGCGTATGGAGATAGACAGAAACTGTTCATATGGAGAGATGCTTCAAAAGTGACGACCGGTCCTTGTTCACATAGTTGGAATAACTGTGAGAAAGACATTTCTGACCCTTGAAGGCGACTGTTGGACAAAGTCCAGGCTCTGAAACTGTGGCCTCATGTCGCCGACATTCAGAACATTTAAACTGGAATGAGAAGTTTAAATAGAATCCTTTTTTTTTGTCAATAAGGAGGTGGACAGTAAATGAAATATGTGTTTTCAGTTATGACCATAGAGATCCACATACACACATATAGGCTATGCCATCTAAATTTACTTTATTTTTATTTATTTTTTTATGAGTGATCTGATGGTGTACAACAGAGCTAATTGTTTTGAAATTGTTTCCTTGTGATTCCAAGACACATTTAAATGAAGTAAAAAGTGGCGGTGTCTGTGTCGGGCTGATCCCAGGTCCTCTCGTTCCCCTGTCCACTATGGTCCACTATGGTCCACTATGGTCCGCTCCTGCCTATGGAGCCGCCGTCTTGACTTTTCTCTCAATTTTAAGATATTGACAACATAAATATTTGCAAGAAACGTCACTTGAGACTAATAGTCTTTAAACCAATGCCCGTAAGCCTCACAGTTCTCAGTTATGGCTCAACATACTCCAGTGTTCTCGCTCCGCTACCTGGACTCACTCACACATTTCAATGGCGGAGTGGTTTGTTTGGGCCGAAATTAGGAGCCTGATTGACCCACGCATGCACAGTCGAGATGGGCATTCGGCTTATTGATTATGTGGTTTCTAACTGACGATCTATTATTACCTTGAAACTTAGTTTCATAAACTTGTTCCTTTTCGATTCCCACAATTTCATATCATGTGCAGCACTTTGGTTTTAATGTGCCATAGAAAGTGGATTGGATATTGGAATTTCCCATGGGATTAAATTGAAATCAAACATTTACTTTTCTTTTCTTTTACATACATCTTATTTTGATCAACCATCTTTTAAAGCAATTCTGCATAGTTTCTTCATACTTTATGACGAGCATCTCCATTTGCACCCTTTTGAAAACCAGATGCACCTCTGCCAGTTTGTTCTGGAGCTGGTGATGCAAATCATAAGATCCACACTTTCAAACAGGAGTTTAGGCTCAGAACTTGTTTCTGTTCATTGTCAAGCTCTTAAATACATGGTCAACTTTGGGCTGCACAATATATGTGTTCGATATTTTCATTGAGCAATATTCAATATTGCAACAAAGCCTAAATATAATGGAAAATCAGAGATTTACACTTGTGCTTTTTCTAACACTGTGACGGTATAAAAAACTGAACTGATCGCTGAGCTGTCCCAGAAGGTCTACCCCAAGTATAAAAATAGAACAAAGAAAACATATTTGATGTGATTGTGATTAGACTTGCGATTTATGTTTAACTTTAAAGGAGCTATATCATGCTATTTTAGCCATTCCAAAGTTAAGTATAGGCATTTATATGATATATTGTACCTCTACCACTATTGAGCACTCATTTTTGTGATAAATATAAGTGTTTTCTGGGGTATTTTTCGAACCCGGAAGACACAACGCTTCGATTCAGTTAACTCCGCCCCCTCTCTCCGCACATACAACTTTACCGTAATATAAATAAACAACAATAAGTGAAATTGCTTCCCGATGCAGTTATACGGAGTTGACATCTGCAACACAGCTTCATAAACACACATGCTAATATGCTAACACACAAGCTAACACACGTTTGGACTGACTCACCGCTCTGGTCCATCGCTGTTTACATGATGGGACTCGCGTTGGTTATAAAAGTTAATCCACTTTGATTCAGGCGAAGGTTCACCAAACATCCATCAGAGACAGTCAAAGAAAAACAATATTTTGGTGATAGTCGCTGAATCCAAGAGAAAAAAACAACTTCGAGTGGCCTCTTCTTGAAAAAGGTTGAATAAACTCCCATCCTTGAAGCCAAAACGCGCTTCTTTTTCTCCGTGACATTATCGTTAGGTAGGATGAAGAACAGGTGTGTCCAGAGTAGGTAACGAGCTCCATCTTCACAGCTGCAGCGCAAACATGACGTCTGTTCAGACGCTCAGGGGATGTGTTTGTTTTGGCCTCAGCTGACCTGGAAGCACCTCGGGCACATCCTTTTTTATTTTTTTTATTATTATTATTATTATTTTTTTTCTCTTTGTTTCTCTCTTACGACAGAAATAATGAAAACGCTGTTTTACAAATTAAAATCAGGCCTTAAGCATAGAATTAAGACATTGCATTACAGACGTCGAGCACTTCCGTTCCACTGTTACGACACAACTGAACACTCAGTCGTTCACCAGGAGAGGGAGGAGCAGCTGCTCAGAGAGCAGGATTCAGGAGGATTACTGAGAGCTGCGTGAATGAAGCCACAAACCACTCTGGGGGTGTTTTTGATAAGGAAAAGCATAACAACATGGCTAAAAGCTCCAAAAAGTCGATTTTGCATGATATAGGACCTTTAAAATATTGTAAATAATTTTTGAAGCCTTAAAATTTGAGAATGTTTAATAATCATACATCGCTTTAAATCCTTATGTGGACAGATAATCAGAGGACATTATGTCCTAAACATCTACAGCAGTAAGTACTTGGTCAAGTGTTGTGTGGATCAGCTCCTGTCACCCATAAACCAACAAACAGAGCTGGATTGAAAAACAAGGATTATTTTGCTATTAGAAATATCCCTCAAAACCAAACAATAAAATGTTCAATGTAATAAAAAAGAAAAGAATATTTTTAGGTCATGAATGGCTGGACCAGAGTGCCTTTCAACCAGCGTTGCTTCTTTTCATTTTCACACAACAACACGGAGCCGGGTGACAGTCCGCATGAATAGCTTTTACTAGCATTTGTTTTGTTTTGGGGTTTTTTTCCAACCGGCACAGCTTGGTTCCTTTTAGGCTTCGTACTTTTCTAAATGGATTCTGAACCACTTTCATGCAGAATTTGATCATGTTGCCTGCTCCGGAGCTGGACAAGTACATTCTCTTTCTTTTTTTTTTTAAGGCTGTGGTCGAAACAAATCAGACTCGTCAGTTCTCCGCAGATAACTCTCCGGCTCAATCTGCATAAAACAGCCCTTGCTAGTTTCAGGTAGTGAACTTCATGAGCACATTTGAATTAAGTCCCTTCTTTAATCTTAGACCCCCCCAGGCACCAGACTAGTGTTTTTTTAATAGGACCCCAACTCAATTTGTATACTATTTTATGGCTCAAACAAGCCAAATGAAATGCTGTTCAAATTGTAATCTGAATCAGTTGCAGGTACTATATAGTGCAAGCCAAATACACTTGTGACACTTTAGCGCTCTTACTGTCTGGCGAATTGCAGTATATTGCCTATTAAAAGTTTATTGCATTGAGCAGGACGCCTCGGTCTATCTGAGCGACTCAGAACCTGCAGTGTAAGCTGGATGTGACAGACACAGAAGGAAAGTTTCAATTGAGGACAGCACTGGCTCAAAGCTCAAACAAACTGCATGTATCAATAACAAATTGTTCTGCGTAATACCACTGCTTCACACACTCATGCCAAGACCCTTTTCCTTATAGGTGTTCCGCATGTCTGCTAAGCTGCAGGCAAGAGATTATGTGTAAAATAGTACTGGGAAGACTGAAAAATGTAATATCAAATGCCTCTCCCAGTAACGTAGAGCCAGCTGCCTGGAAGGTGAAGGGTTGACACACAGACATGCACTTGGCAGAGCTTTCACCTGTTCATCTGAAGGTCAGAGCCCGGTTCAATTCCCGCTCCCATCAGCAGTGTTGCCCCAGCGGTTAAATGCGATGTGATGTATTTTCAGTGCCCATGGGGTGGAATAGCATGTAGACATGTGAAAGTTTTATTTGTGTCACTGAGTAGAAGCAGTAATCATCTATCGGGGCTTATGTTGTTGACTAGAGGTCGATATCGTGCCGCTAAAAGGACGATATCTCTAGAACCCTAAGAGACTTCCTGTTCTTTGCACTGTAAAGAGCTCAGTCAAAGCCTTAAAATGATCCATCCCACAACTAAGCCTCGGCCTCAGGAGAACTGAGAAACATCGCTGTGAAAATCGGTCACAAGTTTGTTCACCGATATTATGTTGCTTGACTTTTGCTCATAATTTCAGAACCATAGAAGATAGACTTACTATTTATTGTTTTGGAATCAGCTGATTTTTGTGTTTAAGGCGAGACACGGCAGGTGAAAGTATTGATTTTTCACGCAGTGGTCGAAGTGGAGATTTTTATCTATGTTCCTCCCTTTACATCTTAGTTTAGTCAGAGTATAAAAATGACAAAAGTCACCCCGCATGATGTTTATGTTATGATGTTTTGTCGCCTGCGAGGTGGGGGCAACCCGGAAGTAGCTGCTGCGCCGCGTAGAAAGTCCGTCTTTCCCGCGAGTATTCATTCATAAATATTGACAGATTTGCACGTGTCCTGCTAAGGGTCCCCGTGATGACGCTTTCACCCAAATATGGTATTTTTCCACCTACGAGAGGCCTGGTCAGGCCTGGTGCGGAAAAGTCGGAGAACGGGCCGCACATGCGCACTCGAAAACTTCAGGGCTGGTTTTCTCTGAATGAGAGAAGCCGCACTTGGGCAGCGAGTGAGCCCTTATAGAAGCTCCCACAGACTCCAAACTTTACAGTCTGAGACCTAACAAGATTTTAAGGGTTTTTTTAGAGGGATTTTTTAATATCTAATTCCTAGCCTGATTTATTCAACTTTGAAACCAAAAAAACAGGCGGAATTTGAGTTTTTACAGATTTTTTCACTGATGATTAGTTTATTGAAAAACTAAATAAAATATCCAAAATCCCCTCTGAAAAAATCTTAGTTACTAATATGTCAATAAAATAAAACCATACATTTTAATCTGGCTCAATTCATTATTTTGATTTCGTTGTGCAAAATATAGGCAATTTTGGCCATTTTAATGCTCAAAATGCCTTATTTTTATGTGAAAACATAAAATGACAGAAAAAGGGCAATACATTTTTTTTCTCATATTTATATCTGTAATGTTCAGCAAAAGTTTCAAATTGATATCTCTACATGTATTTTTTTTTTCCCTATTCACCTGCAGTGTCTCGCCTTAATAGAGCTTCCTCTGAAGTACCTGCTAAACGTGAATGTCCTGAATAGATTAGTCATATGCCGCTAATAAAGCGCCCCCTGCTTATCTAAAAATCCACAAAAAACGACATCGGCCAGAGAAAAAATGTTAGCGGTCGACCTCTATTGTTGACTGGTAAGATCCATCTATTGTTTTGAATCCAATTTCCAATAATGTAACTCTCCAAAAATAGTCCTGCCACGATGCCAGTCTCAAACAACAATGGAAATGGATTGTGTCCTCCGCAGACTTTTGTGAATGTCAAACCATGGCTTTATTTCAGTAAATAACACCGGCGTCACTGACACCGACAAACAGAAGGTGAACATATAAACAGGCACACAAATGCAACCCTTCGAGCGTATTTTCACTTTCAAAGTGTCTCCAGGATCACCAAGCAATGCCTGAGCTTTCAATTTAGCTCCTTTGGAGTGCAGCCCCCTGCTGCAAAGCAAGTGCAAGTCGGGCTTATACGCCGCGAGAGTGACAAGACAGCCTTACAAACACCGACATACTGATCCATGTCTGCGCCTTCATTATCCAACAGACATTCTACATGCTATTTCAACCCACTGTGTAGCATTTTAGAGGTGGATAGTTTGACTGAGAATTTACTTTGTGAGGTCAGTTGTATGATGATGTTCTTTTTTCTTGATTATTATTGTCTGGAAGTAGCCGTGCCCATTTACAAAGTAAAAGGTTGAAAAAGCTTTATGTTGACCATGTTAAGCACCTCGAATGTTTTTGCTCTTACTTGAGTAATTATTTGGATGTCTATATTACCCTTTTATTTTGAGTAGTTTAATTTTAAAGTAACAACAGTCTTACTTTTGGCTTCTCTACCTTATAATTTGCACCATTTCATCACTTTTCGCATCTGTTTAGATGTGTATTTTATGGCTAGTGCTAGCGCTAGAACACAATTGCATGCTGGCTTTTCATTTATTTATTTTTTACTTCTGTCATGTCTTTGATGAAGAAAGCCCATGCTGGTTTCTGTGAAAATAGGTTAAAGATTCCAATTGTTTTTCCAACATGTATTAAGCATTAGAGAATGGAGGCACTGTGTGTGCACCCCAGCCATCTGTGAAGGAGGTGACACTCTACTCCTGGGGGTTTTCAGCGAAAATAACAGGAAGTCGGTAAGGGGCCAATGGAAATCCCAGCTTGCTTTAGACAGAAGTCATTTGCATATTCTGTGTGTCAAGAAAGACTGCTCCCCAAAAATATCCATAAATGTTTTACTTACATTGAGTGATATTTGAGCATTTTACAAGATGCGGTGTGCTGCTTTTTCACCAATGGGACACATCATCAATACCTTTCAGAACACTTTGTGACGCACTTCCCGCCTTATCACTCAATAAATGTATGCGGCGTGTTAAAAATACACATTCTACTGTGCACAATCGATTGCAACAGTGGAGGCTGACTCCGGACTAAGCAGTCGTCTAAAGTAACTAAAACAGTTCACAGCAAGGACTAACCAACAAGAACGTGGGTAAAATTGTGTTAAAAGCAGGGGTCCTCAGTTGAAATTCATCGAGGTTCAGTTTGAAAACAAATCATCTCTCAAAGTTCCTGTACGGGGTCACTTTATGGTTACATAGGGACCCCACGCCTGCTCACTCACTCTTTTTAGAAAACGATCGGGAAACAGCGGCACTATTCGCGCTTGCACATACATATTTAATGTGATAATTAGGGTCGGGTTTAAAAGTGCAGCGAGTCGTATTTTAGTCATTCCTCGGCTTAAAAAACATAAATACAAAAGTGTGCCGGAGCTGAGGGGCAGCTCTGTCTGTTTATCTGCGCTGCAGTGACCGCGCTGCTGCAGAGGGAAACCGAGAGACCACGCGGCCCCTCAACTGAGAGGGATTTACCGTCGAGTCCAAAGTTCGGATCAAAGGGTTGGCGCGTGGGTCCGGATCCGGATTGAGGTCCGCCATTCCGTGACCTCTGTATATTAAAGATGCCACCAGTGCTACCTGATCACAGTCTGGGAGAGCACTTTTCTTTTTGATTCGGCTATAATTAACAGAAAACATTCCAAGCTTCAAAAATCATAATTGATTGATCTGTTTGGTGAATAGAATTAGATGCATTGAGCAAAATTGTTTTTATTTTTTTATTATTCAACTTTTCAAATATATAAACCGTTCCAAATCTGCACTGCAAAAAGTAATTAACTAGATCAGTATAAACATCTCAAGTTGAGCACAATAATCCAAATTTTAGCTGTTTTCACTAGTTAAGAAGTTCTTGGGCATTTGTCCTAGATTATTTCACTTGTTCTGAGATGTTTCTGACTCGTTTCAATACAGTTCGTAGGTTATTTCAGGTCATTTTCTTTGCCAATGGGGTAAGAAAATTGGTCTTATCTCATTGGCAATTTTACTTTCTTATTTCAAGCGAGATTTACCCTAGAACTGGTCTGAAATGTCCTCAAACAAGCAAAGTAAACTTGGTCCGATCAGAAAAAGTGTCTAAATGAGTGAAAACCGCTAAAAACAAGATACATTTCCTTAATTCAAGTCATTTAAGCCAATGCTTGATATTCACTTTTTGCAGTGTGTAATGCAGTGTTAATTTCGTCGACTAAAATATTTAGTCTTAATTTTAGTCAAAGTGATATTTTTGACGACTAAAATTGGACTAAAACTAAATTAAAAGTTTTTCATGAGACTAAAACTATGACTAAAATGTCCAGGTATTTTAGTCGACTAAAATAAGACTAAATAAAAATGAAAAGGAGAGACTAAAATCATCCAAACTTCTATTGACCGTCTGAAAGAGCCTCAGATCATGTAAATTCTCTGCCAAAGGATCAGCTCTGAGCTTTGTTCATGTGGAGCAGCTCCATGAAGCAGAGGAACAAGATTAAATATGATTATAATCAATATTATAAATGCAAAGTCGGTAACGCTTTAGAATACGGCCCGGTAATTAACAGGTAATTACTGTGGTACATCCCTGGTACTTACAGAGGTAATTAACAGGTAATTACGGTGGTACATCCCTGGTACTTACAGGGGTAATTAACAGGTAATTACGGTGGTACATCCCTGGTACTTACAGAGGTAATTAACAGGTAATTACGGTGGTACATCCCTGGTACTTACAGGGGTAATTAACAGGTAATTACGGTGGTACATCCCTGGTACTTACAGGGGTAATTAACAGGTAATTACGGTGGTACATCCCTGGTACTTACAGAGGTAATTAACAGGTAATTACGGTGGTACATCCCTGGTACTTACAGAGGTAATTACTATGTAGTTGCAGTGGTACATTCCTGGTAATTACAGAGGTGTGTTTAGGTAACTTAAGTGGTAGTAACTAGGTACTTTTAGTGGTAAGACGTAGACCATCAGTGATATATAGTAAGAATGGGCTTATGTAGGTTATGATAGCTGGTACTGATATGATGGTTGCTTATGATTATGATGACTTTGTGAATAAACAAAAAGTAATACATTTAATAACACATGTGTCTCTTTATTTTGATGAAAACACAGAGAAAGCAAGAAAAACATTTATACATTTATTACATTTTGGTATACATTCTCCTAAATAGGTTTTCCCATACAGGCAAATAATCTGTATTTACATCCCTGAACTTTCATGTACAAATGACTGTAGTTAACCAGTAATTAATACAGCAACCCTACAGACTTACCAGTTACAACACTTGTAATTACCAGGTAATAAACACAACTCACGGGCCGTATTCTAAAGCGAGACAAAGCTGGTAACTACCAAGGACTTACCAGTTACAACACTTGTAATTACCAGGTAATTAACAGAACTCACGGGCCGTATTCTAAAGCGAGACAAAGCTGGTAACTACCAAGGACTTACCAGTTACAACACTTGTAATTACCAGGTAATTAACACAACTCACGGGCCGTATTCTAAAGCGAGACAAAGCTGGTAACTACCAAGGACTTACCAGTTACAACACTTGTAATTACCAGGTAATTAACACAACTCACGGGCCGTATTCTAAAGCGAGACAAAGCTGGTAACTACCAAGGACTTACCAGTGACAACACTTGTAATTACCAGGTAATTAACACAACTCACGGGCCGTATTCTAAAGCGAGACAAAGCTGGTAACTACCAAGATTTACCAGTTACAACACTTGTAATTACCAGGTAATTAACACAACTCACGGGCCGTATTCTAAAGCGAGACAAAGCTGGTAACTACCAAGGACTTACCAGTTACAACACTTGTAATTACCAGGTTATTAACACAACTCACGGGCCGTATTCTAAAGCGAGACAAAGCTGGTAACTACCAAGATTTACCAGTTACAACACTTGTAATTACCAGGTAATTAACACAACTCACGGGCCGTATTCTAAAGCGAGACAAAGCTGGTAACTACCAAGGACTTACCAGTTACAACACTTGTAATTACCAGGTAATTAACACAACTCACGGGCCGTATTCTAAAGCGAGACAAAACTGGTAACTACCAAGGACTTACCAGTTACAACACTTGTAATTACCAGGTAATTAACACAACTCACGGGCCATATTCTAAAGCGAGACAAAGCTGGTAACTACCGAGACTTACCAGCTACAACACTTGTAATTACCAGGTAATTAACACAACTCACGGGCCGTATTCTAAAGCGAGACAAAGCTGGTAACTACCAAGATTTACCAGTTACAACACTTGTAATTACCAGGTAATTAACACAACTCACGGGCCGTATTCTAAAGCGAGACAAAGCTGGTAACTACCAAGGACTTACCAGTTACAACACTTGTAATTACCAGGTAATTAACACAACTCACAGGCCGTATTCTAAAGCGAGACAAAACTGGTAACTACCAAGGACTTACCAGTTACAACACTTGTAATTACCAGGTAATTAACACAACTCACGGGCCGTATTCTAAAGCGAGACAAAGCTGGTAACTACCGAGACTTACCAGCTACAACACTTGTAATTACCAGGTAATTAACACAACTCACGGGCCGTATTCTAGAGCGAGACAAAGCTGGTAACTACCGAGACTTACCAGCTACAACACTTGTAATTACCAGGTAATTAACACAACTCACGGGCCGTATTCTAAAGCGAGACAAAGCTGGTAACTACCAAGGACTTACCAGTTAGAACACTTGTAATTACCAGGTAATTAGCAGGTAAGTTGGTAAGCTGTTAAGTTGCATTACTTACCAGTTACATCACTTGTAATTACCAGGGACATTCCAGGATTTTTGACATAGGGCCTCATCTCCTAGTTATCCAGAGTGTTGGAGTGTGGAGATATATTTACTTTTTAATTCAAGCAGTCCTTATATTTTAAGAGTTTAGTGGTGCTAGGCTAGTGCTCGGCTAAAATCAACAGCACTCTGGAAAATTAAATAAAAAATTAAGCCGTATGTCAAAAATCCTGAAAAATCCCTTTAACAGAACTCAGGGGCCATATTCTAAATTGAGACAAAGCTGGTAAGTTCCAAGATTTACCAGTTACAACACTTGTAATTACCAGGTAATTAACACAACTCACGGGCCACCTCACGCGAGACAAAGATGGCAAGTCCGAAGACTTACCAGTTGCAACACCTGTATTTAGCCAGAAATAACGGGCAATTAACAGTAAGGTTGAGTTTTCAACAGGAGTCTCTGAACAACGTCTTCTCAAGATCCCGCCTGCGTGTCCATAAGCCTGGTTTCCATCAACAAAAAACAGCATTTCTTCTTCTGGTTCTGAGGCTTCTTATTTTCTTTGGTAGCAAAGGAGAGGAGCCTGCGATTCCACCAAATGGACTGTGGACTTTACAACTTCATTCAGTCGTCAGTTGTCCTCACAATGGCGGGGTAGATACAGGTGAAGGTTACCTCTGCAATACATAATGTTTATAAAGTAATTGCGTGTTGAACATTATTCTGTTCTAACAGCAGGTGGATAGCAATATCACTTACATTTGTTTTGACCCATCGGTGTGCCTCTTCTTGGAAGCAGGACCTAAAAAATGTAAGTGGAAGATGTCATTTTAGTTGCAAAGGTTTCTATATTTTAAACTTGTAATGAAGTTCACATAAATACATAGACTATTTTTATCTATGGCTGAGATTATCAAATGTATTTCTGTTTAGTGGATTGTGTGTGTGTTGGGGGGGTCTTGCAATTGTAATCGCAATTGATCACATTTAATCCTGCTTCATTACGTAAATGTATCTTCTGTGAACTGTAAGGAGAGTGTTCCTAACGTGTGCACACCTGAACTATGGCAATGCAAAGCTCCAGGTTAGGAACCACTGCTTTAGGCAACAGTTTGTGCTTCCTACTATACATTTAGTCCCTCTGTGTCACACACTCACAAATTATTAGGATCCAATTTGTATACACGTGTGCCTTAGTCCATGTAAATCCGACCACATGAAAGAAAATAACCCCCAAATAAGTTTGTCTAGAGCCAGCTAAATGCTTCAGTGAAATTAAAATAACAAACAGCTTTAGCAAGTGCATTACATTTACGCACTTTTAAAGTGAAGAGCTGAGAATCTTTCAGGGAATGCTTCTCATCCTCACATGGAAAATGGTCCTAATTTACACGGCGCTTCTAATGTCAGTGCATGAGCGGCCTCAGGTCTACTGTTACAAAACCTTTAACAACATGCACATGTGTAAATACTTTAGTCATAGATGAGAGGTAAACAAATTAAACCTTACTCAAATCTACTTACATTCTGACTGAGTCTTTGTCAAAGTGTGTGCTTCATTTCCCTGCATTCTTCTTTTCCGCATAATGCACGACATACTGGTGGATACTGGAAAGCCTTCATGTCTTCATCCTCACAGGCCTTTAGATCACAGTACCTTCTCTGGTATTTGTAAAATGGACAAACAGGATACTGAGGTGAGGACACTTAAACTTCCCACAACTATTGCAAAAGTCACTTTACCTTCTTCTTTGTGCATATCACTGAATTCCAATGTAGTAAGATGTTGTTGCTAGAGATGATTCTCTAGTTGTGCAGACCCTGGAGACAATGTGGGGGAAGTGTCTTGCCCAAGGGCACAACAGCAGCATGTACCTGTGGGAGCTGGGGTCATCTAGGTAAAAAGGAGAGAGTGAAGAATTAGCCCCATTCCCATTTGTGACAGTTTTATGTCAAACACCAAAAGAAACTGTCCTTTTTCTTAAATTAATTCCAATAGAATTCTCAGATTAAATTAAACAGATAAATGTAATACACAGGGATGGCCTGGTCAACCAGCTGCTCTTGCTTTCTGCTCAAAGACAAGAGTATCTGGGACTTTTCTCACAGCCAATCATTCAACACATTTTATAAATCGATCCAATCAGAGACGCCCGTTTGTAAATGAAGACTCTCAAATCACATCGCATTCAGAACAAACTTTATCACTTCTGTTACCTGTAATTAAAATAATTAAACGTTTTTCCTGATTGGACACAGGATGAGTGCAATATTTGAAAATTTAGTGTAGTGGGATGGGTCGGCATGTTCTCCAGATTACATGTTTCTCCCATCCTGTGAACAATATACACATTTGTGTGTGAATTGGAGAAGCGCGTTAGCGAGCTGGCTCAAGATCCAGTGTAAGCAGGAAAAAGAGGCAAAAGAAACCCCAAAACACAACAAACAGATCTCAGAATCGATTTGATTCTACATTATCTTAAAAAGGGACCATTGTACTCGTTTATATTCCATCCTTTAAGGCCCATACAAAGCAGTTTATTTTGGATCAGCACTTTTACTCAAAGATAATTTTAGAATCATTTCTTGCTTAAGCCCTAAGAAGTATCACGGAGTTAAATTCTCAAAACTCTGCCTGTTTGCGCCTCTGCACAGACGGAGGGGGGCAGGGGCGGGCGGAGCTTCTCGGTGCTGGTGTTACGTTGAGGGGCAGACAGCGTTTAGGATTTATGGAGACAATGCTGAAAACAGCGACATTAACGTTACTTGCGCTTTACAGTGGCTAATTGCGTGCATATTTAATTAGGTCCTCGCGGTAATTTAAAAAAGTTTAAAAAAATGAGCGGGAACGGTCAGACGCTACGCTTTATCACAGTACAGTCTGAAGCATAAACAATTCTCCTGGGTCAAACTACCTGCAAACGGAAGTCAGAAATATCATTTCGTTGGATATTAATGAAGTATATTACCTTATTTCGGTGGCTTAGGTGCTCTACGTTGCTTCACTTCAGCTCCCACAGCAGCGCACTGCGGCTGCGCAGAACCAAAACGTAACTCCAGCCGAGGCACGCAAGCGTCATGACGTCATGACGCTTGCGTCCACAGACTCCACACCGCGCTGAAGAGCATAGATCTGCAGCCTGAATAAGGTAGTATGCTTTATTAATATCCAACGAAATGACATGTCTGACTTCCGTTTGCAGGTAGTTTGACCCAGGAGAATTGTTTATGCTTCAGATTGTACTGTTAGTCGATAAAGCGTAGCGTCTGACCGTTCCCGCTCATTTTTTTTAAACGGCGACCGTGACGCACATCCGCCCGAGTCTTACAAGAAAAATCCTTACAAATTACCGCAAGGACCTAATTAAATATGCACGCAATTAGCCTCTATAAAGTGCAAGTAACGTTAATGTCGCTGTTTTCAGCATTGTCTCCATAAATCCTAAACGCTGTCTGCCCCTCAACGCAACACCAGCACCGAGAAGCTCCGCCCGCCCCTGCCCCCCTCCGTCTGTGCAGAGGCGCAAACAGGCAGAGTTTTGAGAATTTAACTCCGTGATACTTCTTAGGGCTTAAGCAATAAATGATTCTAAAATGATCTTTGAGTAAAAGTGCTGATCCAAAATAAACTGCTTTGTATGGGCCTTAAAGGATGGAATATAAACGAGTACAATGGTCCCTTTTTAAGATAATGTAGAATCAAATCGATTCTGAGATCTGTTTGTTGTGTTTTGGGGTTTCTTTTGCCTCTTTTTCCTGCTTACACTGGATCTTGAGCCAGCTCGCTAACGCGCTTCTCCAATTCACACACAAATGTGTATATTGTTCACAGGATGGGAGAAACATGTAATCTGGAGAACATGCCGACCCATCCCACTACACTAAATTTTCAAATATTGCACTCATCCTGTGTCCAATCAGGAAAAACGTTTAATTATTTTAATTACAGGTAACAGAAGTGATAAAGTTTGTTCTGAATGCGATGTGATTTGAGAGTCTTCATTTACAAACGGGCGTCTCTGATTGGATCGATTTATAAAATGTGTTGAATGATTGGCTGTGAGAAAAGTCCCAGATACTCTTGTCTTTGAGCAGAAAGCAAGAGCAGCTGGTTGACCAGGCCATCCCTGTGTATTACATTTATCTGTTTAATTTAATCTGAGAATTCTATTGGAATTAATTTAAGAAAAAGGACAGTTTCTTTTGGTGTTTGACATAAAACTGTCACAAATGGGAATGGGGCTAATTCTTCACTCTCTCCTTTTTACCTAGATGACCCCAGCTCCCACAGGTACATGCTGCTGTTGTGCCCTTGGGCAAGACACTTCCCCCACATTGTCTCCAGGGTCTGCACAACTAGAGAATCATCTCTAGCAACAACATCTTACTACATTGGAATTCAGTGATATGCACAAAGAAGAAGGTAAAGTGACTTTTGCAATAGTTGTGGGAAGTTTAAGTGTCCTCACCTCAGTATCCTGTTTGTCCATTTTACAAATACCAGAGAAGGTACTGTGATCTAAAGGCCTGTGAGGATGAAGACATGAAGGCTTTCCAGTATCCACCAGTATGTCGTGCATTATGCGGAAAAGAAGAATGCAGGGAAATGAAGCACACACTTTGACAAAGACTCAGTCAGAATGTAAGTAGATTTGAGTAAGGTTTAATTTGTTTACCTCTCATCTATGACTAAAGTATTTACACATGTGCATGTTGTTAAAGGTTTTGTAACAGTAGACCTGAGGCCGCTCATGCACTGACATTAGAAGCGCCGTGTAAATTAGGACCATTTTCCATGTGAGGATGAGAAGCATTCCCTGAAAGATTCTCAGCTCTTCACTTTAAAAGTGCGTAAATGTAATGCACTTGCTAAAGCTGTTTGTTATTTTAATTTCACTGAAGCATTTAGCTGGCTCTAGACAAACTTATTTGGGGGTTATTTTCTTTCATGTGGTCGCATTTACATGGACTAAGGCACACGTGTATACAAATTGGATCCTAATAATTTGTGAGTGTGTGACACAGAGGGACTAAATGTATAGTAGGAAGCACAAACTGTTGCCTAAAGCAGTGGTTCCTAACCTGGAGCTTTGCATTGCCATAGTTCAGGTGTGCACACGTTAGGAACACTCTCCTTACAGTTCACAGAAGATACATTTACGTAATGAAGCAGGATTAAATGTGATCAATTGCGATTACAATTGCAAGACCCCCCCAACACACACACAATCCACTAAACAGAAATACATTTGATAATCTCAGCCATAGATAAAAATAGTCTATGTATTTATGTGAACTTCATTACAAGTTTAAAATATAGAAACCTTTGCAACTAAAATGACATCTTCCACTTACATTTTTTAGGTCCTGCTTCCAAGAAGAGGCACACCGATGGGTCAAAACAAATGTAAGTGATATTGCTATCCACCTGCTGTTAGAACAGAATAATGTTCAACACGCAATTACTTTATAAACATTATGTATTGCAGAGGTAACCTTCACCTGTATCTACCCCGCCATTGTGAGGACAACTGACGACTGAATGAAGTTGTAAAGTCCACAGTCCATTTGGTGGAATCGCAGGCTCCTCTCCTTTGCTACCAAAGAAAATAAGAAGCCTCAGAACCAGAAGAAGAAATGCTGTTTTTTGTTGATGGAAACCAGGCTTATGGACACGCAGGCGGGATCTTGAGAAGACGTTGTTCAGAGACTCCTGTTGAAAACTCAACCTTACTGTTAATTGCCCGTTATTTCTGGCTAAATACAGGTGTTGCAACTGGTAAGTCTTCGGACTTGCCATCTTTGTCTCGCGTGAGGTGGCCCGTGAGTTGTGTTAATTACCTGGTAATTACAAGTGTTGTAACTGGTAAATCTTGGAACTTACCAGCTTTGTCTCAATTTAGAATATGGCCCCTGAGTTCTGTTAAAGGGATTTTTCAGGATTTTTGACATACGGCTTAATTTTTTATTTAATTTTCCAGAGTGCTGTTGATTTTAGCCGAGCACTAGCCTAGCACCACTAAACTCTTAAAATATAAGGACTGCTTGAATTAAAAAGTAAATATATCTCCACACTCCAACACTCTGGATAACTAGGAGATGAGGCCCTATGTCAAAAATCCTGGAATGTCCCTGGTAATTACAAGTGATGTAACTGGTAAGTAATGCAACTTAACAGCTTACCAACTTACCTGCTAATTACCTGGTAATTACAAGTGTTCTAACTGGTAAGTCCTTGGTAGTTACCAGCTTTGTCTCGCTTTAGAATACGGCCCGTGAGTTGTGTTAATTACCTGGTAATTACAAGTGTTGTAGCTGGTAAGTCTCGGTAGTTACCAGCTTTGTCTCGCTCTAGAATACGGCCCGTGAGTTGTGTTAATAACCTGGTAATTACAAGTGTTGTAACTGGTAAGTCCTTGGTAGTTACCAGCTTTGTCTCGCTTTAGAATACGGCCCGTGAGTTGTGTTAATTACCTGGTAATTACAAGTGTTGTAACTGGTAAATCTTGGTAGTTACCAGCTTTGTCTCGCTTTAGAATACGGCCCGTGAGTTGTGTTAATTACCTGGTAATTACAAGTGTTGTAGCTGGTAAGTCTCGGTAGTTACCAGCTTTGTCTCGCTTTAGAATATGGCCCGTGAGTTGTGTTAATTACCTGGTAATTACAAGTGTTGTAACTGGTAAGTCCTTGGTAGTTACCAGCTTTGTCTCGCTTTAGAATACGGCCCGTGAGTTGTGTTAATTACCTGGTAATTACAAGTGTTGTAACTGGTAAGTCCTTGGTAGTTACCAGTTTTGTCTCGCTTTAGAATACGGCCCGTGAGTTGTGTTAATTACCTGGTAATTACAAGTGTTGTAGCTGGTAAGTCTCGGTAGTTACCAGCTTTGTCTCGCTTTAGAATACGGCCCGTGAGTTGTGTTAATTACCTGGTAATTACAAGTGTTGTAGCTGGTAAGTCTTGGTAGTTACCAGCTTTGTCTCGCTTTAGAATATGGCCCGTGAGTTGTGTTAATTACCTGGTAATTACAAGTGTTGTAACTGGTAAGTCCTTGGTAGTTACCAGCTTTGTCTCGCTTTAGAATACGGCCCGTGAGTTGTGTTAATTACCTGGTAATTACAAGTGTTGTAACTGGTAAGTCCTTGGTAGTTACCAGCTTTGTCTCGCTTTAGAATACGGCCCGTGAGTTGTGTTAATTACCTGGTAATTACAAGTGTTGTAACTGGTAAGTCCTTGGTAGTTACCAGTTTTGTCTCGCTTTAGAATACGGCCCGTGAGTTGTGTTAATTACCTGGTAATTACAAGTGTTGTAACTGGTAAATCTTGGTAGTTACCAGCTTTGTCTCGCTTTAGAATATGGCCCGTGAGTTGTGTTAATTACCTGGTAATTACAAGTGTTGTAACTGGTAAGTCCTTGGTAGTTACCAGCTTTGTCTCGCTTTAGAATACGGCCCGTGAGTTGTGTTAATTACCTGGTAATTACAAGTGTTGTAACTGGTAAGTCCTTGGTAGTTACCAGCTTTGTCTCGCTTTAGAATACGGCCCGTGAGTTGTGTTAATTACCTGGTAATTACAAGTGTTGTAACTGGTAAGTCCTTGGTAGTTACCAGCTTTGTCTCGCTTTAGAATACGGCCCGTGAGTTCTGTTAATTACCTGGTAATTACAAGTGTTGTAACTGGTAAGTCCTTGGTAGTTACCAGCTTTGTCTCGCTTTAGAATACGGCCCGTGAGTTGTGTTTATTACCTGGTAATTACAAGTGTTGTAACTGGTAAGTCTGTAGGGTTGCTGTATTAATTACTGGTTAACTACAGTCATTTGTACATGAAAGTTCAGGGATGTAAATACAGATTATTTGCCTGTATGGGAAAACCTATTCAGGAGAATGTATACCAAAATGTAATAAATGTATAAATGTTTTTCTTGCTTTCTCTGTGTTTTCATCAAAATAAAGAGACACATGTGTTATTAAATGTATTACTTTTTGTTTATTCACAAAGTCATCATAATCATAAGCAACCATCATATCAGTACCAGCTATCATAACCTACATAAGCCCATTCTTACTATATATCACTGATGGTCTACGTCTTACCACTAAAAGTACCTAGTTACTACCACTTAAGTTACCTAAACACACCTCTGTAATTACCAGGAATGTACCACTGCAACTACATAGTAATTACCTCTGTAAGTACCAGGGATGTACCACCGTAATTACCTGTTAATTACCTCTGTAAGTACCAGGGATGTACCACCGTAATTACCTGTTAATTACCCCTGTAAGTACCAGGGATGTACCACCGTAATTACCTGTTAATTACCTCTGTAAGTACCAGGGATGTACCACCGTAATTACCTGTTAATTACCTCTGTAAGTACCAGGGATGTACCACCGTAATTACCTGTTAATTACCTCTGTAAGTACCAGGGATGTACCACCGTAATTACTTGTTAATTACCTCTGTAAGTACCAGGGATGTACCACAGTAATTACCTGTTAATTACCTCTGTAAGTACCAGGGATGTACCACAGTAATTACCTGTTAATTACCTCTGTAAGTACCAGGGATGTACCACAGTAATTACCTGTTAATTACCGGGCCGTATTCTAAAGCGTTACCGCAAAGTCGACTAAATTCGTCTTAGATTTAGTCGACTAAATTGACTTGCAATTTTAGTCGACTAAAACTAGACTAAAATTGAAGATTTTTTTTGACTAAAACTAGACTAAAATCGAATTACATTTTCGTCAAAAGACTAAGACTAAAACTAAATCAAAATATGTTGTCAAAATTAACACTGGTGTAATGTAATCTACATTTCTTCATTGATTTATTTATTCATGTATTTATTTAATCAGAACAGACTCGTGGAGGTTCCATTCAAGTTGTCCAGCTCTACACTTTCCACCTCAGTCTCACTGAGCTCTGTTGTCTATGCCATCTATGGACAATTTCCTGATCCCATCATGCCCGAGAGGCTACATTTTAACCTGAATTGATTGATTGTTAATGATATGGTAATGATAGCCTCCAGCCTGATGTGCTCCCTGGGCTCCTCCTTTTCTCATCACTTGGCCAGTGACAGTCTTCTCACTTCTTCCCCCCTTCACACGACACACAGGCCCGTCATTATGTGCGCCTTGATGAGAGTCCTGCTGTTAAAGCTAAGGGGACGTCACTCATTCTCACCTTTCTCTATATGAACAATGCTGCAGGCTGAGTGTGACGGCCGTGTCCTCTGCCTAGTAACATGTTCACACACTTTCTTTGTGTTATTGATTGATTGATAATCGTGTCAACTAAACCTGTTGTTTATCTTCAGGGTCAATTTAAGGGGAGACACTACAGGCAAAACTCAATTTTTTCAGTTTTCAGGTTTTGGGCCAAATTGGTCTCTGAAAATATAAGCTTTCACCCGGAAACAGAAAATATGCCTAATCTTCACAATGACATGTTTAAAAATTGCGCTGATTCAACGTTCCCCCATAGACTTATATGGGAAAATGCAATTTCAAGGGCCTTTTTCTCAAAACACATTTTTCTGTCATTGTGGCGACACTATGTCCACGTCAGTCGGACCTAAAGACTTCATATTTTCCAGCCTTGGACTGAACAATATTTGGAAGATTTTTTCAGAGGGATTTTTTATTATTAAATCCCTAAGCCCCATTTATTGAGTTTTGAATGTCAAAAAGTAAGGCGAAAATTACACTTTGACAAATTTTTCCACAAAAAACAGCTTATTTTAAAACTAAACAAGAAATCCAAAATCCCCTCTGAAAAAGTCTTGGTAACTCATTCATCAATAAAATGAAACCATAAATTTGAATGTAGCTCTATCCATTATTCAGATTTCGTCGCCGAAAAGATGGGAAATTTGGGGCATTTTTAGGCATAAAACACCTTGTTCTTATATGAAAAGATAAAATGTCAGAAAACTTGCAATGTATTTTTTTCCTCACATTTATGCCAGTGATCGACAGCAAAAGTTTCAAATTGATATCTGTAAATATACATTTTTTCTCCTATTCACCTGCAGTGTCTCGCCTTAAACGAGCAGAAGAAGCTTTTTGTGAATGGGGTGGAGGTTGTGTATAATGGTAAAATCTCAATTTACTGTTCTGCGAAATGGATAATTCAACTTGGGCAGACATAGTAACTGCAGCATTATGCGTAAATAGTGCTTACTGACAGTGTGATTTGGTCGTTGATTTAATAAACGGTTTGCTTACTGTTACAAGTGACTGCGCCTGAAATCACAAAGGCACTGATTGTTTGGGGTTTTAAGTGTCTCTTCGGCCGGTGCGCTCAAAGCCACAGAGTAGTTAGGAGTCGGGAGTAATTGACAAAACAATGATGGGTGAAGATTGAAAGAGAAAGCCGTTCGATAGCTAAGTCCTCCTCATCGGGTGGGAGAGGTCAGAGGGCCATGTGCTGTTCCTGCTCAATTTCGCCGGGCTTAATTCACACGGCCAATGAACACGTATAATCGATGCACCGACCGAGCAGAGTCGGTGGGGCCGCATTTACAACTGAAGCTAAATCAAAGGTCCCTTCAGCCGCGATCTGATTCCAATGGGAGCCGGCGCCACATATCAGCGAGATGCATGATTGTTAATGGCCCGCGGGCTCCCCGAGTGTGACTGTAAGCGGGAGGGAGCGCGCAGACACCTTTATACATGTTTGAGTGAGTGGGAGATTAAAGAATAGACTGCCATTAGCCGTGGCCCTGAAAAAACTGTGACAGTTGATTAGTTTTGGCGTTGTAATGTGTTTAATTAACAGCGGTTCAAAACAGGGTGCAGCAGCTGACACACGGGGAGTGATTTAACCCTCACATGTGTGTGTGAGATGTGAGGCAGCTCTCAATACAGTTTGGTTTAGTGGTAGATTTCTGCAATTGCTTTTAGATAAGTCGATTGGATCCTCACTCTGAATTGTATACGATGGCTAGAAATGGCTAGAACAAGCTCCCTTTTGCTGTTTGCCACAAGCCACATTGAGGCGTCTGGCGGACAGCAAATGGGACTTCTTTTTCTTTTTCTTTAAAAATGCCACTCTGCCATAAAGGCCATATTTGTGCAGTGTGCGAGTTGTTCTTTGGACAGTTTCCCCCACCTGAGCTGTAGCTCTCTGCAGCTCATCCAGGGTCATCATAGGCTTCTTGGTAACAGCTGTGGTCAGTACTGTCCTTGTTCGGTCAGTAAGTTTAGGAGGACGGCCATGTCTTTGTAGGTTTGCAGTGATGTCATACTCTTTCCATTCCTGGATGGTGTATTTAACTGTACTTTGAAAGATGTTTAAAGCTTTGTAAATCTTTTTATAACCTAACCCAGCTTTATACTTCTCAATAACTACCTGTCTGGTGTGTTCTTGGACTTCATATTGCCTCTGCTCCACAGTAGTCTCTTAACAGACCTCTGAGACCATCACAGAGCAGCTGTATTTGAACTGACATTAGATTACACACAGGTAGACTCGATTTAGTCACTGGGTCAACATGTGATCATTCAGAAATCATCAGGCAACTTCTGAAGGCAATTGTTTGCACTAAAAAGAAAGGGGGCCTATACTTTTGCACGTCACACTTCTCAGTTTTTTATTTATTAAAAAAAAAATCTAAATCATGCATACATTTCATTTCACTTGATGATTGTGTGTCACTTAGTGTGTGTCTTTCACATAAAATTTCAATTAAATATATTTATGTTTATCGTCCATAGTATGGCAAAATGTGGAAAAGTTAAAGGGGGACCCATACTTATGCATACCACTGTATCCTTTTCCTTTTAATCAAATTAAGTCACGCAGAGGCCACAATACAGGCATATTATTAGTGTGTCCTACGTCTTTTTGTTTGCGTTTTGGTGAGTGCTCTCTTCTATTTTGTGTTTAAGATTCGAACAGCAGCTGGACGCAGGAAACTACGCATTCATTAGATGGATGCACGATATTGATCATATATAATTCAATTGCACCCGAACTGCATTTCTGCTCTGCCTGTCCTTGATTTTGTCCTGATTTCCGCCATGAAATCGCAATAAAGACACCAACCACTCGAGCATCGGGGTTGTACTTATTCTGTCAAACCTGTCTCCGTGAATGGCAATCAAATACCGTAATTAAATTAATGAATTGAAAGAATGAGTAGTACTGGAACTTGGGGCTGGCCTCTTCCTCCGTCACGTCGAGTTCTCTAAGCATCAAAGACATGCGCTATATGATTATACAGACGCCCAGCTCATCCCCTCGACTGGTTGCAACGTGGTGGCGTGTGTGAAGTGAGCCATCTTTGATTTGGCCTTCTGGGACCAAGAACCTGGCTTTGGCTCAGCGGTTAACCCAAGTGTAAAGCACTCGGAGACCCTGATGATATCAAATGAGCACGCGAACATCAGGGGGGTCAGTTGAGTCATTACCTTGTCTGCAATGACACATGTTAACTCAGTAGTTGGTTGTACATAAAAGGTAATAATTGTAAATTGTTAATGAATCCTCCTTTGGTTCCATATGTGCCCCTGCAGTTACTGAAGGATGGGTTAAATACACAACCAATAACCTATCTAAGCTTGCGGGTATTTTGGATCTACATTTGGCTAGTTTTGGTTTATAGCACTTCAAGCTGGAATGATGTGAGATTTTAATACATTTTCTTCCGCTTTATCTGATGGCGGGTCGCAGAGGCAGCAGTCTCAGCAGAGATGCCTAGACTTCCCGATCCACGCACACCTCCTCCAGCTGTTCTGGGGGGACCCTGAGGCGACACTAGGCCAGCTCAGAGACATAGTCCCACCAGTGTGCCCTGGGTCTTCCACGAGGCCTCCTTCCAATAGACATGTTCCAGACATATCTGGAACACCTTCCCGAGGGAGGCGACCAGAAGGCATCCGAAACAGATGCCCTAGCCACCTCAGCTGCTCCTTTCGATGTGAAGGAGCAGCAACTCACCTGATCTTGAAGGAAAGTCATTTCAGCCGATCTTTCGGTCATTACCCAAATCTCATGACCATAGGTGAGGGTGGGAACGTAGATCGATCGGTAAATCGAGAGCTTTCCCCGCTGACCCAGCTCCCTCTTCACCACGACAGACCGATACAGCGACCGCATCACCGCATCGTCTGTCGATCTCACGCTCCATCCGTCCCTCACTCGTGAACAAGACCCCGAGATACTTGAACTCCTCCACTTGAGGCAAGGACTCCCCACCGACCTGAAGTGGGGAAGTCATCTTTTTCCGGTGGAGAACCATGGCCTCGGATTTGACCTCCAAATCTGAGATTTTGACTGACCCAAAATGACCCCGCTCACTTTTTACATTTGATCTGTTGAACTGGTGCCGCCTTGAGCCTTATTATATCTGTTGCGTACAGCTGCCTCGGGCCTTCACCAGACCGGTGCTGCCAAGACTGCCTGCTCCGTCTCCTTCGTATTCTCGCCTCACCTCGCCCTCATCTCTCCATCAGCGCTACAGTGTTTAGCCCAAGTTTTACCCTATTTGCACTTACATCTTTTTACACCTGCACATGACACCAAAGTGCTGAATTTAGGCCACGGTCCTGAGAGAAGTGATATTATCTTCCTGGTCGGACGTTTGAACCCCCCCCTCCTGACCAGGGCTACAAAGGTGAGGGAGTAAACATCAAGCTGCAGCTCACAGGAATGCATTGCAGTACTCACTATAACTCAGCCAAAAACAAACAGTGCAGTGAACTCATAACTGTGTGGAAATTCAGTTTTAGCCGTTTTGTGGTGCTGATGCAGTGTTTTTTAAGTCTTGTTTTGACACAATTTGCTGAAAAACAAGTTACTTATATTACATATAATATACATTATATTATTATCACATATCGCAAGTTACTTCCATATCGTTCAGCCCTATTGTTAGCTACGAATGGCCTGATGTGAAAGAGCCAAAAGACTTGAATGTTTGCAGCCAAATTCAATTTGTTTGGCTTTGTAGTGGTTTTTGGTAGTTTGCACCGATACTTTCAGAGATTTTGCTGATTAGAGTGAAGTCGCTGTTGCTCGCTTATTAGTTTGCCCTGGTGTTTTCACCTTCCCATGACACCGGTTGGTGTTGCTAGGAAAAAGGCCGGTGACAAGAAGCTGCTCTCCATGCTTCAGATACATGACCCATAGGCTTGTTAAGCACATGTTTCTTTGCGCGTTTCTTAATACTACTGGTTGAATTACTAATTTGTGTATACCTAGGCTTGATATGGCCTAAATGAAGCCTCCTCCTCTCCATCTCCTATCTAACTTTCATCAGGGAGCAGACAGTGCCATGGCTTGTGAAGAGCTGGAGATTGGCCACAGAGCCTGCTGGTGTTTGATAAGTCAGTTCTATTGGCCTTGGGGCCCTAGACTCAGAACCTCTGATCCACTCCATCTTCTAATAAATCATGCTCAGAATCCTTGGCCTCTGTTAGTGCCGTCGTCAAGCTTTTTGAGGTGTATTTTCCACTTACAGTCTGCTGCGGGAACTTGTCAAGGGATTTCTGGCACACAGCCATTTCCTGGAGAGTAAACAAACCGGATAAACCAGGGGACGATGATTTAAACAGAGGAAACATGTATAAAATTCACTTTTCGGCATCAAGTTTGAGGATGACTTTTCACTGTGCCTGAGTAAATTGGTTCAGCCAGTTCATGCTTTTATTCATTTATTTTATTTGATTACTTTTGGGTTTCCACACTATTTGGCTGAAACTTTTAAAAGAAAGAGGTATTTATGTATATTTATGTATAGAAAAAGAAACTCATCTTTCTTCTTTTTTAATTCCATTCCATTCCATACAAACCCATCACCAAATCAACGCACCGAACCGAGGGGGGGGCCAAGCCTTCACCATTGCTGCCCCCACCCTCTGGAACTCACTCCCCATCCACGTCAGAAACGTATTATTATTCACTCTTCGCCAATTTCCTAATTAGGTCCTACTCAAAATCTGAATGTGTTTTATTGCCATTGTCAGTGGAAGGTTTCACAAACGAGCAATTTGCATTGGTGCACCGGTGCTTCATGGTCGGGGGTTTAGAGCTATTTTTGCTACATTAGCGAGTCATCATTCAAAACCTTTCGATTCTTAATCCTTGATGTACTAACTCACTCATTATTGTAATTCACTTCATAACGCCGTGTTCCACTTTTTTGTTGTTGGCTCTGGCGGCTGCACAAATGTGGGACAGAAGTACTTGCACGAGCTGTGGGAGACCCATTCCCTCCTACACATCGTTTTGCTGCAGTCGTGTTGTTCTTGACAGATTAATGAGCTTGGGGACCCGACGTCAAGGTCCAGTTCAGCTCGGGTCACGTCAAGGTCAGCCTTCTTATTACCCCTGCCCGGATCTGCTACACTAATTTAACAAAGTGAGCCGACCTGCAGTTCATTTGTTTGTTTGTACTGGCATTGGCGAAGTCCAGGCATTGATAACGGTCTGTTTTGGAACGTATATGGTTCAGATGGAGGGAGTTTCGTGGTGTGGAAAGTGGACACTGGATCGTTTCAAGGTAACATTCTGTAAAGTAAAGTCTACATAGGAAAGAAGTAAGTACTGATCTGACAGCTATGGAATACAAACAGGGTTGCAATTTAGAAACACTAATGAGACGGCGAATCCAAAACAAGCCTGTTGCACTGATGTGTTGACCTCCAGGGTTTGTGTTAACAGGGGAGTGGAAAGTTCCCTGTTGCTCAAAGAGGGAGCTTAGCCAGTCACACTGAGCTGATCTTATTGTCCAGGATAAGAGGATGAGCGACATCGCCCCCTGGAGAATTAGACTAACTCTCTACTCGCTCTTGGAAATCAATAGAGGGACAAAGGACGTGTTTTTACAGTGACTGACCCTCTCGGGACATATTCATTGACTGAGGCACGACTTATGGGCCCAGAATGGAGCAGTGATGGTCGTTCAGGAGACGTGCGAAATGATGAGCGTGCTGAAGGGCTCTTACGGTGCCAGTGTGAGTCCGTTAGTAGCGCATACGCCAGTGTCTCTGCTCTATTGAGTTTGCCGTATAGTCAGCTGCTCCCACTTCCTCTGGCTTTGCTGAAGGTATAGTAAGAGGTAAAGCAAAGCTGGGATTCTGCTCTGTGATTGGCTGCCACGTGGAGCCACATCTGCTTGATGTTGCCGAGAGATTGCGGCGTTTATAGGGTGGAGAGAGGAATGGAGTGAAAGTTGGAGAAGATGCGTGGGAAAATAGCTGAGGTCACGGACGCACTGAGCAAGAGACATGGCGCAAAAACATGGCTTATTTTCAAAAACATTGGAGGGCAATGACCTGAAAAAAAAAAAAAGAAAAAAAAATCTGACTAAAAGATCTGACTAAAACCGTAATATTTCTTCCGCAGTTTTCCCAGTTATTTCCTAGTCCATTTTTAAATGACTTGAAAAGCAAAGCCAAAGTAATCTTAAGCGACAAGGCAGTCAGTGGTGATACCAATAGATCCTGTGTGAAATGTCCAGCTTACTAATAAAATTGGTCATTTGCTGTTCCATCTGCCTCTCGACGTGGTGCGGCTTTATGATCTGTGCCATGTCAGTCTGTCGTGTGTCAGTGTTTATGGAGCCATAAACACGCCCTTTCGCCTCAGAGGAAACGGACCTCCACACTGCACTGCTCCAAGGTTAGCACTATTGGGGTTTTAGATGATGATGGGTGCTCTGAACATGACAGGAATGAGCAGCACTCGCTTGATTTTACCCACCTGGTCACATTTTTTCACTGCAATGTTTTTGAATAACGAATTAGTCATAACGTATAATAACATGTATTATTTATTATGAATAGGGGCCTTAATAACTCATGTCATTAATACTCATGATTCATATCTCATTAATCGCAAATCCTTTTCTCTCTTTGAGGGAGAGATTAATTGTATTAGAAATATTAGAAATTACTATTGGTGCACCGGCCTCATGCCCGTACACTTACATCAACGCTGACTTCCCCGACACTGGCATCACTGTGAAATTATACAGAAGTATAAATTCTTAAATTTCGAGAATTTTATTAATTTTAACACTCTTAAACTATTTTTTAAGTGTCTGAATTCTGACTCACTCCCACATTCAGAATTAGCTGTGCATATAAACTGTACTAACAGAGCTACAACAAGAGGTGTAACCAATGGTAATTGTATTGTTCCAATGTTCAGATCGAGCTTTGGTCTGTCTGTCTTCTCAGCTGTCGGAGCCAGGCTCTGGAATAATTTACCAAAAGACATAAAACTAAAAACGAACGATACCACATTTAAGATGAAATTAAAACACTTCTTAAAATCCACTCAACATTGGTCTCATAAAAAACAAAAATGATTAACCTGTATGATTTCTTCTGTTATATGTCATGTTTTAATATGTACTGTGTTTGCTTTAATGGACAGGTGCTGTAAATTAGCACTTTTGCTAACGCACTAAAATCATTGCATCTGGTTTGCCCAATGTACATTTGATGTCCGTAATAAACGAATAAAAAATAAAGTACCATTATGAGTATTAAACCTCAAATTTCAATAGGGTGAGGGCAGTGCCATCAGTTTAAATTGATGCTTATAATCTTTGAAGGTCTTGCTCTTCAAATTCAGTGAAGGTTGTTGAGTCATCTTACCTTCTGTACTCTGTATACTGCATTGTACAGAAGATGACTCAACAGTCTTCATTGAAGACGGACCACTCCTGTACGACTGAGAGCCTACACGACTCTTCAAATATTATTTGAGATGTTTTGGTGAGTAACAGAAGCTCCATGGCAACGCTCAGGGGCGGGGCTTCAGACTTACACAAAGTCAGCTTTTAATACAAATATACCCTTGTTTGCATTTGTAACCTTGCAATAATAATGATAACTTCAGCTAATCATAAATCATTGAGTTTAATTGTTAATCAAGTAGATGCTCAACCCACATTAATCTTGTTTCTTTTTTCCCCCTTATAAATTAGCCTAAGAGATTATGTGTTAACATCCAGAACACATTTAATGACTGATTAATTAATGTGGGATGACTTTATAGCTTTTTGTTGTTAGGCTCGCTCACTCTAATTTATTTACACAACCTGTCTTTTCACATATTGTGTTGACTTTAGCAGAATTCTAGCTAGTTACTGTTCTTTTCAGTAGGCTCTGGATAGACAGGCATTAGAAAGAGATAGTCCACTCATTAAACCACGGCTTCCACTCCCCCGGGACGCTAATACTATGATGATGTGCTTTCAGCTACAGTCTCCTAATTTATTAATCACTACATTCAAACCAAACGACCGATAGCGAGAGCGGGCTAAATGACCTCATTACATGCACACAGGGGTTAGCGCTCGCTGAACTGAAGGTAGTCAGCGGGTAGCGGCCCACTATTAATGTGCACTGACCTTTCCGAACACACCAGATGGAGCTCCTGTTGGCACCAGATTTTTTGCTCATTTGGGATATTGTTGTATTTCCCCGGAGGTCCGCTGGCGCACACCGATTAGAAGTAGAATGCATTTGTGTTTAGGGAAATTGCCACAGACCTTCGAACTGAAAACACACTCTGAGGCACAGCTGGAGAGTAATTGAAGTACAAATAATTAAAGCAGCTGCAAAATTGAATCACCCGGGCCGCCACACACAGGACATTAAGATACAAAGGAGAAAAACAATAGTAATTATATCCTATTCTAGATTATGCCCTGACTTGATGAATCCTGGGAATCCACGCTTCCATAAACTACCTCGGTAACACTGAGACTGGTATTGCTTTTCCTTGTTGCTTATCGTGCGCAATAATGTAACATTGACCTATGCACCCATCCGGCTAATTCAATTCAACGCTCGTTTTGGGACCTGGTTAGAGGCAAAGATAGTGGAGGAGGAAGAAGATACTTGATGACAATACAAATATGAAAGAAATGGTTGTTTTTGGAAAGTCTTATCTCATTACAACCTTCCCAGTGGGTCTCCAAATCCTACAATGAATTTATTATAATTGTCCAAAGTTAAAATCTTTCAATTGCGGACACGGCGGCACGGTAGCGCAGCGGTGAGTGCTCTCGCTTCACAGCTAGAAGGTCCGGGTTCGATTCCCACCTGGACGGGCCTTTCTGTGTGGAGTTTGCATGTTCTCCCCGTGTCTGTGTAGGTTTCCTCCGGGCACTAAACCACTAAAAACATGCACAATAGGCCAGGATGAATGATGTGTGTGAGTGAATGTATGGTGGTGGTCAGAGGGTCCGTTGGCGCAGACGTGTGTAGTCGCGAAAGCGCCTCTGACAGTCTCCCCCAGGGGAAACTGAAGCTACAAACGTAGTTTACACCACCGAGTGTGGACTGAATGTACAATTGTCTCATGTAAAGCGCTTTGTGACTATATGTCTGTGAAAGGCGCTATATAAATAAAGATCTTCTTCTTCTTCTTCTTCTTCTTCAATGATTGCTATGTCAAATGTCTTTGTCAAATACAGGCGCTTTCTTCTTTACATGAAGAATATGATTATTTATGCACATTTTACGGGTCACTCTGACGTTAACGAGACACATGTTCATTCATTCAAAGCTTTATTTAAAAAGGGGAAGGCTCATTGAGATCAAAAGTCTCCCTGGGCCAAGAGGCAGAACACAAAAATAAACAATTACATATACATATCAACACACATTATAGTATCATTTCAGTTCAAACTGTGACAAAAACGATTGTTCCTTAAGAAATATTTAAAGACACAAGACACCAATTCTTTAAGCAGCAGATCATCCTGAAGCAGATTCCATGCAGATGGTGCAGCAAAGTAAAAAAGCCTTTCTGCCCAGCTCAGTGCAGACTTTAGGCACGGACATTAAAGACTCTGACGTTCTTCGATGATTACAACACAAAAGTAGTGAGAAGCTCACCTTCCAGCATTGTTACGATATGAACAGGTCTTCAGAGCACAACTTTTATTCTCTGGGGTTTCCAGCCGCTCGTCGCAGCCTGAACAGTGCTTCCTATAAACTCATATCGCGCTGTGCTCCGAAGGGCACCACGGTGAGGCCATTGTGATCGCATGGCATTGTATTGTACGTATTTGCGCCACTAATGCAGCTAACACAAAAAAAACCGAACGATGAGAAAAAAGAGCTGTGGAAATGTCTGATGATACAACGCACGGCCTGTTCATACAAACATAGTAACTTCGTTGCAAACTTAAGTTCAGATGTCCTGACACAACTTTTGCATCATGCAGTCATGGTTCTCTGGTGCCTGTGCTCACAGAGGGAAGACACATCTGAGCTGAGAAACACAAGTTCTGGTGGACACAAACTATTACTAAATGGTTGCATCTAAAGTCAATTTTTAGTTGAGAGATTCAGTGTGTGTTTTGTTAGTTAATCGTTGGGCAAAGTTGAAGTAAAACTACTAACTTGAACATAAATACCTCAAACACCAAGGAACTTGTGGGTGAACTCCAGGAATTACAGAAAATAACTCTAGCCCTAACCCTAAGTTAGCAGTTAACAGGTTTGTAATAGCCTTAACTCACTATTTATAAAACTTGTATGTTTTTCTTCACTGCTGGCACATTTATCAGCTGAAACACCTGCAGTTACCCTTAAATACTTTTAGTGCACGTTGTAGACCTGTGTTAAACCGTGCACTTTAATGTTTAATGATTGTTCAATAAGCGGGACAAGGCTCTCAACACACATCTGAAGAGCGAGGTCACTGAGCTATCAGACCTGTGCAGTTTGTATTACTATGTGTGTGCTTCTGGGTGATTATTTTATATTTCAGTGATTGAACCCAGCAAACCTTTGCAGTATTGTGCTGTGATTACTTTTACCTCATCACAACAAGAAAATAGAGCATTGAAAAGCATAACAATCTTCAAGGTCCTGTGTATAGGCCAATGATAAAGATGGTCCTGGCGCCTCTTGCAACTTCCCTCTCGTTTTTTGCCTTTGCCTTTTTCTGCGAACTGTATTTGTAGTGTTAACTTTGTGTTACTGGATACTTTTGTACATCTTTGCTGTGTTTTGTGAGGTTCAGTGGATTGTTTTTTTTTACTGCAGAGAGTCCATAATGGTCCCAAAGGAAGCAGCATTTTAAAAGTAAACAAACAGTTATGAGCTTAAGACATTTGGGACCTACACATTACTTCTTTTGAAACACTGAAGAGACACCAAGAGCCCCCCACACCTGCAGCACAGGGGCGGCGTCACGAGAGGCGCCACAGAAAATAAAAAGGGACAAATGAGGAGAAGATGGTGAAAGACTTGTGGAGCGGAGGGAGCTGTGCAGGAGGAAGAGGAGGTGGAGGTGGAGGTGGAGGAGCTGACCAGTGCAGGACACCACTGCAGGAAGCCAGCCAGGTTTCTTCCCGGTGCTCCGGATTTCCCTATCTCCAAAAATATGCTGGTCAGGTTGGCCCACAGTGGCGGCCCACAGCGTTGCAGCAGCTCAGGACTAATCCAAGACTTATTATATGATGACAAATAAAGCACTTACTTACTTATGGTATATTGTAAAAATGTGCATGTAATTCTAGAGATTTTTTCATTGATGGTGAAGTTGTGAAAAATGCTTAGAAGCTCATCCCTGTGAGAAAACTGGGAACTGGGAAAACTGTGTTAAAGGGATATTTCAGGATTTTTGACATTGGGCCTCATTTCCTAGTTATCCAGAGTGTTGCTGATCTCTGGAGATATTTTTTTTTGTAATTCATGCAGTTCTTATATTTGAAGAGTTTCGTGGCGCTAGGCTTGTGCTAGGCTAGAGCATTTCTACGGTATCAGCTAGCCTGCATTAAAAACATCTAACTCCACAGAGCAGCTGAGGCAAATCACTTTTAACACCAGACTAACCATATAAATGTCTGTGTCGATAGAATAATTTTTGGAATATAACTGACCTTGCATCACATGAATGATCGCATTTTGAGGGACTATTTTCTCGCAGATCACTCCGCCGCTGCGCAGCTTATACAATCACGAAGCTGATGCTGCTCAAATATAAGTTATTTTAAATGCAAAATGGTTAAAATGATTCAATCGACACAGATATTTATATGGCTAGTCTGGCGTTATAAGTGATTTGCCTCAGGTGCACTGTGGAGTGGGTCACACTGTTTTTAATGCAGGCTAGCTGATACCATAGCAACGCGCTAGCCTTGCACTAACCTAGCGCCAGGAAACTCTTCAAAGATAAGAACTGCTTGAATTACAAAAACAATATCACCAGAAATCAGTAACACTCTGGATGACTAGGAAATGAGGCCCTATGTCAAAAATCCTGAAATATCCCTTTAAGATAGTTGGGAATATGTTTGGACAATTAAGAGTTCATGTGCTCCTTCACTGTTGCAAAGTTGCACAAAGCTATACAGACTTTCCCAAAGTTGTCAACTAGACTTGATAATGCAAATAAGATTAAGGGCCTGATTTACAAACCACACGCGCAAATACGATAGTGCGTACTAAAGCGGAAGAAATATCAAGTTGAGATTTATATGACCTAATGCGCCAAAGGGCGCGATTGTGCCACAATGCGCAACATTTGATTCAGGGAAAATGCTTGTGATTTTGTTTAGCCGGAGCGGTCGTATATATCACAACTGCGTGAAGTAAAACTGCAGGGGAAATGAGTAGGTTTGAGAAGCAGACGTAAACGAAACGGTAAAGCAGATTGTGCACCAATGTGGCGTCAAAAAAACGTTTTCAAATGTTTGTATCTGGGTCATTTGCGATAAAACAATAGCCCAATTACGTGGTTTCAATGGTGACAGCACATTGATGATGCATGAATAGGCACTAACCTAACCCTAACCCTTTTACCCATGTGCCCTAAGGTTGCGCTCCAGCTCAGAACAGTTTGGAGTGAAAGTGACTGGGGTCAACAGAAACAGGGTGGGTCTATGATAGATATAACAAAGTATAGCTGAGCGTGAAGAAGCCTTTTTAACAAGTACAAAACTATACAGATCACAATACAACAGAACAATGACTTCAGACAGACTTAAGGAGTAGGATGTTGACATAAATTAAAGTGGTGACATAACCATGAAAACGGTTACAAATGTGCCTCTGTGTCTTTTGTCTTTGACGATTTTGGCTGGATGCAACACAGTCGAGCTGAAAAACTGTATTACAATGGAAATTCCTGGTAAACTGGGATCTTATACAAACTTGAGTGGTTTTGTTTCATTTAGAATAAATAAGTAGATCAATGAATAAACAAGAGTAAATGATTAGTTTTCTGTATATGCAAATGTAATTGTGCCTTGGTTACACCTCTGCGTTTAGAGGAACCATCTTCACCTTCAATCCTTTGAATGTTGAAGCCTTGCCTTAGAACTACACAGGCTCACTAAATGCTTCAGGACTTCATAGGGGACTATACCTTGTTAAATATCTTCACACAGATATAATACTCCAACTCGCATCTGTATGGAAAAGTCTCTGGACCTGCTGTCAGTTTGCTTTGTTGAAATACATCTGGCTCTTTGATGCATCATTGTTGTAGGTGCTTACCAAATCACTGCTGCGCGTGAAGGGAATCCCCCGTGGACCTCCAAAACTGACAGCCAGCTCCTCTGCCTCTACCTTTTCTCACACTTCGATTTATCCACAGAGGTGCAAGCAGAAAGAGAAAACCACCGCTGCATGTTTAACGCGGTCTTTGTGTTTCCCAGCGCTGCTTTCATTTTCATTTCCACTCTCCTCACAAAAGAAATTTCACTCAGGAGCACCGAGCCCCTTTGTTGCGGCAGGTATTGGATTGAAATGTGTCTCAGTGTTGTTTTTCTACTATTGGGCTGCTCCATAAATAGCAGTTGAATAGAGAGCACAATTTGTTTTGTTGTGATCAGGAAATGGCAAAACTAAAGCAGCATTTTTTTATACATATGTTGTTTTTGTAGAACGTGTGAAACGCTGTCATTAAAGCACCTATATCATGCTATGTAAGCCATTCAAAAGTAATCTATGATACTATATTGTCTCCTCTACCACTATGGAGTAATATAAGTAGAGGGAGAAGGCGGCGGGAGCACATCACCCCTGTGCTGGCCTCCCTCCATGTCACCTGCCAGCTGTAGGATTGACTTTAAGATCTTGATGCCTGTGTTTGTTTTGTTTCTTTGAGCTTTTGTGCCCCAGTGCTTTTATGCCCCAGTCAGATCAGTGAGGTCTGTCACTTGAACGTCCCAGGATCCCGTTTCAAGGCGCGAAGAGATCGGGGCGTTTAGTGTGGCTCCTCCAAAACTCTGGAACAGTCTCCCCGAAAACGTCAGAGCTGCTCCAACCTTAGAAACGGTTAAGGCTTCCCTTAAAACACATCTGTTTGCGTTGGCGTTCAATTCACGTTGAGCTGCATTTTGGCTCTATTGTGTGTGTTTCTCTTGTTTTCGTTTATATCGTGTGTGAAGCACTTTGGGCACCCAGTGTTGTTGTAAATGTGCTGTACAAATAAAGTTGACATTGACATATCGCAGCAATAAGCGAAGTGACTTCACGATGCAGTTATAAGGAGTTGACATTAACATTTAGCACAGGTTTTAATTTACTTACTGCTCTGGTCTCGCCATCGGGTGTTTTATTGTGGGAATCACGCTGGTTATAAAAGTGAATCCATTTTGGTTCTGGCCAGGGTTCACCGAGCAGCCATAAGTGACGTGACTGGCTGGTTTCTGGCTGGTTGTAGTCGCAGGATCCCAGAGAGAAATTCCAACATCTGGCGAGTGGACTTTAGGAAGGTTGAATAAAGTCCTGTATCTCTCGCAGCCAAACGTGCATTTTCGACATTGTCGTTAGGTAAGAAAAAAAGAAAAGGCGGTGTTCAGAACGTTAGAAGGAGCCTCTTCTTCACAACTTTGGCACAAAAATGACTTGGACACTCGGGGGTTTGTTCGTTTGTCGCTTACACGTCGGGAACTTTTTCTATTAACTAGGACTATTTCTTACAACAGAATGAATGGAAAAGCTGTTTTACAGATTAAAATCAGGCCGTAAAGCACACATGCTCATATTCAACCTGGATTGACTCAAACAGACAAAAGCAGCGATTAGGAAGATTTCTTGACATGTATATTAGTTTTGGCGATCAGACCCCGGTGGTAGACATCGATGTATGAAAGTCAGTATGGATGAATATGCAGCAGGAAGAAGTCGTGGACGGAAGGGGCGGAGATGGGGTGGAGGCGGGTCGCAGCGCAGCTGGGAAGCGAACGAACCATGATTGCTGAGGCTTAAAAGCGGGACCGAGGGCGATGATTGGCTGCTACGGAGGTGCAGCTCTGACGCTGATGGCTGAGGTGGAGGTGTGGCCCTCTCAGAAGCGATCATTGGCTGGAGGTATGTGATGCTGAAATTAGTCTCCCAGGTTGAATTAACGCCTAGGCTTCATTTCTGCATTACACTACAGACGTTAGGCACTTCCTGGTTGGACTATCTTACGAAATCCATGCAAAATGGTCCCAAGCCAGTCGTTTACCAGGAGAGGAACAGCCGCTCAGAGAGCAAGATTCTCAAACATGTGTGCATGAAGCCAAAAAACACTCTGGGGGGGTTTTGGATAAGGAAATAACATCACAGCATGGTTAAAAGCTCCAAAAAGTAGATTTTGTATAATATACGACCTTTAAATGCTCAGGTACAATGGGTTGATAATTTATTGATTAATTGTTAATTACTCTCAAGCCGGTGTTGGAAGAAATATGTGTCTCTCTTTTTATTCATGGTGCGCCCCTTGTGTGGTTATTGAGTGGTTTATCACATATTCTGCTCTGTGTTATTCATATGTGTGTGTTGTTAATCTTATTGACAAAAAAGCAACAATAAAGAAAAAGTGCTTGCTAATTCTGTGATAAGGGGGCAGTGCACCATTTATTCATCATTCAGTGGTTTTGCTCTAAAGTAATTGTTGCACCATCAGTCGTTTGTTGCCACATAAGAAAGCCTTTGGAAAAAACAAATGGTTGTAAAAACGTGAAGGGAGATCGTAAAAGTCCTCCCAGCGATAAAGACGCTGGGGAGGGAGACAGATTGTATTTATGGAGAACCACCGCTGCATTGTGGTATTCAGCACTAAAGCCCTGTTTGTTTGCGGCTCCATTCTAAATCCACACTGTGTGTTGCAGATAATTGATTTGGCTGTAATTGTACACCATAAGCGTAAACCACAAAATCATTGCAGTCACTACCCTCTGGGCTCGCAGCATTGACCACATCCCAGACCCCAACTGTGCATACTGAGGAAAATAATACAGGAGTGGCTGGTAGAATAGTTGAAGACAATGATGGGTTTTTGGGGAAACAAAGACTGGAACTGGAGCATATCCATTATATCCTTCATCCAAACAGAAGTGTATCCCGTGGATTTTGGGATGTTTACTCTCAGCGGTGTCCTTTCCCGCTCGCTTTTGATGTTTATGTGTTATTAAAATATGAAATCTATATCAAAGAGTAGAGCCAAAGCTTCCAATGTTTTTGCACCGTGCCCTATATGAACACACAAATCAACTGCTGCAGCCATAGTCTTCGCCGTATGTTTTCAGGGCTCTTTGCTGTGTGACATACTTTCAAGGTCTTGCATCTCAGTTCTCAGAGTTAAGTAATACAGCGGCAATATCATGCTACTGCTGGGCTGAAAAGCGTTCTTGTATTTGTTGACTTTACTGTGCCTGCAGGGAATTTTTACTCTCTGCAATTTTGGCGTTCGCCCTGTCATGAGCAGCGGCCGAGCGCAGGGACACGTCTCCGAAGTTGCCGACTGTTCATATGTTTGATCACGCTGGGAAACCGGAGCACTCAGAGGAAACCCATCCAAACACCGGGAAAACATGCAAACTCCATTCGAAAGGCAAGGAGCCAAAACCTGGATCTTCTGAATGCTCATGTTCACCTCCTTAAAGGAACAGGCCTCCGTTTTTTGCATACTGAGATATGTTCTTACCTGAGCAAGTACATGAAAGACGTTGTTAGCATTTTGCCTTTCCCAGCATATTTCTATAGCTACAAACTGGGGTGAAATTAGAAGCAAGCTGTTCCACATTTCCCCTTTTAAATACAAATACGTGAAAAAATGACACGATCCAAGTCTAGTCACACAAAATTAAACATGTCAATTTCATTTTCATTTATTTATTTATTTATTTAATATGGACATAACAATTGCATTGGACCAACCGGATGCATTGTTTAAAGTGTTATTGCACAAGTGCTAATTTTCAACACCTGTCCATAGGGGGCTCTTAGGTTTCAAAGATAAAACACATTATTAATCTCTTAACCCCCACCTGAACCGAGCACACTGTCTCGTTTTACATTACCCAAATCTAAAAGTTTCTTGGAAAAAAGCAACAAAATAAGAGCTGAAAAAGACTGAAAACGCAACAAAAATGTATCAAGAAGTGACCCCAAAAAAGCAAAAAAGTGACGAAAACTCAACAAATAAAGTGGCAAAAATGTGACAAAACGCAATAAAAAAAAGTGAAAAAAGTGAAAAAAAAAAAAAAAAAAACTCAAAACAGTGGTAAAAATGAGATGGACAAAAAAGGAAGTGGAAAAAAATGCAAAACAACACAAGAAAAAAATATTTGTTTTGAACATTTTTGTAGGTCGTAGCTTTCAAATGAGGTGTTACACTGGCCTATAAGCTGCAAACCCCAGTCGAGAAGCTTTTAGATTTGGGTAAAGATGAACTGGAGAAAATACACTTAAGGTGGGTGGTAAGAGGTTAAACAAGGTTACAATAAAACAGATTTATAAACAAGATGAGACACATTTTACACATGGGAACAACTTTGGCCCGATTTGAGCCACAGTTTGAGCTCTCTGGTAAAGATGTTAACGTTAGTCTGCAGTTTCAGAGCCGTGGGGAGAGAGTTCCACAGTGTAGCCCCTCTGAAGGAGAAGCTCGACTGTCCGAAAGATTTTCTGAATTTTGAGAGCACACAATCCCCAATAACTGAGGCTCTGGTGGAAGGTCTGAGAGAGCCCTGACCCCTCACCATGAGGCCAGAGAACAGAGGTGACACACAGTTGTTCAGACATTTAAAAGTCAATTTCAGTATACTAACATTTTTCAAAAGTAAAAAGCCTGTGCTTTTGTATGATATCACAATGATGCCATCTCAGAGGTTTCTTGTCAAATGTCTTAATTGCCTGTTTATTCAGAGAAGGGACTGGTTTCAGAGTGGACGCTGATGTTTGTGACCATGCTGTAATGCAGTATGACAAATGTGAAAAAAAAACATTGCATGCATATACAATAAAGCCGCGTGGTGTGATAATTCTCTTCTTATAAAACGACAGTTCAGATTTGATTTGACTTTCCTGCAGACGTTGGACTTGACTTTGAAACTTTAGGTGTTTATCTAAGATTATGCCCAAGTATTTTGATTCATGAACCTCCTGAATGGGTTCATGTTCTAACTGAACCTCAAAGGTGCTGTCAGGGGACCTCGGGCTGATGGAGAAACACATTGAGAATGTTTTCTTTACATTTAAAGTTAAATGGGACAGCTGAAGCCATCTTGAGATGTTAAGTAAAGCCTGTGTTAACTGCTGCCCAGCCAGTGCAGATGTTTTTGCCAACACATGAATAACTGTGTCATCAGCATAAAGCTGGCAGTTTACACCCTGACAGCAATCAGGGAGATCATTTATATACATTGAAAACTGTAGCGGTCCAAGGACTGACCCTTGAGGCACTCCTAAATCATTTGGACTCAGGATGGATTTAACACTACCTACTTTCACACATTGTTCTCTGTCCTCCAGGTAGGACTTAAACCATGACAATTTTCTAAGTGGATGAAAAAGGGGTACTATTGTAAGATATGAACATTATCTCAGTATGTAAAAACGGTGGCCTGTTCCTTTAATGCACTTAAAGCAACACCGCGTAAAATTTTACCCAGTAAATGAAATACAATACAAATACAAGCATTTATTGTATTTCATCATTAAATGTGCAAACATGTGCCTTTGCTGTGAGTGGCTCAGCTCTCCTAAGACATGATTGTAGCTTTACCATGAGTGGGTACGTCTCCAGCCTGTCTCCATGGAGATGTCACTAAAGTCAGCAGATTTTGAGATTTTAAACAGGTTAGGTCCTCATCCAAATCCATTCTTTGATCACCCACTGCAGTGAAAGCATTTTCTGTGTCGAGCTGTTCATTGGGAACATGTTTTTCTACTGACGGCCACAGTAGAGTCCAAAATGTTGCGCAGTGTGCCTTTAAAGCCCCCTTTATTGGAATGATGGAATAAGTAAGGATTAAACAACGAGGAGCCGTGCATTAGACGGTTATAATGCACGACACGGAGTCAAGAACACCACGACGCGCAGCCGTCTGATGCACGGCTCCGAGTTGTTTAATCCGCTTATACCATGGTCCCACAAACGTAACATTTATAATAAATATTTGTTTCATTTACTAAAGTCACTAAATATGCCAGACCACCGGGACTATTTCCTGTGGGTTATTAGCCGGTCACTGAAGGCTCGTCTCAGAGCGAGTCATTCTCCGCAGCTATTACGAGGATCTCAGTCAGGCTCAACGAAACAACATAAGCACACGCTGCATCGCCAGAATCACAACAGGACTAACCCGGCACTTTTCCGTGGAAGTAAACACCGATGTGCGGCACTCATGGGCAGGAGTTGTTTCACTTTTACGCTCTTTAACCTGAAGCTAGCTAGCTAGCTCAACGAGCTCAACTGTTTATGGAAACAGCTGCGGTGGAGTTGCTCACACCTGCCCCCCACGAACTGAAACTTTTATGTTTGACTTTACTAATCCAGCCAAATATGTTTAAGTGTTGGGATCATTTTATGTACGCCTGAAAATCATGAATAGTGCCTTAACCGTTTTCAATAGAAATGGAAAGCTCATATTTTATGAACAGTAGCTAACCTAGCTGCTCACTCTCCTCTACTTCCCAAGTTTTGTTTTGGCCAAAAACGTTGAAATTGAACAAAATCCATCTCATACATTCCTCAGTCACTAGTTACGTGTTTATCTGATTCAGCTGTGTCATGCGTTGCTATGGCGATGCCCACAGCGGAGTGATATCCCAGTGATTTAACTACCGAACTACGTGTGCGGTTATACGAAAATAATGCCCCCACCAGCCAATCAGAATCGAGTATTCACCCAAACCATGGTATAATGTTAGAGATCCCACAAAAATACTTTTCATTAGTTTTGTTGATAAAGTCAACAAAACTTAAGTCAATGACAAAGTTCCTATGAGAATAGAAGGAAGCAGATTGACGATTGAAGATTTAAGAAACAGGCATCTGGACAAGTTTGTGTTCCTTCCATCAAAGTGTGTCTAAGCTGTTAGAACAAAGATCAATGACAATTTAGCACAATTTCACTAATTATTCAGTTCCCAACACACAGCTAACAATTTTAGACTACAATAAAAAAGTGTCTTCAAATGTCAAACTTTAGTGTGTCTTATAAACAAGCAGTTTTGTGCGCCATTGCCTCCTGTATTTATCTAGTCTTACTTATCCACATCTTGAGCCTTGAGGGCACTTTTTACACTTATAAAATCTCTCATCATTAAAATGCTTCTGCACAAAGTTCAGTATTGTGCGTGCCATGTCTTGCACATACAAGTTTGAAACAAAGCACCTGCTAAACTGAGATTTGTTTGAAATCCCACTCTTTTATTCACAACAAAACATCTTTTTTTTTCCACCTGACCTGGAATTGGTGTAACCTGTATTCATCTGCACTGATTTTTAGCTTGAAAAAATGTTCCCTCTCTCTTTTCGAGTGAATCCTTAAAATCTGCACTTTGAAGTGGGCTGGTGTCTGATGTGTGCACTCTAAGGGGGGAGTGGAGGGAGTCTGGCCAGAATATTTTCAAGGAAAGCTTGGATCTTCCTCACACACCCACGCGCTTCTTCCTTATGCTCAGCTTGGACCAACTCCAGACTTATTTTTAATTGTGCCGCAGCCACAATTAAGCGCAATAAAACGATGATATATTTAGATTTTAACTAAGGGTAATCAAAAAGGATCTAAAAGCACCGTCCTCCTTTTGTGAACAGTTTACATATGTCATTCTCGAACCTGTAATTCACTTTATGCTATTTAAGTTCAGGGTATGGCGTACTTTATTGTCCATACAGGGAAAGGAACATCCTGACGCATGCAGGCACTTAGTGCAGTGCAGCGCAGTGCAGCATTACTAAAAACATGTAAGGAGCAAACAGAAGCATATACTTTAACATTTGAAAGATACCTACATTTCTGTCCTGACTTTCCAGGAGTTGCGTGGTCAGGTCCTTCATTGCTGATCTGCGCCAGGGTCGGGGTCTCATGAAGGTCTTAATGAAGCTTATTAAAACACCAAACACGGGGATCTGGTGTTTCAGGCCCCCAGACTCTGGAATGACTTGCCCCTGTCCCTCCCTGTCCTCGACTCTTTTAAAAAGCAATTGAAGACTGGTATTTAGCAATTTTATGGCTGATTATTTTTCTGCTTTGTTATTTACTTTATTTCACCCATGCTATGTGCAGCCCTTTGTGATTTCTATCTGTGAAAAGCGCTTTTTAAATAAACATTGCTTTCTCACTTACTCAAATGCAATTTGGTTAGATCAGGGACACCCGCCACCCCCCGAATTATTCAACAAACACCTCGAGACCCCTTCTGTAAAATTGGATTAGCATTTATAATAATGAAGGAGGGGTAGGGCCTTACAAGTTATTATTAACTTCTTCCTACTCCCTTTGCACTGCGCTGTGAACATTTCTGTAAATTATATGTATACTACACTTGTATGCATCTTTTATGTTGCTCAAATAAACTAAACTAAACAAAGGTGCAAAACATTTAAAGGCTGGTTCAATCAAAATTCAATGTCAGAAATGTAAAACTTATAACACTTTATAATAAATTTACATGAGGTCATGCTTGAATAACATGAGTTAATGCATGATTTCATGATGTATTCATGCATGACGATATCAGGACTCATCATGAGTGAACATGACTTCATGTTCTTTCATAGATGACTTCATGCATGAATTAATTAAGTAACTACTGTAATGGAAGTCTGGGCATCTCTGCTGAGACTGCTGCTCCCGCGACCCGGCCCCGGATAAAGTGGAAGAAAATGGATGGATGGATGGATGGATGGATGGATGGATGGATGGATGCTTGCTCATATATCATGATCTTAGAATCATGATCACACTAAAACATTTAATTTCTTTTTAACAAAAACATTAATCATAATTATGAAGTTTATGCATGAATAGTTTGCAAGTTCTACCTTTAATACATTTACTGCTGTAAATGCAAGTTAATGTTTTGTGGTCCATTACATTTCACTTACATCAACATAAACACTGCCTATTGCTTACATTTACACTTAACTTTTTAAAAACTTCTACAAAGACTTATTCATGATGTAAATATGTTAAATTATAGCACTTTTTTTACTCTTGCACAAATTCATCCAAAGCATAAAAGTGCATCACTTGAATGAACAAAGATTTAGCTAATAAATTACAGCAGTAAGTGGTATATTAAGGTACCCCAAATGGCAGCTGTGGCTACAAATCTTATCACTGCAGTGTATGAAGGATGTCGAAACAGATCATTGAATTAAAATGCGCTTGTCAAATGCAGCACCATTTTTGATTTTGTTTATGTGGTATTAAAGAGAATAGCAAGACACAGAGGGGTAGACGGGTTTACAGATTAAGTAGAGTACGGCAGCTTCATTAACAAGCATAAATCATTTATGATACATGGTTTTCAATACATTTTGTGTCAAACGTATTTTGTGGCAAAAACGTATCGGGAAATGTTGCAAAATGATATATTGTCCAATTCCTTAACAAATGTACAACTGGTGCTCAGAAAGGCTGCACTCAGTCTCCCCTCAATTCCAAAGTCCAAATCGTATCCCTGAGATGTTTTGCATAATCCCGTTTAGATGTTATCATCAGAAATATTGTATCATGTTTTCCTGCCGTACAGTATATATGTAACCCTCGCAGACAAATCAAGGGAGTTCAGAAGGTTTTGCATTCATTGTTTTTTTTCTGCTTTGTTTGCCTCTCTATCAGCAGAGGGAGAATGATTTGTCTGGCAATCTCTGCAATAGAGGTTCCATATTATGCAAGGGAAAATAAATTGCTTTTTTTCATGGCTCTGAATGGATGTGAGAATGCATTCCAATAGCATCGCCGTTAGTTTCATATTCGGCTCTGATGCTAAATTGGTTGCTCAAACCTCGAAACAACTTCTTACATCTGGTGGTGGGGGATTTATATTGTTTTGGAATAAATAGTTCTTACATTGATTTGGATATTGTGAGTAAGACGGCATTGGTTTTCTCTTATGTTTTGCTCAATGGACCGACGTTTTGTTCGGCAGGTGCACAACCAAGAAAAAAGGGCACCACCCACCACTGTTCAAACAAAAGAGTGCTCCCCCCCCACATGACTACTGATTAAAACTGACAGGCAATATTTTTTAACAGAACAATGAAACAACATGGTCATGTACGTGTAGCCCATCTATTTTATCTATTCATAAGACAAATGTAATTTCATTGTTATTTACTCACAAGACTTCTATGGACGTACACCAATCAAGGACCGAGACGTCGCCCGGCATGGCGCAGCCGGGGCCCCACCCTGGAGCCAGACCTGGGGTTGGGGCCCGAACGCGAGCGTCTGGTGGCCGGGTCTCTGCCCACGGGGCCCGGCCGGGCACAGCCCGAAGGGACGACGTGGGCCCGCCCTCCTGTGGACCCACCACCCGCAGAGGGATCCGTAGGGGTCGGGTGCTAAGAGGACTGGGTGGCAGTCGAGGCCGGGTGCCTCGACGACCTGGTCCACATGCACAGCTTCTGGCGTTCGGGACATGGAACGTCACCTCGCTGGGGGGGAAGGAGCCTGAGCTTGTGCGGGAGGTTGAGAGATACCGACTAGATATAGTCGGGCTCACCTCCACGCACAGCTTGGGTTCCGGATCCCAACTCCTGGAGAGAGGCTGGACTCTCCATTTTTCTGGAGTTGCCCGCGGGGAGAGACGGCGGGCTGGGGTGGGTTTGCTCATATCCCCCCAGCTCAGCCGTCACGTGTTGGAGTTCACCCCGGTGGACGAGAGGGTCGCGTCCCTACGCCTTCGGGTCGGGGACAGGTCTCTCACCGTTGTCTCGGCCTACGGGCCCAACATCGGTGCAGAGTACCCGGCCTTCTTGGAGTCCCTGGGAGGGGTACTAGATAGTGCTCCGACTGGGGACTCCATTGTTCTACTGGGGGACTTCAACGCCCACGTGGGTAACGACAGTGAGACCTGGGAGGGAGTGATTGGGAGGAACGGCCTCCCCGATCTGAACCCGAGTGGTGTTCTGTTATTGGACTTCTGTGCTAGTCACGGTTTGTCCATAACGAACACCATGTTCGAGCACAAGGGTGTCCATAAGTGCACGTGGCACCAGGACACCCTAGGCAGGAGGTCGATGATCGACTTTGTAGTTGTGTCATCTGACCTCCGGCCGCGTGTCTCGGACACTCGGGTGAAGAGAGGGGCTGAGCTGTCAACCGATCACCACCTGGTGGTGAGCTGGATCCGCTGGCAGGGGAGGAAGCCGGTCAGACCTGGCAGGCCCAAGCGTGTTGTGAGGGTCTGCTGGGAACGACTGGCGGATCCCTCTGTCAGTGGGGTCTTCAACTCCCACCTCCGGAAGAGCTTCACCCAGATTCCGGGGGAGGCGGGGGACATGGAGTCCGAGTGGACTCTGTTCTCCTCCTCCATTGTTGATGCGGCTGCTCGTAGTTGTGGCCGTAAGGTCTCTGGTGCCTGTCGCGGCGGCAATCCCCGAACCCGGTGGTGGCGCCCGGAAGTAAGGGATGCCGTCAAGCTGAAGAAGGAGTCCTACCTAGCCTTGTTGGCTTGTGGGACTCCTGAGGCAGCTGAGAGGTACCGGCAGGCCAAGCGTGCTGCAGCTCGTGCGGTCGCAGAGGCAAAAACTCGTGTCTGGGAGGAGTTCGGGGAGGCCATGGAGGAAGACTATCGGTCGGCCTCGAAGAAATTCTGGCAAACCATCCGGCGCCTCAGGAGGGGGAAGCAGTGCTTCACCAACACTGTGTACAGTGCGGGTGGGGGGCTGCTGACCTCGACTGGGGATGTCGTCGGACGGTGGAAGGAGTACTTCGAGGACCTCCTCAACCCCGCCGTCACGTCTTCCGATGAGGAAGCAGAGGCTGGGGACTTGGAGGTGGGCTCGCCCATCACCGGGGCTGAAGTCACCGAGGTGGTGAGAAAGCTCCTCGGTGGCAAGGCTCCGGGGGTGGATGAGATTCGCCCTGAGTACCTTAAGTCTCTGGATGTTGTAGGACTGTCTTGGCTGACACGTCTCTGCAACATCGCGTGGCGGTCGGGGACAGTGCCCCTGGATTGGCAGACCGGGGTGGTGGTCCCTCTCTTTAAGAAGGGGGATCGGAGGGTGTGTTCCAATTACAGAGGAATCACCCTCCTTAGCCTCCCCGGTAAGGTCTACTCCAGGGTGCTGGAGAGGAGGATCCGGCCGATAGTTGAACCTCGGATTCAGGAGGAACAATGCGGTTTTCGTCCTGGTCGTGGCACACTGGACCAGCTCTATACCCTCCGTCGGGTGCTCGAGGGTTCGTGGGAGTTCGCCCAACCAGTCCACATGTGTTTTGTGGACTTGGAGAAAGCGTTCGACCGCGTCCCTCGTGGTGCCCTGTGGGGGGTGCTCCGGGAGTATGGGGTCCGGGGCCCTCTGCTAAGGGCTGTCCGTTCCCTGTATGACCGCAGCAGGAGCTTGGTTCGCATTGCCGGCAGTAAGTCAGACCTGTTCCCGGTGCGTGTTGGTCTCCGCCAGGGCTGCCCTTTGTCACCGGTTCTGTTCATTACTTTTATGGACAGAATTTCTCGGCGCAGCCAGGGGCCGGAGGGTGTCCGGTTTGGGAGCCTCAGAGTCTCATCTCTGCTGTTTGCAGATGATGTTGTTCTGTTGGCTTCAACAAACCGGGACCTTCAGCACGCACTGGGGCGGTTTGCAGCCGAGTGTGTAGCGGCCGGGATGAGGATCAGCACCTCCAAATCCGAGGCCATGGTCCTCCACCGGAAAAAGGTGGTTTCCCCTCTCCAGGTCGGTGGGGAGTCCTTACCTCAAGTGGAGGAGTTCAAGTATCTCGGGGTCTTGTTCACGAGTGAGGGACGGATGGAGCGTGAGATCGACAGACGGATCGGTGCAGCGTCAGCAGTGATGCGGTCGCTGTATCGGTCTGTCGTGGTGAAGAGGGAGCTGAGTCGGAGGGCAAAGCTCTCGATTTACCGATCGATCTACGTTCCCACCCTCACCTATGGTCATGAGATTTGGGTAATGACCGAAAGGACAAGATCGCGAATACAAGCGGCCGAAATGAGTTTCCTTCGCAGGGTGGCTGGGCGCACCCTCCGAGATCGGGTGAGGAGCTCAGCTACCCGGGAGGGGCTCGGAGTAGAGTCGCTGCTCCTCCACGTCGAAAGGAGCCAGCTGAGGTGGCTCGGGCATCTGTTTCGGATGCCTCCTGGTCGCCTCCCGCGGGAGGTGTTCCAGGCATGTCCTAGTGGGACAAGGCCTCGTGGAAGACCCAGGACACGGTGGTGGGACTATGTCTCCGAGCTGGCCTGGTGTCGCCTCGGGGTCCCCCCAGAACAGCTGGAGGAAGTGTGTGTGGATCGGGAAGTTTGGGCATCTCTGCTGAGACTGCTGCCCCCGCGACCCGGCCCCGGATAAAGCGGAAGAAAATGGATGGATGGATGGATGGATGGATTTATTATTGGTAAAAAGTGTTAAAATTATTCACTATACGATCACATGTACCGCAATGGGTGGAGTCCAGGAGTGGGGCTCATTCACAAAAGTGGGTTGCCCACGCCCACTCGGAGTAGTGAGTGATGCCTGGTGTGTGCGCTATGGTGACGCTGGTCCGAGCGTGCCTCAACATGTACAACGAACTGGACTAAATAAAGTTGCAAACCATCCAAGTTTACGCCTGTTCTGTTGGAGAGTGCAACATACGCTCTTTCCGGTCTCCGTAAAAACCTCTCGGTCCTCCCCGTCAATCTCTCCTCAATATTCGCTCCTTCCCACCCTTATTTCACTACTTCCACTCCTTCTATCATATAGGTCAGTGGGGATGAACGCCAGAGAGACTCCTTTACAAACAACTGAAAACGGCAACATAACATCGTCATCATGCTTGTTAAATAAAGTTTATTTCACCTTAATTAAAGGTCGTGGTCCTTGTGAGTGAAACTATCTGTGCCCAGTCACAGGAACCAGGGATATGAGTCGGTTCTGGGGCATTTTTAAAGTTTAGTCTCAAAGCTGTCCAACAATGTGTAACACATGGAAATCTGATCATATTTGGAGAAGTGAGAGCAATTTGAAGTTAAGGACCCAGAATATTTCACAGGAATTGGCCTCTTAACTTTTGGGCTGTTCTCATCTCTCCCTGCTGCTCGAGTGACAATAGGGCTCATTTACATCTTATTTAGATAAGCCATACCCGCTCCCCCCGTAAAGCTGTAAAGTACAGAGGGGAGACAAGGCAAAAAGCAAGAAAAATGTGCCATCAAAGAAAAACAATATATATATATAAATAAATATCTTAATAAATATCCACTTCTCATAGAGTCTACCTCTACAGCAACTAGCATCACAATGACAACTAGCAACATTATCCCAACACACACACATGTGACCAGAGGGAAAGAAGAACGCACGCATGGTCATTAGTGCCATGGACAATGACTACGTTATATTATCCGTAACCTGCACACACGGCTTGACCAAACACAAAACGCAAACAAATCCAATCAACTGAACACACCACGTTAGCTTAAAGCACAACAATGGCCTCATCAAAAAGCAAACAGACAAGATGGCACAGCGGCTACAAGCAAAAGCACTCACCCGTCTGAAGATACCTTTGCATGCCTTCTACTTAGTCGCTCAGTTCTTTTCAATGTAGAGTTATGCAAATCCGCGCTACATCTTTCTGTCTTAAAACACGCTCTGAGGCAAGGAGTTGGCTCGGGAAACATAATGGTCAGCGCTGTGCATGCTTACAGCCAGGACATTATTAGTTGCACTGGAAAAGTTAATTAACCTAGTAAATTGTACTTGTTTCACGCAGAAAAACGAACTTCTGCAGTAGTATTCCAGCGCTAGCATTTGGCTGCAGGTGCCGGCCTCCGTGAGACACACAAGGAAGCGTTGCATAATCATGAAGCCACACATACACACAAGAAACATGCCCCGACAGCGTGCGCTTTTTCACCCTGAGATTTCACACTTTTAAATATACCAATACTGTTATTTAAAACATGGTGAGGCTTCTTCGTGATCTCAACTAAAAGATACTGTAAAAACCTCTTCTTTCTCGATTTGTGGGAAACTGAGTCAGCCGACTTAACAGAAATTAGAACAGGGAGCTTCTGGTGTCCAGCAAAAAGACAATGCTCAGGGAAGGAGGCATTAGAATTATGCAGAAAACGATCAGGTCCAGGCACTCACCATTTGCAATAGCAGAAAATGCTTTATTTTTGGGCTAGAAACATTAAAAAGGACATCAACGCGTGTCAGCTTGCGCCTTCGTCAGGGTGTCTATATATAGTACGTTTTTCCTATAAAGGCCCCAAGGCTCTGTGTTTATGATTAGCATAAATACTCATGAATACGGCAAAAGTATTACACACACACACACACACACACACAAATTGCATCTGGTTCGTCCAATGTTATTGTTTTGTGTCATTGAGAAAAGCCAAAAGAATAATCCGTTGGGGTTTCCATGGGCCCATGCACCTCTATCTCACCCTCCTCTCCTCAGCTCACACCCTGCTCTGGTAAATGACCACTGCATTGTGTTCAAGTGCTTTTGTGGTCGTAGCAAAGAAAAGCAGTGAAAGAAAAAGAAGAATTCACTATAAACGAGTAAATTCACAAGCTATGGAATGTTTGTACATGACATGGAAAAAGAGTTGACATTAGTGTGTGCCTCAAAACAATCAGATAAACGGCTTAAGGTTATCTCATCTCGAAACTCGGGCATCAAAATTGTTTCCCAAGGCGGCATTCATGGGCAATTTTTCTACTTGACAAGTGGTATTTACCATAATTACAAGACCGCATAAAAGTTATTGAATATTTATTCTCCCGCGTGCGAGTGGGGGACGACGGATGGAAATTTGCTGAAATTTGGCTACAATCAGGTGTGGATGCACATGCACTGTCTCCACCAAATAAACCAACAAAAAGCAGAGGAAGAAGGAAGTGAAATTTGATGTTTGGCTCAGTGGAGCAAATAATAAAAAATATTAAGTAAAATCGGTCATGGCCACTTTTGGAAGTATTTGCAAATCAGAGATTGTTTAAAAGGAAATGTAAAGTTATTGAATGGAAAAAACCCTATAGAGACCTTTCTGCTACTACCTCCACTATTATGTAAGGCCTCAAAATGGTATAATATCTGCGCCTGGGTTAAAAGCAATACAAGTAAAAGTCTACAAGTAATATGGGAAAGAGATTTAGATTGTACAATGGGTGAAGATGAATGGGATTCAATTTTGTCTAATAGTGGGTTAGAGAAGCTAGGGGCAAGTTTACTCAACACAAAATTCTCAATAGATATTATTATACTCCTTCAAGGCTTTATAAAATGGGTATTGGCAGAAACGATCTTTGTTGGAAATGCCAAATAGCTAAAGGTACTTTGATGCATGCCCTTTGGGAATGTCCGGTGATCTCTCCTTTTTGGAGCAGCGTTTTAAGTTACATGCAAGGTTGGTTATCCTGTAATCTGCCCAAATCAGCTAGACTGTGTCTGCTTGGAGATAAAAGAGAGGTGCCAATGTTAAACAAACATACATTTAGAGTGTTAAATACTGCTTTGGTAACATGTTCCCGACTCATTTTGAAATTTTGGAAGGACTCTCATGCCCCAACACTTAGGATGTGGAAAGAAAGAATGACTGAAAATGTTGTGTGCGAAAAGATGCTGGGAAGACTACACTGTACGAATGAAACCATGAAGGAACAATGGGACAGTTTCTGCACTTACATGTCTACAGTGTAATTTGGACATCAGCTGTTTACAAAGATTAGGATGTCGCTTTGTTCTGCACTGCCTTGATACATTGCGCCTGGCTGGGTTTGGTTGGGTGCGGTGTGTCGGAGGTGGGGTGGAATGGAGTGTTACCAAGATTAATAACGTACCTCACTGTTTTGTTTTTATTTTTGTTTGTTTGTTTGTTATAAAAGACAAAACTCAATAAATATTTGAATTATAAAAATAAAAAAAAATTAAGTAAAATCAAACAAATTAGTGTGACCATGCTAGTCACAATGCTCATGTTCTTCTCTCCGAAGATTGCATTAGGAAGCGCACCCTGCTTTCTCTGAACACTCATAATAGAGATTTTAAATATTTCATTCACTTACCTCGCCTACACATGCACTGTCATTTCTTTTCCCATTATAACAGTGCCATCTCCTTGTCTGCAGTCCCTTTCATTTATATCATACACTTTTCTTTATCTCCACAGCTTCCGCTTTTCCAATTTGAGCACTGCTTTATTTCTGCAGCCTTCCCGTCCTCGCATCTATGGTCCTGCTCCTGTTTATCTAAATCCTGTTGTGTGTCTGTGTGTATGCAGGGTGGAGGCTGTGGGGTACCAGAGAGTGCTGCAGGTGGATTTGGAGGTGAATGGGCTGACGGCGGCCGAGGGGGCCCGAGAGATGAGCTGGCAGGTGGAGTACCCGCTCACACGTACCCTGACCAATGAGGTGCTCACCTTCATCCGCATGGCACCGCAGGATCTGGGGGGCATCGTGCCTCTGGCCATGGTAAGATCGTCACCATATTTAGAGCTGTGCCATTTGAGGAAAAAAAGTTATGTTTTAGAAGAAAAATGTATTATTCAGTTTTATTCACCATTTTAGTACACACTTATTTTAATCCCTTACAGGTCAAACTCTGTCTAAATCTAAAGACAGATTAAGAGCAATTAAAGTTACATTATGACTATCCAACCATGTAGGGTAGCACTTTATTTTACACTATTTTACACCCTGGATACATTGTACCTGCCAGAGTTAGTACAATGTAATGTGCTTTGTAACAATGTGTAATAACTTACCTATGGGTTAGATACACAATGGAATGTAATAAGACCCTAACATTAAGCCCTAACACTAAAGGTCATATGTCTTATACATTATGTACCTGCAAAGTACTAATACATATTATTCCATTGTGTATGTACTACATAGGTACAAGTTTTTACAGATTGCTACAAAGCAGATTACACAGTACTACATTTTGTTAAATACAATGTATCAAGGTAGTGTAAAATACAGTGTTACCCAATCTAGTGGTTCTTAACTCATGCAGTGTCACGACACAGCTCAAAACTTATACAGCACTTTTCCAACTACATTAGGCACTCAAAGGGCTATTTCTAATGAAAGAACTCCAATGCGGGAAAGACACAATAATAACAGCTACAATAACAGCTCCAAATCAAAAACATAAAGTTGTGCACATGTGCATTAGCGCAGGCAGCCTCCTCGGATGAGCCACTTCGAGGCAGCGCTTCAGTTTGACTGAACACACGCAAGTTTTTAAGTTCTTAATAAAAGTGAATGAACCTGTAGGCTAATGTCCTCTTGGAATATTTCACCACGCACGAAGAGAAAAGTTTGCAGTGTGCTGATGGCGCTTCAGCTCCGCTTTGTAACAACGTAGACACCTGCGGCTTTAGGCAAGTACGGCTTATATATGTAAATAAAACTAATGATTCAGGTGAGCGCAATAGTCCGAATATTACAGTAATATATATTTTATATCAAAATACAGTATTTCTGCACAAAATTCAAAGTGCAGCCAATGGTCCAAATGCGGCCCTCAGGCCAATTCTTTTTGGCCCTCAGCAGTGTTGGGGAAATTACTTTAAAAAAGTAATTAGTTATAGTTACCCGTTACTTTTCCGCAAAAAGTAACTGCATTGATAACTGAGTTACAGAATGAAATAAGTAACTCGTTACTGGATTAAAGTAATTACTATGTTAAAAAGAAAAAGTGCTCACTCGGAGTAAACATAACCCTAGCCACAAAATCTCCAAAACTTCAGACCCAGCATTTACTTTCAGGCAGAGCAGAGTCACGGACACAAACTCAGCTCACTACAGCCCGCGAACACACTGTAGAGAAACAACTGATCTGACATCTTTGGGCAGTAGACGATAGCCAACCAACGTGCAGTGATATCAGGGCTAATGTCAGCGTCTGTGTGTAAACTGCAATAGATGAAAAGTGAATAAACATCTCTGCGCTCAGCCTGCTGACTTACCGCACTGCCGCAGACTTCTGTAGCACCACAAACACGCAGCAGCCCCCCCACCTCACGTCTGTCGTCACAAGCCTTGAATCCCTCCAAACCAGTCATCAGATAATGAAATAATCCATGAACTCCGCTCGTCTATCATGCTGTGTTTTTTCCAGATTTAGTGAAGAAAAACAACAGAGCGCATGGTGCTTAAACCAATGAACGTGTCAGACACACTTTACGCCCACAAAGCACCTCCTCTGATTGGTCCGTTGTGCGGTCAATCTCCCTTTGTACACATAATTAAAACAGCATGTATCAATGGCACAACATGTCTTGTCTGGTGCTAGATATTATGTATTGCAAGGTCAACGGAGGCTCTCATGCTTGAGTGTCTGAGTTTTCGACCATACGCATATTATTCAGCACATCCAAGAGCTGAACACCTGTTGATGATCACGTTGAACAAAGTGACTGCACTCAGAGTGGTATCTTGCTGCAAATCAATACACTTCATGACCATTGCAGACAGGTTACATGTGTTTCTTTTGTGAATATTACTTGGAGCCGTGAGCCAGTACATAAGTGTGCTTTGGTTTGAAATGGGTTTCACGAAATGGCCGTGTGGGGTATTTAGTTACTCTAAATGGGTATTTAGAATAATGGCCGTTATTGATCAATGATCTGTACTTACACTGAGTACAGGACAGGATTATCATTGTAGCTTCAGGCTAATGCGAAGAAGATGTTTATAAAATGAATTCATATACAGTGGTAAGAAAAAGTGAGTACAACGTTTGGAATTTCTCACATTTCTGCCTAAATTTGTCACTTAATGTGGCCTGATCTTCATCATAGAGATTATTAAACAGTTTGTGCTTAAACTAATACCACCCAAACATTTACATTTCAGCACAACATGCACAACAACACAAGCATTGGCCACAACGTGTAAACATTCACAGGAGAGCGTGGAATAAGTAAGTACACCGCCTGAATCTCGCTGAACTGCAGCAGTTTTGTAAAGAGGAATGGTCCAAGATTCATCCTGATCGTTGTGAGCGTCTAATCTGCAACTACAGAAAAACAGTTATTGCTGCCAAAGAAGGATCAGCCAGTATTTAATACAAGGGTTCACTTACCTATTCCATGCATGTTGTAAATGTCTCAGGTCTTTCTTCAAAATATCTTGATAAACTTGTGAATTAATTATTCCATTGATGATAGCAGGTTGTCCAGGCCCTGAGGCATCAAACCAGCCCCACACCATGATGCTCCTGCTCCAGACTTCACATTAAGGATAAGGTTTTGACGTTGATGTGCTGTTCCTTTTTTCCTCCACACGTGACATTGTGTGTTCTGCTCAAACTATTCAACTTGGTTTGCAAAAGAGCTCTTGGATGCTCCACAGCGCTTCTAGAAAAATATCCAATGGACTGTTGGAGCAAAAGTTGAATAGCTAGGGAGGAACACACAGCGTCATGTGCGGAGAAAAAATGGAACAGCACATCAACATCAAAACCCTATCCTCACTGTGAAGTTTGGAGCAGGAGCATCATGGTTTGGGGCTGTTTTGTTGCCTCAGGGCCTGGACAACGTGACGTCATCAATAGAAAGATGTATTCACAAGTTTATCAAGATAGTTTGCAGAAAGGCCTGAGACATTCACAACAGTGTGGGATCCCTTGTATTAAATATCTGGCTGATCCTCCATTTGCAGCAACAAGTGCTTTTCTGTAGTGTCAGATTAGACGCTCACAACGATCAGGATGAATCTTGGACCATTCCTCTTTACAAAACTGCTGCAGTTCAGTGAGATTCCTGGGTTCACTTACTTATTCCACGCTCTCCTGTGAATGTTTACATGTTATAGCCAATAAAAATATGATCAAATGTAAATGTTTCGGTGGTATAAGTTTAAGCAGACACTGTTTAATCATTCCAGTGATTTTTATAAAGATCAGACCACATTTTATGACAAATTTAGACAGAAATGTGAGAAATTCCAAACGGTGTACTCACTTTTTCTTGCCACTGTATATATTAAAAAAGCCTTTTTCCAGAGACTTCTAGAAATTAGAATCAAGAATAGCCTCTAAAATACCAATACAACCCAATGGCCTTTCAGAGATTCAAATTCAAAGCAAATGAAAGCATGATAATTACTATATAAACATACACAAGCCATTATGGTGCAATTATGATTATTTCATCAAATGAAAGCTGGGATTGCATGTATCCAAGTGATAAGATAAACTTTTAATTGTCTTTACTGCCTGCCATGCAAAATTCACATGCCTTTGAGCTATCGGTGAACTTTACCGAGGCAGTTTGGCAAAGGATGCATTTTACTTACACTTAATAGTTTCCATCCACACATACCCGGCAGACTTCACCCCACTTTTCATTTCGTTGTTTTGAGTTGGCTCCGTGTCTGTCACCTCAGAGGAGTGCAATCAGACAATGAGGTTGGGAGCACTCTTCGAAGTCAGGTACTTCTAAAAGTAGATCAAGACACTTCACTGAACAGCAGGATTGTCGTCTCTTAGTTACGAGTTGACATTTTAATAGGACGACAAGCATCCGAGCTTTCAGGTGTCAGAAACAGCCCTGCCCTCACTGATCAGTGTATTATTTATATCCAAGAAGAGGAGAACACAGGAAAGTGTTCTATGATGGTATAGGGAACTTTTTAGTGGTTCTTTTTTAAAGCTAAATAACATTAACCCAATAAATACAATAGAATACAAGCATGTATTTGACTACTTTTTAATTATTATCACACATTTGCACTGAGGCACTAACTATGGTCTTGTGAAGGTCTTTTGTAGTTTTTTTTTCTTTTTCTATTTGACCAATCAGATGAGTGTTTGGTTTTGATGTTGTTCAGGCCAGACTGTACAGACCTGACCTAACATATTATGTTCCTGCAAGTGAAATTCATGGATTGGACTCGACCCTTGGATTTGAAATAAATGTGCCACCATTATTGTTTGTCATATAGCCCGAGCAAGTTGTAGGGGGAACGGAGAGAGGCAATATATAGGAATAAACGCGTCCAGCCCATTTACTAAAGCAGTATTAAGTAACTTATGCCCCTAGAGGCCATAAGCGCCACTGCAGGTGTCGTAGCATGTTACGGTTTTTTACTCATTAATTGTCCGTGAGAGTAAATACTACGCTGACAGAAAAGACAAAGGGAGAGAGGGATATTGTACATCCAATTACCCAATGGAGAGATTTTTTTTCACTCAAACTTGGCAGTAAATACTGTTTAAGTGGCGCTAGCCCGCAGTTAGCTTTGCCCGTTAGCATGTTAGCTTCTTCTTCGTGATTCCATTAGTGTGTATTGGTGACTCCGACCCGGTGCCGGTGAAGCTGCAATTGCTGTTTTCTGGCCAGAGACACCAGCGGGGAGATGAAAGACCCCCCAATCATCCCATCAACACTTGTATTACCCCCAGAGAGACTCCGAAAAGGATTTATTAAAGGGACTAGATGCAAGTTGGTAATTGGTAACTTGGTAACTCACCACCGCCAGCTCAGGTCTTAACCGAATTAACACCTTTATGAGTGACAGTGCAGGATTTTAGAGGCAGTTGTGGTGAATAGGTCTGGGCTCATTCTACACCTTAGAACATTGCTGGAACAAGTAGTCGGAGGGAAATGCTTAATTTTAACATTTTTAAACTCGGTATAGTCCCTTTAAGGTAAACAAGTGACTTAGTACTGCTTTAAAGTGAGGGCAGAGAGTGAACACGGCGACACAGCTTATAAAGGGCTGCACATGGGGGCAAGGGGCATCACGCATGCCCAGTCTGAAAAGTCCTTTACAGAAAGATTAAGTGTTGATTGGTGGTTCGGGTATGGCGTCAGGATCAACTGCGGTTCAAAAGAGAAATAAGATAGAATGATCCGTCCGAAACATTATCCTTTGATAAATAAAACCCTTCGGCTAATTGAGTCTGCGAAGCTTGAAGATTGCCCTCAACATCTGCACCTCTGACACAACTTTTGGTGTGCGTTGCTCCTCTTTTCCCACATGGCACAAAACACCCATGAAACACTTTCCAGTTCGAGTTTGTGATTGAAGCATTGGTTAAGCCTATGCAAAGCTACAATCATGATCAAAACTGCACCTGTCTTTTTACTTGTTCTTGTACTCCACAGGAACTGATCACACACCCCACTCTTTGGTCCCATCCCACCAGTTGAGAGCCATTAGACGTGACGTGCCTTCTTTTAGAGCTTTAATTATAAGTGGAGTCAAAAGTTGATGATTGAGTGTGTAGGTATTCATTATGTTAAAATCCAAAATGCCAGTTAATTGGAGGTTGTGGAATAAAGGCCAAAGCTGTTATTAAAGTGCACATCACAAGTTAACTTCAGGAACATGTGGGGAGACAGCAGTCAGCGCCGCGCTCTTCCATGTACGAAAGTGTCAAGCGCTGCGCTCAATGGAAACGCTAGACTCAATCACTTCTGCTTGACACCACTACAGAGGAGTACAGACGTGAGCACACTTCTACTGCGCCGGGCTGTCAATTGTGAGCTTCAGGACTCTGCTGAGGGCCAGGCAAAAGAGGGAGACTTAAAAGAGATACAGAAAAGAATCTCTACAAAATAGCCAAAGCTTTTTTCTCTTGTTTATGATGCTGTGAAGACAATTTGAGGAAATACTTCTTGTTGTTACAGGAATCCCTGCCTTGTACAACTGTTAAGAAACATGTTGCTTCCTCTGAAGCAGGGCAAATATGATGATCCAAACCTAATCGTAGTCTGATCCCTCTGAGTGAGTGACAGGGAAATTCAAGCAATCACAGTCACCGCTAAAAAGTAATAAACTGATACTCAGAGCACATTAATGTGATAAAATCAAAATTGTGATCAGACCTCTGGTTCAATGTGCGCTGCAAATGTTCTCTATCCCGTTGAGAACCTCCTCCCCCTCACTTACCATGAAAACAGACTCAGATGCCTCTTCGGCTTCATATATAAATACTGTCAGACACCAGTGTTTGGTGGTAGCAAAGCTTCGGAATAATTTTTGCCTTTGACTGATCTGCTGAGTAGGGTGTAAGATGTGCTACAAAGTGGGATGTGGACAGCAGATCAGGATAGGGCTTCCTGGTTTGTGAGGGCTGCGGAACCAGTGGCTTCATTTAATAAACTGTGCGCGAGATTTGACGTATGGAGGGAAAAAATGGGATTTATAAAACCCTCTGTACGCACAGCATCACATAATCTCCCCTTCAGTGATTCCACCTGGAGCAGAAATGTGCGCACGTCACACGCATTTCACCATATAAGGGCATGTACAGTAACTTATGAATGAGATTTATCCAAACATGAGGCGCTAATGAGAGACCCCGAGAGCAGAGGGGGCCTCACGCTGCAGCAGAGACAGCCTGTGGATCTTTACTGACATGTTACCGCTGCTTCTCTGATCACAAATACTGTGGGCTTTATTGGCACCGTGCAGTGCTTCATTAATAAAACGTTTGGAAATACACAAAAAACATGGAGCGGGATCCTTCCTGCCTCTCGCTCGGAGTCAGTGGCAGCGTCACAGATCACAGCAATATTTTCGTCAAAGTATAGACATGAAAGAGTTAAATGCTTTACACAAAGCCTATGGTTGATTTCTTATATTGTATATTTTTATTATCTTGATCATTTCTGAGGAGAATAAAGAACAAATGAGCAGTGTCTGCGTACATTGCCTTATGAATGAGAGGGTGAATGGGTGACTGGTTCCTCATTTTACCGCTTTGGGCCTGATAAAAGTAGAAAAGCGCTATATAAGATATATACAGTATAATATATATATATATATTGAGTCCATTTACCATTTAAAATGTGCGCAATTTTCCTCAAATTGACCCCCTTGATGCCTGTCCTCGACTCGGCTCTTTCAGCTTTTGGAACGAGTGAACTCGATGACATCACAGGAAGTAGCTCATGAATGTGGGGCTGTGAGCTTTTATAACATTATATAACCTCATTAGAAATTAAAAGGGTGAGACACAGCAGGCGAGTGGAAAGATGTTTTTTAAAGACATCAATTACAAAACTTTGATGTTAACAAAATTAAATTTGTACAGTTTAGTCCATTTCACATTATGTATAAACGTATAAACATTTATACATAAATAAGAAATTATGTGTGAAGTAATTTAAAATATATCTTATGCATAACGTGAGGGCTACAATCAATAACCTGGTCAGCTCATGTGGAGGAGATGTGCTGCACTGCGTGAGGCAAATGGTGGTTCCCAGATACTGACTGGTTTTCTTAGTATCTGGTTTATTTGACACATTAATGAACATTTCTGTTATGTGTCAGTATTGGCTGCAAGGCTAGTGTTTCAACTGTTGTCCAGGGCAAGGTGTATAATACCAACAACTGATAAAACAAATATGAGGGAGTTTGGCTTGATTCCAACACAAGTGGGGTTTCACAGAAATAAAAGTTGGGAACCAGCGGTGTAAAACTGTTGAACTGAACATGCACTAATCCCGGTGCGGCTGCCCATTTCTAAGGCCATGTGATCGAACTGGAAATGAAATAGAATTGTTGCTTCTGCGGCTATAAAGTGTGACCCGACGCTAAGATGAAAAGATGAGAAGAAGAAGAAGTGAAAACGTTCATTATCGAGGCATGAAAGCCACGACATGAATCGGGAACATACCAAAAAGGAAAAAAAAAACGAGCTTTAACTGCATCCTCCCATGAATATTTAATCTCTTTCATGCTGTGCACTAACTCTTTCCTCTCATTAAAGCTGGAGCCAGTGTGGCCCCATAACTCTTTACAGAGCACCCAATTGCCATCATTAGGATTTTATACATAGAATCCCATTGTTCTATTTTCCTCTCAATAACATTTGCCCACTCCCGTAACATTACTGTATAATCTGAGACAGTGGAAGGAAGCTCTGCATTGTTAGCTTATTCTTATTTCTTTTCAGTGCTGGAGCGCCTGTGTCATCATCAGCCCACACATTTCTAACATAAATGTGTGTGTGCATGGTGGTCATTTTGGGGATTCAAATATCACACTTTCAAGATTTGATTTAAATATTTATTGGGATCCAGACTCAACCCATTTTTTTCCCCATTCAACACCAATTACGCTTCACTCACGGCCCCACAACATAATCGCTGCCACTGGATAGAACTCCATTTCGATTGTTTAATTATCTACTTATTTACTCGCCACGGTCGGGCGCCGGTGTGTGGATTCATTTGGATTCGGCCCAAAGAGTGCTCCCTCCGCTGTGACTTTGCTCCCATGTTAGACAGTTAGTGATTCAGCTGGGCCGCAAGAATGAATAAGAGGTGGTGTTTGGGGCTGAGGGATAGAAAAAAGAAACGTGTGAGAAAGCACAGCGCAAATGGAATTTAAACAGATACACGGTGTTATATCAGCATCAGACAAAAGTCCTTCCCCAGATGCGAGCCCCCATCTGTCACACTGTTGGGAACTCTATTTAGTGATGGCCTGACACGACACTAATAAGCCTATAATAATAATAAGTAAGCGAGCCACCCTGTGTGTCCTCAAAGCAGTATTAAGCATCTCCATAATGCCTCTCATGGTTTAATTAGGTACTCTGAAAACACAACCCCCTGCGTTTTTATAGCAATATTCTCTCCTTAAGCCACAAGTGAATTTAGCCAAACGGGGCAAGTGGCTTTCTTATTTCTGTCCCCATGCAGCGGCGTCAATCCTCCGCCGTATGCCTGCCCTGCACAGTTAATCATTGTGTTCAGTGGTCTTCCAGCATTGTGTCATTACGCTGTGCAAATGAGGTTACATTACGAGGAAGGCGGGCATTAGTATGTGGCATAATACGACTCATTATCTTTACAGGAATTAGTGGTGCTTTACATGGACCAACCTAAGTCTCCTGATTGAGATAACCCGATCACTGGAGTGTTTTTAATGACCAGAAAGACTGGAGTTAGTTGGACAAAGATAAAGGAAAGATGTTATTTATTCCATTCAACCTTTGCAGCATGTACCAGGGCTTTCCCACAAGTCTCCACAATGATGCTGTACAGGACTATATACAGGTGCTCGTCATATGAATAGAATATCATGAAAAAGTGCATTTACTGTTTAACTGTGAAACTAATATAATAGACTCATTGCACGCAAAGTGAGATATGTAGCCTGTATTTCTTTTCATTTTGATAATTATGGCTCAGCTTGTACAAAAAAAACAAATAAAATCTCATAAGATTAGAATATTTTAAAAATGGACTGTAAGCCATAATCATCAAGATTATAACAAACAAAGGCTTGGCATTTGTCACTTTGCATGTAATGAGTCTATATCATATATTAGTTTCACATTTTCATGATATTCTGATTATATGACGAGCACCTGTGTGTATTTTGCCTGTTTATTATCTTTACAGTTATGATTTATTATTATTTTAATCATTACAGTGTGTTTATGTACATATATCTACATTGCATCTGCTATATGTTCATTATTATTTGCTTCATTCACCATGCTGGAACCTTTCTTGTATTGACCCTCAATGGAAATTTTATTTAGTCCTTCTCCTCAGCATCTCCTGTGTCTTTTAATGCACCACAATAGACTAGTAACACTCTTCAGATTTTTCTTTTTTTTTTTTTTATAAATATACACACAGGGTGGTGGGACACGGAGGGACAGTCTCCCTCGGGACAGCATCTCTGACCCAGGGATGCACTTTTGTTTTTCTGGTGCCTACCTTTTAATGCACCATAGCCCACCAGAAAAAAACACAAGGATGGAACAAAAAATCTGAAGAAACTGTTATCATAGAATAAAATAAATAAATGAAATATGATACAATGATAATAATAATAATAATGATTATTAATGTTAGTGATATTTAATAAGGATGACAATAATTACTTAGACTAGGGGCAGAAATGTACAGGAAGGTACAATAAGTAAGTGGTTTACATTCAGGATGGGAATGACAATGAGGCTTAATATAAAGAAAGTAATTAGCATTTTGGACTTGTAGCAAAAAAATGAAATAGAAACACAGGACTATATTTTATAATTCATCCAGTGATCACATGCACTCACGCCACATATTATTTTACATAATCAACTCATATTTTCATTTGGCGGGCGATGGCATCCTGCATCCTTTCTGATCAAGGTTCTGAGCTGCTGATATACATTATTACTGTGACATGTTTCTGGACCAGCGCTGAAAACTCATTTTGCTAAAGTTGGCACTGATGGCTTACACATTATTCAAGACAGAAAGTTTGTAATAAATGCAGGAAAATGTTTCCGTCTATGTTAATGATCAACAGGATTGAGGGGGCTGCTGTAAAACATCTATCTCCCCATTTGACCAACATGGCTGACTCATCATCACCACAGAGAACTTGTCAAAATTGCTCAAGTTAAACTTATAAAGCCAAACCAGTGGCTCATACATAAATAAATGTTTTCTCAAAGCACAGCCAATTATTTGCATTTTCTCCACAAAAAAAACATACTTTGTGAGAGCGAGTTGGCCTGGCTGTGGGCTGCATATATTAAAGGAAACGATGTCTCTTTGCTCCTACAAGGATAGCACCATCCAAGCTGCCTTTGAGCGGTTTAGACACCCATCATTTTCTCCACCATTACATCTTGGAGGGTGCACGACATGTGAGCGTTTGGCAGACAATCTTATCTCGGTTAGAGAAAACATCTCATGCAAAACCGTCCGACTCTTGCCGGTCTGAGCCGGTCTCTCCCATCTCCGTGGCTACTTTTGTTTATGTCTAACCTTTCAGTCTGACTCGCTCTGAGGCAGCTCAAGCCAAAGCCCGTGGAGCTCATGGGTACGTTCTAATCAAATGGCCTCCGGGAGCGGCAGAGGCCCAGGCAGAAAATGAACAGGCGTTATCAGAGAAGGCCAATTTAGCACTGCTGACTTTGGCATTTCCGCTCGACAGAGAGAAAGGAAGGGGAAAAAAACAAAAACAGATAAAACTGTGCAGTCACAACAACAAAGTGCAACAGATTGTCAGTCCAACAGGTAAAACAGCTGTTTCAGTCTAGAGGTAGCATTATGCCACAATGAGAGAAGTCTTCAAATTAAAGGGATATTTCAGGATAGTTGACATAGGGCCTCATTTCCTAGTTATCCAGAGTGTTGCTGATTTCTGGAGATATTTTGTTTGTAATTAAAGCAGTTCTTATATTTGAAGAGTTTCATATTTGAGCAGCATCAGCTTTGTGGTTGTATAAGCTACGCAGTGGCGGAGTGATCTGCTAGAAAATAGTCCCTCAAAATGCAAAATTCATGTGATGTAAGGTCAGTTATATTCCAAAAATGATTCTACCTACACAAACATTTATATGGTTCGTCTGGCATTATAAGTGATTTGCCTCAGGTGCTCTGTGGAGTGTGTCAAGGTCATGTCAAGGTCAGGACTTAACACAAAAATATTTTATCAATCATCATCCACATGAAAAAGCTTCATTGTTACTGGCTGCCCACAACGTCACAGGTGACACAGTAGAAAAAACAGCCTCAGCTCCACCCAGAGAGTCTTTCTCTGACGATATTTCTGCTTTAGCCCTGTGACGTCTGAGGCATGAATCCATCTCTTCAACTCTTCTGTATAAATCCATGGATCAGTTTCATATTCATGCGCTGTTATTGTTTTCATTTCAGAAAGTTTACAGCAGTGGTGTAGTCTACGTGATACGCAGGTATATGTCGTATAACCACTAGAAATTGGGCGACCAGAATGTCCTCCAGAGCTGCCGTATAGCTACAACCTGTGAATTAGCCTACAGGAAGAATGCTCTGGGCCTATTGCTTGTCATTTAAAAAACATTTACTGGTTTGGTTTATAATCTATTTAATTGTCTATGATACATTTAATATTATTAATAGTATGTGACGGGCAAATTGAAGGGACTTAATAATAAAATAATAATCATTTTTTTCATCACATATAATTGGTCACCCGTTTACTGAGGCGGCTCTTTAACACTCTGACATGTGACTGAGCTGTGGCGACGACAACTTGGATTTTGTCACTTTTATAAAGTTTGGCTTGTGCAGAATCTTATTTTATTTTTCATTATTTTTATTATGAAATGTGCTCCTGTCAATCAACAGGGGTTGCGCATGAATCACTCGAGGATGGGGCCGAGGGGGGTGGGGGGATTTGGCGCAGTGGCTTATGGGATGGCACATAGCTCCTAATCACTGGTTAGTTAGCACCAGAGGTCCTTATGCTAAAGTGGCTAAAGATAGTTAGCAATGAGGCTCCTTTTCCTAACTCCTTCCTAACTGACAGACCAGTTCGGACGCTTCTTATAATGGCGGACGCTGACGCACATCCGGCTTGGCGTAAGAAATTTTACCAATTTACAGCTTTCGGACGGAGTCTACACATAGAAATATATACAACACCACTGGTTTACGGCCCTATTTACAGTCTTGTTCTACATGTTGTGGTAGCGTCACAGCGCCACACACAGGCCTGGCAGATGAACGGACACACACATTTACTGAGCTGGCTCCATATTTATAGAGAATGTTTTGTTTTTATTTAAATTATATGTGGTTTGTCTTTGTGTGAATATAGCCTATCACACTTCACTTTTTTGGTGAAGTTGGTAGATTTGTTTTTCTCAACAGTTGCCATGATGGCCAGTTGTTGTGCCTTTTGGGCAAGTCACTTCCTCCTTTATCCTGTGTTAAGGGTTACGGTTTGCAATTATGCATATCCAAATCTCACAGCGTATTGACTGGAGAGTTTACAGCCAATATGCCAAAGTGATTCCTCATTTGAAAGCCAAGACCTTCTACCATTCCTAATCATAACCCCCCCTGATCAGGGGGGACGGCAAGTAACGGGTTAATGTGTCATCTGTATCTTGTATGATCAATGGCGATTAGAGCGGCTGTAGAATGGCAGCCACATTTAGAGGAATGTGTCCCAAGGCAACTGGTGCACCAGTGGTTTTTGCTAATATCCCAAAGAGATAAGAAATATATATTTTTTTCTTATTTCTTAATTTTTTTAAATATGTGTGTTTGTTTTGTTGCAAACAGTGTTAATTTCGTCGACTAAAATATTTAGTCTTAATTTTAGTCAAAGTGATATTTTTGACGACTAAAATTGGACTAAAACTAAATTCAAAGTTTCTCAGGAGACTAAAACTATGACTAAAATGTCCAGATATTTTAGTCGACTAAAATAAGACTAAATAAAAATGAAAGGGAGAGACTAAAATCATCCAAACATCTATTGACCGTCTGAAAGAGCCTCATGTCATGTAAATCCTCTGCCAAAGGATCAGCTCTGAGCTTTGTTCATGTGGAGCAGCTCCATGAAGCAGAGAAACAAGATTATATATGATTATAATGAATATTATCAATACAAAGTCGACTAAATTAGTCATAAATTTAGTCGACTAAATTGACATGCAATTTTAGTCGACTAAAACTAGACTAAAATTGAAAAGATTTTTTCGACTAAATCTCGACTAAAATTAAATTACATTTTAGTCAAAAGACTAAGACTAAAACTAAAATAAAATATGTTGTCAAAATTAACACTGGTTGCAAATATTATATTTGTCGAGACAAACTTATGACAAAAAGTTCAAATTTCTTCTTCTTGATTTAATAAATTAGACATAATCAAATTCTTAAGAGGAAAAAACATTTGGTTAAGTAGAACACTGGAAAATGTCAGACTTCATGTGATTTTTCCTCTGCCCAAAAAAAGCAACATGCACTTCCACATCGCCACTCCCAAACGCACGCAGAGCCTTTTTAAGCAAACCCAAATTCCAGCACCGTGCATTATTCATCTTGCACACACCTGCCTACTTGAATTGAACGTCTGTCAGACACAGCAATTAAAACTTCCAAAAAGCTTCCAATGATTGGCAGCATTCTTACTCAAGCAAAAATAGCAATTTCCATGTTCTTTCTCTACCCCCTGCACCCGCTCGATCACATTCCTTGTCGTTGCGGTAATCTGCTCTGCAAAGTCGCCGTGTGTCGGTCTGACTCCTCTTCCTCCTGTGCAAAGATTACACTGAGCGAGCAGCCCTCTCCCCTGCTGCTGCACCACTTTGTCCCGAAGCACAGGTCTGATTCCACGACCACGCTTTTAATTTAACTCATGGAGTCGTTCAATGTCTGGAGAGCAAAGACATGCAGAATGAATATTGACTAAAATTTTGCTTTTCAATTCAAAAGAAAGAAAGAAATGTTTTCAGGGTCAAGCTATTCAATATTGGCAAAGAGGTATACACAGAAGATGGCTGATATGGTGCAATAGTTTCTTTTCTTTTCTGTCTTTCTTATTTCTTCTTGTTCTTATAGCCTTGAACAGACTGGTCTATTCAATACGGACCTAATCCAAATGTAAACTACTGCGTGCTCACTGAAAAACAGATCCAGCTTTGGCATTCAGACACATTTTACCCACACATGGTGGTGGTGAAAGCGAAGGGACTGATAAGAAGACGAGATCTTGAAGGTTGGAGCTGGAGGAGGGATCCCCGAGCTAAATGTCTGGTTGGCTGGTAGAGAGGTGGTAGGTTGAGCAGCTCTGCGATGATGAGCTGAGGCAGGCATGAGGTTGAATGCATGCCAGGCCATAGGCTGAAGGGTAGAAGAAGAGTGGCAGGGAGAGGTGTCATCCGATGGTCAAGTGGAGCAGCAGACAATCTTCCAGGGCTGAACATTCACTATAGCTCAACCTGTGGAGACTCAACACTAATCATAGCTTATGATTCCTTCAAGAAAGCCTGATTTGCCATTGCTGAGTAGAAAATGACACATGAACGCCACGCTACAAAATTATGTTGATGCCCGAGTTCCCAAAATAAAATAATCTTCAACAGGACAGAGAGGAGGGATAACATGCCTTTTTTATATACTATATATGCCTGATTTATGCCTTTCATCTGATTGTTATTGGGCCTACACTATTTATTTAGCTACACAATTTTAATGCCATCTCTTTACCCCTTTAGTATCAAGTAAAAAAAAAAAAAAAAAAATGATGTGTTTTACCAATTAACCTGTTAAAGCGCTGAAATATTATTTTTTTCTCAGAGCTTTGAGCTTGGCATTTGGTCACATTTTAGCACAACCCACTCTGAGTCACTGTGATTTGATCGGCTTCAGAGCTACACTTTAGGTCAGACACATGACGCTACAAGTGTGATCTTTATTTTGAACAAAAAGTCTCAGGCGACATTGCACTTCAGTAAGGAGCAAGTTATGGTCAATCTGCATTAGCCAGATCTTTCATACTTCTGCTGGATGTAAGAATAAAAGAGTGCAAGTGTGAATATCTAATATAAATGAAGAAAAATAAATCTTGTCAATTGTGTCTGCTGTAAAATCATGTTTGTCTCGTGTTACGGAAGATGCTCATGAGGTTAATTTCTTTGACACCACTTATTATAGTAACTATTTTCTCCAAAGTAAAAGCAGATCTATCACAGTCCTGTCCACATCTGTCATGGTCCACCATGACCCACCACGACTCAGAGGAACTGGGACAAACATGGCTCTACATCAGATGATGTTTATGGATATTTTTTTAATCATTATTTGCATCAATGTTGTCAGAAGCTCCGTGACTTCCTTCTTCATCTGTCGGTCTGTGACTGAAGAGCATTGAGGCCTCAGCCTTTTTAATTAAAGTAAAGGCCACAATATATTTAATGTCATGTTAGTGTCACTCATGGTGTCTGACCTAAAATCTAACTCTGAAGAAAGTCAATTCACATTTACACTGAGACTGTTGGAACGGCGCCCCCTTGTGTCACCTGGCGTCCAAATGCCCAGACCATAACAGCAGGTCCTATGTGGGCTCAGGTATTTTAAGAGGTTAAAGCAGTACTAAGTAACTTGTTTACCTTAATAAATCCACTTTGTAGTCCCTCTGGGGGTAATGCAAGTGTTGATGGGATGATCGGGGGGTCTTTCATCTCCCCCTAGTGTGTCTGGCCAGAAACCCACAATTGCAACGTTGCTGCAAAGAGCTGGAGATGCAACACACACTAATGGAAAAACGAAGAAGAAGCTAACAGGCTAACGGGCAAAGCTAACTGCGGGCTAGCGCCACTTAAAGAGTATTTACAACCAAGTTTGAGTGAAATAAATGATCTCCATTGTGTAATTGGATGTACAATATCCCTCTCTCCCTTTGTCTTTTCTGTCAGCGTAGCATTTACTCTCACGGACAATTAATGTGTAAAAAACTACAACATGCTACGACACCTGTAGTGGCACTTTTGGCCTCTAGGGGCATGAGTTATAGCAGATACTGTAGCAGGTCAGTGTGTTCTTTTGTGTCTTTTAATGTTCCAATTTCCTATGACCACAAAGGGACTTTTAATCTACAATTTACAATGGGAAAGGATCATCTTTACCAGAGCACATGAAGGCAGCATTACACACTGCATGACCAGAAAAGAACTAAACAAAAAGCTTCAATATTAGACCGCCTGCAGCTTTGATTACAGCAGCGCCGGCTCCAGAGCAAACTGACTGAGGGTGCATCCATTTTTCAAAGAGATAGAGATCCTCATCATTAAAATACATTGCGATCCAACCAAAGCAGAAGGTGCAAACATATTAAACACCATTCATCCATTTGGTCAGAAAGTATATGTTTCTGGCAAGGGTCAAATCGATGCAGCACTAAGTTTTCTCTACACATTTATTAAAACATGAATACGATTTTAAAAATATCATGTTTAATACAGTTGTTGCTACAAATGTCTCTCAGACTTGGCAACTGAGTCCCTTTATTTGTCCTAAGGCAACACGACTGTCCAGAAATGATTAAAAACCAATCAATGAGCTTTGCCAAATAAAACAGCCTGAATCTACTCGCAGAACGGTTTTCTGGCACAACTCAATACTGACGTTTGGTTATCATTATTTGAAAGTTGCATTTTGAGACACAGCTGTGAGGTAAACAGTTCTCTTTTTCTTAGTTTTGGTTTTGCAAGGACTCCAAAGCAGGTGATTTAATTCACAATGTGCACGGGCTGACACTGAAGTCCACAAACAAACAAACTGTTCTTTTTCACTGGGAGCAAAATGTGGTCAGGCAGCAGCGCGGGTTAATTGGGCGTGTCATGTACTGTACATAATAGAAGAAATCAAAGCCGTAGTTACAGTTATCACTTTGATGACTGGAGTGATGGTTAGGAGGCAGAATCTATTATACTGTATGCCATGGTACATTCTTCCATCTAATGATATTTAAAACATTTGGGAGACAGGTTGGCAGTTTGGCCAAGACACCCACCTTGATATATGGTGAATGTGCGACTGAGTGACTTTTCCCATGTATTAGCTTACCAATATCACTGCAGATGTTTATGAACTCCACAAACACACAGCAGCTCTTGTGCTTAAAACCAATGAACGTGTCAGGGAGAAGGGTCTGAACACACACCGATGGAGGGGCAAGTGATCAGTGGAGCTCCACTTTTCCACAGGAAATGACGTCACCCCAGCAAGACCAAGCTATCGTAAACTAATCCAGACAAACCCTAAACCTTACCCAAATCCTAACCATAAAGGGATATTTCAGGATTTTTGACATATGGCCTCAGTTCCTAGTTATCCAGAGTGTTGCTGGTACCTGGAGATATTTTTTTTGTAATTCATGCAGTTCTTATGTTTGAAGAGTTTTGTGGTGCTAGGCTGATGCAAGGCTAGCGCATTTCTATGGTATCAGCTAGCCTGCATTAAAAACAGTCTGACCCGCTCCACAGTGCACCTGAGGCAAATCACTTATAACGCCAGACTAATCATATAAATGTCTGTGTCGATAGAATAATTTTAACCATTTTGTATTTAAAATAACTTATATTTGAGCAGCATCAGCTTAGTGTTTGTATAAGCTACGCAGCGGCGGAGTGATCTGCTAGAAAATAGTCCCTCAAAATGCGATCATTCATGTGATGCGAGGTCAGTTATATTCCAAAAATTATTCTATGGACACAGACATTTATATGGTTACTCTGGCGTTATAAGTGATTAGCCTCAGGTGCACTGTGGAGCGGGTCAGACTGCTTTTAATGCAGGCTAGCTGATACCATAGAAATACGCTAGCCATGCATTAGCCTAGCGCCACGAAACTCTTCAAACATAAGCAACCAGCAACACTCTGGATAACTAGGAAATGAGGCCCTATGTCAAAAATCCTGAAATATCCCTTTAAGGATAGTGGAGTTTATTAAGGCCGTTTTATTGCGATTCATTTAAATAAATGGTAAAGAAACTGGAGCTGACATCCGTTCCTGTGGAGATATGGAGCTCCGCTGATCATGTGACTCTCCATCGTAATTCATTAGATTACCAGTTTCTGAGAAAATGTGTAGAGTGGGCAAAGATCCGAGGCACTCCAATGGTAAAAATGAAAGTCCTTTGCTGTTGGGCAGTCTGTGAGGGACAGGGGAGAGATGACAGAATTGCTAGTGAGCTTGTTTACCTGTAACATGTCTGAGCCTTGAAACCAGAAATATTACTCTGGAACTTCATTAAGTCGTATATCCTGACAACACAGATGTAAATCAGTGCCCTTAAGTCTGAAACCTTCCACAGCTCCATTAACGCTTCCCTCCTGTATATATACAGCGTGCTCTTGGTCGTCTTGCCCTTCCCCATCACTCATCCATGCCTGTGCGCGTATCAGCCACCCTCGGACCCCCTGCACACAAGAGCATAATGGACTTTTATCGATTGTTCTCTCGCTCCTCTTTTCGTCTCTGCGCACCAAAAAGAGCCTCTTACGAAAAGTGGAGGATCATGCTTTTTTTTTTTTTCTTTATGACTTCGGTATTTGTGTGTGAGTTGGCAGCAGAAAGCAGTGTGCGCTAAGTAATAATGAAGGCATTCAGGGAGACACTTTATCTGCTGCCACATGTGAGACATACTGCAGGTTAAGGTTGTACTTCACTGTCCCCATAGAGTAATGTGTCCTCTGTATTTGACCCATCCTTCAAGGCCACATGGGGCATTCATTGTTACAAGTCTCGCCCCAAAGTCAATATTTAGTTAATGTGAAGTAGCATCAGACCTATACTTCAAGGCAACTTTCTCAGCCCCATTAAAAGGGTGAATTTTTACTTTGGCAATATTTATTCCCAGCTGCTCTTCTCTTCTTTTAGAGTTAATTTCCTTTTATGGTATTTTTAGTACAAGAGCGCTTAATTAGCCACCTCCTTTCCAGTGACTATGCTTTAAACCGTATTCACCCAATGCGTGTGACGTCACGCCCCCCATTGGAACGCCCCTCCACTACGACAGACGTCAAAACAAACCGTGCGCGGCTAACGAAGAACGAAGTTTGTGTGAAAAACTAGCCAAAGTTGCCCTGTATTTTGTTGATTTTTGTTGTTGTAAAGATGGTCATAGCTTGTTGCGCGGTCGGCTGCGTGAACAGACAAGGGTGTAAGCCCAATTTATCTTTTTATCACATACCTACTAATCAAGACAGAAGGCAACGATGGATAGCAGCCATCAATCGTAAGGACTGGAAACCCTCCAAGTATTCACGTATTTGCAGCGAGCATTTTTTACAAGGTAAGAAGGTTAAACGTAAATATATTCCATAAGCAAGAAGACACAATCATAGCGTGTAAAAGAAGGTTAAAGATAATAAGCAACAATCAGTAACTGAAATATGTCCCTACAGATGCTTTGCTAAGTGCAGCCGCATTGGATTTGTTTGTTTATTTCGTAACGGACTATCAGTATCAATTATAGTGCATGTGGTTACATTTGAATTGTTCTTAGTAGCAGTAAACCATGGATCTATTAGTGGTTAACACACTGATGATCACTAAACTACTCATTTATTTTACCAGGAGAGAAGAGCCAGGACCCCTTGTCACCTGATTATGTGCCATCTGTATTTGCCCACACCAAGTCTCCGGCCAGAAGACATGCCCTGAAGACTCTCCAGAAATATGGTATCAGGCAAGAAATAAAGAGAAAAAGGAAGCTACTGTCATCTCAAAATGAAGACACTGGAGCACTCGTCAATCTCACTGTTGAGGCAACTGAACCTGAAGAGAACCATGAAAATGAAGCTAACATGTGTGAGAATGACACTTCCAATGGTGATGTGATGTGCCAAACGGACCTCAGTGCAGAGTACATTGAGGTACTTCAGAGTGAGTGTCAGGTTCTCCGAAGTGAGACATTTGCACTGAAAGAGAAGCTAAGCGTACACCTCCTTGAACAAAACAGTTTCAAAAACAAAGAAAAACTAAAAACACTTACAGGACTACACAGGTATGAAGTGTTTATGGCTGTTTTTGACCTAGTAAAGCCATTCCTCAAAGACACTAAACACATGACAAGTTTCCACCAACTGCTTATTACCTTAATGAGACTGAGAGGTAATTTGATGGTTTCACTTTTGTCTTATCTTTTTGATGTTCATAGTTCCACTGTTTCCAGAGTTTTTACCAATGTGATTAATGTACTCAATGATATCCTTGTACCAGCATGTGTGGTATGGCCAGAAAGGGAGCATGTCGAAACATCTATGCCTATGTGCTTTAGAAAATCCTTCAAACATTGTATATCAATTGTAGATTGTTTTGAGATATTCATGGATAAACCAAAAGATCTGAAGGCAAGGGCACAGACATACTCTCAATATAAATCTCACAACACCATGAAATACCTTATAAGCATTACTCCTCAAGGCGTAATTTCCTTCATCTCAAATGGCTGGGGTGGACGCACTACAGATGCACACATTACAGCTAACAGTGGCTTTTTGGATCACCTTCTACCTGGAGATGTAATCCTCGCTGACCGTGGTTTCACAATCCAGAACCAAGTCGGGCTGTACTGCGCCAAAGTTGAAACACCTGCGTTCACACGGGGCAAAAAGCAGCTGGGTGCAGTTGAACTGGAAGACAGCCGAAGACTTGCAGCAGTCCGCATACATGTTGAGAGGGTCATTGGACAAGCACGCTCAAAGTATAAAATGTTGCATGGACCGGTGCCCATTAGTCTTTTGACCAGCGACGATGCAAAGTACACTACTTTGGACAAAATAGTGAGAGTAGCATGTGCCCTAACAAACCTGTGCCCTTCTGTTGTGCCAACTGATTAACAATCATCTTGAAATGTTTACTACACATCTACTGTACAGTTAGTAAAATGAAATCAGAAGAAAGAAGAAAGTGCAAAATCTAATTTATTTGTGTACTGTAACTTCACACATCAATAAATAAAAATGAAATTGAACACGTGTGTTTTTGTAAAACAGGTAACATTGTGCAAGAACTGCAATTATTGACATATAGACAGTAAACAGTATATTCCAAATATAGACCCGATCAGTTAATATCTTACTATTTCAGCAATTAGTAGCTAAAACAAATCGATTTTAAAACCTGAACTATGAATACATTTTTTACAAATAGGTTGCGTTCACATTATGGAATTCTATTTCAGATGGAGGGTAGGTGTCAATACAACAGAGAGAAACAGTTTATGAAAGAAATTCCCAAAAAGAATATGTCCAAATTCACAGAGGGTTCTCCCGCTGAATCAGTGAAGTGCGTTGCTTTGTTTTGTATATTACCTTGTCTGTCAGCAAGACATGTTTAAGTTTGTGCTCCATAACAAGTATATGGTGAAGAGCTAAAAAAAATAATGAAAACAAACCTGACCAACATCTCGCACGTGTTTTTGAATATTGTTTCTCCACTTTTTTACGCCTTTATGAGGAAACTATTAGCCCATAGTTCATATGTGTTGGATGATATGAATTTGAACTTTGTGACAGTTTATTTTTCATGTGAATCGGCCCAATAATTACAGATAAATTGGCAATAAACTATAACAAAAAATGAACAGTTACATTAGTTACTGCCAACAAATTTTCAGTTGCCCTCCATGTGACATATCAACATTCTTAAGAGCCTACAGTTTAATATTGAGGTGAACACAACCTATTGCACAGTCTTAACACAAACCACTGTAAACAAGCATGAAGAGAGCTATTATAAACTTGTCTTTACTATTCCTTCTCTCCCACCACTGACTCTGTGCTCTGTGTGGTGTCTGATAGTTGCATTTCTGGACATGTATATATTTTGGCCAATAGCTCAGGTAAAATTGCTGCCCTATAGAACATTTCTACATGTTGCAATGCTTCTGTAAAGAAGACACTATCAGGAATAATCCTTTGTAAAAAAAAATCTGATTCAGACCACACCATGAAGTCACAGTACATTCGCTCTGTCACAAACAACTGAGTTTGCACCTGGTAGTAGTACGCGTGATCTCTGCTCAGTGTGTAAATCCCATTTGTGTTGTCAAGGCAGAAATGCTTCTTGTCTGCGGCACCGAGAACTCCAGCACCTTTGGCACAATGTGGACACTTAATCTCCAAAACACCATTACCACAGCAGGTGCAGGAAAGCAGTGCATCTGGAGAAGCTCCGAGGTATGGCCATCGAGGGTTGATGTGCAGTCCGGAGTCACAAACTCTCAGGTCCTGATGCTGTGGTCCAGCGATGGCTTCATATGTCTGCCTCGCTATTTTTTCATGTTCGCATCCCCATCTAAACAAGAAAACCAAGTTATTATGATTTCAACCATTTCCTTTTATACAGACAGAAGAGAGTTCAATTTAATGCTTTTTAATGTCATTTCTTAGAATTTGCAAACATTTCATCGAAAAGAGGAAAGATAATTGTGACTTCTATGTAAAAAAAAATCGGTAAATTTCAGCAAAAGCATGTTTTAGACCATCATTTTGGTATTTTTAATGAACTTATACAGTAAAATATGTTGAGTGATGTCATAATTTTTCCATAAATTAAATGCTTTTGAATGACAGCCTTGATTTTGGCTCAATACATTTTTTTGTACCCGCAGAAACCCTGTTCTCAGTATTTAACTACAATTTTCCTATAAGCTCCTGAGACCGTTCCCTGAAAATGTCCTTAACATTGTAACACGTGTAAATAACCATCCATGGGAGACCCTACCAGGGGCACAAAGCCCCCAACAACAGAGCTCCAGGATCATTTGGGTGCTCAAACCCCTCCACCACGTTAAGGTGGTGGTTCCAGGAGGAGACGTATAAATGTGCTAATTCATATTTGATTTGAAAGATGTAAGCATAGTTTCACTATAAAAACATGTCTTGAATGTTCGTGTCATCATACACATGCCTTGTTGCCACTGTCGAAAAGCGGCCCTGGTTGGGATAACATATCTGCCTAATCAAAGATTTGGAAGGATTTGTAGGGTCGGTTCTTGCTGCTGATTTGAACCTGGACGCTGTCACCCTGCCACCTCTCATGTCAAACCATAGCCTGGACTGTCCCTGTTGCCGTGTCTCTTCCTCTACTTTTACTGCCTACAACATTCAAAATAGCATTAAAACAACAATCGCAAATCAAATTTCAGTATATATAGCGTTGATTAAGAAAATCAGTTACCTGCTCCTGTGTGACTTCCATGTTCATGAATTCCTCATCACATTTCACCATGAGGTCAGAGGCAGACAACCCGCGGTTATGAGACTTGTATAACTCTGTCAGAGGCTTTGGTAGTTTGAGAGAAATCACCTTTGGCACGAACTGTTTACAGTACTCTGGCAATACCCTCAGGAGGCCACTCTTCTCTGATGCTGTTGGGGCCGCATTGTCCAGATCTTTATAGAATTTTTCTATGGCAGCCGTAGACACATCTCTTTTCGCTCTTTTCTTTTCAGGTTGTCTTGTATGGGATTTGGTGTTTGTGTCATGTTTCTTGGCTGGATTTGAAAAGTTAATTGCGGTTGCTTCTTCATAAAGAGCTTTGCCTGTTTGGACAGGAGGAAGGCCCCACTGCCTAGGTCCATCGGTGCAACTTTTATCCTCTAAACGTTTCACCCCCGAGTCAAGTGCGTAGAGGAGCGCTGTGACATGAGAGCACACTTCTCCCAGACCTGCTTTGCATGTGCAGTGGCCACACATTACTGTTCCATCCTTTTTGACCGACACCCAGGGCTTGAGAGGAGCTTCAGACAGAGACTGACTGTGATGAACCTGAAATGATAAATAAAAGAGACTTTATATTGTTATAGTGGTGGACAGTGTTAGTCAAGTTTCTTAAAAAATGGAATATATTCTAGATTAGTAGTTACAGCTTTACTGTTTGTATTACATATTCCTGTATTAAAAATGTAGCCGAGTTACACTACATTACAAAAAATTGCAAAATATAAACTGAATATAGTAATGAAGCCACCGAGCAAAAGTACAGTCAGAGATTTCCTTTTCATGCGCTTTCCTCCATTCTCTTGTGTTTTGTTTAGACGACATTAACTACAGGCTGCAGATCTTATTCACCAGTGTCCAACTTGTTTGGCATTTTTTCCTTCATACATTTAAAAGCTCTTGTAACTCGAGTTACTTGAATTGTAATGACTAGTATATTCCTGTATTTTGTATAAGTAATAGCTATGTTATATTCCTTAGTTTCTGAAAAAAGTTAAACAAAATTGTAACTCGCTACTTTTGTAATACGTTACCCCCCAACACAGTGCACATGCTTATCTGTGGGTTATTGTAAAAATAATATTGATCCAAAAAGCCTAAAGGCGTGCGTGTTAACACATATACTGTAATTAATAAGCATTGATTGAGTAGGTCTTACCTTTGCCATTATGAGATACAGTGTCCCTCCAGTGTGACAGTAGCATCTCGTCGCGGTGACCCAGCCAGCAACAAAAAACTGGTAAGCGTCAAGACTTTTATAAGCTTTTAAATCAGCTCCAGTATAAGGAGATACACCGTTTACGACATAATGGTATAAATCATGAGGGGTGAATTCTGGCAAAGTTGGCGATTTGATCAAATCCGTAAACAAGGCAGGAGCGAGAAGGTACGGGTCTGTTGGCAAGCTAGCTATCGCTAACTTCTGTATATATCTCTGCCTGTGAGTCCCGACTAAATGTGCTACTTCAGCTGATAAGTCCACCGCGCTCGGACTTGCTGAAGCCATGGCTTTATCTCCAAAACAAAAACAACAATCGCAATCCTGGATCTTTCCCTCAGTGTAACACTTCCGTCCTGACTCCCGTCGCTCTCCGTGACGTCCGTTCCGGCTCAGTCACATGATCACGTGACTACACGCAACGGGTCAATAGATCTTTTTACAACAGGCCCTTTTTCTACTAGGAGTTGGCTGATATTTACAATACTGTACATGTGCTAGTATACTGACTCAAGAATACCACCATGATAGCAGAAAAGAAGATAGTGTAATGGTCTGGGGATGGACTTCAATACATTTTTCCCACAAAGAACACAAAATGCAACGACAGGTTTTGGTGAATAGAGGGAACCGAGAGATCACTGTCAAAGAGTTGCGACTTTACTAATCTTTTATCGAGCGCTAAGCTGTGTTGAACAGACGTCTTGTGCTATGGCAAATCTTTACTACAGCGAACACGCTACGAGCTCAAGGTCTTGATTAATCTCATTATCTATGACTCCACTTTAAGGCATTTGTGTCTCGAGTGGCTCTGGTGATAGCACTAAAATAGCTACAATCTTACACTTGACTTTGTACTTTTGTCTAACCCAAATTATAAAGTGAAATCTTCTCAGTTACTCATAAAGAGGTTTTATAAAGTTAGTTTGATAAATGGAATATGAACAGATGTGTTGATAACTTGGGGAACGCATTCATTTAGACTTGTATTTGCTCCTATGTCATAATGCCACGGTCACGCTCTCTCTGTCTTTATAGGACACAGAGATCCTGAACACAGCGGTCCTCACTGGTCGGACGGTAGCCGTGCCGGTGAAGGTGGTCACCGTTGGAACAGACGGAGCCGTGGCTGATGTTACCGAGTCAGTGGAGTGCAGATCCACAGATGAACAGGTCATCAAGGTCAGTGGGCCGTGAGGTTTGAGCAGCTGACTGTGAACGTGTACAGGCACAAGATGTCGGAGGGAGGGCTGGCTTAACGCCCGAAACGCCACGACTTGGTGCAAGCAATAAAACTGTGGGAGCTAACTTGAGCGGTGCGGAACTTTTTGTTTTCCTATTCATCTCTTTGGGTCCAGCATGCTCGCTTTAAACCCTGGATGTGTGCGCCTGCTCTACTCACATTCTCTGATCAAGAGCTGTCTCAGAAATCCCAGCTGATTTAAAGCAAATCAACTCCTTGAGACAGAGTTCATCCAGTAAACCTATTCCTTTCAATGTTGGGAAGAGCACAGCAATAAGAACAGTGGGCAAATGAAGCAACCTCTGCACAAACAAATGTACCAGCATAGCAGGGGAAGCAGCAGTGGCCACCAGTCAGCTGTACATCTCCATCTAGGTCACCAACCACACATTTGATAATCGCAAGGTCAAAATTCACGCTAAAGATGGTTTGATAGAGGAGTGGGCAATTCTAGCACAGGCCCCGCCTCAACAGGGGCGGGACTAAGACAGGATTTGTCTCCTATAATGGACTCCTCAGATCAAGGGAATGACAGGCCTTCGTGAAGGCAAAACAGACCTTCACACCGTCCAGTTTTGGCCAGGCCAGAATGAAAAGCATTCTAATTAGTTAAACCGTGAACAAGTGCAGTAGGTGATTATAGCAGGCCTTACATTCTGACTACAAGAACAAGAAAAAGCTTCTGAAGATAGAAGAGCGACATCTTCAACTCAATCATCCCAGTCCAGCTGACGATTTGAAAAACCTTTGCATATTGTACAAGTCGTTATTTAGTTCTATTTTAGGGGTGATTTTTCTTATTTCAATGCCTTGAAACACAATGAAACAGACATAAAGTAACAGTTTTGTTAAGCATTTCACTTGCAATGAGAAGCCGCTCTTACAATGATTTATGAAGCTCGGGGGTCCTTGATGATATCTGTCTTGTAGCATGTCCATAACAGATTAGGCTAAAGGAAGAGTGCACGGGAGAATATTATGAACTTGTTCTGGATTGTGTGAGAGGATGTGATAAGAGCCTTTTGTTATGGAGCGGATGTGTGTGTAGACTCTATGCAGATCAGATAGAAGCACAGACACAGATCTCTGAGGGTTTAATTATCCAGTGAAGTAGCACCACACACTGCAATACTGACCTCCCCTGCCAAGCCAGTACCTCTTCTCTCCAAATCACTGATTTTCAATGTTTTGAGGAAACAATTGCTTTTGTCAGATAAACATGTTGGGCCTCATTTACTAAGCCAGGTGCTAAATCGTGAGTAGCTCTAAAAATGAGCAAGTGCTATTCTGTGGTCGTGTTGCACCTGATTTACCATGAGAAACATGAGGGTGTTATGAGTGCTGCAAATGTGAGACTGAATGGAAGTGAGTTTACTGAGTGAACACAATCTGTGCTGCTGACTGAGCACCTTTGAGTGAACATTTAAAAAGTGATGGATAAGTGACAGATGTCCACAATAAATAGTCATTACATATATTCAAAATAATGATAATATTAATACTAAATAAACTAAATCATTTTTCATTTAATTTATTCATTCTCTTTTCATGGAGGATAGGCCTATATATTATATTGGTTCCTTCATGCCAACCAGCTTGGACTTCAGCTGGAGAATGATTTTCGGAAGGAGAGAGCACTTTTCTCTCGCTCTGTGGAGCCCGCAGGTAAGGACTCCTGCAGTGCAAACGTCCCCATCTTGCCCCCCATACGGGTGCGGGTGGGCGCGGGACTGAAAAATCCTATACACTCAATCAGTCTTATAAAGTTTGTAAATCAAACTTTAAGAGTGAAACAGGTTTTTTTTTTCGTTTTTTGCATAGTAAACATTTTGGAGAAGTTGTCCGGGACATTTGAAACAGCTTTGCAAAGAGTTTTATATCAGTGTTTGTGAATTCTATGCTTATGGATGTGTGACTATTAAAGGGACTGGACGGAGTTTAAAAATGTTAAAATTATGCATTTTCCTCCCCCTACATGTTCCAGCCATGTCCTAGTGTGTACTTGTTCACCACAACTGCCTCTAAAATCCTGCACTGTCACTCAAAAAGTTGTCGGGTCCATGCCGTCATGCACGAGCTTAATGTAGAGACTGCAGTTACGCGTATGACCTGAGGTGGCAGTAGCGAGTGTAAAAATGTAAACTTCCATCTAGTCCCTTTTAAGAGGAAACAATCTAGAAATTATACCTAAAATGTAACAGTACAAATTACTGCAACAAAACTTATTTCAGAAGTGATATGACATGAAATGAAAGTTTCCATTTGCAAGTAGTGGCCCGTCACTCTTAGTTCTTAATTAATCTTCATTAATAATTTGATAAACATCTGAACAGCTGAGCTGACACACACAGCAAAACAAACTGGGGAAGATATTTTACACTATATTGTTAGAGATAATGTTTGTTTGATGCATTTCAACTATGACAGAACTTGGGCCGTACCTTAAGCAATTTAACAGGATTCTGTCTTTGTTTCCTCATTCCTAAACTAATTTGAACTGTAGTCTATGCCTTGCTCACTCTCTCTTTTGGGACAAAGTGTCTTTTAGAGGTGTAAGGTTTGAGCAGCATCTTGCCAGACTGCACAGCAACAAGTAAAACATGCAGACACATCATGGAAAGGGTTGGAATTGTCAGCCATCCTCCTGCAACAGAATTGTCTTCATTTGAAGATAAGAAGAAAAGTGGCCACGTGACCAGCTGTTACTGAAACAGACTGGGCTGCAGTGTTTGTGCTTCAGGGAGAGCCATACAAGCCCTGGCTAATTCCATCGCATGTTAAAATCCATGAAATAGCGTAATTCTTACTTTTACTTTTCTTACTTTTACTAATCGGTCATATTTAGTCATTTGGACCGAGGTTATTCTGTGAATTGAAGATTTTTTCGCTTCATCCAAGAGGCTTTGAATATTTTTAGTCAGTTTTTATAGATTGGATACAATATCTAAGATCCTGATGACATCTAGATTACGATGGCATATCTAAATAAAAGTATGCAATTGTTCGAAATGTATTAAATGTCCAAAACGTGGAACCGACTGCATCTCAAAGTAATGTGTATACTGTCCATTACAGAGATTACTGCATGTACTGGTTCTTCTTAATATCTCTGTCATGGAAGTCTTGTCTTTAGAACAATATATTGTGAAGAATCTATTGTGTTACAAAAACAATGATTTTTTTATTGTTTACTGCCCGGGTTCTGAACCAAATTAGAGTCGACTGTAATGCGACCATATTAAGACATTTCCTCACAGACCAAGACCTGCATCGCGTGTAAAGAGAATGTGGCTCTTGACGCCTTCTCTAAGCCCACAGTTTCTTGGTAAGAGAGGCAAGTGGCCCATGATTCTGAGCTCTCAAAACAGCAGTAAAGTTTTCCATTTTCCTCACCTGTACAGCCATATCATTCACTGCCCTCAGTGCCAGGGGCGCTCTCTGTTCCACTTCATCTGTGCTCTCGCAGTAACATGCTGTTTGGATTTTGCCTGAAGCTTTTACAGACTACCTTTTTCTGTCTGTAGTTGCAAAACATCAGCATAGGCAGTCAAGCTGTGAGAGTTCATTCTCTCTTTTAATGCATAAGAACTAGCATCAATGTGCCTTTACTATTACACAGTAGTGAGTACTCTTACATGTGTGTACTAAACCAGTATGATGTAAAGTAGCTGCAAGCATTTAGTACAGCAATTAGCTGCACGTTTCCTGCCATTTGTAGACAACGCATGACAAATAGTGGTTGCCACTATTTTTAAATGTGTTTCAAAACTGTGTCACAGTCTTCTATCCACGAATCCCACCCACTCCAAGAATCACAGATTGTGACTCATTTATCCACAAATTACTCTTTATTGGTTATGAATACAAAAAGGTTTGTCGCTGTTTTTCTTCAAAAGAGCTTCCACGTACTTTTGAGTTTTTGCTGGTTGTCTCACATGTAGCTGGTATAAGGGGTTAAGTTCAGTTCAATTTGCTTATAATAAATACGGCGAAAGGGCCTTGCTAAATCCTCAATTATTATTCTTTTCTGTAATATGTTGTAATTATTCATTGGTGCAGATAAACAACTTGCTTTTATACATTACTGTTGTATAGAAGACTGTAGCTGTAACAGATGACGAGACATCAGAAGCTCATGTAAAGGAAGGGTTTTTGACCAAATCACTTTTTTCACAAAAGTTGTAGGGGGGGCGGAAATGCATTTGTATTACACTAGTGGACATGTGGAAAATTAAAACCTATGTCAGCCAATAATAACATGAGTCAATTGGACGTCGCGATTGAATTCCATCTGCTGATTACAAGCATAATTCAGCAACAGCTTGTTAAAAAGTTCTACTGAGGACGGGTGCAAAAAATTACATTTGATTTGTAGATACAGGCACTTTGAAGATTGCGACAGATGCTTCTGATGTACATGGTGTATCATTCCTCCATGTTGGACACACATCTGAAAATGAAAGGGGAGATGTACTGAAGCGAGCCAATCAGCGTTTTAGGCTGGGCTCGTATCATGTTCTGGTTTGGGAGAGGCAGGTCTGTCTCTCCTCAGCTCCATCTGTTAAGTTGGACTAAAGTCATCCTGCGAACACTTTTTTACAGACAGCACATTAAAGTTTCATCTGCGCACTGACTAAATGAGCAGACTAAATACTGGCGGTTGCATTGAGGTCAGAGCTTGTCTCCCCCTCCAGCGGCACAAGGAAAAGATGACTAAATATATCCAGGGACAGAGTGTGCGTGAAGATGTAGATTTTATGTTAGGATACGACTGGCTTATTTTCTGAACAAAATGAACTTGGCCTGGATTGAAAGAGTAAATCCTTTATCAAAGTTCTTCAACACCTTAACTCATATCTGTATAGGGTTCTTGTGCTGTATATGGACCCGAAAAACAGCCAAAGTAACTTGTATTCATCATATGCAGTATTTGGGTCAAAACGTCCATGGTGCCAGGGGCAACTCCAAAAGACACTTTGCATAACAGAGTCCAGTGGAGTCTTTGCACTTCCCTGGCATTGCTTAAAAGCCTGGCTACAGAGAGCTGTGACCCATGTGGTCCGGCTTTACTCCTTTTTACCCTTTTATTGAACATGGTCTTTCACGAACAACACGGGACCATTACCATGAATGGGGCAGAATACCACCGTGAACCTGGCCCTTCATCAGACCAAAATGAATATAGAAAAAATGTCAATCTCATTTGTGCGACATTTGTGATTGTTTTTGAGTTATCAGTGATTGCTTTATTGGTCAGATAGATACAGACGGGATCTCTGGAGTCGCCCATATATGGTCATGTTTGAAAACAGTTTAGGGGGAAAACAATTTGGAGAAAAATCTAAACTTTCTCTAATTATTAAAAAAAAAAACTATGTTAACAAATGCTGAATTATGAACATGGTTTTCTACTAAAGACAAAGAGTGACAAAGACACGGAGAGGAGCGAAGTGGTTTAACAGCCCATAAATACATAAATAACAGAGAATGCTAATCGATGCATCCGTGCTTCATGCTAACACTTGTTGCTCGCTTCAACGGAACACTCTGCTGTGAAAAAATATCCATATGTTCCCGATTTAGACTTGACCTTATTTGTATGTGATAAATAAGTTTATATTTTGCCAGAAAATGGCAAAAAAAGATTCTGTTTTCCCCCTCGGTGAGGCCACGCCCCCTTCTATGGCACAATGCCGTCTGTATCTATGCCTCTATCTGAGGTCACCCTGCCCATTAAGTTAGAAAATGGCTCAAAATTAAAAGGGGGGCCAGCCAACTTCACTCAGCTGGGTGGAATGACCGTTTATCTCTTGTATATAATATCTATGGTCAGACGGCCCAACTAATTTAGACAAAGCCATCACTAGAAATGTGCTGTATTAAGAGACTTGCTAACAAATGCTCTGTCTATAGTGGCAAAGTCCTACAAAAAGGTCATAAACTGATTACACAAACTTGAATGTATAAATCTCGCTGTTGTCCCCAGGTGTCAGAGCGCTGCGACTACGTGTACGTGAATGGAAAGGAGAGCCGCGGCAGTCGGAAGGTGCTGCTGAACTTCACCTACAGCTTCTTGAGCACGCAGCTGGAGATGAGCGTGTGGATGCCCCGCCTCCCTCTGCTCATCGATGTGGCTGACCCGGAGCTCAGTCAGATCAAGGGCTGGAGAGTGCCCGTTACCATGGGCAACAGGAGGTATAGATGGCACCCTTACTTTTTAAGCGCTGTTAATAGTAGTTGTGCTTTACAATTGATCGAGGAATGAGTGTCATCCCTGCAAAACTCCTGAACCTACATCTTCCCCAAAACAGTTTAGTTTAATTTAACTTTTTGAGAATGTATTTTAACTAACAAAGCTATATTGTGTGATGTTTTATGTGGGTAAAAGGGGTAAATTGTATTGTTGGAATAATTAACTTTTGGCATTGAAAGACATTGTTGAATTCAATTACACATAAAACGTGCGACTGGTAAACACATAAATGACAGCGCTGTGATCCTGATCCAGTTCCTATTGACCCACATCCCACACGGTGGCACTCTAACACTAACTCCCACTAATACCTCACCACTGCCTGGACATGTGACTCTTGATGTACGCTCATGAATAGGGAGAAGGGGTGTGCAATGTAAGGTTTCTTATATTTGATGTTTCCAAATGAAACTTGACTAAATATATATGTGTCAAAAACGGAAATGGATAAAGCCTTTTCTAAATGTATGATTTATTTTTATTTTTATGGATGTTTGTTTAGTTATTTGGACATATTAGATTTTTTCAGTTGTGATTATACATTCTGTGCTTACTCTTTGATTTAACAGCCAGGTTATTGGTGGAAAAATATGTCAAAGCAGTTCATAGCTCAATAAATATGATTAAGTATTGAAAATCATGGTCAAGTATAAGGCTGGAAAATATGTTGTACTACTGAGGTTGTTATATTCTCAATACACAATTAAATTCCATAGATCAGATTGAGGGTTAGTCCTGACCCACCGCACTTCCACATGCTGCCACTATGGGCCAACCTGACCGACCTACGGGGAAAGGCATTGGGCAATATTTGAACAAAGCCATAATTAGTAGATCATAGAAGTATCGCCTTTGCTCTGCCCATCTCAGAAGCTCAGCAGGGTATGGCCTGCTTGGTACTTGGATGGGAGACTGCCAAGGAACAACAGTGTGAGTGGTGGCGGTCAGAGAAGCAGATGGCAGCGTCGCTTCGACCCCAGGGCCGCTGAGACAACGAACGTAGCTCGCCATCCCAAAGTCTGCTGTGAATTAATAATGCACAAAGTAAAGGGACTTTGACCGTCTGGAAAAGCCCAGACTGATGATGATGATGATGATGATGATGATGATGATGGTGGTGTTTGTTTCAACTGAACTAATACACTGAAGATTGATTCATATACAAATGTCTCGTCCTCTCTATGCTTGAGATATAGTGTAGACAGAGTGCACAATTCACCTGGAGCCATTAGCCTCCTCATTACTGTGTGACACCTCGGCCCTCCTGTCCCTCCATAATACAAGCGCGACCTGGCCTTTCTATTGTGCCTCCTTCACTAATGTCATCCTGGTCACAATTGGAACTCATGGACTGGCGTCGCTCTGCAGTGCGGACAGCGGGCCAGGTTGAGGGGGCGGAGAACAGAGGTTAGGAACTAAGCCAAGCCATTGGGCCACAGCATGTTAACCTGTCAGCCTGTTTTTCTGCCTGAGCGGCCATGCCTCATTAAACCTAATAGAGGCTGTCAGTGTCAGTCTCTGCAGCCAGCTGATTTGTACCGAGCAGAGTTGGCAAAGAACAAGAAGAAAGGTGAGAGTGAGAGTGGAGTTGAAAAATTGATCACAGAGAAATCAGCCTGGAAATGAATGCTAGAGATGTAGTCTGAGGTGACCAGACTTCAGCTGGTAAGATCTAAAATGGTACAACAACAAAAGGAAAAAGATAAAAAAGTGTTTATACCAGGAGTACAGAGGAAATACATTACAAAAACTACATTCTGTTTTATGTCTGAAGCTAATATATGGAGTGTAGTGTACACCTATTGCAGCCATGTGTCCAAAGATGAGGCTGTCCCTCCGGTTAGCAGTGATGCTAACCTGTAATTTAATGCAATTTAATCTAAAACCTACTGACACTGTTCCCAACACTGACCTTTACCATCTGGGAACAACTATTTGTTATTACATGAGTGGTGTCTTCAAAGAGGAAGTTACAAACATCTTGTGAACTGTTGCTCGCCCTTTGAGAGAAATCAAAAGCAAGACAGGTAGATCAGGCTCAAAGTTTCTCTGTATTAAATGAATAGACCCTTTATGGCCATTAAAGGGACATTTCTGTGCAAAATAAGTAATAAAATGATTCACAGTGCTGGGACAAAAAAGAGCATAAAAAACACTTGTGCAACTATTTGTTATTCCTTTCTCCGTGTCCTTTGCCGCCCATAGCTATTAATTGTCTTGATTTACAATAACATTGAACATTTCCCATTTATGTGAATGGCTGATTCATGAGTCAATACATAGGACCTAAAGTGTGGCTACAAAAAGAGCTAAACACCACTATTGTGTGACTGAGGTATGAATTAATAACGAAATGAGTCCACGTATTGCATTTTGAAAAGGAACAAAATAACTCTGAGTCAGACTTTTATTGAACCTTTGAGAAAACGGCGCTGCTGGTAGTCGACTGGATGTTGCTGCTGCCACATGAACAGAACACTGTCTCACCGTTAGTCATGCTAGTCATTCCAAGACTAACTCGTCTGTGCCTTACCGTTTACCCAGTGTCCTCCATCTGTCCTGTTTTGACTGGCGTTAGGTATGAGCGTGTGACTGATGACCAGAAGGAGCAGGCCACGGAGAGGGCGGAAGGAGGCTGTGTGCCCCAGTACCAGAGCACCACTCTGCGGGTTCTTACTCACTTTGTGGCAGAGGCAGACATCAGAGGAGCAGACGAGGATGGCCCGGGACAGCCACGCTTCCTGCTCGGCTCCGACTGGCAGGTGGAAGTCACGCAGCACGTCAAGGACTTCCTGAGAGTGGACGAGCCCAGTGTGGTCCTGCTGACGGAAGGACAGATCCTCATTGGGATGAACGCTGGTACTACCAAAGTCAAGGTAAAAACATAGATAATTGGTCTCCTCCGTGAAGTTAGTCAAGTGGACTTTGAAAAATGTTATTGGCGAGACAAAAACAGTTATACAAAGGCAGGCGTAATTTGAAACTGCACGCCACTGTTGCATTGGCGAGAGAGACACTAACAAAGGCAGCTATCGATCGCAGTCTGCTACAAACACTTAGGCCAATCATGGACTGACACAGCGACATGCCTTCTTACCGTACTCTCCAATAAAAGTCTCGAGCTTCCCCTCTCTTCATGACTCTGACACAACAGAGAATTCTGTTTATCCCTGCCACCCACTCATCTCTAGAGCCACGTGCACTCTCCCGCTGCCGATAAACGTAAATTTGGCTTTTACAAGACAGAGCTACACGCTGTTAAAGTAATGGCCCGGAATCATAATCTCAGTTTATAGTGGAAGGAGTGTGTGCAGTCCAGTGCTGACTGAGATTCTGTGTTTATAGAGTGCCGTTAGCAGTGTCGCTGGTCAGATCAAGGGTAGTACATCAGAGCCTGGCTTTGCAGGATTTGGAAACGGGATAAATGTTCTAATTCTCACAGATTTTCAGGTTGAGACAGTGGTGTTTGATGGGGTTTTAAATTTATTTTATTTTTTTCCTCAATGTTGATGATTAGAAATATTGAGAAATAAGTCATAAGCTTCTGCTCAACAATATGTATATAATATAACAAGGAGCCTTGACATTTATGTTGTATTCCTTATTGTCACTTCAGTCCTGACCAAGGGTCAGGGAGTCTCTGAATGAAAGCAATCTGCAGGTTAATAGCACTAATTGTAGTGTGTTTAATGATTTGACTATTTAATCTGATAATGTCAGTGTTGTTTTCAAGCCTCGTGTTATTCCCTTAAGTTGAAAGGTTAAACGATGGGGTGAATCACAAAACAGTTTAAAGAGAGCATTCATTTGTGAAAGGTTTGCAAATAGATTAGCCAAGCAGGGTTACTACCAATTTGTTTCTACTAATTAACTGACATATTTGTCTTACCAATTAACAGACCTTGGTCAAGGCACTGACAATTATCTTGCAATGAAAAATACAGTGCCCACTCCTTGACTTGAATCAGCAAACTTTTACATCGGGGATAAATACTCAATAAACCACTTTTAAAGGAACAGGCCACCGTTTTTGCATACTGAGATATGTTCTTACCTGAGCTTAGACGAGTTGATGCGTAATTGTCTGGTCTTTACACATGCGATTAGTGACGCAAAAACACATGTTAGCATTTAGCCTCTCCTCCTCTCCTCTATGGACCCAAACTGGGTACAAGGCTCTTCCACGTTTTCTCTAATGAAATACGGTTATGTGAGCGTTTACACGATCCAAGTATAGTCACACAAAAATAAACATGTCGATTTTCTAAGTGGATAAAAAGGGGAACTATATTGTAAGGCTTAATAACACCTTTGGAGCACTTCGACGTCCGTGCCGTAAAGTCGAAGTGCTCCTAGGGTGTTATTACCTTAGATTGTAGAAAAGGAAGTAGCCCTTATATCTCCATGCAAGTATTTTGGCAGCCAGTACAAACCTGCATTACAGGATCCCACCCTTGTATGTTCCTGAAAAACATCCATGTTGTGTTAGTGCTTCAGGGAAATGTGCGTAGTCTCGTAGCATATGCCCAGAGACATGGACAGGAATCATGTCAGTGGACTCTGACAGCTCAGAATAGACGGGGGCAGACTGGGGGAGCTTTAATTGCCCTCTGGAGGTGGGCTGAAGCACCTGTAAACTGGGGAGAGAGGGACTGCTATAGCTGCACGTCCACTCCAAGCATCTCCCCACGCACTGGATATGAAGCTCGCAGTCTCGGTAATAGGGTTGAGGTGAGACATGACACTTTTGGAAATTGGACAAAGGACTGGGGTCAGGAGAGGGGATCTGACTGCTCTCGATAAATCAAAAGAGAGAAACGTATGACATTTCAGAAAAGGGAAAGGCCAGTGGAGAGAGAAAGCAGGGTGTGAAGAATCAGAGACACGTGAGAGCAGAACCAGAACACTATGTGTGGACTTATTAGTTCATCTCGGGCGCCTGTGATGTGTGGAAGGAAGTATTTTTTTCAATTTTCATAAATGACTCATTCAATTTAAGGAAACAAACAAAGGAACAATAGTGATTTTGGTTTACTCTCCTGTAACTTATATAAAATGTTTGTTTTGGGACTTACTCATGCTTTGTAGAATCCCTTTGTTCTCACAGTAAATTAGAAGTCCTTCTCTGTATAGCATGGCCTTACTAGTCCACATGAGAAAACATTACCTGTTTTGGGGCTTTATTAAGTGCATGTTTAAACCTAATAGTTTACCAGCACTCCTCAATGTTATTTAATGTTTTCTAAACATGGTAAACTATTCAGATGGAAGACTTTCTCCAGCAGCAGAGAGGAGGTGGATATGTTTGTGTAGCGGTAGTTTCTGCCATTGTCTGGTCTTGGTGTGGGCTCAGGCTCACTGTGATGAACAAACAGAATGTGCAATGATGATTACATTATATCCACTGGTTTCACCCAAATGAAACAAACTTAATGCCCACTTCTTCCATGAGGAGAACACCTCTTTGTTTTGCATATCAAGAACGTAACGTCACACTTCACTGCATAGTAATGTAATGGTCATAGAAATGAATAGTATGTTAATGGGAATGACTTGCTTACTGAAGTGATGAGGGATAAATATGTGCTCAGTTAGATTTATCGGCAATTCTACCACATTTAAAGCGCGTAATCAAAACAGCTTTGGTCTATGTAAACTATGTAAACTCTCAGGTGTACTGCAATGGAGGCAAAGTTGTTTTTTCATGCTGCACAGTGGGCTACAGATGACTGAAATCAGAATCGGAATTTATTGTCATTTTCACAGGTCCAAAAACAGTATAAATCCCAAATATACAGTATATATATAAATATGTACACATCTAAAAAAGCAGCAGCGGCTCAAGAACAAACACATGTAGAGACTCCGCTGTGCTGTGGATCTCCCTCTGGTCTCTGTTTATCGCGGCCCTGTTTCCAAGAAAAGACTATACTTACATGCAATTCAATCAAATCAAGTTGTTTTTGAAGCGCTCACAGGGAGGTGCCAATATTACTGATTTATAAATAGGAACAATTTGCGACCAGAAATGACACAGACGTCAAACAATGAAACTGGCAAACAAATAATAATAATACAGCCTTCATACAGGTTAAGACTGCAGGTTATGAATACGCATCTTACTGTGAAATAAAGTACAACGCCGAGGGAGCGGTGTGTGTTTTGTTTCCAAGAGTAATTACCATATAGTTACCATAATTAGTTCCATCCCGTTACCGCGCCACTACCGAGCTGTACGCTAAACGCGACTGAACATTTAACTTGCTTCTAGAGGCATTGGGTTATATTTAAAGAATCAAGCATGGCTGTGTGGGAGGAAAAAAGATAAAAGAGGAAGACCAAAGGGAGGAATAGAGGGAGAGCGCTGTACAAATGAGGCGGTGATGGGGGCTGACAGTTGATTATGGCTGGTAAATGTGGCCATGTGGGGGAGGCTGCAGGACAGACTGTGGGCCTAATTGGAACGGAAAGGAGGGATTCTCTGCTCACAACAGAGGCACAACCATGTACGTGTTCACACCTCTGGCACTTTAGGGGAGAGCAACTTTGCATGTTTGTTCAGAGGAAAGCGCGTTCAGTTTAGTTTGATGCAATGAAAACGCGCAACAGAGGTAAAGCGAAGTTTGTCGTTTCCTGCCAAAAAACATTTTCAGAAGATGGGTGGACAGGGCAGGGATGAAACATTTCCCGATCGGTCGCAGGTGAACGTGATCTCAGTTGGATCCAACAGAAGAAGTAAAAAGCTTAAAGTGCTAATTAGATGGATAACAGTTGCAAGTTCATTAGTTTCATAATTATCATTTTTAGTTCAGTGAAGCAACAGTTTTAATGAAGACATGTTGGGCAGAAAAGTTATTTTTATTTGAATTTTGAAAGGGACTAGACCAGGGGTGTCAAACATACGGCCCACGAGTATGTCAAAAAAAAAAAGCAAGTCTTGAACCCATTCCTGTGCGGAGCTATGAATTTTTAAAGAATAACCAGAATGCTCATTCTAGCCACTAGGGGGCATTAATTTTAAAAAAGGATAGAGTTCCACACGTGTCCAGCAGAGGGCACTGACATAATAAGAGCTCAGGATATGAACAACGCATTATGTAGCCATGTGGTAAATGGACAGTCTGCCCCAGGGCGGCTGTGGCTTCAATAACAGTTTACCACCACCAAGTGAATGAATAATGACTACTGCACTTTCAGGAACTTGTGACACAGGCTTGTAAAGTGCAATACAAGTGTAAGCCGTTGTCATTAATGAAGCTACAGTCAAGTTGGGGCTTTGATCAAATCACAGCTTATTATTATTCATGTATTGGAAACATTTTCTCTATTATATGTGGCCCGCGACCCGCCGTGGGAGCTGAATTTCGGCCCGCGACCTAAAATGAGTTTGACATCCCTGGACTAGACGGACGGTTTAAAAATTTTAAAATTAAGTATTTTCCTCCCCCTGCTTGCTCCAGCCATGTCCTAATGTGCAGAATGAGCCCAAACCTATTCACCACAACTGCCTCTAAAATCCTAAACCAAAATATCACAAGTTATATTTAGTCTGGGGACAAGCAATTCATTTTCTCGTTGGAGAGGTGTGGTTTACGATTTGCCATAGCCGTATATTGGGCGCTACGAATGTCTATCATATGTCTTAATTGTATCCGATGTCATGTTGAATCTGTAAATAAACTTTTTTTTTAATCTATAAACAAACTATAAGCTTCAGTATGTCAAATAGCGCGTCATCGTCTTGCCGTCCGTCCTCGTTCCGTGATTGGTCCCCAAATCCATGCAAAGATTTTGGTCATGGTCCCCAGGCGGCTGTGCAGTTCCAAATGATTCGAGCAGCATGGGGACTCCCAGGCTACTAAAATACTGCAGGAGCTTGATATAGAAACTGCAGTTACGCTTCAGACCTGAGATGGCAGTAGACATAAAAATGACAACTTCCTTCTGGTCCCTTTAAGCTGATGACAGGAAGTGACATAGATAAGGGTAACATTTTAACAGTTTAAATTTTGCCTTCATCTATGTCACTTCCTGTCAGTGTCCAATAAGGAAGTGAAACTACAAACATCCAAAAAATGGCCAAACAAAAACAAAAAAAAACTTGCAAAAACAATGTAACTAATGTGTCATATGCACTTTAAAGCAGTACAAAGTAACTTGTTAACCTTAATAAATCTGCAATCTTGGCCCGTCTGCTGAGGGATCCTTCGGCCCTGGGTCTCTATAGCCTGTCCGTCCATGGGAGTGGATCTCTCCGTCTGTGGTTCTCCCCAAGGTTTCTCTTTTCTCCTGCCGGGTTTTTGAGTTTTTCCTTGCTGTGCTAGAGAGTCTAAGGACAGGGGACACCCACGCCGCTCGTCGCTACCTCCTATTGGACATTATATTTGCCTGGATTCACCTTTTAATTAACTTTTAATTGTCATATTTATTGCTCTGTTTTATTGCCTTAATGTTTGGTGCAGCCCTGTGAGGCGACTTCTGTTGTGATATTGAGCTATACAAAACCATTAAACTTGAAACTTTTCATAGTCCCTCTGGGGTATTACAAGTATTGATGGGATGATTAGTGGGTCTTTCATCCCCCCCCGGTGTCTCTGGCCAGAAAACCACACTTGCAGCTTTCATGCACTGGGTAGGAATCACCAATACACACTAATGGAATCACGAAGAAGAAGCTAACAGGCTATCGGGAAAAGCTAACTGCGGGCTAGCACCACTTAAACAGTATTTACAGCCAAGTTTGAGTGAAAAAAAAATATCTCCATTGTGTAATTTGATGTACAATGTCCCTCTCCCCATTTGTCTTTTCTGCTACGACACCTGCAGTGGCGCTTGGGGCCTCTAGGGGCATGACTTACTGAGTACTGCTTTAAAGGCAACATAAAGGCAGGATTGTTATTCAGGCTGTTGATAACTAACTATTTTTTACACAAATGCACACGCTTAATGTCACAAAATAATGCTGCCTGTCCCTAAACGCTCTTAACATATCGTTTGCAGAGCATTAAGCGCTCCATTGGGCTTCACACTGACATTATGTGATTGGATGACATTATTTACTCTGCTCTGTCATTAATGTTTGTGAAGGCTCTCATTCATCCATTCATCCATCCTATTATTAATGCACTTTAACAGGAAACACTGATGTCTTTATTTCATCATTCCAAAGCTAATTGGAGCTGTAATCTGTGTCTAGTTCACTCTCTCTCTCTCTTGGGACAAAGTGTGTTTGAGATGTGCTGGGTTTAGAAGCAACGCCTCATCAGGCACAGCACCAACAGAGTAAACATCAGGGGTACAGCTGACTGTTCACTGACTCGGTGCGTCCATTTTATATCACTTGAGACGACCACCACTACCAAAAATGGCCTACAGTGCCCCATAACATAACATGGGTAGGCAAATTCTTACTTGGCCCCAACTTTTGTAAAACTGAAGCTAGTAATTACAAGGTGATAGTAATGAAACTCACATACGTATTTTCAGATGTTGTTTTCGCCGTGATTGCAGGTGCTGTCCCCTCTGACGTCGCGGGTCCTGGGTGAGAGGAGTGTCCGGGTGGTCGATGATAAAGTCAGTGTGACAGAGCTGGGGGTGCAGCTGGTGTCTGGGCTATCGCTGTCTCTGCAGCTCAGCCCGGGCAGCAACAGAGCCATCGTCGCGACGGCCACCACAGAGGAGGTCATCCAGTCACTCAAACAGGTACCACCGCCATGTTTGTTTGTGTGTTTCCGAATTAGATTGTGCATATTAGTTGTATATTTAACATTTCAGCCAACAAAATCAGCTTAATTATATCCCATATTCTGTATTCTTCAGTAGAAATATAATCACTGCTCAGGTCACTCACTTGCCATCCACATCACTGCAATGACCGATTGTTGGAATTCAAGGTTATTAGGAGTCTTGTGATAATCATTGTAATTTCTCCTTCTGTGGTGATTTGAATGTGAGAAGCATTTTTCTCGATTTGCATAACTAACACTGAGCGGTTCTGTTCCCGTTCATTACAATTGCAAATTAAGGGGGTTCCTCTCTCTCCCCTAAGAGAAAAGAATGAACTTATAGTCATTCTATTCATCCGATTGTTTCTATAAGGCATTCGGCTGCAATTAAGACGCTCTCTCCTCCACCATGTCACATACTCCCATGCATTAGGAAAAAAATTGCAAATTACAAAGCTATTTTGGGCATCATTTGCAAACGGGGTGAGGGTTGTTGTGCTCAATTCCGCTTCTGTGCATGTGTTTCAGGAGTCATTCATCAGTGCTTGGCTACATTTCAGTGACGGCTCCATGACTCCTCTGGACAACTACAACTCTGCACACTTTACCCTGTCAGCCACCTCTCTGGATGAGAAGGTGGTGACAGTACAACAAACAAACGTCTGGAAGTGGCCCAGCATTGTAGCCAAAGGAGAAGGTCAGGGTTTTCTGGTCCGCGTTGAGATGAGCCTGTCTAAGCAGTGCCAGAAGGGAAAGCGAAGTACAATCCTGGGGACAGGCATGGCTAATATTCAGGTGAGGCTGGGCCTGTCTGAGGAGTACAGACAGCCTGGGGAGCGGCGGACAAGGCTGGAGCCACCTTATTACGGAGGCTCCATCTCTGACTTGGAAACTGGGTTAATCAACCGTGGAACTACAACCATCAGGGGCCAGGCCCCTGAGAGGCCTAATGGGGGCCGCCTGTCAGCTGACAGTGGAGCCAGGGTCCCCAGCGAGTTCTCTGAGTATTCAGACCAGGCAGAGCAACCCCATAGCCACAGCACTGACCACTTACTGCCGTCACGTACTAGAGGCCTTACAGACTTGGAGATTGGCATGTATGCTCTGCTCGGAGTGTTCTGCCTGGCCATCATGGTATTTCTCATAAACTGTATCTCATACGCTTATAAATATCGCAGCAAACACCTGTCCATTGAGTCGCCTGAGGCCATGTCACATGCCCATGACTGGGTTTGGCTGGGCCAGGAGGAGGGCCTGTGTCTGCAGCAGGATGAACTGTGCGGGGCCCTGGAGGAGGGAAGCCAGCTCCTAAACGGGGGTCTACAACGCAGTGCCAGTGCAGGAGTCTGCAGCTCCAGTGGGAAGGATCATAAGAGTGAGTCCATTAACTCACCCACAACAAAGAGAAAAAGAGTCAAATTTACAACCTTTTCCAATGTCAAGGCCAGCAACGGCTGCCCTGTGCTCAGCCCATTAGCTCTGGTGCAGACCAGTGAGATCAAGTGGGTGTGCCCGGACATTGAGCTTGGGGACTCCAAGGATCTTAGGAACTACATGGAGAGGCTGAATGAGAATGCAATCAAGAACGATGCATAGGGAGTATGGTGAATTTGAAACTGAACAAAAGAGAAGCTCACCTGATTGCCTTCAGAATACACAGGAGGAGGTTTCAGACATTTCAGAGGCAGGCAACTCACAGTGAACAGACGTACAGACAAATAGTACCTGCACCGCCAGACACTCAGTTTGTACCTCAGCCTGTACCTTGCAGAAAATACAGACTTTCACCTGGGATGATCTGCCACGTCATCAGTGCATTGTTAAAAAACTTTATATTGATGCTTAAATTAAAGTATGCTCTTACTGTTCATTCTTAAATTGACTCTTTTAATCAATGTACTGCTTTTTTCAAACCATTGTTTTACTGATGTGTCTGTTGCTTTTACTAAAACCTGTGGTTAGAATCCAGTTCAGGTTTAGGTCAGGATGAGTTCAAATTTAGCACACTCTGTTTTGTCTTTCTGACAGTTCAAATGGCCACTCCAAACCCAGTGTTCCCATCTCGATAATACTGGACCTACAGGAGATATTTTTATTGCTATTGTATATAAATGAGGTTTAGTTTAACAGTGTTGTGTAAAGATGAATTTTGTAAAGTGTTGTTGTTTCTTTTTAATTGTATTTTATTTCTCATCTAGAATCTATGCTTGAGGCATTTGTGCCATGTCTGGATTGCATCTACATGTAACAATTATTATCTCTGAAGACTTTATATGTTGCCATTGTTTTTATGATCATGCTTTATGTTGGTTTTGTTGCCTGTAGAATTTTGTTTTATTCTGAATGTTTATATTTTTACCGTGTTTAATTTATTTAATTGTTTTAATTGTTTGATTTGTTGTTGTTTTTAGGCTTGAACACAAACATACTGAAAACCATTAACAGACAATCATGTTCCACATGCTCATTGACACAAGTGCTAGTGTTTTGGATTACAGTGTAAATCTCCAAATCCGACCGGTGACTGGGTCATAAAAGATGATCAGGCCCCTGTTTCAAAGTTGACTTTTTAAACTGTGTTCTAAGTTTGTTTTTCCTGCTTTGAAACCTGGCTGCTGGACTAATTAAAACAGAGTGACTATTCTTCACCATCTTGCTCTTTTTTTTTGTGGGGGGGGTCATTTATTACATGCTCTGCCCCACAGGTGACACTTTTAACTTTGATTTAATTTAGAGCCTGTTAAATGTTGTTCGCTTTAGTTACTTGGGGCTTGTGTTTTTTGTGTATTGCGTACAAATGAATCATAATTTATTCCCAGTCTGGTAAACCTAATGTTTGAAGAGGCAGCATTTGCTGAAGTGGACATGTCATGCATAATGGGTGAAAAACTTATTTTGTGTATGTGTGTGTAGGCTCTCACTCTGCCTGTCACCCAAAAGGCTTCATCAGCAACACTAAGGCCGTTTTCACACAGGCTCTAGTTAGGTCAACCTAAAATGTCTCTCGACCTCAGAGAGGCACTTTTGGGTCAGTGTCAATCCAACCGCAGCACTTTAACAGCTCCGAGTCCAACTGAAACAGGTGATCTCGGAGCAGCTTCACTCAGAGAGTACATTACACACCATACTTTACACAAACAGCTGACAAATAGCTCCTACACTAAGGTGTCCAGCTCACACACGGATTAGACAAAGACCACAGGGAGGTGTTAAGTTGGCCCTCCCCTCTATCAAAGGCTACTCTCAACCTGTTGTTCTCAGTCTCAACGACCCAATACCCTCACCTGAGTTTCGGTCTGACCAACCTAGCTTTCTAGCTCAGTCCTCAACCATTTTTTTTTTTAAATCAGAGGCTAATGTCCCTGTTTCCCACAGTGTGACCCGGGCAGGGGTCATTAACTGTTAATAATGGGGGTCATGGCTCCAAAACATTGAGAACCACTGCTCCAGCTCATCAACGCTGGATACCTGCTCTGTGGGATTTCAACAGGACCAGACCAGTTCAGTTCACTTGAGTAAAGTGGTCGTTATGGGAGTGGCCAAGGACATTTATATTGATGTGGCAACAACCACAGCCTGATATCACTGAGCTTTAGTCCTGCATCAAAACACCTTTGTATATGGCCATTAGGTGGGGCAGAGCGCTCGACTCACAATTATTCTGTATTATTCCTTTTACATTGAACAACAATAGGAAAAATCACATGTTTTTCTAAACTAATTTATAAAATAGACTTTAATATAGCCTGCCCATCTCTGATCGGCCTCTAGGCTCAATTCATACCGAAGCAAAAGTAAAAATCAGCTGTGCCATGTGTACACATGTTCACTTTCACTTTAGACAGTCAGGCCAAAGAAGCAGCAGCGGAAAGGTCTTGGAATTTTGCATTTGCGACTCTCCCTGGATCATTAATGTTGTAGCCATTGGAATAAGCTTTTACCTCGACCTGGAAACACAGCAAGAATTGGATCTATTGTTATATCATTTGTCAGCACCTTTCGGGTGTGCTCCTGATCATCTTCGGGTTTTAAACTATAAGCAATTAACGCATGTGGACTTTATTTGGATGCAGCTGTTTCTTCCACGCCTACACCAGGCCCACTCAGTCATTATTTTATTTCTTTACTTGAGTGGTTTTCAAGCGCCTGTAGCACAGTTATTGAGAGAAAAAAAGAAAGAAAACACAACAATGACCAAAATTAGTAGGCGTATTATTTTAAGTGCGTCCAAAATAAAAGAGGGAGATATGAGGACTCACTCCTGTCATTTAGGCAATGAAAGAATGTTTGGGAAAACTGTTGTGCAAATCAAACTTGAAAACTTGAGCAGTAGATTACTGATATAAATATGAGAAAATATATAGATTTTTAAAAAATAGTTTCATATCAAAATCAGATGTAGGCTCTGAGTAGAGATGGCCATAATTGCCCATATTTTCTGCGAACAAGTTTAGCTTGCAAACCGCTTCAGACCCCATGGCTGAAGTGGTCTGGGACTGGAGCCGTTCCGGTCTGGTCCTGTCGAAATGGGGCTTTTGGGAGCGGACCGGTTCACTTTTGGCTGTCGAAACACCCTCAAACCGCACAGGTCCGTTCCCCTTATGGGCTGAGATTCAGTGTCATTAACATTACAGAGAACTCCGGGCTTAACTTGTGTACCACAGCTACACAAAATAAAGAAGTGACTGGACTGATTAGGATTTTGTAGGGAATGACTCGCTGTAAAACAGAGAGAAGAAGCTTTCACATTCAGATAGCGGCCGGTTAGCAAACTTATTGCGGTGTGAGCACACTTTGGCCCTCATTTATCACCATTGTGCACCAAAGTGGTGTATATGTTGGTGTATTTGCGATATACGCCAGAGGGCGCATGTGCTTACCGCTCAGATCCTGCCACACGCACAAGCAGCTGATGATAAATGCGGCGGCAAAAACCAGCGTCAAAAACGCCCAAAAATGTCATCCACAGGTTTTACGTTATGAACACACGAAACACGACAAAAACGACAAATAGCCTATTATGTTTTTTTGCGCGTTAGGATGGAATCTTTCAGTAACCCACTATAGCCAATCCAAGAACACATTTACTACAACATTTATTAATTATTATTATTAATAATAATAATAATAATAATAATAATAATAATAATAATAATAATAAGTTATCTTTATGGAATAAGCTGTAGGCCTAAATATATGTAGGCCTATATATTCTCTGAACCAGCAAAACATTGCTGTGTCCATGGACTCAGTGCTAGAGCTGGGCAGGAGCAGCCGACCAGAACCTAACAAACCCGTCCAGACCGAAGACCGTCCTGCTCCGGAACATGCTTCGATCATTCCCCTGAGGAGAGGAGAGCGCGCGGTCAGCAGACCCTGTTGCCGCCACTCAAACTGGGACTTTACGAATCCGTCCGACCAAAGAAAGCTGTGCTGTCTAAGGATTTGTTGTTGTTGAATCAAAGTCTGTCCTAAATGTTAACACTGTAGCCTTGTTTTATGTTTAAATCACCAATGAGGTTTATATGCAATGTGGCAATGCAATTCAAGTTTGATCAATGAGGGCCACTTTGAGTGCAGAACTGGTCAGAACAGGTCTGGTGATTCTTTAATGTGAATGAAAAGTTATGTATCCCTATGATGCAGTAAAATCCAGGAAACACAGTTCACTTCAGCAAATATAAAAATGTAGCCGAAGTGCTTTATTTGTCATTGTACAATTGCGTAAATCGGATATATCAAATCAGACAAATCACCTTTTCTTTTTTTTACCCTGAATTCTGATAGGCCCTTGACTATGGTCGGCCCCTGGGCTCCAGCCCCTGCTAGCCCATTGGTTAAGGTGGCTCTGCTTGGAGGTGGGGAAACCGGAGTACTGCCTTCAGTGCTCTCTGAAAACGATGATGTAGCGCCTTATGGGTTTGTTCCTGTTTCAGAGCGTGGTGTCCCTCACTGTTCAGCTCCTCTACCACTTCTTTCCTCTCTCCTCCTGCGCAGCTCCCTCTGCCCCCGCCTCTACTCGCTCCTTTTCATTTTCATCTTTGTCCTCCTCCTCCCCGGCTCTGATGCCATTCTTCACCCGAGGGTCACCTGCAAAACTCCACTTTACAGTTGAGCCAGGTCTCAGTGAATGTAAAAACACTTTCAACATCTTCTGGGACGAGCGTAGCAGACAAGTATAATCAATTTTATTCTCCAGTGAACATTAGCCAGAAAAACAGTGGGGGGTTAGACGACTGGTGTGTCTTAGCTTCAAGTCTTGCCCGGATACCTCCGCATTTTCCCCTTTATTGTTTCCTGTAGCGCCTCTGGTGTTGCCTCCACTGTGCTGCAGGTGTGGGGGGCTCTTGGTGCCTCTTCAGAAGAAGAAATCTGTGGGTCTCAAATGTTTTATGATGAGGGATTAACCTTATAAAATGATTTAAAGGTCAAAAAGTGATTCTTATGTCCATCTTTAATTTATATCTTTAAACCACAGCCAGCAGAATTTGCATCTGAACTGCTTTAATTTCAACTAAAGGGTTACTTACTGTATATATTTTTCATACTTAGAATTTTATTTCAATGCTATGTATAGGCTATTGCTTACAAACATTTCAATGGAATTCCTTCTATTCAGATCTGTAATTGCCAGCACAATCCATATGGTGTTCCACCTTTACCATGAGGTTTAAGACCAATTGTGTCGGTCCATTTCAGGCAATTAGTATCTTCCACAGTCATCGACATGCGCCTCCAAAAGGGCAAGCTATTTAGAGATAACAGACTTCACTCTTATTACATGTTCATGTGGCATTTTCTATGCAATTAATCTTACCCACTTACTGTACGTTTGAATCTATTTTATGTAATTATGGCCTAGTTTGAGGAATCCTTGGGACCCGGAGACAGAGGCCATCTCAGAGGTCTTCTCTGCTATACATGTGAGAAGAAATGTATATATAAGTGAAGCAAAAGAGAAGCAAAACCGTAGATTAAGCTATTTCATTTCATTTCATTTGACCTTTATGTAACCTGTAAATTCCCACTGATATATAAGCTTATCTTTCTCAGGGGAGTATTGGCACCCGAGGGGAACTTACAGTACATGTTTTTTAAAGGGGAAACCGTGCAAGCATGCAAACCAACCTACATGATGCATGTCCAGAAATACATTTGATCCTGAGGGATTTGACAGTGTACAGTTCAGACTTTGTTCTAGCAGTGACATGCAGTCAGGGGCTTTGCAGTGCCTCACCAGTCTTCATGACGTAATGTTTTCTGGGGCGTAAATAATTTTGTGTAATTTTAATCATTTTCATTGTTAAAATTTCCCTAAAAGTTTTATCAGTTGTCGATATTGTGTAAAGGAGGTCCCCACACCAATGGGCCAGCATAGCACATCCATTTGGTCCTCATGGCGGGGGAACTGACATTGCTGCAACAACGAGACAGCATACAGACTGGAGACCTGGTGCAGGAGCAACAACCTCTTCTTAAATCCATCTAAGACAAAGGAGCTGATAGTGGATTTTAGGAAGAACAGCAGCCCACACTCCCCTCTCTACATCATGGGCACAGAAGTCCAGGTAGAGTCCAGCTTCAAGTACCTGGGCCTGCGTTGACTATCACAGCCAGCATTGTAAAGAAGGCCCACCCACGCCTCTTCTTTTTGAGGAAACTAAAAGCCTCCAAGCCCTCACCTCTTTTTACAGGTGTGGGGTAGAGAGCGTGCTGGGGTCCATCACGGTGTGCTATGGTCGCTGTTCAGCCCCGGGACAGGGAGGCACTGCAGCGTGTGGTCAAAGTGGCAGGGAAGATTACTGGATGCACTTTTACACCAATCAGTGACATTTACAACGAGCATTGCAGACGAACCACAAGGATCATGGGGGACCCCTCACATCCCTCCAACCAACTGTTTGTCCCTCTTCCCTCAGGAAGACTCTGAGGAGTATCAAAGCGAGCACTTCTCGCCTACGCTCCAGCTTCGTTCCTACGGCGTGAGATTAGTGAATGAGCCACACTAAATGCCTCTGAACGCCTCTCATGCTGCATTACCTCTATGCCTTTGCATTGTTGAACAGGCCACCGTTTTCACATACTGAGATATGTTCTTGCCTTAGCTTATACGAGTTCATGTGTACCTGTCTGGTCTTTGTGCGTGCGCTCAGTCACGCAAATGTTGTTAGCATTTAGCCTCTCCGAGCAGAGGTATAGCTCCAAACTGGGGTGAAGTTAGAAGCTATGTTTTCCATATTTAAATACAGGTACTTGAAACGTTACATGATTCAAGTCTAGTTACACAAAATTAAACATGTCGATTTTCTAAGCGGATAAAAAGGGGAACTATATTGTGAGGCATAAAAACACCTGGAGTGCTTCGACATCCATGCAGTAATATCGTCAAATGTCAAATGTTAATTATTCTTGTGATTTTGATGAAGATCCATCCATCCATCCATTTTCTTCCACTTTTCCATCTTCTGGTCGTAGAGGCAGCTGCCGGAGCCGCCCGCTTTAGATTGATTAAAGCGGCATAATGTATTTAATCAGACAGTTTTTTTCCAGTGTATAACCCACTAACGTATCCCGCAGCTTACATATTTCAGATCCTGGGTCGTGATTGTCTTATCCTCCCTCGTGTCCACAGCCGCACCAATCTGTCTCAGCTGTCTGCCACAAACTTGCACATGTTGGTGCTTATATGAGGTGCAAGTTGCCACTCACTGTCACTAAAATCTTTTGGCTGGCAGTACTGACCCTAACTGACAGCTCTTGTCACATATAATTTTGCAGGCCCTTACGCTCACATCCCATATACACTTATTGCCCGCCCAAAAAATTACCTGCTGTTGCTATGCCAACCATCCCCAGTACCAATTATGATGGCGGTGTCACCTATCAACATACACTCCCAGTCTATACTCTACAGACCGGGACTAAGAAGTGACAAAATGTCAGGTAAAAAAAGCTCGTTTTGAACATGGTCGGGTTGTTGAGCTGCTTAAGCAGGGCCTCTCGCAGCTGAGGTGGGACGCAGTAAGACAGTCATTTTGAATGTCTTCAAAGATCCTCAGGGTTATGGAACGAAAATGTCAAGTGGGAGACCCAAAAAATGTCACCAGCACTGAGCCAGAGGATCTGATTGGCTGTGGATTCTCCAACTAAACTATGATCTGTCTCAACTAAGATGCACCAGTTATGTGTTTTAACAGACAAAGGTATCCTACTGGGAACTGGTAAAACAAAATGCAACTGAATTATGAATTAACTTAAAGATTGTACAAATATATATATATATATATATATATATTTTTTTTTATGTGATGTTGTTTTTTGTGTGTTTTTACTGATTGATTTTCAATGAGCCGTGCTGAAAGACACATTTTTGCTCTCTGGAACAGACAATAAAGTTATATTCTATTCTATTATATGTTAGAACTGCAATAATAAGTACAACGCTAATAAAGTTGTTTTACCTGCAAGGAAAGCAGGGAGGACATAGCTTTTAGGTCGATGGACCCGCGACACAAGGGGCACGAACACTGCCAAAACAGTAGAGTATTAAGTAACTGTTTGGGGAAACTAGCACAGCTGGTAGCGGCAGCCCGTATCTCCAAGCCGCACATCCCCAAGGTCAAAGTGGGAAACACCTCCAAAGGTGGTAGAGAATGACCGAGCCAAGATCCTGTGGGACTTCCAGATACAGATGGACAGAGTGGTAATGGCCAACCGGACATTGTGGTGGTGGACAAAGAGCAGAGGAAAGCCTTTGTGCTCGACATAGCAATACCAAGCGACTTCAACATCAGGAAAAAGGAACATGAGAAACTAGAGAAATACCAGGAGGAAGAGCTGGAAAAGACCTGGAGGGTGAAGGCATCAGTGGTGCCCGTGGTCATTGGGGCACTTGGGGCAGTGACCCCCAAACTGGAGGAGTGGCTCCAGTAAATCCCAGGAAATACATCAGACATCTCGGTCCAGAAAAGTGCAGTTTTAGAAACAGCAAAGATACTGCGCAGAACCCTCAAGCTCCCAGGCCGACGGTAAAAAGAGACCACCCGCGGAGGCGAGGAAGAAGTTTGTAAAGTTTATATATATATATATATATATATATATATACAGTGCCTCTCGTAAGTATTCATACACCTTGGACTTTTGCACATTTTGTCATGTTTACAACCCTAAACATAAAGATTTTATTTAGATTTTTTTACTGAACGTTCCCACACAAGTAACAGACAACTGTGAAGTAAAAGCAAAATAATACATGATTCTGTTATTTTTCAAAAAATAGAAAAGTGAAAAGTGGGGCTTGCATAAGTATTCATACAGCATTTTCTGAGTGCATTAAATTGCCTTTATAACATTCCTAATGACTGCAGAATGTTCACACCTTGGCCTAACGGTTAAATAGAGGCCACCTGTGTGTAATCTACTCTCAGTGTAATTTCAGCTGTTCTTTTAGGCCCTCAGAGCTGTGGTCAGAGTGTATCGGACACTAAACAACATCATGAGGGCCAAGGAGCACCAGAGAGGTCAGGGATAAAGCTGTGGAGAAGTTTAAAGCAGCATTAAGTTATACAAAGATTTCCCACGATTTAAACATCTCCCGGAGCACTGTTCAATCCATCATTCAGAAATGGAAAGAGTATAACACCACTGCCAACTTACCAAGACACGGCTGTTCACGTAAACTAACAAACTGAACAAGGAGAGCACTGGTAAGAAATACAACCAAGTGCCCCAAGATAACTCTGGAGGAGCTGTGAAGTCCTGCCGCTGAGCTGGGGGAATCTGTACATGGGACAACTATAAGTCGTATCTACACAAATCTGGCCTTCATGGACGAGTGGAAGAAGGCCATTATTGAAAGGAGGCCATAAGAAATCCCGTTTGAAGTTTGCTAGAAGTCATATGGAGGACACAGCTCCATGTGGAAGAAGGAGCTTTGGTCAGATGAGACAAAAATTTAACTTTTTGGCCCAAATGCAAAACGTTCTGTACGGAGCAAACCTAACACTGCTCATCGTCCTGAGTGCACCATCCCCAGTGTCAAATATGCGGGGGGGAGCATCATGCTGTGGGGCTGCTTTTCCTCAGCAGGGACTGGGGAGATTGTAAGAATAGTTGGGAAGATGGATGGAGCCAAATACAGAGACATTTTGGAGGAAAACCTGCTGGAGTCAGCAAGAGAACTGAGGCTGGGGCGGAGATTCACCTTCCAGCAGGACAATGACCCTAAACACAAAGATAAATCTACAATGGAATGGTTCAATAAAAACATATTAATGTGTTAGAATGGCCCAGTCAAAGTCCTGACCTAAATCCTATTGAAAATCTGTGGAAAGGTCTGAACTGCTGTTCACAAACGCTCTCCTTCTAATGTGACAGAGCTTGAGTTGTTTTGTAAAGAGGAATAGGCTAAAATGTCAGTTTCTACATGTGCAAATCTTGTAGAGTCAAACCCCAAAAGACTTGTGCTGTTATTGCAGCAAAAGGGGGTTCCACAAAGTATTCATGCATGCTGTATGAATACTTATGCAAGCCCCACTTTTCACTTTTCTATTTTTTGAAAATTAACAGAATCATGTATCATTTCTCTTTCACTTCACAGTTGTCTGTTACTTGTGTGTGAACGTTCAGTAAAAAAATAAAAATAAAATCTTTATGTTTAGGGTTGTAAACATGACAAAATGTGCAAAAGTTCAAGGTGTATGAATACTTTCGAGAGGCACTGTATATATATATATATATATATATATATATATATATATATATATATATATATATATAGCAAACTAGGAAAAATAATAATGTTATTCAATCATCAATCATTCATCTCCATTTCCTTGTGGAGCTTGTGGTGGCTGAAACCTGTCAAAGCCACAGTATTTTTGGCCTGATGGTGTGGTTTTACTACACCAACGACAACTGGATATTCAGATAATATCCAGTTGCAGAGTGACCTGACACAAAATAGTCTTTATTTATATACCACCTTTCTGCCTATTGGCACTGAAACTGGTTTTCATCAAGGAACACTCACCCATTCACACTCATTTATGCACCAATGTACACAAACATGGAACCATGGACAAACTCCAAGAATATGTCCTCTGTACTTGACCGCTCTGCCTGTTTTGGTGGAGAACATATAGTACAAACTCCACAGAGAAAATGGCTCTACCTGGTCCATTGTTCAAACCCAGGACCACTCTCACAGTGTATATATATATATATATATATATATTCCTTACAAATCCAGTCCTAGATCGTGCCATTAATTTGCACCACTCTAAGAATAATAGAGCTATTGTTATCATTTGTGCCTACTCTGGCACACCTCGGCCGTGTTTGTCACCGGGCCACTGCAGATAAACCCCAGAAAAATGACCCAGCATGCACAGCCTCATACATGAGTGTACATGTTCTCGGGTGATTTATGAGTTTGACGTGTGCAATCAAAGCAGCCCTGAATGTGCCTTTGTTTTCTTTATCCTGCTGAGACCAGAGCACTTTAGTAGGTGAGGCTGTGGGAGACGATGATTATTAGTGACTTGGAACAGGCAACATATTATAGCTTTTTTTACCTAACATAATGACTCTGGAAAGGTAAAAAAAAAAAAAATAATAATAATAATCCTGCTGTGTGCTGTGATGCAGTGATGGCCTCATTCTGCATTAACCCAATCACAGAGCTTGTGTTTGACGTGAGGTGATTTTTGGGGGGTGTTGGTGTGGCCAGGGCCGTGCAGAGGACAAGAGAGCACGCCCTTTTGTCATAATCTAAGACATTTAATGTGCTGAACTGAACAAGAAAGACAAGTTGTCTTTTTTTTTCCAAGTAGCATTTTGCCATTATTTTTTACCATATTTTTGCAAACCAAGTGCTTTGCTCTTTAAACCTTTGAGTTTATTTCATTACATCCTTACTTTGTTTTAGAATTCACATCATTACACAGTAGAGGAAGCTCAAAAGGAGTAGGCTGAAGCAAGGAAGCTTATGTGCACCTACCCCATATTCAGTATTCAATATACGACTTGTGCGTTTCATATATAACACATGCATGCTTTCCCCATAGGGGAAACTCCTGACAGCAAACAATTGACATTATTTTGACATTTGATACAGCGTATTCCCACCTGAGTTTACCAGATAAAGTGCTCAGAATAATCTTTTAATGTGATCTACTGTTTCCATAAGGTAACACACCTATTTGCGTATTGAATTGAAAAGGCAGTGTCAAACGATTCCATATAATGTCGAGAACCGTTGCATCCCTAGCAGACACCTAGTTGCTTGTGAACATATCAAAATCATCAAAATGCATCCCAAACAAGCTAATATGACGTTTGTGAGCGAAATGTCCATGTTCTCAAAGATGCTTCAGTGATGCTCAGTATGAAAGGTCGGACTAGACTGCAGCTCAGAGCGACTCATTGAGGACGTTTCCGGATGTTTTTGCGTTCTCCTCTGGGGAGAATATTGCATTACTGTATTGCTAGCACTGTGTCACACAAGGTCACCAGTGCAGCACATGATGAATGTCTCCACTTGATGACGTCAACATGTTCAAACACTATTTTGACTCACCCTACTGGGAATAAAACAATGAATCAACAAAATGTTATCTGTAATGCCGAATAATGTAATGATATTTGTTTAGACAATCTGAAAAGTCACGTCAAGCTAAAACATTCATGCAGTCTTTTATTGGTGGGTCAAAGAGTTGGTTGGGGACAGAGTTCTGAGTTTTTCCAGGATGAAAGACAAGCAGAGTTTCTTTGTTTTTTTGGAGCCCTTCAATAAATGTTTCTGTTCTACAATTTGCAATGCAGAGATTGTTTGTAAATCTGTCCGGGTGGAGTAATGTTTCTCTATGAATAACATTGTGCATTCTTGTATACATACTGAAGGTCATCAGCGGGACCACATTTCACCACATACAATATCCATGAGCCCAAGAACAGAGTCAAAAGGGGCTTCAATCAAAACAACAACAAAAAAGATCCAAAGAGTCGCTATGATCAAATTTGTGATGACCTGTAAACTTGTCTAGCGTTTTACAAACACAGCTACTGGCCTCGCGGCGAATCCAACCATTTCGCTTTGAATGGAAAGTCCCTGCATGGTGGTCTCATAGTTTGTCAGGGTTGCATCTGTCGGCCCAAACTCCCCACATCCACGCCGCTTCCCTCCTCTTTGTGTTCATTGATGAGCTGATATTCGTGTTTTTTGGGCCCGTGCTTTGCCTCCTCCTGCGGGGGCCGTGTGTTCTGGTCCCTGAAGTGATAATGATGGCTTACTCGCTGCTTGCTTTGTTCTGCAACACAATGGCATGACAAGACCAACAGCACAAGAATTGGTACTAATAACAAAAGTTGAGAGGAAAAAACAGCAGTAGCAGCAAGCTCAAAAGGATGCAGTGGTGGTTGTTAAGCTGTGAGTTTCTGTTCACAGTGGGAATGCATGGCCAGGCAGCTGCAGTTGCTGAAGAAAGTTTATCGTGTCCATGGTGAATAAAAAGGATTTTGTAAATCTTCCTTTCACGCAGCGGCAAATAGACAGAATGTGTACTGACATCGACACTTGGTTCACTTTTAGAGACTGAAATTCAAGAAAAGTAGGAAGACACAGCCATCATAAAAGACCACTGAATGCTCTTTTGAAAAGTTTATCACCAAGTATAAGTGAATAAGTAAGACATATTAATGAAAACACTCAGCATAGGCCTTAAATTCAAGTCGATCACTGGTTAATTACCTCTACAAATTCGCTCAATTTATGGATGGAAAACATGTGGGCACATTTTGTAAAGGTCAGATTGATACTGATGCTGCCGCATGATTTGCTCAGACTCTCGATGGTTTAAAAACTGCAGAAGTCACCACGATTCATTCATCCAGTGGCATAAGCAGTTGATTGTTTCTAGACCTCACTGTGCAATTGAGTGCACTATACTCAGTGATACTTCTGTACAGCCCTACCACTGAGATCAATGAACCAGTAGATTAATATATCATACTAATATGTTGTGTTACAGTGTACAAGTGCTACAGCCCCAGGACTCCAGTCTCCTTCATGTCTGTGTTAGTTTTGTGTTTGTGTTTGTGTGTTGCAGCCACACCTATAAGAGGCCACACCTATAAAAGGCCACACCTCAGAACATTTGGGGCTTTTTGTGTTGTGCCCGTGTCCCTTCGTGCCAGTAATGACATTGTGTCTTTCCAGGAACACTCTTTTTCAGTTCATTAGGCCCTGTCCATACAAGTCAAACTAAGATATTTGATCAATCCAGTGTATCGTCCATACGAGCCCGGCGTTTTGGGGTTTGTAAACGAACATATTCCAAGCTAGGTCCTTCAGTGGAAAGATCTCAAAATGCTGTTTACATGGCGCTGTTGTTACGACGTCTCCGCAACTTTTACTAAAACAATGACATCACAGCAGAGTGGTGTCTGTTATCCATAATCTACTGTTCTTATAATGAGTTTTACTCATGGATCTATGATGGTTTTACTCCGCTCCTCTTTGCTTCTCTTTGCTCCACTGTAGTCCACAAGCCACAGGTGACAAGTAGAAAAACTTGGCTGAGTCAGCTTTTTCTGCTTTACTCCTCCTCGTGACGGCACGGCAGCGCCTTCCCGCTTCACAGCTAGAAGGTCCCGGGTTCGATTCCCACCTGGATGGAGCCTCTCTGTGTGTTCTCCCTGTGTCTGCGTAGGCTTCCTTTGGATACTCCGGTTTAGTTCACCACTTAAAGGGGGGGTATTGTGCAAAATCGACTTTTTCAAGCTTTACATCATGTTATTATGTCATTCCCTCATTAAAACCATGCCTGAAGTGTTGCCTTGGCACATTCACATATTTTTGAGCAATCTGTAAAAACTTTGATGGCAGCCATTTTAGGGATAGCTTTGCTTTTGCAATTTTATACAAGGCAGTTGTTCTAATTTACTGCATTTACAGACCAACAGAAGGTTTCGTCATCATTGTAGTGTGCTATAGACTGGTGCTATGTGATTGAAAAAAGCATAATACCCCCTCTTTAAAACATGTACAATAGGCAAGGATGAATGATGTATGGTGGTGGTCAGAGGGACTGTTGGCGCAGATGTGTGCAGTCGCGACAGCGCTTCTGTCAGTCTCCCCCAAGGGAAACTGAAAGCACAAACCTAGTTTACCACCACCGAGTGTGGAGTGAATGTACAATTGTCTCATGTAAAGCGTTTTGTGACCACATCTGTGAAAGGCGCTATACAAATAAAGATCTTCTTCTTCTGTAGATTGTAAATCCTTGAATCAGCTTCATTTTCATTGTTTACATTCCACAAAGGTTTACTGCTCACGTGCTCCCTCTACATCTTGTTCTATTATCTGTGTTAGCATCACAGCGCCTCACACAGGCCTGGAAGATGAATTGCACCGTTTTCACAGACCTGAGTCGACCCATGGGGACGCACACATTTACTAAGCTGGCTTCGTGCCTACAAAGACAGTTTCTGATCATTTAAGCATTTTGTCTTCGTGTGGAGCCTTAGAGTGTGTCTCGTTTTGTTTGTCGCTTGTTTTTATTTAAGCCTATTGTGATGATTTTTGGAGACATGCTTGTTTAGTTTTAGTAACTTGGTTTTGCTCACTTTTTGGTCTTCGTAGTTTAGATTAACTTTTGTACATTTGTGTATATTGTAAATGGCCTTAGTTTGGTTATGTTAGCTACCCATTGTTGAAATTACACTTTACATTCCTTTTATGAAATTACACCCTTGACATGTAGGTGAATGTGTAACAACGACATACAAGGTACATGTTCCTCCATTCATGAAACTTCATAAATCTGGCACATCTATATGACGGCTGAAACACCTGCAACTACACATTGTACTAATTCTTGTTCCCTGTACCTACACATGGAACTCCCGGGCTTTAATCTAAAGTGTTACCCAACAAGCTTATCCGGCCTCGGTTCATTATATGAGCTGTCCCGTCATCTTTCATCATAGTCCCCTTATGACACCTCACCTCTGTTCTGTCATCTGTAAATACGAACCAGACTGAGACTCCCACACTCTGCACAATAAGGGCAGAGGGATGATATGGGGCGGGAAGCTGATGGGCTGCCCGTTGGGACTGACAAGGGCAAGTGCCTTAGCAGCTTTTGACATTTCCTCAGCTTGCACGCTTTGCAGAGCAATTTTATACGTAAAAAAAAAACAAAAAACACTGTTGGCAGTACACTGAACAAATATCTGAAGGACAGACAGTACGAGAAACCAATGTCAATGGACTTTGTGTGCATATATGAATTCAACATAATGTCAAACATGAACAAATGCTTTTGGATCCACTCTTGAGCTTCATCTGTTGAGACTATTGTGAGTGAGCTTAAGTTACAAAACACAGTTCAGTTTTCACAGTGTCTGCTGAATTCTGTTTCTGTTTAAAACTTGCTAACTCTATGGACTACATCTCTTTAGACATTTTATAAAATGTCTGTTGATTTTGAGAAAATGCTTCTGTGTTCTCTCTATCTGTTTCTAAGGCGCTTTATTTCACAACACACATTGTAAATCAAATGGCAAAAGGCAAGACAGCCTGTATGACCTTTGCACAGAAATCCAAACCCAGATTGGGATGCATTGTTTTCTTCAACATGAAGCGCAGTTAGATTGTGTTTGTCAGGGGAGGCTTGCCCCCTGTGCACTGTCAGCCCATGCACTTCATCTCAGTGTGGCCATTTATCAAATTACACCCTCTTTCTGAAGCTGACAGCACACATTACCAATCCACTAAGGAGGAGGAGAAAGGCTTCTTAGTGTGGGATCCTGTGCACGCATGTCTCGCTGCCCCTCTGTACAAATATTGCCAGTGTAGGTTAGGGCGCTGCAGCTGTGAAAGTGGGGGTGCTGGCTGGTGATGGTGTTTGGGGAGGGGAGCTGTTGCGCTGGAGAGGTCCTGGCAGGCCCATTATCCTGGTGCTGTCAGCCTGTCTGCTCTCCTCTCACATTCAAACATGGATCTGCAGCCCTGGCAAATACTGTCTGCCCCCCTTTTACCTCAGGGGCTGATGCGAAGCACAAACACCTACTGCTCTGGCTTTGCTTTAGCCAATACAAGAAGATAAGTATATCAACGGCAGTCTGTAAAGAAACTAAAGCTGCATAAAAAGATGCACGTTTTTTGTACGTTTATGCCTTTATAAAATGACTTAAGATATATGATGAACTGTGATTTATTAAGTTTATTATTCACTCGGAGTATGAAGGAGGAGTGAAGAGGGAGGTGAGCAATCTCGCTGTCTCGCTGATGGATATATAAAAGGGCAAGTAGTTGTGTCTGTAGTGTCTGACTGAGGGTTTCCTGGACAAGAAGATTATTGAAACTGCTTCTCCCTGGTTACTTAGCGCTATCGGTGTCCCACATGCAGATGGGAAAAGCAAGAATTTCACTTTCAGGGGTAAATTAACTTACCTTGTCCCATATTTGCACTGCAGCTGCGCGTGTATGTATCCATTTATAGTATTTTTGTGTTGAAAATCAAATCAGGTTCCTGGGCCTTTAATCTGACTAGGCCTCAGCGTTTAGATGAAGTCTGTAATTGAGGGCAGAGTGTAAACAGATTACTGTTTCAATTAACCCTTTACAGAGGCCACTTCTCACATTAAGCCTCAGCTCGGAGCCTCCGCAGTCCTGGAATTTGGATGAATGGGCCCAATTCGACTTCTTGAGCAGAAAAGACATTTTCTGGGCCCCGATAAGCTCAATTAAAAGTGTTAAATGTGAGAATAATTCTGGCTGCCATTTTAACCACTGTCTGGGGACGGCAGCAGCAGAGAAATGTCATTTTACTAGTGCAGAGGATAAGAGAGAGATTAAGTGACCCATGGAGACCAAGGAAGCCACCACAGTACTCGACTATGAATCAGGGCCCAAAGTGGCTTAAAATGTAACACTTTTTATATGTGCCGAAGTATTACATCTTTCTTCTACTGTCTAAGTACTGTTACTGATGGCCTTGTGTCTGATGTTATGGCTGGGAAAGGTCAGAGTCACATTTCCTGACGGCACATTGTACTGTAAAATGGTTCTGCAGTGGTTAGTTCATACATCTCCGGAAAGTCCTGGGTTTGATTTCTGGGACTTTCTTCTTTTTTCCCAAGTAAGTTTCCTATGGGTGCTGTGATTTTCCCCACCACTAAATCTTCAACAATAGGGTCTGCGAGTGTAAGACAATGGACGGAATTAGAAAATAACTCAAAAGCAACAATCTGCCACGGCGTGTTTACATCTCAGACTCAGACTTGTGTGTTGAACAGGTTTTACATTCCATGTCCTTCACAAATTGGACTCATCATATTAAAAACGATTTATATATTGATTAGAACAAAAAAAATGCTACTGTTGCACAAACAATAATACAATGTAAAAAGTTCATTTGTGTTGGGTATGGGTATAACAAATATTTTTTGAAAGCAATTCTTGTGAAAGGTCCTATATCTTGCAAAATGTTAAGCTTTTAACCATGTTGATGTCTGTAATGTAATGCCTTGCAGACTGATTTTAATTTATGAAACAGTTTTTTTCATTATTTCTGTTGTAAGAAAGAAATAAAGGGGAAAAAAAGAAAAGAAAAAGGATGTCCACAGTGCCCCTGCAGAGAAAGCAAACGCACCCCCTGAGCATCTGAACAGATGTCATGTTTGCACCGAAAGTTGTGAAGAAGGAGCTCTTTCTAACCTACTCTGGACACGCCTGTTCTTTTTTCTTACCTAACGATAATGACACTGGATAAATGCGCTTTTGCAAGAGGTGCAGGACTTTATTCAAGCCTCCTAAAGAAGAGGACACTCGCCAGAAGTTGGTGTTTCATTCCGGGATTCCGCGATTATCACCAAAATAGTGTTTTTCTGTGACTGTCTCTTGATGAACCTTAACCTGGATTAACTTTTATAACCAACGCGAGTCCTATAACGTAAACACCGATGAAGCGGCCAGGACAGAGCGGTGAGTTTATCAAAACGTGTGTTAGCGTGTCTGTTTTAGCCATTTATGACGCTGTGTTGCAGATGTCAACTCCTTATATTTGCTTTGGGATGGGCAAAATAGCATGATACAGATCCTTTAAGTGATTCTTGTTTTGTTTTTCTCAAGTGAATCCAGTCAAACACCCCTGTTTTTGAATTTAATGTCCAACTATTTCCTGAACAAACCCCTACAGTTTAAATTCAATATTATTTTGTGAACCTCGGGACAACACCAAGATAATTTATTGGCCTATTTTGTAAAATGCAAACAGGTCACAAGAAAACGCAAAACATAGCTTAAACCGCACAAACCACACTTTTGGCTCCAATTCCACACAGACTCACTTCAATCACGTCCGACGCTTGGCTCCAAAGCAAAGCGGCATGTTTGTACAAATTAGTGCTGAGCTGTAGACCTGCCTTATATAAACTCCCGGCCTGCCTCCTCCTCCTCCTCCTCCTCCTGACTGCCGGCCTCCTGCTCTCCTCCGCCAGTGTTGACTCTGGTCCGTACTCTCACATCTGATCCCATTCTGTGAAGACTTTTTGACTGCTTCATAGAATTTAATATTCTCCTGTTTTTTTTTTTGTTTTTTTTCCCCCTCCTACTTTTTTATTCACTTCCCTCTGCATCCCTCTGTCTGCTGCTGGCTGCAGTCTTTGAACCATCTGCCTCGAGACTCAGTGTGTGGGGACGTAGCGGGGCCCACTGCAGCCATCCTCTTTATTCTTGCGAACTCTCCATCCAGATGCTAGTGCCTGCACAGCCATCCCTGTCAACACCAGAATGAACCTCTGCATAAAACACACAGCTGCTGGCTATAAACATGAAGCGCTGGCTCCTGAACCTGCAGTTATTTTCACACCTTTATTGGAAAGCTCAGTATAAAGGAATATCGCCAGCCAAGTGTGATATTTCAAAAGGAATTACCAACGCAAGTTTTAGTTGATCTTTTTGTGCATTTTGTGTTCCTCAAGAATAATTGTGAATGCGTGGAGATGCCCAGCAGTGAGCGACAGACTGTTAAATCAGCCAGCTCTCAAGGTCAACTGTGCAGGTTCAAGGTGCATCCGACGCCCCAGAGGCCAGATAGACTTGAATACAGATACTAACAATCCTACACAAACAAGACCAGACTGAGCAGTAGCTTATTTGTCTCCCCTCGACAATGACTTCAGCACGTATACTGTTTAGCATATTCTCATAAACTACAATTCAGAGATCCGTTGTTATTCATTTGTATCCATGCCACAGCTTCACTGGGAAAAATATAATAATCGATTTAAGGAGGAAATTACATAAAATGACTTGAATTAGAGATTCAATCTAAAGTTTGCGTCGGTTTGCTCTCTAAGATAAGATAAAACCTCTTATACCTATATGGAACAAGAACTTTATATTCCTAATTCAGATTGTTTTGTATAATTTCAAGTGATAAAGACATAGTAAAAGTAAATGTGTCTGATTTCTGCCAACTTTAAGATGGTTCTTTTTCCAGTGTTGCTTCAAAACTTATTTTCACGGGACATTTTACATGATCATTCAAAGTATAGTATGTTTATTTCCCCTTTAATTTACGATTATTTCTTTAATTCATTTTGTATATTTATTTTATTCAAAGTAATGTTTCAAAAAATACACAACAAAAGGAAAAGGAGCAAGGATGAGAGCAATCTAATCTGCTCCTTACTCTACAATCACTTTATATCGTTTATTATTTTCTCTTATTTACAAAAGAGATTGTCACCATGATTTTTGTTTTTGCCTAAACATGGCTCTGTAAATGAAAGTGCACCGTTTGACTGTAACCCGGGGGTGGTTACAGTTTCACAGAGGGGAAATTGAGTGCTTTAACAGACTGCTATATTCAGGAGCTGTCCAAGGTGCTAGTCCTGTGCAGTCAAATCCACACCATTATAAAAGGTCCCAACATAACATAACTAAACTAACTGGATATGTATGAATGGCAGGTTAATGTGATACAATATGCACACCTGATACAGTTGTGCCGATAACACCCTGGTGGATTTTTTTAAATTATTTTTTTACCAAAAAACCCCAAAACTTGTTATTCACTCTGATCAGTGATGTTGTGAAGCCATTTATTGTGGGGGGGAAAAATGTGTGAACTAATTTGAAATCACCTTCACACAAAATAAAATACCAAAATGAAGTTTACATACCCCAGTTCGTAATACAGTGGCGAGAAAAAGTAAGTATACACCGTTTGGAATTTCTTACATTTCTGCCTAAATTGGTCACTAAATGTGGTCTGATCTTCATCAAAATCATAAGAATGATTAAACAAAGTCTGCTCAAACTAATACCACCCAAACATTTACATTGTAGTGTATTTTTATCGGCCATAACATGTAAACATTCACAGGAGAGCAGGGAATAAGTAAGTACACCCCCTGAATCTCACTGAACTGCAGCAGTTTTGTAAAGAGGAATGGTCCAAGATTCATCCTGATCGTTCTGATCAGCCAGTATTTAATACAGGGGTTCACTTAACTGCTTTTCTGTAGTTGCAGATTAGACGCTCACAATGATCAGGATGAATCTTGGACCATTCCTCTTTACAAAACTGCTGCAGTTCAGTTCATTCGGGGGGTGTACTGACATATTTGCTCACACTATCCTGTGAATGTTTACATGTTATGGCAAAAATATGATCAAATGTAAATGTTTGGCCGGTGTTAGTTCAGGCAGACACTGTTTAATCATTCCTGTCATTTTGATGAGGATCAGACCACATTTAGTGACCAATTTCAGCAGAAATGTGAGAAATTCCAAACGGTGTACTTACTTTTTCTGTACTGTGTATTGCCCCCTTTAGCATCAATGACAGCTTGCGGAAATTATGGAGAATGTTCTGTATATAATCTCATGGTAAAGCAGCCCATTCGTCTTGGCAAAAGCCTCCAGGTCCTGTAAGTTCCTGGGATGTTTAGCATGAGCTGCGAGTTTGAGCTCTCCCCACAGTGGTTCAATGATACTGAGGTCAGGAGACTGAGATGGACACTAACAGGACCTTCACTTTATAGCCAGTGAATGTTTGCTTGCTTGCTTGTTTGTTTGTTTGTTTGTTTGTTTGTTTGTTTGTTTGTTTGTTTGTTTGTTTGTTTGTGTGTATGTATTTGTGTATGTATGTATGTATGTTTGTTTTGTTTGCTTGCATGCATGCTTGTTTGTTTGTTTGTTTGTTTGTTTGTGTGTGTGTGTGTGTGTGTTTGTTTGTTTGTTTGTTTGTTTGTTTGTTTGTTTGTTTGCTTGCTTGCTTGCATGCATGCTTGTTTGTTTGTTTGTTTGTTTGTTTGTTCATAAGTTGTGCCATTAGAAAGGTAAAGATGCCAGAAAATAACCAAGCTGCCATGTTTCGTTATTGTTAAGACGGAGAACTCTGTATCAAGCAGCTGGAGTAAGAGCAGTAGTGACAGTGTGGTAAATGCAATAATCGCGGTGGTCTTGTGACAGTCAAACTCGGCTGTGCTTTTTCTTCAATGGCACTAATTACTGTCTCTTGCTATGATTCTGTTGAGCTGTTTGTTTTCAGAGTGAAGTCAGCCACAGTTAAATACAGCGTGGTTATGACAGATGGCCGCTTCTCACTGTCCACTCCTGCCATTCTTCGAGCACAATCACAGCCAAACGCTCCAGTTTGAGAACAAAGAGCACTGGTGATGAAGGCAGCCACCGCCGTGAGACAAGGACAAATATGTGCCGAGCCAACTGGTAAATCACAAAGCCAGTCTGAGGAGAAATTAACTTTAAACAAAGACAGAGAATTCAAATAGACTTTTCTCCTGAAGCCCAATAAGTGATGTTGCTCACAGCTCACAGGCCTTTTCAGGACCGAAACGCTTCTTTGTTATTTTTTCTTTTGTTAATTTTATTGATTGTTTCAAGCTACTTGCTACGGCTTGTGCCATTCCTGATGCAGTCTCGGTGAGCAATGTATGGAATTCATAAACTTCAAGGCAAAATGATCCGAAGAAGAAAGAGAAACCATATCTGTGGCTTTGTGAAAGTGGCACTGAATGCTAAGGTCAGTATGATGCTTTTGTAAATGAATGGATCAGTCCTTGGAGCAGTGGGGAGCCTCGGTAATAAGGGCTACAGTGGTGTGATGAGGTCAGTGGGTGTTTCTAAGGTGGATGGCCTTACGTCAACAGACACTTGGATCAGTTACACAGGCGGCTGGGTCTGCAAAAGCCCATTGCACCAAGTGATTTATCTAAACTTCTACTTCGACCCGAGAAACTTCACCCCTGGTTCGTCGTGGTAAAGGTCTGATCTGAGAAGTGCAAACAGTTGGGTCAACTACTTCCTTTCCCCTGGTTTCTGAAACGTCTTTAGATATTTTTGACAAAGGGTATTAGGCTAGTGACCCACACAACAGCATGGGCGACTTTGCTTCCATTTGTTCATTCTTCTCTCATTCTTCTACTCATCACTTCCATGCCTTCAAGATTCAGGATTTCCTCCATGCACGCGCAAACAAAGAAATGCCTTGATCATGGCGCCGCTTGCATTATTGTGTTCCAGTCGCGTAATCACCCATAAGATGTTCTATTGTACTTTAGTCTAAGCCTGTTAAATGCACCCCTGGCTTCACGAGCATTGGTGTAGATGGAATTCCGTCGTTGAACATAGAGGTATTCATTTAATACGTCTATTTATCTTAACAGTGTGTGTGGTAATTGGGTGAAGAGATTAGATGAAAGCTTACAGGCAGCAGCAGATGGAGTAAGTCATACATTTTATATATAAAGATGATGCCTGTGACAACACCCGCCACCAGCTGCCAGGTCTTTTCAGAACCAAAAAGCCATTTACTCCTGGTTTCCACTGATTGGGCCGGGACACTTGGAGTTAACTAAGCCTGACCATGAAAACAGGTAGCAACATCACACCAAAAGATTCAGATCTATAGCTTTTCTCAAAGTGATAAAAGAACGACGTGAAACCAGCATTTAGGGTCTGATGTGCAAGATCCAGCAGCATCAAATGAACCAAAAAAAAATTATCGATATTACAATTGGAAGTGAACAGATTCTAAAAAGTGTTTGACTCACCACAAAGGATTGAGGCCATTGTTATAATTTCTGCGAAAAAGCACTAGACTTCAAACTCATTTATTTCACCTTTATTCGATAGTCCCACTGAGAATAACAATCCTTTTTTCAGTCCTGGCCCAAGAGCCCATTGTAGACATTTTTAGTTGTATGGGAAAATGGAGCACCTGGAGGAAACCTGTGCAGATACGGGGAGAAGATGCAAACTCCAAACAGAAAGGCCCCGACTGAATAAATGATCCATAGACCCCAATCTGACACACAAAGACTCAGTGGTCCTGCTACTGCCGTCACCTGGTAAATAGTACTTCCTGTGTATTGTTTGTCCTCTGACTTCCTGTATGCCCAGTCTCCTGTACTCCTGTTCCCATTAATGTTTAGTCTGTCACGGCGCCGCCATGGGCCCGTGCTCTCCTGGCCATGCTAGTTGAGTGGATCGGCTACATTGACTGGGAAAATACATAATAATGTAAGTTGTCCTTGTGCTAGTGACACCTTTTCTCCCACCTTTGCTTCTATCTGGTTGTTTCTTTTCACTGGAATCCCACACCTACGGGTGGACTGTGGTAACTTGTAACTGAAAGTACGGACTAAGAAACAAAATGTCTCAACAAAAAGAATGCTACATAAATTGAAAACTTTTGTATAAATCTGCCCGGCCTTTGTAATCTATCTCATCCACAGTCGTCTCCAGCTGCCGTTGATTGGCATTTTTTAGACTCTCTTTATCTCCTCGGTCTATAACTGTCTCCATGTTTATGTAAAACAATGTAATTACATCTGTGCCTGTGACTATGGCAGTGTCTGATGCAGAGCTGCACCCACGGTTGTCCAGTGGGTGTCTGGACATCAGAGAAAAGTGGAAGAAAACGACCGCCTGCTGTGCTCCCACGCACACTGGGCCCTCCACAGTATGACGGCAAACCTAGCCATGCTTCCCTCGCCGCCGACAGTCAATGAGTTCGTATGTCAGCCTTTGTCTAAGGGACACTAAAACTGTGGCGCAGTCATTGTCATTAAAGTTAAAGGTCGACGGAAATTTAAAGGTCAGCTTTGATAAGCCAGATTCACTCTCTTGGGGCGTGTCTCCATTTCCATTCTGCTCCCACCTCTTCTTCACACGTCTCCAGCCCAGTGGACACCTTCACCTGCTCCCAACTCGCCAACATTCACGTCTTCAGCCCCTGTACGGACTCCACCCCCAACACATGCACTCTGCCCTCCACCCCAGTCCCCCCCTCTCCATCACATCGGACCAGGTGAGGAGAGAGCTGGTCCTTACCTGGTCCTCTGAAGCAGAGGGAAGCTGCAGGGCCAGACGGCATCAGTGGTGGTAAGCTACTATCGTAGCCACAGCTGCCCAGGGTTAGAATGACAGAAGCGAGGCAGCCAATCTGCGCCATCAGCCTTACTACTCACTCACTCACTCACTCACTCACTCACTCACTCACTCACTCACTCACTCACTCACTCACTCACTCACTCACTCACTCACTCACTCACTCACTCACTCACTCACTCACTCACTCACTCACTCAATTCACACAGGAGGGAGCTGCGCAGTAGGAAGGAGGAGGTGGAGCTGACGTTACGGAGGCCAGAAACCATCCAGGTTTATGGTTTCCCCTACCTCTAAAGACATGCTGGTCAGGTTGGCCTGGCTCAGTCGCAGCGGCTCAGGATTAACACCTGAACACATTTCGTTGTAGCTCTTACTCTCCCAGGAAAGCCTGGTGAAAATGATCTAGAGAAGTGTGGAATCAAATGTTATGTAAAGCACATGGACGACCTAAATGGATTTTTATTTATTTTTTATTGGATACTTGAAATATGCTTCAGTTTGCACATATAGAGAACAAATTCATAATTATTTTTCTCTGTGCAATGTCAAAAAACACCTTTTCACTTTGTCAGACACCGACAGGGTGCATCAGCGCCCCCTGCAAAAAATTAAACAACTCAATCAAAAACTCAATCACTGCCATCGCCATAATATTGCAACAACACCCAAAACACTAAGAACCCTAGAAAAACAACAACATGAAGGCAGATTAGATTGAAGGAGACGAAAGGACTTTGCAGCTACGTATATTCACCATTGTTGTTGTTGTTTTAGTAACAGTCTTATTCAGTGTGCAAGAATAATAGATGGAAACATTATGCTCCATATCACAAGGTGTTTTATTATTTTTCATTTGTGGAAACAGGATCAAGACACACAGACTTTTACAGTATGCTGTCAAATTAGCTGTCAACATCACTTTCCCCGCAGCAAATAATTAGCATGAAGTGAACAGGAGTGATCTGTCAGTCGGAGCCTTTAACCAACAAAGCCATGTAGAGAGTCAAACTGTAGACAGCTGCTGTAGTAAATACACTTTAATTAGTGCTATGCAATCATCATTTAGCCTGCAAGAATAAGATAAGGTGAGTTATCAGCATCACAGTTTGCTCTGAGGTGTCAACTCCACCATATTTTTATGTTAATGGCTGTTTGTTTTAAATAGTGGAGAGTACTGCAAAAGCAGTCGGATGTTGTGATACTGGATTTTGGGAAAAGGGAAGAAAGAAAATGAATACAGCAAGAAACAAATAAGAAGGAATTGGTCAGGGGAAAATAAATAAATAAATAAAACAAGGCCCAGATTGAATGCCACTGTTCTCAACAGTCATAGCTGAAGATTAAGAAAGAGATCACAATGTACATGTGAAATATGTTCTAATGTTCCCCTATATCAAACTCCCTGCCAGACTTATTTCACTTCACGCTTCAAATATGACTCTTTTCCAGGGGCAGAAAACAGGTGTCAGCAGAAAACTTAAGGGAACAAATACGAAGCGTGAGAGTGGCAGATGTGTGGAGGAGCTGAGGAGAGTCAGGTTCTTCAGGCTCTGTGAGAGGATGAGAGAGACACAGAGAGACCGAGAGTGAGGAGGCGATGAGGGCAGACAAACAAAGAGCAAATGGGGGAGAACAAGGGCTGCCGGGGCATAAATGAATAGAGAGAGTTGTTCATGTCGCTCAAAAACAAAGCAGCACAAATTGTGTTGAGCTGCCCATGCAGATCTAATGTAATAACAATGCATGATCATTTGGCTTGGCTTACTGTCAATACAGTAACATTTCTTAGTAACATTTCTTAGAAATGTTATTGTAGCAAACATAACTGAAATTATTTACAGAAAGCTGTCATTTTTTTCCAGATAATCATAATTATGGCACACGTCAGGCTGATGAAGCAAGGTGTGCACTGCCACCGCGCGCGTGTGTGTGTGTGTGTGTGTGTGTGTGTGTGTGTGTGTGTGTGTGTCAAGTGGCCCAGCTAAAGTACAACTTTCCTCATCGAATATACTTAATATTATTGTCAATACAAGCAGTAACGTTGTCAAAGCTTTTTCTTTCCTTTCTTTGTTGACTAATGATGATTCATCTATAGACAACGATGATTGTTGCCTGATAATGGCACAAAGAATTTCAAACTTTGTGCCTTGAAAAATCTTAATGAAAGGATTCAACTACCATTTGTCATTCCTTTTCTTGAGCGCAACATCATTCCGGTCCGCTTTTACGGCTTTTACATTCCTTAACCCACACCTGTCAGAAAGCATCACATTTTTGCGAGAGTTGGTGTACGTTTTTCACACCGACACATTCACTCAGGGCTCTTTTTGTCTGAAATGAGCTGGAAAAGTAACAGAGAATCCACACGGTGCCTGGAGCAATCTCAGATGAATACAACCATTCCATTACAAGAACTTTATGGGATCTCTGTCCAATACTCCGCTCTGTACTATTGTAATTGAGGCATGGTATTCTAAAGAAGAGGCTAGTTAGCTTGTTTAGCATAATAAATGGGAACATTCATATTGTGATATTCACTCTTTCTCGGTGGTGTCTCATGCTACCAAGGGCTTTCTGGGTAACTTTCTTGTTACTGACTGTGAGAGGGGGCGCTTGCCTGGTGGCTAGAATAGAGTGTCTTATTAAAATCATATACTGACCGCGAGTGACTCCTCAGTGATGGGCGGCACACTGCGATGACATCTGTGACAGGATTTAAGTGAAAGCACCTCCTCCATTCCCTCGGACTACTTTAATCTGTGCCACAGCTGTGTAATCTCATTTAGGATTTCGGCTGCATTTGTTTACCCCAAGGTCGGCATTGAATGAAGGTCTTTTTTTCAATAGTACTGATGGACTTTCAGGCCTGAAATGACAGAAATGCACCCAAATACAAGGCAGGCGGCTGAAGCCTCAGGAATTGCAGGTGGCTGCAAGGTCCTATGACATTTGTAACAGTTTTGAAAAACAAGTTTTGATAGGCCTGTCAAATGTAACACTTTACTCACAATTAATTAAAAAAAAGAAAAAAAGAAAATTGTTCATGTTTAATCACAAATCATTTGTTTTTGACCGGACACTTCTGTGTCTAGAGCGCACACGTGCCCTTATAATAGTTATTTGTTTGTTGATGAAAAGAGCACTTGCTTTGAATTAGAGCGTTTCTTGTTATATTGTTTTGTTTTATTCAAACAGTGTGCTGTTTAAAAAACAGAGACATGATTTTCTTTCATCTTTCAATGCGTTTGGTATATTGAGCAATCCTGTCTTTTTGCATAAAAACATAATCTTGAACTTTTTTATTATCAAACCCATTTACCTGCTGTCATTGCGTGACAAGTTGGATTTCCCCTTAGTCAATTTGGTTCTTTCATTCTCCCGTCAAGACTAAGCTGCTGCCTTCAGCATGTCTCATTAACAGGGGGAATTCTTGTCTTCTTTTGTCACTTGTGAAGAAATGTGGCATTATCTTGTGAAGCTCAGAGAGCGCCGCTGCCTGAGACAGCAGATGTACAGTACAGACAGATCTTTGTCTAATGAGCTGCCACACTCTGTGGACCTATGAAAACAGCCCCACCTCTGCTCATCTCACTCCAACTTCTACACTACAGTTTACAAGTCACTGTGCCATCTGCAAAGTGCCTTGCTCTTTGACCTCCTGGCTCCACATGTGAGCGTCTAACATGTCCAAAGCATGCAGTCGTTACTGACCTTGCCCTTTGTGGCCTACATTATGAGGAGTGTGCCATGGAGATGGTCCACTAATGCACACTAATCCCGCCACACAATGACCCCAATCCTTTAAATCTGTCAATAGAGTGGTGATGCTCCAGATTACAGCTGCTGCTGCTGCAGTGACACCAAGAAGCCCACTCTTCTTATTTTAAGACATTCAAATGTTTGTCATGCAGATGAACTCACAGTAAAATAGAATTACTATTGTCTTGTTTCTGGGCCACTTTACCACCGTTAGAAGTGTGTGGCAGTTATAAAACTACTGTGTCCTGCACGATACTGAAAGCTGCAATCAAAGATGCTGGGCCACGATACATCACAGAGACAGCCTGGGAAAAAGTGTTTATCTCAGAGTGAGTTTGTTTACTCTTCCTATCGCTGCTGGACAGATAAATCGACGGCAATGACTGAAGCTTTAAACACATACCAAACAGCTGGGATGTAGCTACAGAATGTAGGAGGAAGTTATTAAAATTGCTTTTATCTATCCTCTCAATCCAACGGGTGTGTTGTGCAGCAGCAGTGCATATGCATCAGATTATCTGGGCCTGTGTGAACTGGGGACACTGTTTATGCAGCAAAGCTCCAAGAATGTAATTTTGAGGAGCATTCTCGGCACAGAAAGAGTGGAAAACGTAGAAGAAAAAGATGATGAGCTCAGACTTATCATAAGAAAGCATTGAAAATGATAAAATACGCATTACTAAGAGGACACTGGCATGAGACACAAAATGAGAATCAGCCTCTCGTTTGGCTGTCGATTCCCATGTCTCCAAGTCCGAGTTATTTTGAGCAGATATAAAAGACGACGCAGCAGCAACAGCAGATCCCGATGTTTCAAAGCACATCGAATATGTCTTTCTCAGTATGACGTGTCTCATATTATGACATCAGCCCAAATCACATTCAGGGTGATTAAACAAAATTTAATCTCATTGATTCATGACCAGGATTTAGCCTTTAAGCCAAACAATTCACTGTGTTCGCCATGCAGCCCATTCTTCAATTCAAAAGCCTGTGAAAACAAAGAGGAACAAAAGCCTAATATCCTCTGTCTCCACTGTACCCATTAGGTCTTTATTGATAGGCTTGTGCAGGAAATACATCTTAGCTTGGTTAAAAGTAGAGGAATTTTACATAGAAAAGGCATCATAGTTTATCATTTACATATTAAAAAAATATGCCACATTGAAATTTGCATCACTGTTTTAGGAGGCTAAGAATAGTCGCAGAGTCGCAGGCTCCCCAGGAGAGACGGGAAGCCCACGGTAACTGTGTTAAGAAATACTGAAAAATGTCAATTTCAAAGTCTGCAGTGACTATATTTGCATAACATGCATTTGATTTGAATAAATATCCAGCACAGAATATATGGTAAACTGTTGACAGTAACTTGATAAAAGCTCCATATTGTCTGACAAATTGGACACACTCTGCAGGTGTTCTCTGGAGGAATCAAATAATAAAACAGAAAAGGACTGGAAAGAAAACATTGAATCATTTACAAGAAATAATTCCACTACTGCATTCACCAAAACGTAAATAAGTAGAAAAAGTCTGCTCTTTGAAGACGGAGGTCACATTGTACAAAAGTCAAAGGAAATGAAAAATCAATAGTAGTGATTTACAAATAGAATAAATGTTATATAAATATAGGGCTATTTACACTATTGCCACTTCATTTGCAAATAAATATTTTCAACCTTTAGAAATTCATCTCTGAAACAAATCAAACAGCATACACTTTATCTTTCAGCTGCATTGAAATGTTACTATTTACACATTCACTTTAAACATCTCTTCATACATTCTTTGAAAATAAACCCAGTTTAATTCACTGGCTGTGGGGGCATTTATTCCTCTAGTCACAACCTGCTCACTGAGGTTCTCCAGCGGGCGTCACCACAGGCCAGGGCATGTCGGGCAGGGGCATCTGGGGCTCGGGCAGGGCTGGGGGTGGGGGAGGCTGCACCTGTTGGTTGGCCCAGTTAAGATCCACTCCGTTTTTCTTGAGGGCAGCCAAGTGCTTAATGTCCAGAGTGGTGAAGGTGGTGAACTGAACCTGGTTTCTCTTACTGGTCGGCGAGTGGAGTGGCTCGGTGCGGTGCGGCCTGGCTAGCAGTGTTGCTGAGCGGTTAGCCATGGGGTCGATGGGCTTTCCCGGCAGCTGCTGTTGGGAGCTCGCTCGACACCTCCCCAGAGTGGCGGTCCTCTCTGGGACAGCAGGTCCCGCCACCGTCGGGATGCCGTTCTCCATGTTGTGGGAATGATGGCCCATTGAGTCAACAGAATGGCGAGACTGTAGGGGGCGCTCCCGCTTCAACGTACCCACTGGCGCTGGGGTGCCTGGCGGCGGTGGGTTGTGGTGATGGCCGTTGCCACTGCCCAGCCAGACCCAGTCGTGCTTGTGATCTTTGGGGTCACACGAGTGCGGGGGCGGGGCCTGGATGGGTGTCTTCTGACTACGAAAGCAGAGGGTATAAGACGCACAGTTGAGCAGGAAGGCTATAATGGCCACACATGACACCCCAACCAAAGCGTACATCCCGATTTCTAAGTCGGACATGGCGCGGAATGTCCTTATCAGATCACTTTCAATAAAAGTAGGAGTTTTAGGTCGGGGTGGCTCCTTCTTAGGCGTTAGATCGGCTCCGGTTGCTTCCTTGTTTGCAGGTAGCTCAGACTTATCAACCATATTCCCAAAGCTTTTACCTTCTTCTTTCACTACCTCTGCTGTGGTGGTGGGCTTGGTGATGCTTTGTGGAGTATTGAGTGTGGGGCTCACTGGTGTAGCGGTGGTGGCGGCAGAGTATGTAGTGGCTCTAGTGGCTCTGGTGGTATTGTTGATCCATACGACATGTGGCTGGAGAGATCTGGTCGATAGGACGGTGGAAGTGGTTGTTTCCGCAGTAGTAGGTGGATCAGTTGCTGTGCTTTGAAACAAGCTCTTATCGCCATCTGTTATAGCAGACTGCGATGTTTTAATCTCGCCGACCACTTCTGACGGGAAACCTTTAAGTCCGTCAGTGCCAATCCCTCCCTCATCTTCATCTACAGATATGGTATTACGCTGGAAGTTCATCCGAAGCAGGCCAGCGCCAACCACCAGTTTGCTCTTCCTCTTTGACTTCTGACAGTCCTCGCAGATCCTCAGCTCAACTCGCACCAGAGCCCCCTGGCCCTCCCCTTCGCCCTGGGCCAGCACGTAGGTGTGCTGAGGGGTGCGTCGCACAGTGGCCACTCTCTCATCTGGGGTCGTGACTGTCAGTGAGTAGATTGTGCGGTCAAATAGGTCCAAAGGAACAACCGCCCCGTCGCTGAAATGGACCCAGCAGGTGACCACTGCCTCCTGAAACAGAAAATACACAGAAAGAGAAATCATACAGAGAGAAAAATGAAGCAATAAAGCTGTCATTTTCTCCAGTCACCCAAAACCAGATAAAGTTCTTATGTTTGTTTGCCTTGAGAAAAAAACTTCTTGATGATTTTGCTACCGCATTGATCTCTCATGCGCTGAAAGAATAACTTCTGACCCATTTTCTGTTTCCGAAGCATTCAGATAAGCTGATCCTCACAACGCACCATTCAGTACATTATTAGAATCAGGTTGAATAGAAACCCATTGTCGAGCAAAACAGGTCATTGTGCGGCAAAGAGAATCATTAGCTTCCACGTTTTTTTTTCAGCGATAGATAAAGAACTCTTAATAACACAAAATGAATGCTAATGTCTTTGTGATTAGTCTCTGTGGGATGCAGCCGGAATCATAACTCTATAAAATCACTGTGGGGAAAGTGATTTGGGCAAAGTGGATGAAGTGAGTTTACAAAAGCAAATTAACAAAAAAAAAAAAGACATGGGCCACGCGAGGAGTCTAATCAGCCAGTCCAATTACATTATTACACTGTGACCCACTTCCTGTTTCCAATGTAAGCCATAACCTATATTTGCTTTGAAAACCCCCCCGTTGCCCTGTGCAGAACATTAACAGCTTGCCATGGCCTTTATTGACTTTGTCGGGGCAACTACAGTGAGAGTTTGCGCTGTAGGTAAACAAGCTGTCCTCCCTGACAGGGCTAATTGCTTTTAGGCAGAATTGCAGGGGACGCTGACGTGTGAATGGGCACGCTGCCATGGCTAAGTGTGCGAGAGATCTTCTAAAAATGATCTCTTTTGCCCCCGATCTGCCTCTGCCACTCTCTCACACAGCGGGGTGTCACAGTGTGAGCGCGAACACAATGGAGCTCGACATATTGCACCCCTGAGGTTACAGTTGCATGCATTTGCTCCGCTGTGGCAAGTTTTGCAATTTACATTTAGGTCTTGCTCAAACTCGCAGTGCTGCTCCACTGGTGTGAAATGTATTAACAATAAATCTAACTGAACTGAAAACATGCGATAAGAGCTTGTTTTTTGTTTTTTTAAGTTTGCAGATCAGAGGCTTTTAGGTCACAAGTTAATCCACAATAACATGTACTGACACCCACCTGTTTGAGCTGTGTGATGATCTCGCGGGTAGTTGCCATGGCGACTATTGCCCTGTTGCCTTCAGTGCTTAGCTGCAAGGACAGAGAGAGTCCAGAGACCAGCTGCACGCCCAGCTCTGTCACACTGACTTTATCATCCACCACCCGGACACTCCTCTCAGCCAGGACAGAGGAGGTGACAGGAGAAACCACCTGCAACAAGCAAAACGTGACTACAAAACATCTGTATCGACGTGGACATTTTTGAACATGGTGGATTTGGACTGACCTGTACACTGGTTGTGCCCACAGCCCGCCCCTGTAGGACGACTCCATCAGATACTCTAGCCACCTCTGGATCAGCTACTTTCACAGAGCTGCGCACAAGACTGGTCACATCCACCTGGAAGACAGTTTGACAGTTGGGATAGAGCTGTCTTTCCTGTCCTTTCTACAGTACATCTGTAATCAGCATTTCTTGAAACAGTTTCACGTGCAAGAATTATGAGTTTAACACATGTTCAGTGTCAAAATTAGGCCTTTACATAATCCCCTTTGAGATCATTGCACTCATTCCGTGTCAGCTGCAAAACTACGCCCTTGTCCTGTGTGTAGCCTGTCCATCCATGGGAGTGAATCTATCCTGCAATGCGGTTCAATGTGTCTCTATTTCTAAGGTGCTTTGCTTCCATATAGAATGACGGGGACGCCTGGGGGACAACTTCACTGCTGACTGTTCATGTGGAGACTACATACTTAAAAATAAAAATGCCAAACCTACTATAAAGGCATATTAGGACATTTGTATTGTGTTATTCAACTGTATCTTCTACTGTTGGTATTATATATTGGAAATGTGTATTATTATTATTTACTTTCTTACTGTTCTTGGGTTTGGTCATTTCAGCGATATTTAGAACATGCGTTTCCAATGACATTATGCATAGTTCCGGCCGCCATTTTGAATACCGAAGTAGAATTATGTAGTTCTACAACATATAAGAGTATCTCTCTACTCAGGATGAAAATGAAAGACAATTGACTGACAGTGGCATTTTTATGTACGCATAATCATTGAGCAAGAAGATAAGAGTAAAAACACGGCCCCAGAGACGCATTTTTATATAACCATCAAATGTAGCACAGACGTAGCAACTCTGTCGAGCTAAAGCAGGATTTACTAAAGATCTGCTTCACTCCTCAGACTAAAGTAACACATCAAAGCGAAAACAGAAAACCTTTCTCTGTGATTTTTACAGTTTACAATAAGCTGCTCAAGATGTTTGCATGCTAACGGTTAGCAACTGTCATCAATCAATAGTCATTGGTTTCAACACGATAAACACATCTATGAACACTGAGCAAATACTACAGTAACAGCTCAGCTCTGACCTCTGTCACATGTTGTATCCAAGGCTAGATGTTTGGAGTCTGGTTCAGGGCTTTCTCTTGGACAGGCTTAACATATTGAAGCTAAATGCTAACCGGTAGCATGCTAACATCATAAACACTGACTCACTGGTTTCTTCACAGTGTTTTTACTCTTATCTTCTGAGCAATAATTACGAGTATGTAAAAATACCACTGTCAATCAGTTGTCTTTCATTTTCATCCTGAAAAGTATTGTGTCATGACATGACATGAACAAATAAATAAATAAATATATAATGAGTGTCACATGTTGTAGTAGTGCAATTTTCTTTGGTATTCAAAATGGCTGCCATAACAACAAAAGTCACATGACTGAAAGGCATGTATAGTGCTGCAAAAAAACACCTTGACAGACTCCAGATAGCTCAGAATCGGGCTGCTAGACTTGCCCTGGGTTGTCCTTTTCGAACAAATACAATTGCTATGCATCAAAAACTGTCATGGATGAAAGTCAAGGACAGATTGGACTGTAGCTCTGTGTTGTCTTTGCATAAAATCTGGACCTTACACAAACCCTTTACCCTGTTCTGTAAACTGCAGCCCACTTGTAACAGACATGGCTTTAGCACAAGACAAGCCTCTATTACTAATTTTACTTTGCCTCGGCCAAAATCTAATGCACTAAAAAGTACATTTATATACCGAGCCACCTCGCACTGGAATATGCTACCTCAGGAAATTAAGAGACTAAAAAATCATCTTTCTTTTAAAATAAATCTAAAGAAACATGTAATCAGTCAAATACAAATAAATAACCTGACTTAAAGTTGCTTTGGGTATTGTAATACACCTTGTTTTGTTTTTCTCTTACCTCAATTTTTTGAATGAGGAAATCTGTATTGTCGATGTGTGTTGTATAAATTACCCTTTGACTGTATAAGGTCTTTTGAATGAGAATGGACCCCAGGAAGAGTAGTCTTTGCGTTGGTAAAGACTAATGGGGATCCTTAAATAAAGAAATAAAGAAATAGGCCTTTACTCTGCACTCTTCACAATTAGTGATATGATATGAGCAGTAGCATATTTTAAGATCCCATATTCTGCCTATCACTGACTTTTCTGAGCTTTATATAGATTTATATATATATGTTATTCCCTCATGACAAACATAGGCCGAATGTTATGTTTCATTGTTGTTTGTTGCATATCTTGCATGTTCAGTCAGTCTACTTCGCAAGCACTCAAAACGGGAGCTTCTCTTTGTTCACGTAGCTCATATATCTTGAAGAGATTCATTCTGATCGTGTCAGAGCTTTGTGATTTGAAGGATTACCAATGCCGAGGTGTGTTTAAAAGGCTTGTATAATGATGACAGTATTACAGGACCTTTCATTTATCACATGCCAGTTTGTTATTACCTGCCAGTCAGATCCCAGGAAATACTCCACAGGATATTCAGGAGTCAAGGGTGCTGGAAGGGCCTCATCGTCGGCTTGAGCCATAAATGGAGTGAGGACTCGTATGGGGGAGAGTTGGTACTGCAGCATGCATCCTTTGCCCTTCCTCATCTCTTCCTCCTCCTCACTGTCCCAGCTTGATCTGCGAAAGACAACGAATGTACAGTATATAGTTCAGCTTTGCCCAAATCTAAAAGCCTATACGCCAGTGTAACGCCTCACTAAGACCTACAAAACTGATCCTAACTTTTTTGTTGCGTTGTCGCTGGGTTTTTGTCACATGTTTGAAGCGTTGTGGTTGTAGCTGCTTTTCTCACTCTTGTTGCTTTTTTTGTTGTGTTGTTATCGCTCTTTGTTATTTTGACTTTTTTTTTTTCAAGAATCTTTTAGATTTGTGTAAAGCCAAGCTGGAGAAAATGTCCTCAGTTCATGTGGGGGTTAAGAGGTTAAAGCTTACAATAGTTTAAAAGCCTTTTTTTGCTGTCAAGGAAAGTACAACATCCTCAAAAACGTACTTTGTTATTGACCTCTGAAAAGAAGATTCTCTTCCCAGCTCTAAGGCCAATGCAATTAACGCATCTTCCCCTGCGTTCAACAATATGAAATGTCATCCTAGAATCAGCAATGCCAACTTAAATAAAGTTTTTCTGTGTGCCAGTGCAATAACTATCACAGCCTTTGACATTCACCAAGAGTTCATTGGCTTTTCTGTTGGCGGATTCTTCTTCATCTTCTTCTCTTAAAAGCCTAACATATATCATCATCACTGTAGAATACTTAAGAAATACCATCTTCTCCGTTTGGCAAGTACAATATGTAGTATGTAAGTATGCTGCTGATTCAGTTTTGGAGTTTTTTAGAACAGGCTCCACCTCCTCTCAAGGATTTTACTTTAGAGGAGAAGGCCGCATTTGGGCTGCTGTCCTTTTGCTGCCGAGCAAGCCTAACCTCGAGCAATATTCCAGCTCACTTTAGAGAAGTGGCAACAATGAGATCTTTCACCAAAGTCTTAAAATGGCTGCTGGAAGGCCAAAGATGTCGCCATGATTTCTTAATGACACTGGATGTATAAACAGAATCGTTGACATTTATTTCAGGGGATGACTGTAACCATTTTTTATTTTCAATACTTTTTTACGTGTCCCATTAAATAAAGGGCTTTTACTACAGCAATAGATACAGACGGCATCTCGTCATAGAAGGGGGCGTGGCTTTGCCGAGGGGGAAAATAGAATCTTTAGAGAAACACAATTTTTCACTCTTTTTAGCCATTTTCTGGTGGAATGTGAACTTATTTATCACATACAAATAAAGTCAAATGTAAATCAGGCCCATATGGATATTTTCTCACAGCAGATTGTTCTGTAGAAGTGAAAAAACGGCAGTTGTAGCAAGCGCTAGCTAACCGTTAGTATTAGCCCGATGCTAACATGTAGCATCAAGTTAGCATTCTCCGTTATTCATGTATTTATGGGCTGTTGAACCACTTTGCTCCTCTCCATGTCTTTGTATCTTTATTTAGTTTAAACTATATTCATAATTCAGCATTTGTTACAGTAGTTTTTGAATAATTAGAGAAAATATAATTTTTTTCAAAATTGTTTTCCCCCTTAACTGTTTTTAAAAATGACCATATATGGGCGATTCCAGAGATGCCATCTGTATCTATAGGGCACCTCGGATCTTTTTCCCTTTCTACTGTTTTACTAGGATTTGAGTATGTTATAATGTAACACACTTCTGTATCATTTTCTGTAAATGTTGCATCAACCAAAGGGAGAGGGGATGGAAAATAGTTCTAATCTGGGTTATAATCTCACAGCAGTTAATATTGTTTTCTCTCAAATGTTAACTTCTAGTCTTCTATATATTCTAAACGTCCACCACAATTAGCCAATAGCGAACACATTTTTCAGTCTTAAATGACAAAATAAAAGCTCTCCTAGAGGCCATTATCTGATTGTTTCTGGAACAGTATTGAGTGTTATGGGAAATGAATACGTTGGTGGCTTCACTGCACATATTGAGTGAATAGGAGTTAACCTTTATATCCATGGAAACTGGGCTGTCTCTCTACTGTGGCCTTTTCTGTTAATTCACACACAAAAAAACATTTACGACTGACTGCCTTCATTGTGTTAAGTCAGCCTGACAGTGTCTACGGAGCGAAAAAAGAAACTCCATACAGTACGAGCCATAAGTTTATGATTGTGAGACTCTTCTGTTCTTTTTAAACCAGTCTTGAATCGTGAACGGTGCAAGCAATGACAGCTCCAACCGCAGCCTCCGACAGTTCAAATCGAAAGTGAAGTTTGTGTAATTGTGATTCTGCCAAAAAGCCATAACGCACCTCTCCTTTGTATTGCGAGTATATGGGGGACCTTACCTCCTGCTGCCCGTGGTGATGGGAACTCTCCAGCCCTTGATCTGACTCAATTCTGGGTCGGCGATCTGAATGGTCATGGGCAAGCGGGGCATCCACACTCTCATCTCCAGCTGTGCGCTCAGAAAGCCATAAGTGAAGTTGACCATCACTGAGCTCCTCCCTCTCGTCTCTTTGCCGTCAACGTAGACATAGTCGCAACGCTCTGACACCTGGAACAAAGACACAGCAAGAGGCGGGTCAGTCCATGCACTTAAAACGAAAAGAAAACCTTCCATTAGACATGTCTTTATCGGAAACAGTGGTGCCAATAATAAAGTAAAGTGGTACTGTCGCCCACAATAACACTCGACATACTATGCAATGATTTAGGGCAAAACTCTGGGCCAGAGGTGGGCAGTACTCAGTTACATTTACTAAAGAACATGTACTCAATGAGCACTTCAACAACATTTACAAAGTTAAAGGACTGTTTGTTCTTGCTTTGGTTTGTTTTGTACCACAATTAAAATAGTCAATTGCTATCAATGTGCTCATTCACTTTGCTAAATGCAACTGTTCATCCGTGCTGACTTTGGAGATTAGAAACGTTGCCACATGGGTAACATCAAGTGACGTTACTGTGTTCCATTTTATTTCACAATTTCAATGTCAGTGCCTCTTGGCTGTGTCAGAGGACTGTGCACTGTCTCCCCCAGCAGCTGTGGTTCTGAGCCCTGACCTGCTCGCTGTCAGTGCCAGCTCTGTGTGCTCTGTGAGCGGGTTGGCTCGCTGTCGGTCCCCGGTCTGGGTGCGCTATGAGAGTCGAGTAATATCAAGGAGGGAACACACAAATGACAGGAAAGGAGGATGTGAACTTGTTTGTCTTGTTTTAGAATTAAATAATACTGACAGTACGGATTACAGCCTCAGTCTCTGATCATAATCTGATTTCTGGAGTTCATGTAAACAGCATAATCTGATATACATTATCTGCAATTCATATAATATGATTTCTTCCTGATCTTTCACACGGGTGCCTAAACTAACCAGGAAAATACAGCAAAAAGGCCAACATCATGTCAAAAAGACATGATTAAAGCCGAACTAAGTAAATTGTTTACCATAATAAATCCTTTCCGTAGTCCCTCTGGGGGTAAGACAAGTGTTAATGGGATGATTAGGTCTTTCATCTCCCCCTGGTGTCTCTGGCCAGGAAACCACACTTGCAACAACTCCTGCACCGGGTCGGAAATCCCAATACACACTAATAGAATCACGAAGAAGAAGCTAACAGGCTAACGGGCAAAGCTAACTGCGGGCTAGCACCACTTTAGCAGTGTTTACAGCCAGGTTTGAGTGACAAAAATGATCTCCATTGTGTAATTGGGTTGTATAATATCCCTCTCTCTCTTTGTCTTTCCTGACAGTCGAGTGGTTTAGGCTGCTGCACATATGCAACACATTACGACCTCCTTAGAGTTGAGAGTTTGATTTGCTCTGATTATTTTGCTCTGATTATTTACTAAATTACCACTCTTACATTTTTAATAGAAGTTAAAGCACATTTGTGCTCTTTGTGTTTTCATTTCTTTAATTACCTCAGAAAACAATATACAGTGAGCTGGATTTAAACCCTCGGCCTTTGAGTTACTAAACCTGTGCTGTACCCACTCGGCACAAGAAGCTGCTGCCACATGGAGAGCAGTTTGACTCCAAGTCCATATATGGGAGCGCAATCATCATCCACCTGGTTCTGCAGCTGGGCCTGGTTGGAGAGAGGGGTGGAGACAATTCAGTTGCTCTAAAAATCCATCTCTGCTCTGGCTCATGTAGAACCCAGAGTTTGGGATTCTCAGATTTCTTAAAAGAATGTAAACTCATCAGATCTGATTATTGGGTTATCTGACTTCTCCAGTTATCTGGCCTTTCGGACCATGTAAGCGTAGCCAACTGGTTCAGTAGAGGCCTGAGTTTGAAACTGTATTACATTTAAATGCATTGAGCAAAAAAACAGAAAAAGGCTACAGCTGCACTGAGACTGATGGACTGACGGACACACGGCTTGGCACAAAGATAATTTAAGAAAATGTTTGAACAGTACTCGTATGAACTGGTGGAGCTGTGATAGAACCATCAATCATTAAGTTATAAGATGACGGTCACATGTGGTTTGGCTTTCATTGCTTGAGAACTTTTTGATGAAACAAATTTAGGTGTGCCAGTCTCTCCAGTGTAATTGCTGCATTTGCGTTGATAATCAAATTTCACAGCTTGTTTTGATGTGGGTAAATGTAAATTATCCGGGCCTCACGCCCGTTCCCGCCGCGCTGTAAGTGGGGCCGTTCCAGTCCCTGCCGTGGAGCGCAATGAGGTGAGGCACAGCAGTCGGTGTGTTTTATTGAAGATTGGAGGCCTATCTCCTCATGCCGCCTCACTTATCTTAACAAACCAGTGGCTTCACAGAGGTAATTGGAGGGCACTAGACTGGAGAATAGAGTGCTCTGGAGAGAAGGAGGTGGGACGGGGGGGGGGGGGGGGGGGGGGGGGGGGGTGAACCTTCTGGAACAGCTGAAGAGACTCCACCATCGTGCCTTTAAATGACCACAGCTCTGGTTTTCCGCCGTGACATTCCAAGACAATTGGGCCGATAATCAGGCTGAGGAACACAGGTTGAAAACTAGCATAGACTTGCATTATAAATGAATATATTGGCAATTTGTGATGTGCATGTTGGTGTCTGATTGTATCCTCTCAGATTCAAGGGGTTGAAACGGATTTTAGACAAAAACATCATAAAGACTGATTCCTCAAATGGGATCAAAAAACTGTGACTATTGCTATATCAGCCTTATGATCAACCCTCGAATGAAACTCTGAAGAAGCACTGTATTTTAATAAGAAACATAGTGTCGCTGTGCAAAAGTGCAAATGGCCATGGCTTACTTTTTTCTCTTTTCTTTCTTTTTCTCTGTTTTTAGCCGCGGCTTACCATGATCAGTAATGGAGGTGAGTCATCCCGAGTGGTTCAGTTTAGAACAACTGTGCTAACTCAAGAACCATATGAAATATCACTTCATTATTTAAAGGCAATGCATGTTTTCAGCAGAACAGTAGGTTCAGCTTTCATCAATAATCAAAGGTTCTGCGATTCAAGCCTACTTTTGTTGTGTCCCGGCCTGGGAAACTCTTTTATTACAAAATAAATATGACAAAACAAAATTAAATGTCAATAATAATAAAAATAATGATAATAATAATAATAATAATAATAATAGTAATAATTAATGCATTGGTTTTAGTGCTTTTCTGGACACTCAAAGACGCTATACATTGCATCATTCATTCACCTACTAAGTTGCTATTATAGCCACAGCTGTCTTGTAGTAGACACTCACTCACAGACTACATTCACCCAGGCTTCCTGGTGTTCCCAAACGGCTTCTCATCCAAGTACTGACCAGATCTGACGGAATCGTGCAGATCAAAGGTGGTATGGCCGAACTCAGAAGCGTTACAACCATTAGTAGCAGTTACAAACACATCACACATCCAGTAAACTCATTTCCTTGGTCTAGCGTACCTGAAAATGCATTTAGCAGTTTGCCCTATCCACCAACATTTTTTGTTATTGAGGAGGGTGGAGGTTCGGGACATCCAAGTGACCAAGGCTATTTTTTGACAGTCATTGAATTGTTGGGTAAGGTTTGCGAGAGAGGTCACAGTAAGCACTAACGACAGGTCTGGCAAAAATAACAGGATTAATTTGGCCTAAAAGTTCTAATCATTCTGAAATCTCTCTCTGCAAGCTCTCATCTGACACATACTGCATTATCTAGCAGCCGGTATAGTAGAGAGTGGCATGGTGATCTTTTTTTCTTCCTCTGTGCACTCTATGACTCGTTCAGCGCCTACTGCCCCACTAACACCGATCCATTACACAAAGTTCAACCTGATGAACTCATCAGTGCTGTGGACTCATGGGCAGAGTGTTAGGGTCAGAAGCTCAGGCATTAACGCCATATGCTCTGCTTTTACAATAATATTCTGAGACACATAAGAAGACTCTGTGAGGATGTAATGCTGCTGGGAGACTTCAGTCGTTTATGGGGTTGTCTTAATATTAAGAAAATGTATAATCAAAATTAAACTATGCAGTTCAGCAGTTCTCCTTTCAGTTTTCTCTCTGTGGCTGTGGAACTGTCGTAACCACTGCAGATGTTCTTATTGTGATTTCTTTGACAAATGGTGAGTAGATTTGAAACCAGGATGTCCAGAATAATTAACATGTGAAGCTTAAAATATGACCCGCTAATCTAAAACAAAGGCATGCCTTTCAGATCATCACAACAATCCTAATTAGTAACTCCAATGTCACATCATTATGTTTTCATATGTGATTAGGCAAGCAGAGCGATGTACTTAATTATACTTCAATATTATTACAGTTGAAGTGGCAGGGTACAGACAGGAGCCCACGTTTGTGTCAAAGGAAGGTCATTAAAAAAACAAACTGCAAACCAAATTCAAATAAGTCTCTTCATATTTACACAAGTGAACCTTTCCTGAAGCCCATTGTTCTTCATCTACAAAAACAATACTACAATACTACAATAGTACAATATGTATTGCTGCAGTTACACCTGATCTATACAGTGAACGCAATGCACCAAAGCTCTACATAGTGTGTTTCTGCTATTTGTACAGATGGAGAAAGTAAACAATGGGCTTCTCACCTGACACTGAATACGTTTTGCACAAAGCATCTCTGACTCTGTCAGTGTCCAACTCAAGAAACTGCAGATAACGACTTCTTTATTAAGGTGTCACATTACTCCAGACAATCTCATCACTCTGAAGCATGGCTGGCCACTGTACTTTTACTAAACCAATGACTGGTTTGCAGCACCTGAAAATGTTCTAAACAATAAATAAATAAATAGAGTATTAAAAAAAAAACATAATATATTTAAATACACAATTATGCTGCAGTGATTATTATATGTACTGTAACCCCTTGAGTCAGCATCTGTACTGTAGTTGAAGTGTAGGGCTTTTCACAAAAATCCATCCAGCTCCCGCTGATTCGTTTGGTTTCATTTCGTTTTTACAACAACAAGAAGCCCTTTATCACTGCTTGTTAACAAACTTAACTCATGCTGCTACAAAGCGTAAATACCTCTTTGCTATGAAACACAATCAGCACTTTACTGTTCACATACTGACACATTTAGACGCTTTTTGTGAATGACTAAAACTGTAATAACATAGACATTTTGTGGTCGTTTTGTTCCATGCTGATAGAGGCTATGACCTTAAACTAGATCTTAATTAGACACATTAAGATCAAATTCTACCAAGAGAAACCTTGCCTGCCCACCAGTTGATTCTGATCTACTGTAATGCAAACCCAAGACTGTTGTTAATGTAAAGCAGTTGCGTCCGTTTACCTTGAGCACGTCGGCCTGAGTAGATGTGCAGCTGGTGTAGTTGGTCACGTCAGTGACAGTGCCGTCAAGCTCCACAGCCAGAGTCTTCACAGGAACTGACACATTTTTCCCTGTCAGCACTGCAGTGTTTAAGATGTCAGCGTTCTGCACAGGGAATAGAACAAAGCACATTGAGGTTTAGTGCGCCTGCAGCTCTATTTACTGTCATCTGCACAAGAGCTGGGGAGAGAGGGGTCCACACTTTTAGTTTCACTTTTTAAAAAGTCAAAAGTTAGGTTCACTTTTTGTCGGGAGTTGCTGGCTGCGTCTCTTAATTAAAGGCTGCTCTGCCAGAGAAGAATAAGTTCTTAACGACCACATAGAAATAAAGAATAACTGGTAACTTTTGAAAAGACTTTGACATGGCATAAAAGACAAAAACTGGCTCTTGGCTTTCCTTCGGCATCAGTATTGCATAAGGTTCTAACCTTGGCACATTTTTGACTGGAATAAAAATGAGAATCATGTAAAAAGGGTATTCAAATATGCCTTTGATGACTACAGTGATAACATCACACAGAGGGCCATTATGCTGCTTGCTGCTCAGGGCAGCTATACGATATTTGCGGCTAATTGTGCCTGACACGGGATGTTTAGACGTTTCAGCTACAGAGCTGCAGACTTTAAAAAGCAGAAAGTGTTCTTTGTTCACAAAACAACAATGCCGCAAAGCGCCTTATCCAAATGGCTGGTTCCAAAATAACATGGATGATGATCCTGTGCAGTGTGCAGGTGTGTGCGTCATACTTGCTGACACACACCTGCAGTTCGAGCCCATTACAGATATGGGTCAGCACTTTGACTTAGTGCCCTAACCTGATTACATTTGTAATCTTCATTCCCTTTTTGCACCTTATACTTTACATCTGTGTCACTGCTGAGCTGCTAAGACCATGCTTTTATCCTGTAACTTGTCAACCAGCCTGATGCAGCTTGATTTAAGTCATGCTCTGGTTCTGGATAACAGCTCCTACCAGTTAACAGAATCGTTGATGATAGCATCTTCATCCTATTAAAGGTGATGCCAGAGAGTTTGTAAGAAGCTCTTTCTGATCCGTGCATCTCTCGCCTGTTGCTTGTGGACTAAAGCCTCAGTCCACTCAGGGCAGATGTTCCCAGTTGTCTCGTATTTTGAACTGTCAGTCTGACAGCTGCTGACCGCAATTCCAAAAGGACATGCTCTAGTTGAGACTGTGACACTGACCCAAACATAAGCCTGTGGGTCAGACCGAGCACAATCAGAAAGCAATATCAGGTCTCCACTGCCCTGACAGAAATGTGTTCCTGTTTCTTAGCCAGTTAACAAACACAGTCTAATACTGAACATATGGTAAGTGTTTTTAATCGTGATGCAAAATGATGGCCATGACCAGCAGAAGGTCAGTAAAGCAAAGCTCCAGCCTCTTACCAAAAGGCCACAGCTGACTCTACAGCATGTTGCTCCACTTTGTTCCCATCATTTATCAAAGTAATTGAAAGCACTAGTTTGCATTACTGCAGTTTTTAGTACAGTATATCTTGGTTGATGCACCGCAGGTGTGTGTTTCTGCCTGAAATAGGGAAATAGACTTTGGAACAATTTGACTTGAAGAATGGAAACGGACCAGTCCCTTTAAATCAGAAATCAGCCAGTGTAACCAAACACTGACAAGTAATGTCCCAGGAGTGTGATGTTTGCACTTGGATTAGGGGACCTAATAGAGCATAAAATAACCCAGCAAATCTCAAACATACCTGTCATAATCTCCACTGAGGGTTGGATGCTGTGGCAAGTATCAAACATATTCACAAAATGCACCAAAAAGAAGATTTTTTCCCCTTCTGCCTTGTATGGTTGGAATAACGCCTATATCTGGCTAAAAATCGTACAGAAATTGCCTTTAACTAAAACATGGGTTTATACTTCAAAGCTGAATTAGAGGGTTAGCAAAGTAACACTGGTTAACCCTGGTTCAGCGATGCTACTAAGCGAGAGCACTTCAGGAAAGATTGTAAGATGCACTGAGTGCACGACTCTGAACCAGGAAAAATAATCCCATAAAAATATGTGGGTTTTTTGGGGTTAATAAAAGGATAGCATCCTCTTCTCTGTTAAAGCTCAAGTGCAGACTTTTCAGAGGGAAATGCGGAGATGAGAAAATGGAAGAGCTACATGTTAAGAATTGATTAATAAAATGTATTGAGCTGCAGATAGTAATAAAGGTTTGCACATTACAATGTGACCATACTCCTTTGTCATTGGGCAGTGCACCTTTACGTGCTGCTTGATACAGGGACAATGCTCAGAGGACCGTCTCTTTCCATGATTGGCTGCTTAGCGCTGACTCCGTCTGTTTCAAAACAATGTGCTCACAGCCCCACAGAAACACACAGTTTACATGTCTGCGGTAGTCTACCCGGGTAAGAGCGACCCTTATCCAGGATTTGTTCAACCAGCTTCAGCGAAAGGGCTGCTAATCCGAATGCCTGTTAAGTTTAAAGATTTACGATTGCCAAAGTGTGGGCGCCCATTAAACAAACTGTTTAATTCCTGCTGAAGCGGCTGTATGAGATGATAATGAAGTCACCTTGTTTATCTCAGGAGAGAATCATTTAGTGAGGCGCATAAACCTGTCTGTCACATCAGCGGCCAATGCCAATTCCATTAAGGCAGAGGAAAGAGAAGCCTGTGGCCTTGACATGCTGTATTTACTGCCCACAAACTCGCCTTATGGCACGGCTCTGACATGTCATGTAGTACACACAGTATATACAGCACTTCCCTTTATGGTAGGGGCCAACCGATATGTTTTTCCAAAGGCACATGCTGATACTAATATTTAAAATCCAGATCAGCCTATGGTTTATTAGCAATGCTGCTTTTTTAAGCTTTAGAGCCTTATTTTGATGAGCAATGAATGACAATAGGGTTTGGAGCAATACAGATGATTAAGAAAGGGCTTAATGTGTACCATTAAATAACACTGCAGTAAAGATGGTGTGGAAATGGTAGGAGTATAAACTTTTGGAAAACAACATTTCATGTGGTTTTGTGTGTATGTTTTCAGATGAAAGAGTCCTCCTTTAGTATATGTGAACACTGAGCATGACATTATGAAGCATCGGTATCCTTTTCATAAAAACTAGTTTTCTGGCATTTCTGTCAAAGTGACCCTGAAAAGTGACCCTGCAAGTTGTGAAATATGCTGAGAAACCCGTCCCTGTGAAGAACTGGGATGCTACAATGCTCAGGTTTCTTTGTCAATGAGAGACACAAAGATAGAGCAATTGTACTTCAGTGATTTTTACTTGATTTTTTTCTACCATCACACTGTAAAGAAAAAACATACATGTTTTCCACAGCCGTTTGGACCTGCACTTTTCTTTTGGTGTTGTTCTTACCATGACCAGAGGAGCGAGGCCCACGTAGTCTCTCTGAGCCGTGTACAGCCGCATCAGGCCGACATCTTTGACGTTTCCTGGAATCTCCAACCGCCATGAGATCGTCTGACTCTCGATGTGCTCCGCAATATCGCTGGGCACAAAGTCCAGTTGCAGGACCTCAAGGAGACCTCTAAACAACAACCAAACATGAAAGATAGAGTCAAACGATCACTTTTGTAAATAACAAAATCACAGAAATGTATTACATTTTAATATTTTCATTCTGAAAGGCGGATATGCCCCATGAAGAGAGTAAAGGTGCGTACACACCAAACGTGCGTCCACGCCCCATCTGCCTCTCGTTGGACGCCAAACAACGCCGCTTCACATACTTCACACTCGCGACAAACGCCTGTTTGCTGGCGCGTGAAGTTTTGCAAGCGTCATACATAGGAGGCGTGTCTGGCCACGCAAGGCGCACTCACACTTGACATCCGAACCTGCCACTCTCTAGCTCGTTTGAGGAAAGGCCTGGATGCCCCGAACGGCCCGCGCTCACACTTACACAAACGAACCGAGCCGTGGCCGAACACCAGGAGTTGTTTACAAGTGCACGTGAGCAGCAGCAGTGCAACATAATGCGGAAGAAAACAAAACCCTAAACAGCTGCGTGAAATAATGTCTACTATGAGCCCTGTCAAATCTCTTCACTCCACTTTTCTTTGCATTTTACTACAGTTTAACAAAAAGGGCTATGGTGAATATAATAGTCGATTTTAATAAAGCAGAGAAATAGAGAAGTGCGCGTCCCTCTGTCCCGCTCAGCTGGGGCTGGGGGGGGGAGATGGAGCAGCACCTGCCGCTCTGAGCCTTTCTTTGGATTCATATACAGCCTTCAAAACAACGCTACGAGAACAGAAGATATGACGCTCAGTTTATGTCATTCATTGCTGCTTCGGCCACTGGTTAAACAGCTTTATGTTGGTGAACTCCTGGAAGTCTACGCTTTACGTTACGACAAAGCACTTAACACGAACGTACCAAAATCACAAGCGATAAATGCACCCGCAGGTTTTATCTGTCAGACTACAGCCTGCGGCCAAACCGGGTACAGTAGCAGAGAAGCTCGGACACAGGGCGGGAGAAGCGCAGCCGCTCCCCATATAGTCAGCCCGAGACGTGCGTGAAGCGGCCAGGGCGTCGGGAGTGAGCGGTCGGGGAGACGAGCGGTATGTGGCCGGGGGTCCGGGGAGCCGCCTGGGAGCGAAGCGGTCGGGGGCCGGGGAGACGAGAGCGAGGCAGCCGCTGCTCTGTTTGATAAATACAGCCTTTTCTCACTGTTTTACGTGACAAATGCACCCGCCCATACAACAGTCGCTTGTATCTGTGCGTGTGCGCAAACACGAGCAACCGAGCCGCGCTCTGGCCCACCTCCTCCAAGCGGGCCAAAGTCCGGAACCGAGTCCGACTCGGGCATGGTTTGTTGCAGGTAACAGGTGACGCCTGAGCCCAGTCAGCATCCCTGATTGGTTAACAAGGCATAAATGAACGCACGTGTAGATTGGATTACTTGCATGAAGCAGTGGGCGCGGCCTCCCTGTTCGCTCACCGCGCTGTTCTCCCTGACTTCCACGCGTGTTTGTCCTCATCCGCTCGCGTTTGCTACGCTTAATACGCGCGGACAGCTTTGGTTGCATTTCGGAGCGCGCTGAAGCGCCTCTACATAGGGTTAACATGGAAGTTGGAGGCGTGGACGATTTTGGTCTGTACGCACCTTAACTCATGGGATCAAGTCAGGGCAGGAGAGCTACAGTAAAGGTGATATTTCAACAATAAAATAAAATAAAAATAAATTTTGTTCCACACATTTGTTTACAATATTTACCTAAATGACAATGATTGTTTTTAGTCTTCTGTTCCTATTTTGGCTTCACTGGATTTCATTTGGATGACTATTGCAGAATAGTGGATGTTTTCATGTGCAGTATTCTGGAAACACTTTATAAAATGTGCTATTAATAAATGTTTATATTTGTTGGAGGGTGACGTAAAGCATTTCATTGAATGAAGCCAGCTATGTATAACTGTTAATTGTCATGGAGGAAAGGGGCCTTTATCACAGAGCAATACCCGGGCTCACATTCACAGAGGAGTGGTGTCTAGAGTCATGCGGGCTTTGAGAACTAAAGGACTTTCATGTAGGACATGAGCATGGGGGGGGTTGGCGCGGCATCTTTTACAGACAGACCTAAATGTACGGGTGTGTGAAGGCTTAAGTCTCAACAAATGCACTCATACATGTGAGTCTCTCTTGCCAAGACAATAATCAAATTTGACAAATTCAGAAAAGTATGGTTTACTTCTTTGAAAGAATCAGTAGCTAAAGTTATTGATCAAATGAAAACAGTATATTTGTTCTTGGTCCACAAAAATAGCAAAAAATATGTTTTGTTAAGTTCATTGAAATCCGCATTAGCTCCTGACCCAGCTCAAAAAATAATCTCTAATGATAATAATGTTGTAATAATAAATAAAAATGCCAATTGCACTAATCTATGTAAAGTCTATTCATGCGGCATTTTGTAGCTTGTACATGAAAGAACTCTCACATCCTCCTTTTCACTTGCCAAAATCCTGTGACCCAATATATAGTTAGACAAATATGAAATCAAGAAACTAGCAAAGGGTTATGGGGCACTAAGTGCTCTGACGCATTGAATGAACGCATTGAATCTAAACAGCTGGAAAATAGATGTGGGGCACTCAAAAAATAAAATTTGATTGACTAGGTTCAGGAGCACCAAACCTCAAACAACCCAAAGTGGTTCGCTCGGCCAGCAGGACCATTGGCTGCACTCTGCGGCTCCTGGAGGCCACATTTAAAGCTCGACTCTTAAATCAAGCTTTACAACTTGCTAATGATGCCTCAAGTCACCCTGCAAAGGCATTTTTTTGAGATGCTTCCCTCAGGTCAAATATTCCACTGATCGCTGTTTCTTTCCACAAGCTGTGATCAAACAAAGCACTTTCATTTTTGGATGGACTTTTATTGTACCGTTTTTTTACCTTCAGCTTTTTATGTGGCATTTGTTTATGTGTTTTTGTGTTGTGTCCTTTTATGCGTTGTCACTTTGACCTCCTTGCACATTTGTTTCCAATGCGGTTTTGTACTGCTAATGGCTAATAAACTGAATCTTGAATCTTGCCAGCCAGCCTGTCATCACCTAACTACACCTCTAATTACACAGACGCCCTATTTATACCAGTCAAACTCATTCAACACTGCCTGAACTCTCAACCCCTCCCTCCTTATGCCTGTTTTAACTTCAGCACTGAATCTTCTGCTCTGAAGGGGGAGAGCTAAGTACATGCCCCCACCCATAGTCTCTCATCTCAGACATCGTTGATTAATACTGTTAATAAATTATTGAATGGCTCCTTCTGTTGTGACGTGGTTCCAGCGAGTGAACTGGATTTGGCAGTCGTCAAACTGTGAGTGAAGGAAGTCCACAGGAGTGCTGATTTGCTGGTGCAAATGTGAGAGGAAGGTGAGAATGTAAAAGTAAGATTAAGAGAGCTGACAGAGAGACTGGGTCCAAAAATTCTGGTCAAAGGATTGTCAAAGAAATGCTGCATGATGTTACTTGATGCCGGGAAGAGAGAGGCAGATCTGCCGGTGGAGCAGATCAAAGAGAAAAAGGAGCAGAATGTGAATAAAGCCATGGCACTTTGAAGTCAAAAACATTGCATATAAAAAGCAAACAATGAACTGAGCGTTGCTAAAATGATATACTTTACGGCGAGGGCCACATATGGGGAACTCTGATGCAGCGAGGACAAACAAACATTGCAGCGTGAATGCCAATTTACTCAAATCAGTTCAAGGATAAATTACAGCGCACGTAGGAGCGATGTGTGCGATGGCGTAAAAGGCGTAATGAACCTTGATGCGAGGCCCTAGGTCACTAATGAAAGGGCTGTGAAAAATAAATACACATTTTTTTGCTTCCTAAGTGTTAAAGGCATCGGCAAGCTATGACAAAATCATAGAGCTGGTTGATTTATTGGTTCACAAAGTAATCAAAGGAATTAGCAGGTGACCATGACTTTACAGGCAGGAGTCTCTCGGGGAGCAAGAATTAAGCACAAGAAAAACATTGAGTTCTATAAAAGTTCCGTGTGGCTTTATGAGTCCTCTTACAAACCAACACACTACTTTGACAAATGAGAAGAAGCTCAATATAAGCGTACGGACAAAAGGAGGCTGAGAAAACTGAGCTGATTCTCCACCAGTGTTCATTTTGACAACATATTTTAGTTTAGTTTTAGTCTTAGTCTTTTGACTTGAATGTAATTTAATTTTAGTCAAGATTTATTTTTTTTAAAAACGTTTAAATTTTAGTCTAGTTTTAGTCGACTAAAATTGCATTTCAGTTTAGTCGACTAAATTTAAGACTAGGCTTGCCCTGAGGAAGGCCTAGAGCCGAAACGCGTTGGCAATTTTACCTAATCTAGCCATGTTTAAATAAAGGCTTTTTAATAATTCTGCTTTTGGAGTGCCTCAGTTTGTTTGATTTTTTTTAAATTTAAGACTAATTTAGTCGACTTTGCATTGACAATATTCATTATAATCATATTTAATCAAGGTCCTCGACTTAATGGAGATGCTCCCACATGAATAAAGCACAGACCTGTTCATTTGGCAGTGAATTTAAATGATATGAGGTTCTTTCAGACGGTCAATAGAAGTTTGGATGATTTTAGTCAATCAATCAATCAATCAATCAAAATTTATTTATATAGCGCCCAACAACAACCAGAAGGTGCCCAGAGCGCTTTCCAGGATTAAAACAAGAAGTAGTCTCTCTTTTTCATTTTTATTTAGTCTTATTTTAGTCGACTAAAATATCTGGACATTTTCGTCATAGTTTGAGTCTCATGAGAAACTTTTAATTTGGTTTTAGTCCAATTTTGTCGGCAAAAATATCACTTTGACTAAAATTAAGACTAAATATTTTAGTCAACGAAATTAACACTGTTCTCCACATACACCTACTGTGTCAAAGAAGAATTTGAACCAGTGCTGTCCACAATACCGGGTTATCAACACGTTATTGCAAATCAATTTGAACTTTGTCATTTCTATCACTGCACGATTAATTAGTTTCAATTTGCCGACACACATTGAAAAGACGCTGCAAGAGCTGCTCGGCTGCCGGCTGTCACTCAAACAGGAGCGTGTCACTTTGTTTTGTTGCTGCAGCGCTGAGGGCACCTTTGAAATCGCTTATGGACTCATCAGGAAACGAGGAGCAGAAACTATCCCGAGGCTTTACTTTTACCACGTCATGGACAACTTTGGAAGTTTGGAGATAAAGTGTAGCAGCCTCTACCTGACGCTATGAGAAGCTGCTCTCCTCAGGTCAGTAAGGAGCTGTCGCCTTGTTACTCTAGCTGGGCCTTGCTTCTTGCGGCTGTATCATTTTCATCACATGTGCCTGTTTTCCATTTATTTGAACCCGATAAGAGTATTAGAGCAGCTATCAAAATGAGAATTCAAGGGACATTTAGAATAGATAAAAAAATGTGCGAGTTAACTATGACATTCATGAGATTAATCGCAATTCAAAGTTTTAGTGATTGGCAGCACTATAACTAACGCATCACCAATCAATCATTCCTGCTTTAACACTGACTGAAGGAGTGAATCAGATTTTGAAAAAACAGAAAAACTTGGCCCGTGCAAGGATTTGAGTTTGACAAGTTATAATGGTGATGGCTACACAGGAGAATCCCAAAACTGCAGCTCAGGAGGCGTCTCCCTAGTCTGCAGGATTAATGTCAATCAAATGTCGAAAGAGAAAAGTGTTCTAATAGTTGCTCTGTTCAGGTTCAATATGTTAATGCTAGTTCTTCTCACAACCCATTTCACTATGGCAAAACGTTGTTGTGTGCTGGGGAACTACATGACTGCCAGACGAGATGGTTAGGAAGTGTGAGTGGAAAAGAATGAGTAGCATTATACATAGATAGATAGATAGATAGATAGATAGATAGATAGATAGATAGATAGATAGATAGATAGATAGATAGATAGATCATGTCATGACCCCCCCCCCCACACACTACGAGACACGACGCTCTGCGACTGCCTTCGACTAGCCACGACTAGGGAATACTCGAGAGTTAGAGCAAAATCGGGCATTAAGGGGGGGTATTATGCAAAATCGACTTTTTCAAGCTTTACATCATGTTATTATGTCATTCCCTCATTAAAAACATGCCTGACGTGTTGCCTTGGCACATTCACGTATTTTTGAGTAATCTGTAAAAACTCTGATGGCGGCCATTTTAGGGATAGGTTTGCCTGAGTCCTCCTAGGAACGCCCCCACCTCCTGGGGACGCCTCCGAGCTTTCGTCACCAGCCGATTAACCAACCACTGCTCCTCAGCAGAACCCCCTCCCCACTGATGCCACAGACAGCGTGTGGAGGGGGCGTGTCCGAAAGGGTCAGAGGTTCTTAAAGAGACAGAGGCCCATTTCAAGACATTCACTACAGCCATTTTGAGAGAGCAATTTTATACAAGGCAGTTATTCTAATTTACTGCATTTACAGACCAACAGAAGGTTTCGTCATCATTATAGTGTGCTATAGACTGGTGCTATGTGATTGAAAAAAGCATAATACCCCCTCTTTAAAATTGTGTAGTATGTGCTGAGTTTAATATTACCATCTTATTTCTGAATAAACAAGGTATCTGTAATCTAATAATTATGTTTACATGTTTTCTGGAACTATTTTCATTTATTTATTTATTCATTTATTTGATAGGGACACCACCATGTTCAGGTGGTGGAGGGGTTTGAGCAATCTAATGATCCTGGGCCTCTGTCAGAACCATGAGGCCGTCCTTCTGTGGACCCGCCACCTGCAGGAGAAGCCATAGGGGACTGGCGCAATGTTCAACAGCTGCCCCCACGACCCGGCAACGGAAAAGTGGAAGATGGATGGATGGATGGATGGATGGATGGATGGATGGATGGATGGATGGATGGATGGATGGATGGATGGATGGATGGATGGATGGATGGATGGATGGATATGTACAGGAGTATGATCGTGTACAGAACTTTCTTTGTGCGTAAGAGTCCTCCTCACTGTGCTTAGGATTTGTTCTTACAGAGGAACATTTTCAGCTCAGAACATGTTTTGTGAATTCCAAAAACCTTCCTAAGAAGGCGTTAAGAACAAATTTGTGCATAAGAATGTGTCGTAAATGAGGCCCAATGTCAGTAGGAAAGAACGTGCATCTGGAAAGAAAATAGCACATCCTTGTAATGGCTTCCAGAAGTTTGACAAAAGGTAGTAAAAAGTTTCAAAAATACATTGAACAGAAAAGGTGTCTGAGTAGCTGGCTTGTTAACTGTACTAATACATTAGGCTCAAATTCCATCTCTTTGCATGTGTTTCTATGCTTTTGAACATTCAGAAGATGTTTTAAATTCTTTTGCTACTAGTTGCTATTTCCAACAGTCCTCATTTTACCTCACTGTGAAACCTATTTATATGCCTTATAAGCACTCGCACTGCATGGCATGTCCGCAGAGATCTGTGAGATAATGTGCCTATATACTTCCCTGAAAATCCCTGCATTAGGAAGAGCTTCTATACTTGCGGTCATGTACAGCGACATTATTTGAAAGCAAACGGGTTGAATCATGTGTATTTTGCATTATGTGTGTCCTGCAGAGGAGCTCAGCAAGGGGGACAAGACTTGGAATATCTGTGCCTCCTAATCTGCCTTCCTGAACGTGCAAGCGCTTAAGCCAGGATAACGTAGCAGTGATTACAGATGATTATAAAGAAGTGGGTCGGACCACCGCTGGCTGCTGTGTCTGTGTGGGCAGACAGAGGTTGCTGGGCAGGGGTGGCTCGGTGAGACACACAGCAGACTGCAGTCAAGTGGATAGGCAGGTCAGAATATCATCACATCACAGAGTTTAGATTCTCGGTCATCCGGGTGGTTCATTCAATTTAAATGTGTAAATAAAGTCCAGATGTTTTTTTGTTTTGGGAAACTGCAGAGAAACACACTACAATTACGGCCTACCTTCGCAATTTGCATTCGTAAGGCAGTGTGGAAAAGCATCTGTTTCATGGACGATTTCAATTTTTTGAAGTCACGATTATTGTGTGAAAAACGATTTAAAATTATCGATCAAATGAAAGGAAACAACTGACATTTTTAATTTTTGTATTTAAAATCATTCACTGTTTCTAAAAATAGAAAACGCTTTATAAAACACACTAATGTCAACTTTATTACTTTATAATTGTCATAATTATTTTATTATATGTTATTTGGCCACAATCTAGGTTAGGTTTAATGTTATCAAAACTTATGCTGACACTTTATTATTTGTCAGATGTTTTGATGAACAGACTATGGAAACATGTTTCTAAAGTGACTAAAGGGACTCGCTTGAACAGCTGATTATCACGTATTGGTGCTTTCCGTTCTGTTTATTACGCTGAAGCTGAGGGGAGCGTGTGTTTTTTCTTCACATCCTGAGCAAGTTGTGGCGGCTGTTTCCGAACATTTGGACAACGGTACTGGGAATTATGCAGTTACCTTGACTTGGACATTTACAGTGAAGGATTATCTCCAAGATGTTGTTTCATATTAAACTTATCAGCGCCTTTTGCTGCAACTTTACGACAGGATTTGCATGACGGATGTCCATCAGCGACAACAACACCTTAGCCATCTTTTGGATACCGGAAGATGTCCCACCTACTCTGCTGACTTCAGTTGTTTTTTTGGGTGGGTGCAACTCTGGAGGAGAGGTGAGTTTACATGTTGTTTGTGCCGTGCAGTGGCCAGTACATGAAGAACTTCAGCGGTAAACCGTGGCTTCTAAAATTCTTACGGTTAAGCTACCGCGTCCTTTTATAATCGGTTAAACCCTGGTTAAACCGGTTAACCTTGACATCCCATCTTTTAATGCCATCATTAAAAGCGTTCCATTGGTTTTGCAGAGAGGCACCAACATGATCGGTATCAGCACTTGCAATGCAAAATATTTACATATATCATAAAACTGATGTTTAGCACACACACGCTTTGTGATTATTGCACTTTAAACTGACTGTTCAGGGTAGAGCATGAGGTGATATCACAAACACATATGTGGGTATCCAACTATTTTTTTCTTTTACAGTCTGACAAAGCATTTGTAAGAGCCATAAATAGATGAAGAGAACTAAAACGCCGCGCTGATCAAATATGAATGGACAAGCTGTATTGTGTTTTGTCAATTCCTCCTTGATCTCATTATCTTTGCCATTGGCTTTGTGAAACAAGACAAAACAAACACATGGAACATGAAAGATTATTTCAGGATAATAGAATCTTTCATAACTATACAGAGTAATATTTTGACTCTTACAATATGCCTATCTGGATGGAGTTTCTTTCATTAACAGTAACTTAAAATCATGACAGTATTACAAAATGCTTGTGTGTTTTGAGATCAATAGAGCAGAATATAGATAGTTTAACTGTTCACTGAATGAAAATAATCATAATAATAATAATAATAATAATAATAATAATAATAATAATAATTGTACATCTTTACGTTCATCATGACAGAGGTTTTGTCCAAAACTGGAGAAGAACTGATTTGTTTCGTTGGGATTTAAAGCTGGCGACGACTGTTGAGAAGTGCCGGAGCTGCTATGTGTTTGGTGAGTTTAAAGGCATCAGCAGCGATATCGGTGAGTTGAGTGATGTTTATCTACTTTGAGATTTGTCAATCATTGTCTGCAAGAGAAGACAAGCAGTGACAAAGCCAGCCGATGTTCTGACATCACATTTGGTAAATGCGTTGTTAGGCCATTGCCTGCATGTGTTTTGTCAGTTGTTTTGCTGCAGTGCATAGTAACTTTTTGCCTGACGCTTTTGTTTTGCACAGTTGTGTGTCGGGGACTGAGCTCATTGATTGGAAGTAAATGCTGGTACTGATTGCTTTTGGTGATCTGTGGCTAAACCAGGCGCTTCAGATCGTATCGCAGTCTTCATCTATCTATGGGAGTGGATCACTCCCTCTGTGGTTCTCTGCGAGTTCTCTCTTTTCTCCCACTGGGTTTTCCTTTGCTGGGTCCCGGGCACGTTTCCATCTGGACATTACCTCTGTTGGACATTATGTTTGCCTGGACACTACATTTGCTTGTACATTACATTGTTTTGTTTATGTGCTTTTTGTTTTTGTTTCATTGTTTTAATGATCATGCAGCCCTGTGAGGCCACTCCTGTTGTGAAATTGGGCTATAGAAAACAGCAGCAATGAGCGAATGTGTTTGTAATTCCAACTTTCAACATACTGGATTTTTGGGGAGGAGTAACAATAACTAATTTTGCTTTTAAAGGAATGTGTCCGACACTGCCTGTCAGGCCATATACGATATGAAGCCTGAGCTGCTGAATAATAGCCAAAAGATTTTCAAAACATTGCATCAAACCTTCAGTGCCAGGGATTGTTTATTCAGTAGGACTGTACGTGTCAACGCCAGTCTTTTCAGGGTAACACTAAACTAAAACTAGACTGAAATACCAAATATGATGAGACAGCAAAGATGACGCTCCATAGGCTATTTTGTGTATTTTATTCATCTTCCCTTCACTTAATTGTCAGGGTCATTGGGACCTCATTCTGTACATCCAGAGCAACTTTGGGCTTTAGGTGAAGTCTATCCTGGGCTAAAGGTAGCAACTAAAGACACAACCATTCTCTGTTTGTGCATCCGCTGCTGTCTTCATTAGTCCCTACATGGGTTTCCATTTCCTGCACCTTGTCAGTCAGCATTGAAGCTGATGCTTCAAGCAATTGCTCTTGCAAGCAATGCCTGAAGCTCAACCGTACTGTTCTCAATGTTACCAGTCAACTTAGTAAAACGGCTTTGAGGAGGGTCTTCAGAGAAAGCTTCTCTTGATTGGCCCCCGTCATGAGCAAATGAGCATATTCATAACGATGCAAGAATGCAATGTGTAACTCCGCAATTATCAATAGAAAAAAAATCACCTGTCCTTAAAACATCCTCGGAAAATCTAAAATGGGAGTGTCTTTACTGCATTGGCAATATCAAAGCTCACAGACATGCTTGTACCCGCAGTAGTTGCATCATCCCCTCCTCCTGCCTTTAATTTCAATCAGATATAATATAATATTCAGAAACAACAGGCATAACAGTCTTCATGTGTGCAGATGGTTCACCCTGCATGTGGATGCTTGACTCACGTCACGTATATCACTAACCTCTTTGCAGTCACAGCCACTTTTCTCTGGCAGAACACGGACACGGTGTAGGGAGTGGCGCCCCGGCCAGGCTCCACCACGATGTCCCACAGCGCGGAGTCACTGGGGCGCGCCGCACTGAACATCAGGCCGCTCTTCACTGTCGCCCTGCATTAGAGCAGCACACAGAGTTTAGTTAGCAATGAGAAGACAGGAGGAGTGGAGCAAGCACTGTAGTGGGGGCATGGTGGGTCACAGAAGTTTATGGAGTGGTTGTGAAATTCTCTCATGTCAAGCGCTTATGCTTGTGAAAGGCGCTATACGAATAAAGCCCTTCTTTTTAATCAGTATTGTTGCGAATACTCTAAATATGCAGATGCAGAGCCATAAAAAATATATGGATTAATTTACTTAAGATATTAGATTGTCTTGTCAGTGTGGCAATATTAACATTACAGCTCACATCTCTATTAAACATTATGGGCCAAAGGCATGATGTCTTTTAAACTGATCTGGTTTGGTTTCTCCTCATTCAGACACAATTAGCAACGAGGAAAGAGCACAGTTTCTGACTTTGTGCTGCTTTTTTTCTTTCTATGGATAATGTTTGTAGGCTCTCAGTTGCCAAGGGTTTTTTCACAGTAGCAAAAGAAATTGAAAAGCAGTCATCCAGAGAGAATTGTTGAGGATTGAAGATGTTTCTCCACTCATCCAAGAAGCTTCTTCGGCTCCTTTTTTTTAAAATAAAAATTGCAACACCAGTGGACGATTCGTACTGCCGGTGAAAGTTAACGTCAATAGAAAAATAAAGTGGTGATCATCTTGCAACAATGGCTTGTTATCTTTCATATTTTTGTATGTCTTTAACGTGTTATTGTGGGGTTTGGCCGATTTTTTTTTTTTTCCATAGTAGAGTCCATAGTAGTGAAGAAAGCAGCTTTTTTAAAGTAAACAAACAGCTAAAGACAATTTGAGACATACACATTTCTTCTTTTGAGACACTGAAGAGACACCAGGAGCCCCCACACCTGCAGCACAGTGGAGGCGTCACAAGAGGCACTACAGGTAACAAGGAAGGGACAAAGGAGAAGATGGTGAAAGACTGTTGAGGAGCGGAGGGAGCTGCGCAGGAGGAAGAGGAAGGAGGAGGTGGAGGAGCTGACCAGTGCAGGACACCACGCTCTGAACCCAGGAGGCGCTGTTTGAAAGGATCACTGAAGACAGCGAGCCAGGTTTCCTCCAGTTGCTCCAGTTTCCTCCAAAAACATGCTGGTCAGGTTGAGTCACAGCGGTGGCGCAGCTCAGTCGCAGCAAATAAAGCACTTACTTTCTTACTTATCCAAACTACATACTACAAAGTGAAACAAAGTTGATACAGAGAAGTTTCTAGCATTAGCCCACTGACCAGGATTACCATATTTATACCATATCTACATAAACATTTCATACAAAAGATATTTTCCATATGCATTTGGTATATTTCTAATACGAGCAATTTCCGCAACAATTACTGGTCCTCCCTGAAACCCCCGTCAGACAGTGCATATATGGGGTAGCTACTTTTCATGTTTGCTAATGCCGGCGCTTAATGAGGGGCATCACTGAGAGGCAGGATGCGTCACAGGTTGCAGCCAGACAGAGAATTAGCAGGCGTATTTAATTCCCATTAGCCCTGCGGAGAATCAGTTAATCAGTGTGCTTATCCACGCACTCACAGAATCACACAAGCGGTCGGAGAGAGGGTGGGGAGCCTGCTTTTTATGAATAATGCAGATGAACTAGGCGGCCTGTGAGCTCCCAACATAAAAGCTTTGATTTTCAAACCAGCAAGTCTCTGTTGAATTTTCACATGACACAAGAGCATTCAAAAGTCAATATGTGTGGTCAGAGCTGAAGTTTCAAGTCAGGTCAATTACTAAATACAAAAAGCAAAGAGTGTGTGGGGGGACAGAAGAACGTAATTGGAATGAACAAAAGGGAACCCAAGCCAAAGGTTGGAATCAGAACACAATAACACTCTCTCATATGAGAATCTATTAAAACTGCTTCCTGTGACCAGAGTATATCTTGGCACAACGCAATAATTATAGTGTAATAGTGTATAGTATAGTGAGCTTTACTTGAATGGGAATCCGTACGTTTTATAGAATTAAGATGATGAAAGGACATTGTTAAGTACTACTGACAGAAAAAATAATAATAATAATATAATTTTCAACGATGTTTTACCAAATGAAACTCTTGAAACTGCTTCATACAACTGTATTTTATGGGTTAGTTCTAAATATATCAAATACTCTAGACTTAAAGATCCTCTCAATCACTCAGCACAAATTCATATATTTAAATCCTTGATTATTACTCACATCTCTTAAAAGGATATTTCAGGATTTTTGACATAGGGCCTCATGTCCTAGTTATCCAGAGTGTTGCTGATTTCTGGAGATATTTTTTGTATGTAATTTATGCAGTTCTTGTATTTCAAGAGTTTCGTGGCGCTAGGCTTGTGCTAGGCTGGCGCATTTCTATAGTATCAGCTAGCCTGCATTAAAAACAGTCTGACTCCACAGTGCACCTGAGGCAAATCACTTATAACACCAGACTAACCATATAAATGTCTGTGTCGATAGAATAATTTTTTGGAATATAACTGACCTTGCATCACATGAATGATCGCATTTTGAGGGACTATTTTCTAGCAGATCACTCCGCCGCTGCGTAGCTTATACAACCACGACGCTGATCAAATATAAGTTTTTTTTAAATGCAAAATGGTTCAAATTACTCTACCGACACAGACATTTATATGGTTAGTCTGGCGTTATAAGTGATTTGCCTCAGGTGCTCTGTGGAGCGGGTCACACTGTTTTTAATGCAGGCTATTTGACATTGTAGAAATGTGCTAGCCTTGCATTAGCCTAGCGCCACAAAACTCTTCAAACATAAGAACAGCTTGAACTACAAAAAAATATCTCCAGAAATTAATAACACTCTGGATAAGTAGGAAATGAGGCCCTATGTCAAAAATCCTGAAATATCCCTTTAACCTTCTATTTCTTCCAAAGTTTGGGGTCACCCAGGCCAGTTTTATAGCTTCTCTAATCAGCACAGTAGTTTTCAGCAGTGCTAGCATAATTGTTTTTCTAAGCATCAATTACCCTCGAACACAATTCACGTCCACAATGAACCATCAGAACACTGGAGCGATGGTTGAAAAGCACCTCTGCACCTATGTAGGTATTCCATTAAAAAAATCATCTGTTTCCAGCTAGAATAGGCATTCACAACATGAACAATATCTAGACTGTATTTCTGATTATGTCAATGTCATTCTCATTGAAGAAAGCAGTGCCTCGAAAAAAGAAGAAGAAAAAAAGGACATTTTAAGTGACCCCAAACGTCACAAGTGTTGCTTTTCTTGCTTTTGTGATTAGATTTATGAGTTAAGTTATGCAAAAAAGAAAAAAAGATTCAGTTTGCAGTTTGTGTGTATTTTAAATCTTTTCTGAAGTATTAACATTTGAGAGACTTGCAAATTGTGATTATTTAATTTCTATTTTCCATTTGATTGTAGTGAATATTGTGCAGCCCTACTTTACAGCACACGAACCAGCACCCATAGTACAGAGGAGCAAACATTTTTTCAAATGGTTAAGAGATTCAACAGAACAAACAGAACAGATACTCCTTTAGGCTGAACTGTGAGTGATTTTTACCTGATACTCATCACTTTGAACTCCTGCAGATTTCTGCCCTATTTATGCCAGGAATAGTTTAAAAATTCAGCAAGGTTGGTACACTGTGCTTCACACTCGAATAAGGTCATGCTTCAAAACAAGTGGATATGCCACAAAATGTCAGATGGGTTACAAGTATTTGTTCTTCGAGAAATTGCGCCCATCTAGTAATATCTTACAAAAATCACGGGTCAACAGACTAACAATATTGCGTGCAATATTGATAACCCTGCGCTACAAGAAAGCATAGCAATATGTTTCTTGCCGAAAGTGGAGCCCAAGCACACAACCATATTGCAATTGGAGAATGTGCTTTGCATTGCTGCGCTCTAGTCAAGTGAAACATTTACCATGGCTGAATACATAGAAAAATAATACATACACAAACAGGTTTCCAGAACTAGGCGATTGTGTAAACAATAAAACAATCTGTCTCGGTTTCGCGCCAACTGCTCAGTGGACTTCTCTGGTCACAGAGCAGCATTTTAAGAGTCAAGAGTAAAAGAGAAAAAATAACACTAGATGAATACAGACTCTATTGACTGCAAACACTGGACTCTAGCTCACAGTAACAAGCTGATCAATACATAAACCGGGTCAAGGTCATTGCTGTTAGTCTGGGAGTCTTTCTCTTGCATACAGGCCACCACAATAACATGAACTAAAAAGCAATTATCTAGAACTGACGCATTTGATTGATTTCACTGTATCTGCGCAACCAGGTCTGATGTTTTGCTACTTTAAATCTCTGAAGCATAATATGATCTTTAATTATATTTTTTACTCTGTTTTAATAAAAGTTTTGTTTGATACATACGTTGCCTTCAGTGAAGTATTTATTTGTGCGATATCCGGGGGGAAAAAATGCAAGCCCTCAGTCTGCGACCGAGGGCCATTTGTTTCCTCTTCATTTGTTTGTTTCCTTTATTGAAAAATGCAAATGTCACAGAAAATGCATTCTATCTAGCCTTTGCAATAGGCTCGGACTTTTTCATTTTCTCACTTTTAAAATATAATTGACCCTAACGTGCTGCCCATTGTTGGCATTCCTTATTGATAACTGTGTATATGCACAGCGTAGTGTGGTATTTGTGTATATGCACAGCGTAGTGTGGTATTTGTGTATATGCACAGCGTAGTGTGGTATTTGTGTATATGCACAGCGTAGTGTGGTATCTGTGTATATGCACAGCGTAGTGTGGTATTTGTGTATATGCACGGCGTAGTGTGGTATTTGTGTATATGCACGGCGTAGTGTGGTATTTGTGTATATGCACAGCGTAGTGTGGTATTTGTGTATATGCACAGTGTAGTGTGGTATTTGTGTATATGCACAGTGTAGTGTGGTATTTGTGTATATGCACAGTGTAGTGTGGTATTTGTGTATATGCACAGCGTAGTGTGGTATTTGTGTATATGCACAGTGTAGTGTGGTATTTGTGTATATGCACAGCGTAGTGTGGTATTTGTGTATATGCACAGTGTAGTGTGGTATTTGTGTATATGCACAGCGTAGTGTGGTATTTGTGTATATGCACAGCGTAGTGTGGTATTTGTGTATATGCACAGTGTAGTGTGGTATTTGCACATCACAAACACTTCTGTCAGAAGACTCGTGCTATGCACTTATCACTGCTCCTTGGCCAAGTTGTCTCTTACAAATCTTATTATCATTTCTGGCTCTCTTTTGACAAGGACTATTTAAACCTTCTTCTTTGGAACCATAGTTAGACTTGAATGACCTGTCCTATACCATCACGATGAGTAGAGTTAATGTCTCCGAGTCCCGTGTACAATCTCCTGTCTCCTTTGCAACTCTACACTATACTACTAGAACTTATTACTTAACACAAATCTCTCTCCAACAGCAATTATCTCAAACTAATCTTGATGACTAGCTTACCCTTTGTTGGTTAGTTAACATAGATAATGCATTTATTTATATACTGCATTTTACATGGTAACATGGTAAAAAGTCCCCCCATTTGCATAATTAAAGTGAAGCTTTATTCTAAATATGAAGTTTTCCACTTACTTGCCTTGAGAAATGTAAATAAAAGAGCAGTCGCATTCATTGTCTACTTAACTCAAGCACTCCTTAAATCTGAGATGCTTGAGTCAGAGCGAGGTCGTTTTCAAAGTTAACCCTCTGAAACAGTGGAACTCAGTACAATTACATTTTGGTTGAATGGCACGTTGTAGCTTTTTTGACAAAGCTGCCCTTGAAATACAATTACAATAAACCCTTAGCAGTACTTGAAAGCCTAATGTAGCTTTGTGAGGTGTTTTGCATTCTTTTCAGTGTGTTAATTGCATTTTAAAAGTAATTCCTTGCATGCAGTCCCTTGAGCACTGATGGCAGAATCCTCACACAGCCTTCGTGATCCCCACTGAGAAACCTCATTTGATCCACCTCTGTCCCTGCTCTTTGTCTTTGTCACTCAGCCACAGGGCTCACGACGAGGAAGGCAGAGTGAATATCGACTGTTAGAGCCACTTCACAGCACGTCTACGTCTGTGTTTGAAGACATTTGGGGCCGAAAAGTCAGCTCTCCACTTAATTACAATAACTAATCAAGCCGATGTGTGGTCTGAGCTGACGCCGCTGGTTTTCTACAATTAAGTTATGTAGATTTATTTTGATAGTGTTTCTAATTAGGCATTTTCTTTGTGCCATTTAGTCTTTTCTTTTTTTATTTAAGGAAATACTTTAATCTGCAAGGCCAGCTTCTCTCACATTCAGTCAAAATGAAAATAAAGTAAGGACAAACCATGAGAGTTCAGGACTTTATATTCACAATATATTTGTGTACTTTTATAGATAAGGGTTCAAGCATTTGTCTCAAGGTTTTGGGTAACGCTGGAAAACGAGATAATATGATTAATATTTATCGAATATTTTTGTTTTTGTTAAATGATGCCATGTTTGTCCAGTATAAAGGCAGATGTGCATGTTTAATCATGGCATTCAGCCCAGATCTCTTCCATAGAGGGTTAAACTCCTGCTTCATTTTCAATCAGAAACACAGATTATCTGTCCTAACCCCTGAAATGGACTCAATCTTGAGCCAGAGAGTGAAGTGGAGCAGGGATTTCTCCTGCCGGAAAACTTGATCATAGCCAGGATCCTCTGAGCCAGCACTTGGACTTAGCATCTGGATCCGAGCCACTGGGCTCCTGGTCCGGTCCAATCTGATTGAAGATGTAGGTAGTAGGTCAAAAATACACGGGATGGGTCCACTGACCTGATTAGATCAACTTCAGCAGAGGAAGACACAGAGTGAGCTTCGTTTTGGGGTATTTCATGTGGACAATTTGCAAAGCATCATCGGGTCAGCGTCTCTTGGTCCGATTCTCTCTGCCCTTTATCTGGACAGTACGACTGTAGTATCAAGACACCTTCAGTTTGTGTTGGTAACGTACAGCTCACCTTTGGTGCAGCTGACATTTAAAAGGAACACAGCAAGTGAATAGAGCTGTGCCTTTGCTCTGACTTGCATTCTGCTCCAGGTTACCAACTGTTTACAGCATATCACTAAAACATTGGATTAGAGTGAAATTTGTCTTGTGTTGCAAACAAAAGGCACTAAGCCGAGTGTAGGAAAAGCTAATGCCCACAACGGGTGAATATATATATTTTAATCACTTGAAATATCATGCTGTGTCATGTGTTCCAGATGACATTTATAACTTTAAAAGTATCTCTAAATGTGTGAAACATTTATATTAGGTTCACCTCCCAATACAGGGGCAGGGAAGATGTTTGTTATTTGATGCAATATTTATGAAGCTAAATACCCAGAGAACCTTGTTCCAATGTTAGCTGGATGTTGAGATTGGAAAACCGGTGAATCTTTTCCTAATTACATCCATGTTTATGGAAGACTGCTCTCTATAACGTTCTGGACCAAGAGAGCAGTGGAGATAGACAGATAGAACATGTTGGTAATGTTGGTAATTTGTGAAGCCAGAGGAGCTGGTAGACGAAACCAGTCGAGTTGACAATGGAGCATTTTACTGCCAGGCCTTGATTCTGAAGTCAATCGCTTTTCAAGTGCCTTCAGCATTCCATTAAATGCATGGGGCTTATCTTTCATGAAGATCCTCAAACAAAACGTACATCACAATAATTCCACTTCAGAGTCTGCGGCGTAGAGGCTTTAAACACTTGTCTCTGCACACTAAGCAACATGAAATGAGTGAACAACTGTCATGTTTCAAGTAGATCTAATAAGCAAAGAAACGCTCGAGCACCAATTGTAGTGGGGAGTTGCAGAGGCAGGTTGTACATTTTATGAACTGATGCTGACTGAGTAGGGATGAGTATCAAGTATTTTGATTTACTGATTCTACTAGTCTTATCAATACTCCTTATCGATCCAGTATTTTAAGAGTACTCTTATCATTGGGAGAAGGGGGACGCGGTGATGGTCTGACGACGTGTCCTCTCAGGGGGGGTCGCGGGAACGAACAGATGTGATGCAGTGAACGCACCCATGAGAGGGGGAATCTCATGCCCCTAGAGGCCATAAGTGCCACTGCAGGTGTCGTAGCCTGTTGCGTTTTTTTACTCATTCATTCTGAGAGTAAATACTACGCTGACAGAAAAGACAAAGGGAGAGAGGGATATTGTACATCTGATTACTTACACCATGGAAATATATTTTTTCACTCAAACTTGGCAGTAAATACTGTTTAAGTGGTGCTAGCCCACAGTTAGCTTTGCCCGTTCGCCTGTTAGCTCCTTCTTCGTGATTCTATTAGTGTGTATTGGTGACTCCGACCCGGAGGCAGCAAAGTTGCAATTGTGGTTTTCTGGCCAGAGACACCAGGGGGAGATGAAAGACCCCCCAATCAAATCATTAACACGTAACACTTATATTACAAAGGGACAACAAAAAGGATTTATTATGGGTTAGGTATGGGTTATAACAAGTTGCTGAGTACTGCTCTAAAGCACTCATTTCACCGCACGTGATATATTAGCACAACTCCTGGGCACAGATAAGAGGACCATTGAGGCTTGAGCTTAGTGATTCAGGTTGACTGGCAGACGTGACCCCGGGGCCGTTACAACACCGGGTTTCAATATCCATCCCGTATGCTGAGCTGCTGGCCCAAGCTGGTTGGCTCAGCACATGGGGGCCCTTATGAGTACTTATCTATATGGGCAAGTTTAGATTCTTAGTATTAATTTAACTGTATTTTTTTGGATTTGGAGAGTTTGCCGTTTCCCCATGCACATTCTAGCAAGACATATTACGATGGTAGAACATTGGTTCTACCCATAGAAATGTAAAATGTAGCATTGCTTTTAGCTGCAGGAAGCCAAGTAGGAAATGGGGGCAGGCTCCGAAATGTCCTTGCTGAAATGGACTTTTTCATTAAACCCAGCCAAATTGCTGGCATGAACGAACTTCAGTCAACGCTCAACGTTATTAGGGAAGCTGCCCTAACTTAGTCCATCACTAATCTACAGCCTATGGTTCTACAGTGATTAATTCATGCATACATGGTAGGAGGTGGGCCGGATCTCACGGTCCAGACAAAAATCAAATACCCACTGATTGATAATAAAAAGTTTGCAATTGTCCACACGAGATTTTGAAAAGGACAAACATACTAGTTTAAAATAAAAGACAATGGGTGCCTTTTTTACAGTTACAATGGTGAGAGAGGAGGACAATGTCATTTTGCAAAGTGTGATTTTATGAGGTGAAGTGCACTTAAACCTCTCAAGTTGGAACATAAACTTTAATTTGTGTCCTGATTTTGTCCGCCTCAACGCTTTACTAAATCGTTAACTTAATAATAATAAATCTGCCAATATGTTTCAATCTAGTGTAGGCAAAGAAACCTAAAAAACGATGTATTGCATTCTTTATTGAAGTTTGAATGAGATTAAGGATTTGTGAGTTTTACCATGATCCCGTTCAAATTGATCACCTTTTCCATGTTTTAATTGTGAAACACTTATCCACTATGTGCCCTAAGAACAAGTGTAGGATTAAACACTAAAAATTACAGCCTCATAATGAGTATTTTACGGCGAGTGCTGGAGCAAGGATGTACTCGCACTACTATCGATATAATAATTTCACGATGTGCAGTTAACTGTGGAACCTTCTACATAGTGTGCAGCACTGTTCTGTTTAAAGTGAAGTTTGTAGCATACCTCAGAGTAAAATTCTCCAGGGTGGAAATGCTGGCAAGGAAGATGTAGAATGTGGCAACATCAGTGGTCTTTAGTGGTTTGGAGGAGGTTTGGATGACCACAGCTCCTCCCAGCCTGAGGCGCAGATATGTGGGGTTTCCTGGTGGTGTCCGCAGCAAGGTGACACTCCCAATGCGCCTCATGGGGGTACCGGAGCCCTGGGGAGCCCTGGCCCGGCCTACCCAGAGCCGCTGCAGACTGTCTTGGGGAGAGCATGGGCCTGTCGGCTCACTGCGACTCTGAAAGTACACCTCTGCCTGGTTCCCTTGTGGGCCTCTCGCACCCTCACTCCTCCCAGCCTCACGACTGGAGCTGCCTGAGCGACTGGAGGAGCTGAACCACACCGGCTCAGGCTTCAGCTGAGCCACACAGAAACCACCAGGAGACACCAAACACGACCCACGCACTTCCCTGGTCTCCCAGAAGGCATATGCAGTCACACAGTGAGCGCCACCTTTGCTCCCCGCTCCACTGCCTTCATTCCTGATCCCCTCTGCAACAGAGGCATCCAACAGTGACGACATGTGGAACAGGACCTTAACCACAGGTGATGAAGAACGCACTTGATGGGTTAGAATGACTGGCTGGATCTTGTAACCACTGAGCAGCAGGTCTGGGGTGATGGGGGCATCTACGGACATAGGTCCATAGGAAGCTGCCACTGCTGGCTGTTGGGGACCCACACTGGAGCCAGTGACGAGGAAGCTCTGACTCTGAGACTTGAGGCTTGAGTTTCCTGGTGCCTCTGTCCTGTCCTGCTGTAGAAACACATGGTCTGTGTGGCTCACTCTAAATTTGATGGATGGATAAACTGGAGAGGGAGGTGTCCCAAAGTCATCCAGAATCTTCTGGCCTTCTGTCACTGAAATAAATAAAACAATGAATCATTCAGACACATAACTTGAAAATTGGCACGAAACATGACTGCAGCTAAAAAAAAAACCTAAAAGAAAGCCCAGATGAAAAAGCCATTCGGTTTTTATGCTGCAGTGAAAGTGATTGTTCAGTTGATGATTAGGGCTGTATCTAGTTGTCCTGTGATTACACCACAACACTCAAGGGTAGGGTCTATATTTGAAAGCATAGACCATTACACAGTATAGATTTTTATAAATGAATACTTATCCAGAATCTTTTGGGATCATACTGTGTAGTCTGCACTACTTTCTAGTTATTTCAACATTATGACCATTTTTGGGTATAGTTATCTGATTTATTGGTGACTCTATGCTCAGCACATTTGTGTAGACCTCGCTCTGTAAGACCCATTAATCTTACACACCGTTACGGGAGAAAAGAAAAAAAAAACAGGAAACCAATTATATTAGCCTTTGCAAGCCATTGCAAAAGACAATAGAATTATTTCTTGATGCGATTAATTTGTAGATAATAAGGAAATGTAGGAAAAGGGAAATACATAAAGCAGCATCATGACACTTGATTATTATTATTATTATTATTATTATTATTATTATTATTATTATTATTATTATTATTATTATTATTATTATTATTTTGTGGCACAACATGGTCGTCAATAGTATTGTTGATAGCCATTTTTTCCTGCCTCAGTATATTGGAGTCCAAATTTTGTATGACAGGCCTACAAACACAGACAATCAATGAGTGACTGTGCTTTGTAAACCTATAGTCAAAAATATACTTCATAATCATAAACAGTGATGATAGTTACTTTAAGAGACAAAAGCCTCCAGGCTAATAGACCATGACTACTTTACATGCCCCAAAATGCTTAAGCGTACACCGTAACGGATAGACAGATAGACAGACTTGATTGATCCTTAACAGGAAATTGCCCTGTTGCAGGAGCTCATACAACATCACATTCAATACCAAATCTATCATTCACACACATTCACACAGATCAAACACTGGTGACCTACAACTTCCAAACGTAAGAATTATAAGTACAATGAATCGAGCTGCAACACACATAGCTTCGGTACAGGCTGTATAAGAGCAGAAATCAGTGTCAAAGTACGAGAAGATTATAGGAACATCTGAAAAGTCCACGATAACCAGTAAATAGTGTCACTGTGTCATGTTAGATGTCGGGGAGATTTATTGAATGTGATTAAAGCTCTACACATTTCAGTCACATGTTAGTCTACCTGACTTTTCTTTTGTGGATTTACATTTGTTTACCAACAGATAAATAAGCACTAAAAAAAACAACTAATGATAAAAATGAAAATGTCATATCAAACACAACCTTGACCAGCCTGGGCATACAGATAATGCTTGGATTTCTGCGTGAAAGCCTTGGCTCATGCATTTGAACACTTTCTGTATATGTTTTGCTGTTTGATGCTGACATAGTCTGACACAAGCAGCACATCTGCGACTGTTGTAGATAAGGCCGCTGTGTTGCTTTCCATGGCCAACGGGCAGAACACAAATCAAAGCCTCACAATCTCTCAGATATACATTAAGGCCATACATGCACAGCTGGACCCTGCATCTACATAAAATACAGGCAACGTCATCAAGGCAGTGCTTTGCATGATATCAGCCACAGACAAACAGCTGCCATACTGTCACTTCATTAGCTCTCTGAGGCAGCTCGACTATCTTTGTTTTAGGGTGGTTACATTCAATCAGCTCACCGGCACCCACACACTAGACACCGGACATCAAACAGGGACAAAAATAGTGCACAATGTCAAAAAAAAAGAAGTAATAAACAATGAGGAACATGTGCATATGAGATACAAGATGATATTGCACTTTAAAGTTGCTATTTAAAGTTTCTTCACAATTAAACTGTAAGACGGAGACGAATAGGCTTGTTTTATTATTGTTTATAACAATGCAATGATATTGTCATAATTAATGCATGAATAAATGCTTATGAAGCCCTCAAACGGATGAATCATTACATTTCTACACTTCCTAATTTCAAATTGCAAAAAGGTGATAGCAAAATTCTAAGATATACTGACAAGTTCTCCAAATAGTATACTTCGGGCAACTGCAACCATTGCCTGTCCACATAGTTTTGCATTAGAACTTCTAATTAAACTCGGACTGCACAATATTAAATGACAATATCCACATAATAAGAATCTGATAGCAAAATCAATGAAGTCATCCATCTTCATTTTACTGGAGTCTTGACACATTTTTTCTTATTTAAATGCATTTACAGTGTTGAAATGGTTGGGCTAAGTAAAATACTGTTATGCCATCATTATTGCAATATTCAAGACCTTTCCTCATCTTGCGCAGCCCTAAATTAGAGGGTATAGGCCACATCATTGCACTATTGCTCATTTGACCTCTATTCCCATCCATGCATGATCTACACAGCCACTACTTGCATCAAAGTGAACGTCAGCACAAAAGTACAGCGGTGGTGGAGCTTTACGCACAGAAAGTAATCGACGGCTAATTACTCCATTCGCCAACTTCTAATGACTAAAATCCTAATTCGGGCCCACACCCTTTAGTGAATCCGGGGAGAAACTGTGAAAACAAACATACATTTATTTTTTCGACAAACTCAACCAACCTTTGCAGACAGCTGTGAGGACAATCCTGAGAAGCAGAGGATAAAAGGCGCGCATCGTGTCAGTGAAGTTTGGAGAGAAGCTGCTGTACACTCCTGTGGGCGCCCAGGTGAGACTCGAAGACGTGTCTGCGCTCGTTTCAGAGAAGAAATACACCGGATACAAACCATTACATTGTCCCGTGTCCTAACGATACCACGTCTGACAGACAGGACAAGCGGGATGAAGCGAACAAAAAAAACACTATTGATTGTCCAGGCCCCGCAGCGCTTCCTTTCGGTAGAGTAGTCAGCGTTTATCCACACAGTAGCGACTGGCTTCAGCTTTGAAATCTGTTCCTTATTGCTTTACCGACAAGAAGAGATGTTTTTCCACCCCAGACTGCACTCGGGCTGGCACGGTAAGACTCTTCTTCCCTTGATAGAAATCACTAAACATGTGGCGTCTGTCAGATTAAGCGCGGCCACGTGCGTAATCTACGTTGAGGGAAGAGCGCAGTAAATGAAATGCACACGAGGTCAGACCAGGGGATCAGCGGTGTCCCAGTCATTTCACCTGATTTATCCAATGAAAGATCTGATTCTGCACAACTTACAGTATCCGCTCACCGTTTTAAATATAGATATTGTTATTGAGTTGCTATCCTGTGCAGGGAAGACCGGGGCTATTTGTCACACTTTTTTTTTCCCTAGAGTTTGCTGCTCATCAACAGAGAATCCCACAAGAGTCAGACCTGCATTAAATGAAAGCTTGAACCCTTGACTTGTAGGAGACCTTGCTCTCTTCATATTGCTAGTTATAAACCGTCAGGGCAGGTTGTCACAATGTGTGGGGCTGGTTGTCACTATAGTATTTAATAGAGTTATTGATGTAAACTTGAAATTTGATAAACCTTTGTAACTTTTTTGCTTTTTGAGATAAAAGGACATTTTTTTTAAACAGTCGCAATGCCAGATGTGTTTATAACACTCATTTGAACTGAATTTTTTTTTTTTGCTAAACACTCTGTGGGGTTTAAAGCAGTACTAAGTAACTCTTCCCCCTAGAGGCCATAAGCGCAACTGCAGGTGTAGTAGCAAGTTTTTTTTAACTTATTAATTGTCTTGGAGAGTATGGAATATTGGAAAAAAAAAAAATTCACTCAAACTTGGCTGTAAATACTGTTTAAAGTGACGTTAGGCCGCAGTTAGCTTTGCCCGTTAGCATGTTAGCTTCTTCTTCGTGATTCCATTAGTGTGTATTGCTTTCTCCGCACCGGTGGCAGTCAAGTTGTAAACATGGTTTTCTATCCAGAGACACCAGGGGGAGATGAGACACCCTCCAATCATCCCATAAACACTTGTATTACCCCCACAGGGACTACGAAAAGGATTTGTTAAGGTAAACACGTTACTTAGTACTGCTTTAAAATGCACAAATTCACTAAAATGACCCAAACATACAGCCTCTATAAAAGATAGTGTCAAAATAAAGTGATCAGGAAAACATCATGAACACGAAAGAAAAAAAAAGTCCCATCATGTTATACCCCATGTGACAAATAACCCAGAGTGTCCACTTTACCAACAATGTAAGCTAGTTAACAAACGGATTTAGCATGCTAGCTCTAAAACGGATCAAATCGAAGCTAACGTCTCTGTCTTTCAGATCAGTGTCTTTTGTTTAAGGCACTAAAGGAAAGCTTTCATTACAGAAATTAACCCAAACATTAAAGTTTGGGAAAAAGCATAAAACCAATTCAAACGTGTCCTGTCCTCATGTCTTCAGTCCAAATGAGAAAATTATTATTGGAAGAGAAGAGGAATACAAATACACATATTATATATCAGTACCCGCGTACAGCGCCCTCTAGTGTGGCTATAAAAAGCAATGTGACAAATTACCCCGTGTGACAAATAGCCCCGGTCTCCCCTAAAACTAAATATGTATTTTCTAACTTTAAATCAATCCTCCTTTTACTCATGTTTTTTTTATTTATTTGTTTTCATTAGAGGCATTTTATTGACTAATTACAATAATAATGTAGTGTTTCTATTCACAAACAGAGTAGGGTTGTCAGATGTATAGAGTTAAACAATTTTATTGGACAAAACACAATCACAATAGGAGTAGAATTGTTATTATTACTTAAATAAGTCCAACTATTCTCCGCCCAAATACTTCCAACATCCTCCTGACTCTTAAGTTCTTTTGCGTTTTAGGGATGTATGCCAGATGTCAGCACGTCACTCCGGAGCCGTACTGTGTAGGAGGGCAGATGGATGGAGCAGACTCTTCATTAAAACCACAGCCCCGAAAAGATCATCAGACTTTGCCCCAGCATGGTAAAAGTTCACTCCAGAGAGGCTTTATATTGACAGCTTGGCAACATTACTTTACATGTGCATTATTTGCACTGTGCATTTCACATTTAGGTCAGAGTTTTGCAAACTAAATTTAAGCTGAAAAGTAGATGTTGTTTGGAAGTTTAGCAACAGCCCTAGCAGTGGGCCAGCACAGTCAAAATGTGGTGGGCAGCTGCAGTGTATCCTAGCTATTGCATCAAATCGCCGTCCCCCAGTGCAATGTGGGAATATATGTGGACACATGATGTTTATCTCAGTGGACCCTCTCTCCTGCAGGGCTGGCTTCAAGAGTTCAAGGCCTGAATGTTAAGATATGTTGGCGACTGTGGGGGTAGATAGCGTTGCTCTGTTAATCAGCTCTGCTTCAAATTATACACTATGCAGAGTTAAAGTGATAGTCTGGAAGTCTAAATGTTTTATAATATGTGCTAAATCGACCACCTGGTGTTCCATTTTGGTACATATATACATTTTTTTTTTTTTTTTTGGAAAGTTTTCACAGGTTACACTTCCGGGATATCTGCAGCTAATCAGAGTCTAGTATCCTCCCTTGTTGACCAATGAGACGAGCTTTTCCTGTGAACCAGCTTGGCACGTCCAATCAGGAGGGAGGGGGAGGAGCTTGATTGTTTACTTTTGAAAATTCTGTCCCTGCTCTCCTCATTTTGCAAACTAAGAAGGGCTTTCTGGTCCAAGAAGGGACGAATTTACTTTCAACTTTCACTCTATCTCTCCTCACTTTGCAAACTTACAAGCTAGCACTTTAACAGAAATTTCTCTCTTCTTTCTGTCGAGACTTTTCCTCAATAAAGAAAGCCCCATTGATTTTCAGATTCTCCTTCACTTACTACTCTTCCGCATGCAAGTTTGCCTGCTCTCTCAGTTACTCAAGTGGATTCATTTTTCTTGCTCATGTTTCCCCTGAACCAAAAATATAAGGAAAGGGCAAATGTTCTGGCTTTACTTTTGCCCTAGATGTACTGCTCTTGCCCTTCCTCGATTGGGAAATATATTCGTCTAAAACAGCTGAAAGCCTCCACTCAAAATGGCAGGACCAAGAACCAGCTTTGCCTGTTGTGCCCAGTGCCTGTTTTATGATCGCTGTGAAGGGGCCGGTGCAAAGAGAACGAACACTGTCCCGAGAAATGTTGAGGCCGATCCAAACGCCAACACAACTTAAGAACAAGCATCACCTAATCGGCAGTTGGTCAGTTTTCACCACATAGCCATATAGCCAGAGCAGGTTTTTGAGGAGGACAGCATTTCCACAGAACATGGTCTGAAGTAAGTCTCTGGACGTATCTGGAGGCAAGGTCATGGCGGCACAAAGGAATACTGTACACTTGCAGTCTGTAGAGTTATAAACATAGAAGGTCAGTGCCATGTGGATGACCCAGAGAGGCTATAAATGCAGGCTGCGGTCAGTGCATGATTAGTGGATCTGTTAACCTTCGTAATCCTGACCACAGCTGGACTCAATGGCGGCGTGACCTCGTTTTAATTGCTCTTCATCATACTTCTAACAGAACTGAACTGAATCTGTCAATTGAAGTGACAAAGCAGCAGTGGGGACTGTCACATGGCTACATACCGTATCTGTCGTGGCTTTGAGTGAGTGTGTTCCGCAGGTCATGACAAAATTCAGAAGCTAGTGCGTGTACATATTCCTCTTTACCATTCATTTTCCCGTAGTGGTGTTCTGCAAATGCACTGCAGCTCTGAGGAAAGTTGGCAGAGCGTCGCCGGTACAATAAGATTCTCACCGCTTGAGCATAGGGTGTCTATTGTGTCTGTTTTGTGTGGACGTACGGCAGCATTTCTCCTGTCTAATACCACTTAGCCTCGCTGTTAGCCGCGGGGCAGCCAGCCATCTCTGAGCTCTCTCCGGGCCAAGTTGTACCCTGTAGACACCTCGGTCAGCTGCAAGACGAAGCACCCACACACAGATTCAGGCCTCTGCTCCCTCCCTTTGCTGACATCAGCCAATGTTCTTTGCGCTGATGAAGAATGGATGCTCTTTGGGAAATGTCGCTGCCATAAACATCAGTTTTCTTCCCGGCGGGGTGCCACTGATGAGTTAGGAGCGCGGCGGTGTATTCTCCCTCAGACAACATGCCCTCAGTGTGGCGTGATGGACAGGGGAGAGCGGTGCCTCCATCTGCCTGCTGGGAAAGGCATTAATGTTGCAGCGAGAAGATGGGCACAGCCGTGAACTGCTCTCTGTGTGATTTATGTTTCTGTGTGGAGTATTCCTCTCACCTGAGCGGCAAGGAATTAAGTGCAGCTCCAAACACACATGCTCGTGTCCTGTCCAGTTAGAAATCAATTTATTATAAGCTGTGCTGGTGTTTGAACTGGGGCAGCAATAAAAGAAAAATGTGATTTTTTTTTTTATCTGTCTTGACTTTACAATGTACTATTTTAATAGCGTAGAGCGCAATAAGAAAAAAGTGTCAATTTGTTTAAGTTATAAGTTTAAGTTATAAAAATCATACTGACTAAAGAAAGAAAGTTGTGTCACATCATAGGACCCAGGGGTTTGCAATATTTTCACAAATCAATGGGGCAAAATGGTGACTGCAATTAGATTTGTGACTGAAATACTTTGTCAAATGCAATTACTTTAAAAATGAATGCTATCCAACAACACTGGGTTACAAAAAAGTACTTTGTGTGAGGCGTCCAAAATGTTTCAGCTGATTAAGAACATTTTTGCACCGTAGAACCTTACCTTCTGTATCAGGTTTTTGTGCTAAGTGGGTTTTCCAATCTCTGTATTCCATGAGGCACAGGATTTATACTTTTTGTTGTATTTGGTCTAGGGGTTAAAAAAAATGACCTGATTGAGCAAGACCAATTTTTGGCTTGAGCAAATCAAAAATGTTCAAAATCGGCTCACAAAACTTAGTAGAAAGTGTAGTCAAGATGAGAGGGAAAACCTCGTCCAAACGTTGGCACGTCTTCTAGTAACAGTAACAGCCCTATTTTGGTCACTATCTTATCAATAGTATATCAATAAACCAGCTCAATTTTTCATTTATAGTAAAACTTAAAAGGTCAACATGATGAGCCTGCTCCAAAGGTTTGCTTTTCAAAGTGAGTAACAATATTTTGTTTATAAAACAAGCCTGTTGTTGTGCACTGCTGCGTGATACATGATCCAGTTCACTTCGCTATGTCTTATTTAAAGCCACACTGTGTAGAATTTTACCCTATAAATAAAATTACCTCATATATGTACAAACAAACATTTACGAAGCTCACCCTTCCTAAGATATGACTGTAAACTTTACCGGGAGTGGGTCCGTCTCCAGCTCGTCTCCATGGAATTTTGAAAATTTGAGATTTAAACAGGTTTGATCCTCGTCCAAATCCATTCTTTTATTACACACTGCAGTATCAGCATTTTCTGTGTTGAGCTGCTCATTAGGAGCACGTTTTGTTTTGCCGGCCACAGTAGAGTCCAAAATGTTACGCAGTGTACCTTTAAACTGCTAAGACTGTTGCAAGAAGTAGAATTATCACTCATACTTTATTAACCAGTTCTTGTGAAGAACTAAAATCTAATCTTGTTCATGAATCTGACTTCACCCTGGCTTTGGCGAGCATGGTGGTCACCCACTACGGCCAACAGATTATCGACAAATTGTTTATGATGCAGAGAGCAAATTTCATCATGAATAATTCTAAATTCACATACAGTAAATGGGCAAAAACATCAGCCATTGAATTAAACTAAGCATAGCTAACCTTTAGGCAAAATGTCAAGATGGGCAAAACTGTATGTAACCTATGGTTGCTTTGCCAAACCAAATAAATGCAGAGAGTAATGGCATAACCATTACACATTATGCAATGCCCTTTCCATTAATGGCTTTTATACATGTGCACATAGACCTACATGCTTACTTATCGGCCTGTATAAGCCATTAACCCCCCCTTTCTTTACTTAAAGATTGGAATAAGTATACATGATATAATATAATAATGCACTGTATTTCAGCCTATAAGGGCTTGATGGAGTTTCAAACGCTGCACCAGGCTGTAGAGGCTTCAATAAAACAGCTCCAGCTCAAATGGATTACAGTATTTCTAACCGGAAGATCTCTGCTGTGATGTGGGACAGGCAGGTCAAATGGACAAGGAGCGTTAACAAGGGCTTTGAAGTTTTGTGAAGTATTCAGTGGCAGAGATGGATGGCTTCTTATGCCCCCCTCCGGCGGAGTGGCGGGCAGAGCCAGGGTGAGTGATAAAGAGGTGGCTACAACTTTTTAAACACCCCTTAAAGGGACGGCGGAGACTTACAGCTCGATATGTGGCGGAGGGCAAGTAAGGCTGCAGGGGGTGGAGGTTTGGAGGAAGAAAAATGCAAAGCGGGCCTTTGAAAAGAAAGCATCTACAATTGGAGTCATGAGTCTCTGTGAACTGGATTTCTGCAAATAAACAGTGCAGCCTTTGTCGTGCAGTGCCTATCTTAATCTATCACTGTCTGTTATGTCAACTTCAGGCAAATGGCATAAAACAAAGCATAATGCGAGTGAAGAGGAGTGTCCTGCCTCTGGTTGTTCCTGATTTGGGCGGTTTGAATGCGACACCAGGGTCTCAGGATAGACAGTGGGTGTGCATCCATGTCTTCCCCATCAGACAGCGGAAAATGGTGATGAATGTTTGTCGATGAATACATTATCCTGGGCCATATTTCTCCATGAAAGTTTTTTTTTTTTTTTTTGGCCCGGCACTACAGCGCATTATGCAGGGGGCAAATTGAACATCACTGCTGCCCTCAAGTGGACAGTGGTAGGATTTGTTTGTTTTGCAGATAAGAGGGATGTCTGATGAAAGACTGGAGTTGACTTGTACTTTTAATTATGCATTTTGTAAAATATGTTGATTATATTGTTAAATGTACATTTGACCGAAATATGCAAATAGCAGACAGCGTGACCACTTCAAGGTTGATTTAAAGGCTGGATTTGATTTCAGGGCTCTCAACATGTATTTGAATGCAACGTCATAATGATTCAATTATGCGTCACTGCAAGATTTCCAGAGAGAATGGACAAACTGTTGTACAAAAGAGAAAAATCTTGGGTTCAATCAGAGGAAAACACGGTGACTTTAAATGAACATGGACTCCTACTATCAACAAAAAAAGGTTGTTGTTTGCATTCTGGCTTATTCATTTAGTAGAGGGAGCAGATGGAAGGAATTGTTCTTCTCTTTTGTTCATTTTTTATGATTTATGGAACAAATTTAAATATAAAAATATATATATATATAATAATTCCCCTCCCCACTTTATGGGAAGTAACAAATCAGCATTCAAAACAAAGTACAGCTAAAACCACCACATATATATGTAATGGTGCCATAAGAGCGGAATGAATAGCACTTTGAGATTTCCTGTAGCCTAGATGTAAAGTGCAATACTTTTGAATATTCGCTTTCTCTTGTTCATGATCTGAGGGAAATATGCAAATTACCGACAGTGGGACCACTTCAAAATTGATTTAAAAGCTGAATCTCATTTGGAGTATTTTTGTTAAGATGTATATGTATGCGAAGTCTTAATGAGCCAATTATGCCTCATCAGATGATTGACTTCATTTTTACTGTCAGTCAATCAAGTTGTTTATACACGGCCAATCGAGAACCGCAGCTCCTCCTCTGTGACTGAGCTTCAGAATCAGGCTCATTAAAAGTATGTCCTTTTGTTAAAACATATCTGAGTTCTGCTGGTTACTGGGTGGAGTCATTGAGTTAACAAAGTGTGATAAATAATTGTTAAGTGGAGGTGCCTCGAAGACTTTGATTGTGTTCCAGGTCTTGCAGCCCCATCTTGGAACCCGGAGTCTTCAAAACCTGGCTTGGCTCCTCCCTCACCCGCTCTCCTCTGGCTTGCAGCAGTTGCTCTCCCCCTCATTCCCTCTCTTTACCCCTTTCTTTTTGTGGTTTTGTAAAATGATGTGTGTGTATATATATGCAAATGTGCGGCTTCTACCAGCAACAAATAGTCGGCAGTAGAATCCAAGAATCCAAAATCATAAAAAAGGCACTCTGCACTCTTCCCAATGACCAGCTGGACACAGAAAATGCAATTTTTTCCGTGGGTAATTAAAGAATGGATGTGGATGACGACCTAACTTATTTAAATCTCATATTTGGCTGTCTTAAGTCAACATCTCAGTCAGGTCTGAAGGGAAATTTAAATGCAATATCCTGCTCCTCACATTTAAGGCCACAAAGGGTATGGCTCCGATCTATCTCGAAGATGCTATAGTTTCATATCAGCTATAGAACGTTGAGCCTTTACCAAGCTCCGGTTTTATGGAATCAACTCCCAGCTCACGTTAAAGAAGCCGACACAGTCCCTACATTTAAGACTAGGCCCAAAACGTACCTCTTCGAATTAGTTCATAGTCAGGTCAGATAAGTAAAGCTCTAGCCCACAGCCTAAAGCAAAGCTGCCTTAGGAGAAACACTGCTGTGGGAAGTACACTGATACACTGAGCCCTATCCTCTAGCTCTTCTCACTGCATATTCCAGTGCTTCGTCTTTTAATCAGGATACATTATTTGCTTTATCTGTCGTCTGTTCATCACTATTCACATGGTGTCCCTGTCTCTTGTTTCAGATGACCGGGCGTTTTCCTCTCTCCAGCGAGGACTGAAGCTCCAGAGGGACTCCCATCAGCCCTGGGTCTATCTGCCTTTCCGTCCATGGGCGGGATCTCTCCTTCTGTGGTTCTCCCCAAGGTTTCTCTTTTCTCCCTCTAGGTGTTTGCGTTTTTCCTTGCCGTGTGTGAGAGCCTAAGGACGGGGTTTACACTTGCATTGTTTTGTTTCATTGCTTAATGATTGGTGCAGCCCTGTGAGGCAACTCTTTTAGTGAAAAGCGGTGCGGCTTTAAGGAAATTTGAACAATTGACTGAATTGACAAAACAAACTTACGCCGTGATGTTTTTTTTAAAAATATCAAATTTTAATTTTGGTTATAAAAGTTGTATTTTCACATGCACCCACACATATTAAATCACCATAAATACTGTCCAGCAATTTCTCTCTCTTTTTTGTTTTGTTTTTTTCTGTTTTTAAACTGGATTCACAAAGCAAGCACATACGGTGTGTGATACAGCGATCTCAAAAGACACTATGGACAAATGCTCATGGTGTTTTACAAGGAGAGGAGTCAGTGCACGACAGGGCTGCCGTTAAAATCAAGTAGAAACACTGATAAAGTATCTACAGGTGAGTACAAAAGATCTACGCTCACACTCTCACAATGACTGACGGAGTATCAAGACATTGTTACATTTTATGACAAACATATGTGGAAACAGAAGCAGCTTTGGACGATGCAACTCAAATACACCATTTGGCACCCGCACACACACCCGCAATTCCCCATCAGCTATATCCTTCACTTGAAACACGTGATCACATACGGAACATGGATTAGTATCACAAAGAGCGAGATGAACCCTGTTTTATGTCTACACCATGACTTATCTTCTGTGTGCAACGAAACATTTGGGCCAGACCCACATTAGAGACATCCAACAGACTCTCAAAATGATTAAAGCTATGAGACTATCCCCGCAACTATTACACTCTCTCCTCTAAACTTTTTCCATGATAGAGCTTTCACTTTACAATACACAAAGCCTTTTCTTTATATAATGATCTTACACATGTCACATGTCACACAAAGCTGAAACGATTCGAGTGAATGAGTTCTTGGGCAGTGTTTTAAGGCTGATATACATCTGAAGTGACATCATTGTATTTATTTTAATTCACATTTCTATTTGCATGTTTTTTTTTTTTCATTCTATTGCACATTTGACAGTACAAAACAATGATGCAGATTGAAGGGTGGGCAAAAACGTCTGGATAAAAGAAATTGAATGTTTTATCGTGAAAATCCGTTTATAATCAGTTTTACAAGGGAATAACTGCTTATATTCATTTAACGTTTGTTTCAATAAGCCACTGTTATGATTGATTAAAACATGTACGTTTGCAGGTGGTGTTTTCTTTGTTGTTTTTTTTCCTGACCATTTTTACCAGATCAATTCTACTGTTCCCCATGTTGTGAACAATAAGGCAACAGCATCCCTAGCAAAGACGCAAGGTGCTACTTTCCCCATTATGCTTTGCGCTTTAAAAGTTCTCCATCATCATCTGTGAACCCGATGGAAGAATGAATCGATTAAATTTGCAAACAGCTGAAATGTAAGCCCCCGGTCTTTGTGTTCATCTGCTGCAGTGCACTGCCAAGAAGGAGGCGGGAGTGGGGTCAGCTCCGCTCTGAGTCAGTGCGTCAGTTTGAGTCATAGCCAATCATTTTTCATAGCAAATGCGATCCACAAACTTGATCCAACTCAGATTTGACTTCGGATACACTTCTGTCTTCTGCCAACGCAACTTCATGACATTCGCGTTTGTCATTTCTGAACAGGCTCTAATTTATGTAGCGAAGCGTCAACGAAAGAGTCAGTGGAGCAGAAATGTCAAAGGAAATGACAAGCAAATTTAGTCAGCTATACTACAGCGGCCTTGACCTTCAGGGTCTTGGTGATGCAACAGAGGGATGTCAAAATAATTTGCTTTGTAGGCCTACAACAGGATCCCAAATTCAAATCTGCAATTGATCAAGTACAATCCTCCTGCAGAAGTAGAAAGATTGAATCAAAGGTTAATAGTCCTATATATTTCACTCTGATAGGTGAGTGGGTTTGTCAAGGAATGTACCAGGAACACTATTCCGGCCCCTGTGCAGTATTACCAAATGTATCCTCAACAGCATTGCACGGCTTCATGGACCTCCTCCAACATAAACCAAACTTGTACTTTTGGCATAGGATTGCCTGGAATTGTCCAAGAAGTTATTTTTTGCTTCCTCTGTTCATTTTCAGTTTTTGAACGGTCAACAAAAAAGAGATTTAGTCAAAGTCCAATTTCTTTAACTTTTTTTTAAACTATATGTTGAAATATGCAAACCAACTAAATTGACACTGCAGTAGAGAAAGCTGCGGCCTCGCCCTCGAAAAACAAAAAGGTCTGTTGACGTGAATGCGTCACTTGTGATGCACAGTCAAAAACAAAAACAGACTTCCACCGATCAGCGGCCACCTTTGTGTGAAAGGACAGACACACCATTTAGTCAGGAACAAGGCGTTTCATGACAGCTCTGACAGCGACAGACAATTTGGCAGCGCGAGACGCAACCCGTCAGTGGAGGGCAAGGAAAAGATGCAGTAAATCAACACTGTCAATTGCAATTAGATGAGGAACATCCCCACCTTTTTTTCCATAAAGGGCACACTGACAGAGTTAGCTTTCTGCTTGGTTGTGATGCCAAATTTCCTTTTCCTTTACATCAGAAAGTGCTCTTCAAACAAAACAACAAAAACATACAGTGCACATTTCTTTCTACATCAAATGCTACCTATATTGCCCCAAATAAAGCCTTTGTGTAATGTTAGCAGCCAGCATTACTTATGAAATGCCTTGATATAACAGCATTTTGATTTCCATATAAGCAATATGCTCTTTTTGTGTGTGTAAGCTCTCAGTCCTCCTGGTATGTTCCATCTTTGTACTAGCCCAGATGACTATCTGTTGAAAACCTTCACCACTATGTTATTTTCTATTGTGTGCTGACATCAAAAATCCAGCTTTCCTTTTCAAATTCTTTTGGTATTCATATCACAGCTACCCTGCTGAAAACTAATTCACCAGTGGGGAAGAAAAAAAATTATGAAGGAATAAAAATACAAACTCTATTGAGGAACAAAAGTTTGGACATCTGAAAATGTTACATAAATTTCACAGCTTTGAAAATCCCATTCCCACAAAATTAGTTACGGGCAAGACCGAGACTGAGCTTACTGTGAAAGAAAAATAAGCATTACGTATATAACAGTTTAAAAACAATTTCATTTTTTGTTGAAGTCAAGCATGTTCTTAAGATTGTCCAAACTTTTAACCATTGGGTTTGTATATTTATGTCATGAAAATCCCAGTTATTTTCTTTTTTGTTGTTGTTGATCAAACACATCACAGTAACATGTGTCTGCAAGTGTCCTCTGGGGGTTTGTCGCTGTACAAAATTGATTGATATCCACCACCACACATGATTAATTGGTTATATTGAAATTCAGTCCATGAGACAACTGCACTGATTCATACTGATTGTGTGAATGCAATGTACAGAGCCCATAGTGGTGCGTTAACCCTCTATTTCACAGGCGACAGTCTCTTGAGCAGCTTCTTTCCTTTAGAAAGTAGACCTTTCTTCTTCCTGTTCAGATCTTGTGCATCCCGGGGGTTCACGGGGAGGCGTGGGCCCCTGGTTGGGCTCATGGGCCTCATGGTGCCCGGCAGAAGGGGGCGCACTATAGGGGATGGCGCTCGGACCGGTGTTGTATCATTGGCGACTGTGTCTGAGGTTTCCGTGGCGACCTGATGAGAGAAGCAGTGGGGAGGTGTGGGAGCAAGGATGGGGGCCGGGTATTATGAAGGATACAAGATTTACACGGTACAAAGGTTTTGTCTGTAAAGTTAATACTTCACTTTCTGTAAGTAGACAAGACACGATGTTCTACTATGCTGAACAGAAGGAATACATAAATTAAACGTTCTATCCCCATAGACAGGCGCAATACTAACGTATGGCGGTTTCATGGCACTTATATGTTTCATCATTAAAGCAGTACTAAGTAACTCATGCCTCTAGAGGCCATAAGTGCCACTGCAGGGGTCGTAGCATGTTACGGTTTTTTTCTCCTTAATTGTCCATGAGAGTAAATACTACACTGACAGAAAAGACAAAGGGAGAGAGGGATATTGTACATCCAATTACACAATGGAGATCATTATTTTCACTCAAACTTGGCTGTAAATAGGCGCTAGCCCGCAGCTAGCTTTGCCCGTTAGCCTGTTAGCTTCTTCTTTGTGATTCCATTAGTGTGTATTGGGGCCTCTGACCCGTTGGCAGCGAAGTTGCAATTGGAAAGGATTTATTAATCAATTACTTGGTACTGTTTTAACATAGATGAAGATTAGTGGCCGCTCAATGTGTATCAGCAAAATCCTCCCTGAATTTGATTCAACATATAGCTCAGAGGACACGTTTATACACTAATTTGTACCTAAAGTAAATTCTCAAAAGGTCTGTACATTCATTAAAGATTTCTAACTGGGCTATGACCTTCCCGTAATGTGGTCGATGGGTTGACATGACAAAAGCTGCTAGCATCTGGCTTGTTCATAATTTGCGATGATTGATGGATAATGCTAACGGCTATAGGATTGCTTACTGTCCGCATACGTCAGGATCGAACGCTGTATCTCCTTGTTATATCTGTCTGTAATCATCACATCACAAATGCATCCATTATGTCATTGGGATCGGTCATAGTTATGCCTGCATTACGTAGGTCCTTAAAGCATTCTATTTTGTACTACAGTTTACACTTTCATCGCACAACAGAAAAAAACGACTGTAAAACGACAATAATATAGTCGAAAATGAAGTGGAAAGCTGTGTTAATTTTGAAAACATATTTTAATTTAGTTTTAGTCTTAGTCTTTTGACTAAAATGGAATTTAATTTTAGTCGAGATTTAGTCAAACAAATCGTCTCAATTTTAGTCTAGTTTTAGTCGACTAAAATTGCAAGTAAATTTAGTCGACTAAATTTAAGACGAATTTAGTCGACTTTGCATTGATAATATTCATTATAATCATATTTAATCTTGTTCCTCTGCTTCATGGAGCTGCTCCACATGAACAAAGCTCAGAGCTGATCCTTTGGCAGAGGATTTACATGATCCGAGGCTCTTTCAGACGGTCAATAGAAGTTTGGATGATTTTAGTCTCTCCCTTTCATTTTTATTTAGTCTTATTTTAGTCGACTAAAATATCTGGACATTTTAGTCATAGTTTTAGTCTCATGAACAACTTTTAATTTAGTTTTAGTCCAATTTTAGTCGTCAAAAATATCACTTTGACTAAATATTTTAGTCGATGAAATTAACACTGGTGGAAAGTAGGCACAGATCAGCAAAGGCTAAACAACATATTCCACTATTTGCCGAAGATAATCAGGTCGATAAACTTAAAGAGAGCAAAACAGTACAACTAAAAATACAATGTCGTACATCAATATATTATGCAGGCCTAGATTTGTACAATCTTCAAACTGATGAGCTACATCCATCTTTTAGGGTAATGAGAATAGTTGTCACACACAAGACATTTTACACAATGCAGGAGGAAGATAGACAGTGAAAGTTAAGTAGAGCACTGCACAACACAGAGCCAAAAAGATTTAAACACCAGCTGGCAGTGGGTAAACATGTAGTACAGTCAAATACAGAACAACACCCAGCAACAACTGAAGATACCAATCTATTCTTCTAATGCAAGAGCTCGGTCATAGTGAAGCTTAAAGTGAGACACAGCAGGTGGAGGGAAAAAAACACTGAATTTAGAAACCTTTCATGTAGATGCAGTAGCTGACCATACTGACTATGCGAGTAAAGTAAATCAAATAGAGGGCTACATGTTTTTATATCTAGAAAAAGAATTGTCTCGTATTGTGGGAGGGATCAATGTTGCAGACAGTGATGCCTTTCGATAAAACAGCCCTTAAAGTTTAGTGAATGGAGGACTTTCTTTGTCAAACTGCCTCAAAACTGGAAGAAGCGTGTGTTCCAAGGCCGTGGGAACCCAGGGTGCTGAGGGGGCTGCAGCACCCCCTGGCGGATAGTTTGGAAACTGCAGGCATTATTAATAAATAGGAAATATGCGCAGAAAAAGTGTTTTTGGGGTACATTTTGTCCCTCAGCACCCCCTAACTAAAATATCTTCCCAAGGCTCTGGTGTGTTCTGCAGTGTATCACCTTAAAAAGTTGACTTGACTTTAAAAGTACACCTTTAATTCTCCAGTATATTCTCCAGTATATTAGAATCCATGTTTGCGACCACCAGCTGTGTGCATTAGAGTACGTCGAGTTTGGTATCTCAAGTTGCAGACTTACTGTACGAGGCAGACAGACCCACTTATGGTGTGAAATGAACAATCTTCCTCTTTGTTTTGTTTTGTTTTGCCAAGCGGGTGAGGAAAAACACACACACAAGAAAAGAAATCAGATGCGGCAGCGTAGTCGCCGTCGGTAAAAAACCCACACCACAATGAGAACTCAAAATAACCACAACACCAACACATGGACAACAGAGCGCAAAGAGAGAGCTTTTAGTATCCAATTCTCCTTCCTTTATTGTTCACTTGTAACAATACAGAGTGGATGTCTCAACGCTGCAGTGTGTTTATTTTGTCGAGCTCAGAGCAAACATGACAAATCCACTGACAAAATAGATTGTTTGACGTGTGTGCAATCTACATCAAAGCCTCTTTTTAATAAATACAGCCAAGAACGTTATATAAAATGTATCAAGTTGTACTTTTGAAAAAGGCATGCTTCCTTTTTTGTCTGTGATTCTGGATAGCAATCTGTATGAGTTAAGAATAAATAACTTGTAATCTTATTCACAATAACCACAATTCGATTTTGTGTTTCAGTGCAAATTCTCTCGTGTAAGAAATGGTAGAGCCTTTTCAAGTCCTCCTTAACCAGTGCTACATGCAAAACTCATCCACAAAGCGTCTCTCTGTCCGCGTCAGGCTTTGCTTCTTCCTTTTCTGAGAACCAGAAAGGGGGGTTCGATTGGATTTTTGTCCCTCTTTTTTCCGAAGGGGCCAGAGGGGAGAGGAGCGGGTAGTAGTGGTAGTAGTAGCAGGGATAGGCTGTTAGTTTTTGTAAGAAGAGTCACCACTGTCACCACATGGACAAACACACACAATGAACAGCACACAGACGGCAGGTGGAGGAAGCGAGAGAGACGGAAATCAAGAGAGAGGACGGAGGATGGATGGACACGGGCCCTAGCGCTGAGAGCGGCGATGGTGATGTACCCGTTTGCCTTCCGGGACTGTGCTGCCGGTTGAGTTGGCGGGGGGGCGATTGGCAGGATCTTCCTGGGGGTAGTGGGACGGAGTATCAGTCAAATACACCTCCACATCATCAGGCACTTCTTCCAGGAAGTTAGAGGGAACCAGGCCGCGGTGGCCATTCATCTCACCCTGTCAACACAAGACGGTATATCAGTGGCATAAATCCAGTGTTTCTTACCAGGGGTATGGAGACCCTTAGGGGTACGCGAGAACTGAGCAGGGAGTACTTGGAAGTATGTCAGATTTAAAGGGGCTAGGTGCAAGTTCATCATTTTATACTCACTACTGCCACCTCAGGTCTTATGTGTAACTGCAGCTTCTATATTAAGCTCGTGCATGACGGCACTTCAGACCCGAATTAACACCTTTTTGAGTGACAGTGCAGGATTTTAGAGGCAGTTGTGGTAAATAGGTCTGAGCTCATTCTACACATTAGGACATGGCTGGAACATGTAGGGGGAGGAAAATACATAATTTTAACATTTTTAAACTCTGTATAGTCCATTTAAAAAGAGGTTAAAACTTTAAAGGTTAAAACTATTTTATTTTTTTTTGTAGTAAAGTATGGATTTGAGAATATTTAGTTGTATTTTGAAAGTAAAGCATGGTCTTTTTACTAACAAATCTGAGGCGGAATACTTTCTAAATAATCATCTGCACTCTCTTATTTGGGGGTACTTGGACTTGGTACAGGAGACAAAAGAGGTTGGGAATCACTGATAATCCATTATGACCTTTGAATGTTGGTTCAAGTTTTCCGTTGTAGCAAAGCTAGTCATCTGGACTTGAATGTTGAGAGTTGAAGATTGATTGCAGAAGCTTACTAAAGCTCCTACGATGAGAGGCAAAATGTTTTCAACTTTAAACAGTACAACTCAGATGGCTCAATCGAGAATCATCTATAGAAGAAGAGAATTGGATGATTCTCGAAACGTCAACTAACTCTGTATAAAAATGTCCAGTTGAATCGATGGAGCCTTCTGTGTTGTATCTACCTAGTCGATGATTGCGATGAATCTTTGGAATAGCAGGATCTTGCAAAAGACACGTACCTTACAACAATAAATAGGTGTGTGGCAAGAAAGATGCACTCTGTTTTAGAAAAATTAAAAGTCCTTTATTCTATATGGACATGCCTACGCGTTTCGACAAGCAAAGTGTCTTCTTCAGGGCATCAGGTAACATGAGATCGATCTTTTTTGGAATTTAAACAATACAGCTCATCATGACTACCTTTGAAAACCTTTGCTATGGTTTAATGATGAGTAAAAAGTAGTGATTACTGTTGTGATATTAGCTTAATTCCTCTCTTGCTGAACACTGTCCTGTCATTGATACATTAACATCTACCATTGACTCACATATAGAGGTGTATCTGGGTTACTTTAATTTATGTTTTCTGAATTATATTTTTTCACACCTTTTGTTATTCATCTGTATTCGGGCGCTTTTGTCTTCTGTTTTTTTTTTTGTTTCATTTATTCCAACTAAAATTTTACTTTAAATGCATATATATTTCCAGGTTGCTGTGTGGATTGTAATCTTATTTTGCAATATAGAATCAGGAACGAAAAGAATTAGGCATTGGTGTGAGAATCTTACATAATAAAAGCCATCTTCATCAATGTCTCCATACACAGCGAGGATATCACCAGCACAGAAGGTCAGCTCAGCCTATCACATGACAGATACAAAAAGCACACATGAAATACAGAAACCATGATTCTTTTAGAACTAATATACTAATACTTCCTTAAAAAAAAATCATCATTTTGGATGGCGTGTGTGCACAGTACCTCAACGTCAACATTAGGCGAGCTCTCTCTGGGGTCATAGTCATACAGCGCCACCATTCTCCTCGAAGCCTGGTCCCGCCGAAGGCCTTTTCTGTTGTGCTCTGGTATAGCAGAAAATACCAAGTTATTATTTATTTTCATTTTTTACGCTTAATCTGTGTGACTCCATCGGCACCTATTCTATCCACTGGGGTGCTGAGTGGGAGAAAGCCCTGTTTGATGAGTTGATCCATGGTCTCTTCGTCCTCTGCGCGGATCTCTGACACCATGTTACACGGGATGAGCCCCATTCTGCCCCGCACCTCTCCTCTGTAGAATCCATCTGTGTCTTTATCGCCAAAGATCTGACAATCAAACACTTTCAAGAGTTATCAGTTAGAAAGACGTTTTTCCACCGTTCCTGCACATAACAACTGGATGTGGCATGTTTCAACACAACTGTCCAATGGGGCAGGCCATGGTGAATAATACCTTTAAAGAACATGCTTGCAAAGGCTTGTCAGTAGTAAAACTAAAATCCACTTTTAATAATTACACTTAGGAATACGGCTGTTCAATTATGGAAAAAAAAAATCCTGTACTGTAAAAAGTTTTTCTCACCTGTGTAAACAAATACAACTCCTCGTACCTTGTACCGTGTGCAAGGTATGAGGAGTAAAAAAATGTGCCGGGCAGGACAGAAGAGGGCGCTAGCAATACATGAGTACCCATGAGTGTAGACACATATTTCCAAATAAAATATTATTGTGAGATATATTGTTGGACCAAAACAAGGACTAACTATCATGAAAAACACTGATCTTCTGCACCTCTTTAAGTAACAATGCATTGATGTTATAGGCTGCAGCAGCAAACAGTGTAAATCTCAGTCAGATGGAGGACCTCGCATTTTTGTTGTTCTTTCATAAGCAGTTATATAAATACATACAGACTGTAAGGTTTATGTCATACCCTGATTATCTGTCCCTCTTTAAAGGGCAGCTCCTCGTCAGCTGCGTCTGGGTTTGGCGACATGGACAGAGGGTCATAGTCAAAGAGGGCTACAAATATTCGAAATGGCTCCTCAGGTTCAGACTCATCGTAATAAGGTGAGCGTCGATCCCGATCCCTGTAGCCATCTGAAACATGAGACAGACCAATGATGGAGGCTGTCAAGCAAATCAATGTTCAAAAAGAAACTGATCAGTCCATGTGGTTCTGCATGCCAAACGAAAAAGGAAACAAACAAAAAGCTTCTATTTACAGTATAATAAACATCTGAAAATGTTCCATGAGAAATGAGCAGTAAGACATACGGTGGTTTTGGCAACATATCAGCAACATACAAGACACATGCAAGTGACACAACGTACGGTATCTACAGAACACATAACGCAACTGTGTCACTTGCAAATGAACATATCTGACAAGCAAAGAGTGAAACTATAGGGGAAGACGTTTTGTTGTGATGCTTCCATAACAAAGAAAACAGTAGACTCCTCTGCATCACCAACAAACATTGTACAGTTCCAAATGATAAGTTCTCAGTGATAGCTGGGTATTCTCTATAGCCAGCATTTGTCCGGCATGCATTAATGCTCTAGGTACAGGTGTGGTGCAGTTGTACCACCAGGAGTGGGGTTTAGCAGGCATCTGGAGTTTGGTGCAGTAAGGCATTCTCTGTGCAACTTTCATCCACAACCGTGGAAATTTCATTGTGAACCACAGGACGGACTCGCCAGTGGCACTATCATTTCAGGTGCAGTGTAGTCATGCTGTTCAACTGAAAGCATAATAACAATATTAATAATAATTTGTTATAGATTTGAGGCAGGCACTGGCATGTTTCCACAGCTCTTCACTGGTGCAGGTGTTGCTTTCTGTGCTGTGGTGCTTACAGGACTGTGGCCACTAGGACGTACCATGGGAAGACCTGGAACTGGTCTTGTGCCTGCGGGAGGGGCGCGTCCTGAGGCGGCCTTTGCCATAGCAAACATCATCAGTGATGGGAGTCAGAGTGCCCTCACTATTCTCAGAGGTAACTTCTACAGGAAACACCAATCACAGTGTAATCATAGAGCAAATGACTGAAACGTCCTAAAATAACCTATTCACTTTGTGTTTATGTGTTTATTGACAGGATATCCAATAGCGCAGCCAATCTGTCGCTATTTTGCCTGGGGTGTTGACTGAATCTTTTACTCCAAAGTACTGTTTGTGTTCAACTTTTTCACATTATAAATTGTCTGAATAGCAATGGTATGAGAATGGTTTATAAACACACACACACACTAACACAGTACAAAACTATGAAGGATATGTTTAATTGAGACTGTGAGGGACTGACCAATGGAGGGCACCATAAGAGGCCGTCTCTGAGGACCCCCGTGATGGACTCTTCGGCCTGACTCCCGGTCGTGACGGCCAGCATTGTTTGTCTGGAATAGAGGTAAGTAGGAAAACATTCACAAACACTCACATGCCACTAGGACAGTGGACAAATCTGCACAGTGAGTGTGGAAGGCACTCTAAGACACATACAGTGTTTTAACAAACCATGCAGCACTCACAGGCAGCACACTGAACACAGACACATACAGCAGACACAAACACAAGCACAAGCCTTTAGGGAACTAATTACAAAGTCAAATATCATAAATATCTTAGATATTTAACCTGTTGAAGAAGTGACAGTCTGCCGTGAAGACTGTCAAGATCTGTTTAGAACTTCTTTTGCTAGAACAGTAAACCTTAAAGAGACCAGAGCTATGTCCACATATATTTATGCGACACTTTGCAATTACTGTATGTACATATACATTAACAAACCTTTTTAAAACGTCAGTTGTACAACGTCTGCAAATTTGCAATATGGACATAGCTGTAGCCTAAGCTAAGTTGTCCCTGAAGTACTGAAGAAGTATAGCATGCATAGAAAGCATTCACTTCTTTTAAATTGCTGAGTAAAAAAAAATCCCAAAACAATCATATAAGAAAAATATTATAACCAAACTTGTTATATACTACAATTACTACTAAAGGCCTCCGAGCTACAGTTTAATAAGGCGAGCACCCAGGGAAATATACCTATATTTAAATTGTAGCTCCAACTTCAAAAACCTTTCAACCCATTTTACTTATATGCTCAGTTCTACTATATGTCTCTACATGTCCCTTTCTTACTCAACAACTGTATAAGACTGTTGGGTTGACAGTAAGTGCAAACAACAGCACCTTGGGCGTGTTGTGCGAGTTGCGCCGGCGTCCCTCCTCCAACTGCATCTCAGAGTACAGCTCCTCCTCATCCTCTTCCATGATGTCAGACAGGTCAGAGCCGCGGCTGCTCTCGCTGTGATACTCTTCATTGTGACTATAGTGAGGCTTTTGGCAGTCACACAAACAAACACAAACACACAGACATCATTGTGTAAGTCCACAGAAAAACATGCACGCGTTATTATGAGCGCACACACAGATGGATACAGGATAGACAGACAGGGAGACTGAGGCACAGGGTGGAAGCATGCCCTACCCTAACATGCACATGCCCTCACTCAGACACACCAACACAACACCGGGCCTCTCTCTTACCGGCCTGCCCAGCTCTGAACCTCTGAGGAACTCATCCACTGAGGGCCCCCTCCTGCGACCGCGGGCAAAGCCTTCCTCATCTTCTTCCTCTTCATCAGAGTGGTGCGGATGGAAGGACTGACCCTGCTCTCCATATTTGCCTGGCCGCCTCTCGCCCTGCCAACAAAATAAACAGTTGTTCAGAAAACCAACATATTTTCAGTTTCAGTCCAGGAACCATCATACTTTTTAGGATTGTTGTTTTGTTAGCAAGAAATTCAACAGCCACAGGGATTCATCATTTTTGGAAGTTGCATCTAACCCAATGGCTTAATATTTTTCATAAGCAGTGGGCATATTATTAAAGAGGTGATATCTTTCTCTAAGTAAGTTATTAGCACACTTGGTAGATGATATTTAATCAAACCTTGCCACTCTCCGCTGCCACCCTCTGTGCTGCTTCCCGGGCAATAGCTTTGGCAACAGTGTCTGGGATGAGCGTGCCGCGTGGCTGTGGTAATATCCGCTGTGGAGAGGGGGATCGCGGGTTGGGGTGAGGGGGGGCTTCCAGTGTGTGGCCATGGAGCGGAGGAGGCTGAGCAGAGGGGGAGCGTTGTAGGTCCCAGCCAGGCTGACCAGGTGGAATAGCCCCTCGGCGGTGAGCTGCTGGGTCTTTGGCTTCCAGGTCTCGGGCACTTACTGGTCTCTGAGGTACAGGATGTGGTGGGTGCTGGGGGAGTAGAGGCAGTTGGTGCTGGGGCCTAGGACCATGGTGAGGGGGGTGGGGATGGAGATGCCCTGGATGTGGTGGTCGCATTTGGCCTGGTGGGGGGCCTCCGGGATGAGGAGGTCTGGGGTGTGGTTGTGCATGTTGTGGTGGGTGCGGACCCTGGGGTGGTGGGTGTAGGCCATGTGGTGGAGGGTGTGGGCCCTGGGATGGTGGGTGCTGGCCCTGGGGTGGTGGGTGTGGGCCCTGGGGTGGTGGGTGCGGGCCCTGGGGTGGTGGGTGCAGGCCATGTGGTGGAGGGTGTGGGCCCTGAGATGGTGGGTGCGGGCCCTGGGGTGGTGGGTGTAGACCATGTGGTGGAGGGTGAGGGCCTTGGGGCTGTGGATGCGGGCCTTGGGGTGGTGGATGCGGGCCTTGGGGTGGTGGATGCGGGCCTTGGGGGGGTGGATGCGGACCTTGGGGAGGTGGATGCGGGCCTTGGGGGGGTGGATGCTGGCCTTGGGGAGGTGGGTGATGGCCTTGTGGTATAAGTGGCTGTCCATGTGCTAAAGGAGGTACAGGCAATTGGGGCTGAGGGTGGGGAAGTTGGGGAGACTGCAGGTGGGGTGGGGCGTGTGGGTGTTGAGGGGGGCCTGGATGAGGGTGTATGGGTGGTGGCAGGGCCAGCTGAGGCAGAGGCACAAGCAGGTTGTTTGGAATGACGGCGACTTGGGAATCCTGGGACTCTCCCTGTAGAGACAGTGTCCGCACGATGACTTCCTGGGCCTCCAGGCACTGAATCCTGTTTAGCTCCACTGTGACATAGTCTGCCATTGGGAACATGACCTCAGCGATCTGAAGGGGGAGGAAAAAGAGATGATGGACAAAATGTACTAAAAAGAAACTCTCTAAAACGAAACAAAAATAAAAGCATTTCATTTTGTGCAACAAGGATTCATAGACGTGGCTCGTGCTTAATGATAATCTTTTACACTTACATGTAATTTGACGTTGCACATTTTTGTCCACAAGAGGGTGTAAGAGAGCTTTCTATTTATTTTTACCCACGATAACTTGTGCCAATGAAAAAATACAGGTAGGGGGCAGTGCTGTGTGAATTTTGAAATCTGATGACATCACTTCATTCAATGGGGGGAAAAAAAACGCATAGTAAACCCTGATGTCATTCCTGTCATTTAGTATTTTAACCCTGAAGATCACAACTGCAGGCTACTGTTTCTTAGCGTTGGCTATAATATAACTGTATGAGAGATTTTGTTTTCAAAAGAAATATAAAACCCACAAGTGTCCACAATAGTACTGTGCGACTGAAAATGCAAGCGCCCTTAGATATCATTGTAGAGGATTTGTTTCAAAATAGTTCATTGCAATATGACACAGTGATGCAGTATAAATAGTATATTGTGGTTTAGCTTAGAATTCTTACCTGCCCCTTACTCAATACAAGCGTGCTCTTTAGAATATCATAATGCCACATAAACAGCCTCCTTCCTTCCTCACTCACCTTCTGTCCTTTTGTGCACACAGCGTAACCAATGACATTTGCCCCGTTGGAGGTGCCAGTGGGGGAGAGGATGGGGGGTTTCCAGCGCACCTGCAGGACCCCTGGAGCTTGTCCACAGAGCACCTGGACATCCTGGGGTGGCAGAGGTGGGCCTGCACAGTCAGACCACACCCATCAGCCGTGCATTATTCAAACTATTTTAGTCGTCCTCACACGCAAAGCCTGCCAAAACTACAGGGGTGACGAGATCATCCAAAGCAAAGATGGGGGATATAATCATGCACTATCTAGGGAATTAAAAAATATAGTCATGCTACCTATAGTTGTAAAATCTTAATCGGTGTCCTTATATGTCATGCAAAGGGGGCGTCACTACTACTACTACTACTACTGTTATAACCATCTTATAATGTTGGTCCCTTGAGAAGAACCTAATAATCCTACATAATTGTTCTCCTCCTTAAGAACCCCCCACCTGATTTCATAATGTAGTGCTCCTTATGTGTCCAAATTTCAGCACTCAGATTACCTTGACTACATGTCATCCCTTTGTGATGAACAATCTTGGAGTTGTGTTTGATCAGAGAGTAGGGCTATTTTCTCCATTATTTTAAGTCATAACACATGACACATTAGTACAAGGTGGTCGAAAAGTAAAAATCCATTTTCGAGCACACTATATGGTGTACTATTGAAATTTTGTTTGCAGCAGCTGTCTTCAGAAGTGCACATTCAGATTCATTAGTACTATATAATGTGAGCTTTATGCTGAATCGCATCCACAGATTCCTAGAGTGAACAATGCAGGCCTCTTTAGTCCAGAGAAAAAACACCATTGTCACCACATGCAGGGCACAATCCAGACAAAGTAACCGGGGCCTGGGCTTTGTCTCCTGGTCTCCTGGGTCACAGGATAAAACATGCACGTCCGCATTTGGGCAGAGGTTAATGTACACACATACAAAATAGCAATTTTGGAATGAAGATTTTTGTTTTGCTTAAAGGTTGGGGAAATTAATCATAACTGTCAGAGACTGTGGTATATGCATCTATTATGAGTATGGCGGGATACATTGCAAAATACTTTTGGACAGAATGGCACAAAAATTTGGTAAAACATGAGCACTGAATTTGATGACATACATAGACCTAGCTAATATCTTTTAAAATACATTTGTTTCTCAATGTGCCATTTAGCCCAAACTTGATCCACAATTCTCAGTATGCAAAAACACAGAATAGAAGGAGTGGAAGCACGATACATAGCACAAAAATCATCTCTTCTTGCAGTGGTCAATAGAAAATGATCTTTAGGTATTAAAAACCTCTGAGGAACCCAGCTAGATAGAGGCTTGATTCTGACCTGTTCTGCAAAATGGAATCGGACCTAGACAGAATACACAACATACACGACATTATAAGGCAATGTACTGCGAATGTATCGCTACAGCACACTGCACCAATCATAACTCTTTCATGTCATCAGAGTGTTTGTGTCAGGACAAACCTGCTGCTTGTGTGCAGAACTCCACTCCAGCTTCTTTCCTCTCTCTCTGCTCCAGAGGCAGTTGCCATGGCACCTGGTGCGGCTGTGCCATCACAATCACTTTGTAGACTGTGAGGGGCTTTAAGTTGTGAAAACGTAATCTGTATCTTCCAGCTTTTACCACTGCATGCTCCACCCCATCTAAGAACACTGTGTGAGCATAGTTACTGTTGCTTGGCAACCACGAGAGTTCAGCAGTGTCCCGCTGGATGTCGTCCACCCTCAGACCAGAAGGCGCCACTACTACATTAGCCCCAACGAGCAAAGTGCAGCGCAGCTCATCAGAGAAGCCTCTGTCAGTGACACACTGCACGCACACACGATGGACACAGCCATCCAGGTCTAGCTTCTCCAGAAGACTCTTGGTCCTGCCGCCATATTGGATACTAGCACGAAGTTCCCCGTCAACCAGTATGTTGTAGCAAGAGACGTTCCCCCAGCCCAAAGGCACTACTGGAGGCTCCCAGGCCACAATGACGCTGCGCGCCAACTGCTTTATCAATGTGATCTTTCGGGGATAAGGCACAACCTCTTCTGCCAGGTCCTCAGGGTCAAGTGCCTCCCCTGTCCCATTGCTACAGGGAATCAAGGCTTTGCACGAGCTCAGGAGGCCCTCCTGAGGAGCACTAGTGTCCACAGTCAGGCTGAGGGCTAAGGTACGGTCCAGTGAACCTTGCTCTTCACCTCCCTCACCCTTCTCTTTGTCCTGAACAAACTCCACAAAGTTGGATGGGACCAGTCCACGCTGACCATCCAGAAGCTCTCCTACATGAAAAAGAAAAGGGAGTTGTGTTCATGATAATACTTGCTAAAACATGACAATGAAACACGTAAGATTAGATTACAGACTTTACAGAAGAAACTATTAAAAATCATACAGGCTGTTTCCCATACAGCAACATTCATCTAGTTTATTCTATATTTTTGGGAGGGATCAATTTCAGCAATGATCAAAAGTTAATACATTTAAAAATTCATAGACCTTTAAAAATATGTCTTTCAATGTTGTTTCCCTGGAGCCCCTTAGGCCAGCTGTGTGTTCCAGCGTATTTCAGTATGTGAAGTGTGTGGCCACATGATTAAGATGTGCCCCGCTGGACTAGTCATCAGGCTAAAAGCGATCAAGGTCCCATTGTGACAACCGCTTGGGCTGAAGCCTGCTTCCCTCTCCTTCGTCATTAACACGAGGCTCCTTCACAAAGCCATGCTACCTCACCACCCACATCCACTGAATCACAGCAGATGAGTATTACATCCTCAGCATTACAAAATGACGTCTGGGTTGCTCGTTGTAGGAATTAGGGCAAACGTGATGGGGACGTTTCAAAGATTTGTCAAAAAAGGCCGTCAATCACCACTTACAAAAGAGTGTATTTACAAGGAGGGTTGTAAATATGTATTTTTTAATCTGTCATCTGTTCTGGGTTGTTTTAATTTTGAGAAGGCCTTCGGAAATTGTCATCTTGAGCAGCAGGCTGTACATTTATACAGTTCTAGCTGGGAGGGGTTGGCTTTCCGATTGGCTCAACCAATTCATTTCTTTCCTAAAAGCTGCTCTCATCTTGTTTAGTGGCCTATATTGTTTGTGAGGCTACAGGAGACTATCCGCTGTGCAAAGAAGATACTTACCCTCATAAAAGCCATCATCATCCATGTTGCCATAAACATATAGATACTTCCCAGCCACGAGTGGGAGCTCTGCTTCAGGGTGCTCATTTGGTCCATCGTAAGGGTTATAACTGAAAAGGCCATCAAATGTGTATTATTAAAATGAAATCTGCTATTGTTAAACAAAAATTGAAGTCTTTACCTGTAGCGGGCAGTGCATAGGCGGACCTGGCCTGTATAGCGTGGTTTGGTCCGCGGTGACGGGCTAGCCTCATCCTCCATCTATACATATGTAGAATAATATGTGGAACAAAATAAGAAAATATTATGTTTGATGAAGATGCCTGTGTAAACTCTCAGTCCAGGCGCGTCCAATAGCAACAAATAATGTCATCTGGACTAAGTTACTTCTGTGCTGATATAAATGAACATAATTAGTTAAAAATAATAATAACCTAGTCCAAATAACAGTTTTCTTTTTTTTAATCCCTTTGTTGCTTTGCTATTCAAGTATTAAAGAGATGCTTGGAACAAACAAAAAGAAGAGAGGACTCTGACATGTCTACTGACCTCAGAGGAGGAGGGCTGCCGCAGGCTGACGGGCTGAGCCGTGGTCACGGTGCACTCTTTGACAGACAACAGAGCTGATCTTTCTTAGTCTCCAGCCTGGAAACGGCTCCTCGAGATGAGATCAACGGTTGCACTTGGGCCAAAGTCTCATTGCCTACAATATTTCAATGGTAAATAAATATCAGTCTGTTTGCACCAGTCATGATTCCTTTGAACAATGTATATCAATGTTAATTAAATTAGCATGATTATGTAAAGGACAATAGGATCCACACTGTAAACAGCTAATACTGTGCATTAGCACAAAAGCCTCATGTCTGTTTCAAGTGGGAATAAGGATTTACTTTGCTTTATAGATTCCTGCTCTCCAAACTGTGCAACTATTCCATACAACTAAATGTGGCAGCGTGTACCATGGGCTGATAGAATACTAATGTGTGAAATAGCATGCGTCTCATACATCTAATCTGTGATCAATTAAGGAAGTTATTGATCATGAATAAGTGGTGGTCCTTTATGGGGTCTAGCCCTGTTCAAGAGAGAGCTGAAACAGCTTTTATGTAAGCTGCTGGGGGATTAGTTCACTCTCATCATAACAGGGCTGTGCAGAGCTACAGAGGGGCTCAAAAAGCAACCGGAGGCTTCTGTAACTTTGACTTTCTTTAAAAACACTGTCTGGATACATTTTACACTATGTTAATCTGTGCTTCATTTTTATGTCTTTATGCAAGATATAATATACAAATTATCCCTCATATCATTATAAAAATGAAATATGAAAAAATAAAAACAATTAACAATATCGTGCAGCGGTTAGCAATCGTGCTTCACAGCTAGAAGGTCACTGGTTCGATCCCCGGGCGGGGCCTTTCTATGTGGAGTTTGCCTGATCTCCCCGTGTCTGCGTAGGTTTCCTCCGGGTATTCCAGTTTGCCCTACCACTAAAAACATGTACAATAAGGATGAATGATGTGTGTGTGTGGTCAGAGGGACCGCAGATGTGTGCAGTCACAACAGCACTTCTTCTGTCAGTCGACCCCAGGGGAAACTAAAGCGACATAACCTACCACCACCAGTGAATGGAGTGAATGAAAAACAAAGCGTTTGGGTGACTTGTGTCATGTGAAAAGCGATATACAATATTCTTATCACAAGCTTTGATTTTTTTATTCCTGCAAAACCAAAACTGATATCATGCACCAAGTTTCACATACAAAGGATTTAAAAACTCACCTTTTTTGTTGATGTTCAAGTCCCTCTTTAGTTTATGAGGAGAGCTTCTACGGTCGGGGTATGCAATATTTTATAAACTTAAATTAAGAGAAAATAAAAATCTAGCAGTCCTTTCTGCAACTGCAGGTCTTCACTTTGTGGTTGTCTTTTGCGCTTCGGGACGTGTAACTTGACCTATGACACACAACACGAAGAAAATGGAGACAGAAGGATAAACATTATATAAGATATTTGCTGAGTTGAGGTTCTTTTATCTGTTAATGCTGACGAAAGATTACAGCAAATGGAAAAGGATTTCTGTTGTGATAGTTTAGCTTAGACCATGAGCTTGGTTCAAGTGGTAGAATCCTCACATGGACAAGTATCTTCTGATGGTAATTTAAAACACTGCCACAACATGAGTGCACAGCAACATGTTAATATTGAGCATCTCTAAATCAAGGAACCTTAGCAGAGGGAAAACGGTAAAGCAAGATTTTAATATTTACACTACCCAGAACACATTGAAATGGTCATTCTTTGGGCCAGATCTTGTGTTTCTCAATACAGACTAGTGTAACTTTTTGCACATAGCAAGAGCGCACTGTGAGCTCTTGCAGATCCAGACCTAGCACTGTAAGTAGGCAGGACAGACTCCCATGGCCAATGGCGATGTTATGAAGAACAACCTTTTTCCTCCAACCAGACTCTGCGGCCGGTAAGGGGTGAGGGAAAGGGAGAGAGGTCGGGGGAATGGGGGGTACACATTACCACAGCGGGACAGGCTGTACATCTCTTTCTCTTGGAACACCAGACATGGACTTCACTCAACCTTATACGCTTCTATAAGTTCTATCGGTCAAACTTGACTTAAGAGGAAAAGAATGTGAAGGCTGCCATAGAGCTCAGTGCTGTTTGAAATAAACCACGTCTCAGTCAACCCCTTTTTTAATAAGCGACTCCCTCTCACCAGTGGCATAGTCAAATGCAACAGTAAGATGATGCCTGTGTAACGTCGTGCTTGGAGCAGCGATGTCCTTGCACCAGGTAGAAGATCTGGCTCATTATATTTATTTTGGGATTTTCAGATAATACTACATACCAGTTTTAGCGTTAAAGGCACTATATCTATTTGTTGAACTTTTTAGTCAAAATGTGACAAAATAGGTATTTTTACCATCATGTCTTTCGGAGTCAATGTATGACGAAAATGATAAACCTCTTTTTGACTATTTGGGATGGCCATACACAACATCAACAAATCATAATGCAATGCCAACTTCATGCATCTTTTACCACCTAGTTTTATGGCGTAAAAAGAATGTTTCCCTATAAAAAAGGACAAAATGTTAATAACATTGTAATATACAGTCTGTAAGTGAAAAGTCAAAGTCAAAAAGGCATTATTAAAACCATTAATGTAACACACTCAAATCTAAAGGTCACTGGCTGCTGGAGAAAACAAACAAAGCTGCCTATGTGCAAGCTGCATCAGCTGCCACAACAGGTATTGTGATTAAAAAGATGAAAACTATAAAGTTACAATTTAAACAGACTTGCGTGGTATAATATACATTTTTGATATTATTTATCATGTTCAAGCATATAAAAGGTTTGCATAAAATGTAGAATATTGTACCTGACACATTCTGTCCTTACAGCTCTACCAGAGAAGAGAATATAAAAAAAAAATGGAGTCAGTATTTATTGACTAGGTTCGGGAGCAGGACTACGCCTCAACCTATCACACTTTGCACACCAACCACTCTTGCTTTCACCTAACCACGCCTCTAATACTCACGAGCCATTATACACCAAGCCAAGCCTCGACATCTCAGTTTGTTTGAAACTGTCGACCCCACCCTCCCTCCCTTCATGTCTGTTCCATTTCAGCAATGATTCTCTTGCTTAGAGGGGGGGGGGGGGGGCCCGAAGAGCTGGGTTCATCCAAGACGGAGCCCCCACCCACAGTGTCGCCCAGTTTCACTCCACACTATAACCTTGTAAATAAAATCTTAATTGCACTTTGTTGTGGCGTGGTCCTTGCTAGTGAAATAATAATAATACAGAACACTAAAAATTCAAACAAACACTGGATGATAAGCTTTTGTACTATGTATGGTAAATGGTCTAAACTTATATAGTGTTTTTCTACCTTTGTTTGACCCATAGCGCTGTTTGTGTTTTATGTATATTTTTTTTATGTAAAACATTTGCTTTCGGTAACTAAACAAAGCTAAAACACATTTAAGAGAGTAAGTAAGTAAGTGCTTTAAATGTCATTGTCCAAAGAGGAGCCGTGTCGTAGTCATTTGACCCACACAGTTCATCATAAAGGGATTCCGAGAGAAATTTGGATGAAAAAGGCATTTCTTTTGTCTTGTTTGGAGACACATGTCTGTGTAACTATGAGAGAATTATTTGTTGTGTTTGTAGGAAACTTTCATTTTATGAAATTTAAGTATAATAGTAATATTATTGACCTTATGTTACCTGTATGTTACCCATGAATCCTATCATGGAGAACAGTATCCAATACAAAGTTATGAAAGTACGACAATGTTTCAACATGTTTATGTAATGTCTAAGGGGGGACAAAAAAGATGGTAGGATATGATGGTACAACAAATAATATGAGACAACAGTCAAGGCACTTTTTGAAGATTCTGTACCATGAATTTTGGGGGAAATGACTGCAATACTGAATACGATATAATGCTAATAATAAAACATTGGTTTAATTTACAGCTATTCAAGATCGAGTCGATCTTAGTTTTGACTTCCAATCCTTTTTATGGACTAATGAACTTATGCACGGGTGTTTGTGCCAATAACAGGTGCAGGCCATCATCATGCTTTGAGACAAACTCTAGTCAATCCAGAGGACAACAACACACAAGAAGCCATGATGACAGCTGACAGTGTGATTACGGAGGCGCATGGAGAACAGACAGCACACAGATGACGGCCTGTCAAACAGACTCACCCGAGGTTACTGCTTCATCACTGCTCTGCACCAGCTATTATTGGCCTCATACTATCGGACACCTTATGATTTCATGTTTTCCAAATAAATAAACGCATTTATTTATGAGAAAGCCATTTAGCAATAATTATTACACAGTTGTCAGAAAGTGAGAAAGGTTTTGAGGTATGTGAACTCTGAAATTATTTTTAAAAAATCATTGAAATGACACACAAAACAATGCACCTGATTCGTCCAATGTTTTTTTTTTTTTTTTACCCACATCAAACAAAAACTGAAAACAAGTTCAGTTAAGCTGTCTGGACTTCAAAAACACAGAGGGGGGCCACCTCATTACACCAGCAGGTGGGGGGCAAGCACAGGCCAAGATAAATGAAGCAAAACACAACTCAGAGAAAGCTTTTGTCCAAACAAAAAAGGTAACCACACAAAAATATACCTTTCAACTATACAACTATGCTGCTTAGCCATTTTTGACCAACAATATAGACACTTGTAATGAAACATTCAAAATACAAAGACAAGGACCACTAAGAGGCGAACCTTACAATAAATCCTGAACTGTTTATTTGCACGTCGAAGCATGAGTACTTAAATCTGAAAACAATACACAACCTTTGTTAGAGTAAGGGCTTCAATTGATTGCTATTGATTTTACATTTATTCGCTGTCAGCAAGCTGAGAAAGGACGATAAATGAGAGCATAAAAATGCTGCTCGTTCAGCGTCGTAATTACTGTCAGACAGCGTGCGTCTCATTATATAAGATGCAAATGGGAGTAGAAATAAACAAATATATGTTATAATGATGAAAGTGTTGGATCAGTTTTCAAGAGGAGCGTCATAAACATTTGCAAACAACATGAAAATGGCAATTATTAATTAGGTTATCAGAACATGAGACATTCACTGAGAAGGATCTGAGAAAAGGGTTTTAAAACTTCCACAAATATAGCAAATAACGGGATGATTGCGCTTGTTCTTATTGTAGAATTTAGAAAATAGAAGCCCTTCCTCACAGGTCGCACCTTAAAAAAACATCTTTAACTGGGCTGCAACATGAACCTGGGCTGAATGAATGAGAGTCTGAATGTCTAAAGCAGGAGACGTTTATCATCAGTTTATTCAATTATGTTTTTTCCTGTACTTATGTTGAACAAATTTCAATATGAGTGCTAATTTCAGTGGCCAAATTTGGCAATATCAATCTCCCAAACACAAAACTTAAGACCAGCACTTTTAAGAGATCCCTATACAGTGATTTTGGGACATTTTTCAGATCATTTTACACTTGCCAGACACTGCAGCAAATGGCACTGAGTGAGCACAAAAAAAAAAAACGTCCACTGGCTGGAAAAGATCAGTAAGCGCATGAGCTGCATTGACAGGAATTGGCTGAACCAGACCTTTAGACCCCTGGAGGTACACGAGGACTTTGCATGGGCTACTTGGAACTGTTTCAGATTGAAAAGCAAAACATAATTACGAAAAGAAGCTCTAGTTTTGCAGGAAAATGTATAGTTTGGGGAATATTTTATTTATTCATCGATTTATCTATTTATTTATTTAAGGGGTCCAGAAGACAAAAAAGGTTGGGAACCACTGCTCTATAAAGAAAATAAAGAACATGTATTGTTGTTATGACACCTGTACAACCTGATGTTTTACCGTTGTTGTTTTTTATGTTCTCTATAAATAACACAGACATTTACATTGACAATACAACGCTGGCTGTACCTTCTGTCGTATATTTGCCTCCTGCTTGTAGTGGAGCTCAGCCTGGACTGGCTCATGCTCTGGCTGCAGCTCCTGCCTCAGCCCGGTGGACTCGTGCATGTGCTGCAGAGGAGAAAACAGGAAGTGGTTACACTGATGGACATTATTAAGAGATCATTATGAAGCCAGTACAGTTTGCTAAACAAATTATTCAGTCTTGACTGGACGCCTGCTCCTTGACATGTTGACTTTGATGATTTGCTTATAGAAAGGGATGGGACGATAATGAAATTTGGGGTCACGATTATCTTGGCCAAAATAATTGCGATTAACGATATTATCACGATATTTTCCTATGGTTTAAAAAAACACTGAAACTGCAGAAATGATGGGCATTGGGCAATTATTAAATATTCCTCTTCATTGTGTGCTTTATATATGCCATAGTGTGTGAGACATAAAGTAAGTATTTAAAGGCACACTGCGTAACATTTTGGACTATACTGTTGCCATCAATACAAAACATGCAGCTCATGAGTAGCTCGACAATGCTGGGGTGGGTAATCAAAGAATGGATTTGGATGAGGAACTGCTCAAAATACTTAAATACTGCTGACTTTAGTCACATCTGCATGGAGACGTACCCACCCCTGGTTGTCTGATGGATTTAGTGATTATCTTCTAGCACGATAATCAAAAAATGTGGCGATTGATTAATTGCCGCATTTTTTTAACGTGATTAACGATATTATTTTTTATCGTCCCATCCCTACTTTTAGACAGAACTAAATACGGACCTAAAAGGTCATGTTTGGATGTGAGTTTAAATCATTTTTGCTAAAAGCCCCCAGATAGTAATTAAATAGCCTTGATACTTTGGTTAAAAGTTACAGTAGTGTGTATCTAGAAAATACCCTATTAGTTATGATGTTCTAAAATGTTGTTAAACAATACACCAGCAGAGGCGCATAACCCACTCCTACGGCTGCGGTGAAACAGGAAGAGGCTTGATTTGAAGAAACAGATGGAGATCAGCAGGCATGCAAATCTCCACAGACAAGAGAGTTTGACCACAAGTTGGTGTTGACTCATTTCAGAAAAACCTCATGGGCTGATGTTTTGAGAGCGCAAGAGGAAGGAATAAGCAGGAGATCAATATTTTATTTTACTTTTATTTATCATGTGTCAGGGATAGTACACGTTAATGAATATTTCTGTAAATGTGTCAGTATTAGCTGCAGAGCTAGTTTTCAACTGTTGTCCCTGGAGGAGGTGTATAATGCCAACAACTATCATAAAACATAGAAAATGTAAGGTTAAGGCTACATACGCACATAATATAACATTGTTTGTACAAATCATAAATTAATAACATGCTTGTTCTGTGACTTAAGAGAAAAGAAGGCAGGTCACACAAACACCTGTTCAGAGGATCCTGACACATGCACCCGGATATCTTCTAATTAGGACATCGTTGATTTGATTTTAGCCATTTTCTTAATTGAGTCTTTAAGGTGTTAAACGTGAGGCATTCTCTTTGTGAGCGGGATGTTGTTCCAGATGTTACAGCCTCTGACTGAAAGAACAGTCTGCCTTAAGGTGGTACATCTGTAGGGCACTTAACAGTCACCTCTAACCGTAGACCGAGTGGCTCTGCCAGAAGATTTCACTTTAATTAATTCCCTTAATGGCAGTTGTGCAAGTCCATGGAGTATTTTATATACAGTGCAAGCACATAAGGTATTTATGTTCAAAATTCTGAAGAGTTTTCCTATCTATAATGTGACAGTGGTTGTATAAAACAGGTTTTCTGGTGAAAATGTTTAATGCTGAAACATTTGTGAATGAAACTCCACTCCTAATAATAAATATTAATAATGATTAATACACTGAAATAATAAGCTGTCTACATTTTCCTGTGAGTGAGTGAGTGAGTGGATCTGCTGTGTGGCACAATTAGAGGAACACGTTGTAGTTTTCCCGTTGATGAAATGTGCTTTTTATAAAATGTACAACAGCACTTTCTGTTAATATTATGAGCGAATGTATTATTTATGCTTTTTGAACAGTGTTTTGTAATTGTCTGTCTCAGGGACTAAAGTCTGGTACAAAGTATCTTTTCATACGCTGATTAATGCTCCTGTACACGGTCCCTGTCAAATAAATTTAATAAACTAAACTATATGTTAGATCACCTATTTTTGGCATTTTTAAAACAGCACAAACTCATGTAGGTCTTGACTGAGAATCCACAATAGCACAAGAAAGTTACAAAAAGCAGAGTGCAAAGCTCCCAAAAAAGATTCACTCCTTGAGAGAGTCAAAAGGGGTACAACAAACTTCAGTCGAACTGTTCCTATAAACCACAAAAACCCCAGGCACATAATAATCTTTAATGCAGTACAAATCTGTTTTGGCTCAGAATGGCCTTCCTCAGGGTGAAAACAAGCCACAAGGTAAGAACAACTCTTTTTAAATTGAGTTCAATTGAATAATTTAAAGTTTTTTGTTTTGTCGTTGTTATGTTTTGTTTGTTTGTTTGTTTTTATTTACAAAACAGCGTGCCTCGGATTTTTGTGTCTTTGGGCACAGTTGCACTGTGACTGAAGACTGAAGTTTTTCCAAAAGAAGAACCCCCTGTTTTTACAATCTAGCCCAGCCAAAGTTTTACACATTTGTGCGCATATATAACCTTGTTATTCTTAGTATAACGCCGTACACATAAATACACAAACCATAGAAGTGCCCACTTACTTTCAGAACTCATTGAAGGCGTGTCACACAGTAGAGGAGCATATGTGGGTTTGCCTCAGCTGCTCATAGTCGGAACCTGTTTAGAGGAACAAGCACAACGTCAGCATTATAACACAGTTTCTTTGCTTTTAATGATACAGTCAACATTTTGAGAGTAGAAATGTTTTTCTTCAACTGTGTCTCATATATAGTCAAACACTAAGCGGTTCACTGACATGCTACAGATATGTCTGATGAAGGGCCACGTCTGAAACATATGTTGCATCACTTATTAGTGCAAGTTATCTTTCTTTCTTTTCTTTGAGCTATACCTTTCTTCTTTGGTGGTTACATTATCTTTCAAATCCAGTGTGCCAATTTAAATAAAATGGCCTGTCTTTGAAACATGCTGCATATGTGTAAAAAGGAGACAAAAATGTGCAGAATTACTAAACAAAAAAACACTCCAGGTATGTCTTTCTTGGACATATAAAGTCACTTTTGCATAATAGTGTATAATAAGTTAGCTGTATCACGACCAGCTGCCGTCGCTTACAAAAACTTATGGCCATACAGTAGTAGACCGGCTTTAAGGACACAATTCCAGCCTGGAAGCCCAGATACTCATTACTGTCTCTCTTTTCTCTCTGTAGATATAAAGGAAACGTGTCTTTATCTCCTTGAGTGGCTCAGAGGTATCCTGAAGTAGCAGCCCATGCTTTGCATAATCACAGGCAAGCCCTAAGCTGCAAAGCACTCAGGGCAGGAGCACTGTCACTGGGCCACTGCTGAACAGCTAAAGTTTAACCCTTAATCAGAACAGTCTTTCTGACTATAGAAAACCTTGAATACAAAATAACACAACATTGTATCATTGTTTATCAATGCTGCACTGTTTGTCATTAGTCGCTCTATTTATTTGGTAAAAGCACGTGGTGTAGTTGAGTCCAGTGTTTTGTGTCTGTGGAAACGACCGACACCTGTTTGATGTGGGAATCTTCTGGAGCAGTGGCGTACAGGCTGAATGTGTGTTTTGGACATGACCGGACACGAGAGGACTTCAAGACACGAGGGAAGTCAGCTTTTGTCAGTGGGCTTCACCAGGAAACACATGGGGAATATCAGACTTCTTCTGGAGATTGGCCGAAGTGGATTCATGTGGTTTGAAATGATCAAAGATCAAATGGTGAGCTCCTGCTGCACGTCACCTTAAAACGCAGATAATCTGTTGTAGTCGTTTTGGTGTTATACGTGTACAGACGCAGAAAGTGCAGTGCCAAAGTTGAAGTGAATGTTGTTGTTGTTGTACTTTACATAGTACACACATAATACTTTATTTTTTCTTGTCAATGGCTTGGACAGTTGTCTTTGGTCCACAGCATTAGCGACATGTCAGGGCAGTGCTTCTCCATGACACGACAAGATGAAATCAGATTATTTATGAGGTGGAAAAGCTCATTGCATTTTACAAAACAAACACACATTTATTTTATTTGACTTATATTCGACTAAAACAGTGTTTAGCTATATTACTTTGACCAATAAATGAGCCTGCCCAATGAAAGCTGGTGAAATGCCTGGTTTATGGAGATGGAACGTTCCGTCATCAGTTCTGCAAGAAATCTGTGGTGTGGACAGAGATACTTTGCTATACGGTTGTAGAAAAGTCTGCGTTTGTGGAGATATCAGGATGCATGTGGACGGGCCTCTGCATGTCAATACAGCAAATGCATCTACATTTCCGCAATGAGTAAAATTAGGTTAAGCACTCGCAAAAACCCTGTCTGCTCCTAAAACCAGCCAAACCCTTGTGTTTTTGCATCTCTGTCTGCTCCACGTGATCATTTTCTGTGACTAGACCCATTGTTTTCAGAATCAATATACACTGGGAAAGTGACAGGCCAACCTTTACAAATGGTCAGTGTTTTTCAGATGGCTGCATTCCTCTTTTAAACATCCTGACAAACAGACAATCAATGAGAGACGCAGGAGGTGAACGTACGCAATGAGAGCAGCCACGGGCCGCTGTGTGTTTGAAGACAACTAGCAAACCAGAACGCCATGAAAAACAAGATCTTTTCACAATCTGCACCCAAGCAATTATAGCACTTTTATTTGTAAGTCTGGGAGATAAAGAATGTAATTGTTGTTGGAAATCTTAAAACGTGATTAAAGACAATTTTGATATATTGGTGCGCAAATCGTTTTAGTTTTTAGCTATGTAAATGACTGGCTGTAAAGAGGGCTGGATTATTTGGGAAAGTTATGTAGAATGTGTTTTCTGTAACTGTATTTTTGTTTGTTATTTATAGAACTGCAGCCCTACTGGTTCAAATATGTATTAGTACACAGCATATATGTCTACATTTTCTTTATTAACTAAAAGAAAATCCGCTCGATCTGCTGTGTAGTACGTGTATTTGAAACCATCAGTTTTTGGTATTTTTGTTACACCACAAAACCACAACAGCACAAGAAGGTTTCTTAAAGCAGGAGTGCAAACCACTCTGTCACTCTTTACTTCACACTGGGCATTCACAGTTAAAATATGTAATAACTATAGATTGTTTATCTAGTTATCATTATTTGATAGTGAAACTTCATGTTTGAATGGACAAACGGTGAAAAGTGGCCTCTTCAGTGTTAACATTTTGTTGATGTTTATCAATAATAAATTGTAGATTCTCTTACATCTATGTGATGTAGAGTGAAGTCTGAGTTCAGAGTCAAGGGAAAAACTAATCAGCTCATTCCAATTAATGGTGATGAGTCAGAGCCACTGACTGAAGACTTCTGCTTCACATCTTTGTCAGGCCTGGCTCCAGTGGCTCACTCTCTTAGTCTAAATGTGTCCCATAGGAACAAGACAATCCCTCCTTGGTCACACACACAGCTTCCCACTAATTACCATTACTGATATTGGGATGGCAAGAAACTGAAGAAAACCATTCAGTATGTTATACATTTTATCATATAGTCTTATACATAAAATAATATATGCAACAGCAACATTGAAATGTGCTTAAAAAGAAAGAAAAGAATAACAGGTTATTGGGGTTGAGCGAAAAAAAAATGAAAACATTTCTGGGGGATCTGAATTTGGTTTCAGTTGCAAAGCAACGTAAAAAAGTGTGTTATCTTAAGTTCGGAAGCAGGATCTTGCCTCATGTACAGTCCAGTCCGTAAATATTGGGACATCGACTCAATTTGTAGGTTTTTGGCTCTATAAACCACCACAATCAATGTCAAATGAAACAACACTACATCCAAATTGGATGAACAGTGTAGGAATCACAACCGTTTTTATGTGAGCTTCCCACTTTTTAAGGGACCAAAAGTGGCTGCTCAGCTACTCCATAGCGTGGTGTTTGCTCTTCCTTCACTATCCCATTTATAAGGAACAGATGAGACGTCCAGAGTTCCTTTCAAGTATGATATTTGCATTTTGGATATTGTCGCTATTATTTTCAATATGAGATCCAAAGAGCTATCACTATGAGTGAAGCAAGCCATCATTAGGCTGAAAAATCAAAACAAACCCATTAGAGAGATAGCAAACATATTAGGTGTGGCGTGAAAGAACACACCCGTGAGCTAAAAAACACCAAAAGTCCTGGAGGATCAAGGATGACAAATGTCGTGGATGAACGAAGAATTCTTTCCCTGATGAAGAAAATCCCTTCACAACAATAGGTCAGATCAAATACACTGTCCAGGAGGTGGTGTATGTGTGTCAAAGCCAACAATCAAGAGAGGACTTCACAAGAGAGAATACAGACGATTAACCACAAGGTGGTAACACTTGTGAGCCTCAGGCTGATTAGAGTTTGCCAAAAAACATCTAAAAAAGCCTTTCCAGTTCTGGAACAACATCCTAGGACAGATGAGACAAAGATCAACTTGTACCAGAGTGATGGGAAGAGAAATGTATGGAGAAATAAAGAATGCGCTCATGATTCAAAACACCCCACCTCATCAGTGAAACATGGTGGTGCAGCATCATGGTATGGGCCTGTTTGGGCCAATGGAACTGGCTCCCTTGTATACTTCAGGCTGTAATTGACTGCAAAGAATTTGTAACCAAATATTAAAAAGGAAAAAGTTTGAGTCATAATTGTTACTTTGTCCCATTATTTTTGGTCCCTCATAAAGTGGGAGGCACAAACTCTTGTAGTTCCAACATTGATGTAAATAGCCTCAAATGAAAGCTGAAAGTCAGTGCAGTTTAAACACATCTTTGTTGTTTCAGTCCACTGTGGTGGTTTATAGAGCCAAAAACATAAGAATTGAGTCAATGTTCCAATATTTATGGACCTGACTATACGCCCTTTCCAGTCTCCATCCTATAAATACCCCCCAGTCCTTCTCCTCAATCGCTCCTGAACATTCCCATTTACATGCAACGATGAAGATCCTACAAAGGAGACAACAATGAAGACCCTACGAAGGAGACGATGATCCCCTAAAAAGGAGACAACGATGAAGCCCCTACAAAGGAGACAACTATGAAGATCCTACAAAGGAGACAACGATGAAGTCCCTACGAAGGAGACAACAGCGAAGCCTCTACAAAGGAGACAACAATGATGCCTCTACAAAGGAGACAACAATGATGCCTCTACAAAGGAGACAACAATGATGCCTCTACAAAGGAGACAACAATGATGCCTCTACAAAGGAGACAACAATGATGCCTCTACAAAGGAGACAACAATGATGCCTCTACAAAGGAGACAACAATGATGCCTCTACAAAGGAGACAACGATGAAGCCCCACGAACGAGACGACGATGATCTCCTAAAAACGAGACAACGATGAAGCCCCTTGGAGACACCAATGAAGCCCCAAAGCAGCATCATAACATGATTCGCCTTCTTCATCTTGCTTGTTCAATAAAGCTTTTACTTTAATTTGAGGGTGTGGTACTTGTGAGTGAATGCAGCTTTAATATTTCTCACCATTTCACCCACTTTCTAACTACTTAATTTCTTTTGCTCTATATCTTGATAGGGCTTTTGAGCCAATCCGAGTTAATGTTGCCAGTGCTTTAACGTTTGGGCTGGATTCCCTGTTCTTCCTGGTCATCCCTACCTTGTCGAAGCACAGATGGCACGTTTTGTGTGGCGCAGAGGAGCTCCGAGCTGAGTCTCTGGACATGTGTCAAGTCTGCCCTGTGTGAAAGCCACTATTAGTGGTAGAGTGGCTAATCGCCTACGATCACAGACGGTGACACTGTCTCTCAGTTTGGTGCCACTTGTGTGTCGAGAAGGGCATCCGTGGACTTGGACTGCTCATGATGAGATGATAAAGGAAAAAAAAAGCATGGACAGGAAATCAAAGCATTGAAACCCACAGCGTTTTGATATTTCTGGTACTTTAACAAGTGTCTGGTGCACTTCAGGGTAAACAGCATCTACCACAGGGAAAGGGAAGTGTGGATACAGTGGCTACGTAGAAAGAACTTATGAATCTTATGTAGAGTTTAGTAGAGGTCACCTATTGACCAAAATAAAAAGGCAAAAAGCGATTTTTTTCCGCTTTCAATTCAATTCAATTCAATTCAATTCAATTCAATTCAATTCAATTCAATTCAATTCAATTCAATTCAATTCAATTCAACTTCATTAGCAAAGAGCTCAGTCGGAGCTTTAAAATGACAACTTCCTAAGCCTCAGGGGAACTAAGAAATATCATGATGAAAATTGGTCACACGGATGCTCTGATTGTGTCATCATCACCAACTAAATTTATTGCAGACACAAAGTCCAGTTGAAAAACAAACAAACAAAACAACACACAAAATAAATGCATACAGCATTTTATGTTGCCGACTTTTGCTTATAATTTTGGAACCACATGAAATAGAGAAATCCGTTTTCTTTGTTTTGGAATCTGCTTATTTTTATCTTTCAAAAGAGCTGCCTGTGAAGTACATACTAAACATGAATGCCCTAAATCAGCCCTCTGCCAGTAATAAAGCACCCCCTGCTGTCACAGTTCAACGCTGACACATTCTACAGTTTAGAAGCATCATACACAGGATAATAGACGAGACATTTGGAAAAATATGGCAAAAATATCGACCTCGAGTCAGCAGTTCAATCCCAGGACAGATTGTTTAAACCAGGGGTAGACAACTTGGTGTCATGGAGGGCCGATTTTCTACATTGCCAAAACACCAAGGGCCGAAACTCACAATTGTAGCCCAAAGTAAACCACCTTTTCTTTACAAATATATGTTTTGCACACAATATATGACCTAATGGGGTGTTTTGCTGGGAAATGTGAAAGTATTTTCCATATTTTAAAGTCCTTTTCACGTATTTGGTCTTTGATTTATGATAAATGTTTCTTCAAAATTCTCTTGGGGGCCAAAGGTTTTATGCTGGAGGGCCGAATTTGGCCCCCGGGCCTGACGTTGCCTACCCCTGGTTTAAACTGTAGCCGGGCAAGACACTTCATCTGCCTTACCCATGCTTAACGCGGTGTATGAGAGATTGGGGGCAGTCAGTGAAGTGAATGAATAATGCATGAATTTGAAACCTTTATTGTCTGGAAGGTAGATGATTTGAACTATTGTTATATTATGTGGATTTAAAGTTTCTTTTAATTGTAGCGTTTTGTGAAGGGACAGTCCTGACCTCCTTCATCACTGCGTTCATAAAAACTGCACCGTTCTGAAGCATTCTGTAGCTCCGAGAAGACAGTTAACGGAGACAGATTGATGCATGACTATGAATGGGTGATACACAAGTTTCACCGTGTGCAAACAGAGGCATAATAAATAAAGATGGAGGAGGAGGAACACGAACTAAGACAGAATATGAAAGGTCCCAGCAGCTGTATTATATCGGACCAATCATTCGGTTTGTGAAAAACTGAAACTGATTGTAATAAAACTGGAGACGTCATTGTTATTTCCTCATGGTTTTAGTTGCAGCTACAGTCATTGTAAAGGTGCATCCAGACACAGAGACATTGATCTGTTTATAAAGATCAAATTTTATCGCTGTGATTTGTATCAGATCTATGAGGAAATAAAATCTTCCAACAGAATGAGTATTTCATTGATCATTAGGTATAATCCTTATGTTTGTATTATTTCAGTGTCCCACCTGGTCATACTTGGAGGTCTTCAGGTTGTGGCAGATCAGCTGTTGGGTCAAAGGATTTCCTTCCCACCATGCAGCATGGAGTGTGGCACTCTATGGGGGGAAAAAAAAGAGAGGAAAGAATCTGTGATATATTATCTTCTTCAATGCAAAGGATTTCACACTACGTTACCCATGCAGGCCACACATTGTTCCTTCTTATAAGTCTTACATAAGAGAAAGATGAAAGTGTCTGGTTAGTGGAGATCCCTTCCATCGCTCTGCGCGCAAGAGTGGGCCGCTGAGCTGTTCTTAAGCATAATGTCGGCAGCACAAAACCCACAGCTGAAAACTGTCTCCTTCTATTTGGATTTAGCGCGAGAGAAAAAGCGGTAAATCAGGAGAATTGTTGGGGGGGGGAAAAATAAATGGAGGCCCAAGCGCAGAAGCAACCACTCAAAGGGCAACTGGCATATATGAAGAAGAGGAAGTGTCCCAGGAGTGTTGGTGTGTACATTTTACAGCAATTACGCAAAACTGGGACTGTAAGCTATGACTTTCCCTCATCCCACGGAACAGACACGCCCCTTTACCGTGATAGCCCCCGCCCACTAATGGAAAGAATCACAAGTTTGACAAAGTAATCAGATTCAGAGTCAAATATTTTAGCTTTCACAAATGAGGGCTTTTCTACTGCCAATAAAATCCTATTAAGTCTCATTGACACTTTCTTTTTCATGAACAAATGATCCGCTCCTTCACAGACTCAAGGGTTGAGTCTGAACAATTCTACTGTCAGACACTTCTCCTCGCCGCTTGGTCAGTCTCGGACAGACCTTTCCTTTGCGCGCTTTGCAAACCATTTCAAAACCATTACACATTTACAACAAGGTTTCCCTCTATGCTTGTCATTCCCGATTCCTATTCAGAAGTTGGCACGCCGTCGGCACTGCAGGTTCTCATGCATTACATAATTACGGCGGGCTCAAAGTAGGCCAGCGCCTTCCTCCAATCAGAGGCCTTACGAGAACATTGACTGGTCATTGCATACTGTACTTCAACGGCCCTGTAATGCTCTCACACCGCAGACTGTCATTCCCTGCATCCATGTGGTAATAATACCCGGATAATGTGATTGGGAAGATCCCCCACATTTATTCAGCGGTATGAAAATGTGCTGCCTGTTGGAGAGAACTGTAAGTGAAGTTAAAGTGCCTATGACATGTGTTCGAGATTTGTTGCATTGAAGATTTCACAAAATCACAAAGCCATCACTTATTTAGGGTAATATAAATGTGATGAAAACCTGCTAATTTCCGTCTTCTCTTAGTCTCTTCAATCTAATTCCACTGTTTGTCAGACAGACTGCAATGAAATGATGGAGACACAAACTAATACAAATGAATCCGCTGGTGGAAGTTCTAAATTCATTAACTACACTTTCCGCCATATATTGCCATTATTGTTCAGGCAACCCATCACAGTCCACCCATGTCCCGGTGCACAGAGACAGACAAGGGACAAGAGAGCAGACAGGGATAGAAGAGGGGGGCTGGTCTGGCTGCTCTTTTTTGTGTAACTCTGTCACCACAGCCCATCACTGCAGAATACAGTGCGTGAAGAGGGCCACACCTAACTGTTGTCTCGCAGCAGCCACATCTATCAGACTCCTTTGACTGTTAATTACACAGACAAGAGGCATCACTTCAGGACAAGTGACACCAGCCAGCAGCACAGGCAGAGCGAGTGGGCGGACGGACGCATAATTGAATGATTAACAAGGAGTGATAAAGAAGAAGGAACGGATCAGAGGATTTATGGACATACAGTAGGTTCAACTTTCAACTTTGAAAAGTTCAGACAGGCATAGGGCCTTTCTTATTAATTAACAAGCTCAATCCCCTGATGCATTCATTTGACATGACACCAACATGGCAGAGCATTATATATCATCTAATATATATATCATATAATCATTAATGATGATTGATTAGATGTATTGGTAACAGACAACATTGGAGGAATTTTGATATCTTGTTGGAATTAATGAGGGCATGATGTTGACCTGCTACTTTATACTACTCTCAAATGCAACCGTCAAAAAATCAGAGATGGGACTTTTCTTTGAAATATTTGCAATGAAGATCCTGATGTCAATTGCTCCAACCTCAAGCCATCACAGTAAAGGGTCCAATCTAAAGTCTCTCATGGGAAACATCCTGTTATATATTTCTTTATTATATTGTCATACAGGCACAGATTAAGATTAAGGTTCTGAGACTGAATAAAAGAGTTGGGATAAGTGACCGATAAGTGTCTCTAAATGAAAAAATAAAGGCTTGGTCCCCCCTGCCCTATTGAGGTGTAGTACTACTTCTCGTAAACTTCCCTTGGCTGTGACAAATAAAAACCACAAATGAGAGTAACCTTTTATTTGTGTGTTTTTTTTTATGGGCCAGAGAATGATTTCTCCAGCATTTCCTCACACCTCGGCTGAATCACGCTCTCACAGTTCTGCATAACACTGGCTGACATTGTGTAAACAGTGGGCGACGGTGCAAAAGCAAGGGACCCACAAGCCAATTCAACACGCAAACCCTGAGCGAGCACAAGTTAAAAGATGAATCTTTTAGTTTAGTTTTTTTTTTTTTCTTTTTGCAGATGAATAATATGGTATTGAATTAACTTGGCTTTGAAAGTGACAGTTCTGGTCGAGAGCTCGAACAACTCACCGACTGTGGGCATGCTAAGAGAAGACTTCACCGCTAATGACTAATTCAAGCTGGCAATTTTCTTCCTTCACTTACAAAATAACCTCCACTTCAGAAGCCTCACAGTTCACATTTCCAAGATTTTTTTTTTTTTTTAAAGGTTCTATGCATAAGAAAGATTGTTATGTTTTCCAGACATGTACAAAGGGGAAAAAAAAGTTTGGTTAAAGCTAGACACATTTCGGTGAGCACACAAGGGAGCAGGTAAAGGTGTACTTTCACATCGCAAACAATTAGAGATGTCATCAACTGTTGGATCAGACCATTTTGAGCACCTAATAAGAGGTCAGTGTGAATATTCAGGGTGACCAAAACATGCCTGAATGTAACAAAAGACAAAAGATGTTTGATTGGATAAAAAAACACAATTTAAAGAATATGTCCGTATGCATCTGAACGGAACTGCAATGTCATTTCATTTGAAACTGGAAGCACAAAGGATAACACAAGTGGGGTTTTACACAAGTGGGGTTTTGTCCGAAAGAGTAACAGAAATGAACTATTTCCAGTGACGAAATCAAAATAATGGATGGAGCCAGGTTTGAATTGATTTTTTGTTGATATATTAGTAACAAAGATTTTTCTGGAGGGGATTTTGGACGTCTTTTTGATTACGCTCATCTGTGTGAGAAAAATAAATCTGTAAAAAGAATTAGATATTAAAAAAATCTCTCTGGAAAAACCTTCATAAGATTGTTAGGGCCCGAGCTTGACTGGCTTATGTTTCAAAACGCAGACTATAGCGCTGACTAGCAGTGTTCTTTGTGATCTTGCAGCTCCAGACTTCGTGCATTTAAGTGCGTTGGGTGGAAGTACGTTGGGTGGAAAAACACTTTTTCCTTCAACCAGACTCCGCATGAGAGAGAGGGTTGTGGGGGAGTGGGGGTTGAACATGTGCATTTGTTTTGTTTCACGTTTACGGCCACAGCGGAGCCAGCATAGGCTCCATCTCTTTCTCTCAAAACACAAACCTTAACAAAGCTCACGATGGGCTTAATAAAGTTTTTAGTTTGACCTGTGAGAGCCTGTAATGCTTAAGGAAGAAGACAAGGCAGCGTGATGTAAACAAGGAAACAAATGTCAGCAGTGCTGCTATCAGAGCAGTCGCCTCCTCTTGCGACTCCCTCTCACGAGTGGCGAAGGTGCATAGCGCATTGTAAACTCTGTCATTGGGAGAATCTCAATTCGCTAGAGGCCTGCACACCCCATGCACCAGGTACAAGATCTGACCCTTAAAGGAACAGGCCACCGCAAAAGTTAGCATTTAGCCTCTCCCAACAAAGGTACAGCTCCAAACTGGGGTGAAGTTACGTGAAACATTACACGATCCAAGTATAGTTACACAAAATTAAACATGCTGATTTTCTAAGCTGATAAAGAGGACCACTATATTGTGAGGCGCAATAACACCTGGAGCACTTCGAAGTCTGCGCAGTAATATCGTCACAGTACGAAAAATTATGGAAATTGGGAACTTACAATCGAAAATGGAATGGAGGCTTGAGTGCATTGTTACATCCCTATAAAATAGGTAATAATAGGAAAAACGCAGATGGTGCTGTGTGTGACCAACTCTGCCTCAGAACCGCAGGGAATTTAGTGCTTTGTTTTTGCAAAGCTTTTCCCAGGGCAGTATCTGGATGCCGTTTGACCATGAATAACATGATTATAATATAAGTGCTGCTTCTGCTTCTGGTTATTGTTATGTAGCACTCAACTCCATTAAGTAGTGCAGGAAAAGATGGTAAGATTATGCAAGAATCCACTTAATCGATGCAACTGGGCTTCTTTTGACATCATCCCATTCCCATCCTTACTTAGCCTGATAAACCACACCCACTTCTTTCAGCGCGAAAGAAGGTGGGTGTGGCCATACACGGGAAACAAGTTGCTGATTGGCGGCTAAGGTCACGACAGTCACAGAGAAATGACAATGCTACGTCACTCGCCGCACCAGTATGTTGTTAGTTCAAGCCGCAAACTGGACAAAGTATTTTGCACTTTTGGCAAACAAAAAATGTCTCCCATTTGTACATGTGAAGCCCAAATTTGTTCATTTTGTTAACAGGTGTTAAAGTCACAGTCCTTAACGCTCTCATTTGGCAAAATTCAAATTGAGCGCGATAGCGCCCCCTACAGGAATTACATGGTGAGTACAAATTTTTGTTCTACGAAAATGTAAATTATTTGGCACAAAATTCTATTTGGTCGTTCCGATCAGAAAAGTCAATCACACCCACGCCATATTTTTCACGGTGTTGCCGTAGCGATGACCAGAACATCCCATTTTATTCTGATGGAAAAAATAATTTAGCAAAATGTGCTTCTTCTTTCTCCTGGTGGAAAACCTGGTGCAGAAGATCTAGAGAAGTGAGGAACCAAAGGTTATCCAAAAATATGCTTCAGTTTGCAGATATTGTGATACAAATTGCCTTGTGAAAACATTTTTTTTTTCTGACAAAAATTTTGGCACATTAACGCATTCCAAAAATCCTAAAACTAAGACCCTAGGGAAAAAAACGCAAAAAACAAACAAACATAAAGGCAGTAGCAATACCGCTCCCCCTTGCTTTGGGCAGGGCGGTTGGCGAGGGCCGAAAATCTCCTCTTTGGGGCTATATATTTTTAAAATTCTCTTTAATGAGGGGTCAGGCTATTTTCATATTCCATATTCACATAGTTTAGATTTGTTAAAGTACTCCAGAAATGGATCCCATATCAAATGAAAATTGTCTACCTTCCCTTTTAGTTCAAATGGGATTTTTTCCAATTGAACGTGCTTCATTACATCATGTAGGAGGCTTTTTTTTTTATTCCAATTTAGTAATATCAGTCTTCTAGATAGAACTGAGACAAATTTGACAACCCTTTTCTGCTTGTTAAAGGGGCTAGATGCAAGTTGGCCATTTTATGCACACTACTGCCACCTCAGGTCATACATGCAACTGCACCTTCTATATTAAGCTCGTGCATGACGGCAATTTGGACCCAAAGTAACAACTTTTTGAGTGACAGTGCAGGATTTTACAGGCAGTTGTGGTGAACAGGTCTGGGCTCATTCTACACATTAGGACATGGCTGGAACATGTAGGGGGAGGAAAATACATCATTTTAACTTTTTAAACTCCGTATAGTCCCTTTAACAAGATAAGAAGGTAATAGGGGCACTCCAAAAAATGAAAACACAGGGTCAGGGTGTAGCTGTTTTCCATCAGACATCAAATTAAACATTTTAGTCCAATACATCCAATGTTTTGTTAGGACAGTTCCATAAAGTGAAAGCTAGTGAAGCCTGTTCCTGGCCGCACCGATCACAAGCTGTGCTCACCCCCATGAATATTTTTGAAAGCCGTACTTTAGAAAGATGTAGCCTGTGTAGAACTTAATTGAAACAGCCCATGATGAGCACAGATTGAAGATGAGTGGACGTTGTCTTGAGCCTAAGTCCAATGAGATGCAGTGATGTTTATTCCAATGTTCTGTTGCCGAGCTTCTTTTAGGTGATCAAGTGAAAGCATGAATTCCATATCTGACAGTTCATTAGATATTTTAGAAATGTAACCTCTTTTCAACGGATCTTTTAAAAGTAGTGTATTCATGTCTGAGCTGGGAGGCTGACAAGGAAAAGATGGGAACATATAAATAAAAAAATCTGCATTAGCAATTTGATATTTCTGACGCAGCTGATCAAAAGATGCAAACACATTTTCTCCGATCCCTACAATCCTAATATTCGAACTGCGGTTTCTATTTTTCAGATCCACGCATTTGTCAAGAACATTTGTGTATTTTTTGACAATGTTTCGTTTCATTTTTCCAGTATTGCACTTTTCCCAACTCCTGCTGTGTGTTTGACTCATCATGGCTGTCAGCGAGTGTCTCCATCCGTGCAGAAAGTTCGTCTCTGTGGCTTTCAATGTCGCCTTGAACCGTCTGTGGCAGCGCGGCTAAGGTTCCTCTGAATTCTCCGCGCATGGATTCAGCAACTTCAGTTCATTTCGGAATGCCTGTATCGTAATACCGCGATCTTCCGCCTGTACCCCAGTCGCTTGCATTTCATCCATCATGTTTCCTTGGCTGCTGCTATCCTCCGGTGTAACCATGGGTGTAGCTTTAGCGTTGGCCGGTTTTGGAGCTAGCTGACTAGCCTTGGCAGTAGCCGGAGTGGCCTGAATAGTTTTCTGCGTCAGCTTTCGAGTTTTGGTTGTCATTATCCCAGACCTATATCAACAGTTGGCCTTATCAGTATGTCTAGAAAGTTGTTGCCCGAACACGAACCTCCTCGAGTGGAAGCGGAAGTCCCGAGAAATATGTGTTCTTTTGGAAAACGTGGATTCAAATTGACAGAGAAAATGAGTTTTCAATTGAAGGGTATGAGTTTATAAGTATGAATAGAAGAAACAAGCATGGTGGGGGTGTAGCTATGTTTGTAGACTCTAATTATAGTTTCAAAGTGATTGAAAATAAGACTATGGTGGTGGATGATGTTCTTGAATGTCTTACTGTTGAAATTACAAGGGAAAAAGAGAAAAATATTATTGTAAGTTGTATTTATAGAGCTCCTAGCTCTGATATAGATGTCTTTTCTAATTGGATGGAGGAGCACTTTTCAAGCACAAATCAAAAAGTCATGTTTGTAGGGGGAGATCTTAACATCGATCTGTTAAATCCAAACAATCATAAAAAGACGGACGAATTTATTAATACTTTATTCAGTATAGGTTTGTTTCCTCTAATAACTAAACCGAGAAGAATTACATCCCACAGTGCCACTTTAATTGACAACGTTCTTTCTAATGAAATAGAAAATAATACTATCAGCGGTTTAATGATAAATGATATCAGTGATCACCTGCCGGTTTTTGTATTGTACAAAAATAATCACCAAAAAAATGAACCAGGAAACATGCATTGGTTCAGAAGGGTAAAAACAAAGAAAACTATTGATGCCCTTAAAAAGGAGCTATCAAAGCAGGAATGGAGTCATATATACAGAGAGAATGACACTAATAAAGCTTACGAGGAGTTTGCGCGAATATTTCAAAAAGTGTATGATAAAAACTGCCCAATGAGGAAATACTGTAAAAACAGGAAGTGTAAGGATAATCCATGGATGTCTAAGGGATTGCTAAATGCATGCAAGAAAAAAAATTCTCTTTACAAAAACTTTATAAAAAACAGAACAAAAGAAGCTGAGGATAAATATAAGAAATATAAAAATAAATTGATAAGTATTGTTAGAAAATGTAAACAAGAGTATTATAATAAGTTATTAGATAACAATAAGAATAATATTAAAGGCTTATGGAATATCTTAAATTGTATAATTAGAAACAAACCAAGAATGATTAATTATCCACAACATTTCAAAGATGAGGATAGAACTATAAATAATATGAATGAAGTAGTCGATACATTTAATAAATTCTTCGTCAATGTTGGACCGAACCTTGCTGCAAAAATTGCAAACGTTGAGAAGTACAACTGTGAACTGATAGACAGAAATCCTATGTCCCTGTTCCTAAATCCTGTGAAGGAAAATGAAATATTGGATATTGTTAGAGGGTGTAAAAATAAAACTTCAACAGATTACTATGATATGGATATGAAGACCTTAAAATCTGTCATTGAAAGTATCTCTAAGCCGTTAACACACATCTGTAACTTATCGTTACAAACTGGACAATTTCCTGACAGTATGAAAGTAGCAAAAGTGATTCCTCTGTTCAAAGCTGGAGATAAACATCTCTTTACAAACTACAGGCCTGTTTCCCTTTTACCGCAATTCTCAAAAATCTTAGAGGTTTTTAATTCTAGACTCGACAGCTTTATTGAAAGAAATAACTTGCTCTCTGAGAATCAGTTTGGTTTTAGGAATAATCATTCAACTTCGCACGCACTCTTTGATACAATTGATGAAATAACTAATGCTATAGATAACAAGAAATATGCAATAGGGTTATTTATTGACCTAAGTAAAGCGTTTGATACAATTAACTATGATATATTAATTGATAAACTAGAACATTATGGGATTAGGGGGGTAGCTCTACAGTGGGTCACCAGTTACTTGAAAAATAGAAAACAATGTGTGAAAATAGGTGAATACCAGTCGAGTTGTCGAGAAATTGTGTGTGGTTTACCTCAAGGTTCCATTCTGGGCCCAAAATTGTTTAACATGTACATAAACGAAATTTGTAAAACATCTCAAATTCTTAGATTTATCTTGTTTGCAGACGATACAAATATTTTTGCTTCAGGAGACAACTTAAAGCAACTGTGTCAGATTGTTAACTTGGAACTCAAGAGTGTCAATAAGTGGTTCAAACAAAACAAATTGTCACTAAATCTGAGTAAAAGCAAAATGATGATATTTGGCAACTGTGATTCTAATGCTCAGGAGGCAATTCAGATAGAGGGTGTTGTTATAGAGCGGGTGCACGAAATCAAATTTCTTGGAGTCATTATAGATGACAGAATCACTTGGAAATCACACATTAAATATATATCTACTAAAATATCAAGAAGCATTGCAGTAATAGCAAAAGCAAAGCACATTTTAAACGTCAAAGCTCTACATACCCTATACTCTTCACTGATTTTGCCCTATTTATACTATTGTACTGTGGTTTGGGGTAGTACCTATAAAAACACAGTTAAACCAATAGTATTGCTGCAAAAAAGAGCTGTCAGATTAATTCATAAAGTTGGGTTTTTAGACCACACAAATCCACTATTTTTCAAATCAAAGATCATGAAGTTCTGCGACATTGTTGAGTTCCAAACGGTACAGATGTTATACAAAGCAAGATATAAACTGTTACCAAACCAAATACAAAGAAGGTTCCAAGAACGTACTGGTCGTTATGAATTACGGGATGAATTAAACTTTAGGACTCAGAGTCATAGCTCCACTTTGAAAAGTTTCAGCCTGACAGTTAATGGTGTACAATTGTGGAATAAATTGGAGATGGAGATGAAACGATGTCCAAACCTCAACCTGTTCAAATACAAATACAAACAAAAGATTTTTGAAAAGTACAGAGAAGAAGAAACATGTTGACACTAGGGGGAGCAGTAGGATCAATTTGCTGCTCTGAACGGTTGTCATTCTATTGTTTATAATTGCAAATAGAGAAGTAGGGCAGGCGAGCTACAAATCTGCTGAGAGGCCCCTCCCAACGGGCTCATGAACCTCGTCTTTTAATGCACCTCACAGTACAGGAACATCTTCTTAAAAAAAAAAAAAAACAGATGTTAGGGCAGCTGGGTGGGGGTTTGTTGATGGGGAGCTAACGCCCTCTTCAACTAGCCCGCTCGACACCCTGGCTTTTTAACGCACTACACTATGCAGGGCTTAAATACTTACTACATATTACATAATTCATTGGTATTGATTGATGACATTGATAATCATTCGACTGACAATCGTTCACCGTTTGTAACTTGCTTTGTACCAAACATTGTATATGTAACGAGACTGTTGTTGTAGTTGTGCTGCTCTTCTCTTCTGCTAAATTCTGTTTATTACATGAACATTCCCTTAAAGTGCTTTGTAAGGGTGGTCCGCTTTGAAATGTAACATGTTCCTTGCTAAGGAGGCAAGTCCAATTATGATGTTGCTTAATGTATCATTGTATTATAATGTGTTAAATCACAGACGGGTACATTGTGTTCATGTGTGTGCATGCTGTGTTCCAAGGCTCTAGTACCTTGTAATATGTTCTTTGGTACTATTGTTGTGATATACACTTTTATTGTAATGATTTCGGGGTGGGCGTCTATAAGCTTTTGCTTCGGCCCACTCCTTTTGAGCAGAATTTTAACTGCTCAAATGAACAAATAAACTAAACTAAACTAAACTTTTTGGCATGTTTTCCGTGTGATTGTGCAGCTTGTTGCATCTGTTGCACTGCAGTGATCACCGGTCACTCTATCATCTGATGGGACTTCACATCTGTGGCCCTGACTGGACTCAAAACATCGGCCGTCTTTGTCAAAAGGGGTCCAGTTGCAGCGATTAAGTGGACTCTTGTATTTGCTGTCCTGAATGATTGATTGTTTCTGTTTTTGCAAGAATACGGTTTGTGTCAAAGGCTGACAAAGATAAATCACATAGTGCAGTCAAAATGGCAGACCATGACGTATACATTGAGTCCTTTCCAGTTCATTGTTTGAAGTTTAACAAGAAAACCAGTCAATTGGCTTAAGAGTGCACTTATAAATTTTTGTCGCTTAGTTTTCTCCTTATCCCCTTTTTGAAACATAGGCTGGATGTGATGAACACACAGATACAATCCTTATATATTCATGTGAAGGAGATTCATGTATAGGGGGCAGCTCATAGTGCATTTTAGCCAGCTGCTGTCTCTAGGAGGGTCTTCATTAATCAAATGTCACATTGGGAACATTTCTTCCACTTAACCGCAGGAGGGAAGTCACTGACAGCATCTGTCAATGGGCCCAGTACTAAGTCACAGGCGGAACAACGAAAAGCCATGTTTTCAAAATTAAGTGAGCAAGACGTTGACCCATGCTGAACAAAAACATTAAATTATATTACAGGTACAACAGGGTCAGAACTGTTATGATACAATTTCACCCATAACCTTATGTACTATATTTTGCAATTACTGACAGACTTAATTAAAGTAGTCAGGGCATTAACTCAGGTGATCTTCACACACTAACTCCAAGACACATTACGGCCGCTGCACAATATATTGTCACATTAAATGGTCTCAACTTATATACTGTAGTTCTTTTCTGCCTTCATTAGGCCCAAAGCGCTTTACAGCAAGGAACCAGTCACCCATTCACATGCTCATTCATACACCAGTGCATGCACACACTGGAGGCAAGGGTGAAGTGTCTTACCCAAACCCCATGACAGTGGGCACCTGCAGGAGCTGGGATTTGAACCCGCAACCATCTAATCATGAAACGACCAGATCTCGATAATCTACCAGGAACAGTCTCTTTCAAAAATATTTAAAAATAAATCTAAGCTAATCCCCAAAGGCAAAGAACAAGACGGGAAATACTGGGGCTCATAAGTTCGGGGTAGTGGAAATAACGTAGCCACCTCGTACAAGCCAATCAAAATTAAAATTTAACATACTGTAGACTAGAAGAGAAGAGGGCGAGTGCTCACTGGATCACCGTAGTAGGAGAGCAAATTTGCTAAAAGATAACAAACTTACAAATCACGTGCTCTTCAAACTTGTGGGGCAAAGCATACTTTAAACGAAAAGAGGATAAGCTGAGGCACTCTGAATTTGCAGAAATGTTGCTGCAAATTCAGAGTGCCTCAGCTTATCCTCTTTTCATTGAACATATAGTGTTTACTAAAATATTGCAGTAATGTTTGTATCCCAGGATTCAAGACAGTTACTATTTATTTGACATAATCTACAATCTTATGTAATATAATATCTAGTGTTTTTTAAGTATGTTGCACATTTCTATATAGTATTTATTTTAATTAACCACAGCATATGGCTGTAACTGGTGATTGGCTAAAACAGACAAGCCCAAATTAAAATCCATTAATATGCTGCACAGTCTGCAGCGAGCCGCTATGGGGGAGGGGCCGTCAAAACTCCTACAACAACAGGCTGTGGCTGTTCAAACAGATAAAAAACAGGCAGTTAAACAATAACTATATGGAAGGCAACCACTCAGATCTACACCAGACAGACTAACTGAATATCTATAGATATAAATATTCAGCATTCACAGAGTGGACTTATAGAGGCAATTCGGTTACACTTTATTTTACACTACCTTGATACATTGGACCTAAACTTAGTACAGTCAGTGTAAACTGCTTTGTAACAATCTGTAATAATTTGTACATATGTAGTACATATACAAAAAATGATATTATGTACCTTTGGAGGTACATAATGTAATAAGACACCCTTAGGGTTAGGGCTTAAGTTTAGGGTTTGAGTTTGGGTCTTGTTTTTAGCCCATGTTAGTCTATGGACAACGCCTGCTAGTACCCACAAGCATGGCCAGACTCCGTGGTAAGGAGAGAGGAGAGCAAGGTATTCGTCCAGACAAAACGTTTACTTGCCCAAGGCGGACAATTGTAAATGTTGAGCCCTGGAAAATATGTCTTTCACTTTGCCCCAGGGCAGGTGTAGTGCTCCTTTGACTATCACTGAGGAATGGAGGAATAATGCTGCCATCAGGCAAAAGATACAGAGCCCCACTGGCCCATAAAAACACCTACAAGAAATCATTCATTCCATCTGCAGTCACTATCCTAAATATTGCTTTTATGTTGTTCTTTTTGATGTGTTATTCTTAAATGATGTGTGTGTTGTTACTGAATGACTTTTAATGAGCCGTGTTTGAAGGACCCCAGTCTTATAAGGTGGTAGCTTCATCAGAAGGTCCATGTTTTTCACCATGTAACATCATGAAGGATGTCAAGCTGTGAGCTGATTGTCTGGAACTTGGAGTTTGCATGTTCTCCCCGTGGACTCCCTCAGAAATGAGATGCTTCATCTCAAATGGCATTCCAAGAGAGAATAAAGAAAAAAATCTTAAGTACAAGACTAGAAGGTTTAGAGGCTGCAGAAGCTACTAGGGTGGAGATGCAGTTACAAGAGTGCAAGGAAAACCTCATTTCGAGAAAACGAGACCTAACGCTTTCTAATGTCTGTGTATGCATGAGTAAATCGCTGCTTTTTTCCGCCGGAATGCAAGACTGATTTCCTGAAAAACTAATGTGGGCAGGTCAAGAAAAAGTCATAAAATAAGCATTTTAAAGACTGATTTATTTTTTTCATTAAAATGAAGAGGTTAGGTGAGAAAAGTGTATGTTTTCCCCTGCCGTGTCTCATGTTGAAATGCTTAACTTAAACAATTCACAGTGACCGAGTACCTTTGTCAAACATTGTTTTGTCAAGACATTGGACAAATAGAGTCAGCAGCGATCAGTTAAGCCTAACTGTGTGTTCAGCACTGTGTAAGCACTCAGCACCATGGACAGCTCCAGCCAGGCCTGTTCCTTTGACAGTCAATCAGCACTTCACAAAACGGTGCCAATCCTATGTGTGCGTGTGCTTTTCAACAGACCAGATACAATGAGGAAGTCAGTAGTTGTGAGTATTTGAGTGTTCAGAACAGAAACAGTCATGCAATATTAAGTTTATAGTTTGTAGTATAGTATAGTATAGTATAGTATAGTATAGTAGAGTAGAGTAGAGTAGAGTAGAGTAGAGTAGAGTAGAGTAGAGTAGAGTAGAGTAGAGTAGAGTAGAGTAGAGTAGAGTAGAGTAGAGTAGAGTAGAGCAGAGCAGAGCAGAGCAGAGCAGAGCAGAGCAGAGCAGAGCAGAGCAGAGCAGAGCAGAGCAGAGCAGAGCAGAGCAGAGTAGAGTAGAGTAGAGCAGAGCAGAGCAGAGCAGAGCAGAGTAGAGCAGAGCAGAGCAGAGTATTGGTATAGTGTAGTAGAGTATTAGTATAGCAGAGTAGAGTAGAGTAGCGTATTAGTATAGTATAGTGTGGTATAGTAGAGTATTTGTATAGGTTAGTAGAGAATTAGTATAGTGGAGTAGAGTAGAGTAGAGTAGAGCAGAGCAGAGCAGAGCAGAGCAGAGCAGAGCAGAGCAGAGCAGAGCAGAGTAGAGCAGAGCAGAGCAGAGTATTGGTATAGTGTAGTAGAGTATTAGTATAGCAGAGTAGAGTAGAGTAGCGTATTAGTATAGTATAGTGTGGTATAGTAGAGTATTTGTATAGGTTAGTAGAGAATTAGTATAGTGGAGTAGAGTATAGTATAGTATAGCAGAGTAGACTATAGTATTGTATAGTAGAGTAGACTATAGTAGAGCATTAGTACAGTATAGTATAGTATAGCATAGTACAGTAGAGTAGAGCAGAGCAGAGCAGAGCAGAGCAGAGTAGAGTAGAGTAGAGTAGAGTAGAGTAGAGTAGAGTAGAGTAGAGTAGAGTAGAGTAGAGTAGAGTAGAGTAGAGTAGAGTAGAGTAGAGTAGAGTAGAGCAGAGCAGAGCAGAGTAGATTATTTGTATAGGGTAGTAGAGTATTAGTATAGTGGAGTAGAGTAGAGTTTTGAATAGCTTTGTATAATAGAGTATACTATAACAATGTTTCTCAACCCTGGGTATTGGGACCCTGGGGTCACAAGCACTTACTAGGGGTTACTTGGGATTATTTCTGATTGGGAAAAGGTGAAATGGGAAAGCATTTCAATATTTTGAAAAGTAGTAAATTGAATGTGTCAGTAGTTTGAACACAACACACGGGTGAATACAATTAAATCAGAATTGTAGTTGATCACAGGAGATGCTCAAGGTATGAATTAAAGACACACATGATAAACAAATGTCAGTGAAGGTGTAAAGAGGGGTGACATGGCATGTTGTAAACCGGTGGTGAAGCACAGTCTTAACAACATTATAAGCAATATATTGATGTGAAAATGCTCTTGAGGCGCGCCAGAGTCTGCCAAGGGGGCTGGTGTTTGGCCGCAGATCAAGTGGGATTGAAGTTACACATTCTCCTGTGAAAAGACAAACATGCACTAAGCCCTTCAGAGGACAGGCACGGGCTATATATCTTCTTTATACTACAGTGGAGACCTTGGTAATGCTACACAAAAAGACATTCACTAATGACCTGCCATGCATGGCTCATTCTAATGAACTGTCTGTGCAGCAAGATAAATATTCAACACTGAAGTCGGATTTTTATTGAGGAATGTTCGTGCAGTCACCGTTACCCTGCCCTCTGCTAAAATTGGTAAGGGTATATGAAAACAAAATATGATATGCAGTGGTCAGATATACATGATACTGCATAATCAGACACTCACGAGCATAGTAGAGCAGACTGAAATACTAAACTAGAGAGTTGATTTACAGATAAAAGGGCCATGCAGGTGTGATTTTTTTTTTTGTATTGGAGATTATTGAAAACTATTTTTTGATAACTGCAAGTTTTCCAACTGTGATTTCGATTCAGCTGTGATTAATATTGCAGCACTTATAATACAATCATTACATACACCCCAAAAACAAAGAGATCATCTGATTAACTGTTACAAATAATTGTGCTCAAATATCCTAAAGCAATATCTTTAGCCATTCAATTCAAAAAGAGATGGATGGGGTTTTACGAAACGTTTGAGCAAACATGTAACTCTTAAGTTCAAAGCAGTTTAATTTGCCAGTGAGTCTGTCGGCAGTGGACCCAGATGGCAGTGAGTAATGCCTATATAGCGAATCCTGTGCCCCGCTCTGTGTGTGTTCATACGAGCATGAATGAGTTGCATAAGTAGCATCTCCAGGCGCACATCAGCCCCAAGCCTTTGTGCATTTAAAGTGTTCAGAATCTGCTGTCTGATCCTCGAAGATCCAAACTCCTGTCAAATTCAGCCAACTAGCAAATATGTCTCCGTCATAAACAAGTCTTTACGGGGCTATCGGCGGAAGTAAAAGAACTGACCAATTTAGAGGAATCCCAGAGTTAGAGGGTGATGGGACGGACTGTTGAGGAAAAAAGTGAAAATGAAAACTCACCCCGGCTGAAATAATGAATATCAAGTGAAGCTTGAACCGCGCCTACACAAGACCTGGCTGAGATTAATATGGAGTTCCAAAAGGAAAAGTCTTTTAAATACAAAGCCTGACCACTTTGTTGAGCAAATTGCATTTATGGTGTTTATTAATGTTATGTTCGGCATCAATTACACAGTGAGGCTGCACAATTTTGCGAGCAAACAAACAAACATCTACTTGAGATGTTACTGACAGTTTGATTGTGATAAAATCATGATCTATTTAAATATGACATTGACTAGCATTGATCACTCGCGTTTCAGAACACATTTGTAGACGTCTTAACTACAGGGATTTGCAGGTTTTAAAGTCAATAAGATAAAGGATAACATGTTTTTTTGATGTTGGACAAGAATGAACTGCTTAAATATCTGCAGTCTTTGAGCCTTGTTAATCGCAACCATTAAAATGTCTTTTCATTTCCAATTAATTGTGCATGTCTTGTCCATGGGACAATGGAGAGATGCACTGCCCAGGCAGAGGCAGGCAGAGGCAGGGACGAGCGTCAAGAGAGATTAACTTCAACACAAACTCATTCACCTCAGCATCTGACCTCCTCTTTCACTTCTACTGTTACTCACACCAGCTCAGTGGCACTACACACTATTACAAGTGCAACCTATGTTAAACAGGAAGGCCCATTAAGCATGAAGCTGAGCTAAATGGTCATAAAGATTTCTCCTCCAGAAAATAGAATCACTTATGGATATTTAGCTTTACATTGATTGTTTATTATGCACTAAAAAGTTGGCATTGCAAAGGTATATATTTTTGATATTTTTTCCTTATTTAAGGAAAGTCCCGCTCAGATTGTTTCTCCTTGGGGTATACAGTACTACTGAAAACTACTGTGCATAAACATACAAAAGTATAGATGTTTGCAGAGATCAAGTGGGTCATGTTATGAAAAAGGGCTCACTGCCACATTTCAAAGTTGCTAGCTAGAACTGAACTTGTAAATGTATAACACAAAAATAGAAAAACGCAGTGCATATAAAATAATTCCACATGAACATGTGTTGTATGCATTATACACACAACCACATGTTTTATTTAAATGTTAGGTCAAAACATCCAGAACAAAACATAATAAAACCAATAGATTTCAAATAAGCCCCTTAATTACCATAAAAGCAAGTGTAGAACATACATTACCACCAGCACAGCTTTTTGATAAAGCTGCCAGTCCAATGTCATAATGTCATAACATCATAAAACAGTGTCATCTCCCTCACGCTCTCCCCTCCAGGCCTCCATCTGTTATCCAGGCAGAGTGGACTTTTTCATGGCTTCTGTTTACTTTATAGGCCAGAGACGGCACTCGTGACTGTCGTTTCTGTTTGGCTTAATGTCATTTTCAAATAGACCCTCATCATGGTCCTGGAATGATCAGTGTCAACCAGCAAGGCTTCAAAACTCACAGCCACCAGTCAACAGGAATCACTATTGACAATTGAACACATAGCAGGGCAGCACAAATAATCACAATCAAATCAAAATTGAAATTTTAATGATCACAATAAAACTGCATAAAACTGCAATCATTCATGTTTCATTCATGTGTAATGTCTTCTGAAACAACTGTATGTAAAAAAAAAAAAAAAAATCTCTGCAAGCACGTTCTGAAATGTATGTGATTCTGTTTTCAGAAGTATAAATGCTCAATAAGTAAAATGTTTATTTTAAAACAATATATTGCAAATCGAATTGAGCTGAAGGAGAACTATCTACTCGTGGGGAGGCCAAGTTGAAGCTGTCTTCATCTCCACCTCAAAGTCTTAAATCTTGCTGCCCCTTTTACTGGCCCACAGACCGCTCCAACATCAGCAGGCCTGCCCAAGTCCACCTCAGTCAAAACAAAATGAAAAGACCAGTGGAAATCTGTTGAAACGTCAAGGCTGTACCAGTTCATTGACAACCCCACAGATGTACCTGGCCAGCATCTGTACCATATGCAATGGACCACACTAAACCGGAGCAGGACCGCCGCACTGGTGTCTCACAGACAGAGCCCAGTGCCAATGTCGGGATCGATCACAGCCCATGGACCACATACTGACCAGTTGTCCGAAACACCGGCCACCAGTGAGAGTGTGTTTGAGAGTGCGAGTGCGGGACAATGGATGGAAATTAGCTCATGGCTACAATCTGGTGTGGTGTGTTTACATGCATGAGTCCCATGTATGTTCATTAACATGCACTGTTCTGACCAAATAAACAATAAAGAAACAAATTCCACCAAAGATCTCATTGGTGTTGCCATTAACACCTTGGGATAGGTCTCACCAACAGAGCTGACCGTCTGATGGCAAACAACAGAAGAAGAAAATCTAATTGCAGTTGCTTACATGTCAGAATAATTGAAAAAAAAAATCATACAGCCCAACTACAAAACTACAGATGGGCTTTGTGATAGTTGGTATTTACTAATGAGTCACTGTACTGCCACAGACTGTGGTATAGTGATGGACCGCCCCTCTGTGGCAGACTGGCCTCTCCTGAGAGCGCACAGCTCCTCAGGGCACATCGTGTAGGACCGCGTGCAAGATCTGTGCATACACACGGCATAATGGAGTCATGTGTTTGTTGTATGACCACGGTGTTCCAGTCAGCAGTCACATCGATGACATAACACACTTGATGTGCAAAGTATATACCTCCCTAAAGACCCTCACACTGTCTCAGGAGACGGGAGAGAAGATCTGTGTGCTGCTATTACAAGAGGGTTTAGACTTACATCATTTTCATTCTTAACAGAACCGTCAATGTTCCCAGAGTCAAAACAAACACATTTCATAACTCAACGATGACACTTTTAACTTTTTAGCTTCTGCTACGCTGATGTCATAGGGTGATACTTGGGTTTATTTAGGTGGTAGGCTACTTAGTGTCATCTGCAAGTTAAGAATTGATTCATTTTAATTAAAGTTAATCTTTTTTATGATTTAGAAATTCATTTAGGTGAAGTCTTTTACACCCAGTTAAGACATAATTTAGTCAAAATGAGGTTTGTGAAACGTAATGGGATTCACAGCGGGCTTTTTCTATAATAAACTAATGGAGCTTTTGAAAAGGTAAAGTTATGCTTCACATAAAAACATGACATGACCATGCTTGTGTCCTCCACTATTTGCACTGTTTTTAGTTAATGGTAATCTACAGACAACGTTTGCTAGTACCCACACACATCACAGATCTCCAAGGTAACGGTGAATTTATAACTCTCTGCGTTCACACAAATAACAAAAACTGGAATGGAGCTCAAAGTCTTTTCTGTCAGCCAAGATGAACCTTTTTTTTTTTTAAAGAGCTCGGTTCAGTTGTCATTTCTTTAACGACATCCACAGAGTAACATAAGGAGAAACAAAAGTGCTCAACGTATCACAATAGGTGACACAATATATAAAAAAACACTGAGGTCTAACATCTGACTGAGATTTTACACAGTCTTTTCTAATGCAGCCAAAAACAAAAATGCATGGTCACTTAACAATGTGCGGTAGTTCAGTTTTAGTCCTAATTTTCCTCATTTTGTTCCATATCAGCAATGTTTTGGTCATAGTTTGATGAAAAATACAAGTTGCCTCCTGTTTTTGATACATACGTTTACATGATATCGTAAATAATCACACGGTATTGCTTTATGTAAGACAGTTATCGAACAATATCAGACTGATACCGATATTGATAGTGAAGTGATACTACTAAACATCTGAAATGAAACTCTAGGATGTGGAGCAGGCAACATATGAAAAAGCCTCCAGAACAGCCCGGGGATCACATGTGCTAAGGTGGACTGTCACATTATGCTCAACTTAGCTTGCAGCCTACACCAAGAAGAAAATCCATACAACTCCCTCGCACGCACTAAAAGCATCGCTGTGAGGGGATGCTCCTTCGTGTGCATTCGCAGGCTCACGCTGGCATGACCCGCATCTGCAGTGAATACATGCAGCAGGAGTGCTCAATAATTCACATCTGACCCCATTGCACAGTTGCTAAAATGTACAGCGAGAGGAAGTGCGAGAGGGGTTTCCTTTTTAGGGCGTACAGTATATACTCACTGCTGGGCCACGAGACAAAAAGAGGAAGTGATGACGCAAAAATGCACCGTAAATGCGGGCAGGATGAAAAGCTACACTGCATAACATTTCAAACAATACATAGAATAAAATACAATCATTTATTTTCCTCCAATGATTCGGAACTTTACCGGGAGCGGAACATCTCCAGCTTTTCTCCAGGGGATGTTGCCTCTTTGCTTTGACTCCATATCGACAAATGTTTTTATTTTACTAACCCACTGCATTGTCTGTGTCTCGCTGGACATTAGGAGCATGTTTTGTAGTGCTGGCACATTTGTTCATGCATCAGCGTTTTATGAGTGCAGTTGATGTTTAGATGTTTAGAGAGGGATATTGTACATTGTGCCACAACCCAATTACACAATGGAGATCATTTTTTCACTCAAACTTGGCTGTAAATACTGTTTAAGTGGCGCTAGCCCGCAGCTAGCTTTGCCCGTTAGCCTGTTAGCTTCTTCTTCATGATTCCATTAGTGTGTATTGGGTCTCCGGGTCGGTGCAGGGAAAGTTGCAAGGGTGGTTTTCCGGCCAGAGACACCAGGGGGAGATGAAATACCCTCCAATCATCCCATTAACACTTGTATTACTCCCAGAGAGACTACGGAAAGGATTTATTAAGGTTAACAAGTTACTTAGTTATTCTTTAAAAATAGATGCATGTGATTGTATTGAAAGGGTTGTTGTGATTAATTGTAAGACTATAAATAAACATTTCAAATAAAATAGCAGTAGAGGTAAATAAATACACCTAATTTTGTTGAATTCAATTATTTAAGTCTTTGTATGTCTGTTTTTTCATTCAAATGGGTCTGCAACTTTATGTGATACTTCCTTCCTAACTTGAAGAAAGAAAGGACAAGGAAAAGTTTATTCTCCAACCCCAGATGATTGGGATCTCTTTGCCTTCAGTGCACCACAGATGGGAAGCTTCATTCTTACGTAACACTGCACTACTGACATGACTGAGAGTCCATGTCTCTGGCGAGATGGACTCAGTCGCGCAGAGCAATAGGTGACAGTTACAAGAGCACAGGTCCTGTCATGTCATGTGGATCTGAACAGGACTGCCCCGTAAAGCATGCTGCGTTCACTTCCCCTCCATGCCGTTGTTGGCCTTGCTTCTTCTCGGTCCACTGAAGCTTTGCGTCCCTTGTTTACTCATTCAAGTTTTCTAGATTCAAAAACACGAGGGAGCGGCGAAGGTAGTGGCAAAAATAGACAACTCTATGGAGAATGGTGCAACATATACACACAAAAAAAGGTTATTTGAAGAAGCACCGACTGGGAGGAATGTGGGCGAGGCTGACAAGAACTAACAGGGGGCACTTTGGAGGGAATTTGAGGAGTGGAACAAACAGGCTTTTTATCAGCAGGTCTCCTAGCTAACATGAAATTCATTGGAGACTGGCTGTGGTGTGGTGAGATTACAGGGCAAAGTAACAGAAATAATAATGCAAAGTTAAAGGTAATTTTAGCGTCATGCATAGTATGTGACAGACTAATTGGTAGGGTTTCTGTTGTCAACTGGTGGAGCGATGCAGGAGCACAGTGTGGGCCAGTGCAAGTGGGCTGCAGAGGATTTGCTGGAGGCTCCTTGAGTAAAGCTCTCCTAGGGCTGGGAATGACTAGAGCTACTACGAGGAAAGTAATGCACTCAATCACAGAAGCAGCTGAAAGACTTGGTTTAAGAGGGTAAGCCTCTATCGGTGCTTCAGAGATGCAATCCGGGTGCTGATCACTCCCAGTCCCGATAATTAGCCTGGGTGACGAGGTAAGATGTTGAAATATCTCAAACGCCCTAAAATCCCATGCATGTACAAGCACATCCTTAAAATGTTTAAACCAAATAATAACATTGGTATTATTTGTACATTAGTTTGTGTTTTGGCATTTTAGACAAGAAAGCAATACATAAAACAACACTGGCCACAGTAATCAATCAACTAATACAATGACAGATTGTTTTTTGTCATTAATCTTGTGTTGAAGCTCTTTCTTTTGATGAAATCCCGGCTGCGTGATGGATAAATGTTTCCAGTTTACCAGTGAAAGCAATTTTACCGTAGTTCATTTTTGCTGACAGAGAAAACACTAAACGTTCTTTCTTTTCCTTTTTTTGCTTATTTAATATTAAGCAATGGGATCGTTGGAGTGTCAAGTGAACGCAACCTAATGAAAAAAATAAACACTAATGGGTTTAGCCACAATACACAGACTACAGTATGTTATGCACTGCGTGCCCAAAATGGTCCAACTAAAAACTAAAACATACCACTAACATTTATGAAAGCCCTTGATCATTCCATCGTACAAAACATTTTCAAATCGCTATCTGTATTTTTATTTTATTTTTTTGCCTCTGGACTTTGTTGGCACCAGCAATGATCCGCTGAACCGAGAAAACCTTCTTGAATGGAGCAAAACAACTTCAATTTAAAACAATCCAGGGCAGATGACAAGTTGAAAACCTTTAATACAATACCACTAATTTGACTTATTCTTCTTACAGATAAGGCGACAATTCTAATGTGGAATTTGCTCTACGGCAGCCACATTGAAGAGGTTTGGACCTGGTTTATGGTTAATGGTTATTATCTGTAAAGTCCAAAACTGCAGTCAATCAACTTCACTGTAAAAGTCAATTATGATGATGCGTGGAGAACAGAGATGACTGGAACAAGGGCCCCTATAGCTGGCCTTAGTAAGTAGCAACATTATTCGATGACACAAGCACATTGAGAGCAGAGAAAACCCACCTATTAATAGCACTTTAAAGAATTATAACACACAAAGGCGCTCCTTATCCCTGTATTTGAACGTATCTGTTTTCTCACTTCAGTGTGACACATCCTCCATCTCTCCACCACCTGCCCCACCCTCTTCTCCTCACTGTTTTCCCCTCTGCAGTGCTGTTTTTTTTTTCTTCTCTTTGCTTTAATATAACTTCAGTGCATCTTGAAAAGCTGCCAGCAAATGTGCTTCTTTTATTGTTTTCGCCCTTTGCTCCCCATACACCCGAGGGCTAAACAGCGTTGACACTCATGATGCATTTAGGGGAGATCAATACAGCTCTCTTGGTCATACTCCTGCATGTGTTCGCGTAGACAGGGAACCACATGTTATGCCATGAACATATAGCCCATACACACTGGGCTGAGGGGGTGATGTGGTTGCTATAGTGACGGCTCTCTTTCAGGTGTGGACTGTCGATAATTAAAAGCGCTATGAAATATCACATCCAGCACATCTGATGCCCTTTGAATTATCTGAATACAAGCTAACCGCAGACGTGTGCAAAACAAACACGAGGGGCTATAACGCTGCTTTTTTTTTTTTTTTCATTTGGACTTTAGACTTTCCGATAGAAATGGCTGGGTTATAGCATTAGACTATTACTCAACTATAACCTTTCCGTAGTGCTGGAGCTGCCTCTGTGGCTCAACCGTACACAAGCAACGAATCATTGTGTCCCAACACCGAGTACAGCTTAAAATCTATTTGGAACCTCAGACAGATTTTCAGTAGAAATGGTTAACCTGACCACTCTCTATCTATCTTTGAAAGACTTTTTTCTTACACAGTTAAAAGTAAAAAAAAAAAAAAGAATAATTATTTTCTCTATTAAGATGTACAATCGCCTCGTTGAAGCCAGAAGAAAGTTTGAGGGGGGGAAAAAAAAAGAGATTTTATTTAGCAGAAAAAGCTGTGACTGTTGAGGGATTATTGCAGTCCTCCGATGTCCCGAGCATTTTATTAGCCACGAAGGCTGTCTTTCCAGATAATCTCAAGAGAGGCAAGGCAAATCCTCCAAACACAAGTTTAATTTCCCCTATCTCTTCTCTCTGCTTCTCGCCCTCTGGCATCACTCTGAAAATCAGTTGGCACAGCTGCCCACCCCTCTGCTACATGGAGATGACGATGTGGGAAGAGGAGAGGAATGGAAGAACGGTGTTGTAAACGTAGCAGCACTTGGAGACTTGAGAGTACGGAGCCAGCGGTTTAGTAATAACTCAAAGAAGAGCACAGGGAGCGGCGACGGTGTGACAGGCGCATGGAGCAAAATGCAGCAAATGAGCCTAAAGCATTGGTCGTGTGTGCGTTGTTGTTTTTTCCACTCTGTACAGACGTGTTTCCTTCGTGATCTGTCACTCACCCACACAGCCATACATTCGCACATATGCTCAGTCGAAAGCATATGAGCTGGAAGCTCAATATGTCATCAAGCCAGTCACACAGCCAGTGGGACCTGATTTCAGCCCAGGAGTTTTAGGACCGGCCACATTCAGCTAGTCAGCACAAAACATTGTAGCATGGACATTCTGAGGTTTAGCTTGCCTGGAAAATGGTGGAACTATGGACTGAATGATATGAGTTTGTAACAGCGCGGTGGCATAGTGGTTAGCACTCATGCTTCACAGCTAAGAGGTCCCAGGTTCGATCACCAGGTTGGACAGGGTTTCTGTGTGGAATTTGCTTGAGTTTCTTCCGGGTGCTGTGGTTGCCCCCACCACTTCATACAATAGGTGATACTGGCCATTAGCCTGGCCCCATATCTGGAGATGGGTCCCTGGGCGTACACTGCGGTCGCTACTGCTCCTTACGGGGCTATACTGCCTTTGCTGTGTCCGATCCCGTCAGATCTCTAAAAACTAGCAGGGGAAGGCCTGATCAGTACTTGGATGGGAGACTATTTGGGAATAGTCTCCCATCCATTCACACCAGGAGGTGTGAATGTAGTGAGTGAGTGAGTGGTGGTCGGAGGGGCCGATGGCGCAGACTGGTTGTCTCGCTTCCGTCAGTCTACCACAGGGCAGTTGGGGCTACAATAGTAGCTTACCACCACCACCAAGTATGGAGTGCATGAATAATGACAACAGTGTAGCGCTTTGAGGAACTTGGTAACAGGCTTGTAAAGCGCAATACAAGTGTAAGACAATATTATTATTATTATTATTATTATTATTATTATTATTATTATTACGGGTTGCCCCAGTGGCATCAAAGGATGGGTCATATACATTCGTTTGCACAAGTTCCCTGTGTAAACCTGGTTCTTTACATGTATGAGCAAGTGTGTTCATTAACATGTGCTGTCCCAACCAAATAAAAAGAAAAAAAGAAAATATATTTTTCTATTGTTTTTGTGGAGAGCAAAGACGAGCTGCTAGATAGGACTCATCCAACTTGAAACAGCGCAATGTAAGATGGTCTCTCCCTGTTGCAGACACAAAATGCCGAATTAGAAATGTTTTTCCTTCTTATTTCCTTTCAGTAAATTTGGGGCATTTTAAATAACTTTCTGTGACATTATCGTTGTCTCTCAGCTTTTGTGAACAGAAATCCAAACTATTACAGCAGCCGAAAATAGTCCAAATGTGAGATTTGTTATGAATCAATTGTGTTTTGCTGGCTGCCCGAAAACACTGTGGCATGTACCAACTCTCCAACTACACAGAAGAAGAATAGAGGAAGCGTGAAAATGGTAAAACGCCACATGTTGTGATACAGTACATTCTGTTTAATTTAATGTATCAACCTAATTTTAGTAAAGTCATTACATTATATAACCAACATCATTTAAAAGAATTTGAAGAAATCCTTAAACCTTTCCAAATCCAAATAATTGCCAAGAATTTACAGTGCGTTCCCTCCAAGAACCCGACTAAACATGAGCTAAATCAGCATGTCATTATCTCATTAGTAATCATGGAGCGACTTATATATCACCTGAACGTGTCTGTGTACCAGCTGTGCCCATTTTAAGCCCCCGTATAGGTGCGAAATTGAGCAGAAAGTCAGAGATTTACGCATTAAAAATCAACAAGATAGTTCACAGCAAAAGAAAATCTTTGACCCTCAGCTTAGCTATTTGAAAGCTAAGATACATCTAGTCTATCTTGTATAGTCCATCTATAGAGCATGGTAATCTATCTACACCATTGGGTAGTGTTGCAGCTGTGTGACAAGTCCACCTCATCCAGCAGTGAGTGTTTGTATGCATGAAAGACAGGCAGGCACACACCCAATCACATGGGCTTGTTCGCATGTAGCTGAGTGAGAGGTGAGCAGATGAATAAGCCCGTATCAATCAGCCATCGGTGGGTTAAAATTCATCTCCAACACCTGGCAACCTCTCCACAGCGGCGGACAGGACAGCTCAGGTTACCGCACACACGCACACGCTGAATCAATGTGTCTGACAAAACGGCACACAAACCACCTGACCAGGTTACAACCCTTCCTGCAGCATGCTTAGAGTCTGATCATTCTGAGAGATATCTGCAGCCATTTACAGTGACATTTCAGGGGAAAGAAAGAAAAGAGAAAGCACAAACAAAAATCATATTCACATGCTAGCCTCATCCATTGTAGTAACCCCACCCCGCAGCACACACACCCACACATCCCCAAACAGGTGGCCCTACTGCTGCCAAGAAACACATAAGCCGGATGGTGGATATTTTTGCCTTGCTATGTCCCAGCTGAGAGCGCTCTGAACAGAAATCATCCTCCTGAGCTTTCCCTCCCTGTGGATGTCTGTCAGAGACTGCAGCACAGGCAGCAGAGGCAGGCACACACTGCTTTCCCCCAGCTGCTTGGCTATGCTAACCATCAGCACTATATATAGAACTGCACAGGGCTGAATCACAGACAGCAGATGGATCGAACACAAAGATACAACGGGTGGTTGTTACCGCTAGTGATGGCTACGGTTGGAGCATCCCGGCGAAGGTGCAGGCAGCTTTGGATCTCCTCCCTTCTCCCTGCTCACTGGGTGGGGAATTGTCAAACGCCTGGCTGCAGCAGTAGCAGCTCTTGGGCCTGCGTCTCTCTCTCTCTCTCTCTCTCTCTCTCTCTCTCTTCACAACCTCCGCCCCCTCGCTACTCTCCCTTTCCTTTCACTCTCTCCCCACCCCCAAAGACACTCCTCCTCGGCACCCTTCCTCCATCCTTTTTTTTTTTTCCCTCTCTTCCCCTCTGCTCAATTTCCCCTTTTCTCTGGGTGCGTCGTCCGCATGTGCACTGAGCTGCACAAATCGACTCTGTTGAATTAATCAGCCAGCTCCGGCACTACAAGTGTTGGTTAAATCAGGGAGATACTTTTAAGAGAAGCCCCATGATTGGTATGAGAGCAGATGCATCAGGCCAACAGTCAGGGATGTTTGACGGCCAAAATTGCCTCAATGATGTGTGCTTGAATTATGGTGGCTGCAAATCTTCCCTGCCACCGTAAACTGCCTACAATTCATGTGTCAGTGTCAGGTGATCTGCATCTACTGTATTTATGCTGTTAGATACCACTTTGCCATAAGTGCCTTCCGCTTACTGCCAAAACACGTGTATTGGGGAATTAGTCAGACTAAATGGCCAATAATAATCGCGCGCCAGTGAAAGTTGTCTGTCAAGTCGGAACAGCGTGGGTGTGATGTTTAATTGTCACAGCTAGTGAGTAAAAAGTGTAGATAGTCAATAGATCCTAGAATTTGATGTCATAATCTCAGATGGAGGGAAGGTGCCAATACAACTCTATGGGAGAGAGAGACATTGATTTTGAAAGAAATCTCCAAAAACGAAAATCTATAAATCTACTACCAGACCATTATTTGTGAAGGATTTAGGTCTCAAAACCTGCCATATTCGTCTTTTGGCTGAAAGTCATTTCAACTGACCATCATCATGGCAATGCCTTTAAATCTTGATCACTTGTCGACACCCCTGTGTGAAAATAAACTTGCCCTACTTACAGACAAGACTTTGAGCTTTGTCCCAGCGTTTCATGTGGATAAGCCCAGTAATTACAGACGTATCAACCAAAGATCAAGTCGAAACATAAGCATGTTGACTACTGCGTTATAGAATTCATAGTTGGTCAGCACCTCAATTTGAAACTATAGGCTCTTGAGAATTAAATGTTTTGATGTCAAATGAGTTCACGCAACATACTGGTAAAGTTATAGGGTGCATTCACAATCTTCTAGAATGTGATGTGTTAGTGTCAAGCAAGGATGGTCTATAACAAAAAGGATTTTCCCCAGAGGATAAATTGATTAACTCTGATTCTGGTTTACAACTCTATACTCTTATTCATGATGTCATAACACTACTGAACAAATAACTACATCTATCATTATTATAATAATGGACCCCCTTGAAAACGAGATGATTCATCTCAAGGGGCAATTCCTCTTGAAATAAATAAATGTATGTTTTGTTTTATGCCTTTGTTGTTATTTTACGAGGAGATTTGGATAAAGTTGCAGATTTTGCTGTGTTTGTCTATTGAACTCTCAACAGTTTGGACCCGGAAGTATCTTCGTTGTCATGCGTGATGTCACACACTATATGTCTGCAAAGTGGGACATCCGGGTAGGGTTGAAACAACTAACTAATCAATTATTGAAATAGTTGTCAATTATTTTAGTAATCGATTATTCGGACTCAACAAATTAAGATCTAGTATTTTTGATGAATAAAGTGTTTTGTAAATGATACATTTCATAAATGATCTGTCTGTGCCTCAGGGAAATTATCCAATCAGAAAGCAGAATTAACTCCTCTCTTATCGTTGCCAGTTTTAAACCACTTTGGAAATAAACTTCTCAATTCCAGCTCTGTCCCTGTCCGATAAAGTCCCAGTCAGAGCCAGTGCAGCCTCCAGTCGTTAAAACTTTGAACTCTGGAGGTTCCTAGCTTTCAAATGAGGAATGGCCTGTTCACAGAAACTTGTGCTTGTGCCAAGTTCAGCTGTAGTGACTTATTAAAAAGCACTAAGAGCCCCCCTACAAACAACAACACGTGCTCAGATCTTCTAATTAAAATCGCTTTTTCATGCGCCTTTTGCAGCCAAGTGATTAATCAATTAATCGCAAAAATAATTGGCAGATTAATCGATGACAAAAATAATCGTTAGTGGCAGTCCTACATCCAGGTCCAAACTGTTGAGATGTCCATAGACAAACACCCCAAAAAACTACAACTTTAACTGAATCTCCAGCTGAAATAGCAGCAGATAAAAGGCCAACAACTGTTACGATTTATTACATTTTAAATCTTCAATTTAAAATGGGGTGTGTTGTCCATGAGTTTGCACATAGCTGATTAGCAACTATTGATTTTTTCAACTCTTTAACTTTTTTTTTTTTGAAAAGTCAATGCTAAATATGAAGGGGATTTTAAATTCTGGCCCCCGTCACGAAACCGGAAGTGAGCGGGACAGTTGAGCTCCCAAGGCTCTGTGAATGCCATTTGGGTCAAAAACGTTCGAATATGGCTTTGTTCATGTCTTCATCACTGATCAAATATAAAGCATTAGTCTTATAGCACTTTTCCAGATGCTCAAAGTCGCTTTACAATTTCGTACATTATTCACACCAAACTTGGTGATGGCAAGCTACTGATGTTTCCACTGCTGCCATGGGGTAGACTGACGGAAGCAAGGCAAGTAGAGAGTGAAAGACTACACACTCCTATACTTTACCCACAGTTTGTTTTGTTACAGTGTCATTCCAAAATGGATTGAATTTGTTTTTTTCCCACATCAATCTGCACACAATACCCAAAAGTGACAAAATGAAATGTTTTTTAGAATGTTTTATAAATTACATTTGTATTGCATGTGCATACGTCCACACTCTTTGCTATGACACGCATAACTAAGCTTTCTTTTTCCACTTTCTAGGATGACTCTCCTGGAGTCCTCTGTGCTAAATACATTTCATTGGACTTGATTTGGAAAGACAAACACCTCTCTATAAGGTCCCACAGCTGCATGTCAAAGTCAAAGGAACTGTCTGTACACTCAGAGACAGGTTTGTATCGAGGCACAGATCTGGGGAAGGTACAGAAAAACTGTTGCAGCATTGAAGGTCCCGAACCCGATGGTCACTCTGACAGAGCTCCAGAGTTATTCTGAGGAAATGAGAGAACCTACACATGGACAATCATCTCTACAGCGCTCCACCACAAAGGCCTGATAGTGGAGTGCTGCAGACATGGCCCTTATTCAAAAATGGATTAAAATTGTGTGTGTGTGTTTTTTCTCATCAATCTGCACACAATGTTTTGAAAATGTATTAAAAATAAAACTCCACTAATCAGACTTTATGGTAGAGATGGTTGTCTGTCCATAGGTTCTCCCGTTTCCTCAGAATAACACGGGAGCTCTTTCACAGTGACCATCAGGTTCTTGGTCACCTTCCTGACAATATGTGGAGCGGCAAGGCCCAGTCTTTCCTAGGGCACGAAATTGGCTGGGGCCCTGGAACAGTACCGCATGTGACCCAGATAAATCTTTCCGCGCGTGCTTTGACTACGCAATGCACAAAAAAATATGTTACGCGAGCCGCCTTGTTTGTGTGAAATGTGTTTCATTTGCATAAAATCTCAGCATGAATTTGGTCCCTTTCAAGCGTTCCATTTCTGGTTGCTCTGTGTCTAATCCTAGTGGTTTCACAGTTTTCAGCCTCCAACCACAACACAAAATGGACTTGCGATCACACTGCCTACGCTGCCTTGTCACAATGAGTAATTATATCATATTGACATCAGCTTATGTGCGGGGGTTCGTGCAAGTTTATGTGTCACTAGGAATGTGGCTTCACTGTTGTCAGGCCCAGAAGTGATTTAATCCTGTTAAGGGGATTCAATTAATCCAGGAAGGCCCTACATTTTGGACGGGGCTGTATTTTTGGATGCAGCAGAATTTAAGTGGTGTAATGATTAGCGTGACATGAGAGTAATGCAAAAAGAAAAAAAGAAAAATGCTTAAGCTGGCTTGAATTAAGTTTTTACATGATTATGCCTCTGTTTATAGATGCTAATGTGAACTGAATTTGAATGGAAGACTCCCAGCTTAATTGCAAATATGTAGATCATTTTTGTCTGTTTGGTTTCAGGGACAACACATTTTTGTTTATTTAGGAAGACATACTGTATGTAATTTTCAATTAAAGAGTTATTTTATATTATAGATAAGCTGAAGATTGACCAAAATTCAACTAATTGACTCTGTGCATAACTTCAAATCATAACAACACTGCCCAAGAAGTCACTTCCTGTTTCGATCCAGCACACCAAAATGAAAGCACCATCTTGTTCTCATTCATCCTCATCATCCTCATCATTAGTTCAGCAGTTCATTTCAGTTTCCACCGAACTATTAACAGACAAACCTGAACTAATCAATGAGACAAGCTGTGTGCTTTTATTTTGGCGTGCTGGATCGAAACAGGAAGTGACTTCTTGGGTGACGTTATGATTTGAAGTTATGCACAGTCAATACATTTGTTAAGTAGTGACGTCACAGCTCTACTTCCGGGGTCTTAGATGTGTGAGAAACTACAAAAACTCTTTAATACAAAATCGGTACTTCCGGTTTAGTGGAGATAAATGCTAACGGCGGAGCAGCTACGCTAACCCCGGAAGTACCCACTTTAGTAAATAATACTTTTTTAGCTGTAGGTGCGGCATTTTTGGCTAATGAGTCTGAGAAATAAGTAGGTTCAGGCACTCCCCGTTGAGTTTCAGACATATTGATTGCTGTATTAAAGAGTTTTTAATGTTTTTTTCTCGCATATTAGCCGCTATGCTAGGACCCGGAAGCGGATGTCGTGACGTCACACTTAACAAACGTATTGCACTGTCCTTAGTGTCTTTATTTCTCTCGTCCACAGAGTGTATAAATGGCTCTTGTCCTGCAGGTTGAGTCAGAAGTAGTGGTATTGATTAGTCATCGTCTTCCTCAGTTCAGGGCATATCATTATTGATACCATAATTACCATAAAGGGCCTGCTGGCAGAACACAGTTGTTGCCATAGGGACAGTGTCCAAGGAGACAGCTGTGGCCTTTTCACAGCAGCCAAACAGAAGGCAGAGGGTCACTCCACACCTGAGGTACCGCGCTTTCTGTCACAGCTGTTCCCACGGAAACCTGCCCAAACCTTTGTTTCTTTTTTTCTGCGCTCAGTAAACCTTCTGCATCAAGTCAGAGAATCCTGAGACGTTGGCGAAACAGGCAACGTAAGCAAACAGAGAGCACAGACCTTCAGTCCCAATGACAAATATAAGTGGTCGTGAGGTAAAGATCTTTGATTCACCATTGATCTAGAAAACTGTTTCTCACAAGTGTAAAGCAAACTAAATATAGGTCTGCAGACTGAAAATCTTAAAAACAATTAAACCACAAGTCCTAAGCGCATTAGTAAAGTTTCATGGCTGTTAATAAAAAGAAGTTTTCTTCTAATCAGACAAATGAGTGCCTTGGCAATAGGGAGCATGTTTCCCTCTCTCTCCCAGCAGAAGAGTTCTGCTGTTTGGGCTGTACTGTACTGAAGACAAATCAGGCTGCACATTACTGGAAAAAAAACATGCAATATGTGATACGGATGTGTAATACAACAATATTATTGTGATATTTTGTTAAACCAGTTCAACGGTATTGATAAGTTCCAATCAACTTAAACACAAATCTTAAGTAATTTACTTTTCAGCAAATTGTGCCAAAACAAGACTTCAAAAAAATGCATACAATCAGGACCAAATCAAGGATCAAATGGAACTACATTAAGAAAATGAAATGAAAAAGAAACTGAACAGAAGATTAGTTTTAGTTTTAGTTTAGTTTAGTTTATTTGAGCAATTTCAAGTTCCAAGTTTTTACAAGATCCATTTCTTTTAAGGCTGAGTTAGCAAAAAATGTGTTTTGATCAATCAGATGGATGAGATTGCGATATATATTGCATCCTTGGGATATGGATATTCCATAATCTAATATTGGAGTACCATATTTTTTTTGCAATATATGGTCTATATTCAATTGTCTATTGGCAAATGACTTCTTTTGTAATTTATTCCAGCAAGTCTCGTGTTATATCAAGATACTATAGCCGACATACAGTATAACAATAAGTGTAATATGAAATGTTTTACATAATAATTCATCACAAACCATTCATAATAGCTGTCACGTTACGACATGACATGAGGCAGAACATGTTTTATGTTCAGTGCTGTTGATGCATAAGGAAAAGCACTGGGTTGGGTAAAAAGTCAACTATACACACATAACCGGCAGAGGAAGCACACTCAGGGTTAGTGAGATCATTTTTAAAATATAAAATGTCAAATTCTATTATGTCTAAAAGTAATATGATTATTCTGATCTTTAACATTTTTTATTTGATTAAATTTTATTGTTCCCTTATGTAACGAGATCCCAGATCTCTTTAAAAAGAGAAACCTGGCCATGATGGGAAGTAGCTCAAATGTACTTACAAATCAGAATCGTATTAGTATCATGATGTGGGTGCTAACTTTAGTTAGTTAATACACAGACTAAATGTATTCATGTTGTGAACAGAATCAGAGGTCTAGTAAAAAGTATTATCCAACTATGTCATATGGATTTCTTGAAAAAGATTTGAGCTAAGGAATATGGGTACACGATTTATTGCTCTTAGGAGGTCATTTACCAAACATTTGCTCATGTGCTAAACGAGTGGCATTCGCAGAAGTGGATCAGCAGCAGAGTCATTTGAACATTTTTACTCACTCAACATTCTCTCATTTACAAATGAGATGTGTGGCTCTAAAACTGAACACATCATTTCAAATTGTAAATTAGGTGCAACATGCCTATAAATAGCAATATACAATTTTTCAGCTTGCACTTGCTATTTAGCACGCGCCCTGATAAATGACGCCCTTCAGACACAATGACACATGACACAATTCACCCACAGTGCTTCACATAGTCGTGTTTATCCAGTGTGTGTTGTTGACGAATATGGATTTGTATGAACAAATGCTGTGAGCTTTTCTGAGCAAGTTTCTGTTGGTCCTGCAGATTCATGGATAAGTTGATGTGCACATGGATAAGCATGATGCAGACTGAGTGAAGCTGTCAATGGTGACAGTGCCAAGACTGCCAGGCTCCCCACGAGACTGCATCCAACAGCAAGTACAAAATATTGAAACCACACAACGGCAAGCACACAGACACACAAAATGACAAAATTGTATTAACTTGCATGGTAGATGATGAGATGTTCGCTATGGTGACAGACTAAAGGGTGGGACCAGTGCCAGCTTCCAGGCTGTGAATGTGAACATCCCATCTCTATAGCCAGGAAAACACATTAGCCTCAATAACAGGCGCTGGTATATCTTCAAACTGGAGTTAATGGGAACATTTAAACATTACAAAGAAAGGGTGGTTTGTGATCATATTCACCTTATTCCAGAAGGTCACGTGGTTGCTGCCATGAATTGTGCCCACCCCTTCACTCCCATTAGTTTACATAGGACTGGAGAAGTCAAGATAGAATCATTTACAACATACAAAGCCTTAGAAAAATGGTGCAGTGTTGACTTGTTGGTGCAAAAAACATTGGACATTTTACACAAATCAATCTACTAAACATCAGATTTTAGCGGCAAACATTTCCCCCTCGTTCTCCGCTTAATGAATGGACTTCATGCTCTACCGGAAGTGTCGATACAATGGAATCAATCCGTGGCAAAAAGAGGCAAAAGTGGGCGGGGTGGAATAAGATGAATAAGATGTATATGCTTACTGACTTACTATGCTATGTTTGCCTGGATACTTCATTTGCCGGAACTTTACATTGTGTTGTTTATTGTTGTTCATTGCTTGCAACACAATACAAGAAAGTTGAAAATATCCTTTTGTTGCTGGCGCTTCAACCAATCAGCAAGGGTTTGTATTGACGAACTAATCGCTGAGATCCAGAGAATGTGAACTATGTGGCACAGCTCAGCAGAGATAACGTGAGAGGAAAGGAGGATAAAGTGGTGTGGCCTTAAAGTTTTTGACAGCAGAACAAAGTAACTCATGCCCCTAGAGGCTATAAGCGCCTCTGCAGGTGTCGTAGCATGTTGTTATTTTTTACTCACTTACAGTAATTGTCCGTGAGAGTAAAGACAAAGGGAGAGAGGGATATTGTACATTCAATTACACAATGGAGATTTTTTTTTCACTCAAACTTGACTGTACATACTGCTGAAGTGGCGCTAGCCTGTTAGCTTCCTCTTCGTGATTCCAAGTTGCAAATGTGGTTTTCTAGCCGGACCCAGACCCTCCAATCATCCCATCGGCACTTGTATTACCCCCAGGAGGTCAACGGAATGGATTTATTAAGGTAAACAAGTTACTTAGTACTGCTTTAAGTGATCGACTTATTTAACCATACTCCTGAGGCCCCTTTTCAGTCGTGAAACCACCCCATCTCTTCTACTACTACTAATACTTCAAACCAGATTACAATTCACTGCAGAAAATGTATAATTGAGCAAGAAATAAAGTATGGAATGAGCAGAAAACAAGTATTTACAGAGTTCGCTTTCAATCATGATGCACAAAGCAAAGAACACCTCCACCTATAGAAGATGAAAGACAATGAGTCTAACTGGCTTTAAATTAGCATCTGGATTGTGTTTTAGTATATATTTAAAGGTAATTGCCAAATGCAGGGATGCACATGTACTTGTGCAATTATGTCTCCTGCTACGTGAAGGAGTCACCAAAGCCTTCCTGCAGGAGCAGAAACAGTCCCTGTAAAAGTGGCACAGCACCCCAGTACTCTCCTGTCCAAAAGCACATCAAAGGACCAAAGGGGGCTGGTATGGAAACAGCTCAAAGACGCGAAAAGGTTCATGTGAGGCAAAAACACCTAAAGACCGCTGTCATATAATGTCACCCCCGCTTTGGTTTAAAGAATTTAAGTCTTAAGCCTCGTTTCTTGCACAAATTGATTTGGTCAAATAACCGAGGGAAGAGCCAGAGGCTCAGGGCGCCTGCTCTGTAGTGGACAGGGGAACAAGTAGAGAGACAGGCCATGGGATCAGCCCGATACTGACACTTTCACTTTTTTAAATCATTTAAAATTGTCCAGGAATGAAATAGCAGCCTGTCAAATTATCGGTCTGGCCACAATTTAAAAAGGCTGTTTCCTGTCCACCAGCAAGGATTGCTTCTGAACTTTGAATAAAGTCAAGTTAAAAATTGTCTTTGTTTTCACATCACAATGCCCAGATTTTAGTTTAAAAAAAAAAAATTAGATATATGATTCATTACAAAGCCCTTGGAGAGCGATTTCTCATCCCTGTTTTTATTCTGCAATATCGGTTTTAGACCCTAGACTTTGTTGTAGCCTTTATTATATCTATGCATCCAACCTTCCATCATTCGCCTTCAAAGGTCAGAAATGTGTTCATCTCCAACTATGAACAAAGACTGGTCACTTTTGACAGCATCTCTCTTCGTTCTTCTTTCCGCTTTTTTTTTTTCTTTACGCAGTCCTGGTTGTAACAGGAAATCCTCTGCGACGAGAAACTAAACCATCAATTTCCCAGCTTTCCTTTCTCCGTGAGTATTCTGCTCTGTTATTGACCACTGTTTCCCCGTGTATCACTTTTGGATCAGTAAAATCACCATTTTTTGTCACGTCTTTCTGTCCCCAGTCGTTGACCCTCCACATTTCAAGACGTGACTCTGTGACTTCCTCAAACAAGTCACGGCTTGGGAAGACTCACCGCGACTGAAAATGATAGCAAAATCGGCCAAAAAAGTGTGTTGTGTGTGCTCAGTTTAAGCTTTCATACAGAACTTGGAGCTAACCTTATTCACCGCCAAACAGGTAGCTTCTTCAGAGGTGGGTTGGAGACACATGACGCCATAAGTGTTTGCATTTGCTAATCATTACATTATATAACACTCTTCTCTCGGTCTAATAAAATGAATCTTCAATGACAATTTTAGAATGAATAATGACAACAGAAACAAGCAGAAGATAAATTTACTCTCTGGGGCTTCAGCCACTCTTGCCTGTATTAAAACGTTAGCTCTATCCCGCAGGGTCACTCTCAAGGAATGGATTAACGGTTCTGAAAATGAACCTCGTACTGCAACAGGTCTCCAGCCTCACTCAGATTTCCTCTCCTCATGAATATTCTTTATGGATCATAGTATTTGAAAGAAGATTTCAGAAGGAAGTTTGCAGTAGTTTTCATCCACATTGTTAATGACTTTATCGCTTGCTGAAGATGCACAGGATTGTCATTTTCCAACACAATTCATCAAAATTGTTATTTGGAAGATAAATGGCCAATACCAAATAGACAGGAAAAGGATGATGTGCAAACAAATAATGAATCAATCAATTGAGGTAAAGCATCACGTCCGATTATGAAAACACAGTGTCTAACAGATGGTCCAAACATCAGTTTTAGAATTTCTAATACATCAATTAGCCTGTTACCAGAGCATTTGGTGCACTGTTAAATACACCAAAGAGCTCAAGCAAACAGCTAACAAGCAGACAGTCTGAGGCCGAGCCAGACTGCATCCTCCGCAGAAATATTCAAAACAAACTTTTAGGCAAAATGTCCGTTCATCCACGTCCAGGACTATCAGCCAGTTTGACGGAGCTGCCAGACTGAGAACAAGAAGGCCAGAACCACCTGCTAATACTGTAAGATCCACCAAGCCAACGAGTCCACAGCATTTAATATAGTGGACAGTCCAAGAACAGTCAGAGGGACAGAAATGGCAGTGAGCACTGTGGGCTTCCCAGCAGAGACAAGATAACTCGATCAATGAGTTCAAATTCAGTACAAAGAAGATCAACTTTATTTATAGTGTATTTGAGAGAGGCAGACGCCGAACAGAACAGCAGAGAGCAGTCCATTGTTTGTAGAAGGAGAATTACAATTGTGAGGTTTAAGTTAAGGGGTAATTTAGGGATGCATAACATAAATGCAAAATCACAAAAAGAGAATTCTTTATATATTACAATAATGTGCCGCAGCGTCAACAGAGGAACAAGTAACAGGGTTTTAATTCTGTAAACGGACAAAACTTCAAAAGGTTGTGATTACTGTATCTTTGATGTTTGAAGGAAATAATCTCTTTGAAGTCCTCTTTAATATGCATGGGTGAGTTTTCAACGCTTACATTATTTCTGAGACCAATTAATTGAACGGGGATAAAAACAATAAAAAAAGGTCCAGAGCATCGTCATAGCCTTGATAGATTGTCATAAATATTGATAATAGTTGTAAATAATGATGAACAAATGTGGGTTGACATGAGTGCCCAGTCTGTGGAACTGTCCGTTTTGTTTGGACAGCACACTGGAGCTTTGCCTTCAGTAACTGAGCCAGATTAATACTAACCATCAGTGGGAGAGGGTTATGTGTGAGGGTTACAGGAAGAGGGTTATGCGTGAATGGATTTCCTGACATTTTTTATCTGACAAACTGACTGAAGGTACATCAGTGTTTCAAAGTGGTAAAACAAGATGGGAGCGGACCCTTTGTAGTACCCTGTGGAACCGGGCCTGCGGTTTAGTCCTAAAAGGACCACAGGCCACAGCTTTTGCATACTGAGACATGTTCTTACTTGAGCTTAAACGACTTGACCAAAAAGACCAAAGATGTTGTTAGCATTTAGCCTCTCCTCCTCTCCTCTATGGGGCCAAACGGGGGTGGAGTTTACAGCGACCAAGCTCTTCCACATGTCCCCTATATAAAGGGATATTTCAGGATTTTTGACATAGGGCCTCATTTCCTAGTTATCCAGAGTGTTGTTGATTTCTAGAGATTTATTTTAATTTGTTATTCATGCAGTTCTTATTTGAAGAGTTTAGTGGTGCTAGGCTAGTGCTAGGCTAGCACATGTCTATGGTAACTAGTAGCCTGCATTAAAAACCCCTTCAAAATTATGGGGTCGTCCTCCAAACGTTGCTATGTCTGATTTGAAGAAAGCTCCTTTGTGAATTCCACGTGCAATGCCGGCCGCAGGGAAACAAACTACTGTAGATCCGGTAACCGAGCAGACCACGCCGCCGCTGTGCAGCTACAACCAGGAAGCTGATGCTGCTCAAATATAACATTGTTAAATGCAAAATGGTTATATTTCAAAAATTATTCAGTCAACACAAACATTTATATTTGTAGTCTGGTGTTATAAGTGATTTTCCTCAGGTGCACTGTGCTTGGGTCAGACTGTTTTTATGCAGGATACAAGTTACCATAGACATGTGCTTGCCTAGCACCACTAAACTCTTCTAATATAAGAACTGCATGAATTTAAAAAAAAAAGAAATCTACAACACTCTGGATAACTAGGAAATGAGGCCCTATGTCAAAAAGCCTGAAAAATCCCTTTAAATATGGTTACATAAGTAGTTACATGATTCAAGTATAGTTACACAAAATTAAACGTCGATAAATGTCGATTTTCTAAGCGGATTAAATCTGGTAAGGCAAGGCAACTTTATTTATACCATGCATTTCGTACACAAGGCAACTCAATGCGCCTACTACTTACGGAACTGCTTGGGACTTACGGTACTACTTGGGTACCACTTCGACTTTACAAAATGGATGACAGTTACGCATCAACTCGTCTGAGCTCAGGTATGTCTCTGTATGGAAGAACGTTGGCCTGTTCCTTTAAAACATTACAGTCTATTCGCGGTGTTTACGTTTTTCAAAAGAGTGCAGATCCGACCATTTGGTTTCCGATCTAAAAGTAAATAGCACTGTTGAGGGACTGTATTTTGCTGGACATTACACAGTGGAGTATTATTATTATACAGTATATGCCAAACTTGACCACATGCATTGGTCACAAAAAATATCATAAAATGAAAGGTCGGAGATTTGTGCGGAAAGAGAAACTTTTTACTAAAACTGGCCAAAAACACAATACACTGAACAGTCATGGACCTGACAATATTCTTGCTCTGAAGTGAAGGAGTGTACTCATTTGAACACTACTTTAAGAATTCTTTACCACTAATACAGTAAAGGCAATAGACAAGACAAAGCACATAAGGATGAAAGGAGAACAAAGCCATTCTTTCATAAACTGCACAGTCTGCACTTGTAAAACAAAACGCCTGCAGCACTATACCTACAATAGTTTTCATTTTTCACATTCTTTTCAAAGATAATTCACAAAGGTGCATACTGTGGTTGTACTAAATTGTTATTTGAACCTTTGATGTCTTCTATTTTTGACTCCTCTAAATGTACAGCAGCGAATGCAGAGTTATGATGAGATAATGAAGATGTAGAAATTCATCAGCGTGTTTCCTTGTTCGTCCAACTATTTTAACGAAAAGAAGTGTTTCTCAGCGTCTTGCCACCAACAGGTTATGGGCTCGGGAATAGGGCTGTGCAATGTATCTAAAATTTCAATTTATCACTATTTTAGTAGTATCATATTCTCGCTTTATTACTTCATTGCTTTATTGCTTCAGTGATCCCTCTTGGGGTAAGGTCACCAAGGTTTGCCTAATCATTACACTATTCTTTGCACCTCACTTGATGATAACATTAAATTACAATAGCACATTTTTTTTGGTTTCACAATATCTGCCAGTGGAAAATCTGAGGTATACTGAAAGGGTTTGTTCTGATGGTATTTGAGTGACGTTTAAATATCCACATTATTGTTTAAACACATTATCAGAAACACAACACAATCGTTACGTCATGTCTCTCAGATGAAGTCAAGGCGGTTCGAATGCCATTGTCCACATACACACTGTCCTTGTCCTTGGGCAACACAACTTACGTGTGAGAGAATGGTGGTGGTTGACGAGGCTAATGGCGCAGATTGGAAGCCTCGTTTCTGTCAGTCTGCCTCAAAAGTTATAATCTATATCACATGAATTCAGTTCAGCAGATCATGCAGGTAGCTATTAATAATAATAATACAGAATAAATGCTTTTTGCAGGCCCTCGGCATAGGTGACCGCCATCTGCTGGAGGGAGCGCACATACGCACATGATTGCACATGTTCCCATAACCCCCCCCCCCCAAAAAATAGATAATAAGTGGTAATTATAATGATCCTAATCATAATTAGATAAAACTAAGCCTTTCCATATCCAAAGTGAATCTTAAAGGACTGGTATAGCTAAACGTGAAATTTTATTGGCTTTTTTATCATTTTTTCTTATTTTAATTCCACTGAAATGATATAATACTCCGTCATAATTGTGTGTCCTCCTTAATGCATTGTTTAGGAGGACACACAGGCTTGTAAGTGAGTGTTAAAATATATAAACTACACAGTATAAAAGGTGCTAATGGAACGGCAATGACAAGGACCAGCACACCTCTCTACAGAAGTTTTAAAACCTCACTGTTGCCATCTGCTGTTTCAAATAAGTACTTTTACTACCTACTGTTTCATTTTGGAATAACATCGATTAATGTTGTTGGGACATCAATCATTGTTGTGCACTGTTTGACCAAGCATAAATTCTTGTCAAAAATGTCCATATGTTCTCAGACACCGTGAAGAAATCCAGTAGCTCAGAACAGACTGTACACGTCTTAAACTAGACCCACAGGTATAAAAAGGTTTCCCTACATAAGTCAGTTTGTTGTTTTGCCGGTGTATACTTGTGTATACTTGATGCTCTCATGAGGCTCTTATGTGTTTGTATACCGCATATGCTTAAATGACCCTGAAAACTTTCTTGTCCGGATGCTAGAAAATCCTAATGTTAGTGGCATCCATTTCCAGTCAGCACTGTGGAAACACTAGTTCAAAGGCCTTTTATGACCATTTTAGTTGTTTTGTTAGGCTATATACTTATGTACTGTAGGGCTATAAACAGCATTTATATATATTTAAAAAAAATAGCTGGTTTGCAGACTTGTGCTGGAGAGGGTTTTGTGCAGTGGTCATACTCTCCCATCATCAGTACAAGATCTTGGTGACAAGTGTATGCAACACCGGATCTTTTGACATGACAGAAGCTTATTGAAGCAATGCCACAGTGAATGCGTGCTGTAATCACATCTAAAAGTGACCCAATTCAATCTTAAGACCTTTGTTGTGGCGACTTTTTTTGGTCCAGCAGTGTATCTGTAACAATTATAATTTCTTACTTTTTGTTACTTACATCGCAGAAGTAACATCATTGCATCCAATTGTCTGTGACTGCCCGCATCCTCTTGCTCTCTTCACCTCCTCTACATCTCCCATCAGTAGACTCAAATCAAATCAGCCAGGTGGTTTTACTGCGGTTACATCACTCATCTGTCGATAGCTGTTGTGGACCGGGGCCGCTGTGAGGCACAGCGCTGAGGAGAGGAGACGAGACACAAAGTGCATGAGTGAGGAGAGAAAGCGTACTCTCTGTTCTACTCTGTAGTTGCCTAGCAACACTTCACTGCCTGTTCCCATCCACAGTGCACTCAAGTTTTACTGAAGTGCAGTTCAGTTTTATCACACAGAACACATGGGCATGATGTTTTAAACAATGTATGGCAATTAATGTCAACATTTCATTACTAATGATAAATGATCTGCTCCGTTAATGAACAGATGTGGATAGGCCCTGAAAGCAGCTCTGAGATCTGTCAGATTAGGCTCTAGTGCTACATTCTCAAACAGTGGCCTCGTTTTTATTTCTATTTTTGTCAGACTTAGTTATTTGATTGGGACGGTGCATGTTATGAACAGTAACTGACATGATAAAAACGTCTGTTGTAAACATGCCGGATTAAAGCCGGAAGCAATTTCTAGATTATCAGATTGATGATAGATTTAATTAGAAATGCTGTTATAGTTGTAGAGCAGAGAACTCACGCTTAACTTCATGGCCTAAGTAAAGGATGTTCATTAGTAGGCTAGTTAGATTTAGTCATGGAATAAAAGGTGACCAAGCAGCCCAAATCCAAAGCCCTAAATAATAGCATTGATATTAGACATATGTAATTTTGTAGCTGACCATGTAAAAAACAAAAATTAAAGAAAATTATATTAAAATGTCTTCAGGACCCTTAAAACCTTTTCATAAAAACAGGATAGGCCTACCCTATAAGTGATAGGAGCTATAAACACAAAGACACAGATTCACATTTTCATGACAGTTGGGCATACCTTTCATCAAGAGCACGCATGCATCGTCATGTGTAGAAGGCTACCACAGGGACACCAATGTGGCCTGGACGACATATTGGTTGACACACATGGAGGCTACAGATTGAGCCCTGCATGTATCCAGAGATGTAACTATTTAGGTTTCATTTTTTATCCCTTAACAAATGTTACAACCAGCCGACTGTAACGCTTTAGAGGGATCCATTTTAAATCCACACATGCAACATCCAACACATGGTGATAAAGGTGTTCACAGCCGTGAATTCTTTTTTTTTCTTTCTTTTTTTTTTATTACAAAATACATGTTCATTTTATGATTGATTAACTCTAACAATCCACTTTTTTGTAGAGCAAATTTGATTTGATTTGAGCATACAAACCAAAGATTGACATGGGTTTATTTCAGGCTACAGTAAGTTACTAAAAGCTTGCAAATGGTTTGGAATAGCTGCGAGTGCAAATAGGTGCAAACTTTGGTTCAGTTGCAGTAACTTGGCAACGTCAACATGATCAGCAGAAACCACGTCAGAACCGCTGATACAGTCCTCTCCTCAGTGACCACACGGTCCACCTGGGATGGTCAGTCCTCCCCTCAGTGACCACACGGTCCACCTGGAGTGGTCAGTCTTCTCCTCAATGACCACACGGTCCGCCTGGAGTGGTCAGTCCTCTCCTCAGTGACCACACGGTCCACCTGGAGTGGTCAGTCCTCTCCTCAGTGACCACACGGTCCACCTGGAGTGGTCAGTCCTCTCCTCAATGACCACACGGTCCACCTGGGGTCATCTTTCTCGTCACTCATCGCGATCGCGCGTCAAACGAGCGCAGCGCGCGCACGGATCCATTGGCACCTGCCCGGTCAGTTTCTAGCTATACGTTAGCTTCATAGGTTAGCTTGTAGATGCACTGCGGCTATTCTCAAATATGAAAACTATTCATCACAAAACTTAGTTTGGTGCTCAGTTGCGCAGACTAGCGCGCTGCCGCGAGCTCCTTTATGAATCTGAACGGCAGAAAAGTTCACGTTCATATACAGTGGTATGACTTTGACCTCACCGTCAGTGCGATGTCTCATGCGGTTCATCGCTCTCAGGTGCGCCTGTGGAGCGGGGTTAGCGAGTAGACGAGTGAACAGCCGTGGATGCGGGGCTGCTGCTCCTCAGGCCAGGTGAAGAGCGAGTGCGGGACACACGCCTCGAGCTGAGGCTCCTGCGGCTGCAGCCACGGGGAACTGGCATGTTTGGCGGAGTGTAGCACGTCTATTTCTACTTTCTGGCGTGTTGATCAGTGACACGGGTCAAAAGAAAGTCGTGGAAAAAGGAATATTTGCTCATTAGGAAACTTTATCGAAGAAAATAGTTCAGCCTCTGACAATTTCAAAATCCTTCCGCCAAGAATGCGATCATTCCTGACAAGTACCAGTAATAAAGGACTATGACATGTTAACCAAATTTAGATTTTACAAATTGGAGAAAACTTTATTGCATACTTCCCCCTATTTAAAGGTCCTCATTTCAATGCTGGTCTTTTGACAGAGACCTGGCTGTGGTGTTTCATACTTAAAAATGATCATGTATTTCCTACATCAAAGCAAAAACGTTTTATTGCACAAACACGTTTTTTACAATGCTGAAGCAACAAGTATTTTACACAAAATGTGTATTAAAAATGAGCATTCATCAAAACAAGGCATCCATGACGAGGTCTAGTGTCACAAACTAAAGTAAATCCAGACAGAAATGTTCCTGTAAGACGTCACCGCCTCCTTTAAGCAACTGTGTGGCTGTTTCAAACTCCAGTGGTATCGTTTTTGCCGAAGGTGCTTTCAGGTCCCGCTCCATCAGCTGGGAGTAAAAAGAACTCAAGTTAACTTTATCTTACAAACATTACTGTAAAGGAATTTGTATTTGCTGATCTGCTGCAATTACAACAACACAGACTGAGCCAATGTAATTTTTAGTACCAGTTACTACAAATATCAGAAATACTCCAGTACCTCAAAAGCAGTAATCTCCAACAGTTCATCAATGTCATCTTCTTGTTGAGGCAAAGGTGTGTTGATCAGCTTTGCAGTTTTGGAAACTTCAGGATGATAATGTTCCTGTAATGTCTGAAGGGGTGGGGGGAATTTCGCACTATAAAATTATTCATGTTTTACTTTTTTCACAAAAAAATAGGCTATTGTCTATTTATAGCTACAGGAAACAACTCTAAATTAATGAGTCATAGAAAATATGCAATTAGAGTCCACCTTGATTTCCCACAGGCTACTTTCCAATGCACAAGACTTTGCAGGATCTTCTTCATCCATTTTATAGGGATCTTCCACAAGGTCTGTCATAATTGCGCAACAAAGGAAATATACATTTAATTAAGTCATCACATTAGTTTGAGTTTTCTTACTGAAATCATGTTACCATCTTGTGAAGTGGGCCGGTGTATTAGTACTCGGCAAGACGGATGGCGGCGGATCAGATTGTAAATGAATGGCAGAACAATGAGCAGGGCTGTAGGTGGCGCTGTGAGAGCCAAGCGAGCCAGACGCTTGGCAAAGGCAACCACTAGATACACTGGCAAGTGGCTGGGGATAAGTGGAAACGCAGTACATTTATTTGTAACTTGCAACAACAAAAACATACATTAACTCTAAACCCCTGCCTTAACCAAGCACATTTTCTCTAGTTCGACTTTACCTAAATCTAAAAGCTTCTTGAAAAAAGCAACAAAATAGCAACAAAAATGAGATGTAAATGAGGATAAAAATGCACCCAAAAAAAAGCATTTAAAAAAGCGACAAAAACTCAACAAAACAGACACAAAAGTGATGAAAAAACAACACAGTTACAACAAAAGTGACAATATTGCAACAAAAAAACAATGCAAGCAACAAAAAAATCCACAAAAACGTGACAAAATCCCCTCCCCCCCAAAAATACAACAAAAACGTGAGGATAATGCGGCGGCAACCGAAAATCTCAAATCCATTTTACAGGTCTTAGCCTTCAAATTATGCGTTACACTGGCCTATGATCTGTAAACTCCAGTCGAGAAGCTTTTGGATTTGGGTAAAGCAGAACTAGAGAAAATGTGCTTGGCTAAGGCGGGGGTTAAGAGGTTAATAAAGTAATTCTGATTCTGATATGGTTCATAGTCTTACCTTGAGCTGAGAAACACGTTGGCCAAGTGGAAAAATCGCGCTCTGTACTTAACATGAAAGACCGATGGTTCAAGCAGGTTATACAACTTCTTGTAGAAGTCAGGGTAGTCTCTGTCATTACAAAATTAAATAGTCGTTACCATTATTCCTTTCTTTGGAAATAACAAACAGCAAAATGTACATTGAATTTTACTCACAGGTTATGTTGATGTATGAGCACAAATAGACCATTAAGAGCTAGAAGACTGATTGCACCACCTTTTGACAGAAGAATATACAGAAATTCAAATATATGGGACCTGTTTAGTATATTATTTATCATCTGTTCATGCTTAAAACACTCACCAACGTCATAGGCAGCAGTTAAGAAGTCTATCATCAGAGTTGGTTTGCTCATGTGTGGCAAAATAGAGTCATGCATGATCACCAGCACCCTTTTATACATACTGGGTGGAAGCTATAAGGGGGTAAAAAATTTAAATTCATCACAAAACTGAAAAAACCCGACCCGCGACATCTTTAAGAGGGATCGACTTGTTGGTAGGTCTCCCATTATCCCATGAATATACTGTGAGGTCAACAAATATGTAATACCTTATATTTAAGGAAACAAAGCCACATCTTCTCAAAAGCCCGCCTGTGCTCCTGTAATGAACCAACAATTGATCAACCATATCAAGCAACGACACAAAATTACAAAAATACGCACTTACATTCAACTTTGTAGCTTTCCAATCTTCATGTTTAGCTGGGGGGAAAAGTATTTACTGGTTTTAATTATTACATTTACTGGCATTGAGAAACACCCAGAGAAGGCTGATAACACATACTTTCCTGTGTGATCATGAACGTGCAGAGCTCCGACTCGTTGCTCGGCATAGAGATGTTAGACATGAGACTGAAGACGTTGTTTTGATACACAGGTAACGGCATCTGAGACGGATAGGACAGCATTGCGATTAAAGTTCATGTTTAATGCTTAAAGTTGCATCATTGCTTACCCCTTTATTCCTCATCATGACTTTTGTAACACTGTCACGTATGGCACCCATGACATAAAACCGTACATCTCCCATCTCGAGATACTCCTGGAACCTTGAGAGCAGCAACGCGTTATCGGTGGTTTGGGACAAAAGTCTGCCGACCAACAACTGAAAGAGAATAAGAACAAGTAAAGAAAACATGCAAAAGCCCTTTGGACAAACAGATTATATAAAAACAAAAAAATACAGCAACTAGGCCTGGGTGATATGGCACGTTTACAGTTGTATTTTCTTCATATTTATTGATTTCTTTGTTGATATTAGGCTTACGAATAAACATAAGACAGTACCATTCAACACAAATCGTTTCCATATTATGGCTCAAAAGCCCAAAGTAGGTGCCCTTACTGCCACATAACAGGCTGTAATGTAAAGACGTCCGATTTGCTAAAAGAAATTAAAACAATTTCCATAGATTTTACCATATAATCACTTAAAGGTACACTGCGCAAGATTTTGAACTATACTGTTGCCAGCAAAACAAAACATGCTCCTAATGACCAGCTCAACACAGAAAATGCAGTGGTTAATAAACGAATGGATTTGGACGAGGACCTCGCCTGTTTAAATCTCAAATTCTACGGTCTTTCTTCACATCTCCATGGAAACGAGCTGGAGACGTACCCACTCCCGGTAAAGTTTACAGTCATATCTTAGGAGGGGTGAGCCTCATGCATGTTTGTTTGTACATTTATGAGCTATTTTTCAATGATGAAAATATCTGGCAGAAAATAAATGCTTGTATTTCAGTTTTATTTATTGGGTAAAATTCTACGCGGCGTGGCTTTAATATATGTATTTTTGTATGTGTATAATAAATCCATCTGCTGCATAGAATAGAAAAGCATGTGAATAAAGAGCCAAATTCGATGGTTGATGGTTAGCTACAGACCTGGATAAGCTCTTTGGGGAAGCTGTAATGCTCACTCCAGTCAAGGTCTTCCAGAGGATGTTGACCTTCGCTTTCAGCAAACCTCATCAGGCAACACAGTGCGCTCTCCTCCATTTGGCAAAAGATAAAGAACATTTAAAATCATTGACATCCTGAATCATGAAAAATTAAATTCAATCAGCTGTGTTTATGTTACAAAGTGACGAGGGATGATCACCTTGACACTGTGTTCTTCATGGTCGAGGTGTTCAAAGATAATTTCCTTACAGCTGTTGTAGCGGTGGCACATGAATATCTCATATTTTTGTTGTGCTGTATACTCCCCTGTAAAATAATACATTCAGTAGGGCATTTCATAACCTTTCATTACAACAGAAATTCCCATTTGGATTAGTGGTGGTTTAGACAGGCTACAGACAATTTTATTATTTACTTTGAACAGGTGCACTTGGCCAAAGAAAAAGACAATGATCGGGACAAAAAATCTAAGATTTTTTGAGACACCACCACACAACACACCTACCAATACACAGTGTTGTTGTGTAGTATTTGCTTTATCAACTGTCGTGTGTTATTTTCGCTGTCATAATTGTCCCTTTTATAACTCACAATACAACATCGCACACTTCCCTCTTCATTCTATACGATGTAATGTATTGGTTTGCGTTACATGTTTGGCCACTGACCTCTCAACGCCTCTTCTTCATCGGGTAGAGTTCCACAGTGCAGATCCTTTCTTTCCAACAAAGTACAAAATAGTTTGCTGCAAGCATTGATTGCATTAATGGCCTGCTTTTCCTTATGGGACTGAAACACAGAATGCAGAGTTGAATTAACTTCAAGCACACTCTCGGATAGTTAAACATTTCTTACCTGAAGCATCTCCAACAGGTCAAAGACATCATTGGCGTGTTTTTTGCTTTCAAGTATCTCTTTAACCACGGAATCTGGGTCCATTTTATTGTTTTTAACACATTTCCTATCCACTATTTCAGAACTCACGTTGCGTTTCTTGGCAGGCGCCATGTTGTTACATTCAAATACAAACGGCACGTCTCCATGGATATCTCAGCGAGGGGGGGATAAAATAAAAAGTAATAATACCACCCCCATTTATCTGACCATGACCCGAGATTTAAATAGTATCATAATCTTAAAATGTATGTGTCACCTGGATATATTAAAGCTAAATATTGCGTGTGGAAAAACGTTTCAGATTAATTTTGGTGCCTGTGAAAGCGCCGTTGTATTAAGTAAACTTTTAAGGTGTGCTGCCGTCTAGTGGACTGGAGTGTGCAATGATTCCCATGTATATCATTCCTACTTAAAAAGAAAAGGGGACATAAAGGGTGAAAACATATATGTACAGTCATATACATATACATAAACATATATATGTATATAATTACTTATTTATACATAAATAAATAAAATGAGATGCATCAACCTATCATAAGGCTCCTTCCGTAAATTACACCAACCACATTGTTTAATGATATTTCGCAGAAAACATAAAACAGACGAACAACATATTTTCATTACTATATGATTTTATTACTGTAATGAAGATACTAATAGCATGAATACAATTTGAAATTTGTATCTGGAAAAACAGAAGTATAATATTTCTGAAAGGAAGAAATCTTAAATAAGAGGTTACTCAGTCAGAGTCGTTTTGTGGCTCATCATTGACCTGTAAGATAAAACGAAGCGTAGGTTATTGACAAGAGCAAAACTGATCAACTCATAATTACATTAATTGAAAGAAACCTGTTTTTGGTCCTTGTTTTCTTGTGACCCAGAAGCTGTGGCCTCAAAATCATGTACAGGCAGCGTTGCCATCCAACTGATCATAGAGCCCTCCTGACACTCCGTTTCTGTAATGGTGGGGTAGATGTGTGCCTCTTTAAAGTCCTTTATTGCCTTTTCCTCTTTATCCCATTCCAGACCCTCATGCAGGCCATCGCCCCCAAAGCGTTTGTTGTATCTGTCAAAATGAACCTTTTCCAAGACCAGCCCAAGGCCAGGAGCTTTAGGTACGTCCACCTTCTCCTTTTCCCAGCTCCTCTCTATCACGCTGTCTGTGGCATAGCCTTTGATAACAGCAATCACTAGGCCGATCATCTTACGGATCTGGTGCATCATGAAGCTTTGCCCTCGGACAATGATCTCTGCAAACTCATTCTCTCTGTGGATAAAGGGCTGTCCACAGGACATCAGTGTAATGTAGCGGCGAGCACTGGGGTCGCTTGATGCCTTTTGAGAAGTAAAGTTGTGAAAGTTATGTGTGCCTTTATAGAGAGCAAACAATCGATTCACATTGTCAAGAGTCTCTGGGCTCAGCCGAAAGCCTGCTGCTTCTTTAGTGTCGAAATCCTTTGGAGCAAAAGCCACAGTTGGAAGCGTGTATGAGTAGGTGCGTGCATCACAGTTGTTTTTGGAGTTAAAACCCTGAGTTACTCTTTTGAGACCTGTAAAAAGAGTAAAAGGACATGTATGGTTTGATTTTCTTGTTAAAAGAAAACAATGTGGAAGTGCTAAGTGGACATAGACTGCTTACCAAGAACTCTTATTTGTGATGGCAAATGCTCATTAATCTTTTCAATGATATCATCAATCAAGCGCACTTTCAACGACACAACTTGACCTGCAGCTGATACACCCTGAAAAAAGAAGTTTGAAACTCAAGCAAACTTGATTCTTTTTCACACTGCAAGTGAAAAAAGACTTCTATTGCACACATGGTTTACCTTGTCTGTTCGAGCACATCTCTGAAAAGACATTTTCCTCATATCATCACAATGCTCTTGTGGGATGCAACCAGACTTAACAAGTGCAGTGACCAGGTCATCTTCAATAGTCCGAAACTGAGAGGTCCCAGGGTTTCTCTAAACAAATGATATGAACATGATATGAACATTGAGTTAGTTGAAGTGCTTTATCCGTCATAATGCAATTGTACAACGAAATGTGTCCACTGCATTTGATACATCCTCACGGTCGGACTGACAGCGGGGCGTTGATTTGGAGCCACTCTCTTAGAAATGGCACTCAAAGGGGTAAACAATGGAGACGACATGATTGACACACCTGTGACCGCCGCACCTTGTGCCACATTTCTACCAATACCTTCATCAATTAAAGTCATGAGTCGTGACGTGGCTTGTTTGCCCCTTTGTAGCTTGTTGCTGGCGGTCATGACCTGAATTCTCGGATGTCCGACCGTAAGGATTCTTCAATGCCACTGGGGAAACCCACAAGGAGCTGCGGCAGCCATAGGCAGCGCCTGGGGACCCACCTCCACATGTCAAACCAGGCAAATGGTCAGACATCACCTGGCTGGAGGATTCACCTATTGTGCTTGTTTTGGGGTGATCGGAGAAAGTTCCGGATTGGGCACCCAACCAGACATGGGGAGGGACACAAGCAAACTCCACACAGGACCCAGGGCGTCTTGCTATAAGGAAAGAGTGCTAACCACTAAGCCCGATGGCATAGGTTTTTATTGTATAAAGCAGGGGTCCTCAAACTACGGCCTGCGGGCCAAATCCGGCCCGCGAGATGATTTAACCCGGCACCTGACTTGTAGAGCACAAACTGAGTATGTAAAAAAAGGTTAGTCCTGCGCGGAGTTATGATTTTTAACTAAATAACCAGTATACTCATTCCAGCCATTAGGGGGTATCTTAAATAAATAAAAAAGAATTCCACAGTGTCCAGCAGGGCCACTGACATAAGAGATCAGGATATAAACAACACATTACAGCCACGTGGTAAATGAAGCTTACACCACAGTGTGGAGTGAATGAATAATGACCACAGCTTTGAGAAACTGGTGACACAGGCAAAAGCACAATACAAGCAAGCAGTTATTACTTTGGTCACACTACGCAATGATGTTTGTCAAGTGTGAAGACTTGATTACTTTTGCAAACCACTACAGCGAAACAAATATGTGCCTGGAATCAAGTGTTGATCTAGTGGATATAGTAGTGGGGACGACTGTGCCAGGCTGGTAATCTCTACTTCACAATGAGGCCTGCTGCTTTTTGGTCTGGGTCATACAATCCTATGTTATAGCCAAACCCGGCCTGGCCTCCATCACAGTCAGGAAAGATAGTGTGGCCCCCAGAGAAAAAAAAGTCGAGGACCCCGGGTGTAAAGCCTACCTGCATGCCATAGTATCCTTTCCCAGAGTAGGCGATGAGTAGCACCACTTTCTTTTTGGGATATTTCCTCTCATCCTCAGTAAAGTCGTCAGTCTTGACCTTTTTGGCCACATGATCGTCACTTTCCTCGCAGGATCTTTTCAGCACTTTGCCAGGGTGAACATCTTGAGATACTTCACTCATGTTGCGAATCAGTTTATGAAGGAAATCTGCGAACGAATAATCCACAAGTAAATGAATAATTTGCTTCAAGACAGAATCCAAGTCAAGCCCTTACCCGTTCCACCAAATCCCAGCCTGTTGTTTCGTAAAGTCAGCGGTCGAACAAAATGCATTTCACGCTAAATCATGATGGGCATTTTGTAAAGCACCATAGCAATACATGCTGCGCCGAAACACAACAAAATAATACAACGCTGCACACACGCTCGTGCAATTAATGTACTGAAATCTTCAAGACGAAACCTGGAAAAACTAGGCACAATTCTGTGTCATACTGTAAACATGTAAGTGCAACATGAACACACATGGCCAAGAAAGGTTACCTTTAACCCGGATGTGTCAGTTTTCGTAATGACGTCACGTGCGTGCCCCCACCCCCGTATTTTTTTGCTGGTGTTCTTTCTAACATTTATAATATTCTTCTTTGTAAACTTGTGTTTCTTTTTAAGCTGTACATTTTACCTCCGTATAAACTTATACCACAATAATAAAAAATTAAAAAAAAAAAAAATATGTTTCACGCTCATCTGTAATTCCTAATAAGCTCACTTGGTGGCGCCTGATAAGTCTCTATTTTATCATTTTTATATATTTATTTGTTTCATTGAAGAGAAAAGGCACTGATTATTGTTCTTTAGATTATGAGAAGTGGAAAAAGTCCACGTTATGACCTGGGACACTGTGTAAATAAATAAATAAATAAATAAAATAAAAATGAAAAGTTGAGACAGAAAACGTGAACTTCTGTGACACAGCTTGAAACAGTCATCCATCATTTTATCTGAACAAAGGCGTGCGCTTGTACATGTGAGAGATGCTCCAAGAAGCAGATGATTAGATCCAATATGTTTGATCTAGGATTACAACTACAAATAAAAGTTGACATTATATTTTACATTGAATTAACTACAACCAAAAAGAGCCGATTGACTATGATTGACTATCCAAATATGAATAAAACTTCTTATTTTTTGTCAACAATCAATATATCATTATATGTTTTGAAAATGAACACCGGGCCGCATCTACGTGGAACCAAACAAAATATGATGATGTCACAGGGCCTGTAATCTCTGAGGGGGTCATTTAAATTTGGGGCATTTCACTCAAAAGTTGGCTGTAAATGTTACATATAGCTACTGATGATGATGATGATGGTGATGATGATTCTTATTGTTATTATTAGGCTATTAGTGAAAGGATATCTTAATAACAATGGGGGAAAGAGTTATGGTATGGCAGAGGGACATAGCAAAATGTGGTATTTTACGTTTGCAAATTCATAAAATAACAAAACTGCAATAGACCAATGTTTTAATACTTTCATTGGGTGATTGAGCGTGGTGGTTACGGGATCTCTCAGTGAGAATGCACTTTTGTGGTTGAAATCTCAGTCTGAATTTATTGTCTAGATTAAGTCCAAATTAACAAGATCACGTAGGCTACTATAGGAGAAAACATCACACAAGTGTAAACTAGAATTCCCTTGCAAAGAATTCTAAGCATGTCTGAATATATATTTGTTGTACAGTTGTACTCAGGCCTGTCACAGTTACTTGTACAGATAAGCTTCTTGGAAGCGCCACGCTGCCTGTCTGTGAGTTTGTCATCATACCGGGAAGCGACATTTTTTTCCTAGGATGGGAAAGGCCACATATGTGAACAACCCTACCCACTAAACATTAGACGTCTTATGGACGTGCAGATCATGTCTATATTGCGTCCGTCGGTCCAAGACCAATTCTGGACGTCTAAATGACGTGCAAATTAGGTCCACTATTTGGACGTCCAATTATGACCCCATTTGGACGTCAATATGCAGTTCAACATTTGAACGTCAGACTATGTGACTTTTTTGGACGTCATGGGGACGTCTAACACAGGTGCAGGAAAATTACGTTATAAATATAATACTTTTGTATTATTATTCATGACAAATATCAACATTGTTGTCATCAATTTATATTTATTGTGATGATCTGTGATTAAACATTTATTATCTTTTATTATTATCATTTATTATCTTTATATTATTTTACTAATTTAGGTATTTATGTATGTTTATTTATTTTAAATTTGGTGCAATTATAACCTACAAAAATGATTATATTTCCTATTTATGGGTTCAACCAGTAAACGCCGCTCTGATTGGCTGAAGCAATACATCATCATGACCCAACCAGTAAACGCCACTCTGATTGGCCGAAACACCGCGCCGGGCTTTTGGCGCAATTCAAACTTTTTCCCAGACAGAGACGGTTGCTTTTTCTTCATCTCTCCTGGTGAGCCAAATGAACGCACAGCTCTGCCCAGCACGTCAAACTCTTGTTCAGAAGGTAAGTTGAAAGCTTGGTCGAGTTAGTTAATTGCATGTTCATTCATGTATTTTTAGTCTTAGCTAAAAATACATAGCTAAGACTATGCTGTCGGGTCTCAAACCACCGGAATCTGCTGCTGCTATTGGCATTGACCGCGATCAGCTAACGTTCGCTATTGGCTATAGTTAATTTGAAATGACTAAAAACGACCAAACGCCTCAAAATATTCTCGTTAACTGAAGCTTTGTTGTCAACAACCACTGTTTGGCCATGAAGTAACTGCTCTAACCAAAGCTAGGTAAGCTTGATGGCAAACTATCAGCTTAGGTTGACTCTCTTTGGCTAACTCGCTAAGCTAGCGTTATGCTAACTAGCGGTGGTTATGCTAGCAGCTCCCACAAGACAGATGATACGGTTTTTTTTTATATCAAGCACTGGGTGTTTGACATATAAAACACCCATCTGTTGGGACAATTTGTAGCCAGCTGTAGGCTGAAGAGAGGTGGTGGTGGGGGTAATTTTAGGGCAAAAATATTATTTGAAGCAAATTATTTTAGTTTGTAGTTTGTCAAAGTTAAGGCCAGAAACTGCAGGGTGAATAGTGATTTTTTTTAATGTAGAGATATCGATTTGAAACTTTTGCTGTAGATTATATTGCAAGTGTTTGTGGTTCTGGCATGGCTATTGCTCCAGGTAGGTAAACAGCATAAAGCACTGCATCAGTAGTGACTGGCTTCTACTGGTTATGTAGCCCGTGTGGTCTTAGTGTCTGTCAATTTCGTTAAAATCTTGTCTGTCTTTTCTGCTTCCTTTGTGGTTTTATTTTGTAAAATGTACATAGGTTTTCCAATCTAGACTTTTATTTTGATAGCGGCAGCGCGTGCTACTTCCGGTCCCTTTGCGCTCGTCTCCTCAGTTGCGATGAGGAGGACGGAGGGGAGGTGAGCCGCCGGAGTTTCTCTTAATCAGTTAATATAAGAAATGTCACTAAAAATTATATTTATGTTAAAAATAGATTAGATCTTTGTTGGAAAGGTATTTTGGCACGTTTTCCTGCCAGTTAATGTGTGAATCAGAGTTTTTTTTATGTTTAGTACATCTCTCTAAAAAAAAAACGTTACTTATCAACTGAAGCGACCGTTGCTCATGCGCGTGCGGTGTTTTCTCTGTTCAACAGACGCAGTAGTGAAGAGGCTGTACTGGATTTTTGTGTTTTGTTTCACACAGGTATGTGGCAATGTTTATTTTATTTATTTATTTATTTTTGTTTCTTGAATGTATTAATTTTTTCAAATCAATTTTTTATCAGAAATCTAAAAAATGTCATTTGATGGGGAATTTATGGATTATATATAAAGAATTGTTTATTGTATATTATATATTATTGTGTATTGTATATTGTAATTTGTATTTATGTGAGTTGCGATGAGGAGGACGGAGGGGAGACGCAGTAGTGAAGAGGCTGTACTGGATTTTTGTGTTTTGTTTCACACAGTAAAGCCCCCCCTCATCAGCAAACACCTGTGTACGGCTCCATGATCTATGACACAACGCAGAGAGTTCGCCTAGCTGGTGGTCGTGCAAAGTGAAGGGCCGACCCCGCTACAGTTAGTCACCAGCTCTTCTTGTTAATGGTATCGTTTGCCCCGGTGATTTAAATAATTGTAATGGTATTAGGTCCAGCAGTGAATCCAGCATCAAGTTCTGACACATAAATGTGCCCGGTTACAGGTGGAGGTCGCGGCACAGCGGCAGGTCCAGGTCCAGTGAGGGCTGGAGACGCACCAGCCAGTCCAGGTCACAGTATGGTGATGTTTTGAGGAACACCAGCTGCTCCAGGCCTGACGGTGATCTGACCCCCGTATTACAGGCTAAAGCATGGTGAGTTATTGGAAGACCATTTCATCAGAGCACTTAGCAATTCATTGTTTTGTACTGATTGTTAGTTGATGTCTAATTTATATTTCTCTTCTTGTGCTGCCCCAATCTGTTGATACGTTTCCAAATTAAACTTTCTGTGGTGCAGATGTAGTCACCCATGGAAAGGCGGAAGGACACCAAGGACAGTGTCCACAACTCCTTAACTGGTATGTTTCATTTTCTGATCCTTCTCTACATTTGGCATAAAACAATATCTGAACATGTTATTTTGTTTCTTTTTCATCTATTTTGAGAAGTTGACAGCATTTTAGTTTTATAGACCAGCTCTTCTGCAACCCTTGGGTACTCTGATAAGTGTAGTTTAGGCTTGATGATCGTGTGAGGTTCCTAAATATATCATTGAAATTGATATATAATTAATTTATTTTTATTCAGGCTCTTCACTAACGGCCAGATGGCAAAATTGAATATGAAGAGGAAGGGGGGAAAAGGACAAGAAGCCTTTCGAGAAAACTCGTGTTTATGAAGGTAAGTCCATATAATGTTGAAAATGGAAAACAAGTCACAAACAGTACACAAATAATGTACTCTCCTGTTGGCAGAAAAAAATGCAATGCCAATTGTTTACCGTAGCCATTTTTAACATTTGCTGTGATGTTTTTTTTTTTTAATCCAGTATGGTAGGGATGTATTTTGCGTTCAAGTATGGGAATGGTGTATTACAGCAGATTGCTTCATACCACTTGTCTTTTCTGCTCGTACAGATGGAGTCATGAAATTGGATTCAACAGCAACCAAGGGCTCCATAAGACTGTGACTCTGAACACCTTAAACATTCACCACAAAGACGGGGAGGTGGAGATCGCGCCACCGTTTCTCAGGACTGAAAACCTCCAATCAGGGACAGAGGAGAAGGTGGTGAAAGACTGTTGTGGAGCAGAGGAAGCTGCAAGAGGATGGAGGAGGTGCAACCAACCCGTGTCGGACGCCACGCTCTGAAACAGGGACAAACCCAGGAGGCACTGTACGGTTTTAGAAGATCAGATGGAGACTGAAGGCAGCCAGGTTTCTTCCGGGTGCTACTGTTTCCCTGACCTCCAAAAACATGCTGCTCAGTTTTGCCCACAGTGGTGACGCAGCTTGGGACTAACACCTGAACACAAAAAGTGCTTTATTTGTCGTCGTACGACAAATAAAGCACTTACTTACTTTATTCTTCAAGCCAGTTATCCATAACTTTTACTAGTTTGCAGGTTGACCTTTTTTGCCAGTGTTTAATAAAAACGATAATTGAATGGGGATTGAATTGTGATTCATTTGTAAAGGTGTAGGAGTTCAGAAGTCCATTTGCATTATAAATTGTATCATTTTGATCATTATCAGTCCAAATGGATTGTGTTGACTTGATTTCTTTTTACCTGAGACATGGTTTCCACAGTGTTTTGAAAAAGGTAAATACTGTCTTAGATTGAACTATTACTGATTGATCTTATAGTAAGACAGGGTTGTTTACCTGCTTAACTAGTTTGTCTTATAGTGTCTAGTGTTCTTGTGTCTTATTCTAAGAACAATCAGTAATGGTTCCCACCGGTCATGGAATTTCCATAGCCATTTCCAGACTTGGAAAGTAAGGGAATTTGATATTTGTGTAAAAAAAAGTCAGGTAATATGGAATTTTGGTAATGGCGTTGTGTTGCCCCCTAAAGGTGATATATGATCTAGCCCTAAACTTGGTCTGGAAACGGGATCCTGAACATGGAGATTGATTGGTTTAAAATGCTGTGTTTTAAGGTGAAAATGCATTCAGGCGGTATATTGTATAGGTATTTATAGAGAAGGTCAAGGAAATTCCGCGTTTTACCTGCCACTGTCTGAAATACGTGTAGAGCCTATATAGACCTATACAAACGGACAAAAATAAATTTAAATTTAACGTAGAAAAGACGTCGACAACGACCTAATTTGGACTAGAATTCGACCTCATCCGGAGGTCCTGGGAACGTTAATACCGCACGTCCAAAAGACGTTGAAAAAAAGACGTCATCTGGAGTAACAGTCTGCACCTTCAGGGGACCAAAATTGGACGTCCAAAAATGACCCAAAAAAGACGTTGTTTCAACGTGTCTTTGCGCAGTGGGTAGTTTAATCTCTATGGTTTAAACTGATCCAAACTACCCATAGACCTAAACCTAACCTTGAAAACACTCAAATCAATGGAAAAAGGCATTTTCCATCCTAGGAAAAAAAAATGAGCTACCGGGACGTCTCGGCCGTCTCGGCTCGGCAAGCGCCAAACGGACAAGGATGGTTGAAAAGGGTGGATATATTAATAAATGTATTATTTTTTCCATTAACACTGTTAACCGGATTCCGGTGCCCCTGATTTCAGATTGTGTTTCTCTCTGAAAATGTAACTAAAGTGTTTCGCGAGGCAAAGGAAAGAGAAGACGCGAGAGAGTTGGACTTCCGCTGTCTGTAGCCAATGAGCGGATTCCACGAGCGGACACTGCAAACCGCATTCGACACACGCGAGATCTGACTGCAGCGGGGCAGAGGCAGACGAGGCAGACCTATGAGGCAGACCTATGAGGCAGACAGAGGAGCTGCCACACGGACACATGCCTAACATCATTTAAGGACCAAACATACTAACGTGTGGGAGGAGGGATGAGAACCATCGTGTTGTTTTGCACTAAGTTTTAACGGGGATGTTTGTGTAGCTTTTGTTTATACTTTCAAGGCAAGATTAGAGAAACGGAGCCGGCGAATTCAAGCCTAACCAGCACGTAGCTAGCCTGTTAGCTCGCTAGCTAATTTGTCCATTCAGAAGGCACCTGCACTCTGCTCTTACCGGCCTTTTATCCGTTTTGGTGGGTAAGCTTGACCCGTTACAAGTGTTTAGTGCCAATCGCTGCCCACGTGTCCGAAATCCTGGAGTGACAGCGAAGAGCCGTGACCGTTAGAGGTTGGGACCAGCAGGTCCTGAAGTGGCCGTCTTACACCATGGACAACGCGCACACAAAGACAGTGGAGGAAGTTTATGCCTTCTTCAGCGTCAATGAAAGCACCGGGCTCAGTTTGGAGCAAGTTCGGAAGCAGCGGGATCGATACGGAGCCAATGGTAAGAAACGTGTTCACATCATTTGGCTCTAAAGGATACATGATTGACCCGTGACATGTTTAGCTGACGGCTGTAGATTCAGAGCGGACGTCATTATGTTGTTAACCCACTGTATGCCGTGTGATTTCATTAATACAACATTGTTCACTGTCATTTTACACTGATCTGATGCTAACCCTGCCCTTTTCTCTTCTGTCCCCTCATCGCACCATAGAGCTGCCAGCCGAAGAAGGTAAGAATGCATCTCATCATAGTATATTGCATTAATACAAGAGACTATCGTGGGCTGATTTATCTTGAAATCAGTTAAAGTTTACATCAGTGTGGCAAACATCACATTTTGCTTCCCAAATGATCATGCATATTCCTTTATTTCCTATTGGGCTGTTGGAAATGCACTCGAAATGTCAGAAATGAGTTTGGATCACATTGAATTATTTGTGTTCACGCTCCCTTTTTTTTTTTGTTAACAAACAAATCGGACCAAAGCGCTTCACTTCTCCTTGTGTGAAGTGCTTTGGTTACTTGATGTGAAATAGCGCAATAAAAAAAAACAAATCTCCCTCCCGTCCCCAGAGAGCGGGCCTTTAGTACATTTTTTGCTCCTAAAATTGTATAAAGACAAATCTATCCACAGGTGGTCCCGTAGTCTGAGTGGACGTCTGTTTGAAATAATGCAGTAATATTGCAAATTAACTGTTCCAGGCAAATCCCTGTGGGCGCTGGTTATTGAACAGTTTGAAGACTTGCTCGTGAGGATCCTCTTACTTGCAGCCTGCATATCATTTGTAAGTATTGCACACGTTTGTCTCCATATTCCCATGCTCTATATGTGGCCAGTGTTGTGTTTAGCAAGTTGACTGGTTGCTAATGATGTCTTTTTTTATGTTAATTTGTTAAGCTGATTTACTGGCTATAATGTCTGCCCTGTAATAGGTTTTGTTCATCCACTGGCGCCTGACGCTTTTCTTGTGTTGACTGATAACTCACAGGTTATAAAGGCATGTCCGCTCAGTGGACTCAGTGCACGCCCAGGCCTGTGTAATGAAATAAGACTACATGGTCTAGTAGCATAAAAAAATATTCTTCTCTCAATGTTATTGTTATTTATATATATATGTTTTTAGATATTTTTTTATGTTCAATGTGTATTTGGGGTTTGGGTGTAATTGCTGGCACAGATTTCTGAGGTGAACTACTACTCTGCCCTTCAAATGTCTAACAGACTTGGCCCACTTCCTATTGCCCTGGTTTCAACATGTTCATTGTGTTATTAATTAAAAATCTATTTTTAGAAACACTGCTGTCTATTTTAGCTAAGGAGTGAGAGCTTGATGTATTGTAAGATTGAGCTTGAGATACTGATTGGAAGTGTCTTTCAGCAAGCTTTACTTCTTAACTTGACAATTTTCTCCCTTTATTCTGTGTCATAGGTATTGGCCTGGTTTGAAGAGGGAGAGGAAACCGTCACAGCATTTGTGGAGCCTTTTGTCATCCTACTTATCCTCATAGCCAACGCCATTGTAGGAGTGTGGCAGGTAATAACTGTGGTACAATATTAGATCTTCTGTATTTAAGACCGCTAACTTAATGTAGAATCGCCATTGAATACAAGTTGGAGCCTCCCTGATTGAGAATTTGGTTTGTTTTTTGAAGCCCATAAGTCTCTACAGGCTGCAGCCTCATAACCATTTTTTCCATGAGTTTTCCTCACAAAGACTGAAATAACCTGGGGTTATGCACATTGTCTTGCCTTGTATAGCTGTGTGCTGCATGGCTGCCACACAAGGAGCTGCCTTTAGAAAGCTGTAGTGAAAGTGCACTCAGCCTGAGATCTACCACCAGAATTAAAGAGCATGTAGTATATATGTTATAATTGATTTTCAAATTCAAAGCAAAACAAATTACAAATAAAAAAATGAAACAATAAAAGTTTTTTTTTGTTTGTTTGGCGCCTTTCAAAATACTGAAGGTTGCCTTTAAGCATTTTTGTTTCATGTAATAAAACAAAACCATGTAAAAAGGCTTAAATAAGAATGAGTCATTGTCAAAGGACTTCACAGAGAAACATGGGAGAAATATCAGACTTCAGGAATTTGCCAAAGTGGATTCACACAATATAACATCTGGAACAGGCGGTGCATTCCCTTGTGCATGTCGGCTTATAATGCAAATTTGGTGTTGTGGCACATGAAGGCGTCTGTGGTTTGTTAACCTCTTACCCTCCGCCTTAACCCGAGCACATATTCTCCAGTTCGGCTTTACCCAAATCTAAAAGCTTCTGGACTGGAGCGTGTACAGCCTATAGGCCAGTGTAACGCCTCATTCGGAAGCTAAAACTTACAAAAAATGATCTTTTTCCTCGTGTTGTCGTCACTTCTTCCGTCAGATTTTTTGTCTTTTTTTGTTGCCTGTTTTGTTGTGTTTTTGCCGCTCTTCTGATGCGTTTTTGCTGTGTTTTCATCCTCATTTTCTCAAACTAGAGAAAATGTGCTCGATTAAGGCTAAGAGGCGAAGTAAGAGTTTAATAGAGAAACTGTTACAGCTGTTTTGGTGTCGGGGGTGTGATATGCGCAAATGCAGAAACAGCTGTACCAAAGTTGGTGCGCCTTATGCCCCGTGCTTACACTCAGCAGACCGTTGATAATATTATGGGATACATTATTTATTAGCCTTAGACCGGTGACCAGCTGCACCAGGGTCACAGCCCTGAGGTTATTTCTAAAGAAGCAAGAAGCTGCACCTCGACGTCTGAAATCAGTTTTATGTGTCGACACTGCTAGAGCTGGGCAATTTTTCTCCCCCAAAAAACTCGATTTTCGATTTGACACCCCCACCCCCCCCACATTTACATCAAAATATCTGCGGACTGTAAATATATTTTGGATATATATATATTTGGTGTATTTAATTAATGTGCATCAGCATTAGCAAAATTGCAAAGGCTAACCCTTTCTCTAACTGTGCAACAAAGATTGTTAAACATCCAAATTATTTATACTGTATTTGGATTGAGCTGATAAAACAACAAAACATCTGTAGGTGGGCTCTGTTCTTCTTAGCACATTTGTACATTAGGGCCTTTCTCTGAGCAGAGGGCTAAAAAAACGTTTTTTTCTAATATGAATCGATTTGACCTACCAACTTGATTTTTATCCCAGCCTAGGCCACTGCAGCGTCTGCATCTATTGAGCGCGAAATCTCCAAATGTCTACAACAACTGCTCTGGCCATTCAGCATCTGTAAAGGCTCTGGTTTAAATTGTTCAGAAATGGACTGACTTTTTTGGGGATATTTGCTGCTGATCAATATTATTTATTTATTTTATTTATTTAACCTTCAATTAACCAGGTAAAAACTCATTGAGATTTACAACCTCTTTTACAAGAGCGACCTGGCCGAGAGGCAGCAACACATCATAAAACAGTTACCATCAAATATAATACAAAATATAAAATACATCTTAGGTGAAACAACGGCAACCATCACGGCTTTGTACTAATTTTTTTCATCAAGCACACCTCGTTTTAGCAAATTACAGCCAAGTCTCAAAACATAGCGATTCAACAAAGAACTAAAACAATTGAATTAAGTGTTTGTTAGCGTATTGCAGCATACCTGGGATTTTCCAACATTGCTGTGCTGTTGGGCCCAACCGAGATAATTATTTACTTATCTCTCAAATAGCCCACAGTTAAACATGTTTTATTATAGTAAACGTTTAAACAATAGAAATAAATATATGCATATATGTGCATGAAGCCTCTAAATGCGTCAGTGTTGAGCTGTGACAGCAGGGGGCGCTGTGTGAGGGGTATAGGGCTGATTTAATACAGGACATTCATGTTTAGTAAGTACTTCAGAGGATGCTTATTTGAAAGACAAAAATCAGCAGATTAGAAAACAAAACAGTGAGTCAGTCTCTCTTATGATTCCAAAATTATACGCAAAAGTCTTAACATAAAATACATAGAATAGGTGAACAAACTTGTGATCAATTTTCACTGCAATGTTTCTCCGCTCCCCTGAGGCCTAAGTTGTGGCTCATTTTTAAGCTCTGACTGGGTTCTTTCCGGTGCAACCAAAAAAGTACATCACTTTTGGTTCCAGAGATATTGGCCTTTGGATCAGATTCGGAGATATGTTTTTTTTCATCGGCTGTTCGCCGATATTGAAAGCACCCTATTGGCCGATATATATCGGTCGGGTCCTATTGTGTTGGGTCCTCACGATTGGTTGGATCCACTGTAAATGTGAGCCTGAATGTGTCGTCTTGAGGTTTTCAAGATACACTTTCTTGAGTCTGAGGTTTCAGATCTCACGACAGTTCAGCTGCTCCGCTGGGTTGCAGTAAATCTATTGAAGAACTGGAAGTGATAAACAACCACGAATGGATCTTTAACCGTATTATCGTCCATTCTCAGATTCATTTGTCTGCATGGTTTTCTTACCTTTTTTTTCTCTTCTTTTTCTTCCCCAGGAGCGAAATGCTGAAAATGCCATTGAAGCTTTAAAGGAGTATGAGCCAGAGATGGGCAAAGTGTACCGTCAGGACAGGAAGAGCGTGCAGAGGATCAAAGCCAGAGACATTGTACCTGGTGATATTGTGGAGGTGGCAGGTAAGACGCAACACAAATATTTAATGAAGTCAGTCACAAGTAGATTGTCTTTATTTATCATAAAGACAATGCAAGATTTTACTGCCATTTTGAATCAGTAAGTGCACATACTCTTACCCTGTGTCTGTTCATTCATGATAGTACGGTCAAAAATAGGACATTCTGAGCTGATACTTGGTTACCCTTGGTTACCCTGATGTCATTGAGTCGGCCTTCGTTATCAGTGACATCACCACTCTAGCGAAAAGCAGTACTGCCGCTTTAAAGTCATTTTAAATGTGAGTTTATTTTGGAAATGGTAAAATGCAGTTGGTAGCACCTAATTTCGTATGATTTTAAAATTTCAATCTGAAAATTGATTGAAATGATGGTACATGTGCCTATTCTGTTTTCTGCCATGAATGGATCCAAATTAAAATATTTTGATCGAGTGAGCCAGGCTGTACTTTGTGCATTGTCTGTTTTTTCTTGTCTGAAGCTTGTGCAGCACGTTGGGAAGTGTTGACTATGCTATGTAGATTAACCTTGACCTTGACCTTGAAGGAGCAGTTACTTACATGCTAGAGAGTGAGACTTCCTAAATGTTTGGCATTTCGTCCCCTGCCACCAAGTCAAACCCCACTGTGACACTCTAAAAGCAACCTGCACAAAGAAGTCAGTAACCTGCTTGCTACAATTGCCACTCTAATGCAACTTGGCTAAACTTTATAAGCTAATTCACTTAATCTACATCAATGGCACTAAAAATTGTGTAAAAGAAATAAGAAAACATGAACAAAACTTTATTTTAAATGAATAATTAATGAACATGTCCTATACTACCTGGAGCCCAGTCAGGTCTTCATGTGTGGGTCTTCCATTTAGTGTGTGGGTCAGAGTGGGTCACCCCCAAAGCCATAATTAAATTATGTCGCTGTCACAATCCAGTGAGTGACTTAATGTTGCTCGAGAAATTCACAAACTGAACTGTTGTTTCAGAATCCTCCATGTGTTAAAATACCTCCTCAAAGCTCCCCTCGGCTTCTCCATTTTGCCGGCCTGGAATTGTTGCCACATTACCACATTGCATCGCTAGATACACCAACAGCGAGCTAACATTTCCCCAGTTAGCGGTCCAACAGTTAGCGGTCCAACAGTTAACGTTCCAACAGCTAGCGGTCCAACAGCTAGCGGTCCAACAGCTAGCGGTCCAACAGCTAGCGGTCCAACAGCTAGCGGTCCAACAGCTAGCGGTCCAACAGTTAGCGGCTAACACAGTCAGAGTTTAGAAAAAGATGGTAATCTGACAAACATCTAATGCAGCTGAGATCCTTGTGAAATGTCAGTTTGTTTATTAATCAAAAAAATGTTCTCCTTATGGTTACATGCACCGGGAGGAGTGTGAGGCGTTGAGAGGTCGTGGAAAATAAAAGCTCTTCATTGTGAACTGTGTTCTAAATTAAGTAATACTGTATGTTCTAAATGCAGACTTACGTGAACGTTACAGTTTACTCTGCATATATTATTTATTCTTCTGATAAATGTGTGTTGCACACAAGAATAATGAGATTTCCGTTTGTCCTTGAATCCATCAGTGCAGCAGCGTGTGCAGGAGGACAGAGAGGCGTGGGTTTGGGAGGAAAGCCAGGTGCGGGCAGGGTTCACTACTGACACCTACAGTAACATTTCCAAAAGACATAGCTGAGGGCATCTTAAATCTGTAATTAATGTGGTGGGGCACAGAGTGGGTCACACAACCAGTTTTTTCTGGTCCCAGGAAGCATTTTCTTTCTTGATGTTAATTGGTAAAATGTTACAAAAATACTCCTGTCCTGTTTAGTCTGCTAAAATGACATTACTGTGTTTCTTCGATTGTGATTTCCGCTTTATTGGCCATGTATTGCTTATTTAACAACATGTGTAAATACAGTATTTTACAATATTTGGGTGGCGGCTTATCCTAGACTAGGAAGATAGTGGGTTGTGAAGCTGTACCAGTTGAGAACCACTCCTCGGGAGGTTTCTTTTGCCTCCTTAAGCCCCGCCCACCGTCGCAGTGTTTCCAAACAATGAAAGGGCTTTTATGAGCACAGGCTGGAAACACCTGGTAGTTTAGATACAGGCCATTCATTACAAATTATTACAGTCAGTAATGGACTGCAGTCACCGTTGAAACACTAAACAATTCCTCACTTCTGAAATATGTGTTCAGTCCATGTTGAGGCTGGCTGCCTTTCTTCTCCAGTCTTTTGTATGGGGATGGAAGCCTGGAGTCAAACAGGTCTGGGAAGCCGTTGGCTTAGAGACACACATCTGTAGGAACAGACATGGAAAGTTAACAGCATTTCTGTCATTTCTATGGTTTTATCCACTTGGCAGGAGCAGTTATTCCTCATCAGTGATGATTCTTTGGTTTGGTTGTCATTTGTAAGATCGATGCACTTAATGTTTTGTAAAGTGTCAGCTTATTCACACACAATAAATGGTGCAAACTGGTAACTGATGAGTTGTGTAAAAACAGCACCGGATCCAAAGTTTGTAAAGGGTCATTTGTAAAGTAATTTGTGCTCCAGAGATCCTCTTGTCCTCTTTTATTGAACACTATGGGCTGGCCTGTCTATTGTCTCCACTTAAGCCATGGGCTCTGCTTCTCTGTTGCCTGTGGCAGCTCAGCTGTCGTCATCACTGCTGCCTCTGGATATGCAACGTCAACAGAAAGGATGCACAATATTGAACTAAAACGGGATGTTATAATACATGTGCCATTACATTTAAACTAAAAAAAACTCAAGATTTTAGAGGCAGTTGAATAGTTCTGGGATCATTCTACACATTAGGACATGGCTGGAACATGTACACTCTGTATAGTCCCTTAAGTTCCATGTATTTTTTTGTTGTGGCTGAGTTTGCAAAAATAAAAACACATATATATATATATATATATATATATATATAAAAAAAAAAAAAACCTCTTCCTCACCCTCCGCGGGCGGTCTCTTTTTCCTCCTGCTCGGGTCCTCTACCAGAGGCCTGGGAGCTTGAGGGTTCTGCGCAGTATCTTTGCTGTTCCTAGAACTGCACTTTTCTGGACCGAGATGTCTGATGTATTTCCTGGGATCTGCTGGAGCCACTCCTCCAGTTTGGGGGTCACTGCCCCGAGTGCCCCAACGACCACGGGCACCACTGATGCCTTCACCCTCCAGGTTTTCTCCAGCTCTTCTCTGAGCCCCTGGTATTTCTCTAGTTTCTCGTGTTCCTTTTTCCTGATGTTGAAGTCGCTTGGTATTGCTATGTCGACCACAATGGCTTTCCTCTGCTCTTTGTCCACCACCACAATGTCCGGTTGGTTCGCCATTACCATTTTGTCCGTCTGTATCTGGAAGTCCCACAGGATCTTGGCTCGGTCATTCTCGACCACCTTTGGAGGTGTTTCCCACTTTGACCTTGGGGTTTCCAGCCCATACTCTGCACAGATGTTCCTGTACACTATACCAGCCACTTGGTTATGGCGCTCCATGTAAGCTTTCCCTGCCAGCATCTTACACCCTGTTATGTGCTGGATTGTCTCATTGGCCTCTTTGCACAGTCTACACCTGGGGTCTTGTCTGGTGTGGTATATATATATATATATATATATAATATATATATATATATATATATATATATTGGCTTCTTGTGATGGAGATATTGCATCACCTAATATTGTTTTACTATAATTTTTGCGCTATATTGTGCAGCCCTAGTTACCAGACACACAGCAGTGCTTGCTGGCTCTGTTTATACACAGTAGAGTATTAGAGCATGAATGTAACATGGAGGCCATGCACTGTGTAGAGTTTAGCACCTGTGTGTGTGGGTTTAAACGTCAGGGCTCCCATGAGGAGTAGAAAACCTCATAAAATGTCACAGGACGCTGTTAGCGCAGCCCTTTGTGTGTATTACAAAATTAAACTTCCTTTATTTATTTATTTATTTTACTTCCATCAGATTCTCACCACATGTTTGATTCAAGCCATAAAACAAATGGTTCTTTCAGAAAATGCTAGCTCTATTCTGGATGTGAAGTTTTCAGGGACAGGTGACTTTGCGTGTCTGTTCAGAGGCAGCTCCGTCTCAGGTGTATTAACACTGACATTTGTCCCTGGCTCAGGGGAGATGGAAAAACCTGATAAAATAATCTGTTCACACAAGAGCTACATAACAGGAGCCTGTTTCACAGCCAGCTCAAGCCAATAGCATACATTAAAATCACAAATAATCAAGAATCAAGATGGGACATTCAAAGACGCTTAATATTGCATTATTCATTCAATCCATACTGTGGTGGTAAGCTACTGTTTTTAAAATACAAAAAAGCTGCTTCACACAATCAGGTCGAGGTCCAAAGTTATATTTGATATGACAAGGTTGTGGCAGGGCTTTCTTCAGATAATGTTTTTCTTTATTGAGCTCCAGTGCATGTGAGCGACCATTCCCGGACCTGTGTAAAAGCATTTGAGTAGTTCTTCTGACTGTTACAATGATAATGATTTTTGCCGCTCAAATGAGACTGCAGAAGAGTCTCCCAAGCTTTCATCTGAGATAGAAAAGTGTATTTCATGAAAACTTTGACAAAAGGAACTTTAAGATTTTGCTGCCTCCAGATGTTTTTCATCTTTACCCTTAACTCCGGTCCTGGTCCTTATAATCCCATGTCTCGTAAGAAGACAGTTTATAGGTGGGCAGGTGATGGGGGCTCAAGTAGAGAGTTTAGACTACCATATTTGGCAGTGCAGATGATACAGCACTGTGTCGGAAACTTGCACAAGCAGTGAAGTTTAATATCCTGTGTTTTTAATCAGCATCCGCAGACCTAACACAAAAAGACTATTCATCCTCTTCTCAATGTGTCCATGAAACGACCTCTCTCAGATAATTCTTCCGAAGCCGTGCTCTCATCAGATCGTGACCCCGGTGAGAATACGGCCGTGGACACTGGCGTCACATCATTTCTATTTATGGTTCAATAACGTGGAATGGGTTTTCCTTTTCCACAAAAACTACATCTTTTTTTTCCTCACCCCCTCCCCCTTACACCAGGAACACATGTTTGCTACAGATCAAAATAGTTTTCCCATTTTTGGACGTGTGTTAAGTCGAACTCATCCGAAGCCTCTTCTCCATCTCCCGGTCTCTCCCCTCTCATGTCTGCGCTCTAACGGGCCGACGCAAAAAGCCAAGGGTTTGTTTACATTACAGCTGTCAGTACTCCGCTGTCCATAGAGGCTCATTTAAGAGGCTCTCTGGGAAATCTTTGTGTTCTCTCCCCTCTTCTACCAACTGGTACCATCTTTTACCAGTGCTCTGTGCAGATCGAAACCTCACACAGGATTGTTGACAGCAGCTGGTTGACGTCTTGATTGTTTTCCTCATATTGATCCACATTATCGATTATATTTTTAAAGATTAAACATAGAACAAATATTGCGTTGCATTTCACCATAAACATCAGCTTTATCAACAAATCAGTTGTGTGAAAATTGGTGTCAATTTTCTTCCACAAAGTCCAAATTTCACACCAGAAACAATGATCTGCAACCCCTGGATTGGCTAAAGGTCTGTTGAACATAAAGTACCATGCTGCTGATGATTGAGATTGACCTTTTAGATTCATCTAAAATAGGGTAATTCAGTTTGATTGTCACCCCAGTGTTTCTCAGTAATGGGAGACATGATTATAGTGCCCAGCGAAGCCTAAAAACAAGCTGAGCGACACATTGGGATAAGACATTACATGATGAAAACAAAAAGAAAAACATACTCTTCTGATTAACTCAAAGCTAACAGACCCCGAGTTACATTTTTACTACAAAATAATAATAGTTTGCGTTCCCGTGGCATCACACCATTCAAGAGCCGATAGTTTAAAATGCAGATACATAGTATAGTATTATAAAATATCGCTGCAATTCTAGTTCCAATTCACATAAAACAATAACTGCCACAAAGTTCAAAGTCATCTCTTCCAGCACATATGAACTATGGTCTCATTATTTCCTCATAAACATGTGTGATGTTGCCCTGTAGAAAGGACTTTCAGCCATAAGAATAATACTATACGTTTGTGAATCCAATCGCTGTCAAATATTGATCAGGGAAAACAGTTTCTCCCCATAGAGTTGTATTGACACGACATGAACGTAACCTATTGAAACCAAAGCAATGTTCCCCTATCCCACAGTATTCTCTTCAAAACAAAACACTGGACTTGTACTTTATCAACTCTGTAATAATAAAAATCTCATATCATACACATATGCAATACAGAAGTGTTCTTTTATTTAAAGTGTGCTTGTCTTTGTGTGTAATCCACAGTTGGTGATAAAGTGCCTGCGGACATCAGGTTGTGTTCTATCAAGTCGACCACACTGAGGGTGGACCAGTCTATTCTTACAGGTAAAACCTATTATCATAGATGCAAAGTTCATGTGCAGTGTGTGTAATGTCCTGTAAGTTTGGTTGCTCGGCTGCCGCTCTTAGAATAATACTGTGCGCTCGGATGAAAGAAAAGGTAAATGAATAAATCTGTAAGCAGTGAGACAGCCTTATTAGTTTAAGAGCTCGGCTAAACCAAGACACGGTTTATGGGAATCGCAGCCTTAAATCTCTTGTCTTGTTCTGCTGCCTTAATTGGTAGCAAATTCCAGGAGATATTTTGGCGTTTCAGCTATTTCTTTCTTGTTCTCCTCCCCATTCATGGCCATACTGTCTGTCAAATGCAGTCATTTTGCTCTGACTCTGAGCTGTGTATACCCTACACAGTTCACTAGACACTACACTCTGAGCGCACCGGCTGATGGAGCGCTTGAAAGCTGGAGTCCACACAGTGTTGAGTAATTGTCAGGTCTATCCAGTGGGCAGCAAAGCCTTTTCCACACGCATGATTTGCTCAAAGATCCAAGCCAGCTATTACTTTGTGCTCGTAATGATCTCTGCTCATATCATTGTAACGTGTGTACTTCAGGAGAGTCTGTGTCAGTCATCAAACACACTGACCCGGTGCCTGACCCACGAGCCGTCAACCAAGACAAGAAGAACATGCTCTTTTCTGTGAGTGACCGTTCGCAACCATTATTCTCACCTCTGGGTTTATGACATGATAATATTGGTTCAAACGTCATTCTGCTTTAGGGAACCAACATCGCAGCAGGTAAAGCTGTTGGCGTGGTGGTGGCCACAGCAGGAAACACAGAGATCGGCAAAATCCGAGACGAGATGGCTGCCACAGAGCAGGAGCGCACGCCGCTTCAGCAGAAGCTGGATGAGTTTGGTCAGCAGCTCTCAAAGGTTTGTTTTATCTTTTATTTCACGTATATATTTTTACATGTGTCTTTGTAATGCAATTGTAACATAATTCATCAAGGTGATCACCCTCATCTGCATCGCTGTATGGATCATAAATATCGGGCATTTCAATGACCCGGTCCATGGAGGTTCCTGGATCCGTGGGGCTGTGTATTATTTCAAAATTGCGGTGGCTCTGGCAGTGGCTGCTATTCCTGAGGGTAATTATCTATTCCTCTACTATCGTTGGTGCAGGCGACAAAGTGCATATGATGAGGTTTTACCCTCTTTTCTCTGCAGGTCTTCCCGCTGTCATCACGACATGCTTAGCTTTGGGAACGCGGCGAATGGCCAAGAAGAACGCCATCGTCCGCAGTCTGCCGTCCGTGGAGACGCTGGGCTGTACCTCTGTCATCTGCTCTGACAAGACGGGCACTTTAACCACAAATCAGATGTCTGTGTGCAGGGTAAGATCTTCAAAAGCCGACACTAAAGCTTTTTACATTTCCTGTCATCCCTCAGTGTGTGATAAAAGCAACTAGTTACTGGACAAATGACAAATAAATCTTCATGGAACACTCATTGCTGCGCGTTAGAGTAAACATAAGCCTGTTTTACGGGAACGCCGTTGTAACGGAGGAAACCACAATCATATTCACAGTTTTGATGATAAACAGAATACAGTGAGGTGATTAAGGGACAGTGAATGTTGCTCAAAGGATGCACTGGTCAGGGTGATTAGGTAAGAGGCCTAGAGAAAGCTCTAAAAGTCTAAACATCCAAGAACAATACTGTATTGTTTATTCTCCATCACCATCATTGCATAACTGTTCTTATGTAACGAAAGGGAGGCAATTACAACTCATCAACTTTTCTTAATGGTGCCGTTGTTTTAAATTGGGTTTGCTCTGTTAGTGGCCGTTGAGCTTTGAATTGCAGTAACTGAAGAGGCCACCTTTTATAGTTGACATATTTTATCTATTCAAATAAAGGGGAGGTTAATTGGAGAGATTTCCTTGCATTAAAATATGTAATGGTTTATTATACAATGTCATTTATGTGTTTTTGTTATTCTGCCAAAGCGCAAGGATAGCAGCTTCATCTCCATGTATTACTGAATTGTGTACAAAGACTTGGTGATTGTTAAAAACGACCTATACCACCACCTGCAGGCTGAAGTAATGTCCTGCAGCCATTCTTTGACGTCACCAGATAACAACATATGTAATCATTTCTTTTAGATGTTTATTCTCGACCAAGCAGATGGGGATCGCTGTTCTTTAAAAGAGTTCACCGTTACTGGATCCACATATGCCCCAGAAGGAGAAGTGTACGTATTTTCACTTATCTCTGTTATGTTTTGTCAATCACTTAATATAACAGTCTTTTTCTGTCTTGTGTAGCTTCCATGATGGCAAGCCTGTCAAGTGTTCCCAGTATGACGCCCTTGTAGAGCTGGCCTCTATCTGTGCCCTCTGTAATGATTCATCGTTGGATTACAATGAGGTCCGTATTTACATGTTTTACCAATGTCCGCAATGACCTCTTGTAAAGTGCGGTGTTTTGTTTGTTTTTTTTCAGACCAAAGGTGTGTATGAAAAAGTAGGAGAGGCCACAGAAACGGCTCTCACGTGTCTGGCAGAGAAGATGAATGTGTTTGATACAGATGTAAAGGGCCTTTCCAAAGTGGAGCGAGCCAACGCGTGTAACTCTGTATGTATCTAAAAGTTTCCTTTGTCATTTTGTTAGTTATGGCTCTGACGTCTGCATTTGTTTGGAAAATGATTTAAGGTAATAAAGCAACTGATGAAGAAAGAATTCACACTGGAATTTTCCCGAGATAGAAAATCTATGTCTGTTTACTGCACTCCAAATAAAGCCCGCTCCTCAGCTGGCAAAATGTTTGTAAAGGTGAGGATTCTACTGCAGTGTTTTACTCACATGAGCGTGTTTTACTTCTGATCTGACTTAACTTTTATCTCTGTCCACAGGGTGCTCCTGAGGGTGTGATTGACCGATGCACGCATGTCCGTGTGGGCAGTAACAAGGTGCCGATGACCCCTGGCATCAAAGAAAAGCTCATGTCCGTGATCAGAGAGTACGGGACTGGACGAGACACTCTGCGTTGTCTGGCACTGGCTACTCGTGACAACCCCATCAGCAAAGACAGCCTCGTACTGGAAGACTCCAGCCGCTTTATTGAATATGAAGTAGGGCTCAGCATTTTAGATTCATCATCTGTTTAAAATAATGTTATTTTACTAAAATGCACTTTTTGCCAGGCTGATCTGACATTTGTTGGGTGTGTGGGCATGCTGGACCCTCCCCGGGCTGAGGTAGCAGCCTCTATTCGACTGTGTCGTCTTGCAGGAATCAGAGTAATAATGATTACAGGGGACAACAAAGGTAACACATTTATCAGTACTAAGTGAGAGAATAACATAATAATAATAGTTGATGTAGTCAAGTCATTTAAATGCTTTTATTTGTATGCATAATTTAGGAACTGCAGTGGCCATATGCAGACGTATTGGTATATTTGGTGAAGACGATGATGTATCCAGCATGGCTTACACTGGCCGAGAGTTTGACGATTTGTCCCCAGTTGCGCAAAGGGAAGCGGTGGTCAAAGCCCGCTGCTTTGCCCGTGTAGAACCATCACACAAATCTAAGATAGTCGAATATTTGCAGTCCTATGATGAGATCACAGCTATGGTAAGTCATATGGCATAATTAGGCGTTTGCACAGGTGACTTGAGTTCAAAACTTGATCTGCCCCTGTTGTTCCTCCACTTAGACAGGTGATGGTGTGAATGATGCTCCTGCCCTGAAAAAAGCTGAAATTGGCATTGCAATGGGCTCCGGTACAGCTGTGGCCAAAACGGCCTCTGAGATGGTGCTCGCTGACGACAACTTTTCCACCATTGTAGCAGCAGTCGAGGAAGGCAGAGCCATCTACAACAATATGAAGCAGTTTATTCGATACCTTATCTCCTCTAATGTTGGAGAGGTTGTCTGGTAAGAAAGACATGTTCTCAAATCAGCCTGTTTAAATGTTCACACCTTATGAGATTTCCTTATGTTTTCCACAGCATCTTCCTTACAGCGGCCCTGGGGTTCCCTGAAGCTCTCATTCCTGTCCAGCTGCTCTGGGTCAACCTTGTAACTGATGGTCTTCCAGCTACAGCTTTGGGCTTTAACCCTCCTGATCTGGACATCATGAACAAGCCTCCACGCAATGCCCGAGAGCCTCTTATCTCAGGATGGCTCTTCTTCAGATACTTGGCTATTGGATGTAAGATTTTAAAACTGGGATAAACCTGGCCTTCTAGTTCATTGTGCGTGACTGATTTATGTATTTTCCTTTGAACCAGGTTATGTGGGTGCGGCGACTGTTGGTGCCGCTGCCTGGTGGTTTGTAGCTGCTGAGGATGGTCCTAGAATCACCTTTTACCAACTGGTGAAGCATTTTTAAAAATTATTATTCCTGTGTAACTTAAATGGCATCTTAACATTGGTTTTCTTTTGTGTATAGAGCCACTTCTTGCAGTGTGGCCCTGATACTGCAGACTTTGAAGGCCTGGACTGTAAAATCTTCGAATCTCCGTATCCCATGACCATGGCCCTCTCAGTGCTGGTCACCATTGAGATGTGCAATGCTCTGAACAGGTACAGTACATTCTCGCACAGCCAAAGAGGCCGTGATAACATGTCACTTTTAGTCTCAGCCTTCATAAGATGTTTGTGTGTCCTTGTCAGTGTGTCAGAAAACCAGTCGTTGCTGCGGATGCCTCCATGGGAGAATGTCTGGCTGCTGGGCGCCATCTGCCTCTCCATGTCTCTACACTTTCTCATCCTCTATGTTGAACCACTACCAGTAAGAAACTAGACTTCCTTTGACTTACAGAAGTGCACAAAATGTTCTGTATTTTAAACATACTCTTATTACACTTTTTTTTTCTTTTTTAGATGATATTTCAGATCACTCCTCTGAATTTGACTCAATGGCTGATGGTGCTGAAGATCTCACTGCCTGTCATTTTGCTCGACGAATTCCTCAAGTTTGCTGCTAGAAATTACCTGGAGCCCGGTAAAGAGCTGGAGAAGGAAGCCAGCGCCAAAGGCTGTTCCCTGTGTGCATGTTTTGAGGGCATCTCCTGGCCATTCGTGGCCATCACCCTCCCACTGGTCATCTGGATCTACAGCTCTGACACTAACTTGGCCGACATGTTCTGGTCCTGACTGTCTTGAGCACAACCTCCATTTTCCTTCTGCCCCACATCACAGCCACCACTTCTCTCTCCTCCGCCCTTTCCCCGTCTGCATAGCTAGTACGTTTGAAGGTGTTTGTAGATCTAAACTGTGTGCCAGTGTGTATGAGAAGGACCAAGTTAAATTAAACATGATAGCTTATTAACTGTTGACATGGATATGGGGCAGGAGTCTGAGGCGTATGGAATGGTTGATGGGAGTGTTAGACGACAGAAAAATAATTTCAAATTTTCTTTTCTTGTTAATGATGCCTTGATGGTGTAATATTTTTTAATCATTTTGCTATTGCTCGTTTGGTTCACTACACCTCACACATGTTTTGTTTGGTTTCATTTACAACGGAAAGATATCAGAAAGTCATTGTTCTGTATAGAGACTAAACACTATTTTATGCAACTTTTTTTACGGCTTTGTAAATGGTTTGACCAGTGTGGCTTAGACATTCCGCCTTGATTTGTTTTCTTTCTAATGTTTACCATTGTGTCTTCAGTAAACTCAGAGATGAGCGTCAAGAGGCCGACGAACTAGGAAAAGTTTGGTGTGAACGTTTGAATGCTCTGTTTAAAAAAAGATTTCAAAAAAACAAAAGCCGCATGTCCTGTGACCAAGCATGAACTCTGTGGTTCTTCATCCTTAATTTAATTGTGAATAGACCCCTTGGTAGAGTGTAAATGAACTCCATGGATGTTTTTTTTATTCATGATTTGAATAAGCCAGTTTTTCTGCATTGGGCAGAGCACAGCTACCTCAATATGATACAATTTTCTGCTCATCTCAAGGCTTTTCTTCATGGCTTTTTATTGTCCACATCTGAGGTGTGCCCCTTTATTTGTGCAGAAAATGGAACAAAACTAGTTTTTAAATTTGCTAGGAATCTTTTTGTTGAGCTCTTGGTCAATAGTTGTGTTGTGCTTCGGACAGAACTGGTGGAGATGCAGATGTTCATCTCCATAGTGCTTGATTCAAAGGACTTTAAAGAGTTTCTAAATGAAAATTATAAAATATTCCAAATGATCATGAATTGCTCCCAAATGTTTTTGTTTTGTTTTTTACCATAAAGAAAATACATTCAAGAACCCTTTGAATCAAAGTGTTTTCTGTCTTCATTTAATATTTTGCTTTATTAACATGGACTTTTGTTTACACATTTTATACTTTGATATGACTGACAAATGAAGGCTTCACTTTTGCTTTATGACCTGGCCAAAATATGGTCCTTGTAGTTAGATGGGTTCTCTGTGCATATGTGAGAAGAGATGCTGTGTTTGGCCTTTTGTTTACGTAGACGACCTTAGCCCAGAACAGCACTAACTTGAGCCGGATGAAGAATAAGTGTTTGGATCTCTCTCAGAAGCATGCTTTTTGAGCCTGGTTTGTTTGCACTGTGTGTTCCACTTAACAACTGTGTGCTCTTTCCCAATGCCTTCCATTGGCTCACCTACCAATAGAGTGAGTATTCACAAAGATTATTTTTCACCCACCCGATTGTGATGACCATTTATGCAATACCTGTATGTTGTTGAATTTGTTTGGAGATGTATGTAATTAGTGGCATCAGACATTTACTACAGACGTAAGTGAAATGGTAGCAACAACGAGAAAGAAATTGATCTCAAGAGAAAAAAGACATATGCTCCTTGGGCACCAGAATCTTAAAAAAATACAAAATACATTTATGTTATAGTATGGAAATACCAATTATAGCAATATGTTAAATTTATGACACTCATCCATTCCTTGTGAATGGTATTCTGTCAGTTCTTACCATACAATGTTTTTTTGTTCTCCTGTGATTGAATTTAACAGGCTGATTTGCTCTGGTTTCCAGGTTGGCTCTCCTAAGCGTGTTTTCAGGACAGACCTACTTCCCAGCTGTCCGATCTTCTCACCTCTGAACACTAGATCAGCCGTATGTATCCCCACGCACAGTTAGAACACATTAGGATAGAGATGGTCTAAAAGCCAGTATCTGCCATGTGTACAATGACACAACATGACGTTATACCTCTGTGGAGATTGTGTATTTAGCAGATTCCAGTTTGAGCTGGAATGAGTGACCCTCCACACTATGTGCATGAAGAACATGAGATCCATCTTCCATGGTGCTTGCGGTGTAGACAATTTTTTTATATCTGGGCTACCATTGGTCTTAGCTGTACATTGGTGTACAACAACTCGTGCATGCGCCTCAGCTGTATCTAGGCTTTGCAGTTTGTATTTATATTAAATCTATTGTACAATATACTTACACAGTGAGATTTTTAGATTGGTATATAATAGACATGGGAATACACATTCTATCTTGTATCTATCTGAGTAATTTGCACAATATAGACAAAGAAATGGCTGATGTTGAACTGTGCTCTGTTTGTAAAGCCATCTTGTCACTGAGACAGTCAGTAATGGATTTCATTTTAATAAATTAGTCCTCAATGGTCATAACAGAATGACACTTTGATTCATTGGAGGTATCCTGCAATACTACATTATTCTTTTGTGTTTATAATATCATGTATCTTTATTAACTGCTGTAAAAACTGTGACAAAACTTGATTGGGACATGGCCTGTCTGGTCAAAGTACAATATGAAAAGCGAAGGGATCATTATTAAAGATGATTGTAGTGCATTACTGAGGTTGTTGTTTCAGGTAAATAAAACAATATATTATTTCAGCCGTCAGTGTCAAGTCTTTATTTATTAAATCATGGGAAACATTTGAGTCAGTGCATTTACCTGGCCTGCCGGTCCCAGCTCATTTGAGGCTGTGGCGTTGCTTTATGACTGCTTTGTTCATCATATGGTGTCATGACATAGGCTTCACACTTCATATGTGTTACAATTTCCCCTTGAAGATGAATAAACAAATTCTGATTCTCAAGACTATTTCTCATGTGAAAGACCATCGCGATACACCACATTTACTCGGGTTATGATTAGCAATTTACACATTAGAATTTGAGGCTCAGGAGGGTAACAATAGAGATTAAGTCATAAAGGACATGAGAGAGGAGGACATGTATAATGGCGGTCACACTTTGATTAAAATGCATTTAATAACATTTGTGAGGAAAAAGCCCTTTAAGTAAACAGAGTAACTGACTTGTGATCTTGGGTGGCAAACTACAGCCAAATAATCAATGTCTGGAACATGACATCACCTCTGCAGAAAAGGATATGATGCAGTTTTAAAACCATCCTTTGGGTGGCAGTCTTGAGCCAAACGGTTACGGGTACCTTTTATTGGACTTGAAACCTCTCAGACATGGTGATTTCAGCCACTGAATAAAGGCTATCACGTATAAGGGTGAGATTGTTGCATTTGTTTTCAATGCCATGGTGTTTAAAATCGGGACTGATCATTGTGCATATTTAAATAAAAAGTAATGTATTTGCTTTTAAGATCTCATGTTTGACCCCAAAAAGGTCTTCAAGTAGCCGTACAGTCGGTGTAGCCTATAAACTGTATATAACTGAAATAAATGACGAGATGGCACCACAGACGTAATATAATGATGGTACCCACACGTTTGTCCACGCCGCTGTCTCTTTAACCAGCAGACTCTCTGTCACTCTCGTCCCTCCCATTCTTGCAGCCCTCCAGTGTTGCTGGCAGATGGGAGCGCACGCAGCAACACCACCGCGGACGAAAAAACGTGCACAATCCGTGGAAAACAACGTGGAAAACGAGGAAACCGCTCCGGAGCCTGGGGAAAATGGGTTAAGAAAATGACTGTTTGTTTTATCCTGGATGGAACCGCGTGGTTTTCTCGTGTGAGAAACTCGGATGCTGTCGTCTCTCGTATTGAGCGCTTTTTATTCTTTCTCCTTGAGCGCTGCTGGTACAAAGGCGCTTGGTCTGAAGCAGCGGCACCTGGGACTAATGCCCTCTGAATGGGGAAAAGTGAAAGAGCCAATACGCGGATATCTGGGCACAAAGAGTGAGTGAGTAAATCCAGGGGATTCATTTGGACACATCTTTTTTTTTTTTTTTTTTCACTGGTCGTGCACCATACACCATTTGGGATTATTTATTGTGCCTTCTTATTTTTGTCCATGGAATAATGCATGAAAACAGCGTCCAATATTACAATTTTTTGTACCCCTGTGGACCGACTGCAGTCCCTGCTATTTATCTGATTGAACAGCAGGTTTCTCTTGAGGAGAATGGGATGTATTTTTGCGACTGCGCAAACGGCAAGTGTCAGCAGGTAGGCTCTATAGTTGTAAAAAAAGATTTCTTAAAGGACTCTAATAGGCACTTCCAGTGCAACTGAGCGATATCTGCACATTTTTGTCTGTGCAGTCACTTACTTAAACTGGTCGCCTTTGGCACAATCCTATTGGTGTGAACCAAGGTCGATCACAGAAAAAAGATTTGGCCCAACATGGTGGAGCCGGTGGGATTCATTGAAGCGTGGAAGGCACAGTTCCCTGAGTCCGAGCCCCCCAAGATGGAGTTAAGGTCTGTTGGAGGCATTGAGCAAGAGCTGGAGAAGTGTAAAGCCTCTATCCGGAGACTAGAGCAAGAGGTGAATAAAGAGCGCTTCCGCATGATCTACCTGCAGACTTTACTAGCAAAGGAACGAAAGAGTTATGACAAACAGCGTTGGGGCTTCAGGAAGACCCCTGTGGGCGAGGGCATGGATGCTGCCTCAAACCAAGGGGCAGAGTGCCTATCCCAGCAGCCACATGTGCAGGAGACTGGGGGAGTGGGTATTTGTGTAGGAGGAGGAGTCTACAGCCCTGTGGGTCCAGGGGAGAGGAGCCGCTTTCAGCCTGTAAATGATGGAACTGGGAGGACCAAACCTCGACCCCCACCTGCGAGAAAGTCTGCATCCCACGGAGATGGACTGGAGTCTGCTTTTGACGTGCCTCCACAGGTTGAGTCAACCTCCTGTGACAACTTAGATGGACTTTCTCCATCCAAACAGAGAGGCGGGATCACGGTGTCCCCAAGGCGACCGGTACTTCCTCCGCCTGATAAGGAAATACCCTTGGACCCGAAAGACAAGCTGGGAATGGGCCTAGGAGTTGCAGCCCTAAGGTCCAACTTTGAACGGATCAAACGGGCCAACTCCCACTCTGCCGGCGATGCTGGCAAAATTCCAGACAAACCACCTCCACCATTTTATTCCAATTTGGAGTTCCATCACGAGAGGGGTTTGGTGAGGGTCAATGAGCGAGAGGTGTCTGACAAGATCAGCTCATTGGGAACACAGGCCTTGCAGATGGAGCGGAAACGGTCTTTACACTCCCTCCCAGGTAACCTAGCAACCATGGCCGGAGATCTTCGCCCCAGGCCGGTTTATAGGGGGAGGTCTACGGAGAGCACCTGTGGCTACGACGCCGAGGGTGAGGATGGAGAACCCACGCCTAGACATTTGGCAAGAGCAAACGGGGGTAAACCTCCACCCCCGCCATGGCAGCCCTCTGAGTTTCAGGCCTACTCTAGTGTCTATGTTGGTGGGGTCATGATGGGCGAAGGAGGCAGTGGGGGTGGGGTAAACATGCGGGACCAAAGCACCCAAGATGACCACCTCCTCACCTGGCCACGGCGCTCCTACTCGCCTGGGAGCTTTGAGGACGTGGGCGGAGGCGGGGGCTACACTCCGGACTGCAGCTCAAACGAGAACCTCACGTCCAGCGAGGAAGACTTCTCATCGGGACAGTCCAGCCACGTGTCCCCCAGCCCCACCACAGCTTTCCGCCGGCCCTTCAGGGAAAAGAGCCGGTCGCCCTCGCAAAACTCCCAGAATTCCCAGCACTCGTTCGACAGCAGCAGCCCGCCGACCCCTCAGTCCCAGAAGAGACCCCACCATCGCCAGCACGGAGGACCCGTGGTCATGTCCGAAGCCACCATCGTCAGTGTTCGCAAGACGGGACAAATCTGGCCGCCTCCCTCCCACCACGACCTCATGCCCCATGGAAGAACATCACATGACAACAGTTTCCATGGAGACCACCTAGGTGAGTGCTCCCTCTGGTTCTTTATCCTGCATCATTGTGAAGTGGAGGTGGGCTTGAGTGCCCACATAGAAACACGCAGTGGTACTTTGCAGTTGTGTGTGGGTAGAAAATGAATGGACGTTTGGCTGATGCAGTGTGCCGTAGACCCCTGGGGATCTTCCTGGCATTGAATTTCCTTGCTTTGTCAGCCCATAACATACACAGGTAGAGCTACACATATATACCGCCAAATTTTCCTTATTTCAGTATTAGAAATGAGTAAGATTTACCGATTTATTGCTGGCTTACAACAAAAACACATGTGAAATAGTTTAGATTTAAGCATCCTTTTACTAATTTACTTCTAGTTAGTTTCTCAAGGAAGTAATTGAATGTTGCAATATTTTCACGTATTGCGCAGCCCTTGCACGTACTTATGGGTGCCATCCAGGTCTAATATCCGTAATGACGGAGTATTTGTGTGCGTAAACAGACAGGATAGTGTGTCCTCTCTGTGGCCTTGTGTGGGAGAGATCCACCTCCGCTTATCCCTGGAATGTCGGCCGGGTGGATGAACAATGATGCGGTCAGCGAGTTTATGCTGCAGGTCTAGCCTTTCTCGGACAATTCTAGCGAGTCATTTGGAGTTTGGTATTTCGGTTACAGGTGTTTGTCTCGGGGGGTGGGGGGGGGTGGATCTTGCTCAACCAAGATCCACAACGGTGTGAAGAGTCTGGACAGGCCTCTGGTTTACCCGTCTCCACTCACCTCAGATCGACACGGTCCGTGGGAACTCAGGCGGGCAATTCCAAATAATTAGCTTTCAAATCTGTAACCACAAAATTGTAGCTTTCAGCCATGGCACCTATCATGGAAGTTCATGACAGATTGTTGATGTGTAGCTTGCAGCTGAGTCCCGAGGTATTAGCTAAGTATAGGCTTTGTTCAGCCTCCTACGCTGCATAATGGTGTGACAGCCGTCAAGGTAAAGTTGTTTTGTTTCTTCATCTTCATCAGAGTTTATGGCTGTTCTTTGCCTTTTGTGATCTAACTCATTTGTGTGATATTTTTCCATATTTTATTCACTTAAATGCTTGACACATAAATGAATGCCTGTAAAACACTGTTGTAACCAGCTACCAGCACTGTGTAGCTGAGACAATATTTTAGATGTTAAGACCACAGTGACATCTTTAATTCAGTCCGTAGAGTTATCATGGTTTAGCTTTTACTATGTTCGACTACCTGCCATAAGAAGTCAAGAAAACTTTGCTTTCTTAAATCTTCTGTACCTGTTTCTCGTAGTGGAATATAATTAGTTTAGTCATTCAGTATCCAGTATTGTAAAGGCAAACATTTTGGGAAAAAATACCCATGTATGTCTGTTTTTTAATTGAATGTGAACTAGCTTGATATTTGCATTGCCGTCTATAAGTTGTGAATCATGCTTATAAACTGATCGCTGTGAAGTGGTGGGATGTTTAGCGTGGTGAAAGTTAGGACCATTAAGTTGCTATAAAGGGATGGGTTAAATGGCAACATAAGGGATAAGAGCAGGTTGAAGCCGCTCAATAAGTAGAGTGAGAGCTGAGGAGCATCCAGTTGCGAGAAAGGCAGTCTTGCTCCCCTTTCCCCTCCTCTTTTTATGCTTTTGCCCCTTGCTCTTCATCACACCAGGCCTAAGGTAACCTAATATTTTACTGCCAACGAGGGGGGGCCATGTTCTCCTCCGTCTCCCTGTGTGAAGAGAGGGTCATTGTGCAGCGCCAGACCGCTGTAAGGTATGGAGACTTGGCGAGCTACCATTCACGGAGTCTCCCCTAAGTGTTTTTCAAGTAGCTACAGGCATCATTCTTTCCTTTGCATCCCAACCTCTAAGAAACATGGGGCAGCGGTTCCCAACCGTTTTTTTTTTTTTGTATCAAAACCCCCTCAAGCTTTGTATCAGAGAACAGCCTAACTCCAGTCTTTGTGATTTTCTCTTCAATAATAGGAGCAAGTGTAACTGCTTTCATGTTTCAATGACATTTTCAAATTAATCCTATGAACACATTTTTGAGTCAAAAGACATCTTTATGTCATCAAGATTACTACACATAAAGTAAAAATTAAATAGTACCAAACGCTGTCTTTAAACTGAAATATTCCAAGAAATCCTTAAGTGCTTATTTACCCTCAAAGGTCCCTGTCCAATACATGTAAAGTCAAATAACATTACAAAATAACATAAATAAATTCAAATAAATTAGCTTGTCAACCAGTGCTCCAAATGGAATAGTAAATCTGTGTCGCTTGTGAGCGTACTTGAAAATATCAATAACAAAAACATGCAGTGTTTAACCACCCGAAGCCATGGAGAAATATCCAAATAGCACATTTCAAATCTAAAGTGTGGGACATCGAAGATTCCACCTTGGTTTCTAAACAAAGTGATGACCTTTTTATTTAACCCAAAACAAAGTTTTTGCAAGTAGCAGTTTAGTCCTGTCCCTAGGTTTGTCCTTGGTCTCCTCCAGTCTAGCCACTACCAACTTTCATTCTGTGATGCGAGTAGATGATACCTGCAGCAGTCGCCATTGGCCAAGTCGCCTTGAGGTGTGAGTGTAAAAGCGTATAGCCTTTGTGTGAGTTTGTTACGCAACGGGAGAGAGTTCTTCCCATCTGCGCTTCTCTGCAGCCCCCGCATCCCAGTGCAATGAAGCGAGAAACGACAGTTCTGCCTTGGCCCTGCCTCCCCCAGTCCTTCCTCACTACAACGACCCACTCATCCTCATTAACAGCATCAGCAAAACGGCACAAATGCATTCACCTGCAGTGCTCCAACTGCCCCGTGGAGTAAAAATAGTCCCCCCACTTTGTAGGGACCGTATTATGTAATCCTTAATAACAGTTAATTGTGTGTCTATAGCTATACTGTATTTTTCTTTCTATTTTTTAGTAGTCTGAAAAGTAAACTTTAGACATTACATATTCTTCTACCCTACAGTAGTGAATTAAACAGAAATTTAAAGGTTTTGGGGAAAAATAGAGCAACAGATCCAAATTTTAGGGATTATTTTTGGTCAAATTTGTCAGTGTTGAACTGTGACAGCAGCGGGCGCTGCAGCCTATTCATGTTTGGTCAGTACTTCAGAGGGGGCTTGTTTGAAACACAAAAAACAAAAAGCGGCAAGTCTCTTTCTCTTATGGTTCCGAAATTATAAGCAAAAGTCTGCAACATAAAATACATAAACTAGGTTCACAAACTTGTGACCAATTTTCACCGCAGTGTTTCTCTGCTCCCCTGTCATTCTAAAGCTCTGAAAATACCCTAATATCAGCCCGATATATCGGCCGGACAATATTTTCTATTAAGCTAAACCAATTCAAAATACTAAAGCAGGACCAAAAAAAATGTATGAAGATCTCATTGATTTAGTAATATATTGTGACATTGTGTGGCCTGGTATTGCACAAACAAAAAATTTGCGATTATTTAGCAGGCCTGCCAGCCTGCACAAGACAATAATTTGAACATCAGACGTCAACATAACACAGATAAATCCAGTGGTTGAATACTTGAATACTACTACTTATGTTTTGTCACTGACTCACCTTTACTAGAAAATGTCTTGTCTGATTTGGGCTAAGACCGCTCCGTGGGGTGTCTAACCAACATTTCACTTCTTATGTTCTAGATTATCCAACTAAAAGCACTAGCACTCTCCCACCCTGCTCCCCCTCGTATGGTCTATATTTCTGACCTCACACTTCTAACCCGCTCTCACTCCCTGCAGGGCTCACAGTTGTGGAAAAGATGTAAAAACAAAGAGACACAGACAGTGCGCTGATAATCCTTCACGTATAGCAGCTGGAGAGTTAGCCATTTGCACCGAGCTACAGTCATGGGGAGAAGGAAACTCACCAAAGAGCTACGGTGTTAGGCCAATTACTTCTCATCAGGCAGAGTAATTAAAAGAGATGATGTCTTTTTCTTTCGCCGCAAATATGCCCGATTGGGTTTTCCGGACAGGATGATGAGTGCATCCTGTCTGGGAAAAACATTTTAGCCGATTCAGCTGGGGCCGGTGTGTCAGGGACTGTTTCAAATCAATAAATTATACATGCACACAATCTTTTTTTTTGTCAATAGAAGGAATGTTTGTGTGCAGCTTAATAGAGTCTTTTTGAATTGACCCCAGAACTGGGTTAATTCTAATGTGTCTTCCCACTGATGTGTAGTGGCTCTGTTGGCAATGGATGCAGTGGTTAAACAACCTTAGCCTCTGCCCAGAGAGAGTCAAACAGGCTGGTTCAGTTCAGCGCCTGGGTTTGATGTGGGTGGAAACAGTGGGTTTTGGGATAGTGCTTGTTTGTGGGTGATTGCTGTCCGTTAGAAAAGGGCCTGGGGAATTACACAACACACAGTAAAACTGTTCGCTCTAAAGCTAGTTACCATTTTTGTTTCGCTCTTTGCTTTCTTGATTGTTAAGCTACAACTTTTCCAAGGGTTACTGCAAAATATGGATGAAAAAGGCACACAGACCAACTTGCCATTCATGTAGACCAGTGTTTTTCAATCACTGTGCCGTGGCACACTAGTGTGCCGTGAGATATTGTATGGTGTGCCTTGGGAAATTATGCAATTTCACCTAGTTGTCTTTTTTTTAATAAATTCATTATTATCCGCAAATAATGTACAGTTTTCAAATGTCTGTGCCCTCTAGTGATCGGCAGAGTAACCATGTAATACTCTTCCATATCAGTAAGTGGCCACAGGTAGCTCATTTGTGATGATCATTATCATAGCATTGTGGCTAGCGAGACTATATGGTGTTCCTATTCAAGACACTTTGATGAGAACGACTGAATATAGGCTACAGAGTTAAAAAAAAAAAGTTTTACATTTTCTGCTGGTGGTGTGCTTTGTGATTTTTTTCAATGAAAAATATGTGCCTTGGCTCAAAAAAGGTTGAAAAACACTGATGTAGACACCGGTAGACATTGCACAATAGTGTATTTTACATGGTGTGGAGATGAAGGAAATTATTACCGTATTTTCCAGACTACAAGTTGCACTTTTTTTCATAGTTTGGCTGCAACTTATACTCAGGTGCGACTTATACTCAGGTGTGACTTATATATAGATTTTTAAAAAGCTGCTGGAGGACGCTCTAGGTTTGTGTGCCAGTATCTGCGACTCTGAACTACTGAAGATTTAAAAAACGGTAATCGAGCAGCAGAAAGAAACTTGTGTGGGACTCGCGAAAAGCAGAGGTCCCTCTTACTGCAATGAAGAAAACAAAAAAAGCTAATCGCAAGCAAAAAGCTAGATGGCCACAGCTAGAGGAATTAATTTGCAAATGGGTGCTTGAACAACGTGCTGCTGGGAGAGGCTTGTCAACAGTGCAGTTACGCCTCCATGCCAAGGTAGTTGCCAAGGCCGGTGCGACTTATACCCCAGAGCAACTTATAGTCCGGAAAATACTGTACATATCATTGATGATTGTTTTAAATACAGAAAAAACATATTGGAGGAGTTTAAGTATCTCGGAGTCTTGTTCACGACTGAGGGATGGATGGAGCCTGAGATCGATAGACTGCTGTAATTGACTGTTATGGTGAAGAGGGAGCTGAGTCGGGGCAAAGCTCTCGATTTACCCTCACCTATGGTCATGAGATTTGGGTAATGACCAAAAGGACGAGATTGCAGATAAGTGGTCGAAATGAGTTTCCTTCACAGGGTGGCTGAGCGCACCCTCCGAGATCGGGTGAGGAGCTCAGTTACCCGGGAGGAGCTCGGAGTAGAGTCGCTGCTTCTTTACATCGAAAGGAGCAGCTGAGGTGGCTCAGGCATCTGTTTCAGATGTTGATGCGTACCTGTCTGGTCGTGCAATCAGTCACGCAAAAAAGACCAAACATGTTGTTAGCATTTGGCCTTTCCTCCTCTCCTCTATGGGGTCAAACGGGGGTGAACTTAGCGACCAAGCTCTTTCACGTTTTCCCTATTTAAATATGGTTATATGAGGTACTGGGGCTGAAAGATATATCGTTATCATATCGAGATATGAACATTCAAAACATTAAAATCGAAAAACGCAACATATAAATGATATAGATTTTCAGCAATAAAACTGCACTCTTTATTATTATGTTTTTATTTTTCTGAAAAATGCTTGGTTTTCACCGAGCCCGTAGTTATGTCGTGCCGTATCGATATCGAGATATCTGGCATGAATATCGAGATTTGAAATTTTGTCCATATCGTTCAGTAGGTACACAATCCAAGCCTAGTTACACAAATTAGACATGTTGATTTTCTAAGCGGATATGACGGGGCACTATATTAATATTAATAACACCTTAGGAGCACTTCGATATCTGCACTGTAATATCTTTACTTCTGAAGATATAACTGAGCGGACGTCGAAGTGCCGCATTCTTGTCGGTCTAAACCGTAGTTTACGGTATGCTACATGGTAGGTTATCACCAACGTCTATGGAGTGAATGAAAAAGTCCCTTATGAAATGCTTTTTGACCATTTCTGTGAAAGGAACTCTACAAACAAATTCCCTACCTAGCTATGATTTGCTCCCACTTTAATTATCTCTGTTTGTGCTTTCTCCAAAACAAAGCCTAGCGTACCATTATGTACAGTATATAAAGCCCTAATAGACCCAAAACTTGGAAATGGCTACTAAACGAACAAACCAAGCACTTAACTGCTTTGTTGCCGCAATGAGTTCTTTTAATGCGTTTGTAGGTTTGTGGCTGATCACTCCTGAGGGAAAGTTTCAAGCTTTTAATGTTTCTAATGGTGCTTGTATTGGGGGTTGCTTTGGTAATGACTTTTATCTGCAGCACGATTTTCTCCCGCTCTCTTCATCTGTTCACCATTATAACGCATTGTTCTTCATACCTCTTGCCTTTAGCGTCTTCCTGCTCGGGCCCAATTAGCAGTGCATCACCTGTCTCTTAGGTGGTTGCAGGGCTCACCATCCAGCTTTGGGAGATGGATCAAAGTCTGAAGTGCCCCGGAGCAGGCAGACAGTTTGCAAATGTCCATGAGGCTTGAACTGACAAGTACCTATAAAAAAAAAAAAGTAGACAATCAATGCCAAATGTCAGCAGCAGCAGGGATCCTTGTTAGAGTGGAGGGAGTGCACATTCCCGTCGGCTTACACAGCCGATTCCTGTCCACCAGATTTTCAGTTTCTCGTGTCTCTGCTTTGGTCTGTCTTGCGCATGAGGATTTGTCTATGAACTTCAGATTAAAAAGCATATTAATTTAATCCCTGGTCACCAATTACATTTGCCTTGGGCCTTTTACTTCTCGACAGACAGCACGGGACACAGCCGTTCTCGAGAAATTAAACTAGCCTATATTCAACATTTTTTTTAAAGGAAGGATTGCATTTGTAGCGCCTTTCACAGACATGGCCTCAAAGTACTTTACACTTTTACATTCACTCCACACCTAGTGGTTGTAGACATGTCATTGTCATTGTCTGTGGCGAAACTTTCTCATCCAGGACTAAATCTTCCTTCATTTCATTCCTCCCTCTCTGTTGCTCTGCCTTTGTGCATCTTTTTCTCTCCGCGGCCTCTGTGTTATCGGCTCATATGCACTCAGCAGTGGATGGATTTGCTCAATAAGCACCCGTTGTAAATGCTGGGGTTTCTTAAGTTGGACATCCACGTGTGTCAGTGCGGGTTTACCGACAGCACAGTGGGGGAAAACATGGGGCGGATTGTGTTTTGTCTTGAGACTGAGGGGACTATAAATCAGTGCACCGGTCAGAGGCACAGACGTGTGGGAGAGCGACGCTATTGAGGTGTTCCCTGGTTGGAAAGGGACGAGACAAAAGAAAGGGAGCAATTCAATTACGAGATGATTTTGTACGTTTTCAATAAAAAAAAACGAATGGATTTCATGTTTTAAAGACTTGTGTGATTTGTTCTGGTAAATGTGCACGCACTGATGATGTGGGGGATGCACAAAAAAAAAAAACACTTGATTTTTATTTTTCCCTTTTGCGGGATCTTTCTGCAGATTGTATGCTGAATTAGTCATGAGGCATAAAGAAGCGGGATAAGTGTCCTTTAATGTTCCACTCAGATGATCCACATTACAACACTGCAGTCATAAAGTCCCATTCACAAAGGCATAAATATTCCATCAGACATGCTCCTCACAGTGTTGTTCATGCAGATACTCTGTGCACATATAGAGAGGGGGAAGAAAGCGTCTATTTCACCACTGATATGACGGAGAGAGCGAAAAATAAAACTTGAGTTACTCTGTCTGGTCGGAAGAGAGGATCCAAGACTAAACAATAAAGCCCTCAGAAAAGTGAAATTGTATTATTTTTGTTTGTGCCTGTGTGGATTTGAAGCCTGTGGGATTCTGTGACCTTCAGCGTGAGCTCAAGTTACATTCACCCCAAACACAGATACCATTTGGTCAAACAAACCGTTCTTACCAACTACCACTACATAAAAGATTTGACCATGGGCTAAACTGGGTGTAAACGTCTAGACCAGTTATCGGTCCAAGCCTGCCTTCACTCAGCCGCGTTCATTTTTATCGAGCGAGGATTCTTAGATTTTCATTGGCCAATTAAGAATTTAATTATAAGAAAAAAGGTATTTGAAAACTACTGTAAACAAGCCATCGATAAGAAGAGAACTAAATGGTAATTGATTTGGTGATTATATAGGATACTAGAAGATTGCGGTAAAAATGGCTGACATCAGTAACATGTTGAAATCTTGCATGTGTTTCTCTTTCATTCACATTCTGAAGGCCCTTTATCTGCGCCTGTATTATCTGCTGTGTCTGTCTGTCGTAGCCTATTGTTCATCCTCTTTTCTCCTGACAGTCAGTCAATGTGACGCAGCACCGCAGCTTTCTCTGCCCACATCTCACTCCAGGAGCAAAGTGAAGCGCAAGCTGCAACTTCTCAGCCCCTCTCACTCAACCTCACGTTTTCAACACATTATGTTTGACTTTAACATGTCCAAAACAAGTGCTAGAATAGAATAGAATAGAATAGAATAGAATAGAATAGAATAGAATAGAATAGAATAGAATAGAATAGAAAAACGTTATTGTCTACCATGCACAATGATGGCAGAAATTTGCCTTTGGCTTGCTCATACATTCTAATACATTTGCCCAGCAATGTACATAATAAAATTAGTTCATTATAAGATCAATTCACTGCAGACACAGTAGCAGCAGGTACACTTCATTAAGGAAAGGAAAAAGGGAACAGACTGACTTAACGACATTAATACAACTTATTCAGCTCCTTGATGGCAAAGGGAACAAAAGAATTCCTGTACACATTTTTCTTGGCACAAGGAAGTCTGTATCTCTGCCCTGATGGAAGGAGCTCAAAGTGACGGGACAATGGGTGGCTATCATCATCTGTGATCTTAATACAGACACGACGCACTGCTTTACTATAATGCTGAGATAAACTGGTTTGTTCTTGGCCTGTTATTTTACTGCCCTGTTTAACAACTCTGCCAAGTTTAGCTTTGTTTTTGACAGTTAAATGACCAAACCAAGAGACTATGTTAAATATCAGTACGCTCTCAATTAAACACTGATAAACCCTTGATAAGATATGGTCACTAACTAACTAACTATCTGCTACTATCTACTAACAGCTATCCTGTATCCTCTATACTTCTCTGTACAAATTATACAAGTGAAAAGATGAATTACCTTTTATAGCCAGTATTTTTCATTTAGCGATAGAGCTTTTAGGCCGTTAATAATTCTTCAGCAGCTTGTGCAAACAGCGCTGCTATACATAACAACCTGAAAGCGAAGGCGTGCGGTGGTTGCTCTGGGTTGACTGGGGAATGGCCACAAGCCAAATGTACAATCCAAACACTATTTGTACCTCTGTGGATGCCATTAGCTCCTAGCATTAAATGTAAGCTGTCAAACATAATGATTGAGTGAGTGAGAAACGGTGCCACTGGGACTTGGATGTGTTCAGTGGTTTAAATACGAGCTTAAGCCGTGAACAGATGAATAACTGCATTAGACCCATGGAAATTGCTTCCATCATTTATTCAATCAATTTCAACGCTCTCTCTAAATGTCAAAAGACTCAGGAGTTTTTTTGTGGACTGTCAGAGACTTTCTTCTGACAGTGCCAAGTTCCGGGGTGTGCACATCCAAGAGAACCTGTTCTGGTCCACAAACATTACATCACCGGCCAAAACAGACCCAGCCCCCATCATGTGCACCTTCATAGAGAATGTCAAAGGTTGCTTGGTGCTTTTCTGTCTCCATCCTCCATTTGAAACCCTCACGCGCCAGACAGTCTCGCTTAATCAAGCTCTTTGCTTCTGCGCTCCCCTCTCTCGTTCTTCCCCATGTCCTCTGACCGCTTCCGTCATGCCGTGTTCCACTTTTGCATATGGGCCTGTGTCGTTGCCGCTGCAGCTCGCTGTCATTTGGCCCACTTCATAGACCTATAAATGGCAGAGCGGGGTCAGGGCTCCGAGTGAGTGATAAGAGTGGGCACCTCAACAGCTTTTTGCTCTCTTCTGTAGGAGACGCCATTGTTCAGTCTGGGTGCTGCTGTGGTGTCATTTGTTATGGTTGTTCTTTTCTGCTGTGTATGTTTTAAATGTTATGGACTAACCTGGTTAAATACAGGCAAAAACAACATGTGAGCACCCCGTAGAAGCACTTTGCGCTCCTGGTGATCTGTTATCTATTATTAATTAACTGTATGTTTTAACAAAGGGTGTCATATTCTCCTCCATAGACTGTATTCAGCTACGAGCCGGCTGTATGCACCATATGCCATGTGCTCTGACAATGAATAGGCTCTTTACTATCACCGGTGCGGTTCTATTGTGATAGATGGCAAAACAATATTTACACTGACCAAACATGGTTGGACCCACAGAGGTTACAGATAAGTCATTTTATTTCCAGCACTAATGACTAAATTATGATGTGAGAAAAAGAAATATGGTAATGTGTGTGAATTGCTGACCTCTAAGCTTTACTTCAGCTGGCACTAAAGAGTAGATCCTGCTCTTCGGGCTGTTATGTAAGAACATGGTATTTACTTGTGACAAACCACCAACCCCTGAGCAGGTGATCCATGAAGGCAAACTAACGCACCATGTCCTGGGTGAAAGGGGCAGCTTATGACTGATGGATAACACAATTAGCTGCATCGACCTATGTGTAGTTCTCTGTGGAGTTTGGCCACTCTTGTTCCACTCTGAAGTGTGTTTACATGGTCCCGAGACCTTTGGGGGAAGTATCTCTGGGTTTGAGACAATGCAAAAAGTGCTGAAGAAGAGCCACAGCCACACAACCGCCCTTCTCATTCAGCGTAAGCACCTCCTTGTGACTTTTAACGATATAATTGTCACTGCATGTTCACAGTTTCCACGGTTACATCATCTGCTGTTAGCACAAGGTCTTTTGCTGCTGCGTCCCTGGTTGTGTTATTTTTGAATTGATGTCACGTGACCCTCACTAACTGCATTTTGTCATTTGCCGGCATTGACTATGAAGAGTTTGCAAGCTGTGTCGATGTCTTTGGGTTTTGTTCCCACTTTTTGTTACTTTTTGGCATGTTGACGTTCTAATTACTAGAATTACAGTTCAAGAAGTGAAGGTACCAACCCACCAGGAAAGAAAAGCGCCTACTGAAATTCAAAACACTGAACAGCAATGGACTGAAAATGAAGCATGTTTTATACAGTTTTTCCATCTTTTTCTTTCTCTTGTTGTTGTGAAGCTTGGCTTTACCCAAATCTAAAATCCAGTCGACAGGCGGGCGCCCCCCGCCCCTACCCAACAAAAAATTCCAGCGCCTGCCCAGGTGTACTGTGTGTTTCCCATGTCTTGATGTTTTTATATATGTGCTTTGCCTTAACTTAAAGGGACTATAGGGAGTTTAAAAATGTTAAAACTAAGTATTTATATATATATATATATATTTATATGTGTAGAATGAGCCCAGACCTGTTCACCACAACTGCCTCTAAAATCCTGCACTGTCACTCAAAAAGGTGTCACTTCGGCCCGAATTGCCGTCATGCACGAGCTTAATATAGAAGGTGCAGTTACACATATGGCCTGAGATGGCAGTAGTGAGTATAAAATGGCCAACTTGCATGCAGCCCCTTTAACATGATTGTAATTTCGCATATTTTCTTTTGTAAGACGCATTGAGTTGCCTTGTGTACGAAATGCGCGGTATAAATAAAGTTGCCTTGCCTTGCCTTGTGAAAAAAGCATCAAAATAGCGACAAAAAATAGACAAAAATGAGGATGAAAATGTGACAAATAAAGTGATGAAAAAATTCTGGAAAAGTGATGGAAAAATGACAAAAAGTGATGATGAAGTGACAAAAAATTGATGAAAAAGGGACAAAATAGTGATAAAAAAGTGATGAAAATTGGATGGAAAAGTGACCCAAAAAAAGTGATGTAAAAGTGACAAAGATTGGAGCGAAAAGTGACAAAAAGTGATGGGAAAAATTATGAAAAAGTAACAAAAATTTAATGAAAAAGTGACAAAATAGTGATGAAAAAGTGATGGAAATTGGATGGAAAAGTGACAACAAAAAGTGATGGAAAAGTGATGAAAAAAGTGATTAAAATTTTATGGAAAAGTGAAAAAAAAAAAAAAGGGATGGAAAAATTATATTTAAAAAAAGTGACAAAAAATGATGAAATGTACGAGAAAATGACAGAACAGTGATGAAAAAGTGATGGAATTTGGATGGAAAAGTAATGAAAATTGGATGGGAAAGTGATGAAAAAGTGACAGAAATGTATGTTGTAAATGCAACAGAAAAGTAAAAAAAAGTGACAAAATGCGATGGAAATATGGCAAAAAAGTGACGAAAACTCAACAAAAACAAAAGTTAAAAAAGTAACAACAACGCGAGGAAACAGATCCCTTTAGATGTGTTGTGTAGGTCTTTCAAATGAGGTGTTACTCTGTCCTGTGTAACCTGGGTAAAGCTGAACTGCAGGAAATGCACTCGGTGAAGGCGGGAGAGGTTAAAATAATTGGTCCGACTGGTCATTTTACACTCTTGCATTTTAATACTTCAACTACATTGTGTTCAGCTGGGTTTGCTTCTTCCACAATACACAGTTATTGTCTGTTGGTAAAGCATGCTTTGTGCAGTAGCTTTTTGTACGATGATTATACCGCAGCAGACTAACATTAAGTAAGTAGGTACCACCAAGCAAACAAGGTATTTGTAGTTCCATTTGGCATGTCAGGAGATCCTTGAACCTCTTCTCTGTTAGCTTTGATTAGCGTTTATTGGCCTGTCGGAGCTGGGAGCCGTCTCTCACCGCAGTAATTGGCCCGTTCGCTGCTATTGACTCTCCGTTAGAACGAAAAGGAGTGCGTCTGCATCTCTCAATGTCGTTTGGAGATGGGGGGGAAAAGCACGACTTGGCCCACGTGCCCGTTGGACCAAGAAGTGAAGAGGGAGAGTTTTGTGTCGGAAACCGTAAATTCAATAAAACGACATTTAACTGGAGACACTGAATTGGTGCCAAAAATACTCCTGAATAATGACTTCCCTGTTGTCAGCTGAGTGTTGATTACTGTCTCTAAATCTCGGGCCATGTGTCCAGGTGTCGCCGCCATCTGATTGAGAGAGTTTCCTTAAGGGCCGATGTGAAAGGTTGAAATACGAGGCACTGTAAACATATTAGAGCGATGATGGACTGCATTACAAGCAATAAATATGTAGGGACATACCGTTACATGCACTGCAGTGGGGAAAAATGAAGTCGTCTACCGAAGGGATACAACATAATCACAATGGTGTTGTAGCGGCAATTTGAGCAGGAGCAAAACAAAAGCCACATTTTACTTCAGTGGGAGGGGGAAAAAAAAAAGAGCAATGTTTATTTTTCCCCAATATTGTTCAGTGTCATGTCCTGATCCATTCTTCTCCGCCGACACTGTGCCTTTAAATTCACATTGAAGTCAAGACTGTTATGTAAGTAAATTAGCAATGTTGCTTTTCATTTTTGATGTGCTGTGCTGGCAGTCAGGCCTAGGCTGGCTTATGTCATCTCTCTGCACCAGAGGAGAAACACGCAGATACAGAAAGCTCCGAGCGGTTTAGTCTGCAGTGAATCAGCTACTCCAGGACAGGGACAATTCTGCAGTTGCACAATACCCATTTTTTGCTCTTTTGAAGCTGATAATGCAGTTCTGTTACTGTCTGGTCCAAATGGCCAGTCATCCTCCACCGACTGACAAGCTAACCATGATTTAACATTAGAAGTGAGGTAACCGATATATTTTCATGTTCTTTTATTTTGTCATATTTTGATATTATTATTATTGCGAATGCAGATATAAGAGCCCAAATATTCCTTTTGCAATCTGCCCTACGTCTGACAAAGCACTGGACCCAGGTTCTATTTATTGTACAACTTTCATTAAAATCCACAAAAAAGAAAGAAAAAAATATATAGATTGTACTTTGCACCTGAACCATGCATATATAATTAAACTATGTAAAGAAGAACTAAGTAACTTGTTTACCTTTAATAAATCCTTTTCGTAGTCCCTCTGGGGGTAATACAAGTGTTAATGGGATGATTGGGGGGGTCTTTCATCTCCTCCTGGTGTCTCTGGCCAGAAAACAGTAATTGCAACTTCACCTGCACCGGGTCGGAGTCACCAATACACACTAATGGAATCACGAAGAAGAAGCTAACAGGCTAACGGGCAGGCTAACTGCGGGCTAGCGCCACTTTACCAGTGTTTACAGCCAAGTGTGAGTGAAAAAATGATCTCCATTGTGCTATTGAGTTGTGGCACAATGTACAATATCCCTCTCTTGTGAGAGTGAATGCTACGCTGACAGAAAAGACAAAGGCAGAGAGGGATATTGTACATCCAATTACACAATGCAGATTTTTTTTTTTCACTCAAACTTGGCTGTAAACATTTTTGTATTACCAAATCAAAAATGCATGGTAACTTGATGATGAGGAAAAGGTTATGACTTTCCTATTTTTGTAATATTTCAGCCTAGATTAGATTTAATGTTTGTTTCAAGTATTGGTCTGAGAAGATTTTATGATAAAAACTGATTTTTGTTTTATGTCCATTGTTTACGGTTGCAGATTAAGTTTGTTCTGTTTGTTCACTTGTTAACCAGTAACCTACGTATGTGTAGAAGGCTTGAACTTATTTGCCGACCACCCTTTAACTACAGTGAGAAACAGTGTTTTTCTCTAGTAATCAGAATGCTTCACCGTGTACTTCAAAGACTGGCAGACTATTCTATTTGCTGGTCCAGATAATGTGCTATCATAGAGATATATTGCAGAAAGGGTGTCGCACTTCCACTCTCCTTAATGTGACTTTGAGGCCTGCTCATCCATCAAAGCTCCGTCAGTCTGTCTGAGAAGAACCGAGGCTACTCTGATCCTAATGTTCCTATATCCAGGTTAAAGGGTCTAATCCCATTCAGCGGGATAGATGGCTATTGACTGTGGGCCATTTTCTGTTGCTGTTTTAGTCCAAGGCCAGCCCTCCTGAGAGAAGACCTATCTGCCAGGGCAAAGCCATTATCTCCTGCTTTCTGCGTAGAACTTTAAAGCGCCATCTCACCGCTTTGGTTATTTTTAACTTTGAAAGGGACATGACATTGCTGCGATAGTGTGCATTTGTGGCCTATGTGTTCGTACCTTTGTGTGTGCTTTGTCAGGATTGAGTGTGGACTAAATGTTGCGACAAACGATAGTATTGACCTTTTATTTCCACAGAAACTAACTCTAAAGCTTAAAAATGACTAAATCTGTGTTTGAAAAGTACTTAAATCTTAAAATATCTGTCTATACACATGAAATACAATAAAACAGAACTCACTTTGGGCAAAAAAAAAAGGGAAAATACAAATAAATGAACAGACGATACATTTTAAGCCCAAAAATGTATTGTTTATTTGCCATTTTATTGAATGATAAGTCGATAAGTGTATTTATCGTGACAGCTATACTTCCTGTATCCTTGTTTGTAATGAAAACAAATCAGATATGGACCCCGAAAGTTCTCTATATAGTCTGCTAAGTTGATAGAGTTCGTTGCTTTGGAGTAAGGCAGACATTTTGACATAAAGAAGCTCATGATCACTTACTCAGATGTTCCTATTCCTGCCATACATACGTCCCCTTTAATAGCACATAGCACTTACTGACTTCAGTGTTTATTTGAGTTCCCACTATACCCTCGTGTTTATTACTTGCGTGAATGCTTCAGTTCAGTCAAGGCTGTCCTCCTGCACTTCTGTCCCGCCGTGACCGTTGGTCTGTCTGGATCATCCACATGGGGAAGCAGCACTTAGCTGTGTGTGTGGTACAGTGGATGTAAGTGCAGTGTCCGTGCGCTCGCCGGGGTGGGTGCGGGCTATTTCGGAATGTGGTCATGTAATTCTAAGGCGTGGAGCAGCAGTGCACGGGGAGGAAACAGGGAGAAAATGTACATGCATGGGATGAGTAAGGGAAAACAAACAGTAAAAGCCTAAAAAACAAAGGATGGGGGACGACGGATTTTAAACTGTATTGCGATTCTATTTGCAATTTGTGTTTAAAAATCACTTCACTATGCACATTTAAAACATTTGAGAGAATACTGATGTGTGAACTACTAAACAGGAGCTACAAGCGTTATATGTGGGAGTCAAAGGGGTCAGCAGGTTTCGGAGATCCCATGCAGACGGGATAGATTGTTCTATGCCGAGGAAATAGTCCTTGAGTAATTGCCATTTTTCACTAGTTTTGGGGTTACATTTCTAAAATAATTTTCAATAAAAGCATGACATGTGCAGAAGTTTGGAAGCACTTTTCTTTATTTTCAAAACTATTTACATTGTGTGTTTCTCATTGAAGACGTTAAACTATGAATGAACACATGGAAATATGTAGGAAACAAAGAAAGGTTGAAATAACTCAATTAAATTCTTCAATATGTCCACCCTTTATCCGTGGAATTTTCTCAATGAGCTTCAAGGTTATCAACTGTCTGGGAAGCCAGAATCTCTTAGTGGTCCTGAACTAAAAGAAAACTGTAAACTTTTGACTATAAAGTTTAAAATACTATAAATATTCTGCCACAAAGTCAGAATAACATTATGATTATAGAATTGATTGATCAAAGTCAAATCTGAATACATAGGAAATAAAGCTCCCTATAATATCCACTTGATAGAACAAATCGGTGCCTGAGGGAACAGATCTTCAAACCTAAGAAATAAGAAATCATTTGAAATAATTTGCCAGTGTCACAAGAAAGTGATTCATTGTGACACCCTCAGCCCCCACAGTGTCTTTATATTGCTATACATATTATTAGTGTAATGTAGGATTTGACAGTTTGTCAGCTCCTTGGGGTTCACTGTGAGACGTCTGTGCGTTCTTATTGATGACTTCTATTAGTCCCTGCATCACTTGCACACGCTGTGCTCTTTATCATTTTCTCACTGAAAACTCATGTTCAGTTTGCTTGTTAAAAAAAGCCTTTTTGGCCCAAAGGCTTTGTTCATTAGTAGTTAATAGGACAATTTATAAGGGAGTCCAGCAGGGAGAGACTTTCAGCAAACCTTCAGGACCTCAGCACTCTGTCGTAACAAGCCAAAACTTCATCTTTTATTTTCTTGGCAATATTTGGATATTCATCTTTGCTTTAATGCTGAATCCATGTAGTTAAAGCAGCACTAAAGTAACTTGTTTACCTTAATAAATCCTTTTCGTAGTCCCTCTGGGGGTACTACAAGTGTTGATGGGATGATTGGGGGTCTTTCATCTCCCCGTGGTGTCTCTGGCCAGAAAACCACAATTGCAACTTTGCTGCCTACGGGTCGGGGTCACCAATGCACACTAATATAATCATGAAGCAGAAGCTAACAGGCAAAGCTAACAGCGGGCTGGCGCCACTTAAACAGTATTTACAGCCAAATTTGAGTGAAAAAAAATATCTCCATTGTGTAATTGGATGTACAATATCCCTCTCTCCCTTTGTCTTTTTTGTCAGTGTAGTATTTACTCTCACGGACAATTAATGAGTAAAAAACGTAGCATGCTACGACATCTGCAGTAGCGCTTATGGCCCCTAGGGGCATGAGTTACTTAGTACTGCTTTAAGACAGCATTTATATATTTTGTACACACACATGCACAGAGACTTTACAAAACATTAGGGCCCATTTTCTCAAATCGAGGTTTTCATTGCAGTCTTGCAACGACATCACCACTTTGGTAGCTCAGACAGACTCTTGTACTTAATATTTTGAAGTTTTTCCTTATTTTAAGGCTGACTCATTGGGTGTTGAACCCCAGAAAACAAGGCAACAACAAGATATACAAAATCCCACACGTCTGTTTAACTAATATGTCAACAAAATAAAACCAAAACTAAAAATGAGGCTTTATCCATTATCTAGATTTCATCGCCGAAAGTGTGGACAATTTTAGGAATTCAGATTCACTTTATTAGCCATTTTGTTTTTGTATTCATAAAACACTTTATTGTTATGTAAATAACATAAAATGACAGAAAGCTTTTTTTCTGTTTTCTCCTCATATTTTTTTCAGTAATCTACACCATTTTGTGCAGATCCCTTTTGAATCATGATATGTATTGTAGCTCTGTATCGGGATACGTATCGTCTCGTGAAGTTGTTGGCTGTACCCAGCCCTACTGAATTTGTCTTGCCTTACTTGAACGTCCTCAAAACTAAGTCGTCAAGGTGAACTTACCACTTTTCCGCTGAGCTCCCTCAATTCTCCACATTTTGTCTCTGCGTTGAACCTCTTTGCAGTATATCATTGCTTCACTAATCTCCAAAAGTAGGTCACTTCCGGGTCTTTTTTTTTTTTTTTTGGGTGGTGGTGGTTGGGGGGCTCCATTATTTGTTTTCAGTGGAGTGTGACCCGGCCCTTCTGTCCTTTTGTCTCCCGGCTCCATGGATAATGTCTGCCCTCCGTCTGCCCCAAGCTCACTGTCAAGGCCTCTCCATTGAGCGCTAAATGCTCCTTTACGCCGTCCTCTGCGGGGTATTAGACTGTGAGATTTAGCTCCGCGCCACTTTGTGAGCGCTTGTTGAATGTTGCTGCGCTCTGGTAATTACAAGGGAGAAAGTTTTTTATTTTTTACTTCTTATAATTAAAGTTGGTACACAGGCTTGGTTTAATTTGGGGTTTAAAAGTATCTATAAATGTGTATGTGAGTCATTTGAGTGCATATTTTATAGATGAACAAAAGGAAGGTTTACAAAAACAATACACAAAGTAATAACCGGAAACAAAAAAAACAATTTGACAAATCGATGTTTTAATAATTGAAACACTGGCACAGTTATTTCCTACCAGTCAGCGATTCTCTGTGTTCTTTTTGATTGGCAAAAGGTTGTGCAAACATCAAACTTTTACAAAAGACAGATTTGACAAAAGGGACTAATCTCTTGTTATTTGTTTTGGCCCTTATGACTAACAATGACTTTATTTGATCAGACACCAGCATTAGTCAGTGCACCAGCAGGATACATTTCTCTCTGGCTCTGGTCCATGCAGTCCAGGACTCGGATGCACTTACGTCTTACTCTTTCCCTTGGTTGTTTTCCCACAGTAGCACAGCACTATCATCTTGCTGCCTATTCTCACAGCCTGCTCTCTGTTTACACTACTGTAACTCAACATTAAACTGCAGAACAGAAAGGTTTTTTGAGAATAATAAATCGATGTAGTCCAAGTGTCATGCCATGTGGAAGAGGATGTTGGGGAAATCTTTCAAAAAGAAAATAAAAATGGGCGGCTACTGTGAATAGCCTCTGACACTTCCCCGATAGAGTACGTGTCTGCAGTGGGCCTCTGATGTGTGTATCTATTTGTGTAGGAGGAACATTTACTCAGACACTGTTCGTCTTGTGACTCACTGATCCGTCTGGCTTTGTCCTCCACTGCGGTCGCGTAGCATCCAGTTTACGAGCTTGATATTTGAAAAGGGCAGAGTTAAGAGGGTAGTTTTCGAATGGTGGCTATACTTTGGGCACATGCGACGGTCTTCTTGTTACTTTTGTTGTCACAGAGAGTATGTTTTGCCATTGTGAGCTTTATTGCTGTCCGTGCAGAAATTGGAATTGAGATTAGAAATTCATCAATCTGTTGGAGAAGGGACTTGAACCCAGGGCCGTTTCCGAGCTTTGTGGGGGCCCTAGGTACAGCGCTATTCTGGGGGTCCCTTTGCCCTTCTATTGTAGAGTGATTCCTATCAGTCTCAAACTTGGTGTATCTATTCAGCTTTCAGAGCATAACTGTGAACAAGAAGTGAAAATAATTATGTGTGATTCTTATGTCCGTTTACCTGAAACAATTAAAGAGGGAGTGTGTAACTTTTAAATGGTTGTTGGGGGCCCTATGCATGTGCCTAATCCACTTAAAGCAGAGCTGCCTTTAGCCTGTTACTTGCTGTCCCTCCTGGTTAGGGTCAGCGGTAGGGCTGAACGATATGGACATAATTTCATATCTCGATATATAGATATCGATACGATATAACTATGGGTTAGGTGAAAACTAAGCATTTTTCAGAAAAATCAAAGTCATAATACAAAAGAGTGGAGTTTTGTTGATGAAAATCCTTCTCGTTTACATCTTGCTTTTTTGATTTTAATATTTTGAATGTTCATACCTCGATATCGATAGAATAACGATATATCTTTCAGGGGTTAGGGTTATGATTAGGGTTAGAAACGGCAAATGTGATGCAAGTTGTGTTTCACTCACACAGATCTCACGCATATTTTCACAAACCAGAAGGCCTTGGCTTTCAAATGAGCTGTCACACTGGCATATAAGCTCTCCAGTCAATCTGTTTTGAGATTTGAATATGCATATTTGCTAAACCCTAACTCTCAGATGGCAGGTAAGGGGTTAGGGTCCCAAGCCTATAAAAAAAAGGTCCGTGGCCACTCTTAAATGGCACTCAATGCCGTATCCATTTTAATAAGCCGATGAAAAAAGTTTGGACACCCCCCGCTTAAAACCTTATTGCTGGGGCCATACTTGAATTCATGAAGTCGAGGCACAGCTTTCAATCTGAACTCTGCATTACCTTTGTATTGCCTAAACAAACATTATGTCCTTTACTGTATTGTCTGGAGACAGTCCTTTTTGTTTGCTGGACGCTCCCCAGTGAGCCCCATCTGTGCGCGGGCTTGACAGTGTTTGTGGATGCGATGTGCTCGATGGAACAGAAAAGGACCGAGTATAGCTGAGTAATCCGCGGAAGCAGACACACACCAATTATCCCGGCGTTAGTACAGTGCATAGGCACCGGGATGAGCCCATAAAAAGTCTGTGACAGAAATGAATGGGCCGTGTCATGTTGTGCGTTTTAGGGTCCTCCATCATGCAGGCTCCAGAGGACAGCTGATTAGTAGAGCACATAACTCCCACACGGGATTCCCAGCACAGGGGGACAACCTTTGGACGAGCAGGCCTACATTTGGGTTCGGTTTCCATATTGGTGTTTTGTTCTTGGCATTGTTTGTAGCTGTGTGGTGTTCAATCTTGTCCCTGAAAGTCTCCCTTAGAAAACTTTCAGTGTAGTGGTGTAGCGATAGTAGAGCGGGTCCTTTCATGATCGGAAGGTCGGGGGTTTGAATCAAAGCTCCTTGCCTCCAGCGTCTGATACTGGTGTATGAGCTTTGGGCCTAATAAAGGTAGAAAAGCACTATATAAGTTGAGACCATTTACCAATTCTTTGTGATGGGTTAAAGTTGTTCTCTGATTACCCTAAGTGTGTGTGTGGAGGACGTCTAACATAATTTAGTAGTTCATGCCCTTGCACTCAGTCATAGTTCTAGTAAAAAAGATAATAATGATAATATAATAATAATGGAGTCATGTAATAAACAAGAAACAGATGATCCAAAATATAATCTACTTATTTCAACAAAAGCTCTTGATAATGGTTAGCTATACATGATACTAAAAAAAATCTTAACCTTGTTTTTCATCTTCCCTACAGTCATGCTAATGCGCCCTGCTCATCTGAGTATGTTGTTTGTTTGTTTCATCCTTGCGGGACACCGTGCACATGGGGCTCTGTGGTTTGCTGTCAAGGTGATTTGAACATCTGTTTGGCTGCATTTTGTAATACACAAAGTAGATTTGTTTCAATGTGACAGACTGTGGAGTGCCATGTTACTGGTGAAGTTAGTTCTTCTAACTCCCTTACCATCAAAGAAGTACATTATTGGTACACAATAGGGCTTCATTTATCATGTCGGCAGTATTGTGAATATCATTGCAACATTTTACTATTAGCTCTGTTTGCAAATAATTTGTAGATTTCAGTCAGACCTCAGTGATTTTGCAATATATTGTAGCTTCTTGCTATTGATATAGTGTCAGCTAGTAGTACACCCGCTTTTATTTTAAGTTCTGTGTTACATAGTTTCTTACTTCCCTAATCCCCTATTTTAGTTCTACTGTAAACCTAGTTGAATTTGAACATCACACAGGGCTAAATAGTTCTTTCACTTGTAGTATTTAGTTTTCTCAATATTTGTTCGAACTGACACTCAAACTAAGCTCCTTGCCCCTTTGCAGTTTCCGGCGCCCGATTTTTATATTAAGTAAGTAATAAGACATATATGTTTTTTTTTGTAAAGTCCCTCCTTCCCGGATCTCATCAACTAATCATCCTCCTGTGTTGACCAATGAGACGAGCTTTTCCTGTGAACCAGCCTGTCAGGACCAATCAGGAGAGGTTGATAGTTTACTTTTGATCATTCTGTTCCTCATTTTACAAACAAAGAAGAGGCTTTCTGGTTGAAGACGGGTGGAATTTGCTTTCAAATTTCGCGCCATCTTTCCTCACTTTGCAAACTTACACACCATCACTTTAAGTGTTAATAAGCATTAGTAATCATTTTAGGGTTAGGTTTAAGGTCAGGGTTAGTTTAAAGGGACTATACAGAGTTTAAAAATGTTAAAAGTATTTCCCTCCCCCTACATGTTCCAGCCATGTCCTACTGTGCAGAATGAGCCCAGACCTGTTCACCACAACTGCCTCTAAAATCCTGCACTGTCATTGAAAAAGGTGCTAATTCAGGTTCGAAGCTCTGTCACGCACAAGCTTAATATAGAAGCTGCAGTTACGCAAAAGACCTGATGTGGCAGTAGTGAGTATAAAAAGACCAGCTAGGCAAGGCAAGGCAAGGCAAGTTTATTTGTAGAGCACAATTCATACACAAGGCAATTCAAAGTGCTTCACAGTTGAAAACAAGTAGAATCAATAAAAACATCAACATAAAATTTATCAATTACAGTAAAAGGCGAGAGTGCAGATAAAATACTTTCAGTCATATGCATTGGTAAAAAGAACTGTTTTCAGCCTGGATTTGAACATTGTCAGAGTTGAGGCCTGTCTCACATCCTCGTGAAGACTGTTCCAGATTTTAGCTGCATGAAACTGAAATGCAGCCTCACCGTGTTTATTATTGACTCTGGGAACCACCAGGAGGCCCCTCCCTGAAGTTCTCAGGGCCCGAGATGGTTCATACGGCTCTAACATGTCAGAGATGTACTTTGGAGCTAAACCATGAAAAGACTTGTACACGAGCAGAGCTGTTTTAAAGTCTATTCTCTGAGTGACAGGAAGCCAGTGCAGAGACCGGAGCACTGGACTAATATGGTCATATTTCCTGGTTCTTGTCAGGACTCGAGCAGCAGCGTTCTGGATGTACTGTAGCTGTCTGATAGCTCGTTTAGAGAGGCCAGTGAGTAGGCCGTTACAGTAGTCTAACCTGCTGGAGACAAATGCATGGATAAGTCTCTCTAAGTCTGGTTTTGACACTATTCCTCTGATCTTAGCAATGTTTTTCAGATGGTAAAAAGCTGCTGATGTTATTGCTTTGATGTGGCTGTTTAAGTTCAGGTCTGAGTCCATGATCACTCCTAGATTTCTAACCTGATTTTTTGGTCTTAGAGAGAGAGACTCAAGGTGACTGATAACACTGTGTCTTTGTGCCTGTGGGCCAAAAACAATGATCTCAGTTTTGTCTGAGTTTAGTTGGAGAAAGTTGTTTTGCATCCACAAACTGATCTGTTGGATGCAGTGACAGAGTGTATCTACAGGCCCATGTTCACCAGCCGTCAGTGACACGTAGATTTGAGTGTCATCTGCATAGTTGTGGTACGACACATTGTTGCTGTTTATTAGCTGACCCAATGGAAGCATGTACAAGTTGAATAAGAGGGGTCCCAAGATTGACCCCTGGGGGACTCCACAGGTCATGGCAATTTTGTCTGAGACACAGTTGCCAATTTCAACAAAGTACGTCCTGTCCTCGAGATAGGACTTAAACCAGTTTAGAGCAGTACCAGAGATTCCCACCCAGTTTTCTAGCCTGTGAAGTAAGATCCCGTGGTCCACTGTGTCAAAGGCAGCGCTCAGGTCCAGCAGAACTAAAACTGAGACCTTACCTGCGTTGGTGTTCATGCGGATATCATTTGTCACCTTGATCAGAGCTGTCTCAGTGCTGTGGTGGGGCCTAAAGCCTGACTGGAAAGTATCAAACACATTGTTAGACAGGAGAAAGTAAGTGAGCTGCTGATATACTACTTTCTCTAGGACTTTTCCTAAGAATGGCAGGTTTGATATGGGCCGGTAGTTGTTCATTACCTTGGCATCAAGGCTGCTCTTTTTTAGAAGAGGCTTAATGACTGCTGTTTTCAAGGCCTTTGGAAATGCTCCAGTCTGGAGTGAGATGTTAACTAACTGAGCAAGTTGTGGTAACAAGCTGGTCAGCACAGACTTCAGAAATCTAGTGGGTAATTCATCAAGGCAGCATGTACATGAACTCAGACCGGAGATAACCTCTTCGATTGTTTTGTCAGTAACAGGTGTGAAATGTGTCAGCTCAAGGTGTTTATCTGGTGGCAGAGTTTCTTTTTGTGTTGTGGAATTTATGGCATTTTTAATGCTTTGGACTTTGTCATAGAAAAATATTGCAAACTCATTACACTTAGATGTCGAGATTAGTTCTAGGGGCAGTGAAACTGGAGGGTTAGTTAATCTGTTTACTGTGGAAAACAGAACACGAGAATTGTTTCTGCAGTTTGAGATGATTGTAGAGAAGTACTTCTCCCTTGCTCCACGCAAAATCTGGTTGAACACACAAAGCACTTCTTTGTAAACCTCAAAATGAACCTGGAGCTACATCTAGTCTCTTTAAGGGTTGGCTACAAATAAGCGTATTATTAATGGCCTATTAGTATGTTAACAGATAAAAGTATAATAAGCAGTGTGTCCAAGGTGACGGGTCAGACAAAGAGCGGTTCAGAAGCCCCTTATGAGAGACCAACAGGCCCGGTCAGAACCATGAGGCCGTCCTTTTGTGGACCCACCACCTGCAGGAGGAGCCATAAGGGGCTGGTGCAATGTGATTTGGGCAGCTCCAACAGCTGCCCCCACGACCCGGCAACGGACAAGTGGAAGAAAATGGATGGATGGGTGGATGGATTAATACCTTATTAATACTTAGCGACACCTTAATATAAAGCCTTAATCTTACTTACTGTATATAGCTTTGTTTGTATACTTTATTGTCAAAAATGTGTCCTCTGCATTTAACCCATCCTTCGATTGCCACTGAGGCAGCCCGTAAGGAGCAGTGGCCGACGCCAGTGCTGGGCCCGGGGCCCATCTCCATGATGGAGCCAGGTGGATGGTCAAAATCACCTGGCTGGAGGATTCACCTATTGCACATGTTTTTAGTGGTAGGGGAAACCTACGCAGACACGGGGAGAACATGCAAACTCCACACAGAAAGGCCCCGTCCTGGTGGGAATCGAACCCGGAACCTTCTAGCTGTGAAGCGCTGGCGCTAACTGCTGCGCTACCGTGCCACGGGTGAATCTCAGATAAATCCACGGTAACATGGTGAAGACCAAATCCAACCACTATCAAGACAATCAAGATGATCTGACTGTGAGGCTCTCTGCTTAGAGCTGATCATAATTTATCTTGAACAAAATACTTTGAACAAAATAAAACTTCCCTTTTGTCATTGTCTAAGTTGTTCTGATTGATGTTGTGTGAGCCTCAGACATGAATGACCAACTTCATGTATTTTTTCTGTCTGGCCTTACATTTTTAGTCAGTCGTAATAGTGTGACAGCACGTTCAATGTACCGGCCATGGAGTTGGCACCACACGTGCACTTGTGTCCTGAGCCTCCCCACAGCGGGGCCACACCTCAGTCTGATGGATGGCCTTCATACGTCCTTGTGGTTGACTCCGTTCCAGATGAGGTCATACTCCACTGGCTCGTCCCTCACATGTAACAGTGCTGTGGTAGTGCTGCGGAGGCTGTGTGCACATGTGTCTCCGGCTGCCCCACCCCCCACCTGCTCCCACACATATACCACACACGCTCACCACTGCAGAGGAGGGCTTAAGCAGTCTACGGGGAAAATGCCTTTGTCTGAAAAGGAACCTGCTGCCTCCATCATGGCTTTTTTATGAAGCGTAGCTCTGCATGCATCATGTGTCTGTCAGGTGTCTCAAGGAACAAAGAGGAGACATGAAACAATGAACATTAACAAGGCATGATGATCTGTTCCAATGGTTTACGCATTACTGAAAGGGCTGTAGCTCGAATTTACACCAAGGAATCAGACTCATGCAAAAGGTGTAGCATCTCCCAATGATGGCGCGTGCATTTGTAAGGTGCACAATTATTACACATGTATTTTTATTACCATATTATTATTTTTTATCACATTTTCAAACTCTAAAATGTTTAAAATATTGGATTTTTGGAGACTGTTGGACTGCGGCATCCCGTGTTTGTAATAAGAGGAGGTGTGGCCAAAGCAGATCCACGCTCTGAATCAAGTGTTTAGGATTATCATGCAGATATTTTACCTATATCTGAAAGACTTGATCTTAACAGTCCATAAAGCCTTTGTCTTTTCATCATTTCGGACCGAGTCAAAACATTTCAGCTTATGTGTCTTGATCAATAGTGGTCGGGTTTCCACTTTTCTCACACCGGCGATGGACACTTCAGGTCGGATACAGTTGCTCAAACTGGCAGCACTGGAAGATAATGGATTCCTGGTGGCTCTTTGACCGTTACTTTGCATCTTTTCCCGCCAACTCACTTCTTGCAATCCTGTAAGAAATAGCAAAACTAAAGGACATCTGGGTCTCATTTATGGCTGTTCAGAGCGGCAATGGCTTTTGTATGAATTTAGTTCTGCCCGATGGGAGCAGTGTGAGGAATAGTTTAGTTTTTTTTCAGTGTTCTGTAAAATATACGCAAACTATCCTTAAAACACAAACTCATGATGTCCAATGGGTTTGACCTGCCATGTGTTGAGACTATCCTATGTAGACCACACAGAACGGCCAGATTTTTACTCACACAATATGTGACCTAAAGCACAAGGAACAGACTTAAATTAAAGACTTATAAAAATGTTGAAAATAACATATTCTGAGTGTGATTGCCAAGTGATTAAATGTATGGTGATGTATGCATAAGTCAGATCAAAGTCACAAAGTTGAGTATTGACTGAAAGGATAAGGCCAGGCCTGAGTCTTCTTTGTCTATTGAAATGCCTGATGTGGCTCATTTTAATTTGATCATCAATGGACCTAAATAGATTAACATCTTGCATTGGTCAATGCCTCTTTGATTTTTTTCTGGGATGATTCATTTGCTAGTTTTTAGGAAACCCCAGCAGGCTTTAATTGAGGTTTGCCGCTTGGACAGTGCCAGCCTTAAACCTCCCTTTTATCTCTACTCTCAAAAGCCTGTTCCCCATTTTTTCTGTGCCAGTGAAGATGTGCCTCCTCCGTTAGATTCCTTATGTTTAAAGCTTCATTAGTTCAAATACATTAGGGATACACTTATACTGTTTACTATATACTGTTGAGATGCACATTTTAGAATTGTTATTCAGTCCACAGTGCACATTTTACACCAAGCACATCAAGTATTTTATTGTTTATTATACAGAAGACTACACAACCCCCCGATAGACAGTGACCGCCTGGTTTTAATTCTCTGTTATGATCTGGGGTCGCTGCTGTTGGTCAGGTCTAGGCTCAGCAACACTGTGGGCCCAGAGAATGAGGTCAGCTGACAACCTGAACATCCTCAATGACCAGGTTATTCCATCAGTGAATTTCTTCTTCCCTGATGGCACGATTCCAAGATTACAATGCCTGGAAAAACAAAAACAACACAAAAAAAAGTCTCCGCTGTTTCTAAAGTTGTGAATGAAAATTGATTCATTCACACAAATTGTGCTTGTGCTTTGGTGACAGTGTTGTAATAGTTTGACTAAGCCTACCTTTCTCTGACACTCTGACCTTGCCGCCTCCCCCGGATATTATTTCAATGGTGGTTTTGGAGTGTGCAGCACCGGTCCGTCCAGCAAACATGTCATGATAAAATCCCCTTTTAAACATTTTTGTAGTCTGTGTTTTCATAGGTTTATTGAAGTGTATGATTCCTCTGATCCGAATGCCTGGGCTTGGGAAAGGCATTTCAAACCACAACTGGTGCATGAAGCTTCTCCTCCTCTTTTCAGGCGGTGTTTCTGCTTCACTGTCTTTATGGTGTAGTAGAGGTGGTTATGTTGCACCAAATTAAGCAACTGAAGTATATTTTATTGAATGTAAATAATTTGTGCATACTTTTGAACAAAAAAAAACTTACTCAACTCCTGGTATTCTCCTGTTCACATGAGGGAGAGCAGCTGAAAACATGGAACTACCTCCTCCAAAGTTTTCAGTGAGGCTGGGTGTCAGACAATACGATGTGCGTTAGTGTGTCGAAGAAGCTTGCCGGAGATATCAACGTGTCGCTGTTTTGTCGCCGCGTAAACTGTCTGCGCCTCATGCTTTTATCAGTCCTCAGTTTGACTATAGTAACACGCTCTATTCTCGCCTCCCACAGTCATCCACTGGTTACACTTTGTGCAGAATAAAGCAGCTCGTCTTCTACACACTAACATCACTATCATCCTCCCGGTCCATGTTCGTATTGTTTGTTTTGAAACCACTTCAAGGCCAAGACTCTGCTATATTTAACTGAGATTTTAACTCTACATCGCCCCAGCATGTGATCTGATCAAATGTTTCTGGTTGTACCCTGATCTCGGGCACAAACAGTGGGCCGATCGTTCCTGTGCTGTTGCCGCACATAAACTGTGTTGTACCTGGTCCCTTGAACTGTTGAGGTCACAGTATGGACATGAGTCTGAAGGCAAATGCACTCTTCTACTCTTTACTAGGATACAATGACAGGATACATCTTTTTAGGCTAATTTAAGGCTCAAAACTTGATTCTTTCAATCACTGCAAAAGATAACAGACTTTTGTTTGGATTGACAGCTCCTTTCTGACTTTCGGTGGACTGATGAGTAGTCTAAAAAGACAAAATAAACCGATCAGTTCCCCCGAAAATATGTACTTGTCAATAGAGCGTGACTGCTTGAAATGGAGTAGTTAATTTTGCTTAGAAAAAGCCATTTTGTATCTTCTTGCTCCAGTTTGCTCCATAATCATAATCTGTATATTATGTTGGCAAAGCATTTGAAACCAGAAGTGCTTGTTTGTTCTACCCTCTACATATCTGGCTTGGAATTGAATTGCGTTAGACTCCTTGTGTATTTGTTTTTCAGCCAATACCCTACAAAGGATAAGTCTTCTAGCAACTAATGACGTTTTCATTGTCAACCTTTGAATGTTGACTGACACCTCAGTGCTCTTGTGCCCATGTTTTTAGTTCAGAAACAGTTCTTCTGTGCCTTGATCTCACCATCACCCGGCTCTCTCTGGAGGATCTCAGTTACATCCAACAGAGAAACTGCACAGGCTTTAGTCCCACACTGAGCACGCTCTGTAGCGCCTAGTGTGTTTCCCCTCTAAATGCATTCTTTTAACCCAAATTGAATATATCATTCCTCCCTCGAGGCCACGCACAAGAACGTCTCTGATTCACGCGGCAGCCTCTGTCTCTAAGTAAAGCTTCTAAAGGCCTCTGTGTTGTCTTATCTGCACTTTTTCCCACTCGAACTTTGTGACAAGCTCTGCCTCTGTCACTGCAGCTGCTCACCACGGGTTCATATTTAAACATTAAACCAGGCAGTTTGATTCTGTGGGTGCACATTTTCAAGACCGAAGACAGCGCTTGAACAATTTGGGTGTTTTCACTTCCACAATCAGTGAAATCAGTAAATAAGATGTTTTAGCCATTGATGCCCAGCCATATGATACATAGAAAAGCAATGAATACATAAAGTTGGCTCTGAAGTTGGGTCCACAATTTATGAAACAATTGTCAAAGTTCAAAGCAACAAACTTCTAAAGACTTTTTGCTATGAAAGTCTGCTTGTCACTTAAACCACAGAGAATTGAAATTCTGTTACGTCGCTTGCAAGTTCATCTGCAAATAAAACCAAATTTATCTAAACTATGTACATTATGGTTCAAACTACCTAGGGCTGCATGTTTTCATGTTTTTCATTAACCATTAACCGAGGCCCTCAGTGGTTAATACTTGGTCAACCATGTGTGTGTGCACTTTTACCTGCAGTCAGTTTTACCTGCTTTTTGTGAAACATTGTACAAAGAAACACTCATTCATGCGTACAACAACATTTATCTCACATTTATCACCACTTTTTAACAATGATTAGAAAGGTGAGTTTTGTGCCTAGCTACCTCTTAAAGGAATAGGCCACCGTTTTTACATACTGAGATATGTTCTTACCTAAGCTTTGACGAGTTCTTTAGGACCTGTCTGGTCTTCACCCGTGCCTTCAGTCACAGACGGTGTTAGCATTTAGCCTCTCCCTCTCTCCACTATAGCTCCAAAACAGGTCAAGATAGAAGCTACCAAGCTCTTCCACGTTTTCCCTATTTAAATATGGTTATATGAAGTGTTACACTACAAAGTATAATTACACAAAATTAAGCAATGTGGATTTTCAAAGCGGATAAAAGGGGGGACTATATTGTAAGGCGTAATATTATCCGGAGTAGTTTGGCATCCGCACAGTAAAGTGAAGATATTCCTGCGCAGATTTCAAACTACTCCTGGTATCCTGGTCCTAGAGAACTCCTCAAAGCTAAGGTAAGAACATATCTCAGTATATAAAACGGTGGCGTATTCCTTTAAGTCATGCCCGGGTGTCGGCTGTTGAGATGGTACAGCAGCGAAGTATATCTAAGCACTGCAATGCAATACTTACATTTTGATCCGTTATTCTCGGTTGTAAAGTGCTCTCATGCTGCACTTTTTTTGGCCCACTCTTATTGAAAACTAGCTAGCCATGCGCAATGACTACTTCTCGTTGGCAAATGTCTGGGAACGCTCAGGCGGTCTTTGGTGGTGCAAAAATGTATTACAAGTCTTTTCACCGGCACGGCAAATTAAAGACGCCAGTTAACCGAGCAAAATGCTTTTACTCGATTATGCAGTTTTTAGCGGTTAACCATGGACACCTCTAAAACTACCCAATGTCTTTTGCACCATCTCCATGTGCATATCCCTGCTTTCCCTGTTCTTTTATACAAAACATAGAATATAATTTTTATACTTTCAGCGTAGATTAGAAGTGTCTCAGCGTGACATTGGGTCATAAGTAGCCATGTCCTTGTGACTGCGGAGGACAAGTCTGTGCACCCTGTCTGCTTTTCCATAAGGACTTCTAGCATAGACTTCTTCGCCTACCTACAGCTTCCTGTGCTGTTGCCACGGAGACGCAGCCCTGGCTAAACGGATGCCGGAGATACCTGGGAGGGATGGAGTGTGGGAGTGAGGGGTTTGGCTCCATTAGAACGTTTTCCCATTTCAGTCTGTTAGCCAGGCTGTTGTCAGGTTAAAGAGGAAAGCAGCGATTCCATTCGTTATAAAAAAAAACAAAATCATTTATTTATTTATCAGTCGATTTATTCATTTGTATGTTTACTTATTACTGTGTATATGTAAAACAATTCAATGGAGGTACCCGGGTCGCATTTAGGGCAGCAGCATCTGAGGGGAATGAAAACCTGCCAAATTTGTCAAACCAACACATTGCATGGATTCCTTGTTACTAAAACACTCCTGTATAACCTCTGCGCAATGCCAGACTGTTGCATTAAATTGCTTACAGTGCACTACAACAACACAGAGAGGCAGATTTTCCTGTGCTGACACAAGATATGCTTTGAAATCCATGGAGAGGAATCAAATGGCAAAGTGTCCTCTCTCCTCCATCAATCCCGGAGGAGTGTGTGGTGAGCCGGGCCCATAACCTTCACGAGACAGCATCCAGCCTCTGAGCCCTAGTCACATAATTGAAACGACTGCTGCTCATCTGCTTAATTATTCCTTGTCCTCATTTTGGAGACTGTGAAAAATGAATTTGGCATTGAGTGTGGCATTAACAGTATGTATCTGATGTGTGATTGGGGCATTTGTAACAGAAATGGCTTGTGCTTTTGGATTGTGTGCATTTCAGAGCCATTATGGGGCTCTGGGAGTGTAGTCGCTTCAGGTAATGGATGCAGGGAAGCTCCAAGCTGGCAGACAGTCCAATTGGATTGATGCCAGTTTGTAGAGGGGTAAAAGTGGGTGAGTGGGAAGAGGGAGCGATATAAATGTTTAACATCCAGGAGTTCTCGTGCCTGTGACATAATATTCTGAAGAGGCTATAATTTTCTGTAAAACATAGTTCATAGTTAGCAATCTGTAGACGTGTATCTATCGCAACTTTCAAAATGTTCAGATTTGGTTTATGAGAGATATCTTTGTATTTCCTGGGCTTACCCACATGAAACAAAAAGCAGTCACAAAGTTCAACGTCTTTACTGTCAATCAATCAATCACAATGGGAGTTGCCTCGCAGGACTGTACAAACATTAAAGCAATGAAACAGAACAATTAACCAGACAATATGAAGTTAAGGCAAATGAAGTATGCAGGCAAACATAATGTCCAAATAAGTGTGGGCTGCAGGTGGTGACGAGCCGCATGGGTGTCCCCTGTCCTTAGTCTCTCCGGCAGGGTGCGGCAAAACTCAAAAACCCAGTGGGAGAAAAAAGAAACCTCAGGGAGAACCACAGAAGGAGAGATCCACACCCATGGACGGACAGGCTATAGACTCAGAGCTGATGGGAGTCCCTCAGCAGACGGGCCATGATCGTCCAGGCCTTGTTGGAGCTTCAGTTCTTCTTGCCCAGTCCCTGTGGAGAGCAAGGAACGATGGTCAAATTATTTTGAATGAATGAATGTTGTAATATGCTGAAGATACTGCCAATAGGAAATTTCAGTAATTTATTGTGGTTTCTTGCGATAGATGAATATTGCCTATCACCTAATTTTGCTATGGTTGCAATATAATCCACAGCCCCTTACTAGTATTTTCATTACGGCAACGCGTAAACAACATGTTCAGATTTGGCCATGCCTTTTTCTGCAAACTGCATTTGTAGTTTCTGTCTTTTCTTTTTATAACACAAAACATACAAAACCAGACAACAGAGTTCAAGGAAAGGGACGCGCTTACATACGTGCTTTTGTATCATTTGTATATATTTTATTTGTATATACACACACACCAATAGAAGTTATATCTAAGCAAAAAGAGAAAGAGAGATTTTGTTTTTGTTTTTTTCCTTGAAAGTGTGTGTGTGTAGTTTCTGTGTTCTGCACTTTTTTAGCTGGATGCTTTTGTACATCTTTGGCATGTTTGTGTAGGGTTTGGCAGATACATTTTTTTTTTAACTGCAGAGAGTTCTTAGAGGTCCGGAAGGAAGTAAGCAAAGTAAACAAACAGCTGAAGTCATTTGAGACACATTTCTTCTTTTGAAACACTGAAGAGGCACCAAGGCCCCCCACACCTGCAGCAGAGTGGAGTTGCCACAGCAGGCGCTACAGGAAACAAAAAAGGGACAAACGAGGAGAAGAAGATGGTGAAAGACTTGTGGAGTGGAGCATGGATCATGATCATGCCATAACCTTCAGCACCCGTTTAACCCGGAAACCAGGGGTTTATTGCTGGACCGTGGTCTATAATCTCAGCAATTAGAGGATTCTGCCCGGGTCCATGCATCGTCTAATTTCCTGAACAACATTGTCCGAGCTGCGCTGACTTCTTCTGCCGCTGGGGCCAGAGTAACGTCGGGTATAGAATTTATAATAGCACAAAAACCCTGCTTCATATTTGCAGCGACATATCTGGAAACACTAAATCCTTGACCAACAGAGGAGCCTGCTCGCTATAGCAAATTCCCACCCAGCGTCCCTACTGATGAGGGGGTGAAAATATGTATTTAAAGTGATTGTGAGAAGTAGGTTGCGAACTCAAAGCTCACCAGTCAAAAAAAGAATAAAACAATGTTGCAATTTTGGTCCTAAAGTCCACTTGACTTTAAGGTGTGAATGCAAAATTAGTTTTAATAACACAAGTCACAATGATCGGAAGCACAAATTTGGTATTCCTCTGCATTGTGTAGCCCTCTTTTGTGCTAGCATATATTTCACTTCTGAGTCATCAGCTTTTCTGAAAACTTCTCCTGATATGTCTAAATAAGGACACCTAACCCGAACCGAAGTGCTTGTCTTGTTGGTTTGCGGTAACCATGACAGCCGTTTCCCAGGTGACGGGTTTTGACAAATATCTGAGGTTCGTTTAACAAAGTCCTGTAGCCGTTTATTGCCCTGCAGAGCTGGATGATGCCACAAGCCTGTGTTTGAGCACAGATTAGTCCGATTGGGGCTTTTGTGCTTGTTCTGCTGTGGCCGGACGATAAGGACACTGGGGGGTTTGTGTGTTGGGGAAGGGGGGTAGATGATTACATCTACAGTCACACAAGCCCACTTTAACACTTGTCTTAATAACAGATTGAGATTGTGTTATGTGTTAACATTTAGTGTAAACCAATGTAAATTTAATGCTGATTTAAAATAGTCTGATGAGTATATACATTGATCGGGACTGCGTTGCCAAAACCACTTAGATAGATTCCTGGCACATTCCATAATAAAATGCAAAATACTGAAGCTTTTGTTCACATAAAAGCATTTGGACGCTGTGTATTGTGTTAGATGCACAGCATTTCCCATGCATGGCCCAGCAGCTAATGATTTTACTTTTAACAAAATCAGGGGAGCAGTGTATAAAGGGTGTATTAAATTGCCTAGGCATTCTATCATGTTCATGCTGGCATTTTATTTGCATAAAGATACAAAATCAAAACAAATCATGTCATTTTAGCTTGATGAGGCTTTTATTATTATGATGATTATTTTTATTATTATTATTATTATTATTATTATTATTAATACAGTGTTTAAATTCAAGTTTCAATATAAGAGCAGTATTCAAATAGTAATGCTTATAATAATGATTTCTGGATTTTAGAGTTGTGAATGATTAATTATTATTATTTTGTTTTACCTTTATTTAGTCCCACTGAGTTAAGAATCTCTTTTCCAAGGGATTTCTGGCTCCAGGAGGGAAGATATTTTACAGATTTTTTAATAAGTAAGTGCTTTATTGTCACTGTACAAGCATACAACGAAATAGTGTTGGTGTCAGGTGTCAGTCCTGAGCTGCAGCCGGCAAAGAATTCAGCTGTACCAGGAAGGTTGTCGCTTAGTGTTATGTTTGTGAATGGATTTCCCCTATGTGAAACACTACCATTACCGTTATAGCCACTAATCAAACTCTAGATGGGATGTTGCCATGGTAATCTGTAGGAACTAAAGGCATCTTTCCACTGAACACGGCTTTACCGCGCACACCATGTTCTATGTACTCGCGTTGTCATGTATCGACTCTACCCAGTACATGCCTATTTCCACGACACGACACAACCGCAGTTGTTGTGGGCGGACAAACGCTGCCTTCTGGTGGAGGTTATGGAATCATACAGAGGGGCCAAGGCTAGTACTACAGGAAACAAACAGCTAAAATACGAATTATGAAGGCAAGCAACATGCAAATGTTATGCTAACACCAGCTAAAGTTGCTCTAACAGCAGCTTTAGATTTAGGTAAAATGCCTTTTAAAACAGCAGTACGATGTTGTAAAAATATTTAATCTGTATGACCTGCATGTTAATAGTGAGGGCTGTTTTCAGAGGAATGAGTAAAGTTAGTTTTGCATTTGCAGGTAATCTAGCACTAGTTTCTTCTTCTTAGTTACGTTGGGTCCTGATCTCTCCCTTGTCTGGGTCCTGATCTCTCCCTCATTCCTTCCTCGGCTGCCGGTCTGTTCACTGACAGCGCATCACGTCAGTGCTTGTGTGCTCCAAAACTTTACATCAAGTCAGCAACATAACTTTACAACAGCTAGCTTAACAAGCTGCTTTTAAATGTAAACCCAACACTGTTGACCAGGCACTGGGCTGTGAAGTGTCTGCCAGTGGAAAAGTGGCTTAAATGTCCTGCTGTGGCGGCCGATTAGCCTTTCTACTCAAAAACTCGGGTACAATAAAAGACTTCCCTTAACATGTTCAACCATAGAAATGTGAGAAAATGTGAATATTGTTATAAAAGCTTTTCTAGTTTGTGTAAGAAAGCAAAAATGTATAAATTCATGATCTGTGCGTCATTACAATATGTGGCATGCAAAGATACCATAAATGTATATGAAATAGGAACCAGTGCAGTTTTTTGTTCAGTTTAAATTCATGTTCTTATTTCAGCAAGACTTCATTGTGAAATCAGGAAAAATACGAAAATACCACTGTTACTTCTTTTACATTACAATATAGCATTTTATGTTGTGTTTATCAAGTTTTTCCACTGAAATTTTGGTTGCTTTTTATAGAATTATATATTTTTTAAAATACATTACTTATTAAATGTTTGAAAATGGCAGATTTTCCCCACTATGTTCAGTAAATAATACTTGATCCCAAACTCTATACGTTGGTGAGAGGTGGCCTGCCCTACATGTTTCACGAAGCCTGTCATAACGGCACGTTTTCTACAGTTACCGCATGAGACGCTCTTTATATTTTTTGTTTTGCATGTTTCAATCATCAACAAATTCACAACGCACTCAATTTTCTCTTTCATTCTTGTTCGTCTGCCGGTGTTCATGTCGGTGTTTGTTGAGCTGAGAGCAAAGAGGCTTTTCAAGTTTGCTGAGGATCTGGTTCGTTGCACAGTGACAGGAGCAGCAGGAGGCTCACGCTTCCTGGGGAGAATAATGAGGCGTTTTGTGATGTGTGAGATGGAAAAATGTCACAGAGAATTACTTGTATGAAGTCTTTGAGTATTTAGTAAATAATGATTCAAGCTGCATAAATAAACTGTTTAACTACAGCTGTGAACTATGTCAAATATGTGTGTTAATTACTTGGATGCCACACACATCAAAAGGTTTTATTTATGTCCATCCAAAGACACTTGGATGGACATGGCATGGTGGCAATTACAGTGGTATTTCTAGGTACTTATTGTGGTACTTAAAGGATGCTATAGTGAGAATTACAGGTTGTGTACTTCTAGATTCAGTGGTAACTCTTAGTAATGAAGGTTGTACTTCTTATTTTCCCTAATGCTGTTTTATGGTGTTTTATAGTCACACAATCCTAGAAACTTCGTTTGTATGTAGAAGTACCACATTTACTACTTATGAATTGCTGCTGTAGTATTCTTGAATTACCAATAAGTACCATAGATGTATCACTGAAACTACTAGAAACTATCATTTAAAGTATCAAAGTACATAGAAGTATGACCTTCATTACTAAGAGTTACCACTGTATCTCTTAGTAATGAGAGATACAGTGGTAACTCTGTGTCTGTGTCTAACCCTAATTACTAGTAATAACCTAGAATTACCACTGTAAATACTAGTACTTACCACTGTAATTACCACTGTAAGTACCACTGTCATTACTAGTAATTACCACTATAAGTACCACGGACTTGCCGGCCCGTAATGTAAAGTGTTACCCTTGTGGTTTACTGTGCTGTATAGTTGTATGATAAATTTACAAATCTCTTTCCTTGTGAAATGTCCGCGCAGTAGTCGTAGTCTTAGTGGGTAGTATTTGGACAGCATTTTGTTTGTAAAGCCTGGAAAAAGCAGCCGACAAGAATCTCAGTCATCTTCAGTTTTAGCCGCACTCCACAAAATATAAACATGACATACCCGTAAGGCTCACTGTACAGCAAAGCAACAGCTGATCACATAGTCGGCTTTGGCACCGAACAACTTTTACTGGGCTCATTTCCAAGCTTTTTATTGGACTCCTCGCGCCTTGTACAAAGCAGTTTTAAACGTCGGGTGTAATGGGATGAGATGGTTTTGCCGCTCTTGTTCTGGTGTTGCGCGTGTGAGTCAGGCTGATGATTGCATGAACAAAGCGTGGACAGTTTTCAGCAACGTTTTTAACTGATCTAAATGTCAATAATAATCAGGCGCCTGCTGTGCTCCTGCCTGGCACGCACACCATCAACTTTTATCCTCCAAATACCTGTCGGGAGTCATTGCTCAATCATTCGTCATCACCAGCTGTCAGCGTGGAGCTCCTAGGACAGCCACACGGGTTTAAGTAAATGTCACAAACTATTGACGATCACAAAACTGATACGTTTTTACATTATGATGGTTTTGTTTTACGCATCCTGCCTCTCAGTCTGGAGGTGGGTCATGGGCTGCTGCCAGTCATTGCTCCTGAAGGCTATACTACGAAACTGGTTGAACATTGAACCTGGATTTGTTCCTCCAACCCGAGCCGGCAAACCCAGACATGGAGCTTCCGGATAAGTAGTACGACAAAGCGTTATCAGTCGGGGAAGTTAACCCTGGGTGTCTCTAAGAATTTGTGACAGGGCTAAACGGCCAGTCATGGAAGAGAGACACAGACAGAGTTCATCTGAATATCAAAATCGATCACTAATCTCAGCGTCATGAACGGGACGTGACAACACTCGTACTATTATGTGGACGAGAAATAATACTTTTTTTTTATGTAGACATCTAAAATACAATGTTGCAACTTTATAAAATCCATGTGAGCTTTCAAATAAAGGACTCGCCGCTGCTCAAGGTGCCTCCTCCTCTTCCTTCTATGCTCCCGCAAATACACTGCAAAGTAGAGGATTCTGGCCTCGGATTGGTCATAGAGCTGTCTTCTTATCTAAGCTTTGTGGTTTTGCATAGGAGTTACTGCACATGAGTTGCTTTATAATAGTGTTGTACAGTCTGACAGCAGTGGGGATGAAGGACCCGCGGTAGTGCACCTTCTTGCACTAATGGTGTCTCAGGGTGCAACTCACACTTGTCCGTCTGAACCGTGCCCAAGTGCTGAATGTCCCTTCGGCGCGGTTCATTTGTGTAGTGTGAGCACAATCAAACCATGCCCAGGTCCAGCACGGTTCTGGATTTTGGCCCGCTTGGAAGAGGTGGGCCAGAGCTTGGCGCGGTTGCTCGTGTATGTGGACACGCACGGATACAAGCAGCTGTTGTGTGAGCGGCTGCATTTGTTGCGGTAAAGCAGAGAGAAAAGGCTGTATTTAAAACGTGTGTCAGTGCCACAGTGCTGCGTTTACTTCCTGATGAATGAACTGAGCAGCAGTGGCCGCCTCGTGCTTGCCTCTCTGGCCGACTCGCGCTCGTCTTGGGTCTGACTTTATGCGGGACGGCCTGTGCAGTCTCATTTCTCTGCTGCTGTACCCTGGTTTTCTTTCATGTTTAGTGCTTTCTTGCAACGTAGATTTTTAGGAGTTACAATGCTGTTGAATCAGTAGTCGAAGCAGCAATGAATGACATAAACCGAGCCTCGTGTCTTCTGTTCTTGTACCCATTTTGATGTCTATTTTTTTCCCATGAATCCATGGAAGAAAGACTCAGAGCGGCTCTGTTTGTAAGTGTGAGTGTGGGCCGTTCGGGGGATCCAGGCGTTTCCTTAAAGGAGCTAGAGAATGACACGGTTCGGATGTCAAGTGTGAGTGCGCCTCAGTCTTCCAGTGAAGGAGCTGCTCAGCTCCTCTGCAGTCCTGTGCAATGGGTGGGAGATGTTGTCCATGATGGATGTGAGCTTGGCTAATATCCTCCTGTCCCTCACCTCCTCCACAGAGAGACAGAGCTGGCCTCTCCCACTCTGTGCTGCCCGGGGCCCAGCAGACGGCAGCGTAGTGAATTGCAGAGGCCGCCACCGAGTCATGTAAAGTCCATCATACTTTTTTGCTTTTTATTTCATTCATTGATCATACAGCCCACAGCATCATTTCTGGAAAGAGTTAAGAGCCCCCTAAAACTCTGACAAATCAGAGCACATTTCCTTGATCTTTGTGTTGCCAGTGATCATTGTGGGGCTGGTGTAGATTTCTGCCTGCTGCTTTTATTGATCGAAGCGGTGATAGTGAATCCTAATTGAATTTTAGCTCCTCTTCACCACACGCTCACACGCGCACACACACAAGCACACACACACGCGCGCACGCACGCACACAAGGATGCCCGAATAGACAAAAACACCGTAGTAACACAAAAGACCATGTGACCTCTGGCTGCTGTGCTCCACTGTGTTAACCTCTGACCTTTGGCCTTTTGCCACCTCCATTAGAAGCGCCATTAAAACAGTTGACACCTGTGATTGGTCAGACATTTCATTAATCTGAAAGTCCCTTGATTCATTATAGATAAAGGTTACGGAGTTATTTATAGAAGGTAAAGAGATTGAAGATAAATGAAACGGACATTAAGTGACAATAATAACTGAGGTTTTCAACCATTTGCAAGTTTTGTCGAACATTGTGTAATTTGAAATGGGGTTTCATGTAATAGTTTTCCAATATTTTGTAATTTCTTGTTTTCACTGAATGACAAACCTCTCAAAGGTCAAATCCAGTGTACGTTTTATTCCAGAAAAAGCCACTGTGAACCATCCCACTGAAAGCTATTGATTTAACATTAGCCACAATAGCCATTGTTAGAAATAACCACAATCATAAAACCACATTCTTTAGCTCTGAGTGTCCAATTTGAGCAGATATTTGTTGCTTTGGCACTCAAAATGAGGGTTCTTTTTAGAATGAAAATAAAGTCGGAGAAATGCAAAGTTCTACTCTTTTTTTTACTTGTAAAGTCACAGTGTGCCAAGTTTCACCCAGTAGGCTGATTAAAATATAAGACTCAATTCATTATGAATGTTTTTATTCCTGAAAAATCCTGACCACACTGTGAGAGAGCTTCTCTTTTACTCCTGACTCATAACTTTGCTGGGAGCGGGAAATCACCAGCTCATCTGCATGGAGATAAATACTCTGTGAACTCTTTCAAATGCTTTATTTTGAGAATCCACTTCCTTAACAAATGGTATTGTCTTTCGGATCATTATGAGCACATTTTGTGTTGCTTGTTTAGCGTCTTCACCTGGACTGTTCTGCAGTGTGGCTTTTAACACTCAAAAAAGTCTCTATTCTTCACTCCACGACCTTCTCCCCCACCCCCCTCCACGTGTAATGGGTGTCGTCCATATTCCAGAGCTGAGCCGGTAATTTCCTACGCTGTATTATTAATCACTGTCTGCATGTGAATCTGCGGCAATTTGAGCGCTTGTTCCCCCATAACGCTCCGGGGCTCGGTGTAATGAGTCTCCTTCCTAATGACTTTTGCGGTTTGACAGAGAAGTTACGAGGTAAAGTCTTTGAAAATCAAAGTCTGTGTCTGGCTCAGGAGTGCTCACTCAGATGGCGATGAGTTCTTCCTCGAGTGTCTTGTTTGATCGAAGAAGGAGCCGCAGCGGGACGGGGGAAGCGAGATTGAGAATTAGGCACAGCCGTGGACACAGAGCATCACGGGAGGCGAATGTGACACGTCATATTCGACATCAGTATCTTAAGTATTATACATTAGGGGTTTTTGGTGGAATGTGCCAAGAAATACATACACATCCTTTTCCCAAGCTCTGTTGATGAAGCTGATTTCGGCTTTTAGATTCACTGTTTGTTGATTTGAAATGAAGGAATAAACCTGGCACAGAACAGTTCCCAAAAACAGATGTGTTATGGCAATATTATATCCCATGTGCACCTTTATGGTCAGTCGAGCATCTGTGTCGGAGTATTTGTAAGCTTCCATGATCCAATATTTATGAATTCCCCAGTCATCACACAACGGCCAAACTCGCCAATCTTCCGGGAAACGCATCGAAAGAAATGGTTAATGTTTGAAAAGTTTCCGCTCACAGTTAGTTTTTGTTGTGCAAAATGACGGTTTTGTTCGACATTGCGTAGCTCGAGGCGTTGCTGTAGGTGCGCTTCCTCATCAACGCAGGCTGTCATACCCGCTCTGTCTTCCTCTACAACTTTTTATAGCAAAACAACAGTTGGTTTATGAAGGAACGTTCATGGTCTCTCTGCAGCTGTTGCTTCTCCTTAAGACAAACACACATTAAGCACCAGAGGAGGCAAATTTCTTTTTATGTAATTCTCTGTTCTATAGCTGTCTGGAGGCGTTGTTTTAGTCGTGTGTGGTTGATGTGGGGCTTTAGATTGTGATAAGACTTGAGATTAAAGTGTTATACCATATTTTATTTAAAGCAAAATGAATCACCCACCTTCCCTTAATCAGCACCTGACTGATCTGTGTTCTTTTTTTAAACGTAGATGTATGTATGTTTAATAAAAATGAAAACTCATGCCATATCTCATAAAACAAAAGAACAGATCTTTCCTTTTTTGACATGTCCAGCAGCTGGTCTGTCCTTCAAGTAAAAGTCAGTGACATTTATCAGATAAGCTGCAGTTGTTCCTGTGCTGCGATGGTAGTATCAGGAGGATTATCTCAGAGACGGTGTGATCGGTTCATCTTGCGACGTGTCTCTGCCCCCCAGCCCCCCGTAAACCAACACTTCACTTTCATTTCTCAGCCCTCGCCCGCCTCCACCTCTCCACTTAGTAAATGGTCTCTAAATTGGATACTTAGAAACTGCAGTAACAAAGCGCAACATTTTTTTTTTTGGGCTGCCTGACATACCGTACCTTTTGTACTGTACTCCATAGCACACAATTAGACCCTGAACTGCGCATTTAGATTTCTGAAATGTATGCACTGATCTTTCACATTGTGGTCAGAAATCATAATAGTCGATCACAGCAGCCCAATCTCATTTAATTTAGCCATGGCAATAGAATGTGTGCCACAGGATTTTTGAGGAGTTACATTACAGATCCTCTTACAGCGTCAAACATATTGGACAAACACACTCGAGGCTACGTGTTACCCGGGCCTCAATGAGGAAATCGACTTTTCACCGTACCTGTGATTATCCACAACAAGTGTGTTTGCTGCCCAGTGGCACTGACGGCCTGTGTGGAGCGCTTAGCTTCCCTTGTGTGCCCTTGTGTTACATGTATCTCTTCTTTGTATGTTGTTGTATATGATTGTAAGCCGCACTGTCCACAAGCTACTTTTTCTTATGGTGGTTTTGGAGTCAGATTGGTTTCATAATCATTATATATGAGCCATCATAGTATATGGAGCCCTTGTTTTTTTCTTGCACTGTTGCCTCTAGCAATCATGTACCTTGTCTGGTCATGTGATTCAGTTTTAAATAATCTTATATGTGGATATGTGCCCCGATGAAAACTTGGTAGACGTACGTATAACTCATTTTTCTTACATGAAAAATGATGCATGTTTACCTGATTTTTTTTTTGTCCCACATCATATCTTCTTTCTTGGATGGAGTGAAAGCATATTTATTTGGGCCTCATTCTCCATTTACCTGAACCAGAAATTGGGCATACAACACTGCAGTGATTTGTGGTTGGTTTGAGGATTGTATTGTTCATGTATGGGCTATTTGGCTGCCGCCCTTTAGACACACCAAATACTGTTGATCACCAGCACTGTTGCTTTGTATGCAGTGCGGCTGGGCGACATTACAGCGTATATGTGTGAGGGGGAGATGGGGCTCCATTGCCGGTGTTCGGGGTCCAATAAAGGAGCCGCCAGTGGCAGTCATAGCAGATTTATGGGGCCATGCTGAGCGCAGAGCATGATGGGGGGATGGAGAGGCGGAGCTCCTCTGAGACACACTCCCGTCTGATTTCACTGCTCCCGGTCTGTGGCATTGTCTCTCGTCTGTTATTTACGCTTTTCTCATCTGTACGAGTGGACTTTACGGTTCTGTTCAATCCACACTCATGTCCTCTCCTGCGCATTCACCGACCTTAGTGTTCCCTGCTGTGAAACAGCAAATATAGTTGCTTGTCAGACTCACTTGAACATTGTTCGCTAGCGCACAGGTCTTTGTCTTGTAATTTGCCACTTGACATTCACGATTCATTTCATTTCAATGAAAGTTTAATACAATCTTATGAGTGCAAAATCTGTCTGTGTGGTTGATTCTAATAATTTAATACTTGGATTGAGTGTATAGAGCAAATGCAGCTTGATAGTATGGATTGTCTTATTGTGGAATGGATTCACGTGTTGTTTATGATACGCACAATCCATGAATCCAGTCCAACATGCACAACTAGCCTGTGTTTATTGTATTTGCATTCACGCCGGGCTCATATTAAATCTGGTTAAGGTCCGGTACAGCCTCCACAATCTTAGAAAGTCATGTAAACCAATGTTGCACACACAAACTGCTCCGTGATGTTACCGAGGCCGTCCGGCGGCAATGTCGGACATGTAAACATTTCTCCATTACCGGTGACACAAGTGTGTTGCAAATCATCCACTTCACTGGGGAGAGTCGTCATACTGGCAGTTATGGCTTTTGTTTAAAAAAGGGGGCTATTTATCATGTGAACTCGCACCAAGAGGGTGAACCCACGGGCACTTCTGTTCTCGCTAGTGATGTTTCTGTGCCTGGCACAAGGTCTGGCGGCGGAGCCGGCCACAGTCTCAGCCGGACTCACTGTGAGCGGCACTTTGGGAGAAATCAGGGCTGGATCAGGACCAAATCCGGACTGGAGTTAATGTGAGCTGGGGATTATTTATCTAAAGCAGGGGTCAAACTCAAATACACAATGGGCCAAAATGTAAAACTTGAACAAAGTCGCGGGCCAGCATTGAACAAATGAACCTTTTAATATGGACCCAAATAAGATTTGCTTTAACATTGAATATGGAACAAGCAACACTTATTACTATACAATATATAACTTAGTAGTCCAGATATGCAAAATCAAATTTCAAATAAAAAAAAAAAACATCAATGACATTCATTTATTTAAAAAAATAATAATAATAATAATAAATAATAATAATTTTAAAAATAAAATAACAATAATAAATCAATCAACCATTCAAGCCCATGTCTTGGAGTAGCAAGAAAAAGTGCAGAAAATGTTAATTATTGCTCTGTTTGCTACACACTGATCTAATCTGATGTGTCCAAGCCAGATACCTGGCATCTCTTCTTGGATGATAGTTTATCAATGTCTGGGCTCAGTCTTTGAGCTAAGGCAATCCTCAGTGAGCAAGGCATTATGGGATTTGTAGTATTAGCGATGAATGAATGTGCTGTATAATACCGGTGGGCCAGCTCGAGTAGTCATTTGGTATAGCCTCGCAGGCCAAATATAATTATTTGGCCTGCGGGCCAGAGTTTGACACCTATGATCTAAAGGGACAATGAATTTACAAAAAGTACAGTATAGTGAATGCAAGCTGGAAAATCGCAAAAGTTATTACCAGGCATGTTGCACCTAATTTACAATTTGAAATGTTGCTGCATTAGGGCCCAACATCTGATATGTAAATGATATAAAGCTATGCAAGGAAAAAATGCATAAATGACATATGCTTGTCTTCTTTTGCACGTCCTACTCCTTTTGCACATGAGCAAATGCTTGGTATGAAATGGGACGTCCCATAAGCGGCGAAATACTATCCTGTGCTGCACTTATTCCCACAGTGAGGTTTGCACCTGAAGCAGAAACAGGTCCTGAGTCTGACCCCGCCCAGACTCCATGTTTCCATGTAAACATTTCACTGAGTGCTCAACAGTCTCTCCCACTTCTTATGTGTGCTTTTATAAAGTAGTGGTGCTACATTTTTACAGATTTTGAGGACTTTGATGACTACCTTTATCAGTTTTAGTCCAGTACAACACATACCTAAAAACGTATGTAAGTAAAAAATGATGGAAAGCCCAAATGACCTTAAATCACATGGACAACAGGAGAGTCATTGTGGACAGAGAGATGGCACAGTCCTGCAGACACATGGACGTTAGGCTGTTGGATGGACAGTTGTGACTCAGTGCTGGTTGATGTTTGTGGGTGAGCTAAGGTGAAGTCATTTGTGGGCACAGTGCAGTCCTGTGTTTGACCAGTACAGGTTAAAGTGGCTCATTAACAGATCAGCCCCATTGCTCCACTGTTGGAAACTGCAGGTCATGCACACTTAGCACTCAGACTTTAGGACCAATAGTATACTAAGGAATGTGCACTGAAGGCCTTAAGACAAGTGCCAAATGTGAAATACTTTTACTAACTACTGGGTGGGAATAGGGGGAAAAAGAAAATCTATATGCATGAGTATTTTGTACTACTTTTCACACATTAATACTGCATTGACTTATTATTATATTCACAACAACCTTAGCGTTTGCAGTATTTTCCTATCTCAATCTTTGTCTTCTTTCTTGTTCCATCACTCCCCATAAAGCGTAGTCTGCACATTTTCCCCTGACTGACCTTATTTGCCACTGAAGGGTTTATGACCCAGCTTTAAATTTGAGTTGAGATAGCAATGATTGGACTGGGTAAAGGTTTGCTCGCAGGCAGAGGCACACAGAGGCCGCAGTGTCAGTGCTGGTGGAGGATGCCGCTGGTCAGAGAGTTCCCTCAGTGGGCTGTAGCCACCCACGTGTTCTGTAGAGCGCATTGAGCAGAAGGTCAAAGAAACCAGGGGAAGGCTTGGTAGCACCCGCTCAAATATCACTATTTTCTGGGTTTGTGCCTTTTTTAATCCAAATTTGATCTGATTATTGTAAAATATATTGTATATATATTGTAAAAGCAGACAATCTTTATGGGCTATGCATCTAATTATCTAGCCTTTTCTATCTATTCATTACCGTGACCGTATTGCTCCATGGAAGTTGTGAAACGAGTTGAACTCATCCCTGAGGAGAATTGGGAGAATTGGCATCTTTCATTGTTTGTAAACCACAAAAATCTGGAATACAGCCTTTAAAGCATTCCAGCCATTGTGATTCGCCTTTGGAAACCACTCTTTTGTCCTGGTACCTTCAGCATTTAAGAAAACAAGTGTTTTTCTGTCTCTGTCCCTGAGCTCTGCAGCTCACACAAACACCATCCACATTTTCACACGGGGTAATGGCACCACCACAGAAGCAGGCAGAGCGATGCTGCTTGAACCTTGCCCTAGTTTGTGGTTGGCCTTTTAAGTGCTCTGGTCCTTTACGTTTTGCGTAAATTTATGCGCGCTGGGGTGCAGGGAGATGCTCGTTTTGGGTGCCCTAGTTTCCAGAATGGTCTTGATTAGGGTTTAGAGTGAATCTGACTGCACTGTTGGCACTGTTAGACACCAGGCAGTGAGGCCATCTATATCTATTGATAAACTCTTGGAGAAACATTTAACAAGGATCACTGGATTTTTCTACGCTAAATATCCTGGGGTATATGGCTTTAGGTTACATTAATATAAACAACTCACATAAAGTCATCTGATCATTACAAACATGTTAGATCAGTTATTTCTTAAACTAAAATACAAACACTTGGCTTCAGCTGTGGCCGATTTTATTTTATTTAGCTACCTAAGTTATTTCTGTCATAGTTTCTGACCCAGCCTTAGTTTTCGTTAGCGTTAGCATGCTGATGCTACGCACGGCATTTTTCGAGGCGATCAAAAATGTGCTTGCGGAGGTTCTAGGTTCTTAGCTTTCCAATGATTTGCAGCATGCCCATATTCACTTACATTTAGGTGGTACAATGTATGTTTACGGCATTAAGAGCCAAAACTGATATCGGTTCAGCATCGGATATTTGTAGCCGATACACGATATCGTAACTTTTAATGATAGAGCGTTTCTCTACTTACCTTCCGTAAATGAGGTATGCTGATGTATTGCAGAACCGACTCTTTTTAGCCTAAATTGGGGCAACATCATCTTATTACAGAGTTGGTGCATAATGTCGTTCTGTCCCTCATGTTACCAAAGTATTAAGGTTAAGGTGTCTTTATTGCCCCTGTAGGGAAATTTGTCTTCTGCATCTCCCAGAGACCCATCTCCAGATGTTGGTCAGAATCGCCTAGCTTGAGGATTAACCGATTGTGCATGTGTTTTGTTTAAGGGTGTGTGTGTGCGTGAGTGGGTGGTCAGACTGGCCAATGGCACAGATTGGCAGCCACATTTTGTTAAGTTGTGCTATGGCAGCTGCAGCAACAATCGTAACTTCCCGTCACATATTGTAACACAAGTGTGTTTTCTCTTACAGATAGTCACTACACGTCCACCCCTCCCTCGTACGCATATGATGCAGACCGGGCGGAGGAGCAGAGGAGGCACCATGACATCCTCCCGTTCATCGACGACTCTCCCTCCTCTTCACCACACCTCAGCTCCAAGAGCCGCAGCAGCCGGGACACGTTGTCTTCCGGCTCTATGGAGTCCTCCAAGTCGGTACGTGTGCTGCATATCTAAGAACACTGAATTCTGCCATCTCCCTAACTAGCCACAGTGGCAGGTCCATTTTGATCTGGTATATTATTGATCATGGTCCCTCCGAAAACACTCATAACTGTCTGTCTATCTCTCATATCAAATTAAATAATTCACAAATAAACTATGCTAACGTATTATGTGATATTCTTCGCCAAATTCAAATTAGGATAGCCTAACCTTTGGGAAACACCACTGTCTATTTGAATTTTCTTAACAGCAGATTAAAAATAACTCTGACGCCATACCAATCTACTGTCACCGAGCCTAATAAACATGGATAAACCCAGTCTTGGTTTGCAATAGGTGCCAATACTTGACACACTATGACCTCAATAGAGTGAAGGGAAGTGGGCTAATCTATTCTTAGAGCGAAGCTGTCTATTGATGAAAAATCAAACCTGCCATTACCGAGGGCCTTGATGTAGTGCAGAGGTTAGTCATCCGGGACAGAACCCTGGCCCCAGAATTACCTACACCCCTCCCTGCCTTCATCCTCTCACCCCTCTTTCTCTGCATCGTTCATGTCTCGCCGCAGAGGTATTGTGATCCATGACATCTGCAGCTCCATTGTGGTTGCCAAGGAGACACATGTATTTTGGGGTCGACTTTCACATAAGCCTCATTCAGTACATGAGACATTTAGATAGAAAGTACTTTGTATGTTGTTTAAATAGTTTACATTACTGGTTCCTGGACATAGACATGCCTTATATACAAAATTGTCTTGTCCAAATTCTAAAACTTGGTGCTGCTTCTGAAAATGACTGGAACGTCAACCCCAAAATACAAAAACCCATGACATATAGAGATCTATCAAAGTAGAGATTGCAATATCCATTCAATTTCGATTAATTGCGCTTCAGTCAAATGCAAATCCCATTGGGGAAAATGAAACAGTTATAATTAGTCACAAGAGATTTTGCAAAAGTAGTAATTTGGGTGAGTCTTGATGACTGACAAAGCATCATGGATAATAGTCAAAATGTCTTCAAACGACATTTTACAAATTTACTGAGACATGTTGAGGCAAGTCATGTGAACATGGGGAGTTTTATATTAATAGTGTCCCACATTTTGTGAACCTGCTGCTTCAATATGTGGACCAAGACCAAGCGGCTAGCGCTGCCTGTCTCCTGCCGTGGCCTCTGAGCAGCTGATAGCATCACAGCTCATGAATTAATATCCACCCCCTCACTGTTTACTCAGCGTCTGAGAAGCGAATCAGGTCGTGTCAATCTGATAGATGGGCTCAGTCTGACAACAACATGATGTGTCCCCCGACTCTGACCTTTGACCTCTGCCAAGCAACAGGGATTTAGTTACACTCACAAACACATAATCTGTATGATGCAAACATGATGCAAGTGCTTACTCTAATTTGCTGAAATAATATTTAAGGACCTCTCTGTTATACTCCTTTCAAAGGTTATGATGTCACATGAACACTGTATTTGACCTGCCCTTGCATACGTTCCTCCCGAGTCGTGACCCTGTGACAAATGCTGTGTCAGAGCCCAGGTCGGCTGTGATTGGCCAATGGTTTGGTGATGTCACTTGGATGAGTCATCAGAGGGGAACACCACTAAAGGCACTTATTACGGCTCTGCTCTCATTAGGAGAGACGGCTGAGGAAGTCAAGTAAGGACAAAAAACTGGCAGCTGGAATAAACAGTTACATTTCAAATCACTTTAATACTTTATATTATACATTATAGACTTTACCATTATGAAGGCTTGTGCTGTGTTCACCTAGAGTTTCTTGGATTACAGTTACTAATACTAATCTAAATTGACAATGTGTTTCAAATGACATCACGCATAGTTCCGGCCGCCATTTTGAATAATTGTATGTACTCGTAATCCTAGGTAATGAAGAAATGCACGTTTATGTGATATAACCAGCAAATGTGGCACAGACGTAGCAGCTCTGTCTGTCGAGCCACATCAGGATTTACTATAGATAGACTAAATTAACCCATCAAAGAGGAAACAGAAAACCTTTCTCTGTGATTTTTACAGTTTGTCATGTCAACATAGTCAGAGTCAGTGTTTAAGCTGCTAAAGACGGTAGCATGCTACCGGTTAGCAACTGAACCATTGACGGTTGATTCAGTCAATAGTCATTGGCTTCAACACGATAAACACATGTGTGGCTCACATCTATGAATACTGAGGAAATACTACAGTAACAACATGTTTCATCCAAGGCTAGATGTTTGGAGTGTGGTTCAGGGCTTTCTCTTGGAGAGGTCGGAGCTGAGCTGTTGAAGCTAAATGCTAACCGGTAGCATGCTAGCGTCCTGAGCAGCTTAAAGACTGACTCACTGGTTTCTTCACATAAATTATGTCACTGTCAATCGATTGTCTTTCCTATATATCCTGAGTAGAGATATAGTTACATTTTGTAGTACTACACAATTCTGCTTTGGTATTCAAAATGGCCGACAAAAGTCAACTCACTGAAATATGTAAAACACTTCAAACATAAAACATATTTTTCGTGGTCTGCATTTTCTTCAATAAGAAATCGTGTGTAGTCCATTTGTTAGATAGTAAAGTAGGCTGTCATTCCAATCTTAAAAAGTCAACTGGCTGGCACATATCAGAACAATCCATCAAAATGTACTTTTAAGCATCTTACACTCTTCCATTTTTATTTTAAGATCTTCCCTTTACAACACGCACCGACTTATACACAGACAGTCAGGGATCACGTGCAGTCTTATTATACCATCCACAAAACCATCTCTGACAGAACAGGATGCTAAACAGATTAGCATGTGAAAAATCAAAATTGAAAATGGTTAATAAAGTGTGGAGCGGCGCCTCTCGTCTCAGCGCGGTGTTTGTATGGGTTCTGACAGTGTGCTGTGGTACTGGGCCACAGAGACGCGCAGGATAATGTTATAAGAGACCACTTCTGCCTGTGCCTCTGGGCCGCTCTGCTCCTCACGTTAACTCTGTTTGTATTGATGCTGCTGTATCTCCGGCAAATATTAGCTGTGCGTAAACACCAAGCCCTTTCCAAGCAGCTCCCCAAAGGTTTTCTACTTTTCGACACATAATTGATAAATCACTTTCACAACACGCCGAACACAAGCTGCAAAGATTTAGGTAAATATTGCAAACCATAAAAAGGAAAGTAAAGAAATGTCCTTTACTTGTATTACAGGGCGATCAGTGGCTATAAACTTTCCAGAGTGAACTCCTGACCTTTGGATATGTGGTAATGTGTAAACCACTGCGCCACAGTCACCATGGAAACTTGGAGATCAAGCACTGTGAAAAGTGTTACCTTTTTACTCTTGCTTGATGTTTGAAATGAAGTTATCTATGCATTGCAGCCTGCTACACTCCAAACACGAAATATCAAGCATGCAGTCCTATGGTTGCATGTCGTGGCTGCGTGAGTGGAATAAAAGAAAACTATATGTACTGTATAGAAAATGTCTCAGTACCAACAACTACAGAGAGATTGATCTCAGCGACACAGGTTATTGACATTGAACACCTGAAGCTTTGTTTATGAAAGCCTTTAATTCTGTGTATGGATTCAATTAACTGTGTGAAAATCCAGTCATGAGGAAGGTTGAGGTTGACTTCTATTGTGTTTTTTCCTCCCCATCGTCAGTGATTTATCCAGTTCAGCACCTCTAAAGCATACACAGAATATGTATTTAATTTATTTTTGCTCAAAATATTCCATATAATTCTCTATAATTTATCCTGACCGTGACCAGCCTGTTTGCGCAGGCCTGACCTTGTTCATTGAAATAGCCTGGTTTTGTACTATTTTCCATGTGACTCACTACTTCCTTGTGTGCTTTTACGACTACTAATTTTGTCCCGTACTGCTTGGGCTTGTTGAAACCTTTATTTAACAGAATGATGGTATAACTTCAGCTGAGGGAAGACTCTGGGCAATTATTGCTTTGCATTAAAACCCCGGCACCTAATGTCTGTATCATTAACTCTATTTACTCTTCCCTTCAGTTCTTGTATCATGACTTTAAGTTGCAGTGTTCCCAAAAAGTATTCATTTTCACCTAATGAAATCTAGAGGTTCCTTGCATTCAATTTAGAAACTGCATGTTCCTTGTCATGCACAGCTTAAAGCAATATTAAGGAAAGAGTATTTTCCTAATTCGTATATCTTCCTCTCCACTGCTTCGGAGTGTCTTTGCACATCCACCGGGACTGACTGCTGTGGACGTTTTTCAGCTTACTTGGCTCCTGTAGATTCTCACGTACACATCAGATGTTTTCTTGTGCCAGCTCTGCTCTCTGCCTGTGTGGGTAACTTCAGTTTGACCAGCGTGTGTGTTTCCTCTTTTCTCACTGAACTCTGACTCTGCTGAAGGGAAGCACACGGCTGTCTCCTGGCCATTTGTGGCTGTGTGACTATCCAGATGGGGCCACAAGAAAACAACAGAAAGTCTTTTGTGTTTTAGTCTGTGTAAGACATCGAGCTCAATATTGGAATTTAACTTGTTCAAAAAGGAGGATTACTTTTTATTGACAGTGCATCTTCTTAAGACAGCATCACCAGTTACTCCAGGAAAGTTGTGCCAAATAGAATTCACCAAATAGATTACTTTTGCATTACTCTTTTCATTCATTGAGACTTACCATTTGATGTTGAACATCCCTTCAAGTTAGTTTAAGCTGGTTGTGTCCAATCTAGTGGCTTCATACAATAAGTCACACGAGAAGTATCTGCATGAGCTGTGTTGGGCAAGTTATTTCAAATTGCAATATATTCTATATTAGAAACTGAAAATAGTAATAATGCCAATGAGCAGAAGTGCAGTCAAAGATGTCCTTTTTCCTTTGCTTTCCCCCATTCTCTTGTGGTTTGTTTAGACGACATTAACTACACACAACTGCAGATCTGATACACCACCTTCCAAGTTGTATGGCAGAGTTTGACTTTTCTTTTCCCCATACATTTAAATGAACTGATTGTGGAAATGTATCAGACCCAGATCCTCAAACGGATGTTAAACTTGGAGGCAGCAACTTTCTGAATGAGCTAAACCTGCATGAGGTCCTGAACATCGCCGGTGATTCATATTTCAGACCACTCTGTGCTTCTGCACACATTTAAAGCTGAATGTTCATTCTAAAGCATCTAGCTACAATTTAATTTCAATACAGATGTTTAATTCACCCAAAATGTTTCCGCCCTTTATCAAAGTCTTCTCACATATAAGGTCAAACTTTGCTTGCCATCCCAACTCAATTGTATAAAATGTATAAATAAAAAGCCGCACCTCATGATATTTTAAACTTCTCTTACACCTCTCGGACAAGAGTTAAAGTTAAAATAAAATGTCTTCCATGTTCCACCAGTGGTACGCACAGCACAGTTTGAGAACTTTCACAGGTGAGTCTGGATAGTTGCACTAAACAATGCGTGTGTTGTTTCTGCAGACGGAGTGTGACTTGGAGAAGGGTCTGGAGATGAGGAAGTGGGTTCTGTCTGGGATCCTGGCCAGTGAGGAGATGTACCTCAGTCACCTGGAAGCTCTGCTGTTGGTAAGAACATCTGTGAGGGGTTTGCATGTTCTCCCTGAGTCTGTGTGGGTGTTGTCCATTCGCTCTTTTTTCTCCCTCAACCTAAAACAAGCCTCATCAACCTCATGCTCCAGCAACCTTTCCCAAACCGGGATGCTCAATATCATGCTCAGTGTCTATCCTGTGTCTTTGACAGCCCATGAAGCCGCTCAAAGCTGCAGCCACCACCTCTCAACCCGTCCTGACTGTGGCTCAGATTGAGGCCATATTCTTCAAAGTGCCTGAGCTCTACGAGATTCACAAGGAGTTCTACGACGGCCTGCTGCCCCGGGTCCAACAGTGGAGCCACCACCAGCGAGTGGGGGACCTCTTCCAGAAGATGGTGAGTGCTGTCTGCAGTTATCTAGCATGAAAAATACAAGCCGCTCTTGTAAAACTGCATTAAGATAAAAAGGCAATGAAAAGTAGTGTGCTCAAAAATATGGGAAAATTTTTCCACAGGCAAAGATGGCATTAGAGACCTGCTTGGGTCAGACATGAGCTGTTAGAGCCTGATTTGGACCCGGGCTGCCGATTGATGATCACTGTTACAGAGCATTTACTCCTGAACGAAAACCTGGTGCTTCTTATTATTGTGTGACAGTGACTGTGTCGATGCCTTGCCTGAAGTCTGTTACTATTTCTAGAATGACCCCGGTCAGGCCATGTTGTTAGTGCATATTTATGTGATGCAGAACTAAAATACGAGTTGAATTTGTCTGCAAATCCGTAATGTTGTTGATTTCTATCCACTAAATAAATCTGTCTGTCGTCTTTGCTTTGCCAAAGGAATCCAAGAGAACAATTCAATTAAAATTGTATTACATTTTTTTGTCATTTGGGGGGTCACAATCCTTTAAGTCTGTCTTGACACTCTCTTGCCATTTCTTCCAAGAACGCCAGGCCTAATCTACAGAACGGGGTAATCATTTTGACAATGGCTCAATTAACCCACATCGAATCATCTGCTAATTTCTTCAAACTGTTTCTCTCTCAGACACACATGCACCCACTTACACACTCCTCTCTCCTAGAAGCAGGAAGGCGGCTGCACAATGCTGTCTTTCTCCTGGAGGCAACTCGGGCCTCTGCACTGTGAGCTTGATGTCTCCAACAAGCTGCTATAAATAGGACCCTGTCCCTCCCTGCCTCTCTGCCATCCCTCTCCTTCCACTCATTTTGATGAACTTGGCTGACTATTCTGCCCTTGAGGCCAGACTTTAAGAATATTAAGATTATGTCTTTAGTAGAGATGCCCACTCAAAAGCGAATTAAAATTCAGCTGTTTTCTGAGCTGACTTAAATGATATATATATATATGTTTTTTTGTGATGGTTATGTCAGGCATGACTGAGAGATTTACTCATCATATCATCAAGCATCATGTCTGCATTTTGTACACGCACAATATTGATTCGGTGTAATATTTTACCACATGTTTAAAGCCGTCTGCTGCTGTGGTCTCAGGCCGCAGCTAAACAGGTTTATGGCAATCATAAAAGATGAACATCAAACCATTATCATGTGTGTCTCTCTTGTTTCAAGGAAGTTTTGCTCCACACAAAACCCCATGTGCTCCACCACGTGTTTGTGCTGCACTTTTCTCTACGGGGTCAAGGTGAATGTTAGATTGGGGTTAGTTTGGTTTCATATGCGTAATATCCATGTACCGTGGACTGTATGTACTGCACAGGAAAACAGCCATCTAAAGCGGAGGTGTCGTAGTCGTTTGGGTGGAGGGCCGAAATTTCAGTCCCCACAGCGGGTCGCGGGCCCATCTATTGTAAAGGACACTCACGCGGCTATAATATGCTGTTTATATCCTGTTCTCTTATTATGTCAGTGCCCTCTGCTGGACACGTGTGGAATTCTTTCCTTTTTTAAATGTAAGCTGCCCCCTAGAGGCTGGAGTGAGAAAACTGCACAGGAATGGGCGAGAGACTTACTTTTTTTTGTGACATGCTTGGGAATTCATGCTCCTCAAAGAGCCACATTAAATCATCTCGGGCCTTGACCTTGACACATGTGGTCTAAAGCGTCCACAAATTAGCCATGTGCAGTGTTTTTAAAGTATGCGAATATGCAAAGTGTCTTTAGTCAAACATTAGTAGACTTTGTAACATCCAATTGCTAAGAATAGTCGAATTTGTATACTGAATCTGCAATTTGCTTCAAAGATTCCTTCATCCCAGGGCGTTTTATTGTAAATGCTTTGTTGCCCTTGTTTTTAATTAGTGTGCAGGGGAAAAAAAGACACAGTTCCTCCGTATTGACGCGGCGGTTTCGGCGTCTAGATGTAGCAATTAATCTGACAAAGAGGTGCGCGCTCACTGTTCTCCAGTCAGCCCCAACAATCTCCTGCGCCTTTGTCTACCACTCCCCTGCTCTGTCTCCTATGGTTTAACACACACATCAGCTATTTGATAACATCAGTCTACCCATCACCCCTTATTCCGTACAAGAGTTAATAAAAACCAGTAGGAGAAAGACGCAGAGCTTACAGAAAATCATCCCAAATTCTCCGCGACAGCAGTGGGGGGGTGTGTGTGTGTGGGGGGGTGTGTGTGTGACGGAACTGGGTTGAAGTGGATTTTTAGGCGTTTCTTGATGGAGGCGCCTTCCAAACTAACTCTGTGCAGGGAAAAGACAGGCTTATAGCTCTCTCAGAACACAAGAACAAGGGAGGCAGGAGATTGGTAGAGCAGAGGGAGAGGAGAGCAGCCGCACTGACTTGAGCCCGACTGCCACACAAAGGGGTTAGGAGACTTTGTACAGGACTAAATGGCTGTTGTCATGTTGCTCGCTGTGTCAGAAACAAAGTGGCGGTGTTGTGTTTGGTGGATGACAGGATTTACTGCTCTTGATCTGGTGTTGAATATTTGGGATCTGTTTATTTCAAAAAGCTACTGATCAGACCCGGGTCCTCCTGCGTAATCTACATCAGTCATTTGTATGGACCATGTTCACAGAGTGCAGTACAAGCGCTAGACAGCAGGGTAACGAATGTACCTAGAGGCCATAAGCGCCACTGCAGGTCGTAGCAAGTTGCGTATTTTACTCATTAATTGTCCGTGAGAGTAAATACTACGCTGACAGAAAAGAGAAAGGGAAAGAGGGATTTTGTACATCCAATTACACAATGGAGATAATTTTTTTCACTCAAACTTGACTGTAAATACTGTTTAAGTGACGGTAGCCCCTTCTTTGTGATTCCATTAATGTGTATTGGTGACTCCGACCCAGTGCAGGGAAAGCTGCAATTGTGGTTTCCTAGCCAGAGACACTAGGGGGAGATGAAAGACCCCAATCATCCCATTAACAGTTGTATTACCCCCAGAGGAACTACGGAAAGGATTTATTAAAGGAACAGGCCACCGTTTTTCCATACTGAGATATATTCTCACCTGAGCTTAGACGAGTTGATGCTACCTGTCTGGTCTTTGTGCGTGCCCATGAAAGAGCGTGGTCGCTTCAAACTTCACCCCTGTTTGGAGCTATAGGAATACATTGGAAGAGGCCAAATGCTAAAAACATCTTTGGTCGTTTTGCGTGACTGAGGGCACGCACAAAGACTAGACAGGTACGCATCAACTCGTCTAAGCTCAGGTAAGAACATATCTCGGTATGGAAAAACGGTGGCATGTTCCTTTAAGGTGAACAAGTTACTTAGTACTGCTTTAAAAGAAGGAGGAAAAAAAGGCTGTTATATCATATTAGCAATACTTCTCGACCTGAATGTTTTATCTGCACTTTATCCACTTTAAGTTTAAATTTATGCACTGGCAAGGTGGATGCTTTGCCCAAGGACACAACAACATGTGCGTACAGGGGAAAAAAACAGATTCAAAAAATATGCTTCAACAGCTGTTTCTTGTGTTTATTCATAACATGGGAAACAGCTGTGTAAAACTGCAGACAAAACAAAAATAGGTAGAAAAATATCTCACTCTTTCCCCAAACCAGATGTTCAAAAGATCAGATTCTGTGTATATTATAAGAGAAAAGGAAATCGAATGGCCTTTGCCGGAAGAATCCATATTTTCTCATATAAGTTGGTCTCCTCTGCTTTCTATTTCCACAAGAAAATGTTGCCAAATTCCTTCACAGCCTCCCAAACTGAGCCTCTTGTACAAAGCCCGTAGTCTGTCATGATGCTGTTTCCCTAATGGTGTTTTCCGCTGTGGATTACACACAGGACAAATCCCGAACTGCAAAATCCCGGCGTCGCGGATGCTCCTTTTATCACCCAAAGCCATTTTGTGCTGCTACTGTAAGTCTGTGGTGTTGGTGTGGACACGGCTGGCACATTGGAGCTCCACGTTTCCTGTCACCGTCTCACTGGCCTCCTATGTGCAGCCGACTAGATAGATAGATAGATAGATGGATAGATAGATGGATAGATAGATGGATAGATAGATAGATAGATAGATAGATAGATAGATAGATAGATAGATAGATAGATAGATAGATAGATAGATAGATAGATAGATAGATAGATAGATAGATAGATAGATAGATAGATAGATAGATTATACTAGCTAGTGAAATAAGTGGTATTTTTCAGGTTTTTTTTCGATGCTTCATGTTTGTGAAGGTTCTCAGTAGTCCAGAGATGATCCTTTATAGTACAGATTTTCAAATATCGACAATTGGACGAGGTTCTGTTTTAAGAGTGAGACTTTAAGAGTTGACTTTAAGAGCGAGAAGCTTCTGAAGATACTGTAGTCGAAATGTCCTCAACTCAGTCCAGTTGATGATATTTGAAAATCCCAACTACCTCTAGGCTTTATATGATTATAAGATTGAACATGGGCAGCAGACGTGGGAAAACCAAGCAAACAGGTACAAGAGCGGAGCTCAGCACCTGGGCCATATGTACGAGTACTGAACATGTGCAGCAACTTTAACCACAAAGTAGTATAGTGTACTCATACTGTCATTGAATCCCCATAATCGTCAGAGACTTTGAAAGCACAGGCCTCGTTAGTGACTGAACTGATGATCTTAGCTTTCAAATGAGGAATGCATGTTCACATATGGAGGGCAAGCACATGCGGTCTCTTCATTCTCTAACAGAACCCCCATTGTCCGGGAGTGTCAAATCAAATAATATGCAATGCACGTGTGACACTCATTTCGCTCCTGTTGCTATGATGTTGCCATGCTGGAAAGTGATCTGTATCTGCAGGATCAAAGGTCACAGGCCGGTCAATTCATGACGCTTTGGACCATTATTGGCAACTCATGAGCTGCTGTCCCGTGACTCCTTTTCACCTCATTTGACAATATCCTGCTAATGTCATTAGATTGTGCCAAAATCCAGACATTATTGTGGCGCATGTGTGAAAAAACGAATTGGTTTATATTCCTTGTTAATGCGTAATGTATATTATTATGAATTATTATGACTTTGCAGGAAAGCAAAAATGTGTGTTGAAGAAGAGGTACAATAACTAGTAAACTGGCTTATATGGAGAAGAATGGATTGTTCTTCTGTTCGCTACTGAGATGGGGAGCTGGCGGGCAGCGTTTGTCGGAGTTTGATTCAACCAACCAGCTTCCTAAATCTGCTTTCTTATCCCCCTTACACTGGTCATTAATTACTCAGGCCAGCAGCACAGAGCATGATGAAGCGGCTGCTATAGCAACGACCTGTGACTGTAAGGCGTGTCCTGGTCTGAGATCTTCTTCAGTCCATGATCTGGTTCCTATGAAAAACAAGGATAATACTGCAATATGTCACAGCATATGGTCACATTTTGGCATGCATGGGCCGATAGTGCTCAAAGCAGTGTTTTTGGTATTGTTGCAGCTGCATGGTCATGTTGGTTTTTGCAGATATACTGTAACACTTTTTCAACACAGAAAAAAGCCGGCCGTCTGCCAAATCCCATCAATATTGTGCGGTGTATTTATAGTAGGTTTTGTGCATCATTGAGCTTTACTTGAGTCCCAGTAAACATGATGAAGCTCAATAATGTGCCGTGTCTCTGCAGGCGAGCCAGCTGGGAGTGTATCGCGCTTTTGTGGACAACTACGAGCTGGCGGTTGAGACGGCCGAGAAGTGTTGCCAGGCCAATACGCAGTTTTCTGAGATTTCTGAGGTAAGTTACAGTACTTATTGTACCCAGAACTCCCCCGAACGAACACAAGAATCAGCCCAACAATGGAGCAGGTTACACAAATGAAAGCTTATTGCACTAAAAAATATTTGTCAAACACTTGCAGCCTCTTTTTATCAGTTGTGGAGACAGATTTTATTCACAAACACGTTTTCCAAAGTGTGAATATCAGTCCCACTGTAAATTAAATAAACAATAGTGTGCCTTTTATCGATCGTGTCTTAGATATTGTGAGGTTTCTGGCTGGCGTTATTCAAATTGTATTAAAAATAACCAGTCTATTGAATGGCTCTTTCAAATAACCTCTCAATTATTGGACGACTGCTCTTGTCATGGCTGTATTTTCTTCTGAAACTGAGTGGTGTCTTTTCTTTTACATAGATACAGACGGCATCGCGTCATAGAAGGGGGCGTGGCCGTGCCGAGGGGAAAGCACTATTTATCACATACAAATAAAGTCAAGCGTTATGTTAGCATCCTCTGTTTTTTTATGTAATTATGGGCTGTATGGGCTTCTTTGCTCCTCCCCTTGTCTTTGTATCTTTATTTAGTAGATAACTATTTTCTTAATCCAGCATTTGTTAAAGGGACTGTACAGAGATTAAAAATGTTAAAATTATGTATTTTCCTCCCCCTACATGTTCCAGCCATGTCCTAATGTGTAGAATGAGCCCAGACCTGTTCACCACAACTGCCTCTAAAATCCTGCACTGTCACTCAAAGAGTTGTTACTTCGGGTCTGAAGTGCCGTCATGCACGAGCTTAAAGGTCCTATATCATGCAAAATCGACTTTTTGGAGCTTTTAGCCATGTTGTTATGCTATTTCCTTATCAAAAACACCCCCAGAGTGGTTTGTGGCTTCATTCACGCAGCTCTCAGTAATCCTCCTGAATCCTGCTCTCTGAGCAGCTGCTCCTCCCTCTCCTCATGAACGACTGAGTGTTCAGTTGTGTCGTCACAGCGGAACGGAAGTGCTCGACGTCTGTAAAGCAATGTCTTAATTCTATGCTTACGGCCTGATTTTAATTTGTAAAACAGCGTTTTCATTATTTCTGTCGTAAGAGAGAAACATAGAGGGAAAAAAATAAAAAATAAATAAAAAATAATAAAAAAGGATGTGCCTGAGGTGCTTCCAGGTCAGCTGTGGCCAAAACAAAACACCCCTGAGCGTCTGAACAGATCAGTCATGTTTGCGCTGCAGCTGAAGATGGAGCTCGTTGTCATCTATCCTGGACATCTGTTTTTTATTCTTAACTAACGATAATGTCACGGACGGAGAAAAAGAAGTGCGTTTGGCTACGAGGACGAGGAGTTTATTCAACCTTTTTCAGGAAGAGCCACTCAGCTGTTTTTTTCTCCGTGATTCAGCGACTATCACCAAAATATTGTTTTTCTGTGACTGTCTCTGATGGATGTTTGGTGAACCTTTGCCAGAACCAAAGTGGATTAACTTTTATAACCAACGCGAGTCCCACAATGTAAACAGCAATGGACCAGAGCGGTGAGTCAGTCCAAACGCGGGTTAGCTTGTGTGTTAGCATATTAGCATGTGTGTTAGCCATTTATCAAGCTGTGTTGCTGATGTCAACTCCGTATAACTGCATCGTGAAGTGACTTCACTTATTGCTGTTTATTTATTTTACAGTAAAGTTATATGCGCGGAGAGAGGGGGCCGAGGGGGCGGAGTTAACTGAATCGAAGCGTTGTGTCTTCCGGGTTCGAAAAATACCTCCAGAAAACACTTATATTTATCACAAAAATGAGTGCTCCATAATGATAGAGGTACAATATATCATATAAATGCCTATACTTAACTTTGGAATGGCTAAAATAGCATGATATAGGACCTTTAATATAGAAGGTGCAGTTACATGTGTGACCTGAGGTGGCAGTAGTGAGTATAAAATGGCCAACTTGCATCTAGCCCCTTTAAAGTAGTTTTTGAAAAATTTGAGAAAGTTTAGATTTTTCTCCAAATTGTTTTCCCCCTTAACTGTTTTCAAACATGACCATATATGGGCGATTCCAGAGACGCTGTCTGTATAAGACTTTTCCACTAAACCAATGGTTCTCAACCGGTGTAGCTTCGGGGCCCACCTCGTATAAAATTATGAATTTCAGCTTATAAAAAGACATTTCACAGTTTAACCATGTTGTTCTTATTTCAAAATACAGTATTTATTTCCAGAGTTTTGTTGATTTAAGTAGTGACCATGAATCTGTACATGTTGAATTGAAACATGGTACTGTATGTAGTACACTCATTCACCTGGTACGTTACTGGCACATACTGTACTTTAGTATACATGTACATTTCTCAGATTATAAAAAATTAAATACTGCTCATACTTCAGTGGGATTTTTATTTATCATTTTAGAAACTGCCATTGCACATCGTCAGTGCCGCCTCTGGAATAATTCATCTTCAGTACATTACATTTTACACACTGCCTGTCTGTTTTATGAAGCTTGCAGTTAAATGCATAAGGAACAGGGAAGTCATCACTGTGGTTTGTTAATGGCCTGATGCATGACTCGAGGGAAGTTTGACGCTGACAACTACGAGTGGACGACCTCTCATCTCCTGGATTTACATTGCGTACTTGTACTGAACTGGATTTAACTGTAGACTTCTTCTTGCCAGAATCTGAAGGTGAGGAGCCCAAAGGACGGCAAGGACACGACTGCAAAGAACTCCTTGGAAGGTCAGTCCCCACGTCCTCCCTTATTAGTCATGGGATCTCCGTTTTGATGTAAAATAATTCAATTCCTTAGAAACTCTCAAGCTCAGAATTCTTTTATTAATTTGATAGTTATGACACCTCTAATCTGATTAAAATTCCGGTACTTCCCGTTTTATTAAATCCACATTTTTCACATATTTCATTTGCATTCCTAGACAAAGTGACTTAGCTTTCAGGCACATTATATCACCACTTAAATGTCTGTTTTGTTGTTGTTTTTTACAGCTTTGTTGTATAAACCGGTGGACAGAGTGACACGCAGTACACTGGTCCTCCATGTAAGTACCTTTTACAAACGTGCACATTCACGGGAACCGCAGGAAGCTTTCTTGCAACTTTCTTATTTCACCTCAGATTAGATCAGTCTGACATGTCTTCAAACAAGAAAGATAATCCTGGTCAGAGTAGGAGAAACGTCTATGTAATGTATGGGATTTATGCCAAGGTTTTTGTCTTGACTTCTTAACAAATAAACTGCATGTTCAATTTATATTCCACATGAGGGACACTTTATGCGTGATAATAGAGGAGAATTTGTTTTCTTTGCAGTGACTGTGCTTGAGTCATCTCAGTTAGTTTCATATTTTATTGAGCGTGGGAAGAGGTCAGTGCTTCTCTGTCAGCAATGTAATGATTATGTTCCTTTTCTATCTGTTTTGTGGGATCAGGTCAGCGGGCTACATCTATATTAAAAAAAAGGATGTAAAATAGCCAAATGTTATACTTTTTTTTTTTTTTATAGGATTTGTTGAAGCACACTCCGACCAGCCATCCTGACCACCCGCTCCTCCAGGATGCCCTGCGAATCTCCCAGAACTTCCTGTCCAGCATCAATGAGGAGTCTGCTCCACGGAGGCAGTCTATGATGGTCAAGAAGGGAGAGGTTAGTTATCAAACATTTAGCAGATCATTTACATCACATAAATGACAACATTAGCACAGGGGGGACTAAACTAATTTAATTCCAGCAATAAAAAGTAAAAATGGAGAAAGGGGACTTAAAGGATCTACTGTTTGTGCCATGTGGCCTAATCCAAAAGAACAACTGTGGCTTTAGTGCAACACAAGGCTGAGTTTATTAATACTCACCACCTTTTGATTTGATGCATACAGAACATACAGTGAATTGGTCATAATGTTATACTCAATTGTGTTTTGGTATATCATTTTTTCCACAAAGACGAGCATATGTGCATATATTCCATTTGAATCATCCACAGTCTGTCAATATTGGGAATGGGGAACTCCAGCATCCCATTTCACTACGTTCTAATTTTGGAATAATATGATTAAATATGCAACTGGCTTATCCAGCATGAGACCTACAAGCCATAATTATAAATAATGACTTTATGTTTGCAGCTTTTGCTTTATTGGTCGCCCATTGTCGTCACATTGCCTTTTCTATGACCTTGCAAATCCAGCCAAGTGTATGTACAGGGGGACCGCCAATCTGCAGCCAAAGCAGCGGCACCCATGCCCTTATATGGTCATATAAGAGCCTCCACATTCTGGGCCCTCTCCCACAGACACCCCCCACTCCCTGCAGACGCTCCCATCTCCGGAGATGACTTGACGCGCATGAATGGTTGCCACTTGATTGATAGCTTGTGTGACACTGCCATACATAATGCCCAGTAATGAGCCACCAGTCTGCAGTGACTGGCACATTTGTTGTTAATTATTCATATACGGACTGTGTCGGCCCAGGCTCTGTTAGCTCCTCCCTCTCCTCTCAGGGGGGTCATTTCGGAGATCTGCTCATGGACACACAATTTTGCTTCTGCTATTTTCCTCATATTTGCTTTGAACATAAGACAATCCTTCCCCAGATGCCCAGGCTCCTCCTGCTCTGTCCACTCCAGACATCAAATATTCATTATGGATGTTTGAAAGCCAAGCACACAAATCAATAGAGCTCATTATGTTGGGCCTTACTATTGGCACAAAACTATGCCTCTGGTTTCTTTTTGCGCGCTCACAATAGGTCAGGCTAACCCTTAGTAAACTTATTTAAATACGTTTTCTTTGCAATGCCAAGTTGTAAACTCTGAATTCTGCGACCAACAAGCTTTTTCCCATGACTCTTAATGCCCATTGGTGCGAGAGAGGCTTCAACCACCTGCAAGTGAAAACATGCAGTGACTTTTATGTGACATTAGTGTTCACTATTGACTCCCGGTGTAACGATGCTATATCTGATGATATGCATTATAAAGTAACAGTGCAAGTTTAGTGTCGATGTTTTACTTCATAAGCTCTGCGGCGCGTGCCATGTGTCTTTGCACGCACTCAACCCGAGCACATGTGTGCCATCATCATTAACAGCTAAACTGAAGGCTGCAGACACCCCAGACCTGCAAAGTTACATCCTCCAAAAACACATACATCTGCGTGACTTTGTCATGGTTGACCAGGCTGCGGTGAAGGATAGTTCCAGTGCACCGCGCATTGTCAGAGGTGCAAAGATTTGATCTTGGTCATAATCCGCCTCAAAAGCACAATGTTATCGAGGAACAGCCCAAACATGAGCCTCAAATCAAACGCGCTTCTTTGCGTGTGTTTTAACTGCCGTCTAAAGTGAAACCAACACTTAATGAGCACATGGCCCACATGTGACAGTGCTGCATTTATTTTTTTTATTATTGAGCTGTATGTTGTTTTTTGTTGTTTTTTTGTCTTGCATTGTGAGCCCAGGGCACATTTTATGTTAAAGCGGCTTTGAAAAATTAGAAAGTTTTGCCAATTTAGACTATAGATACTGCCCAATAATGAAACATTTAGGGTATTTTATTTCAAAGCCAACTTATTATTTATATTGCACTTACCAAACCGTGGGCCCTGTGTGTGAATAGAACCAAACTGTGCGGCAGCTGAACCGTTCCACCCCTACTATTGACAAGGCATCACAAGGGCTGCACAATATATCGCCAAATTTTATCGAAACGTTTGGTGACGATATCCATTTCGTAGTCACAACTCATTCCACCCAATTAATTTAAGGACAATTTCATGTAAAACTACACATAACAGACAAGGGTTATATTGAATGTACAGATCTTTGCTAAAATATGCTACAGAGGTCGAAGTCGTGTAAAACAATTGTGTGTCTTTGCAAGTTTGAAAGCCTAGTCTTTGAACCTTGAAGTACTGTCATAATACGTTATCACTGATGCCACCAAAATGCAGTAGAAATAACAAGTAGACTTTTTGCGACTTCATATTTACCTTACCTAAACATCCCCCACTTCTGCCTTTTTTTTTTTTACAACCAGGCTGTATTTTGTCCAGAGGTTGTGCTGTTTTTGCCTGCGCACGTTTCATCTGCATCAGTGAAGGCATGCAGGAGCACATGACTACAAGATGTCCTGGCCCCGCACAGATGGGGCGGGGGCATACAAACAATGGTGGCTTAATTAAAATGTAAATGATGTCACTTACTCCATCTGAATTCACGTCATCTCTGCTTTGTTTGCCTTCGGGACTGAGGTGGCCTCGAAGCGGGTTCATCAGCAGCTTCGTTTTGAGTCGATTTGTTGGCCATACGATAAAGGCTGCACTCCACTTACAAAACACATGGGCGGCAGAGTTCGCCCTAGGAGTGCGTCTAAATATAAACAGCGATGTTATTACTCGGGCTCTCAGAGAAGCCCTTCCGAGGACGCTCAATATTTAATCTGCCCTCTTCATGCGCTGCTCTGCCTCACGTCTCTCTCTGATGTTAGGGTCCACTATTAGCCCGAATGGAGAAATCCACATTTGCACTAATGGCTGCTGGCTTCTAGCAAAATGTCATTGCATCGTCTGGGACTTCAGGATTCAGCAGGCTACAATGGACATAACTCATTTCCTTTTCTATTGGGGATGTAAAACAAAATGCATAGAACATGTGGCGTACATTTATAGAATATTTAAGGGAGATTAGAAATGTGCTGGCCATTTGCTTCTTCCTTAACAATGAGAAAGTGGATGCAAAAGAGTGCATTGCAACTAATGCACCCTCAGTCAGTTTGTGCTGGAGGTTGATTTTGTCTACTGTCATTAGTTTCGCCATTAACACTCCGCAAATATCCAAGGCCATCCTGAATCCAATCTCAAAGAGTCAATTGGCTCCTATATTATGCACAGAAGAGGCATTTACGACTGGACTTTCCAACGACCACTGGTCTCCCGGTGTTGTGTTTGCTAGGAGGGATTAGCACTGTGTCACTCAGCATTAAAAAATGTAAAGGGATATTTCAGGATTTTTGACATAGGGCCTCATTTCTTAGTTATCCAGAGTGTTGTTGATTTCTGGAGATATATATATATATATATTTTTAATTCATACAGTCCTTATATTTGAAGAGTTTGGCGGTGCTAGACTAGTGCTAGGCTAGTGCATGTCTATGGTAACTATGTCTGTGTTGACTGAATAATTCATGAAATATAACCATTTTGCATTTAAAATAACTTATATTTGAGCAGCATCAGCTTCCTGGTTGTAAGCTAAGCAGCGGCGGAGTGATCTGCTCGGTTACCAGATCTACAGTAGTTTGTTTACCTGCGGCCGGCATTGCACGTGGAATTCACAAAGGAGCTTTCTACAAATCAGATATAGCAATGTTTGGAGGATGACCCCATGATTTTGAAGAGGTTTTTAATGCAGGCTACTAGTTACCATAGACATGCACTAGCCTAGCACTAGCCTAGCACTAGCCTAGCACCACTAAACTCTTCAAATATAAGGGCTACATGAACTAAAAAAAAATATCTCCAGAACTAAACAACACTCTGGATAACTAGGAAATGAGGCCCTATGTCAAAAATCCTGAAATATCCCTTTAAGATGACATGGTGGACTGTGAGTTTCTGTCAGTCATCTGCAACATGTTAAAACACTAAAAACACTAAAGAATACTTCTGTGCTCATAATGATATGGTGTTTTGTCTGGAAGCAGCTCAGAACCACCATAAAAATTGAAATAGCAACAAGCCAGACTGGAAAAATAATCATATTTCCATTCATAACCTTCTTGACTCAGCAGTAGTTTGTGGCCAATTAGTGGTTCATTGTCTTGTAAATCTGTATAATCCACTGTGCTTCACACTCAATAATCTGATCGATAGCCCTCTCTTTTCCAAGAAATAGTGGCTGACTTGTGGGAAATACTCATCGTAGCATATTCCAATCTGTCTTTTTTGATACACGCAGACGCCGTTTTTTAGTTATTTTCTGGCTGGTGTGCTTGAATATACTTTTATGATGTTTTTACACACCAAATAGGTCAGTGTTTCAGATTCAAAAAACATACCGCTAGAGTAACGAGTACAAAATGCTAAATATAGACTGACATTGCAGCAAAGATTGACAGAACAAGACGAGATAAAGCTGTGATTTGTATTGTACTTTAAGTGGAGCCTCAGGGGATTATAATGCACAATACAGTGAGTCGAACCCAATGCATCCGAGTCCCCAAGTCCAGCGTCCAGTGTGGGGCTGCATCAAACACATATGCAAAGTCATTTATTTTAAGGGTGCATATTATCCTATGTACTACATATGTGATCCGTTATTCTATTAAAAGCACTTGCCGGAGGACATAAGTGTTGCTGACAGAGGGAGTCGATTGGATGTGTCTATTTGAGATGCTTTTCATCATAGCCTTGGTAATCTTGAACATTTGCATTATATTATTTCATTTTGTAATCAAACTTTTGCATTCTATATTTGGGCAATGAGCGTCAGAGTCATTGAAATAACCACATGAACAGAACATCTCGTCTTTTTCGTTGTTTTTTTGTCCCGCTCCGGTCCTGTGCACCATGGGACCTCCTGATACTGTGCGGTAGGATGCTTGCCTGCAGATGGTGAAGCCAAAGGCTCTCACCTGTGCCAGCTCCAGTTGACTCAAGTGTCTTCTGGCGGCGACCGCATGCGAGTGTAGATGACAGAGCACGCCGAAGAAGGAGGGGGCTGACGCACAGATGATGAGGCCCATGATTGGTCTGGGAAAAGCGTGATGTAATGCTTATTGTGGCCCTGCTGCAGTGTGAAAAGGGTCTGTGTCTTGTAATTTTATTTAAGAGCTGGTAATAGTCGACTTGCAAAACAATAGTGGCCTGATGTATAGTTATTGTAATCTCTGCGATGATAATCTTGTTGGTGACAAGTTTCATTTACTGTTTGAATGTTTGCATTCTGAGGTTGTTGTGTGTACCTTGTATGCAAGACACACATCTATGTTTAAACTTATATTACTGATGCAAAAAGGGAAAAAAGAAATGAGGAAAGGAAAAACAGAAAGAAAGAACAAAAGGAAGGAAGGAAGGAAGGAAGGAAGGAAGGAAGGAAGGAAGGAAGGAAGGAGAGGAAGGAAGATACAAAGGAAGCAAGGAAGAAAGAAGGAAGGGAAGGAAGGAAAGAAAGGAGGGAAATAAAGAAAGGAGCAATGAAGGAGGGGAAGGAAGAAAGAAAGAAAGAAAGAAAGAAAGAAAGAAAGAAAGAAAGAAAGAAAGAAAGAAAGAAAGAAAGAAAGAAAGAAAGAAAGAAAGAAAGAAAGAAAGAAAGAAAGTGCATTGAAAGTGCTTAAAAACATGGCGCTCTTCATGTATTAAAATATTTTAAGCAGGCTTTTATTCTATCCATCTAATCATTCATCAAAAGTCCTTAAAAGCCCTGTGTGCTGAGTGTTTTTTCCCCATCTTTAGCAGCCTTCAAACAGCCTTCTTCAGGGTGAAAATGTGCTCAGCAGTGTGCACCTCATCCTCTCCACAAACGTGTACTGGTCATAGTCTCGGCTAAATCAGTATTGTACCCTCAGGCATATACCGGGGTGTAAGACAGAACACAAATACAAAGGCCTGAGATACCACCTACCACCAGAAGGAATCAAGAAAGACACAAAGCATCCTTTCACCGGATACTTTCCTACTTAAGGATATATAAAGATGGCTTTAGGGGTAAATAGAGCATTTATTCATTGATTAATATTGTATATCCTATTAAATTAGTATACATGGAGCCGGTCGCATTTAAGGGAATCACATAATCACAGAAACATGGTATTTTTGTCTTTTTGTCCCATTTTTGAATACTCTAGTTTTCAAAAGAACAAAGCCAATTGGGAAACATGCTCTCTGGAAACCTTTTAATGATTATTTTACCTCCCACGCTAAAGCAAACAATGATTCACAATTTGCTTAGTTATTATACAGGATTACAACTCTCCCTCCCAGAATGCCGCAGTCGATTGTACTTTCTTATCCACAGATTAAACACTGGTTATGGGGATGAAAAAGTAAGCTCTGTGCTATTGAGTTGTGGTTTGGTGCTTTTGCTGTCGCTGACACTGTCTGTGTGTCTACTTGTAAATGGCCTTTCTGTTTAGGAAAGAGCATCACTGCCCCCTTTTGGACAGAAAAATATGTGCACCTCATTATGTAGTCTGACATCAGTGAAGCTCCAAAATGTATTTTTCTCACACATATGAATGGATTTCCAACTGTCACCGATCTGCAAATTTAACAGAAACTGAAGCGCTTTGGCTGAAATGGTGTCTGTGAAAAGCGTTACATGAATTAAATTCCTTTCCCCCTCTCCTCATCAGACTCAAGAGCTCTAAACACTGGTCTCAATGCTTCATTTCTGTGAGATCTTCTAACTTTAATCAAAGATACCCAAAGCAGCACACACACTTTTGACATTATGATGTAAAGAAGTAAATGTATGCAATTTGTTGTCATTGCTGTGATTTTGTTACTGTTGTACAGGTTGGTTTATCAATGGCCCATTTCTGCTTGTGCTCACAGAACAGACAGCTGCTGAAGGACAGTTTCATGGTGGAGTTGGTGGAAGGAGCCAGAAAGCTGCGGCACGTGTTCCTCTTTAGTGATCTGCTGCTCTGCGCCAAACTAAAGAAACAGATCGGAGGGTAAGACCTGCGGCAGAAATCCACGACTTCTACATTTTAGCAAACATAAGGTTATTGACATGGGTGCTGGGTAAGTTAATGCTCTGCTGCAGAGACTAAGCGTTAATAATGTGCAGGATGCTTTCATACTGTGAGTTAGGCCCATCAGTGTGGTTAGTAGTTGGAGACCGTAAGGGAATATCAGGAGGGCTGGTGAGTGGTGTTGGCTGAGTGATTAGTGTGTGCAGATGGGCAGCCAATTCTGTCCGTTTGCCCCAGTGCAACTGTGGCTACACACTTAGCATTCCACCAACAACTTTGAAAAAACACCACATCACACAAATACAATATTATGTGAACATGGAACATCATGGCAACAGCTGCATGGCACCTTTACTTTCCATCATGGTGGCCTCTTTTGTGCTCTAGGACCAATTGTTTTAGGGTTTCTGGTAGGTTTTCACCCTGATGGACCATCTCCATGGTTACACATACATTCCATCCAGAAAACCTTCCAGAAACCCCCCCCCAAAAATAATGTATTCTGGATGGTCCTAGAAACCAATAGGATGGAAAGTAAAAGCGCCATGCTAACCACCCATACAGCTGCTGGGTCACCTCATTTACACAGAGTACGTTTTGTCCATGGTCCGTTTTACGTACATCAAATCACGCGTTCTAGTCAGGGTCATATATGACCTGAAATGAACTTTTTTGCATTAAAAGTTACATTATGCTCCTGTAATAATATTACATTTTGTAAGATTGTTTATATCTTTTATGGTGTTTTTTTTTTATTTATTTTTTTTTGCTTTTTCACAATGAATGATTTGATCCGGGATGCCTAAACCTTCACACCCCACTGTAGAACATGTTTGTTATTGTTATAATCTTTACGATTTGCTTGTAATACTCCACCCTCTGATTTCTGTTTTCTCGCGTCTAACGTCAAGAATTGCCACACAACAAAAAATAGATAAATAAATAGACTAATGTTTGATGTTTTTGCCACAGAAAAAGCCAGCAGTACGACAGCAAGTTCTACATCCCTTTGACTGAGCTGACCTTCCAGAGCCCCGAGGAGACGGAGCCCCTGACCATCCCGCAGGTCCCAGACGAGGAGCTGGACTCCATCAAAGTGAAGATCTCCCACCTGCGCAGTGAGCTGCAGCGAGAGAAGGTGGGTCAGCAGGAGAAAACAGATGTCTCTTCCACATGAACACATCGAATGGTTGTTTCAATAACCTACTTCTAACCTCACTCACACTCACTCCTCTTAACGGCTTTTGTTGGATGGTGTGATTACAGCGCGCCAACAAGGCGTCAAAGGTCATCGATCGTCTTAGGAAGAAGTTATCCGAACAAGAGTCTCTGCTGTTGCTTATGTCTCCAAGCATGCCCCTCAGACTGTACCACAAGAATGGCAAGGTGAAGAGGACTATTTTGTGTTACTATTATTTGGCAAGACTGGCACTTCTTGTGGTTTATAATTTTGTATTACTGAAAATATTTTTTGTTCCAGAGTTATGCTTTCTTAATGTCATCTGACTATGAGCGTGCGGAGTGGCGGGAAATTCTCAAAGAGCAACAAAAGAAATGTATGCATTCTGAACACAAACTCATATCGCTCTTGCTTTATGCTTAAAGTTGACTGTTTTATCTCAATGTTTTTAAGGTATTAAAACTCCCTCTTTGTCATCAATGGAACTGCAAATGCTGACCAGCTCGTGTATCAAACTGCAAACTGTCCATCACATTCCTCTGAGCATCAACAGAGAAGGTGAAATACAACATTTTACCTCTTGTTCACATTGACCTCTTTTTCTTATTTGAGGCCTTTCCTTTTTCTTAAACACAAGCTTTGCCTGTTGTTTTAACCTCTCCCCACATTATCTCTTTTTCTGTCAGATGATGAGTGTCCTGGTCTGTGCGGCTTTCTGAATGTAATCGTCCACTCAGCCTGCGGACTCAAACAGAGCCTGAGTGAGTCAGTCAATATGAAGACCGTCCGACCAAATTAACTATAATTGCCTTTGTTAGACATAATAGACACGGCTTCTGGTTTATGTGTACTGGGAACATCCTGTGTCCTCTTCTTGCAGACCTCTACTGCACTTTGGAAGTGGATTCCTTTGGCTTCTTCTCCAATAAAGCAAAGACGAGAGTGTACCGATACACGACTGAGCCCAAATGGAATGAGGTGAGATACAGCCTTGTTTAAGTACTGACATTAACTCTGCGCTTTATATTTATCTGTTCAACAACATTGTAAACCGGCACACAATGTTATCAATTAGCGCACAGTAGTTTCACTGGTAACTTTGCTTTCAGCCTACAGCCTCATAGTGAGTGTTTAAACGAAAGTCAAAATTGTTTTATTAATATTATTTATTCATTAATGTATTAATTAATGTATTCATCTGTTCATTTATTTATTTATATTACTACCTTGTGCTCATTTGCTTAACTGAACTGTTAGGTGACCTAATTTTAGAAAATCTTTAGTGTAACTCAATAACCCACATAATGCAGGTGCACAATGTGCGTGTCTAAAAAGTCATCTGTGCCTCAGTGATGCCCAGAGGTCATAGGTGAGTGCATGTTCAATAAAGTCTTTAAAGCAGCCATACAAAGTATCTTCAAGCATTTTGCTCAGTAAGCTTGAAATGATGTCAGCTAATGAGGAGCTTCTGGTGTTGACTCACATCTGTCTAATGCTAAGTCAACCAGTACAGTGTGAGCCAGTGAAGGCTGCCCAAACCATAAGCACCGTTTATTAATAATTACAGATTCTGATAGTATTGATGATGTTGTATGATTCCCGTTATAATTATAATAGTCATAATAATAACACATGTGTTGCACATTCAATTTCTGCTCCAGGAGTTTGAGATCGAGCTGGAGGGCTCTCAGACCCTGAGGCTGTTGTGCTATGAGAAGTGCTACAACAAGACCAAGCAGAACAAAGAGGATGGAGAGAGCACAGACCGCATCATGGGGAAAGGACAGATCTTGGTATGAAATGACGTCACCCTTTTTCAACATGACAGGCCGAGACTCGCTATTAACTCAGGGCACTTATGGCACTGCAGTCATTTGATGTAGCCACTGAAGTCATATGATTGCATAATAAGAATGCCCCGACACATAATGCATGACTAAAAGGCAACTAGTGAAGGAAAGCGCTCCTTCATAAATCTGTCATGTAGAGAACCACTAATTATATATTGAGTAATAAAATGAGTTTGGTGGATGCGTCAATAACTGTGTGCTGATGGCATGAGGCTTATGTTCAGCTCACAATCATATTATTTATGACTCTGTGATCTCACATTATTACATAACATTAGATATTTTTTTATTACTTTAAATAATTTATCAAATGACCAATTATGACCAATACTAAATAATAATAATAATAATAATAATAATAGTGCATCTGTTTTACCACATTTGCCATTCGTTACATGGTCACATACGCCCCCTTGTGGATTTATCGGAAACTCTGCAACAACATCAGAGATTATGTATTAGTGAAAGTGAATGTTGAATTAAACAATAGAACAACACAAAAATGATGTGTTTTTCTCCTTAGCTTGACCCTCAGATTATGCAAGTCAAAGACTGGCAGAGGACAGTGATTCCAATGAATGGGGTGAGTACAACAGCTTTTTTGCATAATGCTCCGTTCAATTAACAATGTGAAACACGCGTCAACTGCAATGTTCCTGCGTCAGATCGAGGTCAAACTGTCCGTGAAGTTCACCAGTCGAGAATTCAGTCTGAAGAGGATGCCCTCCAGGAAACCCATGGGCGTGTTCGGAGTCAAGATCTCCACAGTCACAAAGTCAGTTCTTTGCTCACCTCACACTCTTTTATACAGATTATACACTAGTTACAGTCAAATTATGTTCAATATTTTGTGACTCAGGCGAGAGCGCTCCAAGGTGCCCTACATAGTGCGGCAGTGCGTGGAGGAGATCGAGAGAAGAGGGATGGAGGAGGTGGGCATCTACAGAGTATCAGGAGTGGCCACTGACATCCAAGCTCTGAAAATGGCATTTGACACAAGTAAGTATTTTATCCATAGGGCGATCAATTTCACTGTGCTTTTATAATAAACCTTCTTTCAAAATACGAATCTGGTTCAGCTAACACGAAATAGCGCTCCAGATGGCAAGTGCTGCACATTTGACAGTCATGTTTTCTGTTTTAGACAACAAAGATGTATCTGTGATGATGAGTGAAATGGACGTGAATGCCATCGCCGGGACGTTGAAGCTCTACTTCAGGGAACTGCCAGAACCTCTGTTTACCGATGACCTCTACCCCAACTTTGCAGGCGGCATCAGTAAACCACTTTCATTTACATTATGGTCTCATGTTAAACAGTCCAAAATAAAATAGAGGGGCTATAATTGCAGTTTAGTTTTGACACATCAATAAAAGCTTCCACAATGGATTAGAGTTGACAAGGATGTGTGAACATTAAAGATAAATTGTCTTTCCACTGCAGCGCTCACGGATAGTGTTGCCAAAGAGAGCTGTATGCTGAACCTGCTGCTGTCACTGCCAGAGCCCAACCTGGTCACGTTCCTTTTCCTATTGGATCATCTCAAAAGGTAAGGAAAAAAAAGGTTTACATGGGATGCAAAATGTAATCTAGAAATACAAGTACAACTTTCCTATGTAAGTTAAAAAAAATCTGCCGCATATTTGCACTTAAAATAGATAATACATTAGATATGAAATATCAGTACTTGAAGCCACTGCATATCTTGTCATGTCAAGTCTTCTGTCTAGCCTTTGGTTTTACCTTCTAATACTACACTGGGGTTCTTTCAGGGTGGCCGAGAAAGAGAGTATCAACAAAATGTCCCTCCACAACCTGGCTACAGTGTTCGGGCCGACCTTACTGAGGCCTTCTGAGAAGGACAGCAAGATCCCTGCCAACCCCACGCAGCCAATCAGCATGGGCGACAGCTGGTCCCAGGAAGTCATGTCGCAGGTCAGACACAGCTTCTGTGTCAACGCTGTTAATTTAACATTGTTATGTTTAATATTTACCATAATACCAAAAGTATTGCTGCTAAAACTAAATACGCAAATCAAGGGACAAAATAAAACACTACACTGACCCGGGTAAAGCAAACACTATAATCATTCATATTTTTCCTCAGGTCCAAGTGCTGTCATACTTCCTGCAGCTGGAGACCATCCCCACTCCTGACAGTAAACGACAGAGTATCCTCTTCTCCACTGAAGTATAAACAGCAGTACACCGTACATAAAGACTCTGGCTCAAAGTGAGTTGACTGTAGGATATTTAAATTTACTCGGGACTCTGTTCGGCCATCGTGGAAACCCAAAAGGTGCCCTTGTGCCCTTCGAGCTCCATGTTTTTTTTTGTTTTTCCTGTTACCGTGCATCACCTCTTCTGTCCTCAAAGCTGTGGATAGACCTTCATCTCGTCCATCTTTTGGGGTCATTGCATTAAATATGGTAACTCTTCTACGGACAAACAATGACAAATTGCATGACGACAAACCAAAACAAAACTATGAAGTACTATGTACATCTTTTTATTTTAAATCTTAGGACAATCATTTCTGATCATGTTAGGAACTCATCTCAAACTACAAATCATGTCAGAATATAGAGATGTAAAGTTTTTTACAACTGCGTGCAACTTCTTTTTGGACTTTCAATGAGGAATCTTGCACTGGCCACAATGCAGGCCTTTTCTTGTTTGTGTCAATAAAGCCCCAGGGTGACCGCACCTGTACATGCAAGTGTTTACAACATTAACAGAGTCGGAGTACAACTGAAACCTGCTGCACACTGCACTAGGATTACTCACAGATGTCAAACTTAAAGGAAATCATTTGTCTTAATGTTGTTTATGTTCTACAACAGTCTGCAGCTTAAATAACCACAAAGCAATATATTTTCTAACATAGGAGCCGTTTGTGTGCATACAATAAGTCCTTTTTCTGTAACATAGGACATCTTGCCAAAATGAGTTTCTTTGACAGTAAAAAAAATAAAAAAAATAGAGGTATTTACTGAAACAGTATGTACATAAACTTAAAGTTGTATTCTTTACTTTTGTTCCACAACATAATCATTGTTATGTAAATTATTTTGGGGGGTTTGGGAGAAATTATTATTCGTGTCTTTGTGTTGGATTCAAAAGTAGTAGGTTTTAGCCTTGACTTCAGATCTTGCATTAAATAGCAGGATATTAGCCTTTCTATTATAAAAACAACCTGTGTTGTCCAGCCTATAAATATTCATGGTTGATGGTAACATACACAGTGTTACAGAGTGTATGCTGCTTTGGAAAAGGCACAAGATGTGTAGCAAATGGATGTGTTTCATATGGAGAGAACTATGGTAGTTTAGACATTATGCAATGTCATACAAACACAGCACACAGTGTACTGTAAACATTGTTTTTTTCTTGCGAGTGGTGACAGAAGTGCTCTCTGTAAAGTTCAAACCACTGTTTTACAATTCAAGTGACCTGAGCACTCGGTATGTCTGACCATTGTAAAGTTAATCTGTGAGTGAATGAAGGCGTATTGTTATGTATGTTTTTCTGTCATTATTTTTTGAAACTTTCTCCGTCTTGAAGGTGCCCAGTTTAATGGCCAAAATTGTTATTTTTTTCTTTGTTTTCTTTGTGATCTTTTTAACATGCAGGCATGTTTTAGATTTTGTGCTGTCACCAATGTGATTTATCACTTAAGTCTTAAGAGGTATTCTACATTCACAAGAGCTACCCATTTCTGAAGCATTTGTAGAACAAAAAGCACAGGTAGAGGGTTTCTTGGCGCCATATGCTAGTCAGTATTCTAAGGGCTTAGAGCATCACATTCATAAAACAAGAGACAAATCCATTATATGAAGGGATATATTTTGGTCCTATAGTTACGACTATCCATTCTCTGAGGTATTCATTTGCTTCAGTAAAATTTGTGCATATCATTAGTGGTAAACCTTGTGCAAATTGTAACTAAACCACTTTTTACACACAACACTTCTTGTCACCTGTGTCATCTCAAGTACCTTTTTTTACAAACCCTATTGCCTACACTGTCGTGTCCTCTTGTGCCTCTACACTTTTGCTTTGCATCTGTGACACATTCAAAGTCAATGGGATTATTGACAATTACAACCGAGTAACTTGTCTCTTGTTGCCTTTGCTGTGGAGACACACTCTATTCATTTTCTATCGGCTAAGACAGGACCTGGAAACTTAGCATTGTCTTAGCTCTTACTGTGCTGTACACATCCATTGACTGTAAAGCTGTGCTAACAGTTTGTTTTATTTTCTATTGATTTGTATTTATTTTTTCTTTGATGCAGCTTTGTAAACGGCAGTCTACTGTATCTATTTATTTAATTATCATCTAAGCTAAATTAATGTCAGGATTATTTTGTTCATATCTGGTTATGTTTTAATACTATTGTTACTACTGTCCCAATCTAATGACCAATGTGTAAAACTAGCCCTGCTTTAGACGTGTTGTACGACGGACTGGCCACTGTGATTGTGTGCTTCAATAGGAGGGGCCGGGTCTACTTAAAACATTGTCCTATTTTCCATACATTTGTATTATATGTATTATATCAGAAGTGCATAATTTGGCATCCATCCTATTTCTCGTGGCATCTTCTGATTGTTGATAATAGATGGATTTGCCAAACTTTAGTCAAATATAAAAATCGGTAAAGTCAGTAGCTGGTGCTGGTAGAGGAGAGGCAGTCAAATTGCATTGTTTTGATTCTTTGAGATTGTCTGTGTAACTGCATGTACCTTCCATAAGACTCCACTATATTCACAGGATTTCAGTGCAAATCTGAAAGAATCAAGCGTTTTAGTATAAAACTAAAATTGAATATATAATTGAAAAGTTCAGTCTTTTAATAGGGTAGGACTCTTTTGGGCTTCTTCACCACTTGAAATATTTTGCTAAGAACAATACCTACACACAGGACAACTATAGCAACAGTTTATATCTCCAACTTTGAGTCCTCTTCAATACACAACGTTCTGCTTGTAGAACTGTAAAAAGAAAAGTAATTGGAAGGCAGTTGCAGCCTATGTTTGTACACAAAATGTTAATAAAAACATTCTGTATCAAGATTTGGTGTCTTTATTCATTTCTTTTCTGAATTATGAACTTGCGATGTTACCCTCACCCACAAACGGTTGGTCCTTTCCATTCAAGACCGGCTGACGATGCGAGCTGTTTTGTTGGCCAACAGCGCCGTCTACTGGTATTGTTCAATACAGCAGCACAATTGAATGTATTGTTGGCTGCGTAGACTCAATTAACTCGTGCGCAAGAAGGTGAGTTAGCATTTATTCATTTGGTTCTTTAGTTCTTGAATCAGCCTTGATCACTCTGACCTCTGAAAAAATACTGTGTTCTACTAAAATGGGGCCACTGTGAAATGTTTTTAGTTGAATATAAGGGATTTAGTTTCGCTATAGCACCAGTGGCGAGTAGTACCTTTATTTACTCAAATTCACGTGCTTGAGTAACTTTATGAAGTAATTATACTTCTTGAAGTATAATGAAGAAAATGAAGTAGGATATATATAATAGCTACTTAATCTGTAAGTGGCAAAAACTTAATTTGAAGGCATAAAATAGATGTAGTTATGTTTCATATACTTTAATATATATAAAACATTTCCTGTTTTGCAGGTTTGCAGAGTTTTTCCTCAACTCCATATACCAAACAGACGTTTTGTCTCCTCATCTGCGTCAATAGAATATATTGAGCCTAATAGTAATTTGTCCCAGTTTAAAGTTCTTTGTAGATTAAACATGATTTTCAATTCTATTTTAACCAAATTCCAAAAATGTTGTAATAATGGGCATGACCAGCAGCTAATGTTAAAACTGTAACAAAACCACTGCAGTGTGTCTGGACCCACAAACATACAAAGTTACATTTGACTGTCAAATAATCAGTTGGTCAACACAGACATGCCTACTTACTTCGCTCTTGTTGTTCCCTAAATGAACAAGTATATTTGCATAGGCATAGCTGCTTCTGTTTGTGTTACCAGTCCAGTGTCATGTAGGGCCTAAAATTAATTGTGGGGGAGATACGTTATATTTTAAGAATTCAATTGTTTCTTGAGTTGTGGCTTGTCATCCTACCAATTGAGAAGCACTGCTCTATGGCCGAGGCTATTGTATAATTAAAGTTATACTTAAAAATATTGCTATGTCGACCACAACGGCTTTCCTCTGCTCTTTGTCCACCACCACAATGTCCGGTTGGTTCGCCATTACCATTCTGTCCGTCTGTATCTGGAAGTCCCACAGGATCTTGGCTCGGTCATTCTCTACCACCTTTGGAGGTGTTTCCCACTTGTTTCCAGCCCATTCTCTGCACAGATGTTCCTGTACACTATACCAGCCACTTGGTTATGGCGCTCCATGTAAGCTTTCCCTGCAGCATCTTACACCCTGCAGTTATGTGCTGGATTGTCTCATTGGCCTCTTTGCACAGTCTACACCTGGGGTCTTGTCTGGTGTGGTAGATCTGGGCCTCTATTGCTCTGGTGCTCAAGGCCTGCTCCTGTGCAGCCAGGATGAGCCTCTGTGCTGTCCTTTAGTCCGGCTCTGTCTAGCCATTGGTAGGATTTCTGTATATCCGCCACTTCAGTTATGTTTCGGTGATACATCCCGTGTAGGGGCTTGTCCTCCTTTTTTCCTAGTGGCTCTCACACTCACTAGTCCTCGGCCTCCTTCCTTACGGCTAGCGTACAGTGTCAGAGTGCCGGGTTTGTTGTGGAACCCTCCTCCGTGCATGGATTGGAGCTTTTGTGTCTTAGCATCTATGGTCTATATCTCATCCTTTGGCCAGCTTATTATTCCTGGAGGGTATCTGATTACTGGCAGGGTGTAGCTGTTTATTGCCCGGGACTTGGTCTTGCCATTGAGCTTTCCTTGTCACCTCTTCGAGGGTGCCATTTGCTTGTAAGCAAATTACTTGTAACTGTCCTCAATGTCTGCTATTGTTCCTTCTGGGAGTGAGACCCCTTCTGTGTGGGCTACCTTCCCTCTCTGAGTCACCATCCGACCACACTTCTCTAGTCCGAATGACATCCCAATGTCTGCACTGTATATCTGGGTGGTATGGATCAGTGAGTCGATGTCTCGCTCATTCTTAGCGTACAGCTTGTCATCCATGTAGGGGAGGTGACTGATGGTGGCCCCATTTCTGAATCCTCCACACATGACGTTGTGTGTTCCTCCCAAACTGTTCTACTTTGGTTTGCGAAAAAGCTCTTGGATGCAGGGAGAATCATAGGGTGGGGCTGTTTTGTTGCCTCAGGGCCTGGACAACGTGATATCATCAATAGAAAGTGTATCATTATGTTTTTCCCGATAAGAGATTCAGCTATCTATCTATCTATCTATCTATCTATCTATCTATCTATCTATCTATCTATCTATCTATCTATCTATCTATCTATCTATCTATCTATCTATCTATCTATCTATCTATCTATCTATCTATCTATCTATCTATCTATCTATCTATCTATCTTCTGAAGCTTGGTTAGGGTCCATGCGATGATAACAATGATGATAACAATGATGATAACAATGATGATAACAATGATGATAACAATGAGGTAAGAATAAAGTAAGAAAGTTTTATGTTTCATGTTGCACGATTGCACCGAGGAAAATTCCTAGACATCTCAGTCCAACGTTCAGTGACAGTCTCCCCAGCTCCACATTGTGTCATAAGCCGAACGTAACTGCTAAAAATACATTTGTTTTGTCAAGTAATTTGAGTCCACACCCCCGGATTAGCTCATGTGCATGGTATCTAAAATGAAAAATCCTGGAATTCCTCTGCTGTGAAACACACTATCTCAAACTCCAAATTAGTTATTAAAGTGTGCTCTGTCTTTTCCAATCTTATCTTGTCCAAATCTTTGTAATGCGCAACCTTGGTACTACTGAGTCGGCATTGTCCTCAAGATTTTTTATTTTGGCTTTCTCCAAAATGAAACATAAAATCTCAGATATCCATTTGCTTTGTTTCTCCAAAATAGCTTTCAGTGCATGTGCATCTGAACACTTGTTTTATTTTGATCTAATTATATGTCTGGATTGAGTGTTGGAAATATGTTTTTTTTTTCTTCAGGAAACCTTAATGAAATAATAGGTGCTTTTTACCCTTAAAAAACAAGCTGTCCTCTTACAATGATAGATGACTTTTTGACCCGTGCGTGTAGACTATTTGTCCTGGCAAAGACATTGAGATTTGTTTTTCCAACACTGGCTGCTGCTTTAACTTGGCATCTCGTCCACCGAATGTCTTATAGAATGACGTTTGTTCTGCAGCAGTTTCCCGAAAGAGCAAGTAAAACAAAGGAAGGCAGGAGGAGATAAACGCAGATGGCTGTCTGGCGGGCTGTGAGAATAAAATAGGTTCAGCAAACACGTTGTGGTGGGGACTTCCTGACTCTGCTGATCTCATCTGTCACAACCACTCTTTCCCCAGGTCATACGATGCATTTAGAAAAGCAGCCAATAGAGACACACCGCATGGCTGCTGTGGTGATGAACAGACGGAGAAGATAGGGTCACCATGCTAAAGAATGACCAGCTGGTTTACATTGGCCTGGAGGTGGTTATAGCTTGTTTAGCAGTGGCTGGTAATGTGCTGGTGTGCTGGGCCGTTTGCCTCAACTCCAACCTCCAGAGTGTCACCAACCTGTTTGTGGTGTCTTTGGCTGTGGCGGATATTGCGGTTGGGCTGCTGGCCATCCCATTTGCCATCACTATAAGGTACAAACTAATCTTAATCAGTTTTGGAACAATGTAGACATGTATGCTGATTGTTTATTTATCTTTTAACCCCAGTGCTGGCTTCTGTTTCCACTTCCATGCCTGCCTCTTCATCGCCTGCTTCGTCCTAGTGTTGACACAGAGTTCAATCTTCAGCCTGCTGGCCATAGCTGTGGACCGATACGTTGCTATCAAGAACCCGCTCAGGTAAGCCACACAGAGGCGGGTAGCACTCAGTTACAAGTACATGTACTTAAGTAACTTTTATTTAAGTTATTGTTTTTTTAATAGTAATACTATTAAAATGAAGTATCTGTACTCTTACTACTCGACTAATTTCCTCCAGGTCCTTTTTTACTCTTATCTGAGCAATTATTTAGGACAGTACTTTTTACTTCTACTTGAGTAGAATTATTTTAAAGCAACATTACTCTTACTTCAGTAAATATGTTGGCTGCTCTGCCCACCTCTGGTCACATAAACATAATGGGCATATTGGTTTAAAGCACTTTTTCTTTACTGCCCACTTTAAGCCCAGAGCTTCAACAATAGTGGCTGCCAGTGTTGTAAATAAGCAAGAGAAGATGCATGAATATTTAATTTATATGTTTAATACAAAAGACTTAGTTATACAAGTGTTTGGTAACCCATAAATTCCATACTAAAATGCCATTGCTTCTATGTTGTTTGTTCATGTTCTTCCATTACATGTGGTGACCTTTAGGTGAGTCATCTTTACAATCATGTTAAATGCGTGTGTGTGTGCACATGCGCACGCACAGCTAAAAACAAGAGACATGTTTACCATTTCAAAAAACATTTAGCTGAAAGCAAGTTATTATGTTACAGTTTCTGAATATAAATATATTGAATATATGGATAAAAATAATAATAATAATATATTATAATTATAATTAGAATTATATATATATATATATATATATATATATATATATATATTTGTCACCGGTTCTGTTCATTACTTTTATGGACAGAATTTCTCGGCGCAGCCAGGGGCCGGAGGGTGTCCGGTTTGGGAGCCTCAGAGTCTCATCTCTGCTGTTTGCTGATGATGTTGTTCTGTTGGCTTCAACAAACCAGGACCTTCAGCTGCACTGGGGCGGTTTGCAGCCGAGTGTGTAGCGGCCGGGATGAGGATCAGCACCTCCAAATCCGAGGCCATGGTTCTCCACCGGAAAAAGGTGGTTTCCCCTCTCCAGGTCGGTGGGGAGTCCTTGCCTCAAGTGGAGGAGTTCAAGTATCTCGGGGTCTTGTTCACGAGTGAGGGACGGATGGAGCGTGAGATCGATAGACGGATCGGTGCGGCGTCAGCAGTGATGCGGTCGCTGTATCGGTCTGTCGTGGTGAAGAGGGAGCTGAGTCGGAGGGCAAAGCTCTCGATTTACCGATCGATCTACGTTCCCACCCTCACCTATGGTCATGAGATTTGGGTAATGACCGAAAGGACAAGATCGCGAATACAAGCGGCCGAAATGAGTTTCCTTCGCAGGGTGGCTGGGCGCACCCTCCGAGATCGGGTGAGGAGCTCAGTTACCCGGGAGGAGCTCCGGAGTAGAGTCGCTGCTCCTCCACGTCGAAAGGAGCCAGCTGAGGTGGCTCGGGCATCTGTTTCGGATGCCTCCTGTTCCAGGCATGTCCTAGTGGGACAAGGCCTCGTGGAAGACCCAGGACACGGTGGTGGGACTATGTCTCCGAGCTGGCCTGGTGTCGCCTCGGGGTCCCCCCAGAACAGCTGGAGGAGGTGTGTGTGGATCGGGAAGTTTGGGCATCTCTGCTGAGACTGCTGCCCCCGCGACCCGGCCCCGGATAAAGCGGAAGAAAATGGATGGATGGATGGATGGATATATATATATATATATATATATATATATATATATATATATAAACAAAGTGACCTTGTTTTTTTTATTTAGGTACAGCAGTGTGGTCACAGCACGGAGAGCAAAATCCATTGTTGCTTTGTGCTGGATCTTCTCTCTGGCAATTGGTTTAACTCCAATTCTGGGCTGGAACACAGGTTAGTCTTCATCGTGTCTTAACAACTCAACGTAAAAGCAATTTTAACCATTTTAGCCATTGAAATATATATTTTGCTTTACAGGGGGAAACACGACAAGCAGTACTGCCTGTCCCCGTGGCATGAGGGAGTGCTCGTTTGAGGGTGTGGTCACCATGCATTACATGGTGTATTTCAACTTCTTTGGATTCGTGCTGATGCCCCTTGTGGCCATGCTGGTCATCTATGCCCATATATTTATGGCTGCTCGACGCCAGCTAAGACTTATCTGTGGAGAAGTCACAACTGCTTCCACAAAATCCACTCTTCTAAAGGAGATCCACGCCGCCAAGTCTCTCGCCATCATTGTCGGTCTATTTGCCGTCTGCTGGCTTCCACTGCACATCATCAACAGTTTCAACCACCTGTGTCAGGGTTGCAAGCGTCCACATATCTGGGTGATGAACATTGCAATTATTCTATCGCACGCAAACTCTGTTGTCAATCCTTTTATCTATGCATATCGGATTAGGGAGTTCAGACTTACGTTTCGAAGGATTCTTAATCAGTATATTCTAGGAAACAGAGAGAGACAGCAAGCAGAAATCAGAGATGGCAACAACATAGTGAATGGATGTAGAAAACGCTCATCCTCTCATACAAGCAAAGAGGGGTCTTCATGCAGCACAGTGGTGAACAGTTACATTGTGGAACCAAATTCAGAAAGTTTTCCACCAGAAGCTGTGCAAGAAAGTTCAAGAAAGTGGACAACATTAGATGCAACATCAAATTTGACTGTGCCACATGGACACAAAGTTATTAATACACATGTATCACAGGTCCAGCACCAGCTCTTCTTTGGACATAGGGTGCCATATGAGGAGAGACATGGAGATCTGAATGAAAAGAACAATGGACACAACTTTACCTTTATTAATGTGCAAGCTGTCACACAAAGACAGACTGGTTCAAAACAATCAAATGAACTTCCGGAAGTTTCAAGATAAAAAAAAATTCTTCAAATTGTTTTAAAATGTCTTGGGAATTGGAAAAGCGTTGAACATTTTGTGTTTCTGTTTAAAGGTAAAAAGAAAAATTTCTACTGCAGTATTTAAGTAGGCTACTTATGCGTTTGCACTGACGGCTCACCCAAAGGTGATTACAGAGAAACTGACGCCAGTCAATGACCCACATGCAATGAAAGTCAAATGAACCTTTATTTGATGATGACTTTTATTGTGCCATTATACTTGGCATTTCCTCGTTAAAAGACCATTGCTCTTTAAACAGCCTGCATTAGACCACATTACCTAGTTGTCATCTCCAGCCAATGGTCTCTGAGTGTAAACAAACAGAATGTACATAGAGTACGTGGCTTGTGTAACATTGTCTCTTTTATATGAAACTTTTCATATTATTACTTCATATGCAGTTGTAAATAATTGTCATATTATCGTGTTATAAGACTGAATGAGAGCACAATAATATATTTGTGATATTTTTTAAACTCACTTTTTTATCTTAACAGTGGCACCAGAAGGTCTACAATTGTTCTATTTGTTGCTTAAGCTCCTAAAGCCTAAAATAAAGAAACAACTCAATAATGATAATAACAAGAATGACAATAATAATGATTATTATTTTTTGTTGTAATGTACTTTGCTCATTTATTTGAACATTGCTCAACAGCAAAAGTCCCTAAATGTCAGACTTTCTTGGTCAGGGCGTAGCTTCCCCAGGAGTCGTAGCTGAAAGGGAAAACCGGACTAAACAGAGAGGGGAAGGACATGTAAACTCCAAAGGCCACGGGACCTGTCCTGTGATCAAACTCATCAAAAAGGTTTATGTATTTAGATTTTTTTTTATGCTAGATGCAAGTTGGTCATTTTTATACTCACCACTGCCACCTCAGGTCATACGTGTAACTGCAGCTTCTATATTAAGCTCGTGCATGACGGCACGTCGGACCCGAAGCGACACCTTTCTGAGTGACAGTGCAGGATGTGGTTGTGGTGAACAGGTCTGAGCTCTTTCTACACATTAGGACATGGCTGGAACATGTAATTTTAACTTTTAAACTCCGTATAGATTTTATGATATGTCCATTGTAGAGGACACTGGGTCGATTGGTGAAATATTTGCTGTTTTGATCAATCTGAAATTAATCAATCAATTTCAAATCAATATAATTTAAAGAGAGTTAATTTATTAAATTAGGTTGTGTTAAGGTTTCATTCCAGGTTAAAATAACCTATAGTGATTCTGATTATGGTCTGTAAAGTGACGCTGAGCAGTGAGGTGTGTGTGTGTAGCCTAACTGCGCATTGCCTTTGTGACGCGTTTTGACGCATTGTGCGTAACGCGCGCCAGGGGCAACGCACAAAACGCATTCCTCAAAACAGAACCAATCCCATTTTCCCACGCGTGCCAGTGTGTTTGGCCCCTGAGCCTTAAAGACTTGGTTATAATAAACTTTTGCATGTGCTGTTTTCCTCAACGAGCAAGTTTCCCTTCTGGGTATTTCAGCACACACAGAAAAGGATTCAACGTATTCAATCAAAGCTTAATTATGGTATTTTCCTTTTTTGCATACTGGATTATGAAGTACTTTCCTGATACAGGGAAATGTAAAAAAACGACACACATAGTCTCTTGGTTTGATCATTTAACGGTCAAAAACAAAGCTAAACTTGGCAGAGTTGTTAAACAGGGCAGTAAAATAACAGGCCAACAACAAACCAAATTGTCTCAGCATTACAGTAAAGCAGTGCATCGTGTCTGCTATAAGATCACATTTCTGCCATCATTGTGCATGGTAGACAATAAAGTTTATCTATTCTATTCTATTCTATTCTATTCTATTCTATTCTATTCTACTCATAAGAAAGCAATTGTGTATTCGAAAGCCCTATGATAAATCGTTATTTTGACTTATATACTTCATTTCCCATAATGCACCATTATAGGTAGACCGGAAGTACTTGAGTGGGCTCGCAGTGAATTGTGGGAAGGCGGAAAAGGCTCAAAAAGATCCGTGACCGCGACGATTGCACGTTGGGCGATTGCACTGAATAAATAGCTCCTCAAAAGTAAGTTTTCGTCACAGAATCAAGGTAAAGATTGCATATTACTTTAGATGTCTGTTTTCCACACACACTCAGAAGGTTTCTGTTTTGGGGGCGCGTTCATTCATTCCGCCTCGCAACAACATGGCTTTGCTTTTGTCACTTAGCTAACGATCATTTTAAATGGTTTATACGTTTTTGATGCCGTCTGGGTTTGTTTTTTCCGTAGAGACTGAACGTTAATTACGTTAATTACGTACACATGTGCAAAACTAGCCTTCATGCAAACATGCACCCAATCTAAATGCTATACAACTGAGGTTAGCTAGCATGTGAAGCTAAGTCTTTGCTTATCATATTTGTGTGTTCTGGTGTTTGTTATTGAGTGGAATAATACAGAAAGTGCATCCAACACACAGAAAAGACCGTGTTGCATTAGTTTAGTTTCACGGACTTGTTTAAATATGAGCCATACAAGGAACTGTGTCTTATTTATTGTATTGATTTTTTTTTTTTCTACAGCAACATCAGAAAACATGTCTATCGGCGTACCTATTAAAGTCCTCCATGAAGCTGAAGGGCACATCGTGACCTGCGAGACCAACACAGGAGAAGTGTACAGAGGAAAGCTGATTGAGGCGGAGGATAACATGAACTGCCAGGTCTGTAACCAAACTACAGCAGTGGTTCTCAAACTTTTCACACCAAGTACCACCTCTTAAGTGGTGAGGAGGAGGGAAGGCAAGTGTTACAGTGGGTAAGGAAGTTTGAGTCCAAATCGGAATGCTCTTTGGGATCTAGCAGAGTAAATCCATTTAATGAATTTAATCATTAAATGCCCTGAAGAAGGTCGACTGAAATATGCCGGAATATGTCCCATTAAATAAAGGACTTCAATTACTAAGAGTGCTTCGGATCTCCTCCTCCTTTTCAGCCACATCATAACATGCTCTATGTACCAGCAGGCCGAGATCAAGATCAAATCAGTGAAAATCACTAAACCTGATATTAAATAAACAATGTTCACACTCACAAAGTCTAAAATTTCAGTACCACCTGAAGAAGCGCTAGTACCATCAGTAGTGCACGTACAGCAGTTTGTGAATCACTGAACTACAGTGTTCAAAATGTATCAAGTTCATCATAAGATTACATTTTTGTGTGTATAATAAATGCATTTATGCGTCATTACTTAATTCCCTGTTCTCTTGCCTTACAGATGTCCAACATCACGGTTACTTATCGGGATGGGAGAGTTGCTCAACTGGAGCAGGTCTACATCCGTGGCAGCAAGATTCGTTTTTTGATTCTACCGGATATGTTAAAAAATGCCCCCATGTTAAAGAGCATGAAAAACAAGAACCAAGGATCTGGAGCTGGAAGAGGCAAAGCTGCTATTCTCAAAGCACAGGGTATGTGGCACACTGCAAAACGATGCATGGCGTTGCATGTATCGCAATACATCTTTGTTGTGTTGTATTGAATACATGTATCGCAATAGATTTATACTCAACTTGGTTCTCGAAAAAAATAGGTAAATTTGACCTATTCGTGGTACCAGTGGTGCTGCTGATTAGGTTAAACAAAAAGTCAGACTTTTAAATGCCTCATTTTGCACTGATGGGTTTTTATTTAGGTTATACGTTTTGGCATTATAGCAATTCGTGTCTTAATGGGCCCTCTGTATCGTAGTATGCCTTGTCTTGCGACAAAAGTGTGTCGTCCCGTCCCCATTTACTAGAGCCTATTACAAACTCTGTACACAGCTAATTTGTGGCTGCTGTAGACAGACGGCTATTCCTCTGCTCTAAATTGTACACACGTAAACAAGTGGTAAAAAGGTATTTTGCTCATGAACAAATGAGCCTCGATCTGCGCTTGCTGCAAGAGAAGCAGGTGGAGTGAGAGGTGGAGATGGCGCTTTAATAGCGCAGTGGCAAGAACTCTCACCCTAATCCTACAGAGCAAACGCACGCCAACATGGGAACATGTGCGCATGGGGTCTCATGAGGCACATGCTGCCCTCGTCAGCACTAGGGTCCTGGAAGTATTTCTTCCATGGCTAGTTACGTTTAGGGTATATTTCATTGATCCCCGTAGGGAAATTTCTCCTCTGCGTTTGACCCATGTCCAGATGTGGAGCCAGGCTTAGCCACCTGGTAGCTGTCTTATTGTGCATGCATGTAAAAGGCTAATGGTCAATGTTACCAATCATGTTTTTTTGTTTATCTTTTCAGTGGCTGCGCGAGGTCGAGGCCGTGGAGGAATTGGCAGAGGCAACATTTTTCAGAAAAGGAGATGATCTGTAATCAGTGTTGGTTTTTTGTTGTTAAGACAAGTTTTTATGTTTTTGCCCCTGAATTGAATATCATGGGTATCATTTTGAATACAGTGCTGTCCAGTTTATCGCTTATCCCCCTTTTTTTTTTTAATGAAAATAAATTCTTAAAAAATATTTTTGAATGTGTGCATTTGTTACTGGACTGTAAACATGAATACACAATGTATTTTTATTCTACAGGATTGTTTTTGACGGCCTAGTAGCGTTTTCTTGTTTGGTTTCAAGTTATCAGAAAATCCAATACTGACGTTCTGAGCGGCTTTAACCAAAAAAAAAAACACTGCAGACTACATTGCTTGTCAAGGGAGCCTAAACATATTTCAACACAACAAAAAAAACGATTTGCAGATCGTGTCCAACATGTTTAGCACAAAATAGAATTGCAGGTAAAATGTGACTTATTAAACGTTGGCAATGTAAATGGGCGAGAAAGGGCTGGGGAGCTATTGGTGGGAGATCCCTATTTCGTGCTGTAAATAAAAACGGGACTGCTGGACAGTCAAGTCCTAGGTGCGTGCGTAATTCAAAGCTCCTCCATAAGAGGGAGCCAAAATGCTTCGATAAATGTCAATGGCTCGTGCTGTATTATGAGACAGTAAATAAAGAATAAAACCGCTTGTTCAAACAAATTAAAGAATGAGAAGTAAAAACAAAAAAAAATCCCTGCTGCTTGATCCCAGTGTTGATGTGAGTGTGTTCCGCCCTCGCTGTAACAGTCTCCGCAAAGGCACAGGACCGATGCGCCCAGCTGGATTGGCTCATCACAGGCACTCCGTCTACTCTCATATCACAAACGGCTACATTAGCTAGCTGTCGGTGCCAACGCGAACCTATAGCCCTAAAGAAGAAAGTACTCGCTTTCGGAATCGAAGGCTGGCATACACCCTAAGGTAAGGGGTTTATCTGGCCCGAGGACCGTCGCTTTTGTTGCCTCTCTTGTGTTTACGCACGACTGTCCTGACCTCTGTTTACTGGGCTGTAGCATCTTGTTCTGCGTCCAACAACATCTGTCTGTCAGAGGAGGCAGCTGCTAAAGCTAGCCACAGTAGCCGCTGTGATGCTTCGTTTATGACTTTACCTCAGAGGGGACTCGCACTGTTGAATTTGCTTTAGATTCAAGGAAATTGTGCGCCACATGTTTATCACGGAATGAAGCGATACTTGGTTTGGCTGCGGAACGCCAAAGCGCTGGTCCCCTTTACACCTACTCAAACACTAATGCTAAATATACCAGCTGAAAGCAATGTTATTGATGTGGTTATGGGGAGTCAGGTTTAACATATGGAAGTGGAGGACAGAATTGAATTCAATGTTCACTGCTAAAATGCAGAAAATTAAGAAAAAGAAGAAATAACTTATTTGAAAAAGAATCATTCACTTGGACAGAACAAGAGCGATGACGGGTATTTATTCTATTTATTTCGAAACAAAATGAAATAATACCATGTGATTTTGATTTGTATGAGGGCAAGACTTCAAAGCTTTTTTGTGGGCCTAATCACAAATAGGAATAATAAGGTTTATCACAGGTGGTTTCTGTTCATTCATTCATAATGCACAGGTAGGGCCCAGTCGTCCATCTGAAATGATGACCTCAAAGTCTAGTCTACAAGTCTGCTAGTCTGCTTGTAAACCATAGAGAAAGCACTGGAAATCATGCATTTGTTGCCACACTTTTATTAGAGGTACAGTATTCCAAGTTGCAGTTTGGTAACAAGCACAAGACATGTCTTTGCAATGGACTTACTTAGCTTACACATTCATGAAACCTCAATCATGTGGAACAAAAGAAGGGAGAAAATTAGCCTTACAGTGGTTTGAACTAATATGGAAATTCTTCTTGATGAACTTGTCTTCCAAGTCTGTCATGTGCAGTCCTCAGGCCCGTATTACATAGTCATTTTTCTGAGTCAAACTTGAAGCAAGTGTGTTCACAGGCAAATGAGATGGATCAAATTATAATGCCAGTGCCTTCAGAGCTCAGTGTGCTGTATAATAGCACAGCGGTGTTTGAGCTCAGACTCATTCCTCCATTTACAGGAGCTTATCTAGTGCACTGCTCCACAGATCACTCAGAGCTGCCCTGTTGATCTTTTAATGAAGCTGGGGATCCTCCTCAGTTCCAGATGGCCATGCATTGTTCCTGAATGTCTGCAGGTCTCGTTAATGCTGCTAAAAGGCTGGAACTCCCCATGATTACTCTCCTCCTCTTACCTCCCTTCGACATCGCTTGTAGTGAAAGCCATGATAAGAAGTGCAGGATGGCATCTGGAGCAGGGGAGCATCTGTTTCACGGAGCTTGTGCTTAGACTGTACTGCTTACTGTCTTTGTTTTAGAAAGAACCACACCACAACTACAGCGTTGTAAACAGTGTAACTCAGCCATTAACCTGTTACTTGCCTCCCCCGATCAGGGTCTGGGGTTAGGATTAGGGTTAGGAACGGCAAATGGCATGTCAGTTGTGTTTCACTCACACAGATCTTACACATAGTTTTAGATACTGGAAGGTCTTGGCTTTCAAATAAGGTATCACACTTAAAGCTCTCCTGTCAATATGCTTTGAGATTATGCAAAATTGCTAACCTTTACCCTAAATGGGCAGATAACAGGTATAAGAAGTCGTCATATCCAGATAATGATTAAACTGTTTAATATTTTCCCCAGAATCTTTAATAAAATACAGTCTTATGGAAGAAAGAGGCCAAAACGCGCTTGGATTTGTTCTATTCTTCAATACTATTGGGCAACATTTATTGATCAGCTAAAATGTTATTTTTATTTTATTATTTATTTAACCTTTATTTAACCAGGTAAAAAGTCATTGAGATTAATAATCTCTTTTACAAGACTGACCTGGCCGAGAGGCAGCAACACATCATAAAACAGTTTACATCAAATATAATACAAAATATAAAATACATCTTAGGTGAAACAACTGCAACCATCACGGCTTTGTACACATTTTTTCAATTTAGATTTAAAAGAGTTTAGAGAGACCAGCTCTCGAAAACTCAGCTCATTTTGCAGCTGATTCCAATCAGAAGGAGCACAATATTTAAAAGCCTTTTTCGAGGATTCGATCCTGTGAACGAAGGCTGTAACCTGTGTTTGGTTTGAGAGTGACGTGTGTCTGTAAATAAGAGGGAAGTAAACCAAGTAATGTTTTGTAAAAGTCTGTAACAAAAGCTTATGTAGCATACTCGTCCCTATTCACTTCAGCTTAAATAAATACAGATACATTTTTATGTCATTATTCGCTCTATTTGAGTTTGTTACCAGAATACAATCCAAAATGTAATAGTTGTCAACTATTTCGATAATCGATTTCTTTCAGTCCTAGTCAGGAGGCTTGAGTACCTCACTTGGGCTAGCCTTTTCTATTGTGTGTCAGCCGTACTTGCATTAACACGACAAAAACATAAGCACAAAATGTTACGCTATAGTCTGCGTTTAGAAACACAAGATAGTTAGTTACAGCAGGCAAGGCAAGTTTAAACACAATTCACACATAAGGTAAGTGTTACATAAAATTACAAGAAGGGCAGATGAAATCAATCCATAAAACATAAAAATGGATTGATTAAAGTAAAAGCAAGAGTGCAGATAACATTATTTCAAATGCACGGGTAAAAAGTTTTCAGCCTCATGAAGACTTAAGATTTTAGCTGCATGAAAGTGAAACTCAGCTTCACTGTGTTTTATTATTGACTCTGGGAACCACCAGGAGACCCCTCCCTGAAGTTCTCAGGGCCCGAAATGTTTGAGTACAGAGTTGTACTTTGGTACTAACCCATAATAAGACTTCTCTGAGGGACAGTAAGCCAGTGCAGAGACAAGAGCACTGGACTAATATGGTTGTATTTCCTGGTTGTTGTCAGGACTCAAGCAGCAGCGTTCTGGATGTGCTGCAGCTGTGTAACAGTGAGCAGGCCGTTACAGTCTATCCTGCTGGAAACAAACGCAAAGATATGACTCTCTACACTATACCTCTGATCTTGGCAATGCTTTTAGATGGTGAAAAAAAACTGCTGGTGTTATTCCTTTGATGTGGCTGCTTGAGTTCCTAGATTTCTAACCTGATATCGGTTTAGAGAGGTGACCACTAACACTGAAGTAAATACCCCAAAAACCATGGAAACTTAAACCCAAATGAAAAATGGCAGAGCAATCTTAACACAAGTAAATCTCTGCAATCTGCACTTCATTTCAGTTATTTTTGAGAATCCGAAACAGACAATTCCACATTGTATAGCAAAATACTTCCTCCTTATCACGGCATAATGCAAGAGCTGCTTTGGTTTAGTTTTTCTATTTTGGTTTTGCACTTTGCCTTCTGGCTGCATGAAGTGGGTGTCTCTTCCTACACACGGCTCTCCGTCTGAACCGGGTTTGTATTTTATGTTGCCTTTTGTTTTTGGTGTTCAGCTCTAACTCAAGGACGTGTTCTTCTCAAAACCATGACGGAGACCTCATTGTTCATCAGTGCTCTCCATTACTTCATCAACATAATGTGCTGATAATAAAGAGACGGAAATTAGCCTCTTGACATTATGCGAAAGGATTGTAAAGGGTGGCTCAATATAAGGGGAGAAATGAACATGTGCATGGACTAATATAACTATTGGTTATTTTGTCACTTTGATCATTGAGAGTAGGACATGCTTGCTTGCATTAATTAGCGCTGAACAGAATGTGTGAGAAAAGTCCAGGCTTGTGGATGTTTCATATGGAAAGAGCTGCTTGTCCTTCTGCTGCCACTACATTTGTTTATTATTATACTTCCAGCTTGGCCACAGAGCACCATCTCATAGGATTTAGATGGTTGTAATTGGCTGTTTGTTTGTGATGGCTCTCATTCGTCCAGGAAGAATTAATTATTGTAAAGCTTAAATCGTCGAACTGGGTCCTGTTTCTGTGAACAGAAGTGAACCGTTCTCAACTCAGCCAAGCCCAGTCCAGTCGACGATTAAAGCTTCACGAGGATCATCGGCTGCACTAAAACTCTCTTTTCCTGTCCATCATGCTAATAGGGCCAGACAGATATATCGGCATATCGGGCCGATATTTGGGTATTTTACAATATCAGTTATTAGCCAATAAAAAGGCTGATATCTCTGGAACCAAAAGTGATAAGAGACTTCCCGTTTGCGTATAATTTCATAACCATAAGAGACTTAACGTTTTTGGTTTTGGAATCTACTGATTTTTGTCTTTCAAACAAGCTCCCTTTGAAGTACCTACTAAACCTGAATGTCCTAAATAAATCAGCCCTATGCCCCTCATGGGGAAGATGAGCCAGAGAAGCCCCATATGAGAGACCAACAGGCCCGGTTAGAATCATGAGGCCGTCTTTCTGTGGACCCACCACCTGCAGGAGGAGCCATAAGGGGCTGGTGCAATGTGATTTGGGCAGCTCCAACAGCTGCCCCCACGACCCTGCAAAGGATGAGTGGAAGAAGATGGATGGATGGATGGATGGATGGATGGATGCCCCTCATACAGCGCCGCCTGCTGTCACAGTTCAACACTGACACTAGTCTAATTAGGTTCATTAGGTCTTCTAATATTGATGCTATTATGTTCTGTATGAACAGACCTGTATGTTATTTCATACCTGACTGTTTCGGCTACAACTATGGCCTTCCTATTTGGTTGTCACACGTGTTGCTGTGACATGTCTGGTCAGCTAATTCGAACAGTTTTTGGCTCTGTCTTCCAGCTTGTAGTAGCAGACTGACCGCTACTACAAGCAGAAAGACAGACCTCTGAGGAAGGCCACAGTTGTAGCTGAAACTGTCAGGTATGAAATAACATGTCTGGCCATAAGAACATACTAGCATAGAAATATAGATGAGACATTAAAAAAGAAAAAAATGCTATAAATATCAGAGGTATATATGGCCCATGCCAGCCCCATTCATTTAGCACCTCTGCTATAAACTGTACACTGCGTCTTACCTTCTTGGTCAACGTTAAATCGTTCACTGTCCCTGTTGAAACAAAAAACATACAATATCGGTATTGGACCCCAAATAATCATATTGGTGGGGCCCCTCCAATCTAATGGTATCTCGTTCCCACTTTTGAACTCATTATTTGTTTCAGACATGTTTCCTCTGGATTTCCTCATCTAATGGAGCAGTGGATGAAAACGCATCATGTTTCCTTGCCATGTAACCGCCTGGTCCTCGGCTGAGCCCACTGCCTCATGTGGTAACCATGCATCAGCCCCACAGGCCTCTCAGCTGCCCCAACCTCTGCCTGACCTGCTGTGCAGCTGCCCCGCGCCTCCCTCCGGAGCCCATTGCAACACACCGTCCCCAGACCCCATGGAGTCCTTCATCGTGGTCACAGAGTACGAGCCCGTCCCATCCCCGGGAGCCGCCAACGACCAAGAGGTAAGGCGACTCTACTTCCTGTAACTAAATGTAGAGCAAAATGTTCAAATTACATTGCAAAACCCCAAAAATATAAATAAATACAGCAAATCGGTAACAGAATTTAAATACCTTGGATTGGTCCTCGAACCCCAACTAAAAGAAAACTCAAAACCAATGCAAAGCAATCTAAATTGTTTCAAACTCGACACTACATCCCAAACCAGGCTGCCCTATGCAGGCTCTGATATTCTCACATATATTATACTGCATGGCGGCATAAGCCCAGGCCCACATGAGGGCATTATACAATCAAACTATAAAGATTATGGACAAGAAGCAAATCCGATCATCATTGCAATATTCTGCATAAGTATAAAGTGAGCTTCAAATTCTTAGCACCTGAGTCTCTCCTGTCCTGAGCCGCTCAGTTCACTTATCCAGAGACAAAATAGCGACAGAGGTTGCATGGCCTGCCAAACTACATGCTTTTTCATAGATTTCAATGGAGAACAAGTGAAATAAAGATCTAAGTAAAAGTTTTCTTATTTTTTTTACTGTTTTTTTCTTCAATAGAGCTTTTAATTCTCCTTGTAATAATAAAACTCTCTTTTCTAAGCTCATTTATGGGATTAGGTGTTGAGGACGTTGGAGCATTTTGTCAAGTCTGATCCACACTGTAGAAAGGCCCAATCAGGGACAGAGTTGAGAATTAGCACTAGCTACAAACTCTTTGTGCATTTGTTTCTAACTATATCTGATTGCATCGTCCCTGTTAATAAAATGGTCCCCGAGTTCTTAGCCAGAAGCTCAGGTTGAGTCACTGGGTTGGGGGCAGGATGAGGCAGTGGCTTTAAGAACCCCCCGAGGAGATGCCAATTTTAACACTGCGGTTCCTCATTACAATCACCACAAGTACATTTCTTGTTCATTTCATCTTTTTTATTTGACTTTTATTTAACCAGGAAAGTCCCACTGAGATTAAGTATGTCTTTTACAGAGGAGTCCTGACCCTAATCTAAAAGCAAACTGTGATGGTTGCGAAGAGAATGCTGTTCTGAACTGTACTTTGGAGATATATAATAATATCTTATTAACAATTGTATGAGAATAAAGTTATGCTTTTGAATCACTTATAACACTGCGGTTCTTCATTACAATCACAACAAGTACATTTCATGTTCATATTAACCTTTCCGGCTTTGGGAGAATCATACTGTGATAATTATAAACAGAACGCTGCCAATATTCTGAGTAGTTCGGTTGACTTGTACTTTAAAGTCTATATTTGGATAAATGCAGAGGTCAACAGCTATGAAAACTGCAGTCCTGCTGCTGCTTGGAAATTCGTTTCTGCTGCTCTCAGCACCTATGGTCTTTTATAAGTTTTTTACATGATATGTAACTTTATGTTAGGGTTTAAAATTTTTTAAAAAATCATCCAGGTTCAGGGTGCCCCGACCAGGGACAGAGTTGAGAATTATCACGAGCTATAAACTCTTTGTGCAGTGTGCATCAGTTGCAAACATTTCTTTGTAATTGCGTCTGATGGCGTTGTTCATAAAATGGTCTCCGAGTTCGTTGTTAGTTTAATAATTTTCTCAATGAAAATCTTTAAAAAAAAATACATGTTGGAGGTTTTCTATTAACAAAAGAAAAAGTGCGAAAAAAGTTAAGCAAAGTTTCATTAAAATGGCATGAAAAAATAAATTACAAGAATACTATGAAAAAAATCTTACTTTCATAGTAAATATGAAGTGTAAGTTATGTTTTTACAGCACAATGAAAGACATATCTTAAGTTTGATTTGTGTCAAAAATACACCCTCATGAGAATGACCCAGTAATTGAATAACAACGTATTTCTATTCATATTGTCCAGGTGGAAGAAATGGAGGTTCCTGAGCCTGCGGCAGCACCTTCCCGAGCCCCCTCCTGTGACCTGCTGTCCCACACAGTTGGTCGATCAGAGGCTTTGCTTCCGGAGGGCCAGGAACAGAGAGGAAGATTAAATCTGTCGGACAGGAAATATTCTCTACAGGAGCGCTCGCACACAGCATCGTCACCTTGCAGCTCACCAGGACTAAACGGCCGCTATATTTACCCATCTCTGCCCTACTCTCCAATCTCATCCCCCCACTCCTCTCCACGCCTCCCCCGCAGGCCCACTGTGGAGTCACACAGTGTGTCCATCACAGACTTACAGGTATGGTCAGCCGGAAGAGAGTCCCCACTTCACCCAGTACCACTTTACCATTTACAAATAATGCACACAGTATTGTAACTGATAAGGTATTGTCAGTAATACAAACATACATGTAGGTTTTCAGTTATTAAAGTTTTTAACTTCTAAATTTTAAAAAAGCAGCAGGCTGGCCGATGCAACCTATTGGAATATGAAGGTAAGCCTTAGGACAGGACAGGGGTTCCCAAACATTTCAGGATGTGATCCCCCAAAATCAACACACCAGCAACTCTGGACCCCCTTCTGTAAAATGTAATTAGAATTTAAAATAATTTCAGTTGCAAAACATTCCAAATGTGGTTAATTTGTGTACTATATTTTGAATTTTGGCTTAATTTCACCTAAATACTGTATACTGTTCTCAATCATAAATACATCAAATTTACTGTTATGAATTTAAAGGATCTGTATCATGCTATTTTAGCCATTCCAAAGTAAAGTATAGGCATTTATATGATACATTGTACCTCTACCACTATGGAGCACTCATTTTTGTGATAAATATATGTATTTCTGGAGGTATTTTTATAAGACAAAACGCTTGAATTCTGTTAACTCCGCCCCCTCTCTCCGCTCATGCAACTTTTGCAGTAGTATAAAGATCACAGCAATAAGTGAAATTACTTCACAATTCATTTATAAGGAGTTGACATGTGCAACACAGCTTTATAAGTGGCTAACACACGTTTTGATTGACTCACCGCTCTGGTCCACCGGATGTTTGTATTGTGAGACTCGCGTTGGTTATAAAAGTTAATCCACTTTGATTCTAGCGAAGGTTCACCAAACATCCATCAGTGACAGCCACAGAAAAACACTATTTTGTCTTTGAATCCCGGAGAGCAATTCCAAATTCTGGTGAGAATGGCCTCTTCTTCAGGAGGGTTGAATAAAGTCCTGTCCTTGTAGCCAAATGCTCTTTTCTCCGTGACATTATTGTTAGGTAAGAAAAAAGAACAGGTGTGTCCAGAGTAGGTTAGAAAGAGCTCCTTCTTCACAGCTTTCAGTGCAAGCATGAAGTCTACAAATTAAAATCAGGCCAAAAGCATAGAATTAAGACATTACATTACAGACGTCGAGCACTTCCGTTCCTCTAACGACACAACTGAACAGGTCAGTCGTTCACCAGCAGAGGGCGGAGCAGCTGCTCAGAGACCAGGATTCAGGAGAATTGTTGAGAACTGTGTGAATGAAGCTGGAAACCACTGGGGGTGTTTTTGATAAGGAAATAGCTTAACAACATGGTTAAAAGCTCCAAAAAGTTGATTTTGCATGATTTAGAACCTTTAAATTGAAATCATCTCCCACCTCAGTGTCCTGCCCCGACCCCCACTTTGGGAACCCCCACCTTAGGAGACAGATTACTGTACTGTCTAGTTTAAATAGAAAAGTAGAAACGTTGCATTTAGACCCTCTTTCCCAAACCTTTACGTGCAGTAGATTGAAAAAAGAAATCTAGTTAAATAAATGCATTTAATTTTACATTTGCAATTGCAATATGAATAGCAAATAGAAGTGGACATTATATAGATGACTAGTGAAATGTCTTAATTTGTGTGTAGAAATGTATGCTGTAGCCTCATTTGTTTCACTCCAATAGTCTCTTGAACACAGTGTAAATTCTCAGTTATTTTGACAAACCTCTTGGAGTTTGAGGTCACTTGGTACCCTTCTTGAAGCTACTTAATCTTACAAGATCATTTTGCAAAATTTCATGGGAAATAACACAAGCCTTTAAACTTCACAAAGTGATTTTGTACTGAATAGCTTCTCTCTTTTCTTTCTTCTCAAGGACTGCGTTCAGCTCAACCAGTACAAGCTGAAAGATGAGATTGGAAAGGTACGAGCACAGCCATCACACTGATTGCTTTTTTCACCAACCATGCCTTCACTTCTCCTTTTCTGCCTACTGCACGTCCGTGAAGTAGCACACATAATCAAGGACGCGCGGAAACGGCCTCTGCTATCCCCCGTCTCTCCTGTCCTCATTTCCTAAACTCTGAATACACCAGGAAGCCATGGGAGAGTGGGAAGACTGATGAAAGGCTGGTGTATAAATAGTGCTCTCGGAGGGGTCTGAGGCTCAGAGAAGAGAGGAGGGAGTGGTAATTCTGGGCTACTTTAAGATGCATTTTGGTGTTTTTGTTCACTCATTGGCATGTATGGTGTGAAGTGTGCAAACCAGTGCAACCACTAAGATAATAAACCTTTTGCTAAAAACATCATTAAAACTAACTATCTCTTTGAAAGTAATATTGATATTCTTGAATAAGCACCCCTGCATCCCATGTTTACGCCTTTCGTTGCCACTCCAGTAAAGCTACATTTACGGTTTGAATGTTGTTTTACTTTGAGTAAGTGTGTTTTATGGGAGCGGGAGGTTGGATGTTGTTGTTTTGTTGTTTTGTTTGTGCTTCAAGGTCATTTAGGGATTGGCAGAATGGAGCCCTAGAGCATTTCCAACATTACAAAGCATTTCACTGACAGTTGCGTTTCGGAGAGTTCTTCAGTCTGCTCCCCCAGCAGGAGCTCATTCTCACTCGCTCTCTGTTAATTTTGTGCATAAATTGGGCTTCTAACTAGCCCTTGTTTTTTTTTTCTGAATTCCCCGCTTGTGAGATGGTGCGCTTGGTAACGTGAGCCAAATCTAGTTTCTATAATTAGCCTGACATCCAAGTGTAAGCGAGCGAGCGATGATTTTAATGTCTGTGTTCTCACTTTGAAGCGTTTGAAGCGGCTGGTACTTTGTGCGTGCACCGTGGGCCCACAAACTCCCCCTGTGCCCACGTGTTAGTATTTCCAACATCTTCTCAGATGGGGTGCGATCAGAGCATATGCTCACATGGGAAATCAACAGCCGCCATATCTCACTGTCTCATGTTTGCAGGGCTCTTACGGTGTTGTCAAACTGGCGTACAACGAAGATGACAACACCTACTACGTAAGTAATCGGATCTGTGTGTGACACATACTCTCTATCGTACTGTCTATAAACATATGAATGTATTTATTATAGGTAAATACGGTATTACAATCAAAATGGAAATACAGTATTACAGCAAATCTTCGTAGTGGCATCGTAAATATTCAGACCACACACAACTTAATCTATTGTATTGCTTTTGAACATATAGAAAGTGTGTATTTCAGCATTTACGGTATCAGACACTTCAAAACATTATAATATGAGAATCGAAATTCAAATGCTGCGAGAACACAGATGTGACTGATCCCCACATGCCACATCCTCTCACTTTCTTCTCATTTTATCACTTGCCACTTGCCCAGATACAGCACACCCACATAATGATCTGACAACCATCCCATTACGACTGCGTTCCGGTAGAAAGTCTTTTATTTTTGAGCGATCACAAGCCTCTAGCATTTCTTTTCGCCGCCGACAGCCACGGCAGCGCTTTTTCCTCGAAGCCGCATGACACTTGACAGGAGATTATTTTATATTGCTCCCAAGTGACAAAGCCCATGTGTCGCATTCAAGTCTGTTACATCATAATGGCTGGCCTCATTGTGACAAGTCGGGTCCGAGTCATTTGGGAAAAGTACGTGAAGCAATTTACCATTTTAGCTTATCAACAGTAGGGCCGGGATCTTTTCAATTTCAATAAAAACTCCCTTTTGTATGACGATCAGAGCCTTCCTCCAAAAAATCAGCAGCTCACCATGGTCTGACTTTTGCATACCTGGTTATGCGTGTTCGTCGTGTTAAGTTATGTAAGGCTTTTCTTTTTATATACATCTTTCCTGGGGTCAGTGTTTGACGTATCCACTGCACTGAGGGATTTTACTTTGAGTGGAGAATAAGTGCGAGTGGGTGCGCTGTCAGATAAATTGTATTTCGCCGATCTTTTTTTGGACCACGTTTCTTGTTTTCAATTCTCTCTGGCTCCCCTGCCCACTTGGCGTAATTTTCTCTCTTCAAACTCCCTCTCACTGCCGTAGGCGATGAAGGTTCTGTCCAAGAAGAAGCTGATGAGACAGGCAGGTTTCCCACGTAAGTCGACACACACAGATGGTCGGCTCAAAACACAATGCTGCCCGTTTTATTCCAGTAAATCTCTGTCGTTGGAAATCTCCTGGTGTGTTTTTCCTCATCTGTCTCTGTTGTCAGGGAGACCACCCCCTCGTGGGGCAAAGGCTGTACCCGAGGGCACACCCCAGCCAAAAGGACCCTTGGAGAGGGTCTATCAAGAGATCGCCATCTTAAAAAAGCTGGACCATTCTAATGTTGTAAAGCTTGTGGAGGTAAATGACCCAACTCAATTCAAAAGTCTTGAATACTCATGAAAGCTGGTAAAAGCATAAACGCATTACTCACTTATTTTCCATTTCTAATGTCTTTGTACCAGGTTTTGGATGACCCCAGTGAGGACCATCTGTACATGGGTATGTTATGGGCAGAGTCGACTGTTTTATGAAGACTTCATTTGCAAAAACATTATTAATTATGATTTGAGTTTGTCTGTTTATTGATGATACCAATGCAACTAAACGTATGTGGACTCAATCAAGAATGTCTGACTTCATATTTTATGGCACTAAAATACATCTCGTCAGTAAAAATAGTGCTACCACTGGCACAGTTTTGCAAAATAACTCTTCAAATAGAGACTGTTCAATTACCTCTATGGTTTAGATGGCTGTATGATGTACTTTCAACTTGAAAGCTAATTGTGTTGTGTTCTGTCCCAGTGTTCGAGCTGGTCAAGCAGGGGTGAGTGGCCGCTTTCTGCCTCATGTCGAATCATAAGCTCGATCTCATTAGTTGCAATTGCAAATGTTTCATTTTGCCAACTCATTTCAACACAGGGCTGTGATGGAGGTGCCAACAGATAAACCTCTGAGCGAGGATCAGGCTCGGTTTTACTTCCAGGATCTGCTCAGGGGAATCGAGTACTGTGAGTTCGCCATGTTATTTTTGTCCTCGTGCTTCCCCTAAATGCAGGAGAGAGAAAGCTGTGATAGCGGCCATTAGAGGAGGCCATGTCATCTCTGGATACGTTTAGATTACCATAATGACTTAAGCGCTATTCCATGAAATGAGAATATAAAACACAGAGGGAAATACAGTTCAGGTCAAAGGTTGTCTCTGGTGGGGGATTGTCCATGGACACTTGTGGCTGTTCACTTTTTCTCCCTTTATGCCGATCCATACAACTAAGAGGCTATTGTCCAGGATGTACATCATCTCATCAGGCCTATTGTTCTAAATGTGAAGCGACAATGTAGCTAAATTCACTTTTAACATATCAACAGCACTCAGTTCTCACACTATGCTACCAGAATAATGAAACTCAATCCATTTGCCCTTTTATCTAACTCTGCGATGTTCAAAGTGAAGGACGTGAATGCCTTTTGTTTTTCCAGTACATTACCAGAGGATTATCCACCGAGATGTCAAACCATCTAACCTGCTGGTGGGAGAAGATAGTCACATCAAAATTGCAGACTTTGGCGTCAGTAACCAATTCGAAGGCGCTGATGCACTTCTGACCAGTACAGTGGGGACACCAGCCTTTCTCGCTCCTGAGGCGCTCTCTGAGACCAGGAAGAATTTCTCAGGGAAGGTAAGGCTGAATAAGGAACAGGCGCCCTCTGGTGTTCTTTTTGTGTATTGTTAATGTGATCGCTTGTTCTGTGTGCAAGGCTTTGGACGTTTGGGCGATGGGAATAACACTTCACTGCTTTGTCTTCGGAGTAGTAAGTAGTAAAAATATAAATGCATTTGTATCATATCGCACTTTCTGGACCACCATCAGTCACACAAGCACACGGTAACCTTATATGGTCTGATTTACTCTGTTTAAAAGCAGCGTAATTGTTTCATCCACAGTGTCCTTTTATGGATGAGCGTATCCTCAGTCTTCATCAGAAAATAAAGACACAACCGGTGGAGCTTCCGGAAAAGTCAGTGTTTCTTCTTTTCTTTACTTACCGTTGGACAAAGTCTAAAAAGTACATTTTATACAAGAATCTGTCTTTTCAATCTTTTTCAGTGCCGACATATCCGATGACCTGAAGGACCTGCTTCTGAAAATGTTGGACAAGAATCCAGAGACCAGAATAACAGTTCCACAAATGAAGGTACATATTTTTATTTCATTTGTATTTCATGTACATTTCCCAAACTAGATGCAAGTTGGTCATTTTATACTCACTACTGCCACCTCAGGTCTTACACGTAACTGCAATCTCTACATTAAGCTCGTGCGTGACGGCACATGACACGAATTAACACCTTTTTGAGTGACAGTGCAGGATTTTAAAGGCATTCTACACATTAGGGCATGGCTGGAACATGTAGGGGGAGGAAAACACATAAATTTGAAACTCTGTATAGTCAATTTTCTGTTGTGCTGACTTTTGAAAAATCTGCACAAAAACCCTTGCTTTCAAAATGTCATGAACTAATATTTAATATACATCATTAATGTCCAAGAGAGAAATCCCCATGTTTTTGTTTATTTTTCAGGTGCACCCTTGGGTGACGAGGCATGGTGCTGAGCCTCTCCCTCCAGAGGACGATAACTGCTGCATGCTGATCGAGGTGACTGAAGAGGAGGTGGAGAATTCTGTCAAACATATTCCCAGCCTGGCGACTGTGGTGAGATTTTAGATCTATATTTTGTAACACAAAAGAGAGCCACATGAATAACAGAATGTTTTTGTAGATCCTTGTGAGAACAATGCTGAGGAAGCGCTCCTTTGGACACCCCTTTGATTGGAGTCGTAAGGAAGACCGCAGCGGTTTGTGTGCGCCGAGCCAAACACTAACGTAAGTGTTAAACATCACTCTTTGTAACTCCTAGAGATGAGCTCTAATTATGGTTCAGATCTGTCATCGACTGCTACGATCTGTTAATATTAACAAACTCACGATACTCTACAGTATTTTAAACCTTTCACAGTTTCTCTTTTCTCCTCCCGCCTTCCAGAAAAGGCAAAACGGGAAAAGTGAGATACTGCTATATTCATTGTAACCGAAGAAGGTAAAAAGATTTACAGGGTAAATAGAGCAGTTAACTATCAACAGATAAAACATTTTACATCAACATTCAGACCTAAATGTTAAACTGGAGCCTGTGTCTAACCAGACTACAAAACATTTGTCGTAATATAACTTTGATGCTTTATATTGTTGATACTTTGTCTGGAAATCTGTTGATAGTTTATATTCTTTAGTGTTAAGTTGTAAGTTACTCAGTAATGTCTGTGATTAGCTAGCTTTTCGAAGCACTGTTAGGACTGATCAAACAAGTCCCCTGGCATGACTTCAAATAGATACATGTGAAATCATTTGCTTTTTGCTGCCCAGTGCTCTTTACTCAACACTCTATAAGCTTATACTGACAGTGTGTTGTGGCTGTGGCATTGAATACGACTTAATGAATAGTCTCTAAAGCCAATCGTGGCAGTGCTGTTATCCTCCTTTGCTCCTGTTTGTTACTTAGGAAACAAGAAAGCAGTGATGGCATGAAGAGTTTGGAGCTGCCCTACGTGGGGGAGGATGAAGTTCTCTCCTGATGCTGATTATCCACTCTGCTATCGCCTGTAACTACACAGCACAGCACCCCTTTACTCTCACTTTGACACTGGCACCCACCCCGCACAGGAGAAGGACAAGGGGCTTTGGTGACCTTAAAACAGAGCGTCTATAAACTCTGATGTGACTCATGTCGGGACCTGAAACACTCTAAAACACTCTTGAATAAACGCTTCTGAATCTCCATCGGCCCCTGCAGACGAGCCACCCTCCTCGACGTTCCTTGCATGCACTTTTAGTACTAGCATGCTTTGTCTCAGGCTTCTACTGTGCGGTTTTCATATTGATGGTAGTCTACTGGTTTTACCCCTTGTCTTTACTTGACACACTTTCAGGGATTCAGGGCCTGGTGTGAGCAGAAGGGGATTGTTGAACGAGCATCTCTCACACTTACTCGCCCTTTAAGTGAGCAGGACTCTTGACAACGATTGTGTCGTGAGCAGCACTGCCCCGGGGGACTTTTCTGAGGACATTTTGTACAGTTTTATTAAAATGCAGATGGGAAGTGACAATGTTTACTTGACAGGATGCATGTGTTTACTTTCCCAATGCAAACACTCTAGTATAAGCTCCTTTTAATCATCAAACTTTAACACATTTTATCCTATTTGCTTTGTCAACTGAAATCTGAGAATAATAGAATGCTGAGATGAAACCTACGTGTTGTCACTCGTATTGAAAACCTTTACTTTTTGTACAAATGCTTACGTATCAGAATGTGTTAGTGCTATTACTGTATATCCTGTAGCCAACAATTTGTGTCTTTTGTTGAATAGCACACGAAGGGGGTAATTTACCAAGCGTTTGCTCACGGGCAAAAGTGAATCAGCAGCAGTGTCATTCATGCATTCTTTTCTCATGCAGCGTTCTGTAATTTACATATCAGATTTGGAGCCCAGAAAACTGTAATATATGCAATTTCCAATGGTAAATTAGATGCAACACGCCCACAAATATGCTATTTTTCAGCTTGCACTTGTTATTTAACGCTTTTCTTGATAAATGACCCTCGAAGACCTGGGGAGGGCGCCTGGGATTTGAAGGGGGTGGGCCTTGAGCTTTGTCTGGTCAGAGGGTCAGGTCATGAGTGATATTTGAGCAAATTAAATTGTTAAAAAAATCATCCAATATGACTGAGAAAGGAGTACAGATGCATAAAACATTCCCATTTCATGTCATTTGTGTGGAATACATTTTTTTGGCGTCATGCACGGGGGCGCTTCAAGGAGAACAGATACAGTAGGCCCTGTTTCACATCTTCAAACTGAAAGCTTTTGTTGAAATGTTGATTTTCTCTATTTAATGAGGTACACAATAAGTGAAAGTAAATCGCACATTTTACAGCACCAAAAATGTTAATTATATATGCTTTTTTTAAACTGATACAATCCTTTAATATTTGTGGGCACAGAGCAGGCGAACCCCATTGTGCAGCTGCAGACTTTGTACAGATCTATGCATGACATACAGTATCTCTGGAGTGTTGTGTCGTCTCTTTGTTTTTATCTACTTCTCTGCACCTATATTTTACATGTTTAATTTTCAAATCTTCTTATTTTTGATTGTTTATGTGGCAGTTCCTCCCAATAACAGACTACTTTTCTCCATTTTCATATATTTTCATTGTATGTTTGTCTGTTATAGTTCGCTCTTCACGACAGATTGAACTATAATGCTTCCATGTAAAGTACATCAGCACACCGGTGTTGAATGTAGATGAGAAAAGGGACTTTTGTTTTGTAACTCATTGCACACACAGGGTAGGTTCTAGGGGAGACTGGGGTTGTTTTGTTGGTCTCTCTAGTTCACTGCTTATCAGCAAAACATTCACAAAGATCAACAAAATAATCTTTCTTTTATATGTCACACTGCAGTCAATTTTTATTGCCAAAAACAGGGAAATTGTTTGTGACAATGTGCTCCAGGGGTGGGTTTGGTTTTCCCTATTGTTATTAATGGCTTTTAGGAGTTGAAGCCATGATTGTCGACTTTTTGCTGGATATTAGATTTTTACAAATCACAAGCTAAACTAAAACATCATATATTTGAAAAATGCCTGACTCAGGCCCCTAAAAAAAAAGTAAAAAATATCACTTTATCTCCATGTTATTATAGGGAGTGTCTGTAATAAGCAATGAGACAACCAAGACAACAAGCCCCAGTCTTCCTTATGTATGAGGTGTTTTTTGTTTGTTTTGTTATATGTTCTGAAAGATTGTCAAATTCAGTCAGTGAAGACATGAAGAGGGATGTCTGTGACTGACTGTAATTGTATTATTTTTTTTTTTACAAATATTTCCTCAGAAAGCACTTTCTGTGGGCAGAATATTCAGCACTGTTTTCCTTAAAGATACTGTACTGTACTTTGTCACATGAATCTCCGTTTGAAATATTGGCTTAATTTTAAAGCTTTACACGTGAACCACAAAATAGTTTGCATCTTCTTGTGTTAACCTGACTCTTTATTGTTGTTGTTGTTGTTTTTCCTCCTAAAAATATAATATGTAATTTTAGCTAAACATGTCTAATGCCAATGCTAAACCATTAAAATCTTAAACAGAAGAACTTAGATCAAAAAGGGTGACTTTTATATATTAATGTTATCTGTAAGACCTTTTGACTTTTTGTTCCAGGGTATTTTCTTTGGGTATTGGGTCACTGTCCCCTTCAGCATGCCAATATACTTGCTGCACACTGTAAATTCAAGTGCTCCGTGATAAATTGACACTCAATGAAATTGTATCTGGTTTATTTCAATAAAAGTTACACTGCCTTTCAAACCTGTGTCGAGCTAACGCTAAAATGTCCATGTTACTGTCCCGCTGTGGCCACCAGGCGGTGCTGTGCAACAGGAAAATTCTATTTATGCGCGTGCTCTGTATTTTTTGTTTCTTGTAACAAACTTGTAAAGTCTTTTTAAGCTCATTTCTAAATGAGAGAGAATTAACTGTTTTCAGAGATGCCAAATATATAATTGGTGTCTAAATTCCCTAGGAAGTAAGAGACTTATTTTCTTTGGAGTAACCCTACTTTTTCAAATACTTTTTTCATACAGTACTTTTTAATTGAAAAATAAGCTATTACGGCTATCTGTACCCTTACTTGAGTAAAGTGAATCTTTAAGTGACAAATCTTCATTTCGACTTGTATACTATACTATTTATGCTTTTGACATAAAATAGATGTATTTTGTTTTTCATGTACTTTAGTCTTATACTGATTTATTCTTATGTTTTATGGTATTTTCTTGGAAAATGTAAATGTAAATGAAAATACATTTGTCACACCGAAACAAAGAATCGGACTTTCTCTCAAACTCACAGAACTTAAGTTTTTTTTTTCTTACTTGAGTAGGATAAATATTTGGCCACCATTTTTTGGGTGATTCCGCCGAATCGGTGCCATTTGCTTATTGTACTTGTTGTTTAAATTGTTTAAACATTTTCCAACATTAAATCTAGAAATACACTTAATATAATATTAAAAATATATTTTTGTCAATCTCAGAAATGTATATATATTTTCTAGCATAGTTTCTATGCTTTCTCACCCACGTTATCGTTGATATGAGTAACAGGACTGAGATTTTAGCATAGTATTAGTCAAAATCATGAAATATATATAGCATTGATGCTAATAACATGTGGACATTGAGCACATTTTAATGATTTCTCAAAGATTTGAAATTTAAAAAAATCAACATTTTAGAAATGATTTAAGTAACAGGATAGAATATAAAAAATGACAAACCCAGTTTCAGTAGACATATTGACAGATATATTAAGAAGTGAATGAGAGAACTTACTTTTGGTCTTCCCATTGCCTTGAGAACATCCAACTAATGTAACCTTTTGTTGACCCTGTGACTTCTGAAATGCTACATTTTCTTTAGGATAATGTGTTAGGGTAACAGGACTGAGTCAAAACCCAGGGACATGATTAAAATGTATATTTAAATTAAACAAATGTTGATTTAATATGAAAAAAAAATAAAAATTTAAAGCATAGAAGGAATGGTGAGTCACATAGCAATGCAAAAAAAAAAATGTTTTTGTAAACTATTTTTATTTGTTATATTTTATGTTAAAGTGTAACATTAGAGATGCGGGACACACCCCTTTTACTACTTTTTTAGCCTCTTAGACAGTTTTATTAACATTTTCAATCATATATCCTAAATTTGCAAATAGGTCAAGTTGTAGGACGTTTTGCTTAATGAGAAAATGTATTCACCGTTTAATTTGAATGCAATATCATCTTTAAAAATATGATATAGCACTAACAATAATATTGACAGGCTATTTCATCTACATTACTCTGGTTAAATATTTCCTGACAAAAACTCACTTCAGTTTCAGATTAAACCTGGTTAAAATGTAGGCGATATTAAATGTGTGGCTTCAGATAATGCGTGCATTAATGCAAAAATAGAGCAGCCTATATGTTGGCTGTTGGAATGAAGCAGCTTTTTGGGGGATAAACTTGTTGACTGTCAAACCACTGCAGCATTTCTCTGGCTTTTGAACAGTAACATAGACCTAAGCACTGAGTAATGTTCTCAGGACTATCGCGCTTGTATTTGGATAGTGGCTAAAGCGGTCGGGCTCCACTCGCTAACATTAGCGCTGATTAGCTCGGATACACTGAACACTGGCCGGTGGCTTCGTTTCAGTCCAACAGTTCTCACTCAAGTTGGACAAACCTGCAGTGTACATTAAGGTTGCGTTCTTTTGGCTGGAATTCCCAGTGTTTTCATAAGAGTCCCTCCAAAAGCAGCGCAGATATAAATGATCTGGATACATGCGGGATACGGCCGATGTGTTCAATGCTGCTTTTATGCACAGGGAGACAGGTTGGATGGATGCTCCGCTCACTCAACGCTCTGATAACGTTCATTCTTCTGTATTTAATTTGAGCACATGCAGCACATCCATTTATCGCACATTTACCTACACTAAAATGTTATCTTCCGTCATTCTACCTACCAAGCGATAAGTCGATATAGTAATTATTGCGACAGGCCTACTCAGACTTCCTGATCCACCCACATCCAGCTGTTCTGGGGGGACCCCGAGGAGACACCAGGCCAACTCAGAGACATAGTCCCTCCAACATGTCCTGGGTCTTCACGAGGCTTCCTCCCAATAGGACATGCCTAGAACACCTCCCGACAGCCAGGAGGCAACACTATTTTTCCCAAGATAGTTGGTATACGTTGGACATTCATCATCCAATCAGAGACGTATTAAGATTAGGCACCAGCCCACTATCCTTAAGGTTAGTGGCTAGGGCAGGAACAGGTTTAAGCTGATTGGTTGAAATATGAATGACGTTTCACTGTTATGACTTGTGACTGGGTGATCTACCAAAAATATTTTCGCGGCCAGGAGGCATCAGAGACAGTGCACGAGCCACCTCAGATGGCTCCTTTCGATGTGAAGGAGCAGCGACTCTACACTGAGCTCCTCCCGGGTGACTGAGCTCCTCACCCTATCTCGAAGGGTGCGCCCAGCCACCCTGCGAAGGAAACTCATTTCGGCCGTTTGTATCCGCAATCTTGTCCATTCGGTCATTACCCAGACCGCACGACCATAGGTGAGGGTGGGAGTGTTGATCGATTGGTAAATCGAGAGCTTTGTCCCCAACTCAGCTCCCTCTTCACCACAACAGTCTGATACAGCGACCGCATCCGTCTTTAGATCTCACGCTCCATCCATCCCTCCCTCGTGAACACGACCCCGAGATACTTCAACTCCTCTACTTGAGGCAAAGACACTCTCTCCAGATCGACCTCGAGAGGGGAAGCCAGCTTTTTCCAGTGGAGAACCATGGCCTCGGATTTGAAGGTGCTGATCCGCATCCCGGCCGCTTCATACTCGACTGCACCAGAGCGTGCTGGAGGTCCTGATTTGGTGCTTCAAGCAGAGTTGAGATCCTGAGGTTCCCAAACAGGACACCCCCCGGTTGCACCTAGAAATTCTGTCCATAAAGGTAATGAACAGAACCGGTGAGAAAGGGCAGCCCTGGCGGAGACCAACTCGCACTGGGAACAGGTCTGACTTACTGCCGGCAATGCGAACCAAGCTCCTGCTGCGGTCATACAGGGAACGGACAGCCCTTAGCAGAGGGCCCCTGACCCCATACTCCCGGAGCACCCCCAACAGGGCACCATGAGATCCACAAAACACACGAACTCTTGAGCACCCGATGACGGGTATAGAGCTGGTCCAGTGTGCCACGACCAGGACGGAAACCACATTGTTCCTCCTGGATCCAAGGTTCAACTATCAGCCACCCTGGAGTAGACCTTACTGGGGAGGCTGAGGAGTGTGATCCCTCTGTAGTTGGAGCACACCCTCCGGTCTGCCAATCCAGAGGCAATGTCCCCGTATTCGGGACGAATCTCATCTACCCCCGGAGCCTTACCACCGAGGAGCTTTCTAACCACCCAGGGGGACTCGCTCATCACCCTGCTGAAGTCACTAAATCCCAGCCAGACAGAATTGATAAGAGATGCATTTCTTTCCACTCCGTTTTTGACCTGTTGGGAGTTGTCTGTGTTAAATGATCATTGATCGTTTGATCATTTCTTTTTTGTTCAATTGCACATCTTTTTATTATGTCCTATTAAAACTAAAGAGTATGAAGACTGTTGAGTGATCAGCATGAATCACAGATTACTTAATTTACATGGATTACTTTGAGAAACTCCTGATACTTTATCTTGTGTTACTTTTGTAATATACTTCCTCAGTTATTACTACTCAGATGCTGCCTTTGCTTTGTCTGATCCTGTCAGGTCTTGGAAGCTGAGCAGCGTAGGGCCTGGTTAGTACCAGGATGGTAGCATTATTATTATTAGATCATAGGTGTAATATTCAAGGTATTATTGATAACTTTTTTGTCAGTAAAAGGTTAGTCTACTCTGATAATCTGCAGTTGTTGAACGAATGAACTGTTTTCAAATCTGTCTCCATTCCCAAACGATCATTTAATCCTCTGCCATCATTTGTACTGTGTCCCTATTTCACACGGCACATGAGCCATCGGTTTGACTGCCAGTCGTATGATTGCATTTCACAGGCTCCCAGTCCTGATCTTTGTTTTCCCTCATGGGCACTGCACTATACACCAGGGATCTCAAAGCTCTACTTCAGCACCAGAATGTGCTGATGGAGACACAATCACAGCCTTCACTCGTCATTAATTGTTTACCTGCTGGGGGCCAGCACGAGTGAAAACACACAACACAGCAGCTGAATGGTGCAGCGAGGTCACGCCTCAGCACTTCATGAGGGAGAGTGTTTGAGATTCTGCTCGCAGGTGAAGTCGACAAGACCAGCTTTTACTCTCCTTACACACAGGGTAAACACATTTTGAATGTGCGTCAGTATAAAAGCATATTTCATATTTATTTTACTGGTACAAACACAAACCCCTTTTTTTTTTTACTCAATGGCTTATCCGTAATGAGGCTTTTCCCTTCTCAAAACTAAATCTGCTTGAACCATCTTTATGCTGACTTGCTTGCTGGTGCTGATAGCAACCAGAAATGTTAGTCAATGCAAAGGAACAATGTGAAGCAGGAGTGTTGAGGGGTTGACTTGTTTCTGGACCACACTGATAAGCTTATACTTTTAAACTCCTAAAAGTCCAATTTCTTATCACTTTAGACACGCTAACACACCAGAGAAAAAACATGAACTTTAAGCGAGTGAAATGTCATTTTGGCGTGAATATAAAAAATAGACCTAAATTTCTCTTTTTCATAAGGCTATCGCTTGTCGGCCAGACATCACTCTTTACTGTAACAGCACTAAAAACTCTACTAGGTCTGGTTTAGTTGTAGATCAAAAACAGTGTCTACTTTTGGTTTGAGAGAAGTAACAGTAATAATAATAACAACAGGAACATAATAGAAATATACAATTTTGTTTATCATGGGAAGATGAGCCTCGATCAGACCAGATCAATTTGAGGATCACACATGGCCCAAGGGCTTAAAGTTGAAAAGGCTTTAAATAGTGTTCATTAATGATACATGAAAAAATGTATAAGAAGAGACAATTGTTGAAATCTGAAAACTTTGAGAAAATTGCCAGGCCCTTCAGAATGAAGCTTTTTAAACAAGTTTCCAATGTGCCAAAATGATTTACTGGAGAACCTTGTTGTCCAACAGGAAGTCTATTCCTCTTGATCGTTAGATAATTGGTGACAGTATCGACCCTGCAAAAACTTTATTTCAGGCTCTCACTTGCAAACCCGCAATAACAAGCTCAACATAGATGAAGAAAAGTTGTGTGTCAAATGTCAACATTGTACTTTAAAACAAATAAACTTGGAGTCTAAGGCTTCATTAAACAACTTTGGAAAACAAAGAAAGAGAAACAAAACACACGGGTCAGTAACATTCAGGGCCAGATCTTGTGGCGGCGCACGGGGGGCGGCGCAGGCTCTTGGCGAATTATTTTCCGAGTGGCGGCGCTATATGTGCCATTCGCCTCCGCCACCTGCGAGGGGGCGTCACAAGAGGAGGCGACTGCACTGCATGGATCTATCATAATAAACTAAAGGTTATTGACGGAAGTGAGCGGGGGAAGTCTTTAGGAGTTACTGCGCGGACGTTTTACTCCTCGTATCATTACACCTCACAATATAGTCCCCCTTTTTATTTGCTTATAAAATCGACATGCTACATTTCTGTGTAAATATACTTCGTATGAAAACACTTCACGTAACTTTATTTACATAGGGAACACGTGGAAGAGCTTGGTAGCTTCTATCGTGAGCTTTTTTGGAGCTATGTGACATGTGGGAGAGGCTGCGTATGTGCTCCGTTTGCCTGGCAGAGCGCACGGACAAAGACCAGACGGGGATATATTAACCCGGCTAAAGTGAGGTAAGAACATATCTCAGTATGTAAAAACGGTGGCCTATTCCTTTAAGCCTTAGGCTCTCACAGGTCGAACTAAAAACTTTATTTACCCCATCGTGAGCTAAACGATGTTCACGTCCCGAGAGAAAAAGAGCTACAGCGTCCGCTGTGGTGCGGATCGGCCCGCGCTTTGCGTGAACGCGAAGCAAAACAAAAGCACGTTCACCCCACACAACCACTCTCCTGGACGCGGAGTCGATCTGGTTGGAGGAAAATGTGTGTCTCCACCCACTTAAATGTGCTAAGTCTGGAGTGGCAAGATCACAAAGTGCGCTCCTACTGAGCGCAAAATGTCACGCTATCGTCTCCGTTTTGATGCACAAGATCGGGCCCTCAATGTGTAGATGAAGGTTTTTGAAGCTCACACCCCTTGAGAGGGTTAGCTTGTTCCTAATCCCACCCTCTTTATTTAAAGGCTACTCTCAACCTCTTGTTGACCAACCTCTTGTTAAGTCTCAGCTCACAGTCTCAGCTGGTCACTACTGATCTTTGACCTGCAGGCTGCTGTACAGAGGAGACAGAGACAGGAGAAGGAATTTGTTTCTTATCAAAAATAGCTTATTTGAGCCCTCTTCCAAACACCTTGTTTTCTTTAACTAAAGTGTTGACCTCACTGTCATCAAAGGAGTGGCTTTAAGATGGAGATGGACAGCACACTTCTTTGGGGTGCCGGTCTCAGCAAGTGCAAGATGTTGTGATAGCAGATTTTCGGATAGGCATAATTGTATTTTAGGCTGCTTCATTTGATCTTCAAAGCTTTCTGGTGAGGTGCTGAGTAAATAATGCAAGGCCGAGTCAAAGTTATGATACATTTGCATCTTTAATTAGACTTCCTGTGAACTGCACTGTTTATTCCTGAAGAAAACCAAACACAAGCGCTCCCTCAAACTTCTGAGTCAGTGCGCTCTTAATCGCATCAAGGTCTGCCCTATCCGGGGCAGCTCTAGGCTTAAAGGGGCCCGGGACAAATTTTTGTTGTGAAACTCATATTACGTGCTTACAATTGAACAAAATCTGTGAGCCCCTTTTATTTGGTCGAGACATATCTTTATCTGGTCTTCACAAATAAGTTTCTTTAAGGGCCTATTTTCATGTGTTCCAGCCAATATAGGCCTACAAGCTTATCTGAACCGAATGCGGTCAAGATATTTTCAAACCACAAGCCTCTTGTTCTGATTGTGGCTGGCACTAAACAACTGCCTAGTGTTTATATCTGGCCCTGTCCAAATGCGCAACATTACGCACAACATTTGGACAGACAAGCTTGATTTATGCACGACTGTAGCCTGCCCTCTCCGTGCTACTATAAGTGAAAGGCTTGTGTGATTTTCCAGACAGGACGTCGAATAAACACAGCGGTTCCACGGCAGGATTGTGGCAGCTTAATGCTTCTGCTGGGCATAGAGAGGCTCAGCAGTATGACAGCTTGTATTACCAGAGAATGTGTAGGGGTTGGAAAGCAAATCATACGTGACTCAGGCTGAGAGAGCACTTTCCTGCACCGGACGAACAATAGCCCAGCACAGTAATGTCAAGAGACGGACTCAAAGCAAATAAAACCACACTTCTGCCAGTCAGACCTGCAGAGAGCTTTTAGCAACGACCCCCAGGGACCTGACAGAGGCGGTTCATAATACCAACAAAATAAAAATCCACATGGAAACAGATATTGTTAGGCTACAGGTAAAAAAAAAAAACACACACACACACGGTGCACACAGGAAAAAGCACTGAAACATGTTTGTGGAATGCGTTGTAAACTTTCTGCATAATTATTGACATGTGGGCAAAATGTTACAGAACTTTAGGAGCAGTAGAAGCTCTGAACAATGATGTTATGTTTGCAGTCAGACTGTGGTTCTTCATGGCTCAGAGAGATGTATCGAAAAAAAGCCTTTCCTCCAGACCTCTCTTCTCAAGATTTGAATAATGTCACATCATTACCACACAGGAATGAGCAATCAAAAAGGCAATATAATATTACACAGAAGACGGTTTACACAAAGAAACGCTCCATAGACATTCAGCCTGTGCTGGCACGTGGCCGAGCACAGGCCACGATCAGGACTAGAAGATGGGATTTATGGCTCTTTACAGGGAGTCTTTGGGATCCATTCATTTCAAAGAGCTGTTTTTTTAAAGACTGGCTCATTTTTGTATTGATTTTTTTTTTCTTTCTTTTTTTTTTTTTTTAATGATGCCAGAGAACTCATATGCGCCACAATCCACGAAAAGAGGCTACAACTGTCTACCCAAATCAGTTTTAGTGCACGAAGCTTGCTCTGTTGTTGTGCCGATTCTTGGGCTCGATCAGGGTAAATCCATGTATAAAAAAAAAGAGGGGAAAAAAGATAAATAAAGATCTGGCTATGAATGAACTGAAAACAAGTCCTGACAGCGCAGAAGGAATATAAATCTGTGTTTTTTTATGCATATAACTGCTTTACCCTCGCCTTTTGAGCCTTTATCTTTAAAGGAATAGGCCACCGTTTTTACATACTGAGATATGTTCTTACTTTAGCTTTGATGAGTTCTTTTGGACCTGTCTGGTCTTCCCCCGTGCCTTCAATCACGTAAACACAGCGCAGACGGCGTTAGCATTTAGCCTCTCCCCCTCTCCACTATAGCTCCAAAACAGGTCAAGATAGAAGCTACCAAGCTCTTCCACGTTTCCCTATTTAAATATGGTTACGTGAAGTGTTCCACTACAAAGTATAATTACACAAAATTAAACAATGTGGATTTTCTAAGCGGATAAAAGGGGGAACTATATTGTAAGGCGTAATAATACCAGGAGTAGTTCAAAATCCGCGCAGTAATCTTCACTTTACTGTGCGGATGCCAAACTACTCCTGGTATTATTACGCCTTACAATTTGACCAGTTTTGGAGCTATAGTGGAGAGAGGGAGAGGCTAAATGCTAACGCCGTCTGCGCTGTGTTTACGTGACTGAAGGCACGGGTGAAGACCAGACAGGTCCTAAAGAACTCGTCAAAGCTAAGGTAAGAACATATCTCAGTATGTAAAAACGGTGGCCTATTCCTTTAATGTTACATGTCCTATAGGCCTGAAGCTGCCCCTCCTTTTCCTGCTGTGAAAATATTCGTGACAATATTTTTCACCTGGGCAGGAAACACGGCCACAGACACCTGATGCATATTCATCTCCCATGTACCCAGCTGGCACCTGCAGAGCCAGTCGGGGTGCGCTAATGGCTCCAAGCACCGGCAAATCTCTCCCCCGGGTCTGGACGCCCGCCCCCCCGACGTAGTGAGAGGTTGGGGGAGGATGTGGGAGGGGGCAGGCTCGTTTGGCTGAGGGCAACCGTGAGCGTTTGGCAAAGCAGCTGGAAATGAATGTGGGCAATAGGGCGACTCCAGCTCGGTGCCTTTTTGATGGCTGTTACATCCCACTTGACATTGTGAATTTCGCCGCAAAAAATGGGAAAATACGGACAAAACACCAGTACCTAAACACGGCGGCACCCTCCCTCGCTCTCACGCACGCACACACTCACGCGCACACACAAAACAACAGTGTTCACATTTTGCACATTTTTACCAAAACAGTTCAAAAACAAAGACACATGTTTTTTGTTTTTTTGTTTTTTGTTTTTTTGTGAGAGAGAGAGAGAGAGAATACATTCATTCCAAGCGACTTACAATATCTGATAATTAGACAGAGCAATTACATCATGGCTGAAACCTGAGTTATTTCAAAGTATTCCCAAATGAAACTGCACAACGTCAACAAAAAACAAAAAGTAAATAAATGATCAAACAATGCCTTATTATTCTAATTATTAGCATGACTAAAGCTATGCTAGATATTCACACACAACAACATGGATTCTCTTAGACTTAGACATGATAAGGTCCAGTCAAAAACACAGAACCACGGTAAAGTAAGCGGCGACACTTTCTGAAGCACAAAAGCCTCAAAAAAAAAAAAAAAAATATTATACACATTTATAACACAATTTCCTATATTCATTGTTGTATCTGCCCTTAGTTTTAGCCTGAAAAAAGACCCCCGAGAGTCCGTCTTCTTCTGGCTTGTGTCCGGCGAGGGCAGGTGTGGTGTGTGGGGTTGACAGGTTGACAGCCGCTGGATCAGGTTCAGCAGGTTGTTGCTCGTGGCTTCACAGGCCGGGCTCATAACCCCATCACCTCAAAGGTCCTCATAGTCCAAGAGCTTGGAGTGCTGCCGCGTCTTCCACAGCCGGTACAGGCGGAAGTCGAAGTACATCTCGATCATCTCCTTGCCTGAGTGCAAAGTGACAGTTTAGACCTTCAGCGTTAAGGGAAGACAGAAAGGTTTGGCTCGGGTTTGTGCTGCTATGAATAAATCTGCTCAAGGTCCACAAAGTTTACCCTCTGGCGTGTGCCCAGGGTCTGGAAATAATGCTGTCATTGCTCTTAAAGGCACTATACCAGAGTTTGAACCAAAATGTGACGAAATTGGTGTTTTTTACCGTCACAGCCATCCTTTGGAGTCATATGTGACGGGTTAACCCCTTTTTCCACATATTGACAATTTAGGTTGACCATACACAACATCAACAAATCATAATATGCAAACCAAATTGCTTTTTACAACATACTTTTATGAGGCAAAAAAAAAGTTACCTACAAAAAGAAAAACATATCCGGTATAGGTATTCAAAGGAATAGTTCACTCAGTCACGCTAAAAGACCAAAGAGCATTTGGCCTCTCCCAGTGTATTCCTATGGCTCCAAATGGGGTGAGGTTGGAAGCTACCACGCTCCTCCACACAAAGACCGGTACGTATCAACTCGTCTAAGCTCAGGTAAGAACATATCACAGTATGGAAGAACTGTGTGCCCTCCTTCACGAAAAAAGACCAAAGATGTTTTTAGCATTGGCCTCTCCCAGTATATTCCTATAGCTCCAAACGAGGTGAAGTTAGAAGCGACCAAGCTCTTCCACGGGCACACAGACCAGACAGGTACGTATCAACTCGTCTAAGCTCAGGTAGGAACACATCTCAGTGTGGAAGAACTTTGCACTATTCCTTTAATCTCTTAAACCCCCAACCTGAACGGAGTACATTTTCTCCAGTGTGCCATTACCCAAATCTAAAAGCTTCTTGAAAAAGGAAAAGAAAACATGAGAAAATAAGCCACAAAAGAACAAAACAGAAAAGCAACACAAAAAAAACTATCATTAAAAGTAATTTATTTGTGTGACAGTGCTTGATCCAAGTGCTTAAAACTGTAGTGCTGCCCCCTGCTGTTCTGACATCTCACAATTCTTGATCACTGTTGACATGACATCATCAAAAGTATCGTAATCGTAATAAAAAGTATTGTAATCGTCCTGCAAAATATCGCAATATGTCGGAAAATCGATATATTGTCATACAACGCAAGGAAAAAGATCAGTTTTTGTGGAACTTAGCTTTCAAATGAGGCGTTTGGCCTATAGTCTGTAAGCTCCAGTCAAGAAGCTTTTACATTTGGGTAAAGCCGCACTGGAGTAAAGCACAGGTTGACTATTTACTAGTGGTGGGACTCGATTAAAAAATGTAATCGAGTTAATTATGGCCTTTGTAATTGATTAATCGCAATTAATCACATTTAAGCATCATTATTAAAGGGATGTATTATAGGAATAAGGTTTATTTCAGATGCTTCTTTGTGTTTTCCTAACTCATTTGAAGTGGAGATGTGAGGCCTGTGGGATCATTTCAAACACTTCAAAGACAATAGCAGTTTGATTTGTTTTTAAAAAGGTTTATTGTGCTAACTGTTCTCATTTTCCAGCACTTGAGTGACCTAGGGATACAGTCAGTGGCACTCTTAAAATAAATCCACCCCTGCAGCTTGTTACTTGTGTTACTACATCAAATGTCATGGCTTTTTTTTGTGTACGTGAAGAGGTTTTCTTCATCGTCTTTAACTGAGCTCTTGTTGAAAAGGTTAAGTGTGTTCTCTGGTGTTTTGTTGCCACTACTGCATTTATGTGGCACAGCTTCACAGCTTCACAGCACGGGGTTTTGGCAAATCACTAGAAGTGTGTGTGGTGAGAGGTGGAGGAGGCTCAGGGGGACAAAGAAATGGTGGTGGTCAACTGAGCCACTTCAGCTCCGTGCTTTATTTGCAGGTCCCACTTGTAATGATTCATAACAGCTTGAGCAATCAGGAAGTTTTGCAGTGGCCGCACTTTTAGTCTAGTGTTCGTCACATAACAAGAAACCTCTTTATTATAAATGTTTAAGTACTCCACTCAAACAAAGATGTGAGAACTTCAAAATTGATAAAGTTAGGGGGAGGAATGATGCTATCAGCTAGAGAGACTGCAATGCAATGTTGGAAAGCTGTGGTAATTGCTTTTTTACTTCTCTGTTCTCTGAGCAGGGGCAAGACTGTACATTAAACGGCAACTTCCAGAAGAGCACTGCGCACTTTGCGAAGACACAATGCTTTCACATCTCTCTTTTCTTGGCTTTAACAGATGATTGTGCTTTTTTTTTATATACAGCAATATCAAGATTGATTTAAGAGCAAAAATAGTTTCAATTTCAAACTAATGAGTGATTAGCGCTCTCGCCAAAAACAATAGAAGGTCCTCCCTGTTTAGAGAGTGCAATGACTTTATTCATTATGCTTCGGTAATGCATTTAAATGAGCCAATAACTGATTTATTTGAAGTCCACATTTGATTTGTACTATTGCCATAAGGAATCTTTTTGTGTGTGTGTGTGTGTGTGGCTATAAATAAAGTTGAACCACTTTGTATTAACTTTAGCTGATGTAATCAGTCTGGCCCTCTCTGCTCAGGCTGATGCCTCCGCGTCCCAGATAAAGCAGAAGAAAAATGAATGAATGGGTGATCTAATCAAATGGAGTGTAGATGCCCAGTTGCTCTTGAGGGGAGAAAAACATAGCAATTCAAGCGTCTACTAAATAATGTGTGACTGGCTATAGCCTACCACTCATCTATAATATCTATAATATCTATAATATCTATAATAATATAATATCTATAATATCCCACTAACCTCATGTAGTAAAATGTAGAAATAATTATTATACCCCTGCTCCTAGTATGAAATATATGCATTATTATTATTATTATTATGTTTCAACTTTCTGGGTTGGAATATTTTTTTGATCGATTGCAATTTCTCTGTGTTTTGGGGCTATACGATGGTAAATCGAATGGTGCGAAGATTCCTATATGAGCTTTATTTTCATAAGCCTGCCCCACTTTTACTACCTGGTGGTGGTCACCCTATTGCTGGGTTGCAGGTTCTACAATGTGATGATGTCACCGGAACCAGTGGGGGGCAGGAGTCAGTTTTACACTTTCACAAGTCGTGGCTTAAAAAGAAAATGTATGAATCACAAAAATGATCATTAACATCAGTCACTGGGTCCATGATCTCTCTGTACAAGACCAAAAATGTCCTCAAAAACAAAATAATTGTACCGTTATATAAGAAGGCTGTGATGTCACCTGCAACCCAGCAATTACTGACTTGAATATTTTAGTGGATTTTCTTTTGTGCAACAGAGAAAACCTCAGAAATGCATGGAGGTCAACATACTAACACTATGAACCCTGTGCTGTACGGTTTTCCTCACGGCCTTGTCCTGTTCCCCTCCTGGTCCTGGAGAGATTTTTTTTTGCATATTTGTGACTCTACATCTATTGACTAAATTTGATAGTTTGCTCGTCCATCGTAGAATGCATTTGCAGAGGTCTGAGAGTACGGGCCGATATGACCAGCTGCACACCACGCTGCAACACACTAGAAACTCCACTCTACGATGTTATTTTGGAAAAGCAATATAAGGGCATTGTTTAAATATTTGCCCATTGTACTGTTGCTAGGTTACATGGTAGATTCCACTTTGCCAGGTCAAAGGTCCGCTACATTATGCACTACATAGAAGCCAATATTTCTTTATACATGCATGCTCCCTTCTCCGAGCCTGCTGTTTGTGGCAACAATCTTCAAGCACACCCTCAAGGTTATGTAAGTTCAAATGCACATGAAGCGCAGAGTAACCACTTCTGAAACAACAGCAAAAGGACCAGCTGGAAAATTTAGAATGGAGGAAATCACATCTGAATCTTTAGAAATCTCCCACCAAGGATTGTTTTTTTCTGTTTAGTTGTTGTTCCCTCCCTCTCAACAGATGGACATTTTTTGCTTTACCCCTTGAGGAAATCTGAATTTGCACACCATAACACCCAGCGTGCCTCACAAGAGATCATTTTACTTTTTCACTTGGTGGCCGTAAGCTGCGTGTTGGCACAGCTGCCCTTGTGATAGACAGAAGCTCAAAAAAAGCCTGGTCTAAAGCACTATATTTCAAAAACGCACTGGACGACTGAGAGCGTCCACAGTTCATGTAGTGTCGATGGCACACAGTAATGACGTGATGATGAGTGAATGGTTGCATGCAGGGGCTCACCCTGTGCCGACAGCTCCAGCGGTGACTCGAACTCCACTGAATAAGGCCTCATCAGATTCTTCAGTTTCTGGAACAGCTGGTCGCCACAGATAAGAAAGCACAGCCCAATTAATCCTATACTGCACTTGGAGACGTGCACAGCAGGAGAGCTCATCCTCCCCTCTCACACCAAAACAATAACACAAACACGAGCGGCCATCTCATTATAGAACAGCAGACACACATGCATCCTTCCTGCGCTCGTTACAAGGACAGACTGCACCAATACCCCCGGATGACATTTGTGTTTTTCACCAATTATTAGTCTTTGATTTATGGCCGGACTCCCGACCGTGTTAGAGCTGTGGAAAATTAAAGTTCTGCTGATGCACATGAAACTAATGTGAAGCTAAAGCAAATGTGTGTGAGACTCAAACCTCTGTGTCAGACAAATCAAAGAACTAATATCTTTGTTTTCTATACTCTCAAAATGGGAGTGGTGAAAAAAAATAGTGCTTTTATTTTTTTTCCTCTTTTCTTTGAAATAGATAAAAGCAGGGCCGCAGCGGGAGGGAAGTCTGATGTGGGATGGGGGAAGCGCCCTCAGAGATATGGGCAGAGTAGTTTGTCTGTGGAGAAGAGAGAGAGGATATGGCAGATCACTCTTGACTGCATTTGCTTCAGTCACCTGGACAAGTCTGCAGTGTGTGCCGGCCCACAGAGGCTGGGATTGTGCTGACACAATCAAACCTCTGTGAAAGGAGAGAAACTAGGGCACACTCTGCCCAGGTCTGAATATTATTCATCGCCCCCAAAATCTTTGAGCAAGTTAATCCCATACTTCATGAGTAAATGTTATAAAGTTCCCATTATCGGTATTTGTATCCAAAGACATGTTAGAGCCATATGAGCCATGATAACCTCAGGGAGTGCAAGTCCAGACAGGACTAAACACAGTCTGGTTGCGTTTCAGTTTTATGCAGCTAAAATCTGGAACAGTCTTCCTGCAGATGTGCAAATGAAAACTGAAAGTATTTAATCTGCTCTCTTTTAATTTATTCTTAATTAATATAATGAAATGTAATGAATCCTTCTTGCTTTGTAAAGCAATTTCAATTGCTTTGTTTATAATCCCTGCTCCACAAATAGACTTCCCTTGCCATAAAGCAGTAAATGTATTTCGCTGTATTTCACAACAGCATGTTCACAATGAAGACACTGCAAACATAGATGTATTCAAACAAAAACGCAAATAATATATACTTTAAATCCAGCTAAAAATGTATGAAGTATATCCTTTGTAAAAATTTGCTGTTGGAAGTACGGTAGGGTACACTGGTACACTGAGCGTTATCCTCTTATTACTGCATGTACTTTATCTCTCAATCAACTATGACACCAGGTTTCCTTTATCCTAGTCTGTTCATCACTATGCACACAGAGGAACCCCTGCCTAACAAGGACTGGACAACTAGAACTGAAGCTCCAACAAGGACTGGACGTTCTTCCATGGCCCGTCTGCTGAGGGACCTGGGTCTATCTGCCTGTCTGTCCATGGGAGTTGATCTCTCTCCTTCTGTGGTTCTCTCCTGAGGTTTCACTTTTTCCTTGGAGTGGAGGAGAGTCTAAGGCACATTATCTTCTGCTGCTGACGCTTATTTAGACATTACATTACAGCTGTTTGTACATATGTGTATGATTGGCTGAACACTGCATTTGCTTGGACATTACATTGGTTATTGCTTCACTGTTTCACTGTTTTGATGTTTGGTGCAGCCCTGTTATGTGAGGAAACTCCTGTTGTGCTATTGGGCTGTACAAAACAACAAAACAGTCTGATTTAAGAAACGTTCAGCTAAATCGATTCAATGGATTTTGTCTGTCATCCTGGATGTCAAAGATCCCCTCTTTAATTAGCTCCTTCAACTGTCTAATTATTTGTTCTATATTGAATGTGTAGAAAATAATCTTGAAATGTGTTTTTACAAAAAGTCAGTTCAGATTTCAGAATTTGAACAAAAGGCACTTTATCCGCTTTCATTTCTCCCATGTCGAAATTGCTTTGAGATCTTTGGGGCTGAAGAATGCACCATTTTTAGTTTTCTTTTTGGACGTGCACACTTCATTTGCCGCCTGAAGGGGAGCAGATATCAGCGATGCACAGTCTACAATGCCGGCTGCCAGACTGTTCATCAAGAACGGAGAGATCCACTTTATGTAACAAAGCGCTCCGGCAGACACAGAATGTTGGGTCAGATAAACAGCCCTGTCATGTGGGGGTCTACTTGTTCCTCCTTTTCTTTTATGAGAAGAAAGTAAAACATCCAGAACAATCACAGAGAGGGGCACTGCTGTATTCACAGACAGCTACATTACAGAGGAGCAGGTGCAGGCGAGGCACACAGACAATGGGTGAACTCAGATCCCAAATGAAAAAGAATCGCTAACCAAATCAAACTCACATAAATGACGAGGAACGGAGAGACACTGGGGGAAGCACAATTTGTTGTGTGCTCAATAGTGGATGAGTTTCACTTTGAAAATATATTCTTTGTGTCACCTGCTTTCCTTTAAAAAATAAAAGGATCAGCTATACTCCTGGAATTTATTTTTGTCAGTAGGTGTCAGTAGTGGACCCTGCTCTGTCCAGGAGGAGTATCTTGACTTAAGATTCCTGTTATTAACATTACATTTTCCTCTCACAGTAATCTGTGTAGCTGATGGAGTGGCTTCTGTGAAGTACCTTCTCTCCGTTGGGGTTCCCCAGGACGTAGCAGCCCATGATGTGAATGAGGTTTGGCTCAGGGTTGATTTTACTCATCAAGCGACTTAATCTCTTCCAGAATCTGTGAATAACAAAATTCAGACTATTATTACTTGTGATATAGGAACAAGGAGCTGAACGATTAGCGCTCTTATCTCACAGCAAAAAGGTCCCGGTTAAAGGGATATTTCAGGATTTTTGATGTAGGGCCTAATTTCTTAGCTATCCAGAGTGTTGTTGATTTCTGGAGATATATATATTTTTAATTAATGCAGTCCTTATATTTAAAGAGTTTAGTGGTGCTAGGCCAGCACATGTATATGGTAACTAGTAGCCTGCTTATATTTGAGCAGCATCAGCTTCCTGGTTGTAAGCTAAAGCGGCCGGCATTACTACAAATAGAATTCAGAAAAGGAGCTTTCTACAAATCTGATATGGCAACGTTTGGAGGACTACTCCATGATTTTGAAGAGGTTTTTAATGTAGGCTACTAGTTACCATAGACATGCACTAGCCTAGCACTAGCCTAGCACCACTAAACTCTTCAAATACTGCATGAATTTAAAAACAAAATATCTCCAGAAATCAACAACACTCTGGATAACAAGGAAATGCCAAAAATCCTGAAACATCCCTTTCACTTTAACCTTAACCTTAAAGGAATAGGCCACCGTTTTTACATACTGATATATGTTCTTACCTTAGCTTTGACGAGTTCTTTAGGACCTGTCTGATCTTCACCCGTGCCTTCAGTCACGTAAACACAGCGCAGACGGCATTAGCATTTAGCCTCTCCCCCTCTCCTCTATAGCTCCAAAACTGGTCAAGATAGAAGCTACCAAGCTCTTCCACGTTTTCCCTATTTAAATATGGTTACGTGAAGTGTTACACTACAAAGTATAATTACACAAAATTAAACAATGTGGATTTTCTAAGCGGATAAAAGGGGGATTATATTGTAAGGCGTAATAATACCAGGAGTAATTTGGCATCTGAACAGTAAAGTGAAGATGACCTGTTTTGGAGCTATAGAGGAGAGGAGGAGAGGCTAAATGCTAACACCGTCTGCGCTGTGTTTACGTGACTGAAGGCACGGGTGAAGACCAGACAGGTCCTAAAGAACTCGTCAAAGCTAAGATAAAAACATATCTCAGTATGTAAAAACGGTGGCCTATTCCTTTAACCTAGGTAGGTTGGCCAGGCGGTCTATCAGGAGCATTAAAGGTAAGGTTAACGGTAGAATACATGCTAACTGTTTTAAAATGTCTCTGTAAATAAAGACTCACTGGGGTCAAAACTTGTCATGTATTTCAGTTTGGACTATTCATAGCAGTCATAGGATAGTGAGTTTGGTATAGAATAATTGGCAGTGAATGGGCTGAAAAATCAACACGTTTCGAATCAAAATCTAAATATCTTTACATTATGTAAGATAAGATGAGCCTTTATGTAAAATGTTTTTGTGATTGGGAGAGAATTAACATTGTCACTGGTAAATTCCTTATTTGATTTGAACGTGCGTAGTACAAAAGGGGCCTGGATTGATTATGAATTATTAACAACATTCATACATACAGGTCCAGTCAATCAAACCAGCTAGATTCTCTTTACTAAAAGCCAACGTTTTGCCACAAAGCATGAATGTAGCTTCTTCAAACTGATTAGACATACCGTATATTGATCGTACCTGGATGTTTGTTGAAATGCCTACACAATCTACCTTTTAACAGACTTACAGTCAGCATTAACTTACTGGCTCATATCTTCTTCTTTTTCAACCTTGGCAAAGGTGGCGACTTTATTCTTGAGAAAGTACAGATGACCAGGACCTCCCTGAAAGAGAAAACACTCCAATTACCTCCCTGAGGTTGCAGAGCCGACGGTAACGGCTGTGAATGCAGATGCTCAGCAGTTGTTTAACCAGTACAAAATATATAAAGAATCATAGCAGAAATTGATATATTGAACAGAAACAGAAGAGCTCAATTTATTTCTTAATCCTCATTCATTCTTCATCTACCTTTTGGATCTTAAGGTCATACGAAACAAGCATCGTATCTGTTTGTGGTTTCAATGAACATGCATCATTTTGCCTCTGACCTGACAAAAGATGAGCATTCTCCAAAACTTGCAGCCCCGTCTGTAAGCCGTGAGCTTCTTCTCGATCTCCTCTGTTGGAAACACAAGAAAAGGATGAACTGAGCAGCGAGGTGAGTGTAAAGGTGAAGAGGCATTTCAAAAGAATCAAGTGAACAGGTAGAACAGTCGCATAAAGGATTATCTCTGGTAGTTGAGTTCTAGCACAGTGTAATATCAGATTCAAAGGAGAAAGTGTAAATGATGCCTCTGTAGGAAAAGAAAAACCACTGTAAAAAGAATCAAGATACATCACGTCAAATTTGAAACCAAAGTACATGCACAGACTTCAGACTAATAATCTGAATTGAGCGTACAGCTAATCATTAGTCCTATCACACATCTGCGGGACAATTTAGTGTTTTAAACCAGAAGATTATTAATAAAAAGGTCATTTGCATAACAAGAATATTAGCACCATTGTTCCAACTATTCTTCCCAGTTCAGCTCATAATTGCAATCTTGGCACAGGAAATTGCTCTTTCCAATTTCACATGGTTATTAATGTGTCTGGAAAAAAATAGTGTAAATCTACAGACCGGCAAATCTACAATATACTTTCAGCACACTATTGCTAATATGCAACCAAGAAAATGGATTTACATTCACTTTACTTTTGTGAACATCTTTCAATTCTGCTTACTTCCTTTTGACTATCATTCAAGAAGTTAAATAAATATCTTTATGCAAATCTGCTCAAAAATAAATCAAAGAAATACATTATGTGATACAATGACTTTGCCACATTTCTTGTTAGCCACTAAATATAGCAATGAATGATACAATAGAATCCTGTATATTATACATAATGTGCACATTGACCTAGGTTATATTGTCACATGACAAAAACGGCACTCTCCGCCATGTTGACTTAAATTTAATGACTGATGTAAACATTAGCAATACACTTTATGGCCAGCAGGGGCAACGCATTACTGCACTGAATACAGTGACCTGCCACACAGACATGCTTTCATAACAAATGTCATTCCTAAAATCCAGATGAACCATTGGCAGCTGTCTGAAAGTGTCTGAAAAATAGCATGGAAGTGTCAGAAAGGTTCTGTGCAGAAGGTAACAACGTCAACCAAGAAAGTGAATAATTTCTTTCAGGTTTTTTTGAATGTTTATTTTTGTTTATTAATGTTTGGACATTTTAAAATTTACTTGGCCAAGGTTAAGAGAGTTTTGCTGCTTACTCAGTATTTTGCAGTAACACGTGTGGTTAAATGTGGCAAATGTAGCAACAACAAAACAAAAAAAACATTGAAAACACCCACACTCTTAAACAAACTGAACACATTTTGTACTACTGCACATCACACATACAAGCCTCTACCCTTACCTAAAATGTCATCAAACGTCGCATGTTCATGGTCCTGGAATCAAAAAGCAACACAATTCATCAAAGCACTAGGTTTCATCAAAGAGACACCTTTATGCACAGCCCGTGTAGCTATTGTAAACTGCCTGTGCATCTGTTAGTGTTTGTGGCTAGACTCACATAGAGGATGGGGATGATTGAAGGGTCATCCCGGCGGATTATTGTGGGAACGTACTCAGCCTTGGGGACCTTGGACGAGATGAGCTACAGGGGGAGGGAGAGACAGAAAGGAGGCATGAGGGGTGAAGGGGACACACATGAGTTACAGAGAGAGTTTTATTCACTTGTGCCATAGCGGGGTCAAGGAGGAAAACTGAAAAGGTTCAAGCTTGTACTAGGTTGTTTTGAGTAGTGGATGTTTTAACTTTCACCACAAAGGCACTGAAAACCCTGAAATTACAAGCTGCAGCCTGGCTTTGAAGACATTGGCACTGCCTTACTTACCCTAAAATCATCTATTAACTTCTATTGTCACGTGGAGGTAGATTTCACGTTGTGTTTTAACAGCCGACTCACCATAATTTTGGGCGGTATGAAGTCATCCCCTTCACACGCCTGCCGCTCCTGCTCCTTCTCCTCCTCCCAGTCCATACCGTCGTCCTGACCGCCTTCATCCATGGCACTGGACGCCTGTAAATCTCCACCTGAAGCACAAGACAGGACCCCGGTGAGTCGGGCTAACGCCTGTAACAGGATGACGCTGGTGGCAGGTATGTTGCAAGAAGAGAACGAGGAGAGAAGCGAGGGGACGGATGGGACTCTTAATGATGGGGCACAGCGGAGTGACAGATGGAAAAAGGCCACTGCACAGCTGCGGCGGCACAAAGCGAATGAGTGATAGCGACAGGCGGCAGGGTGTTTGAGGGCAGCTAACAAGGAGAGCCACTTGTACATTATAAAACTGTAGGCTGTAGCCGTACTCGATATACGCAGGTTTAAGATATTTGTCACAGCTCTAGGCATAGAACTGAATAACTTTGCATACATATGTGATTGCTAATTACAGTGTTAGAGGGGCTTCTTGCCACCAAACAATAACAATATGAAAATCATTTTAATACATCTTATCCGAACATAAATTCTGCCAGCAATCAACTTGGTCCGGTTCTGATTGCTAACAAAAACAAAGGAAACTATAAAAGTCATTAAAATGTTTGGGATTCTTTGTGAATCATTGGAAACATCTCAGACCATATTATTGAAGGACTTTACTCCAAGGAGATTTATTAAACACCATGCCCTATATTATAGCTTTCTATATTATTTATGTACTCGTAATCATTGCTCAAGAAGATAACAGTAAACACACAGCCCCATAGAGCGCACGTTTATGTGAAGAAACCAGTGAGTCAGTGCTTAAGCTGCTCAAGACGTTAGCATGCTACCGATTAGCAGTTAGCTTCTACACGATAAGCCTCTCCAAGAGAAAGCCCTGAACCAGCCTCCAAACATCTAGCCTTGGATACAACGAGTGACAGAGGTCAGAGCTGTTACTATTACTGTTAGTATTTCCTCAGTGTTCATACATGTGTTTGCAGTTTTGAAGCCAGTTACTAACCGTTAGCATGCTAATGTCTTGAGCAGCTTAACCCTTTAATAGTTCAATAAAGTGTGCTCAACCGTTTGGTAGAGCACACTTTATGGAATCATGTGTTGTTTCTAATTCTACCTATCTCTACAATTCTCTACCAAGTGTGTAATACTTAAAATATCCAGTTTAGATAAGGATTGGACTAGTTTGGACTGGTTTAGATCAAGTTTAGACTGGTTTAGATCAAGTTTGGACTGGTTCAGATTAAGTTTGGACTGGTTTATATCACATTTTGACTGGTTTATGCTGGTTTGGACTGGTTTAGATCAAGTTTGGACTGGTTTAGATTAAGTTTGGACTGGTTCATATTAAGTTTGGACTGGTTTAGATCAAGTTTGGACTAGTTTAGAAGTTTGGACTGGTTTAGATTAAGTTTGGACTGGTTCAGATTAAATTTGGACTGGTTTAGATCAAGTTTGGACTAGTTTAGAAGTTTGGACTGGTTTAGATTAAGTTTGGACTGGTTCAGATTAAGTTTGGACTGGTTTAGATCAAGTTTGGACTAGTTTAGAAGTTTGGACTGGTTTAGATTAAGTTTGGACTGGTTCAGATTAAGTTTAGACTGGTTTATGCTTCTTTTGACAACGTTTAGACTGGTTAGGACCAGGTATAGATTGGTTTATATTGAGTTAGACCAGTTTTAGACTAATTTAGATCAGGTTTGGACCTGATGGAAAAACAAAATTGTGAGGGTAACACTAAAGGGTTAAACACTGACTCAGACTGAGACTCTGTTGACATGACAAACACAGAGAAAGGTTTTCTGTTTCCGTTTTGATGTGTTAATTTAGTCTGAGGAGAGAAGCAGATCTTTAGTAACTCCTGCTGTAGCTTGACAGACAGAGCTGCTACATCTGTGTCACGTTTGCTGGATATTTCACATAAACGTGCGTCTCTGGGGCCGTGTTTTTACTGTTATCTTCTTGAGCAATGATGACGAGTACATAAAAATGCCACTGTCAATCAGTTGTCTTTCATTTTCATCCTGAGTAGAGATATTTTTACATGTTGTAGTAGCCTACTACATGCTTTACTTTGGTATTCAAAATAGCCACCGGAACTATGTGTGATGTCATTGGAAACGCATGTATGGAGCCAATAACTAAAGTATAACACTGTAGAAAGTGGTCAATCTACTCTTGACATTTGAATCTCTGCTCCCATGAGGCAAAAGAGGAATTTATGATTTAAAAAAACATTACAACAAACTTCATCGTGATCATTCTTTGCCACTATTTGGTTCCGCAATAATTAAACTCGGGGCTTAAAGTCACACAAATCACGCTTGTAATGACTCTACCACTAATCGAAAGCTATTGTGTTTTATTTCACGTTAGTTTATTTGTATCAACACAGAGAAGACGTTGCAAAGTTGTTGAGACGACATAAACCATAAAGCTGTCCAATACATGTGTATTATCACAGTTAAAGGTTTTGATGTGAAGGTTCGGTTGGAGAATGTGACATTAAATACCTCTAGTCCAAAACAATTATTTCCGGTAAATTTGAACAAAGAATACAATTTGTTGCATCGAAAACTGAGATTGTGTAAGATGGGAAATGACAAATGTTTTTCAGGACGGAGACTGAATGTAATAATACCTTTCCCTTTAGGGAGAAGAGAGAATCAGGCACCACCTACACAACAGTTCATTTATTTTCCATCTGAACACACACACACACACACACACATGCACACACACACACACACACACACACACACACACACACACACACACACACACACACACACACACACACACACACACACACACACACACACACACACACACTGACGATGGAGGCGGAGAAAACATCAGAACGCCACACAGACGTCAACAAACAAACCACACATGCCAACGCAGCAGAGGCTTATCAAAGGTCCTACAAAGACTTGATTTAGGCTATTTTTTTAAAGGGAATCTTTACCCCATGGGCTCAAACAGAATCAGTACTCAAGCAAGAAGTTTGATGTCTAGATTATACAACTCAGAGGAACATCATGGAAATCTCCGTGTGACGTCCCCTGGAGGAAGGGCTGGCCTGTGAGAGAGGCGGACTACATTTACAGGATTACTGAAACACGCATGTACAAAAGAGGGCGTGTACGCATTCGAAACTTTTGTAAAACCCCAGTTCTTCTTAGGGATGAGTTTTTAAGCACGTTTTTTCAGGGAGCATTACATTTCCAATCCTTTCCCAGGAAAATAAAATCATGTAGAAGGCCATTTTGTTCCACATCTACCAAAAGCTGATTGCTGACAAATGTAATCTATCTGAAATGAGAAAAAAATGGGCTGAATGGAGCGAAGAGCAAGGCTGTTGACTGCTCTGAACCTCAGAACCACTTGAAGAAGCTCAAGTATCAAATCAAGTTGTTATTGTAAAGCCCATTGTCACAATATGAGCTGCCTCGCAGGGCAACGAAGACCCAGTGGAAAAAAAGAGAAACCTCGAGAAGGAGGGATCCACTTCTGTATAGACCCAGGGCTGATGGGAGTCCGTCTGCATACAGGGCAGAAGACTGTCTGGGAAAGTGCAGTCTATCACCAGTGACGATAAATTATCAATTCAATGTTAAATAGAACAAAAAGCTTGGTATGTTGCAAATTAAGATCAGCCACAACATTTGATTCATCTGCCTATTTTATGTAACTCCTGTGGCGGCACAGTCATCCTCGAAACACTGACCGATAGATACTGACTGCTGCAGACCAAGAAAAGCACTGCACTTTCTGAGGATGTGCCCAGTTGTTTACCATAACAATTTGCATCTCATCATAAATCATAAACCACATGTTTGTCCCAGTAACATGCCACAATGCACTGTGTTTGGTTCATATCAATAAGATGTTGAATATACATGTGTGCTGATTACAGACTTAATATAGCTAAATATGCTAAATGGCTTTCAGCTCAAGAGCCAGCTCTGTTTGAAATTAATTAACAACAAAATGTAGAGAGCTCTTCATGAAATGAACCGTTATCAGGCTGGATGTGTAACTGGGAGTTAAAGAGGATACAGAAATCTTTTCTTTCATCTTCCTGGAGTACAACAGCAAATAACCTGTGAGCAGTATTTTATTTAGTGAAAAAAAAAAAAAAAAACTTGCATCAGCTTGTGAAAGTGTATACTTCTATTTTGGCTCAGGTCAAGGTGTGCCAGGGCATCCTGATCACACTTTTCACTGCGGATTTTCCTAGTTGGCCAAGAAATACAGTGTGCAATTTATTTATGCATTTATTTATTTGACCCTATAATTAACCAAAAGAGTCTGAGATAAACCCCATTGTGACCCCAGAGGGAAACCTGTGGGGCAAACCAGAGTACACAGAGAAAACCTACGCAGGCACAGGCAGAATATGCAAACTTCAGGTCGGAAGGCCCCGTCCAGCCTGGGAATGGAACCCGGGACCTTCTGCCTGTGAAGCACAAACGTTCGCTGCGCCACCGTCCCACCCGGCCATTGGGATTGTACAGAAAGATGATAATTCACAGAGTGAAGATTCATAGCGATATTCAAATGTCCAGATGAAGTGATGCACATGTACTTGTGTTACATACTTCTCTTGATATGTACAATAACCATGTCACCAAAGCAGGTGTGACCAGACAGGAAAGTACTCCCACCAGAGCCGGAGCTGAAACGGCCTCCCTTAAAGCGTGTCAAATGGGGGCTGTTACTGAAACACTGAAAAGGTTGCAGTGCAAAGACTTAAGTGTTAAGTGAAAATAAAGCCATCTACTCTCCCGCTACAAATTTTAAAATAAAAATCATCCATGCCCCGTGTAATTTTAGAGTGTAACGTAAAATACAAGTTTGTCCGACATACTTTTGATCCACACAGAGGACTCTTAAAGGCACAGTTTCACATTTTCAAACATATTTGGGGCTGTCTCCATAAAGGGATTAATACAACATGTCATGCACACACAGGGTCTGTGTCACTCACTGTCTTTGTGTTCATGAGCAGAGTCAGTCTTGACTGGGGTGGGGTCACTCCAGGAGCGGCAGAAACTCTTCGATCTACATTCAGCGAACGCTGGTGCAGCGGAGAGATAGTCACACACACACATCCCCACAGCAGCTTTGAAGGCTCAGACATACGTATGACCTGTGTCAGGGACAGCAACAGCTAACGCAGGGCCAGGATGCAACAGGGGGAGAGGGGGGGCACCTTTCTGCACTGTAGCTCACAACATGATCACACCACATCAGAACAACTTCATCACTCACAGACACTCACTTCCTCACAGATCTATAACTGAACTGAGCTTCAAATGGAGTCAAAGGTAATGGATGAAGAGGAATATTCTGGAGCAAAACACTTTCTTTAAAGGTACAATATTACGCCTTTCTGAGCTTTTAACCATGTTAAACTCTCATCAAAATCTGGTCCTCCAAACAAATGTAGTTTAATTTGCGCATGTTTAGTCCCTTTAAATCCCTTTAACTCTTCACACTGAAAACCCCGACCCACACTCCCGTGTGTCCTAAGGACATTTCCATGATGTTCCTCTGTGTTTTAGGCACCTTCACACAACTTGTGTAGCTCCTCTTTTCCTTGGGCTGGTTAGAATATTTTCCTGTACAGTCTTTGTAACTTGTTCAACTGCTGCTCTGGTCACATCAGGAGGAAGTGCGCACTCTGCTGGCCTAAAGTATAACTGCAGTTTACCATATAATTAAACATAAGCATATTGTTCAGACACATACTGTGTGCTATTTCAACACACTAAGCTAACCACTTTTCCACAAGGCTTTTCTGATTTTGGATCAGTGGAGACTCATTTTCCAAAATGATTTTAATTAACATTTAATTGGTTTCAGCCTCATCATGTTCAAACCTGACCCACATTCAACTTCTCCGTTCTTATTCTCACAAAAAACCTCTTATACATAACGTGATAATGATATTCTCTAAACTGCTGCATCCAAAATGGGAAGTGATGATCGTCATCATTTGAATGTGTTGAAGAGATAAATTTAGGCTTTAGTTTATAACTGACTGCATGACGCAGGTGACTGTGTATCTTTTTGATCTCTGACCATATAGAGCTTCATACATTTTTACAAAAGGATTGTGCAAGGGACAGCAGCATATAACTCGTCTGTGATATTTTAAATTTGAGCTGAATTGATCTCAAACTGCACTGGAGACATAGCAACACTCAAAGCAGGGGAAGAGGACAAACACCTACAGCGGATGCGTACAGTAACATGCTCTGAGTCACTGTGCCATCAGTCCTGCAGGGCATCTGATCTGGGAAAGCCTATCCGAGCCACTCGTGCACAAACACACACACACACAGACACTATATATACACACACACACACACTAACCCATATGAAGAAACAGCAAGCCCACAGATAACAGTGGGGTGAACAGAGAACAAACAAATCCACAAATCTCTGACTCACTCTGCGCTTTCATCCGCCGGCTGCCCACCATCCGAAGATGCTTCCGGAAGTTCCTGTGGCCCACGAACACACCGAGTGGAGGAGGGAGATTCCGGGCAGTGGAGAAACCCAATTGTAAATCAAGAGAGAGGAGGGAGCAGTGGGCGGGAAATGACAAAAGAAGACAAGCAGACATTACTTTTAGCTTCTGTGTCTGTATATATAGATGCAAGTAATTATAGGTAAATGAGAGTGTTTTCTTGTCAGAGTGAAGGGGAAATGCATGGTGTGTGAGCAGCAAATGACTCTTCAATGTGCCCGGGCTATAAGAAGTCAAGGGCTCAATTCTTTAAACATGTACAAGGTATTATTAGTTTCCTTCCGGCAACTTTACATTTACCTATTCACAGCAATAAGTCAATAATAATAATAACTGATCTTTGAAAGTAAGCAGGTGTTGGTAAAAATAAAGTAGCCATCACCTGAAATGCATATCGCCTCATTATCAAACAAAGCCCTAGATTCAGCTGAGGTTTTCCGACTTGCCGGCTTGTCCTGATTTGATGTTATATGCAGAAGCCCCAGATAAACATCCTTTCATCTTTGAGCCACCCTCCCATGTCACATCCACACTGGTTCAAGCTACCAACCGACTCATGATTAAAGATCTCTGCATGTGGTTGGGCGGGCACCAGTGTCGATGCGGCGGCCGGCGATCATAAAAACACATAAAAGGAGAAGAAAGGGTTTGGGAGTTGCTCTGTCCTTGGTTTACCTCCATAAAAGCATCTGTGTTTAAGTCTGCCAAGGTGCTGTTACCGTCTGCTTTATTGTGAATCAAATTGGTCGGGATGGCAGGGAAAGTTTGAGAGATTTTATCTGGAGGAAGAATGCGGAAATAAAACACATTCGAGGGCCTATCGGAATTCAATAAAAAACAAAATCTAATTTGATGATTTTTCTGTCAGTCACTTTACATTTGCGGCATGCTTTAACCAACCCATAGTTACCACAGGCGTGCCGAGAGAGGCCTCTGCCTTAAAGGAATAGGCCACCGTTTTTACATACTGAGATATGTTCTTACCTTAGCTTTGACGAGTTCTTTAGGACCTGTCTGATCTTTCCCCGTGCCTTCAGTCACGTAAACACAGTCCAGACGGTGTTAGCATTATCCACTATAGCTCCAAAACAGGTCAAGATAGAAGCTACCAAGCTCTTCCACGTTTTCCCTATTTAAATATGGTTACGTGAAGTGTTACACTACAAAGTATAATTACACAAAATTAAACAATGTGGATTTTCTAAGCGGATAAAAGGGGGGACTATATTGTAAGGCATAATAATACCAGGAGTAGTTCGAAATCCGCGCAGTAATCTTCACTTTACTGTGCAGTAATCTTCACTTTACTGCGCAGTAATCTTCACTTTACTGTGCGGATGCCAAACTACTCCTGGTATTATTACGTCTTACAATATAGTTCCCCCTTTTATCCGCTTAGAAGATCCACATTGTTTAATTTTGTGTAAATATACTTTGTAGTGTAACACTTCACGTAACCATATTTAAATAGGGAAAACGTGGAAGAGCTTGGTAGCTTCTATCTTGACCTGTTTTGGAGCTATAGTGGAGAGAGGGAGAGGCTAAATGCTAACGCCGTCTGCGCTGTGTTTACGTGACTGAAGGCACGGGGGAAGATCAGACAGGTCCTAAAGAACTCGTCAAAGCTAAGGTAAGAACATATCTCAGTATGTAAAAACGGTGGCCTATTCCTTTAACTTCTGAGCACGACTGTATCTGTCAATCACATCATTGCGGCATCAGTTGACCAACCGCACAGCCGTGTGATAGACTATGACAATTAACCTCTTAACCCCCACCTGAACCGAGCACCTTTTCTCCAGTTTAGCTTTACCCAAAAAAGTTGATGAAAAAGTTACGAAAATGGGACAAAAAAGTGACGAAGATGTGTGACAAAAACGCAACAAAACGGCAAGAGAAATGTGACCAAAAAACGTGATGAAAAGGTGACAAAAAAACAAGAAAGCAAGAAAAAAAACAAGAAAGCAATGGGAAAAGAAAGTTAAAAAAATAAGCGATGACCATGTGGCAGCTTAGATGAGTTTTGTAGGCCTTAGCTTTCAAATGAGGCGCTACAACTGGCCCTAAAGGCTGCGGTGACTTTATGGATTTGGGGAAACTGGAGAGAATCTTGGTTAAGGCGGGGGTTAAGAGCCACGCAGAGAAAGTTCACGTTATCAAGTGTTTTGTTCGTATTATCAATCAGTTGTTATAGTGGATAAAATGGTGATGAAGAAATGTCGGGAAATAAGGAGTTTGAGAGCGGTGCGCAAGAAAAAAAAAGACGCTAATGGAGAAAGAGCGTAGCAATAAAGAGCTAGGTAGTTGAGGATTTTGCCTTCATATTCAGCTCATATTTTGTGAATAAGCGGATTCGGCATCTCACCGAGCGCGCACGGCATGCTGGTCCAGGTTAAAGGTCGGGCCTACCCAGATCGTATCCCAAACTGTTAACATGACCGAGTGTGACACAGATATTGAATATTTTGAGCGTTAAAATCGATGTTTTAAAAGATTTTTGTAAGAAACGGGAACACAGTGTTACTGGGAAGAGAAAAAGAACTCGTGGCCCTCGTGGCTAAACCGATAAATGAATAAAAAACAGTTGTTGTATTAAGTAAATAGACGTATTGGTTACAAATAGCATTTTTTAGCCATATGTCAAACTTACTCATTTAATCCATTCGCGTCACAACGTTCTGGATCTTTTCTTTCAGTAGGAAATGTGATGAGTATGTATGGAGGCTCACACATACAACGCTGTGAGGTTCCTTTATTGCACTCGTGAATAGAGCAAAACTGAGAGCGTGGACATTTCGGGTACGGGACAGCCCTAAGATCGGACCTCATTGACAATTAAGAGCAAGTTTGTGGGACATATGGTTACATCCCAATGCAAACATTCCTTTATCACGCTTCATATTGGAGATACTTAAAGTTCACTCATTCATTTTTGCGCTTCTGTTCGCTCGTCATGTAGATGAAATAACACGGAGCTAATGACATTGACAGTGCAGATGGATCAGAGGGAGATGTCAGAGGAGCTGAGATGTACTGCTGGTGTCACTGTGCCATCTGGCCCTGGGTGACAAAGTAGGCGCCCTGAGTGGGAAAATCTAACTTCCACACTCCACTTCTGCAACCGATGTTACTGCCCCAAGTGCCTCTGACAAACTTCTCCTCCTGGCTTTACAGAGCTAATATGTATCACGGTCTGTCAGTTTATAAGTAAAAAGCATAAACTAATGAAAGTTTGAATGCCTCAATGCAGTGGGTGTCTCAAACTGGTCATACATCGTGATTATTTTAGCCTTACACATTTCAACTAAAGATTTATTTTTGATGGAACTAATGTAGCACCTGAAAAACAGGTCAAGTTCTGTCAGAAGTTTCTAAATGGGAGAAAATCTGCTTCATTGTTAATGACTGCAAACATCTGGCCCATGTGTCAAGTTGAGCTGCAGGGAGGAAAATCCTCCACTTCTGAAAGTTGACGGGCTCAGGCCTTCAAGTGCTGCATCCGAGTCTGGTTTAGTCAGATTACAGTGGTGCGCAGAAAGCAGAGCACACAGAGGGAGCATCGAGGCAGAGCGTCGAGTGCTGCCTTCAAATGAGCTTTGTCAGGCCTGCTCCTTTCTGCAAAAATCTCCACTCGGAGTTGCCAGTCCTTACACTGCAGGTGCCAGGCTGGGCGCGGTGTTAACGGCATGTTAAAGGGATGAGAGCCTGGCAGAGTGGGCCACAGCTGCATGCTTTATTTAGAGCTGGCGACAGACTGCTGCAGGCCAACAGTGGAGGGTTAGGCCCGCTCACATCACCAGCAGCTTAGATCTTATTAATTATCTCACCCTGCTACAAAGGACCCCGGTTATACTGCGCACCCCGCTCTCCACCGCTATCACTTTGGGAAGAAAAACAACTACGTTTTGACCCCTGGAGAATAAACACCAAATAAAAACTAGAAATGCAATGGCTGCGCCATTGCGATTGACTGCGGAATTGCGGGAAGCGAATGCAGAAATTGCATAAACTGTTCAAATTGCATAAATTGCTTAATTTGCATAATCTAATTTGCATAAACTGCATAAAGTGGTAAAATGCATGAATGGGTTAATTTGCATAAATTATGTAAATTGCATAAACTTTTTCAAATTCATAAATCCTAAATGGCATAAATTCTTAAGTTGCATAAATGCTTTAAAATGCATTAACTGGTTAAATCCCATAAAGTGGTTAATTTGCATAAATTATTAATATTGCATAAACTTTTATATTCCATAAACTGGTTGAAACTGTTGAAATGGCCTCAGTGCTTGATTGGCAGAAGCTGCACAAATGGCTGAAAGGCCTGGAGTCTCCCCATTGGCTGGATTCACCCCATACACACCAATGCAAAAATTTCAAACTCTCGTATAAAAAAACTGGAAAACGGCAGAAGGCCAATTTTTTCTCAAAACCCACAAGTTGCAGAAGCTAAACATGCACAAAGTGCAGAAATTGCATAAAATGCAGAAGAAAGTGCAGAAAAGCATGGATTTGCGGCAGCCCCATTATAAGTCAATGGGAAAAATCTCCGACATTTTGGCCGATTGCGGAAAAAACGTAAGTTGCAGAAGTCCCAAAAGTAATAGCACCCTTCTCCTCAACATGCGGAACGTTTTGATGCATAACTTGCATAAATTGCACAAAGCATGAAGGTGCTGAAAGCTCTAGAAAATCGGGAAAAAGATGGAAGAGGAATAATAATAAAGAACATGAAAACCAATAATTGACTGCGGAAGAATTCCGCAGTCAATCAATGAAAGGGTTTGCGAGCCCTTCGTCCACATTCCTACCCACAGAGGTGTAGTTATTGACAAGAGTTTTGTTTTCTTTTTACACTGAGCTCTGATCTCAATATTTATAGCACATTCTAGTTGTTTACTTTTATTAGCTTGTGAAGATCATTTGGCTAACACAGTTTGATGAGTCTCCAAACACACACACACATCCTCAAGAGTTTCACAATGTGTGAAAAGCTTCACTTTGCTGAAGTCGCTTCATCTTAATCGGAATTTTTTCATTTAAGACTCAATGTCCTTCTTAAAAAGACTCTTCAAGCTGTTCATATTTGGAGAAGTTGGACATTAAGACTGTGTATGATCGATGGAACACAGTGATTTAATCTAAGCATCAATTTTTAGAAAGAGCCTCTTCAAACGAACAGTTGCACAGTTGTAAAAACATTTTATGTTAACTATCGTCCTTAAACTTTCCAATGAAGTCTGTTGTTTCACTGTTCGCTCATGCTCATATACAGTAGCAGTTGTTATGGAGGCGGTTTTCCACTCATCAGCTACACTGCGTCCTTCGCTTAAACTCCTTTGATTAATTTGTAGCTCATAGATTCAAGGCTCCAATCCCTCCAAATAACTGAGATTTAGCCATAGTCAACTTGACATTTCATCATTTAAGTTTATTTTTTCAATAAGGATTTAAAAATATTTATTATGGCCACAATATATATTGGCCATATTGCAAATACATTGGGAGGAAAAGTAAGTACACCGTTTGGAATTTCTTACGTTTCTGCCTAAATTGGTCATAAAATGTGGTCTGATCTTTTTTTAAATCACAAGAATGAGTAAACTAATACCACTCAAACAATTACATGTCATCATATTTATATTGGCCATAACATTTAAACAGTTCACAAAATGGCGTGGAATAAGTAAGTACACCCTTGGATTCAACAGCAGGTTGACCCTCCTTTGGCAGCAATAACTTCAACCAGACGTTTCCTGTAGTTGCAGATTAGACGTGCAAAACAATCAGGATGAATCTCGGACCTTTCCTCTTTACAAAACTGCTGCAGGTCAGTAGATTCCCCAGATGTCTGGTGTGAGTAGATTTCTTGAGGTCATGCCACAGCATCTCAATCAGGATCAATCAGTCAGGACTTCATTTTTTATTCTTCTGAAACCATTCTGAAGCGGATTTGTTTTGTGCTTTGGGTCATTGTCTTGTTGCAGCTCCATCCTCTGTTGAGCTTCAGCTGTTGGACAGATGGCCTCAAGTTTTTCTGAAAAATATTTTGATAAAAAGGCCTTGAGGCAGAAAAGCCATGATTCTCCTGATGTGCTGTTACATTTTTCCTCCACATATGACGTTGTGTGTTCCTCTCAAACTATTCTACTTTGGTTTCATCAGTCCACCGTATGTTTTGCCAGCAGTGTTGTGGAGCATCCAAGTGCTCTTTCACAAACTGCAAACGAGCAGCAATGTTTTTTTTTAGACAGCATTGGGTTCTTCCGTGGCGTTCCCACATGAATTCATGAATACGTAAAACAATACAATGTTTTACGTATTGTAGACGTGTCAACAGAGATGTTTGCATGTGCCAGTGATTTCTGTAAATCTTAAAAAGACACTCTAGGGTTCTTTTTTACCTCATTGAATATTCTGCGCTGGGCCCTTGGAGTCATCTGGACGGCCACTCCTTGGAAGTGAAGCAACAGTGCTGAACTGTCTCCATTCATAGACAGTTTGTCTAACCGTGGATTTGTGAACATCAAGATTTATAGAGATGGTTTTGTGACCTTTTCCAGCTTTATACAAATCAATAATTCTTGATCGTAGCTATTTTGAGTCAGACAATGCTTCTCAACCTTCTCAACCTCAGACCATTCTTATAGTGTGTGTTTTTCAGTGCCCAGGGCAGCTTTAAGCCACACCTCAGTGTTTGCATACAATTATCTAATTAGCTCTCGGAGCATCCTTAGCCAGGGGGTTCATTTACTTATTCCACGCTGTCCAGTGAATGTTTACATGTTATGGCCAATAAAATGATAAAAAGTAATTGTTTGGGTGGCATTAGTTTAAGCAGACACTGTTTACTCATTCTTGAGAGTTTTAATAAAGATCAGACCACATTTCATGACCAATTTAGGCAGAAATGTGAGAAATTCCAAAGGGTGTACTCACTTTGTCCTCCCACTGTACTTCAGATTACAGAAAAACACAGTTTTAACTTTTAGGCTTATAACGTGTGAAATAAATCGTCTGTGGGGCATTTAAACGCTTTATTTATGTATTTAAATCTCAATGAAATCACCATAATCTCCATGATGAAATGTTCTTGTGGTGGGCAGAACTGTTGAGCTCATAACTCTATGGGCCGCTGTTTTTGAAAGAAACTGAAAATCCACCATTATTGAGCCTGATCGTTATTGGTCAGGGAGTAGGTCCACTATCATAATAACCTGATAGCTAAACTTTTGCTGACAAGACATTGGTGTGTTTCATGGATAATCCCAGTAAGTACAGAGATGTCAGAAGTAATCGTTTATATATCAGCCTTTTAACCGGTAAACGCCACCAGGTAATTCTGATCTGCGCTCCTCTACAGTTGGGCAGCCTTTCTGTGTGGAGTTTTGCATGTTCTCCCTTTTTCTTTGTACTCCTCTCAAAGAAATAGAGATTAACTAGACCACGACTTTTAATGTGTTAATGGTGGAGAAACAACAAGTAACATAAATGTCGTGAAACTGACCTGTCACACCGTACACTCCCAAGTGTTAATCCTGATCATTTATAATCCCTATAATAGCCCCTGAAACTCCATATATTAGGTAACATCAATAACAACAGGCTTTTTTCTGCCCCACCTGAAACCCTGCAGTAAGAGGCTCTTCAGAATGATGTGATATGAGTGCAACCCCTTTGTATCAAGTTTATCCGCAATGCCTTCGATATAGCAAGTTATGTCACCAGCAGCAGTTGCTCTGATGCTCCAGGATCGAATTGTAGAGGCGATCGTGATTGAAAGTACAGCCGTCATACAGCCATTGGGTCAAAAAAAAAAGGTATATCAAGTTGTTGTTATTATTATTATTTATTTTTTCATAAAAAGTTGCTTAATGCACCTTTAAGTCTGCAGTGCATGGTTAGAGTTACTAACTGTGAGGGGAAACAGATGGATTAGTGAACCAACATGGCCGCCACAGATTACTGCTGTGTCCTTGGTCCGTTGTGCAGGTGAGTCAGAGGGACAGAGAGCCTGGATTAGACCAGTCATCCACACACTAAAGCTGACTCTACATTTACTTTCTTTGGCCGGATTTCTGCTGCCCTGCTGTTTGCAGTTCAAGTCCTAAATTGGATCTATCTGGGTCAAACATGGCTTAGTCCTGGAGCATTTTCTGTCATAGGATAAGTTAATAAACACACATTTTATATAAATGTGATAAAGAAGCTTAGCTTGTGTTATATAGACTAATATCTGGGTTTGCAATGACAAAAAGGTGAATCCTGTTCACACTTGGGTCTACAATTTATATATATATATATATATATATATATATATATATATATATATATATATATATATATATATATATATATATATATATATATATATATATATATATATATATATATATATTTCCCCCTTCTTCTTTAAGCAGCCAGTTGAGATTCTTTAGACTCTGTGCAGCTGCTCTGATTAGAGAGGGCTTTTATCTATGGAACGTAGGTAATGATTCAACATATGACTTAGACGTATGAGGTTGATGGTGGGCGGGTTTGAGCTCTGGCCTGTTCTTTGCCAATGTTTGGATTTGTTGTAGAAAATTTTCCTACTACTTCTCACAAAGACAAAGTGGTATGGAAAAGATAGGCAGATGGGTATTTACTTACGTAATCCTGTTTGAGAGCCCAAAGTTTAATTAGCATGGAAAAGAAAGGAGAAAGGAAACACTTTTATACAGCAGTTGGGAAAAAAGAAAGCTTGCAGAAATATAGAGACTTCAACCTGTAGGAAAAGGGAATTCATGTGACATTTTTAAACTGTGTGCAGTTTTAAAGTGGCTGCAAAGATTAAGCAGCCGGAGTTGGGCGGTTTATAGACAGACTATGCAGGACTTGAACAGAACAGGAAGAACAAGCAAAACAAGTCAAGATTCAGAGAAAATAAGAAAGAAAGTTTGTTTATATTTTCATGTGCACACACAATGTTAAACATAAAAATGTCATCAACACTTAAATGAATGTAATAAGAAGAGACAGGCACATTTAACTTATTTCTCCACATAATGAGCTTTCAGAGTTTAATTTCTTGCTTACAATAAGAGAAACGTTGTATGTCTATTGCATTAAAAACTTGATGATGGAGGATTGTTTTCCTTGGCCAATTCGCACGCTGACTTTAGCGGCCAACTCAAATGAAAATCAACACATGCCTTCAAGGCGGTTGCATTGCCATGTATTGAGGAGCAGGCTGGCAATAATGTGAGGCATGCAATCTGCACCTAATGGTCTAAAACATGCACAAACATTGACATGACCCATTTGCAACAGCTGACAACACAGTAATCGGACATTCAAGGAGTGCACAGCGTGTCTGTATGTGAATTGCATGTTGGATTAAAGACTGCATACTTACGCCTGCATGGTTGTGGTGGCAGTCTGAAAGCTGAACATGTTTTCTTTGGGAAACCAGTTGGTATCATCTGCAGATGAAATATGTGCAGTGTTGTAGAAAAAAATGCACCATTGGCAAATGTTATAATTAATATTTTAGGAAAAAATGGAGGCACAAAACCAGCACTTCACAGTCCACCACTCCACAAATGGAGAGAGGGAGACACAGGAGGAGGGAGCACAGGATAGAAATGAAGAGTCAGAGATACAGACCACCAAGTCACATCCAACATCAAGCCCATGAATGAGATGAAATAGATTTGAATGGTTTTGGCTGAGAATATGCACCAAGGTGATCATCGGTATTTGGCCTCTAAAAATGTGTCTCACGAATGTGAGGCATAAAATTAGCAACTGAATGATATTGTATTATTAATACATGTGCCAATAACAATCCTAATATAAAGCCAGGGCTATGTAAATTATCCACAGTCATACATCACTGAGGTACTTCATTGTCCAGTTTGTTTCTTTTACTCTTTTACAAACACACCTGAACACCACGTATCTCTTGAGTTTTAATATCTTTGTGTTTTTAGATGACTAAAAAAGGCCAAAACAAATGAATAATTAAACTGACTTGTGCCTAACAAAAGATTGAAATACATTTTATTTTATTTTTCAGGGACTAATCATACTCACCAACTTGGTCACTGATTTTCTGTAATAAATCTTCTGTAGCCACCGGCTAATTAGCATTCTGGCTAGACTTTTCATGGTGTTAATAATAAGTACAAATGACAGCACTATAATAACTGTATGTTGCCTGTGTATATAGAAAAGATTCTGTTCTGTAAATAAGAGCAGTCAAATGCTATTTCATCTCTATTTGGAAACCCATTGTCACTGATTTGCGCTGCAGCGTGTTCAGCATCGAGCAGGAGGTACTGGTCTTCAGGCTCGAACTATAAGGTGGCAGACACCATTTAGACAAACAACACTTTTCTCTCTGAGCCACCTACTTCACACTACATAGACATCAGTGTGTTTAGCTTTCACATAAGCCTTTGTCAGCTTTGAAAATAATAACAATTATTGCTGTTTGTTAATTTGGTCATAATGCACAGGAGCAAGCCAGAAGAAAGTTACTTCTTAACTGATACATTTCATTAAACGAATCTCAACTTAGATTAACTCTAAAAGTCCCGAGATTTCACAACATTTAGGACAAGTATCCTTAAATCATAAATAAATACTTATACTTTGTATCTTTTTGTGTTCTTGAACATTTATTAAAGTTATAAACAATATTTCTATATAATATTACATTTCCGGACAATGCGGACCTTTCTGTGTGGAGTTTGTTTCTCTCACTGTGTCTGGATGGATTTCCTCTGGGGCTCTGGTTTCTCCCATCAATAGAAAACATGCACAATAGGTGAATCATCTAGCCAGGTGATTCTGATCATCACCCTGGCTCGACTCATCAGGAGGTGGGTCCCCGGGCGTGGCACTCCCCAATGATATTGAAGGATGGGACAAATACAGAGGACAAATATCCCTATGGGGACAATAATGCGCCTTAACCTTGAATCTCACACAGAGTGCTTTCTGATGCTTTATCTCAATAAAGTTATTTTGACCTTTTATAAGATTTTGCATTATTTTTTTCCCCTTTTTTTCCTGACATTTTCAGCAAAAAGCAAGCACACATAATGAATTGTAAACCTATGTTGTGTTGTTTGTCCAGCTGGAGCTGCCACACTTTACTTTCCTGCATACATTATACACCCGAGGATATATGTGTGTATACATTATACACATCAGGTTCATGACGTGGATTAGGGATGTACCCAGCCATTCCCTACCTCCACCCCCCGGCCTGGACTCCCGCTCTTCTCCTGCTCCTCTTCCTGTGTCGTTTGCCCTCTCACCTCTCACCAGCCCAGTCATGCGGTCCACACTCCACATGCGCTCTAGCCGCCGGTGCTGCTTGCCTGCCTCTCTGGACGCACTCTCCAGGTCCAACGACCCCTGGCTCCTGGAAGGGCCCCCTCCTCCGCACGAGTCACACACCAACGGCCCGCTGCATCCGTCCGAGTCCCCCTTGCCCCCGCCTTCGCCCCAGCTGCGGATGTTGTGAGCGCTGACCGAGGTCTGCAGGGGGGGCTGGGACAGATGATGGTGGTGGCCATGGTGGTGCGGGCCATGGTGGGTTGACTGGTTGCTACTCCCGCTGCTTGACGACGTATTGGTTCCCGTGACCGAATGGTGGTGGTGAAGGCCGTGGTGGTGGTTGCCATGGTGATGGTGGCTACTGCTGGTCCCGCGGCTGCTGCCCTGGTGGTACTGGAGGGGCGACGACGAGTTGGACGAAGGCAAACTGGACGGCTGTATCAAGTTTGAGTTGCTACTGCTTCCGCTTCTTGTAGCGCCGGCTGCTTTTTCTTTGAGCACATCCAGTTCCAGGCTCTCCTTGTTGCTCATCAACATACTGTGCTGGCTGGTGATGGTATAGACTCGCGCCGGCTGCAGGGGGCACTCCACGGACTTCTGCTGGTCCTCTTCAGCCGAGAAACTGCGCTCGAGGGACAGGCGGGACGGCGTCCTGGCGGAGATGGTGATAGAGGGAGGAGGTGGCAGTGGTTGGAGTATGGTCAGGGGCGATTTCAACGGGCCAGGCTCAAGCGCGGCTTCGGAGCCCTTAGCGTAAGATTGGAGGTGGTTGTTAGGGCCAATCGTGTCACTTTCTTGGTCTGGACCCACCAAGGTTTCGCACAGCAGATGAGCTACAAAGAGAGAATTGAACCATGTTAACAAGCAAAAAGATTGATCAGACAGTAGAGTTGAGAATAAAATGTACAGTTGTGCTCACAAATACTCCACCATGAATGACATTTATTCAAAATGTCAGCTGTCGGATTTAATGCAGTGGCACACACACCTGGCACGTGTTATTCTGAGCACAAGAGTACCGCTCTCATCTCTGTGTGGACAATGCTTATGATGGCAGCTCTGGCATTTAAGTTGAGGAGAATGAGGTGGAGGACACTGGACAAGGATTAACAGCTACAATGGCGAGAGGGATCATGAGCAAATGTGGCGGCACAGACGCTGACCTGATCCTTTTCTGTTTTCAGGGTGAGTGTGGGACAGGTACTCTCCAAATGCTCGCGCTGCTCTGTGGGAACACATACACCACACATGTAAAGACATCCGGTATGGACGGGCAGGGAGGGACCACAGGAAAGGACATTGACAGACAAAGGTGAAAACTGTTGATCTTTCTCTTTTGCATGCCAACACATTGCAGGTGAATATGAAAAAAAGAATACATTTAGAAATGTCAATTTAAAACTTCCGGTAGAACACTAACTATGAGATAAATAATGTAAAATTAAATAATGTAGGTTTTCCTGTAATTCATATTTTCATGTGGAAATAAGGGATTTTGAACTGCATATGATTTCTTATGGTATTGATGATATTTAATACAAAAAGGTGCTCCAGGTGTGATTATAGATATTGTATTTAATCTTAAAGCAGCACTAAGTAACTCATGCCCTTTCTGGTGTTGTAGCATGTTCACAAGCATGTTTTGCTAGTGAAGTGGAGCATAACTGCTCTGGGTCAGTCTGCGTTCTCAGTGAAACGGATACAGTTATGGAACTCTTTGCCACTGGAGCTTAAGTCCCAAATGGACCTGAGACTTTTCTCACAAAAGCTGAAGCTGTGGCTAATCAACAGCTTTCTGTTCTGTGATAAACCCTTTGAAAAGCCTAACCAAGGCTGGGGGCTGCAAATTAGCCTATGGTTAGACGCCTTATGTACAATGTTTTTCACTGTCCTTGTCAAATAAACAAATAAATCAATAAAAGTGTGGCGTTTTTTACTCATTAATTGTCCGTGAGAGTTAATACAACACTGACAGAAAAGACAAAGGGAGAGAGGGATATTGTACATACAATTACACAATAGAGAAATTTTGTTTTTACTCAAACTTGGCTGTAAATACTGTTTAAGTGGTGCTAGCCCGCAGTTAGCTTTGCCTGTTAGCGTGTTAACTTCTTCTTCGTGATTCCTATAGTGTGTATTAGCGGCTCCGACCCGGTGCAGGGAAGTTGCAATTGTGGTTTTCTGGCCAGAGACACCAGAAGGAGATGAAAGACCCCAATCATCCCATTAACACTTGCATTACCCCCAGAGGGACTACGGAAAGGATTTATCAAGGTTAAAAAGTTACTTAGTACTGCTTTAAAGCAGTGTTGGGGATACTTTGAAACTGTATTTAGTTTAATACTGAATCCTTTACTTAAAATTGTTGTACTGTATTCTGAATACTTTAAATACTTTCACATCGATTTGCATAATATTCAAAAAGAGGCGTATGATTAAAAACTTGTTATGTTGCCAGTTTCAAACTAATTTACCATTAATTAAGAATGCAAAAGGAACTTTGCAAATGCCACATCCCAGAATGACTTACAACAAAGCTTTTTCCTGGCGGTTTAGATATTTTATTTCTTATCAATGTTATGAATATTGATCTAAAATGTAGTGATTCAGTACAGCAATGAATTTTAGGAAAGTACACTACATTCTAAGTATCCCCTAAAAAGAAAAAGTAACTGTACCAGAATATAGTTACTCAAAATGAGTATTCTAAATGTGCATTCACATGTATTCCGTTTCTACCCAACACTGTCTTTAAGTGGATTAAACGATTTTTTTGTAATAAAAAAATCTTAGTAACTAAAGCCAGGTTTGGTTATACCAACAAATCCTGCAGGAAAAAAACAACAACATATAAATGTACATGTGCTTAAAGGGACTTATTATACGGCTCTTCACAACGTAAGTAGAACGCTCCGTTGATTTGAATGGGATTTCCCAGCGTTCTACCGGTCATTATTTTCTGATAAAGGACCTCTGAGAAAAATAATGACCGCTGCCAATGGCAACGGAGTTCGTGCTTTCATATCACTCCGCGCGTACGTAGTAGCGACACTATCTGTCCCGTCACTGCGAGAGAAGTTGGGGGAATTGCTCGTGAAGTTAGCGTGAGTCTGACTTTCAACTTACCCAGAGATTCACCACCATTCCTCCAACTGCGAGTTCAACTAAGTAGCTAGGCTAGCTATTAGCCTTGCTGCTTCTAGCCTAGCAAAACGTTGCAGAGGAACGCGCAAACTTTTGGGAACTATTTGTGGCGGAAGTCATTAAATAAACCTTTCGACCTTCATAAAAGTGTACAGGGTTTATGTTGTGTGTGTTCAGTTGGCAAATGACCGTATAATAAACAAGTCCGGTTCGCCCTGTGCAGCAAGTGTTAGATTAATAATCATTAATTCATTTCAAAGTTGACAACCTAACAGAGATTTGCTCAAAGCAGAGGTGGATAGAGTAGCTAAAGAAATTCTCAAGTAAGAGTAACTTTACTTTTAAATAATTTTACTCAAGATTTAAGAAGTGAAAAGCAGTAAACAAATAATTACCCAAGTAAGAGTAAAAAAGTATATTGGGAAAATGCTTAAGTACAAAGAGTACTGAGTAACTCAGCGTAAAAGTCTGATTAGCGATTCAGTCGTGACAAAACAACAAACAAATCATTCCAAAGGAAATGCCATAAAAATACATAAAAGATTTTTTCCTGAAGAATAACAAACTGTTTCATGCGTCGACATGAAGCTTTTGCCACTTAAAGATGTCCTCACTGTGGAACGAGTAACTCCTCCCCTGAGTTCTCTTGGCTCTGATCCAAACACAGAATCCCTAACTTCAAACAGAACTATAGTGTGAGACTCTGGAGAGACTAAGCAGCCACTTCACAACAGACACATCAACACTGCAGGGTCAACAGTCCAGCGTAGACCTTCATCTAACAAACAGAGATCACCTCCCAAAGGACTGTGCTGCAATCCATGGCCATGAATCCAAATGGTCTGAGTAAGGAGTGGACTATGGTTTATATATCGGAACAAACAGAACGCATGGAATGAAAGGAAAGATTCCAAAGCTGTGAAAACAATGTTCCTTCAAAGCAGGAGGATATTACTCCAATGGCTCTGACTGACTACAACTCTCAGAGTCTAGATTAGAGTCAAACGGTGTCACTGGAAGCTCACATGTTTTTAGTCCCTTCTTTACATTTTGTTATTAGACAACAAAAATATCAGAACATTTTAGTCATAATCATTTTGTCTAAATTAGTCAGAAAAAGTATATATATATATATATATATATATTATTTGAACTGTTTTCAATCTAATAATTACTTGTTTGAAGATTGTATTTCTTTTCCTGTTGCGATAATTCCACCACTTTGTCAAACAATTTTGAGGTAAAAGTCCTTTTATTTGCACCTTTTGAGATGGAGAGAGGAGCAAAGCTATTTGTCTGTTTGAGCTCCCGCAGATGAAGATGCAGCTGTGCTATCTCGAGTCTTCAGGCGGCCTCAAAAGAACAGAACAAATACCAGCTAGCCTGCTGTATAAATGACCTTCATAGAACACAAACAAATAATGCCTATTGCTGATAAAAAGATGTATGTACTACATGCAAAAAAAGAAAAATTGATAGGGTAATTTTAGCCATGGCCTTATAGCGTTCAGGTTAAAAATAGCTGCTTGCATACTCCACTGACATTAGCATTGTTTAATGTCACAGGGTGTCTCCTTCACTGTAGGCCACAATATAGCCCTCGGTATGGCAGCAGCTAATGGCAATGACCTCTTCAGTGTGTGGTGTGACAAAGATAGAAAAATGAAATGGCAAAACGGTGCTACAGAAGATGAATAACTGTGATCTGGGAAATGGTGGAGCAGTAGCAACTTTAAGGATGTCATTAGCGTTAGCAGTCCAGAGAGGAGAGGGAGAAGTGGGGTATAGGTGAATAAATCTTTCCTCTTTTGATTGTTCCAGACAGTCTTGGAAAATATATTTAGAGAAATATGTGGATGCACTAACTTGAGCCAACAAAGAGTACAGTAAATTCAGTGGGAACCACATGTTTACATACACTATAGAAAAAAGACACATTTGCAGTTTTTTCTCAGTGTCTGACATGAACCTAGAATAAACGTTTTCCTTTTTTAGGTCCATTAGAATTTTCAAAATTATTTGCTAAATGAGAGTTAGAAATGTAACTTTTTTATTTCTACAAAGTCAGAAGTTTACATACACTGAGATTACTATATATTTGAGAAAGCCCAGATGACGATGTCATGTCCGTAGAAGGACAAGTCTGGTTCATCCATTGGTTCAAACAATGATGGAAATGTCCAATCATCTTACAGATCATAAAGAAGGCGGGTTCTGTGTCCCAGAGATGAACGTGCTGTGTCTGAAGTGTGGGATAAACAAAGTCAATGTTTTGAAGTGGTCAATACAAAGTCCTGATCTCAACCCAGTTGAGTGAAGTACGCACGCATTCCCCAATGCTAAGATTTATGTAGCACATGCAGCCAGGTAGCGCAGCAGTTTGCGCTTGTGTATCACAGCTAGAAGGTCCAGGGTTCGATTCCCACCTGGACGGGGCGTTTCTGTGTGGAGTTTGCATGTTCTCCCCGCGTGTAGGTTTCCTCCAGGTACTCCCCTTCCACCAAAAACAAGGATAAATGAGAGTGTGCATGTCAGACGCTGTACATATCTTGAACTCTATTGTTTGTGGGTTTTTTAATCTTCATTTAGTTCTTGCCCAGTGAAATGAGCAACGTGACATGCACCTAACTCTGACATTGGCAGCATACAGGATACACTCAATGATACTGGTTTGCCTTCAGTTAAAAGAGGTCAAATGTTTTTTGTAACCGTGTATATTATCCATGAGGTTTACATTGGCCAGGTCCTAAAATAGCGCCTATGACTGACACAGTTTGTATAATAGCAGTGATGCATGGCCTTGTGCGCCGACGGTATGAAGCAGAGAGAATTCCCTCGCACAGAGTAAGTCAGTGGGTGGATGCTGAATTATTGAAACACTTCCACCACAACAGACAGACAGATCTTTACTCAGAAACACATGCCCTGAACTCTGTAGACGTGGAATTAACTTAAGCGCACGGTTCTTGTTGATCAGTCAAATGTAATCTTTGAGAGAAAGCCTCAATGCAAGAGTGGAGACAGCAGACTTTAAAATGAGGAAAGCAGGCATAATTGTGGCTAATACACCTGCTCTTAAGAACACATATTTAGATTAGTGTGTGTATCAGTCACATGATGAGTATGGACCACTAATGCAGCCTAGAGTAAATTCTGCAGCTGTGGGAATAATCTGTCTTACATACTGGAGCCAGTATTGTCACAAAACTAACAATTGACCCTCATATTGCTATTGAATGAGGATGTGTGGTTACCCTAGTCTACAACAAGCATTTTTTTTTTCTGAAGTAGAAACAACCCAAGTAAACAGGATTACTCACATCTGCTTGATTGACGCAAAATGCAACATGGTTAAAAGCTCTCAAAAGTTGCACAAAGTGTCCCCTTTAACAGACTAATTTGATGTTATTCAACGGAGCATTATTTGGCCTTCCTGTTTGAGCTGACAACTTTAATCCTGTCTTAACAAAGCAGCTTTTATGTTTAGCCTCATAGCCAAGAGGTTCCCTTGACCTTCTGTTGCTAATGTGGTAATATTACACTTGCCAATGATAAAATCACAACATAAATGTAATGGGCCATGGCCTGTGTAACAATCAAGACAAAGTCAAACTAAATGTTGAGATCTTCTACAAAACTGGTGTAAAAGGGCAGCTGTAAACGTCTTCACAACCTCCAGTGTCTCCATCGATGATAACCGGCTGCAGATGTGTCCGGCTCCTCTTAAACTAAAGTATAGCTGTGTCGTCAGAAAACTTGGAGTGATATTTGAAGTCTGAGATGAACAGGATGGGAGACAGCACAGTCCCTTGTGGAGGTCTCCCTGTGAGCTAGTGTGTTCGCCAGGTTACCAGCTGTTAATCAACTCCCATCCTTGTCAGTATCTCCCTCAGCAGCAGGGGCTGGACGGTGCTGAATGCACTGGAGGAGTCCGGGTAATCATGTCCAATCAGGCCATGCAGGTGAGGGAGAGACCTGAGGAAGAGGACAGCATCGTCCACTCCCAACGGAGCCAAACCAAAGTCCCATATGAATCTAATATTGTGTGTTGATTATTTTAAGTTTGCCAAGCATACACATAACTGGCTGCTCTGACATGTTGTGCCTGGGGCCATGAGTCTTAAATAAGCAGGTCTACATAAAGCCTGCAGGGACGCTCCAGGGCAAAGACGACCTGTGGCCTTCAGTGCACTTTCCAAATACCAAAGTCCAACTCTTAAACATGTACGTGCAGTTTGGCCATTAAAACATAGAGCATGATTTTATTGCGTTGCTACCAGATCTGTAAATGATCTATGTTAGTTCTTATGAGCTAAGAATATAAGAATATAGATCGATAACTCGTCACAGAAAATGTTTATGTGATGCTCTAAACCAGGGGTCGGCAAGTTTGTGTCGTGGAGAGCCGATTTTCATCATTCCCAAAACACCCAAGGGCCGAACCTCAACATTGTGGCCTAAAGTAAATAACTATTTCCAAGTGGCAGGGCTTTGGGACCCACCATTACCCTCAGATGACAAGCCCAGGACCCAAATAACACTGTAATTTGTCATATACATATACAAAATATAGCATTTTCTACACAAGATTTTGTTGAACAAGCAGTAGATTTCCCTTTAAGACTGAAATTATGATCAAAACAACCCAAAAACATTCATTTTAACAGACACAGTTCGTGCTTCCATGCAGTTTCAATTGTTCTGTGATCCACTTTTGGGTCCCGACCCACCAGTAGAGAATCACTGTCTAAGAAGAAACATTATATATGACCAAGCGGGATGTTCTGACTGGACATTTTTGAAATACTGACACCATTTCTCGCATTTTAAGAGTACTTTACCAGTCTCTTATTTGCATAATAATATTTATCAAAATGTATCATCTTGGGGGCCAGAGGTTCTGTGCTAGAGGGCCGGATTTGGCCCCCGGGCCTGACGTTGCCTACCCCTGCTCTAAACCATTGACAATTTCAGAGCATTTGAAGAGAAGAAGCACAAGCTGCACTGCACTTCTTACACCACTTCTAAAAATAGCCGTTTGCATGTCACAGCAAATTTTTGTAGAACCACATTTCTATCGATGGCAACTCCAGCTTTTTTTTTTTTTTTTTTACACTATACCTTTATCCTGCCTGTGCACTCAAGAACAAAGAGAGAACAAAACAACAGTTAAGACAAAAGCAGACTGGAGCGTTTATGCATGGTGGCCACTGTAACAAGTGCTGAATACGCCCTGTACTGTAATCAGCAGGTGTCCGTCTAAAGCTCCCAGACATTTTCATTTCTCCATCTCTTCTATAATTCAACAGGCAGGGCCACTCTGATTAGGATCCACAAACAATGGAGCAAGAGACCCATGGCATCCATAAAACATGAGCTGGATGAAGCAAAATGACTCTCCATGCATCTTTTAAGCAAACTCTTCCTATGGCTCATATAACAGTGTGTACTGTCAATGCCAGGATCATGTGTGCGACCACTTGGTGAAAGGTAAAAACAAAAGTGGTGTGGGAAACAGGAGAGGAGGCCAACAACCAGATATGAAATCCATCCTGCGCGCACTCTAGAAGCCGGGGAACAGAATATTCTTCTCCTGAAAGAACTCTATTAAAAATGAAATTCAAAAGTGGAAGACAGAAAAGAGTGCACTGTCATGACAACAGGCGAAGATCAAATCAAGGCACTGCTCTTTCCACACCAAGAAAAACCTTCTCCAAAGGTAAAAGTTGGAGGGATTTGATTTCCTCAAGTGCGTTTTTAAAGTCGTGTTAAAACGTTGGACTCCTCTTTCAATGGGAGTATACGGGACGGGTCGCATAACAGTGGTCTGAACTGGTGGGCTTCCCCCTCACGTTTGTATTTCAGATTTATCACAGTTTAATTTGCTCTCTTCTGGATCCAGTACACAAACTAGTTTACTTGAAGGAGGATGTCCCGAGGCACAACTGGTACTATACTGTATTTAATGTATTTCGGCTCTGTAAAGTACTTTGAATTATTGTATATGATTTGTGCCAAATTTCCCTTGCCTTCACTTCTTTGCATATGCAAGCTGGTTATAATAATAATAATAATAATAATAAGAATGCATTGGTTTTATATAGCGCTTTTCTGGACACTCAAAGACGCTTTATACATTATTCGTTCACTCCATACTCGGTGGTGGTAAGCTACTATTGTAGCCACAGCCGCCCTGGGGTAGACTGCCGGAAGCGAGGCAACCAGTCTGTGCCATCGGCCCCTCCGTCCACCACCAACCACTCACTCACTACATTCACTAGGCTTCTTGGTGTTCCCAAACGGTCTCCCATCCAAGTCCTGCCTGGCCCTTCCCTGCTTAGCCTCCAAGGTCTGACGGGATTGGGTATAGCAAAGGCGCTATGGCCATGGTTCTAGGTTTATTCTTTTACTTTTACAAATTTAAGCTACAAATAAGAAACAAAATGAATTAGTAAAACATGAATAAGTGAATAGTGACATATTGATGAATTTAGCATAAACCTATTAGAGAATGTAAAAAAAAATGCCATGTGCTTGAAACATCATCTAAATGGAAAAATGAGAGGGACGTTCAATTAAATTATCAATGGCAAGCTAATTCTGATTATTGTTTTCCACAGTGAAAGCAAAACTGAATATTTCACTCAGTGGAGTATCCATTATGGTGCCACATTTCTGTTGTTTTGCATAAATGATAGGGTTGCTGCCATCAAAACTAATGAATATAATTATTTCCAGAGGCTGCCTGAAAACCCCAGAGTCAGCATGTCCTTGAATGCAAGAGCTATGTTGAAATAACAACAATGTCACATTGCCCTACAAACTAACTTCATGAACCGCTGAGTTAGCCTGACCTTCTGTATGAGCAACCGGTCAATAAGCGCGCACTGGGCCATTTACTGGAGCTTGGTGGAGTACTTTGCTTTTCGCCGCCCCAGTCAGGCAGCCGCAATTACCTCTTCTACATTTGTTAAAAGCAACTTGGCTTAGATGCTTAAGAAGATGTGAAATAACAAATGTAGCAGCCGCAATTACCTCTTCTACATTTGTTAAAAGCAACTTGGCTTAGATGCTTAAGAAGGTGTGAAATAACAAATGTACTTATTTGATGGAAAGATGGAGAAAGCAAATATCCCTATTTCCATCACATGTACGTGTTTCATTTTCATTTATTTAGTTCAGCACTTCATTCAATTATGAATAACAATTATTATTTCATTATTTTTTTGAGCAGCAAACACTCTGCTCAAAAGGAGTGGGCCGAAGCAAGAGCTCATAAGCGGCCACCCCCAAAATCAAAACAATTAAAATGATTATTTCACAAGAACATAGTGGAACAACAAAGGAACAAAACAGCAGCAAAACAAAATAGCCCATACACACCCGCAGCATCCGACCATGGCAGAAATGACCATTTACAAGATGGTATTACGGCTTTACATGACTGAAACTTATGCACTGTATACATTCCCCAAAAAGGAGCAATGCTGACTATGAAACAACTATGATAAAGCTACATACTGACAAACTATTCACAAGGTAGGTACTATCACTTACAAAACACTGTTTGATATGCTCATACATCAACAGAAAAGTAGTACAAGTAGTATTACAAATGAACTGTTGTTTATTCCTATTGGTTTGTTCTGGGACTTTTTTATTGTCATTGATAAAGCAGTGGGAATTAACCAGCGGTACATTAAAAAAAAGATCAGACCACTTTTTGTAGTAGAAGAAGAAATGGGAAATATATAAGATCATTAACACCGCAAAATATCTCTACAGGAATCCCATACATTCCTGTGTGGCATATTTACATGCATGTGTGTTCATTAACATGCGCTGCTCCGACCAAATAAACAAACAAAAAACAAGCTTCTTTTTTTTTTTTTTTTATGAGCGAACCTTATCACACAGCTTTTGGGATACAAAAATTAATCAGATGAGCCTCGGACCATATCTGAACAGAATCTGTCGAAAACATGAAATCGCATTCACTGTCATTCCTCTCCCGTCTCCTATTCCTGACAATCTTCTCTGTCGTTCCCGCAAGTCCCATTATACCTGATACACAGACCCGCATGTGTGACGGCCAGCAGCTCTCTCCACAGCTCACATAAAGCGGGCCATATAATGAGCTGCACTAACCATCCTCGTCCTGGCGCTGATTTCTACACCCATATCACAGAGTGCCATCAATCACGGAAGAGCAGATTTGCAGGTGTGAAACAGCCACCCACGTGTTTGACTCCCTCTGTCAGATGAGTAATTGTTGGTGAGAACTGTCAGCCTTCACTGTAACATGACTTGGAAATGTGCTGTGCTTATGTTGTTGGGCATTAAACCGTCAACATATGAGATTTACGAAATCCAGTCATACAGCTAATGAACTGCTGCATTTATCCTTCTAAACACTTGCACTTTTCTTGTTTTTCCTCCTTCTGTACTTCTCTTTTATCGCCTGATCACCCAGTAGAGACCTGCTCAGAGATTAAATATTGACTTACAGCTACCTTTGGGCTCATGCTGTATTTTTTTCTCACTGCATTGACAGATAATCACACCAGGCTTCCCCATGTGGGCGCTCTTACCCACTAACATACATCTTCAGACACGTGTATGGCTTAAAAGCAGGCCATCCCTGTCCTGGCAGTGTTCCCAACGGCCTCAGCATCCCCGGACTGATGTCTCCCTTGGCACCGCTCCACTGTGACCAAGGGGCTGCCAAACAACACGTTCCTTAGTTCTAATGCTTCCAAATCGAAAGGCCTGTCTTCCAGCTCTAATTGAATAGGGAGCACACATGGAGACGCACAGTCGGAGCGAGGGGAAGCTGGGAAGTAGCATGTTGCCTGCCCAGAGCGGAGAAATGTTCATCTCAGTGCAGTGCATTATGGGACACGAGGGAATGTGGCACCTGGTGGTGAGGTTGATTAAAACGTCAGCTCCACGGAGCCGAGAAGAGTAAACACTACTCTACAGCACCTCATTGTAACTGTTATGACTGAATGTTTTCCAACGGAACAATTAGACCGTACATTACAGTCTGACGTTGATATATGGGGAAATATAATCTTTTCATGTGGAAATAAGGCGTTTTGTATTTTAAAATGGACAGATTTAACAAAGGGGATTGTGAAAGTCTTATTTAGTCTTAGAGTAGACACTTATGTTGTCATGTTTTGGGGATTAAAGCAAAAATAAATCAGGTGAGGAATTAGATATCAACAAAAGTACAAAACCTTCATGATTACAAGACAAATTACATACAAAACATTGATATCTATTTTAATGGTATGCAAACAAAAACAACAACCAAACCTTGATATTCATGCATATTTGAACTTTTAGTGACTGTATGGATGGTGCATTATGGAACTTTAATCCAAAATAAAACTTCACATCAATTCGGCTCCTGGATCACTTGTTTTTAGGATTTCTGGTGGGTTTTCTGAATCGTTCATCAACAGTGAAAACCTACCAGTAGGCTTGTCACGATAACAAATTTGAAGTTCGATATATTGAGGCAGGAAAGTATCACGATATTATTGACTCTAACGATACTAGATACTGTCAACTCTCAGGCATAAAAATGACAGTAAACCTTTGTTGTAAACGTGCATCATCACTTTTAGAACAAAGGAAATGCTAATGAATGTACAGACGATAAATATCAAGCCCAAAATGTATCATTTATCTGTCATTTATTGGACGATATAGTAATTATCGTGACCACCTACCAGTAACCCTAAAAACAACAGACATAGCATGAGGCTAACCATAGCATGGCCTATTGTTATCCTCATAGGCCATGCTAACCACCCATACAGCTGCTGGGTCACTATGAGGACAAATACACACAGTTTTATTTTCCATTAAAAGTCGCCTTTACCAGCATATACATTTCTAAAGCTACACCGGTGACTCAAAGAGGAAGCGTGCCTTCTCAACGTGACCACAGCCAATCCACATAATTATTTCTAATTGCTTTGTTAATATTCTCTGAGTGCTGAGCCACGAGGTCCTCACACCTGTGGACCCCTTGGAATAAATCCACAATTTGCATTCGCTTTCATCTTTCATACCATCTCTGCCGCCTGCCCAGTGGTTTAGTGCCCTTGAGCCAAGCACTTACTCATCCGACATCAAAGCGTTCGAAAGACCATCCCGCAGAATTTCACTCTGCAAATTGGAGGTAATCTATTCTCTTCTTTTGCATGTGCAGCTGGAGGGGAGAGTGTGACCCGTTTTATAACCATCCATAAACAACTGCGGAATAATACTCAGGCTGCAGCTGTCAGAGTTTCCTGGTCTTTCAGCTCGCTGTATGATCTTTGTGGGAATGGATTCTTCTGTTGTATCAGCCGGAATTAGCAGCACACAATTATGCATCAGGCTTTGTGTCCTAGCGCAAGGACGCCGGACGGATTATAACTTTGGTCACATGATTTGAAAATGTTGCAAACTATTTAATTATAGCAAATTGTTCCATTTAAAAATGCAATATGTTGACATTGTAATGGGTGGCTGAGAGTCAATCACTGTCAAGTTTTTTATATCTAGGTTTTATCTTTTTCTCTCTGGAATCCCAGAGTTATTTTATACGGAACAACCTAATCCAAATTGGCAGATTAGAAAGCAGGAATTTATAACTGTTGGCCGCATTATGATGAGAATAAACAAATGACAGTCCTACTACTCTATACAAGTTCTTAGTTCTGAATCTTCAAGCATGAACAGAGGCAAAATTAATCCTTTGCTTTATCCTCATATTCTCATTGGAAAACTGTAGCAATGCAGATTAGTGACAGGAAAATGTAGGCTGCCAGAGACATATTGAAAACATTACACTTCATTATGTAATATTTTTCTTGAAATACGCAATAATGAGCGTTGATTCTCAAAGCACCACAGTGCACACAGTAACCTTAACACTGAACGCACCTGGCAGCCAATCAGTCTGCAACGCAGACGTCACCAAAAAGTGACCTCGAGTCACTTCGAGTCAAGCCAACAAACACCTCCAGTCTCCCTCGTCCAAGTTATCGATAATTGTTCCTATGTTAAAGGGCTTTTTATGTTATTGTAAAAATTAAAAATAAAATACATCACATTGTGAATGCATAGGAGCAACGTGGAAGTTTGAACGATGCCTTGCGTCAGGAGGACGGCCTTGTTGTGGGCGGGACGGGCTATGAATCAGTTTCAGACAGAAAGTGACAGAAAGAAGGTCCAGCACAGAGAGCATTTGGAGTTTGAACTGATTATGTCGCAGCTGTGGTCTCGGTCCTCAAAGTTTACAGCGATCTCTGCCTCTCACTGACCTGAAAGCTGCTCGTAGTCTCTGCAGGAGTGCAAGAAACACTGGAGACCAAAGCACACGGGTCAAGTCGCTCCTAAACAATAAGGTGTCAGTGCGTGTTGGCCTTTCATGAGACAATATAACTATAACGGGGCGTGCATCATTTTTGGAACAAGTTCGTCTGGATTCAAGATCCTGATCAAAAGCATGATTTTCCGGACAGTCTCAAATTTGTCGAGACGTCTGGTCACCCTAATTTGTTATGCCACATTGTTGTATTAATCCCTTTTTCTGCTGAAGGTGCAACACGGTAAAGAGATCGATTTTTAAAGCTGTGGTCAATATTTAGATCATTAGGTAGTTTTCTCCTTTAACATCTGAGATTTAATGTTAATTGACCCTTTACAATGCATATTTTATGATGTTTTGTCCAGTCGTGAGCCAGAGATATCTAGAAAGTAACGACAACATTGTGGTGTATCGGTCTGTTTCCCATGTATATATTCAAGAACAAATATTGACAATATCGAATGACACTGAAATCCAAATCCTTTCCTATGGGCGACAGCTGTGGCTACAGATGAGGGAAAAGGTTCATGCACATGTCCATCCATCCACCCACCCACCCAACCATCCATCCATCCATCCATCCACCCGCTTTATCCGGGGCAGCAGTCTCAGCAGCACCGATCCGTCTGTCGATCTCACGCTCCATCCGTCCCTCACTCCTCCACTTGAGGCAAGGACTCTCCACCTACTCTCCACCTACCATCATCTACCGACTCCAAACTTTCCAGTCTCCAACTTAACAATATCTTGACATTGACATTGACGTTTGTTTTTTCAGAGAGATTTTAATATCACAATTCTGCCTGATTTATTGAGCTTGGAACCCAAAAAACAAGGCTAAGTCTTAATCAAAACCAAAAATCCCCCCTGAAAAAGTCTTTGTAACTAACATATCAATAAAACAAAAGCAAAAATGAAAACCTGGCTCGATCCATTATTTGGATCTTGTCGCTGAAACAAAGGCTTTTATTATGCATAAAAGACATCACTCATATTTATATCAGTAATGTTCAACAAATTGATGTCTCTAAATGATTTTTTCCCCCTCCTATTCCTAACACTTTCCTTTATTGTTTGTAGCCAAGCATTCCCTGAAACCATTTATGAAAATATAATGGTGCACGTTCATCAGCATATGATCAAAGGCAGAGAACAAACTACTTTCTGTAAAAGTAAAGTGAAGAGGGAACATAGAGACTGGGCAGACGGCTGCTGATTTGGCCCGATGACTGTCTATTGGTGATCACAGTTAGAGCCTCTTGAGCAAGTGTTGAACACATTTTACTATAGTATACTTTAAAAATGCAGAGAGCTTTCGTCACTATCTGCTCTGTACATTTGACATAAAAGCAATAATTGACACTAAAAACACCTATAACATGACACCAATCATCCTCTTGGACTCCGAGCTTTATTACCCATGTCTGTCAGTTTCTATAGTACAAAACGAAAGAAAAGACATCGAATTTAGAGATGTTTAATAAGCACAACCAAACAGTGCATGTCTGCTGGATAAAGTTTTTGATGTGCAATATTATGGAGAGTTGATTTAATGTGGCACAAGTCCTGACCTTCACATGGAGAGTTGGGCTGCTCATAAAATTTCAATTCAAACTAATGAAAGGCGGCGGAGAGATTTCAAGTGCGTCTCAATAGGTTTTATGAGTGCCTTTTGTGCTGCACAGCCTTACAATGTCGACCAAAGGCTCAGCTAACCTTTTTCGGCAAATCAAAAGGGCCGTTTATAGAAAAGTACTGCATGACATGATGGTCCAGGGTCTTATGCTGGAAAAGCGCTTTTTTCCTCGAATTACAATGTTTCAGTTGTTCAGTTAAATGACAGCGAAACAAAGAATAATAATTTAAGCTACACTGCTGGAAAATTTTCGACCTAGCATGGCCTTAACTAGCCTATTTTATAAACCTGAACTGTGAGATTACACAGGGATTATTTATGATCATCTCAGAAATAATGTGACAAACCAGATTGTTGTCATTAGCCCGTGGCTGAAGCACAAACAAACAGTCCAACCGCAGAGACTAAACTGCCTCGCAGGAGCTGAGTGACAGACAGTGGGCGGGCAATAGGACAATTAAAGGGTTATCCAGGGAATGAGGGGACGAGTGTCAAAAGTTGTACAGTGGGAGGGAAAAGTATGAGAACGCTTTGGAATTTTTCACATTTCTGCTTGAATTGGTCATAAAATGTGGTCTGATCTTCATCAAGACCATAAGAATGAATTAACAGTGTCTGCTTAAAACTAATACCACCCAAACAATTCCATTTCATCATGTTTTTAACGGCCCTAACATGTAAGCATTTACTGGAGAGTGTGGAAAAAGTAAGTGACCCAGAAATCTTTTTCATTTTCAGCAGTTTTGTAAAAAGGAATGGTCCAAGATTCATCCTGATCATTGTGAGCGTCTAATCTGCAACTACAGGAAACCACGCCATGATGCTCCTGCTTCACACTTCACACTGAGCATAGGGTTTTGAGGTTGGTGTGCTGTTCCATTTTTCCTCCACACATGACGTTGTGTGTTCCTCCCTAACTATTCAGAATCCTGAATAGAATCATGGTGTGGGGCTGTTTTGTCGCCTCAGGGCCTGGACAACGTGCTATCATCTAAATCACAAGTTCATCACGATATTTTGCAGAAAAACTTGAGACATTCACAATAGCGTGGAATAAGTAAGTGAACCCTTGTTTTAAACATCTGGCTGATCCTTCTTGCAGCAATAACTTATTTTCGTAGTTGCAGATTAGACGCTCATAACGTTCAGGATGAATCTTGGACCATTCCTCTTTACAAAACTGCTGCAGTTCAGTGAGATTCAGGGGGTGTACTTACTTATTCCACACTCACCTGTGAATGTTTACATGTTATGGCCATTAAAAATATGATGTAATTGTTTGGGTGGTGTTAGTTTAAGCAGACACTGTAACTCATTCTTATGATTTTGATGAAGATCAGACCACATTTTATGACCAATTTAGGCAGAAGTGTGAGAAATTCCAAAGCGTTCACATAAATTTTCCTCCCACTGTAATTTGGCTCCCCCCACAAACTCCCATTGAGTCCCAGTTTGTAATGTAGGAAATCTAGTCACCCTATGCAGCCGGTGTGTCCTTGGGCAAGAGATTTCACTCACCTTGCCTATGTGGTTTGCACACTTCTTCTAAATGAAAAAAAAAAAAATGTTTTAGGCCAAATAAATTTCTCCGGATAAAAATACAAACTATTAAGTTCCTGGCTGTGAGTACTAAGTGGTAGTAAGTGGGTGCTGCAGCTACTTGTAGAAAAATATGTGGAAAATGGCCTCTGAAGAGCAATGTGAAATCACAAAAGGGTACGTTGTGTGTGCCTGTGCATGCTGTGTTTCTATGCTCTTGTACTATGTACTTTGTAGTATGTTCTTTTGTATTATTGTGATATATTTTTTTGTTGTAATGATTTCGGGGGTGGGCGCTCATAAGCTTTTGCTTCAGCCCACTCCTTTTGAGCAGAATTTCAACTGCTCAAATAAAGAAATAAACTAAACTGAACTGAAGTTCAAATTCCCCATAAAAATAAGATCTCAGATAAAATAGCTTTTTGCTACAGTGAAAGTTCAGACTCTACGCTAGAAGAATAAAAACTACCATTTTGTCGGCAATGTCTCCTTTATCAACTCCTACCAGATTTTTTTGCAGGCATGACCATTACAACATTTCAAATAGGAACTATATACTGCTATCTCAGTTCCTCCAGATGCCAGGCCAGTAACTGTTTGTGTTTAGCTTGGTATAAACCTGCTCATGCCATCACTCTGTCCCCTTTGCCATGAAGTAAAGGTCCAGCTGCTCTTTATCATGTCAGCACCACCACACACCAGCGTCCAGGGGGAAATACATCCAGCAGCCACACAAAGCCCTCAGCCTCAGCTCCTCCCGCACACTCACAGAGGGTGCACACACATTCTGTATAGGTGGAAAATTGAGAAGGCATTTTATGGTATCCATAGGACTGTCGCAGCAGCATGAAATATGTAACCTATCTCAGGTGAAAGGCACTGTACCAGTAATCTTCAAAAGCAGCGCCTTTGGAGACCTCGGCAGAGGCGCTATATAGGCTTGAATTCTAACGCTTTGTTGGTCTAATATTGAAGATCATTTTTTAACATTACCAACAAAATTAAACATCCGTTGTTACATAGTAAGGAAATATATCACAACATACAAAACTTTAAAGTGAAACTAAACACTGAGCCAGTCTTTTTCCGTGTACTGATGAACTGTACATGTGATGATGTCCTGGGAGTATTTTGCCATTTTAGTGTCGCCTAAGCTACAGTCAGTTGCACTTCTCTGGTCTAAAACCGTCAAAGCCTGTATGTGTTGCCTGTCATGGCTAAATGGCGGGAGTTGCCGGAGCAGGAACACTCTGGAATCCTTGGCTCGGTAATCATGGGGTCACAAGCAGGTGAGAGGTTGAAAGATACTGTACAATGTGCTTCTCGATTGCTTGACATTGAGGACTTCCAATGAGCTTGAAATAATCTAACTGGTTGGGAACCTTGATCAACTTAACCTATAGGAGGACAAAATCATCTTGGCCAGCTATGTTGAAGATAAGGAGTGCATGCTTTATATAAAGGCATAGGTACCTCGGTTTGAATAAGAGGATTGAGAGTGAAATGGAAGGGGGGGGGGGACATTAATTAAGCAGATGTGCAAATGAAAGTCGCTTCTCCAGATTCGGGGACGTTTCCCTAAGCTGATTAACTACATCCTCGCGGTCAGTAGCTTCGAATACAGCCGGACTCCCCCACATCTCCCATCCTCCTATCCCCCCCAGCAGCCGTTACAGCGGGCTAGTCCCTGTGTGTTGCTCCGTGTGCGTGCGTCGCATCCCAAACGCTCCTTCCTTTTGGGTGATGCATGGCCCGGGCTTCCACGGTAGATACCCCCCCACACACACGCTACAGGCTGCCGTTCTCCGCGCACAGGAGGAGACACATGCATGCTGAGGTGACGTAAGAACATCAGCCCACAAGTGCACGCGCTGGGGATTATAACGCTTACCACGAGCAGTCAAGGTCATCCATCGATCAAGTTAGAGCGCACGCACCACTCCGACCAGCTACAGCCTAATATGTGTCTCTTCTCAAACCCGCACAAAGCACATGGCAAACGCAGTGTGGCTGTTGGTGTCATCCCCCATCTGATGTAGAGGGGAAGTTTCTGCACCCTTTCAGACATCCCTGCTCTGCGCGTCGAACCCGTGCCAAACGGTCAACTTGCTTCAGTAACGCGCTTCCTTGAATCACTAAACCGCACAGGCGAATGTGAGACGTGGCCGTGCGTTGTCATTGAGTGACTGTTCCAGTGTGTTGATTCACAGTGGGTCGTTTGCTTCGGATTGTGGCGATGGGCTGTGTTTGTTTGTGCATCGGCGGGTCAATGCGGCCAGACGCAAAACGATTAGGCTGGAAAACAGTCCGAATCCCTATAAATATCACGATCAATTGTAATAAAACGTTAAGCTATGGGCCTTTGTTGCCCGCTGCTGAGAGCGGTGCACGGTCCAGTGGCTTTATACTTGACATTGATTACACAATGCTTCATTCACAACATCTGTGGAGCTGCCCGCCACAAGCAGACCCCCCCTCCTCCCGTGTACAAACTCTGGAGAGACACACACACACACACCGCAATGAAAGACAATGAGCTGTTTTGGGGGGGGGGGAATAAACGCAGACCCAGACACATGCACGCCTTATACCAGGGAGACGGGACAGCCACGCAGGCTCCTTTGCGCATACATGAACAGACACGGGACAGCACGAGGAGAACATAGCCACGCCAGCCTTTCATACACGTCGTAACTTCACATTCTAAAAGACAATCAAAATAAAATAATAATAATAATTGGAAGAAAAAAACACACGAGCAAAATACAGGGCATCAATGCGTCACTCACCTAACTTTTGCCGCCACAGAAGATATCGCATCGTTTCTTAAATTCTTCCTTTTGGACACGGCAGTTCCCATGCTGAGATGGAACCGACGCAGAGAGCCAAACAGTCCATTACAGGTGGCCAAAGGATGCGACGCCGCGAGCACAAAACCCCCCCACACACACAGCAAGCCTGTGTGTAGAAAAGTTGAAGGGAAATCCAGGAGAGCAGGTATAGCCTCGAGTCTGATCTGCAGAGCTTGTGGAATGACGAGTGCGCAGCCACTCACTTTGCCCGTCTGTATCTTTCCCTCGTGTAGCGATGTGAACACACGTACGTGGGGTAAGCAGGCAGCGTGTGGCTCAAATACACCCGCCTCCCCTCTCTCGTCTTGGCCTCATTGATCCGAAAACGCAATGGAAGGGGGAGGGAGGGAGGAGGGGACGGCAGCATCAGCACCAAAGCGAGGGGTGGGGCTGGGGCCCGGAGTTGGTGAATGAGGGACTTCTACGAGCCTCTCCCTTTCATCTATTTTGGATCCATTGTTCCCAGGTCTTTTTTTTATTTATTCATTCATTCATTTCTTGGGGGTTTTTTTGGACAGTATTATTTGCCCATAGTTTTTAATCACAAAAACACACAGTACTCCCAGTTGCACAGGGTCGCTGTGGCCTTACTTACCCCCCTTCCACATGGAGTGTCCTCATTTCTGGACTAACAAAAACATGGGTACGAAACAGATGCAAATCACAGGCCAAAGCATGAACACAGAGGTACACAATAATATTAAGCGACGAAGGAACTGGCAGTGTGGGCGACAGGGCACGAAGAACCCATGGACAGGGGCGGCGAGGCAGGAGGACACGGGACACAGTGAACAACCGGGACTCTAGGGAACTTCCCCACACCGCTGGGACGTGCTGGGATCAGCAGGCCTAATTCTTTTGTGTATGACCTCCCGTTATTGACATCTTTGACATTAGGAGGAGGATTGCACGGGTTTCGGCAACGGCACCCACCAATCTCAAAAATGGTACTCGGCAACTTCGAGCTCAGAAACCCTGCAATAGCTCCTAAGATTCCCACTCACTCACTCCAAATAAAGTCACATTCTCTTCCAAAACCAAACCGAAAATGACACATGGCTGTATGGACACCCCAACAGGCTCAACCAGATACACACTGGCTCCCGAGAGATGTCGCTGGCACGGGCATCCTGGACATCGGTGGACCTGCTAGACAAAGGCTCAGGTCGGCACCGGAACGCCAGGGGCCCCCCGACATCGGCATGCAATCGGACGCAGCCAGTATGACCTGCCTGTGTGTTAAGGCTGCCCTCTCTCCTCTGGCCAATGAGCAGTCTGTTCACGTCACGTTAGTTGCCGTGTTCATTTCGAGATGATTCCTCAAGCCAGTGGATTAAACCTTGTGCTTGGAATTACAGGTTTGAATGAATTGGCATCTCAAACTACTTGAGGATTTAAAAAGGCCCATCTACTCTGACGGTCTTTGTAAACGGGACCCAGGCCAACAGGTCTCCAAGCAGTGAGGGAAAATTTGTCAACACACCCCATTTATCACGACTGCCCATATCGGTCCGAGCATCTACTGTGCGTGCACGCATACATCCATCACACACTTGCATACACAGACAGAAGGCCGGCCACAGACACAGTAACGGTTGATTATCCGTCAGACATCATCTTGAATCATCTTTGAATCCGTAGGCCATGGCGCTCAAATGTGCAGTGTGTCCTTGGCTGTTCGCAAAAAAAAAAAAAACACTGCATGTGCTGAAAGTCAATAGGAATGAAAATCAATAAATAAAGTGAAGCGCTGCCGCTGTGAACGGCTAAAGGCCATTAAGTAGTAAATAATCCCTGTGGCTTTTGAAGAGACCTGGGCATGAGGCCTGTGCATGAAATGTCAATGAGCAAGTAGCCTATGACAGAAAGAGGGAGGGGGCACAGGAGAAATGTGAAGAAGCATAGAGCATATAGGGACGTTACAGTTCTCATGACTATCTTACACTATTTTACCTCCTGGTTAAACAAGCGCTCTGTCCCTTAATCCAAACTAACAAATAGTGAAAATCCCTATTTAGTTGCATAATTGTGTGGTAGTTACAAAACGCCATAGAGATTGTTCTTGAAATGGCTCAAGTCCTTGAAACATTTGAAGTCCTTGAAACTCCTTAAATCCTGAAACTGTTGAATCCTTGAAACTGCTGAAATTGCCGAAGCTGTAGAAATAGCTGAAAGACCTGAACGTACCTGAATGCCTAAAATGAATGGGCAGAATTCCCAATCCCGTAGGAAATGGGAATGTATTCCGCAGTCTCAGCCGCTCAATAAATCGATAATGTACAATGATAAAGTACATTAGTAGAAGTCACAATCAAGTCCACAAACAGATTGGAAACTGAGTCTGGTAATTCCAGTTCTTGGGTAAACCCACATCTGGGTTTGGAATAATTGTCCAAGGGAAAAGTGCAGGAGAGCTTGTGAGGGGACATTATACAAGTGAGTTGAGTGGGGAGAGTTTGTGGGATAAAGGTGCCCCTTCCAGCCCAGCAGGAGAGATGTCAGATCAGATCAACATCAGATTAGAATCCAGCCTGGAGTGCAGGACCAAAAGTTCTGATAAATCATCAGGTAATGTACCTCAGCTAATTTGCAGGTAAAAAAAATAAGCTACATTCCATAATTCATAATTCAGAGCATAAAACAATATACCAATAGGTTGCAAGGTTACCTGTCACAGTGCACCAGTGTTCCAGTGACCACAGGCACCACTGATGCCTTCACCCTCCAGGCCTTCTCCAGCTCTTCTCTGAGCCCCTGGTGTTTCTCTAGTTTCTCGTGTTCCTTTTTCCTTATGTTGCAATCACTTGATATTGCTGTGTCAATCACAACTGCTTTCCTCTGCTCTTTGTCCACCACCACCGTGTCCGGCTGGTTCAACATTACCATTCTGTCCGTCTGTATCTGGAAGTCCCACAGGATCTTTGGAGGTGTTTCTCACTTTGACATTTGGGTTTCCAGCTCATACTCTACACTTGCCTGGCCAGCTCCTCCTTTCTGTTGAAAAGAAGAACCGTTTACCACTATCGAACCACTCACGGACGAGAGGCGGGAGTTCAGATGGAGTGGGCTGCGACTGATACACTGTTTTCTTCTGCTCTTTTATTTGTTTTAAATAATTTGGAAAATATGAAACCCCTAAAACCAGAGCAAGAAACAGCGTTGGAAGCGTTCCTCGTGAAAAAAGGACGTGTTTGAAATGGCTCCCTGCCGCTCTTTCCTACGTCACATCCATCGTTTCTCTGATTGGTTGATTCCACCTGTCAATCACGCCCACTGGAAAATTGCTGAGATTGCGCATCTTCCCCTAGACTACATCTCTTTGAAAGTGCATCTTTGAAAATGCATGTAGTTTGGCCGGCCAGGCAAACTCTGCACATATGGTCCTGTACCTGTCTCCCTGTACACCATGCCACTTGGCTAAGTGATGTAATGTAAAGGATATTGTGATGGGTTCATCTTTGGGAACTAACTCGGATTAAGAGCCTTGTGGAAGACGAGTTGAATACACAGTTTAAGCATGTGTAGCTTCAGTGAATAAACTACAAACTGAGAGCTCACATAAGGGAGCGGCCGTGCTCTTATCACTGTGTCCTTGGAAAGACCTCGAATTGTAATAAACTCTCTCTGACCTGATGTATATCTGCACCAGCGTTATTCTACATCCTTAAGCACTGACTCCCCTCTTCACTGCTCCTTTCCTCTCACGACAGTGAAGCTAACAGAGCATAGGGCAAATAAACTGACAAACAAGGTCAGCCAGTAGATGCTCCCTCTGCATACAACATGAAGCGGCAACACATCGATCTAAAGAGCCACTGTGGATGCCATCCGCAAAATCAAGAAAAAAATAAACATATTCAATGTAAAAAAAACTGTAAAATAATAACAAATTAATAACATTTTTCACTTCCGGCACCGGCCAAAGCTGGGTGATGACGTACAAAGAAAGCCTTAATGGCCTGTCCCACCAGCCTGGGGACTAGACTCGAGTTGCCGCTGGTCATGGAGACGTCTCCGAGACGTCCCCTGGAGATAAGGCGAGTCTTGGGGAAAACAACATGTTTGATTTCAGCAGAGTCTCCACATGCTCTCCAAGAGCAGTTGTGGCCATGTTGCGAACACTATTTGTTGTCCTCAACCTGTGAGATGTTTCTGTGACGTCCCTGCAATGTCTCCGAAACTTGTCGGACACCAAGGAGATCTCAAAGAGACGTATGGAGTCTCTTTGAGCTCTCCAACAAACAAATCTCGAAAAGAAATAGGCTTATTCATGACCCAACTGCTTGAGACCGCGCACGTGGAAACTGTCTCCATCTCTGTGACCAGCGGCAACTCGAGTCTCTAACTAGTCTCCAGGCTGGTAAACAGCACAAACATTCAGAATTGTATTATTTTGTTTGTTTGTTTGTTTTCATTGTTGTTTCATTTTTGTAAGGGACTGCATTTTGTGCAAATTTGAGTCTCTGCCTATCATAAGGGGAATGGGGATGTGGGTAACAAAAAGGGGACAAAATGCATGCAAAAAAGTGCAAAATGTAAATGCAATGTAACACTTCAATAAAAAAAGATGATCACAAAAAGAATTGTATTATTATTAATTATATAATTATTTCATTATTAGGAGACGTACTCCACCTGTCTCACCCCCAAAGCCATCAAAGTCACCAGGGACCCTTCGCACCCATCACACAGTCTTTCAAGGTAATGCCTTCAGCGAGGAGACTGCGGAATCCACAGGCCAGTTACAGTCGACTGAAGAACAGTTTCATATACACAAGGCCATGGGGAAGCTGAACTCCCTGCCCTCCCTCCCACCCCTCTTCCCCCTCCCCAGCTCCACAATCAAGGATGAGAGAAATATAATTTCAAACCATTCACATGATTTGACAAATGAACAATCTTGAATCTTGAATCTTGAAAGATAGGAACACTAATAGATCCATCTCCTTTTCCTACAATATGGCAAAAACATACAGTATGGACGAGGCTGCATGTGTGAATAAGACGCCATGTCAACAGATTTCTATCATGGAGCATGAAGGGAAGTTAGCACTACATTTCACAGTAATATGCAGAACAGACAAGCTGCAGCATCAGCTCAAATGAGATGCTGACTCTGTCAGAGAAACTAATTAGGAATTATGTTATTGCAGTTCATGACAAATGGACCAATTGAAGATGTCCACTGTTGTTAGGAACAATTCCTGGCTTTTTCTGAACAGTGCTAAATATGATGCATGCTGGCATTATTTGATCATCAAAAGAACAGTTGAAAATCCTTTCAGTTGTGAAGATAATTATAAACGCTTGACTGCTGTGCAATAAAATAATTAGACTTTTCAAAGTGTATTCAATAAAAACGCTGAGGTTTGCTGATCTCTAATTGTACAGTTTCTTTCTAAACTTTAACCATGGCATATGCTGAGTTCTTCATGTGGAACTATGGAAAAATGCACATGACTGCTCGCACCACTGGAGAAAACAATTGGGAAACTCTGAACAAAACAAAGTTCCCGACTTCTGCACCTGACGGGGGAAATCACTGATCTGTTCATTTACAATGTGAGCATTTCAGTCAAACTACGTTAATTGGTTTTACTGTAAGCTTTTGATGTCCTTGAAGAAACATAATTTTGTTTTGTTTTTTCAAACAGACTAATGGCTAATGCCAAATCATAAAGAGTATCTCTGTTTAATGCTTGTCAGTTATAAAACTTTTGCTTTGATGACATAATAAAAATCCCTTCTTTCTGTCATCAAAAGCACATAAATCTGACTTCGCCTCTCAGAAAAACTCAAACTAACAGTAGAATTTATAGTAATTGTTAATCCTCTTTATATTCTTATATAATTGTATAAATGTTGGAAAACAAATGTCCATTTTCAGCACTTTTAAAATGTGAGGAGTCAAAACATTTTTTTGAGCGATCCAAATGTGCTAAAAAGCCGTTTTAAAAGCGAGTTCTCAGTTCTACAGAGGTTTTCTATCATAGAATAAAGTTTTCAAGTCATCATCTGCTTTGGGTTTTGTTTCATCCATGCAGACATGTTCTGAATAAGCTAAAATACTCTCTTCCACCTGGTGATGTCATGAGGTGGCGCTTGTCTTGTCCGGACACCACAATCCTTTATCAATTAAAAAAATATATATGTATTCTTGATTGCTTATATTGTTGTTCTCCTCTTCTCTTTGCATTTCAAAAGCTCATAATTTATCGGCTGCTGAATTACTTTTTCCAGTTTTCAACCAGTGTATATTATTTAAAGTTATGTAACGTGAAAATGTCCAAAAGTGTGTTTTTTAAGATCTGGAGGGGAAAAAAACATTAAACCTTTACATAGTTCATAGGAAAACAGTGTTGGGTTATTAATAAGTATAGTATAGTAGTATAGTATAATAAAGTTCTGTCGGATGACTGACGTGTAACTGCTTACATCATTGCCGATGTAATTTTTTTGCATCCTTTTATGCTTTTGTCTGATTTGGATGTTGTGCTTGAAAACGCAGCCAAAACAAGATTAGGTTTATTGATTAGGCTTTTACTGAATAGTCTGGAAAGCAAAAAGCAGACACTCTCCAAACTGGCAAAGACACCAGTGCTGTGAATACTAATAGAGTGAACAGCCTAGACGGGGCAGTTGGCAGCGTCTTGCAGAATGATGTCCGGCCCTAAAAGGAACCAAGGTGAATCACGGAAACAGGAGTAACATCAGTGAATAAGCACTTCTATCACAGAAACAAGGAAATAAGGCATGATGTAACAGGACATCAGACAGAGAGACATCTGCTGGACAGTCTCTGTCATGTTGAATCATTTGGTAAATAAAGGTTTGACGTATGATCATTAAAAAAGGAAAACTTTAATACAAGACTTTGACTTTTCCTGGCAAACAATAATGTGTTGGGAAATGTCAACCTAAACTGCCCTGAACTAAATTTGTTCGAGGAAAGGTTAAGTAGAAATTAATCTTCTTTTCCTTTTAGTCTTGATTATGGATTAAATATATAATACATCCCACAAACACAAACATGTTCTTAAAGACAGAGTCACAAGTACCTCGATCAATGACACAGACATTGAAACCCCGAATCAACACTGACCAAACGCTAATGCTATAGATGCATAGAAGTATTTACAGAATATGCAAATCTTCTTCCCAAATCACAACCAGTTTATGTATATACACAGAGCCGTCAAGAAATATGGGCACCCTGGTACATACTGTATGAGCAAGAAGAGAGTAAGTGCTTTGTCAGTATACAATTGTACAACGAAATTGCGCAGATCAGTTGTAGGGCTAGTCCTGAGACGCTGCGACTCTGCGTACCGCCTCAGTGTGTCCCGTCCCGCTCTGGTCAGATCCTCCACGTCCTCCTTTCTCTTCCTCCTGTGCAGCTCCCTCCGCCCCCGCCGTGCCGCCTCCTCTCCAATATTGTCGTTTCTATATATAATTCTTTAAATGTATGTATATGCCTGATGCTCTGAAACATCTCCAGCTGATGAGGCAGGAGAAAACATGCAAATCAACTTTAAACCATTTTCCCCACACAGAATCTTTTTCATGTTGCATCTTTAGTGAACTACAGTTTCTTCATGTTTTGAGTGAAAATTAGGGCAGAGGACAGGGATGGCCAGATCAAGACTTTGATTTTGGGAACCCAGTCCCTCAGTGGAAAATCAGACACAAACCATTAGTCCCACCCCTATTTTTGACTGTGGGTATGAGTTTACACTCAGGTGGCGGGGGATGTAATTGTATTTCCCTGGTTAATGGGAATCCCCGTGGTCAGAGTCCACCCACACTCCCCTGATGTTCAATGCTAAATGAGGCGCGGTTTGAGGCGCACTGAGGATCACACAACAGGATTCCCCTTTTCCCTGCCACCAAGCCACCTGCACGTTGTGTTTGATTTGATGCCTGTGTTTTACCCACAAAAAAAAAAGTCATACGAGTTCAAGTGATCGCAATATACCACAAACAAACAATCTACTCCCGTCATCACCCTCCTTGACACATGCCACAACTGCAGTGTCATCACAGAACGTCTGCATGTGGCACGTATTGGAGATGTAACGGAAGTCAGCAGTGTAGAGGGTGAAGAGGAGGGGCGAGAGCACCGTCCCCTGAGGTACTCTAACAGGTCAGTGTTGAGGATCTGTAGCGCCCACACTCAAACAAATTGTACTATGCATTAACAATCACCTTTCAATTTCTGTCATTGACTAAGCTCAAAGATTTGATGCCTATGTGGCAGTGTGGAGTGCCCTCCCCCTACCTGTTTCTTGGAGCACTCCTCCGTCCCTTGGCACCAGTGTTAATTTCGTCGAGTAAAATATTTAGTCTTAATTTTAGTCAAAGAGATATTTTTGACGACTAAAATTGGACTAAAACTAAATTAAACGTTTTTCATGAGACTAAAACTATGACTAAAATGTCCAGATATTTTAGTCGACTAAAATAAGACTAAATAAAAATGAAAGGGAGAGACTAAATTCATCCAAACTTCTATTAACAGTGAATTTACATGATATGAGGCTCTTTCAGACGGTCAAATGATCAGGTCTGTGCTTTATTCATGTGGAAGCAGCTACATGAAGCAGAGGAACAAGATTAAATATGATTATAATGAATATTGTAAATATATGTTGACTAAATTAGTCTAATTTTAGTCGACTAAATTGACATGCAATTTTAGTCGACTAAAACTAGACTAAAATTGAAAGTTTTTTTTTTTACTAAATCTTGACTAAAATGAATGTTGGCGCTCAACGTTGTTTCCTTTCCAGTGCTCTGGCGCATGTTGACGCCTGGTCGGCTTTCTTTCTCTTTCTTTCTCACAGGGGCGACAGTGGCGCAGGTGGTAGAGCGGGTCATCTCGTGATTGGAAGATCAGGGTTCGAATCCCACCTCCTGAAAATGCACACTGTTGTTGTGTCCTTGGGCAAGACACTTCACCCACATTGCCCCCGGTGTCTGTGTGTCCCTATCCTATCCTGTTGAAAATTCTTATTTAATTACCTGCATTTTTCACCATGCTACACCTAGATGTCACATTGCCTAAAAGTCTGCATAAACACATCGGGCCAGCCCTCCTGAATGTGGTGTGTATAGTGAATGGTGTAAGGCACAGTGCACTACAGGCTGCTGACAGTGATGAGATGGCCCTCTGCTTCACAAAGGCAGTAAATGTAGTGGGCTCTGTCACCGGTGTGCTCCTGAACAAAGGCGTGCGCTCACTCTGGACACAGAGGAAAGAGTGTCAATCCAAAAGCTCCCTGTGCGCTAAGGTCACACTGCCATGTTCTCTTCCGCAGCGCTCTCCTGCACAGCAACCAATACGTCTCTCACAATGGGGCAGTTACACAGGCATGAAAAGAGCTTTGACATATTGGATGGGTCGGGGAATGGGCACATAAGCATTCATTATATAATTACCATGTGTCACAAAGAAACAGAATTATGCAAGTTAGTAATAAATATAATGTAACATCCTTTACAATTTAGAGATGGTGCAATCGCTTCATGATTCTTGCTTCTCCTTAGCTCTGGCTGAGAGGGGTACATCAGTGGATACATTTTACATAATATAAAAAGGCTGTCTAAATTGACAGAGTAATCCCTGTTCTTAGGCTCCCTGCTGGCTTTAGGCAGAGTCAGATAAGGCCACAAGAAGTCGACAGAGCCGACTCCATGTTTATGGAAATATGCAAATGAGAGTGTTAAGACAGTGAGAATAAGTGTGAAAATATTTACTGACAAAGTTAATATACTATGATAGTGGGGAAATACATAGTACATTTTCGTTCAAAATGTGTTGTTGATGAGGGATCAGGCATCACAGTCACATGAACTTGTATAACAGTGTAAAACACCGGCATGATTAAAGGGAATCAAACAAAATCCTTTTGTTACACCAAGGCAAACTGCCAGGAGAAGTGGGCAACATACAGATGTTTATCTATAGGTTAATGGTCAGCAGCACAGAGCAGGAAGAGAAATCTATTATACATGCTGAGGATTTGGGATGGTTACAGACCTCCCTGGCCCTCATTTAAGAAGCTTGCTATGCACAAAAAAATGAGGTCAATACTTTGCATAGCCGCTTCTCTGCGCCAAATCAGACTCGGAATTGTTTTTATTGCCATGGTTATGAACAGGTTCACAACTAGATCGTGCAACATAAAACAGATAACACATAACTTGGAACAGGTTATTATGTTCATGAGTTTGAAAAAGGGTTATTGGGTCTTGCTATCGTTCATGAGTCTGATGGCGGAGGGGAAAACACTGTTCTTGTGGCGGGAGGTTCGGGTCAGGATGGACTGTAGTCTCCTTCCCTGAGGGGTGAATAGTCCGTGTCCAGGGTGAGAAGGGTCAGCTTTGATCCGACCCACACACCTCCGGGTCCTGGAGGAGTACAGGTCCTCGAGAGATGGGAAATTACAGCCAATCACCTTCTCAGCAGCATGCACAATACGCTGCAGTCGATGCTTGTCCGGAGAGCCATGAGTCACGATCCGTGCAGAGAAGCTGAAAGCCCTCATGGTAAACCGTGCCATCCGGGTGGTTTAAGGCGGTAAAAAACAAACTGAATGTGAAACATGTATGCCAGTATGAGGAAGACATGTTTGGTCACTTCTGAAATAGCTCATTTCATCTTTATTTTGACAAAGATGATGACATATTTGTGTAAAACATTGTACCACTTACTTTTACAAAGCGTTGCTGTTCTCATGGTGCACATATACGTGCACATATACGTGCACGCTCATCCCGTGTATGCAGGGTAGTGGATCATCTCATTGCTGCGGTTCTAGCCAAGGTTTATGCCATAACTAATATACAGACATATGGGCTGTCATCATGCCTGAGGTGTAAGTAGGTAAATTTACATCACCATTTACTGTGACATAATACCAACATGGCAGTCCTCCAATCTCATTACAGATCAAGGACCACGTTATGTGTACTAAGACCCTACATACGTGACACCCATGCCTATCCCCACCTTGTCTCACCTTGGCTCCTGCAGCACACCTCCTCCTACGCTCTCCTACACTTGCCATGCTAAAACCCAGCACATAGAATCCCAGCTGACAGGTTCTCAGTATGGTACCTAATGTGGTCTCCCCGAGAAACGCAGCTACATTTTTCTAACGGCGAAGTGAAAGTGGGAGGTTAGAAAGGTTGAAAAGTTGGGCAATAGGTTTGTAGAGACAGAGATCAAGGGTATATTTATTGAGCAGGTGAGGGCTGACTCTGTAGTCAGAATACTCAACTAAGAAATCCTTTTTAGTTTTCATTGCAGCCAGCAAATGTAAAAACAGAGGGATACAGTACAGGAACACATGTACCTGTTTGGACCAAAATGATTTTTATTGGTTTACATAAAAATATATTAGTTGTACCTCCAGACTATGAGCTGGCAAGAATCTTGTGCCACAGTATCACATTGATAGACCAGCACAATATGCGGTTGATTTGATCACGGGAGAGAGCCCCATGCTAAAGCTAAAGCTGGTACCATCGATCTCTCTCAGACATGGACAGTGTTTAACTTACAGTGAGAGAAAAAGCTTGTTGTTTATCCTTAAATAAGATGCTCGAGGCTGTGCGTGATGCTAATGTAATTGAAGAGAGCGAAGAGGAAGCACACCATGCCTCAGTCTACCCCCTTTTTTGTCCTAAGCGACGCCCTCAAGCTACCGGCGAAAGCACTGCCGCACCTCATTTGTACACAAAATACCAACTTCACACACACAACACTGTTGTTGTGCCTGGACTACATTTGGTTGGACATTGAGTCATGGATTTAGTGATATGGCTGGTTGGTTGCGATTTGTCAGTGTAATAAACTGCAATACTTTACCCTGGATTAATTGAATATGAAAGCACAAGTTGAGTTACCAAAAGGTATAAACTAAATATAAATCAGAGTGACATTGAGGCTCATTTGTTTAAACCGATCAACACCAACTCTGGTATTAACAAAACCAAGTAAAATACCATACGTGTATCACAAGATGTATTGTGATATATAGCAAGATGATATTATGTCTCCGTAGAAGATATCACCACATGTAAATGCTGTTTTCAATAAAAAAAATAATAATAAAATGATTACTATGTGTAAATGAGTTTCATTTGATGGAGTAAGCATCCGTCATATTCAACCTTGTCTGGCAATGATTCTGAATCATCTGACATTGCTGGATGCGAAGTGTGTTACAAATTAACATAAAAATAAAAGGTCCTTGGGCGACAATTGAGCCTTTCTTGAGACTGGATCAAACTTCAAACACCTGCTGGGCTCATTGGAAAACAACAAAGAAGTTTTAAACAAACTAAGGGAAAGCACTAGCCAGTCAAAGAGAAATCTCATGTAATTTTTCCAAGTGATGAAATCATTACAAATCGGTGAAATAAGCACTACCTTTTTGTTCTTAGATAGAAGTAGTTGTCATTTATAGAGTGTGTGATACTTTTAGCTCCACACTTTATTTTTACCCTTGAGATGAGACGACAAACTTCATTTTCGTCAGAAAGTTTACCAGACGTGTTTGCAAGAACGTATACTACAAAAAACATTGATATGCTATATACTTTTTTTTTCACTTTTTAACTTGTTTACCTTAATAAATCCTTTTCGTTGTTCCTCTGGGGGTAATACAAGCGTTGATGGGATGATTGGGGGGTCTTTCATCTCCCCCTGGTGTCTCTGGCCAGAAAACCACAATTGCAACTTCACTGCCTCCGGGTCGGAGCCACCAATACAAACTTATGGAATCACAAAGCTAACAGGCTAACGGGCAAAGCTAACTGCGGGCTAGCGCCACCTAAACAGTGTTTACAGCCAAGTTTGAGTGGAAAAAAATGATCTCCATTGTGTAATTGGATGTACAATATCCCTCTGTCCCTTTGTGTTTTCTGTCAGCGTAGTATTTATCTCACGGACAATTAATGAGTAAAAAATGCAACATGCTACGACACCTGCAGTGGCGCTTATGGCCTCTAGGGACTTGGTACTGCTTTAATACCTAAGAAGTAAAATTTGGAGAGAATATATTAGTGTTCATGTATCCAAAATGGAAAACATTACGTCACCAAACCAAACTTGGCATGAACCCCCCGACTCCCCACCCCCCCACCCTGTCGCACTTCCACTAGTGTGTGCAGAAAGAACAGTGTGTCCTCGTCGAGAAAGGCTGGGATTTGTGCTGCTCAGGGGCAATACTACAAAGCTGAACAGGAAACCACACAAGCCAAAGCGTGAACACATCTTATCACTATTACTGCTAACACAACGCAGGTAGAACAGGGAGGATATACGCCAGACCATCTGTATGAGACATGAATATCAAGTATCTCGAGTGAAGCCAACATAAAAGCTCACGCCACATTGTGTAACAGGCTAATGCAGAAAGTGATTCAGCATTAACGCAGACAGTACAAGTCGCTTACATAATGAAGATTCACCCAAGATTGGGGCACAACAATGATTTAGTAACACAAGTCATGGTAGAGATTCAGTTTCTGTTGTGTTATGTGTTGTTTTTACTCTACTATTATTACATGGCTGTGTTTAATGTGTAGTGTGATTGGTTATAAATAGGTGTCCAACTAGGGGACTCGAGTTAAAAACAAGCTATGTAAATCTCTCTTTTTTCCCCCACGATTCTTGTGTTTGCATGTAGTCCAGTTAAATAAACCATTTAACCAGAAATTAGAGCAAAAACAAACGAATATTCTTACTACACAAAAACACTGGGATCTTTTATCTTCAAAACAAAATTTCTTCTTGTTTCTTGTGTCAAGAGTCTTTGAAAGGGAAGAGTGAATTCAGAAAAAGGCATGAAAAGAGAAGGAGTTCTCTTAATTATTATTATTGCATTAAAGCAGTTTAAGAGTAAGCCACACCATGTATACCAAAGGACATGCGATATGTCATATTATCTTAAAGCTTCTCTTAGGAATGGTTAAAATCTAAACCAAAAGATGAAAAGGACCCTCAGTTTTATCAATGGAATGACATTTTAAGGTATTTTCTTGTGTTGCAGCAGCATCATCATTCTCTGGGTAACTGTTTATATGAATTGAATTGTATTGTATCAACGAGGAGCATGAGTGAGGGAAGCGGTGCAGTGTGGAGTTCACATGAGCAGAGTGATTTAAAAGAGACAGTGCAGAGTAGACAGCAAAATGACAAAGGGTGCGAAGATCTGATTAGAGCTCTTTCGTTCTTTAGATCAATACATCCGCAGGAAAAGGTTAGCTCTCGCACTGTCTATGGCCTCAAGCTCCAGAGGGCAGACCTGCTGATGCACCTCACGTCACACTCCACCTGACAAACAATAAGCATTCAAGTGCGAACCACAGCATGGGTTCAAAAATGTTTAAGCTTTTTTAGGTAAAGGGTACATCAGCTCAACATAAAATCGAAATAAGTTAAATTAAACACTCTCTTTGTGGATGCAGGTATAGTGTAATATTGTGTAATTCTTGTTCACCATTTAGTCATTGTTTAGTCCTAGAGTGTTTGAGATTTGGTTTAGACCTTGTATGTATGCCTTTCAATCACGTGACTTTTGTTATTTGGCGGCCATTTTAAATACCAAAGTAGAATTATGCAGCACTACAACATGTAAAAATATCTCTACCCAGGATGTAAATCAAAGACAACTGTAATTGTAATCATTGCTCAAGAAGATAAGAGTAAAAACACGACCCCAGAAGTAAGTCAGTGTTTGAGCTGCTCAAGATGTTAGCATGCTACCGGTTAGCATTTAGCTTCAACACGATAAGCCTCTCCAAGAGAAAGCCCTGAACCGGCCTCCAAACATCTAGCCTTGGATACAACATGTGACAGAGCCACACATGTGTTTATCGTGTTGAAGCCATTGACAGTTGATTGATGACAGTTGCTAACCGGTAGCATGCTAACGTCTTAAACACTGACTCAGACTGAGACTCTGTTGACATGACAAACTGTAAAAATCACAAAGAAAGGTTTTCTGTTTCCTCTTTCATGTTTTAATTTAGTCTGAGGAGTGAAGATCTTTAGTAAATCCTGCTGACAGACAGAGCTGGTACATCTGTGCCACATTTGCTGGTTTCTTCACATAAATGTGCACTGAATAAATGTGTGGTACTGAAAGAATAATATTAAAACATACACATACATAACATAATATTCATAACATAAGAACATATTCTTCTTTATTGTGACTGCAGTGTTACAATCTGTGCTACCTGATCTTGTAGGTGGTCATCACACGTCTCAGAGTAAAGTCTGTCGGTCCACCATGAGCGATTCCCAGACTCCTTCTAATCCGTCCTAATGAACTGCTCTCTGACAAAATGTTCACTTCTTAAATGAAAGTTGCCAAAAGAATAACTTTTGACAAAATAGTGGACATTATTGTAAAGTTTTATGAATTTGTGTCACTTCAGTTGGATATTTTTTTCCAGAACGCCCATTTATAAAAGTATCACTTGATGCGATTGCCTATTTTAGACAATCTACGTAGGTGTAACAAACACCTCCGCACGGGCTCTGTTGCTATCTTGGGATAAGTTCTGCTTCTTTTAGCAGCTGCAAACTGTGATGACGCCACCAGCCAGCAGTGCTCTCACCTTGTGTTCCGTGCTATCCATATTAGCAGTATATTATTAGACTGGCAGTCTGAAAGACCTCTGCTTCACATAAAACTCCCATGAAGGCTGACTACATGATGGTCTCACATAAATAACAGTCACTATTATAGCTTCCTAAAGGCTTGCTAAATAACAAAAGAATCCTTTAGAGATTGTTTCAAGAACTCACGGAGAAAAACATATCAACACAAATAGAAAATAACACATAATCCATTGTTAAGTAAAGATGGATCAGCAACTCTGCAGAAACATTTATGTTAAAAATGTATTAACTTCTGCCACTTTAGAAGCATCAAGTTGCCTAATGTACAAAATGTGCAGTATAAATAAACATGTCTTGCCTATGAATTTGTCTTTGGTCAGTGTGTCAAAATTATGAAACTATGGCTGTGCTGTTAATCAACGTTAATTTATGGTTAAGATTATAACACCCAAAACAAAAACTGTAGAAATGCTGACACTGACTCTTATGTGCTTATGCTTAATGCAAGCTCCACCCACCGCAACGTGAATACTTAAATTTCTGAAATTGTAAAAAAAAAAAAAAAAAAAGAGTAAAATAAAATAAAAATGGACGTTTCTAGCCCTTTCCTGTGCGGAGTTGTGATTTTTTTTTAAAGGAATAACCAGAATGCTTACTCCAGCCACTAGGGGGAAACCGTAAAATATAATAATAAGAAATCAGAATATAATGAAAACAACACATTATAGCCAAGTGGAACATGGTCGGTCTGCCCCAGGACGGCTGTCCCTACTATTGTGGCCACAGCTGTGCACCACCGAGTGTGGAGTGAATGAATAATGATTATAGTGTTGTAAAGTGTAATACAAGTGTAAGCCGTATATTATTATTTATTAGGCAACAGTCCTGCCAGTCTTTGGACCAAATCAGCTCTATTTTAAAATCACTGCCCATATTATCAATTTAGCTGGACCAGGAGTTGACAGAGAACCGTCTCAAGCTCAATTAGTTCATGCAACTTGAGACGAGCCACACCAAGCCAAATTTAAGATGTTCAAGGTTCAAGGCCAGAAGAAGATTGATGCCATAATCAGGAGACTTCGGGAGAAGCAGCAGAGTCAGAGTAAAAAAAAGCGCTATATAAATGTGACCATTTACCATTTTCTCCCCATCTCTCTTCTCTTTTTTCTCCTCTCCATTCTTTCTCTTTTCCTCCTCTTCTTCCTTTCTCTCTTTGTTCTCTCCTCCCTCTACAGTCTCCTCTCCTCTCTCCACTCCTGTCCACGCTCTTCTGAGGACCATCTTGTTTTATATCCACAGGCCTCCTCTCTCCCGCTGACCGAGCCTGATAGTCTTCCTTGTTCTTGTGTAGACCCTGTGTGTCCTCATCGCTGAGTATCACACTCCTCAGATGTGACTCTGGCGCCTGACTTCTCCTCTCATCCCTTATTAATCTATCTGTCTCTCTCCATTTCAGATGGACGGTTGTAGTATCGCAGTCTTTAGCCCTGTCAAGAGCCACCATCCAACAGCGACTGGACAACAAGAACTGAAGCTCCATTTACTTGGCGTTCTTTCACGGTCTTAGCCCCGCCTGCAGAAGGACATCAGCCCCCGTAACGTCTCCTCTCCTTACTCATTTGCTTTACAAATACAAACAAATACACGTCTAAGTGTGCTTTCTGCTTCCATTTTTCTCATCTGATGTCTGTACTTTTGTTAATTTCCTTCAAAACAGCATGTCCTGGCAACTAAGGGACTAAGTTAATTGCTTGATGGCAATTAACTTAGTCCCTTAGTTGCCAGACATTCATTGCACCCATGAGGTTGCTCAGTACAAACTTGAATCTCAAAGTCCAACTGGTCGAGACCAGGTTCACACCGTTCCCATCGATGTTCCCTCAAATCTCGTATGTCTGAGCACACACAAACTCCCTGAGCAGCTCCTTGGACCACTGTGGGCGACGTGTTCCCTGTGGCCACATCGAGGTGACCAATAAAAAGAAGAAAAAAGGTCAAACACTCATATAACATTTGCTTGATTTGCTGTGGCGTTGTTCCAATAAGCTTCTTCAACGTAAAAAAAAGATCCAGTGTTGCATTCATTTTTTAATGATCTTAATCTAATGATCTTTTAATGATGGGAGATTCTCATTGGGATTAAGATCACATTGTCTTTCCTTTGTACCACAGTGCACCCTAATGTCACGTGTTACAAAGATTTCCCCCTTACTTTAATCATCCATGGATTCTATTGTGGGTTGAAAGTTTTCCATGATCTTAAGTCTCTTTAACGTCAGCCCAGCAACTCAAAGGAGGCTTTAGAACGCAATGTAATTTCTGCATTTGTTTACAAAAGTGAACACACCTAATACAATTTGCGCTTTAATTTGATGAAAAAAATGACTTTAATTGTTTTTTTATGAATAATTGCTTGACCAGCCGTAAGTTAAATTGAATACAAACAGTGTTTTAATGTTCAGCTCCGAGCTACAATTATCCCTCCATTTTGCCTTTGTGTCTCGTGGATGTGGTTGTGAACAGACCTACAGGGAGCTCTGGGGATAAAATCCAAAATGAGATCCAGAAGGATAATAGCAGAAATTCAGAATGTTGCAGTATCATCAGATGAACACGGCTGATCTTACGTTTAGAGCATGAAGAGACAAACCCATGCTGAACCTCGCAGGACTGCTGCTGCTGCTACATGTTTTGCGCTGTATCTTTGTGCTGACAGACTCGATCTAATTTGGTTCTTATCAGCTCATCCTGTGCAGGCTGTAGTTACACTAAAGGATTTGATTGAAACTTGGGGAAGAGGATGAAAAAACACCAGATAACCAACACCCTTTAAATTGCCAGGCTTTTCTCACAGTCGACAAAGACAACTGCTGGAGGTCCTTGTAAATAATGGCTGTGTCCTCTAGTGAATCCAGCACCTATAATCTATAATACTCTGTGCTATTCCCAGCAAACGCAAGAAACTGCAAATACAATAAGTACTTGAATACACTGTATTATATGTTTGTGTAGGACGTTCTGGTCATTTTCAACCCTGAGAGGACAGACTTATCAAGCGGCCTTAACAGAGTTGGTGATGGACAGAAATATACACTGAAGCATATGTAAATTTAATGTTGTTGTCTTAGTGACAAGTCAAAGTTTCAAAAATGTTGTGAAAGTGATCTCTGTGTGGTGTTGTAAAAAAATAGTTTTGAACTGGGACCTGGTAATGTCACGTTATATTAGCATTTATTTTCAAGTTTTTCCATCCTCATGTTAGCGAATAAAGAACAAGGGGAACCCTCATCCCACGAGATCTAATTTATGTTTGTTTCTACTTATTTGTTAAAAACGGATTCATTTTGTAGAGGTACAAAATACTATGTAGATTACTTTGAATGACAAACACAGTATATTCTGTAGAGGTCAAGTTTAGAGCAAACTGTAATAACAGGATGAATATAACATGGTGATAATGCAGTTTGCAAGCCGTTTCTATTGATGTGTTGGGTTGAAATCAAATAATTGCAATTTCAATAGAAAAGACGGTGAATAAAACAGAATACTGATGCTGTTGTGGAGAAAGTGAAGGGTCTCTGAACAAATCAGCCAGGGCGTAAATGAAGTAAGTGGCGGTGGTCACTGGGCAGTGAAGGTCACTAGAGGGATTTTGGCCATAACTTCAAATGACGACAACATTTTGACAACACAATTATGTGGGAAGGGTTTATATCCAAAAAGGTCAAAAGGGCCGGCAGGTAATGAACAAAAAGACAAAAAGACAAAAATAAACGAGATCCACAGTAAATTAGTGATCATTAAAGTTTTGTTGTATTCATTCTTTACGCCAATTTTATTATCGCTAACAGAAGAACTACTGTTGGAGACTTTACTAGGCATGTTTTACTTTTCAATGACAAAATATTTGAAATATATCTAAATATTATCTCAACAGGGTAATTGTGAGGGCTCAGCTGCTGCTCTTCTGTCAGTTTGTCGTGCACTGCATTTGCAGGCAGAGACATATTGGAAAAACAAGCAGCTTTTGCCTCTCTTGGGAAAAGCACAGAAGTGATTTTGTCACCCATGTTTGACAACTTCCCCCTTTCCCAAAGCATCTGACCTTCATATTTAATGTAAATGTCACAGTTTAAAGTGTAAATTCAACGGGAGAAACTTTCTTTTGCAGATACCTACTCCATCTAGATTCAACCATTCTCCAAGAAGAAGAATAAAGCACAATCAACAGACCAAGCCATATAAACATAAGTATACAGTGTACAAGAACAAACACAGAGACAAAGGTACAGGCTAAATTTCATGTAACATACTTCTTATGCCCCTATAATTGGCACAAAATAAAGAACATTTTAGCTCGAAAAGGAGTGAAGACGAAGAAACTTATTTACTATTAATTATATATTGCGTAAAATCAAAGATGTAGAACCTTTATCATAAGATCATTTTTGATCAGACTGTTTTGCTTGACAGCACATAAACAACATTGTGTGTTTAGTGGATTATGTGTATAATCTTTTTTTTTTTAAATCCACAATTCATTGCACTAAAAGCTGACACAATACCGTACTGAGCGTATAATAGTCATACAATCATTCTGGCATCATAATTGAAACCTTGTTGGGAATTATACCCATGTTGAATATTTATGGTGGTTAAAAAAACAAAAAACAAACAGGCTTAAGCCGCTCCACTATAGTACTAGGCTTGACTAGTGTCCAGATTCTTTAAGTAAGTAGTAATGTGCCCACATTAGAGCCTACCTTTCTTTTTTTGTCTCTCACTTGACACACGACTCCTGTCTTCACCAAGGTCTTAGTTGAAATGGTTATTCGCTGTTAAATATTTGTTGTATTTGGTTGAAAACAGCACTAAGCCTCACTATAATAAGACTCTCTCAGCCTTTTACACACGATCCCTAATTCACTAAGAGCCTATTTTCTTAAACAATCCCTTTAAAATGTGATATTTTGGTTTTGTCGTAGAAAGGTGCACTTGCTGCAAAACACAACGTGTGTGACCTACTTACCTGGCTCAGTCCTTTTTGTCCCCATTTAGTGTACATGCCCACGGGCTCAGAGGAACAGGGGAGGGACAGGGAGGGTGGAAGAGGTACCTGCCATTAAAAGATGGTTAGACACTCGAGTTAATGTGTATTTCTGTATTTCTGACCTCGTGCAAAGCAAACTGTCTTACTCATTCCCCATGGAACCGCCTCCCCTTAAACCAATTCTCCATCCCATCAGATCACTTGTAGTCTGTCATTTTGTGATTCGCTTCAGTCGTGGTGTCACTGCCCGCCAACACACAACCTCTAAACCGACTCTATTTATTCTGCCAGACAAGACAACTCAAATTTCCTGGCAGCCCCAAGTCTGTCTACTTCCCAGTGATGTATCGACTGAGGGCAGTGCCAGTTATTCTTTGCGGCTCAGTTCGTTGTCGTGACCCAAATTCCCCCCTCCCAGTTTGCTCATTAATTAGCTGATGCAGGGCTGCTTTCCCCGGGGAGGAGAGAGATTGAAAAAGCTCATTAAAGGATACGTCGATAATGCTACATCATCCTCCGATCCGGAATGGGGATGCATTGCTCACTTTGGCATAAACAAAGCTATAGGTGTGACAGCCGTGCCCCAACAAACCAGCTTTTTCTTTTTTGGTTAGGGTTTGGTGATAAGATAGATGAAGGTTTTACCATCTTTTGATCAGTCAGGTCTCAAGTACCACTGAAAGTACAGGGTTTATAGAAAGAAGTCAAATTGAATGTCATTTTTAATGCCCTAATATTATATTTCAATACCACAAATGCAGAAAAAAGGCGCATCATAAATTTCTTAAGATTTGCAAACATTTCATCAGAGGAAAGAAAATTAGACAAAACGGGAAACTTTTGAGCAAATGTATATGTTTCAGGCAGAACTGTAACTGAATGTTTTAGACCATCATTTTGTTGAGCAAGGTCATAACTATCCAATAAATGTAGATGTAATGCTTTTTAATGATATTTGATCTTGGCAAAGTTAATGTAATGCTTTTTAATACCCGGGGAAACCTTTTGAAGTAACAGTACTTTTGCAAGTGTTTTTTTTTCACTTACTTCTACTTGACTAATATTAAAATGACGTCCTGGTATCTCCATCTTACTTGAGTTAAAAATAAAAAAAAAGAGTAACTCATTCCACGGTGGGTAAATCTTTAAGTGACAAATCTTCATTTTGGAAAATAGATGTATCGTTTCCTTTATTCTTCATAATTATTTCCTTTTATACGTCTCTATGGTATCTTCTTTGACAATATTACAATTTGTTTTCTTATAATTTATGTCACTACTAGACATAAATCAGACTTTTACCCTTAAACAGTTACTCAGGACTCAAGTAACATTTTCTCCAAGTACTTTTTTACTCTTGAGTAAATATTTGGGCCACTGCTTTTTACTTCTACTCAAGTAAAATTATTTTAAAGAAACATAACTCTTACTTCCCCACCTCTGCTTATGTGACAATGAAAAGTAAAAGTCTTAGGTTTGAAACCCGGCCTGGTGGAGTACTGCTGTGCTGCATGTTCCCCCCGTGTCTGTGAGTTTTATTCAATAAACTAAACTGTTAGTCTGGTACGGCTCCTATTGATAAAAGAAAACCCCAAAGAACTTGCTGACACCAGTAATTCAAGTACTTAAGCACAGTTGAAACACAGATGACTTGGTTTCGTGACAATTTAATGATCATAAATCATAAACAACAACAGTCTTTTTAACATGACATTAATAGCAAATTGGTGTTAACAGGCATACCAGTAAACATTATGGACATTTGCTAAATGTCAGGGCACAAGTGGTAATCCGAAGTGGGGCGAGCTAAGGCTGCATTAAAGAGTGGCACAGTTCCACTCATTACGTAATCACCCCATCCATTACAAACCCCATTTAACAAAGCAGAGAACCATTTGCCTGACAATTCTTTGTGCTTGCTTTTTTTTTTGGAAAAGAATCCAAAGCACTAAAATCATAAGTGCAAAGACATCACCTGATAAGTGAGTCACTCTGTTCAGTTCTCTGTGCTCACGTTCACACAGCCAGCTGCACCGTACCTTGTGTTTTTCTCTATCCTCACTTCTCTAAAGGCATTGTCTCAGCATCTGTGGCACATCATCTACAGTACAAAAGTTGTACAAAAATTGCATTGATCTGCATTTAGAGTGTTAAGTGTATTTAAAACTATAAACTGATTAATTATATTAATTATTTACATTAATTAACATAGTACGTTTCATAATGCTACAAATACAGAACTGATCAGGCTTCTGTTAGCAGTTTAGCAATATTAGCTCATTAGGCAAGTTAGTAAACATGCATTACGTTGCCTTTATGGAATGATCCAGTCATCATTCACTTACTAAACAATAAAGTAAATATAATTTTGGAATTCATAAAATGTATTTCATTAAATATTTGTAAATGTATTAAAAAGCTAAGAGAATACATTTACATTGTGTGCATTTGCATTTACATTTAAATCTATGAAAAGGGTTTAAAATAACCCTGACTAATGTGGATATTTTCCTGGGAAGATCAGGCCTGCAGTTTAGAGGCTGACTGAGCTTCAGAGCTCACACAAACAGTAGATCCAAATGGTCTGATGCTCAGTCCGTGTGTGATGGGCTCAGGCCAGAAAGAAGATGGGGGAGACGCACACTAAAAGAAAAAAGAAAAAAACTAGTGCTTTGGGAGCAATGACTTCCTCCTTGTCATAGTGCTTTTGACATGAGACAGTCCTACACCACGGTCACACAATCCTCTGCGCACAATGATCTTTTTTCCCCTTAGAATTGCACTCTACAGTATATTTTAGCTTAATCATTCCCCATTATTGCTGCAATATTCAAAGATCTGTCATCTATGGAAGACAACAATGCAGCATCTTTCCAAGTCAAACCAATTACAGATGGTAGGTTATTGCACACTGATGAATATATTTCTGATCGTAGCAGACTAAGCTATTTAGTAATTGGTAAATTCAATATTTTACCAATAAAACAGAGCTGCTGTACTAACAAGGTTTTCAAAGGAAAAAGGCTAAGGCGGCCTTGAGGCTCACAAGGAAATCCCTGTTGAATACTGTAGAGTGAAAAGTAGGGACTAGAGGGTGTGTGTGCATAGTAACCTGTGGAGACCGAACTCTTTTGGCTCGTCTGGTAGTGGATTGCTAAGACACAATGTCCTGGTTTGAAGCTCCATCCTGAGCGCCACTGGGTATTGATGGAGGATGGTGGAGTGGATGAGAAAAGCTGTCTCCACAATCCAGATCTTCATCCTTAAAGATCAGCACATTGTTTATTATACAGACTTTAGGCAACGTTTTTGGGAACATTGGGTTGATATTAGATGGCCAGGATCCCATTTTACAGGATTCCCGTTTGACAAATTACGAGTTATTAAAGCCCCAGTGTTGAGCCTTCACCCCTACACCCAAAGATTCGCACCGTGTCTGCAGTCTCCTCCCCTTCAGTGTGCTCTGCTGAGCGACTGTACAGCTCCATGTCCGACAGTGCGCTCTCCTGGGCCTCATCCTCATAATCAGTGTGGTAGTCAGACTCCTCTGAAGAGAGGGAAGCAGTGGACACCAGGAAGGAAAGATTCACATCATACGTGAAACAGCACAGTGTAAAAATATAAAAACCCACGGAAGCCGAAAGGCAGTGGTGTTGGTGACTGAATGACTCAGAAGAAAAGGACAGTTTAGTGAGTGAGAAGGAAGATGTTAGGAGGATGGAGGGTTTTTAAATCTGAAGAGCCAACAATGTCAGGTTTTTCGATGTGGAAATGAATATTTTAAACTCACCATCCATTACAGCTGGTTTAACAGGCTCGATGCGAGACACTATTTCTGCCAGGTCAGTGAAAGAAGCATTGGGGCATGTTACCACCTAAAGGAACACAGAAAGCCACACATAAATATGTAAAGTCATAGTGTCAATAATGTTTTTATATTTTACACTAGCCTAAATAAGATTGAAGAGTTAATTTGCTAAAACTGAGCACCATCCTCTTTTTATCGAATCGACTAATGTTTTATGGACTTTTGTGTTTTTTATTTATGTTTTATTGATTTATTGGTGTTTTGACTCTTGGGTTTATTCTGTGAAGCGGCCGACAGTGCACCATGTGAATGTTGTAAGATACTATATAAATTACATTTTATACTAGTTTATAGTTCTAATACTTTTTCAAATCCACTTTTCCTTGACATTACCCGCATTACCAGTAGTCAGAAAGCTTAATCAAACTTTGGTTCTTTAATTTATGTTCCTACAGTATTATTTCTACAGTCCTTACATTGTTCTTGCTTTGCGTGTTGTGAAACTCCTCTTGGTGTCTGTCCTTCAGCATTTTCTCTACCACTCCACTGCGACGCCACACATCAAACACTGTTTTTCCGTGCTGGTATCCCACCTCCTGTCAAGAAGTGATACAAAAAAAAAACCATGAACATGAATCAAGACGACAAAGCATTAAAAGTCAAACATACAACTTACAGAGATTTCATCAAACTTTCCAAACTCCAGAGTTCGATATCGGTCGATCGGAGGCCGGATGTACTCGCAGTAATCACTGTTCTTCACCAACTCCAGCTGCCTCACACAGCAGACGTATGCCAAACGAGTCTGGATCTCAGCCATGTTCAACACCTACAGCAAAGTATGATCAGTTACAACATATGCGTGATGCTCCTGTTTTCTGCTCCACTTCTCAGGGCTCCACTGCCCTGGTGGAGGAGAGAACGTCAGCTGGATGAGGGTCTCAACTTTCAGCACATCAGACATGCATGTATGTAGTAATTACAGAGCAATTATTAATCAATCAGAACTTCATTTATAGAGCACTTCATACAAAGTTGTAGTGCAATTATACGTCGGCAATGCAGTGTTATATGCTCATGCTAAAACAAAATGTGAAATTCCAGCAATACTCTCCTGAGCCATGGTACATAGCTCCAAAACTTTGTCAGACTATACGTCAATATAAAATGACGGCATGAGCTCTCTCATTAGCCAGTAGGGGTCCATTTGTGTTTATTAATGGATAAAGATTAGATGAAGTAAAACAGTTTAAGTATTTCAGAGTCATCTTTGATTCAAACATAGATTTTAAGCAGCATATTAACAAACTTGTACATATTATCTAATCAAGATAAAGATGAGTACATCAGTGGGTTCAGACTAATTAAAAAATGATCAGATGCTCCTCGAGGGCAAAATCCATGAAAACATGGCCTGAGAGGAAAAATGCAATGTCCGAGGCACTCTGATTGTGGAGATAAAAGTCCTTTATTGCATGCGGGACGCCAACGTGTTTCGACTTGGCCGGGTGTTCATCAGGGCAAGTCACTTCCAGTGAAGGGTAACCCCCCAAATAAATAATCAGTGGTTTCAGAAAATCTACCTCATCTTAAGAGTTTTAAACAGTCTTGCTCCTTCCCTCTTAATGAATTTATTTATATTTTTTAAACTAACATTTGAGTAACAACAGAGCATTGTGTATCAGAGGCACACAGACATGGAACATACAGCCCATGGCAATTTACAGCTTTAAAAGGCTCACTAAAACTAAAAAATCTCTGTGTGGCAGTAATGTCTGTGTTTTTCTGTCTACCATGTCAAAATGTAGGTCTTCAGCCTTTACAATTTTCCTTTAATAAAAAACCACAATATTTTTCTTCCATTTGTTCAATCCTTTACCTTTACTTTCTCAGCGAGTGGGTTGAGACGTTTCCAAAGCAGCCACCAGCCGGAAAGTGAGTCACCATAATTAGTCAGGTTGGTTTCATCGCGACTTCCCACGTCAATAGCTATCACCACTTTGGCCCCCATGGAGCGTGCTACATCAGCTGAGATGAAACACAAACAGGTGAGACTGAGAAGTGACGATTATACATCATTGTAGAGGTTTTCAATCAGGCTAATTTGACTGGCTAGATTTAGTTGTGGACATCACGTCTGCTCGCTCTCAAGTCAAACGGTAACACTGGAACAACAGTACGGCTTAATGCAGTCTCATCAACGACAAAATCTCTATGGACGACTAAGAGAGAATAAATCATCGAGTAAAAAGTGATCAGGGTCCAGTTTTACACACCTGGCAGGTTGTTGATGTAGCCTCCATCCATCAGCAGGTGTCCATCTTTGGGGTCACAGAGAGGAGGCAGATACCCAGAGAGAGACATGCTGGCCCGAACATATCGCCACAGGGAACCTACAACAGCAGACGGACTTGAGTTCAACCATTTTCAAAGGTATAGTCCATGAATATTAATTTACCGTCTGTGTGCACTCTCATAGTAGAGGAGCTGATGTCAGTCGTAATATTAAAATATGGTATCCAAAGATCCTTTCAAGAAAACAACATTATGCAAATGAGTGTCATTTGACAATAGTGCCTATTTTTTTTATTTTCATCCTCACTCACCTCTATTTGTTTGCTTTTGAACAAATTGCTGAGGCTTGAATTAAAGGAAGCACCAGAAAACATTGACGTGATTGGGTAGGTTAAATCCAAAACCTTTTTAAACACTGATGTCATTTCCTGCAAAGAAACATAAAAGCTTAGTCAGTGAAGTGTTTACATTTGATCATTTGTCAAATTAAAAACACTATCGATGGTGAAGAGACATTTGGCACCAACCATGGCCCATTCTCTCGCTCTAATCCTCATTCGGCCGTGGGTTCGGTCTTCTGCATAAAGTGCACCCATCAAGGAGCCTATGGATGTACCACCAATAATGTCCACAGGAATCCCAGCCTCAGACAGAGCACGCATGATGCCCACCTGAGAGCAGCCTCTGGGCAAGACAAGCATCAGAAAATAAATAGAAACATGTACAAGAAGCATAATGAAGCTGGATATTTCCGAATGCACAGAATAAAACCTCATGCAATAGCATTAGATAGGTACATTACCTTGCCCCTCCCCCTCCTAAAATAATTGCAATAGTGTTTCCAGTTAGGACTCGAGCCAAGCGGGAGAAATCTGAGTGGCGGTCAGCTGGCTTTTCAAACACACGTTGATACAGTTCATGCTGAAAAAAACGCACGAAAGGAAGTTCAAACTGGAGATGTGCCAAAAGTAGTCTTGCAAAAATCATTGAATATAAGTTTTTACAAGCTTGGGCAGGCTCCTTTTTGAGAAGATCCTTCTGGGGCAGGAGAGGTGCAGGTGTCTGGAGATCCAGCTCCTCATATTTAGCCATTCCACAGTTCCTTTGGGTGGAGGGCCGTCTTCTCTGTGCAACAACACCAGCTGCTTCTGAGCCCGCACAGCACTGCCTTCCAACATGCGCTCCAGCTGCAGCACAGGCAACACACGTGCATGTGTAAAGCAGTGCAACAAATGCATTGTTTTTAGCATCTCCCAACTAACTAGAAAATGCAGAAAATCTTTGAGAGTCTAACACGTCAAAACAAGGCACATAAATATTTGTTTGTAAAGTTTACTGTGCTTATTTGTCAAACAAGGATTATTCCAAAATCAAGGTTGAGAGGGACTGGTCGTCTGGCTTGAGTAAAACAAGGTCTAAGTGTGTGCCTAAAGATGAAAATCAAGATGAAGGATGAGTCACGCTGTGGCTGTGCAAATATCGATCCAGTGTTTCATTTCTCCAGGCATCTCCTGTTAAATGGGGACACATTCTTTTCTATTATCTATGCTTTTGTTTTTTACCATTGACAGCAATTACTCCTCAGTCCTGCCTAGATGGATGTACTAGTCTTTATTCCGCATACTGCACTCCTATCAAAGACAACTTTTTGCAAGACCATCTACAAAAGACCACCAGTAATGTTAATGTTGAATGGGAACAGGCATGTTTTAAGTATAGTGCAAGTCACATTTGCATTAGAGCTGTTTTTTTGATAAAACATTTTTTTTTTTTAATCAATTTAACACAAAATAACTGCTCAGTGTAAATTTGTTTTTAAAAATATATATATTCATTGTTTTTAGTTAAAGTGCATCAACAACCCTTGAAAAGTAGCAATGGCAATCACTGTAAAAAAAAATAAAAAAGATATAATAAAATAAAACAGAAACAACACAAAGTGTGCAGTTTGTAACAAAAAAATGTAAACATCCAAAATATCATACAATAAAAGAAAATCTAAAAAATATTTTTTCTTTTTTTGTGCCCAGCCCTACTTTGCATTGCCACCTCGTAAAAGCCTGATCTCATCAGACATATGACGCTAATAGGGTCAGGCCTGGTTAGTATCTGAATGAGAAACTGTAAGGAAATACCAGACGCCTGGTTCACAGGCATGTGAGTGTGTGGTTGGTGGGAGGAACATTAGCAGCATTAGCATGTTTGCAGCCACTGTCTACACCAAGGGCAGCTGTGGCTACAAAATGTCCAAAGCTTACCACCACAGAGAATGGAGAGAATTAACCATTATGAAAAGCCTATACAGTACAAACAATATTCCTTTTCCCTTGTGACTTGCCGTCAAAATATATTGAACATATATTAAACAGAGAACATCCATTGAAATCAAAATGAATGCGTCTGGTCTGGTAGAGATAAAAAAAAAGTTTGTTATATAACCTCGCCATAATAAAAAATAATGAACAGCAAGTGCTATATGCCATAGACAGACACAGGGTCAGGTTTGAAGTAGTGATGGACGAAATGACCCAAGGTATTGACACGACTATCAAGCACAGAAAGCAACACCTCGGCTGAGCTGTGTTATGGGCATTTTAAGAAAAGTCACTTGACCAACACTTTCCCCGTATAATTTTGTATCATATAGTGTCATAAGCAACGCGCAGCAGCAGGTTGAACAAGAGCCTATCAACACTGTGTGATACAGTGTGATACAATTATGAAAGGGTGCGACACACACTTTGAGGCATCATCTACCCCTCACTAGTTTGAACCTCTGGGGGAGCAGTTCTTCGCCTACTAACTAGAGATGCACTAATCCAGCTTTATTGTAGGGCTGAACGATAGACAAAATTTCATATCTCGATATTCATGGCAGACATCTCGATATCGATACAATACTATACGATATAACTATGGGTTAGGTGAAAACTAAGCATTTTTCAGAAAAATGAAATCATAATACAAAAGAGTGCAGATATATATATATATAATATATATCGTTCAGCCCTACTTTATTGCATCCGATGCAGTGGGATTGAGTATCAGTCGATATCCGATACTATCTGATTTCAAGGGCTGGGCAAAAAATCTATTTCATTTTTAAAAAAAATGGAGCTGGTAAGTAAAACCAATAGTATTAATCATTTGGATGTTAAAAAATCTTTGTTACAAACTTCACATTGTAGTCACTTTTCAGTTGTTTTTTTTTACAGTGATTGCCTTAACTAATTTTTAAGGTTTATTGATGCACTTTAACTAAAAACAATTATATTTACAGTCAGCAGTTATTTTGTTTTAAATGGGGGAGGGGGGGTGTCAAATCGAATCGTCCATCGAGTTCTATATAAAAATAACTCTATTTACGCTCTACAAGAGACTTGCTTACTGCATCAGAAAACATTTTTAGGCCTCGCACCCCAAATATGACTCGTCACCGTCATCTGCAGTTGTGCACTATAAAGAAAAGCTTGCAGGTGTCAACCAACTTTCTCCGCATGATCTATGAGCGTCTCACCTCACCAACGGCCGGATCCTGCTCCCCGAGTCCCACGATTATGATACAGTCAGCCTGACGGATGCACCTTTGAGTCCACGGAGTCAAGGTGTAGTCTGTTTGATACAACACTATGCGATGGATGTCTTCTTGTTGGCCTAACCAGCTGGACAGACGGTATTCATGAACACTGAAGACAAAAAGATAGAAATCCATTTAGGGACAAGGTGCATCGAGTTATCTGGCAGAATTTCTTTTATAAATATGTTCCCAAAACAGTGTGCCTGAAGAGAATCTAATGACACACCTGGGATAGCAGCAAAACAAGGAAACAGCCATAATACCTGTCAAGTGCTGCCACTCCAAGACGCTGCTTGATTACATCACTGGTCAGCAGCAAAGTGGGACCTATATGGGTGGATAAATAATGGTCAATTAAACATTTCAATGTACAACGTATTGAAACCAAAAGGACAAGACGAGAGCAAACTATCAGACCAATGTGCTAAACAATGTAATACGACACCAAAGTGCATTTACCTATTGCAACGAGGGCATGCTGCAGCTCCAAAGTAAACGCAGTGAGGGGAACTTCCTCAGAAACAGGCAACACGGCCACAGTGGAAAGGTTGGAAGCTTGGTTTCCTGAATCCCACTTGCTACCAGGCAGGGCCAAACTGCGGGCTGTGCATAAAAACATCATTATGAATCCATTTTATTTTTGTGTTGTTACATGATCAGAACAAACACTTTGAGCCGAGAGAGTGAAATGTTGAAGTTACACCTACCTGTAAGCGGACCATTGACCTGTCTGAGGATTTTCTCCCCAAGTAAGTGGATTAATCTGGTAACAATCTAATAAAGCAGAGAATAGAGATGTTCATTCAGACGTCGTGATCTCCGTGGGCATTGCCTTGATTTAACGTCCTAAACAATTTCTCTTGATCTCTACAGAGAACTTACACAAACACATTTCTCTTGAGAGCAGTACAGAATCATTTGTTCGACTCTGACCTAAATATCAACGAAACGCACCACTGAAATTGAGGAAAGACAAACCAACCTGAGGGAATTTCCTTTTTATGGAGCTCAGCGCTCCTTCTGGTAATTTGGCCAATTCAGAGTCTCGAACTGCGTGGACCGTGGTAGCTCTGTTCTGATGGGTGACAGCCTCAACCTGAAAAGAATATTCCTCCTCTTATTAAAGCCTTATTCATTATGAAATTATTACACAAACGATCATTTAAAGCCTCTTTCTATGCTCCACAAAATTAATACCTCTGTTAATGGGAACACGTGACATTCTATTACTTTCAGAGTAAATAGACTGAACACATCTTTCCATGCTATTACGCTGTACTGACAACAACACCGTCACCACAGAACAAAAATGTCCTGCATGCTAGAAACCTTTATATCGATCTTACTCCCATCCCCATGAGGCCGCCTCCCTCCTCTACGTAACAGTCACCATAGCATCCGTACCATTACTATTATTAGAAGCGTTGCCAACAAGAAAAAGATCTTGTTTTGCACATATTACATGTGGGCAGCTTGGTATAATTTCCTGTGCTTTTATATTTGAATAAAAATTACCCATATCGAGCACGGTTGAGTTTAATGAACTAAAACCTAGTTACAGCCAAGGAAATGATGACTTACCACTCCAATCAGGTCTCCGCGACCATATTCTCCTATCAACTCTTTTTTTCCATCCTCTTTCAAGATCACAGAACGGAGACGGCCACTAAGCACGATGAAGGTGCAATCAGATTTATCGCCTTGCCTAAAACACACACCATAGAAATATTATCACAATTAAAAATGTAATTATTGCTGTAAACATTACCTGTAAACAGCCCTTCCAGCTTCCACTGCCATCCAGTCAAGAGCAAAGTCTATCTGTCTGACGAAGGAGGACATTCTCTTCACAACTGTGTGCGCCACATTGAGCACAACTTTGGGCTCTACGCGCATAATCCTGAAGGTCAAGACAAAAGGGATAAATTTGTGCGTCACATTTTGTGCGAGACAAACCGGAGTGATGCGTCTTACTCATAAAAGTGTGTTTTTGAGATGGAGAGGAAGCTGCAGTCCCTTTGAGCTCGCACAGTAAATATCAGCGGTTCCCCCGTCAGCACGGCAAGTTGACCAACAAGTTCTCCAGGGTGGGTCACAAACAAACGGGTCTCTTCCTCGCGATCAATCATACGTTGGTAAACATGGAGAAGTCCAGATATGACAAACTGAATGCTTACTTCCTGAAAGGATGATGACAGATATAGGTGAGAACTGGTGCTGCATGAATCGACAGAAGCCAAATGTTTGTAGTTTTTACCTGGTCTCCTTGACGAGCAACAACAGATCCAGCTTTTACTTGATGCAAGGTCACCCTGCCATCAAGTAAACTTGGGTCCTGCAAATACAACGCATGCAATAATAATAAAAGAAAAAAGGACAATATTTGCAACACCCCTCCTGGAACCGCCACCTTAATGTGGAGGGGTTTGAGCCCGAATGATCCTGGGGGCTCTGTTGTCGGGGGCTTTGTGCCCCTGGTAGGGTCTCCCATGGCAAACGGGTCCTGGGTGACGGGTCAGACAAAGAGCGGTTCAGACGCCCCTTATGAGAGACCAACAGGCCCAGTTAGAATTATGAGGCCGTCCTTCTATGGACCCACCACCTGCAGGAGGAGCCATAGGGGCTGGTGCAATGTGATTTACCCGGTCAGGTGAAGAAAATGGATGGATGGATATTTGCAACAGTATTATTACTCAAAATAAAATGCAGTCTGGTTTATCAATATTAACGGTTTGTTTTGATGGTGAAACAATGCCACATATTGAAATATACAAACAAATATATAGTTTTTAAATAAAAAATACATCAAATTCATCTGGCGGCCTCCACGTCAGTGTCCCGCAACTCCCTTTTGTGAACCCTTGGTCTATGTTGTAGAAGGCAGTTGTTTCAGGACTGAGTGGCAAAAGCATTGACGGATTATATTTTGATTTGTCATATTAAATATGGCTTTTCCCGATTTTGGTTCAAGTTAAGTTATAAGTTAAGTTATACTGTATCAATATCTGTAGAGAAATCTCTGTCCAGAAATTAGTGAGCAGTGAGCTGCCAGCATGGGCCGGCCCTCGGGGACCCGTCTCCATGTGGAGCCATTTGACTAGATTTTTGAAGAAGGAAAATATTTAAACCTTGTGTGCTCCATTCTGCAGAGTTCATAAAAATGCACTGATATTAAACCAGTTTTTGTTGTTTTTTGGGTCGGTGGACCAATAAGTCGATTTTTGAGCCAAAATGGCCCTATAACACTGAAATTCCTGAAGTGGACACTATTCGAAGTATTTGGTGAATTGGGCATTGGAAGAGGCCAAACTATGTTTTTGAAAAATGCTTTATTTTTGAATGAGAGCAAATAGGTAATCATGGTCCTTGGGGTAATTTATGAATCTTGGACCAAAACTGCTGCACTTCAGCAAGATTCCCGTGTTCATTTACTCATGCCGTCCTGTGAATGTTATGTTATGATGTGGCCAATAGAAATATGATCAAATGTAAATGTTTGGGTGGTATTATTTTAAGACACTGTTTAATCATTCCTGTGATTTTGATGAAGATCAGACCACATTTTATGACCAATTTAGGCAGAAATGTGAGAAATTCCAACACGTTCACATGCATTTTCCTCCCACTGTATGTGTGTGCATTGCATTTGTGAAAAACCAATGAAAAAAAAAAAGAAATATGACTGCACAAATCAGATATCTAAACATACATTTTCCAATAAATAAACCATAAACATGTAATGCCGCAATAAGATCTGCACAACAAGGTTTTACGTAGTGTTGAGTTTCAGTTTTTTGAATAAGAGAAACTTCCAATATTCCCCACAACTGTATGTGCTTTTTAGTGTGATATTATTAAAACAGGAAAGTATGAACAAAAGGTTTTCACCGTGTCCCCACCTGCAGCTGAAAGATCCCCATCAGATCCTTCTTTGCGGCCTGTAGGATTGTGCTGCTCTTGCTGAGATGAATGGCGTCAGACTGCCCTCCGCTGTCAGTGTAATGAAATACCTCTGTTGGTGTGTGATGCATGGTCACGGTTTTCTTAAGACTGGACTACAGAAATAATGAACGTTAGTGCATGAAGCAATCCGGTGTGTAGTGTTAAGGATTAAACACGGAGACTAAAAGATGCCTCTCACTTTGGGTAAAACCGGACTAGGTGGAGTTTCATCAATCGTGACACGAGCTCGCTCACACACCATATTTAGGTCGTTACCTGCAACATATGAGTCCAGTTTAAAGTCTAAATAAGAGAAGAACCATAATGTTGATTTAGCGTAATAATCACAGACATTCCATATCTGTGACTGCTTACTGCTCACGCCCATGGTGGTTGGTGACCTACCTGTGCAGTCGAGGGGCACAGAAATGGATCGTTGCTTCCTATAGCTGTTTGACAGGCTGTCTTTAACGCCATCTCCTTCAACCATAATAAATCACAGCCATCAGTCAAAAATAAATAAATGTGACAATCTGATGCAGTTTAGATTTAGTAGAGGGTGCTGACCCGCATCAGACGGGAGCTCTGAGGTCCCAGCAAGTAACTCATCCTGAAAGTGCAGCCGACGAGTCACCTTCCCAGAACTGGCCTCACATATCACAGTGTTCACGTTTGTCAAGGGCACTGCCTGACACTCCTGTCGAAAGCAAACGCAGAGCATTACACAAGTCAGAAAACCAGATTGATGAGCGAAAATATTCAAAACGTGTATTAATTGATCAATTTCATACTGGATTAAAGAGCTCTGTTGTCAAACCCAGATAGTCATGCAGTGCCAAAAATGTGACTCTTTGAAGGCGCACCATAATAATCTGCAAAACAAAATTCAGTTGCAGGGGATAAACTGGAATATGTCTTTGCCTGTCATGTCATAGGCCATACCTGAATGACGCGAACAAGGGTTTCTGGATATTTTTTAAACACAGATTCAAAAGCAGATGCTGGCAGGCGTAATACGGTTGAGCGAGTAGCTGCCCGTGTCATCACAGTCTTATAAGGCGCAGGATAACCCTAGGAAAGTGAAGAGGGGTAAATAAGACAAGAATGCTTTTATATATGGAAGGCACTTTGTACAAATTACAAATCTAAATGAACGGCATTTCTTTAACCACTCTCTTCCCTGTGTGTCTTAAGTGTAAAACTGATGTGTGTTCAGAGATAATGGACTTAGATACTGGACTCAAATCCGACTTGAAATTCAAAGTATTTTTCATATTAATATAGAGATGGACTCTATGTCACTGATCCGAACTGTTTCTGAACTGATCCCCTAAAATGTGTACCGTGATAACATCCAGAATGCTCAGCAGGCTATGGACACTGTCTCCTGGCAGCACATCCTTTACCAGTGGTTCGGTGCCATCCTGAGAAAGTGAGAGTGAGTATTAAAAGTGGTTTAAAAGCAGCAAGTTTCTAATAAGCTTCTCCTACATACATTCTCATGTATGCAGAGTTCTAGTCGTCCATCCTGGACAACGTAGATGCTGTCGTCATCATCCCCAGGCCTGAAAAGACCTTCACCTTCCTGCAGCTCAATGAACACCATGTGACGACAAAGCTCAAGGAAAAGGGGCTTCTCGAAATGACCAAGGACTCTACAAGCACAGGCAAGAACATGACTGAAAAATAAGCGGAGGAGTTCAAGCGAGGTGTAAGTCTCGCATTCATTAAAACAGTACCTGACATTTTTAAGCATGTAAAGGACCTCAGATGGTAGGTTAGAGCTCTGCACATCGAACTCTGTTAGATCTGCCTCTAAAAGAGAGGGAGGTGGTTCTTTAGGTTGCAGAGTTGGGGGGTCCTTACGAATTCGCAAGATCCTGAAAAACAAAAACAAAAACAGATCATTTTGAATCCGAGCAGCTTAAACAAACCGGTATAATATGTATACATTTTTCCATAAGTACATTTGTTTCACACATTATGAACAGAAATACAATGGATACACAATCAATTATTGTTATGCTTGAATGGGAGTGGGATGATGTAGCACTTATCTGATCCCACCCCTATTTTCATAGATTTTTTAAAATACAAATTCTTGCTTGTGAATTATCCATATTTTCAGCTTTTAATTGTAATACCACAGGTGAAATTATCATCCCCGACTTCTACACAATTAGTGAGGTATGGTCGTGTCAGGGCACAACAAAGATTAGAATTGTTCATAACCAAAATGTTCTTAGCCATTTTGTTTTGTCTGTATCTGATGCGTGGTCTCCAACTTTCTCAGCAATTATTACTCCAAGAAATTTTGTACCTGTTTATCCTGTGTTATCAATCTGAAATTTTGATGCAGCATTTTTTTTTTTACAATTGCATGTCAAATTAACCTTGTGATGCAGATAGACCGATAAACAGATACTTTATTGTCAGATCCGAGGATCTGAAATGCGTTGTGTAAAGATCAGCAGCTCCATATATCCACAACGGAAAAACACAAAGTTTACTTCTACTAACTTAATCACATTTTTAAAACAAATTATTTCATTGCTTTAGTGCTTTGTTGTTAAGCTACGTTATGAAACCTGATTGTGATTAGCTAAAACGAAGTGCGCTTGATGAAATCATCAGCAAATATCCCAGTAAAATGTTGTCCTCTTCACAAACCCTTTAGCCTGGTGCCTTTCCAGATTGATATTACTGTGCTAATCATATTCACACTGTAATATCAATCTGACCTTTACCAGATAATTACATAGAAATAATGGAGTAACAAACAGTTGCATACTTGCGCGCTATGCTTAGCACTTTGGTTCTCTTGCGTATTCGTTGTAGTGGCTTGGATACAGATGTCGATGAGGAGGAAGGGGTAGGGACAGATGAAAGCGTCTGGACCTGAAAGAAGTACCAATCACTTGTTTTAGTTTTCCTGCTTCATCCATCTAATCTGTTTGCTGAATAAAAAAACCTTTCGCATGATCTTTCTTCCATAGAATAGCACTTTATCTCTTTTCCTGAAGCGGTAATGTGGGACGCCCGGCTGCTGTTCACCTGTTGCCATGTTTCATAGAGTCAGACGAAGGGATAAAAGTAGCAAAGAAGCTTGTCTTAGGTCAGCATCAAAAACAGGAAACAACTCACGAGCTTGTCTGTATCTTCTGTAGAGAAAGAGCACTACAATCCCAGTCAGTGCAATGGCTACAACAGCTCCAATAAGCACACCTGTAAGCTACAAATAAAAATACATTTAGTCAAAATAATGCATTAATAAATGGATGGAAAAAATGTACAATAACATACCATTGTGGTGTGCATCCTCTCTTCCACAAACTGTTGCACTCGCTTTGCAAATTCATTTTTACTATTGACCAACATCTAAATAGAAATGCATTCATAAGCCAAGAACTATTAACAAGAAACACATTTTAAATATTGAGGAAAATCTTAGTTTACACTTCTGGTCCATCCACAAAATTCACTGTCTTCATCCGAACCGTTGCATTCCATACTATAAACAAATTGATGAAATACGTAGTTACATTGACAGATCGAAAACAATGTTGATCACGTGACGCTGATATAAGTTCAGGAGCAGCATATACAGGAGTAACCACTGACAGAAACCCGTCTTAGCTACATTTAGAACATTTTCAAAGCACCTTGACACGTATGACACAACTGGGTCACAGCCGTACAAGCATTTTCAATATGTGTCAGATGTTGCATGATTCTGGACTACCAGCTGTGAGCTAGTTGCATATTAGCAAAACAGCAGCAGCTAGCATAGCAGCCGAGGAAGACACTCCAGCTTCCTCAAATTGACAGCGTCGGTCCCTGCACTCTGACGATTAACACATAAAAACGCAAACTTACGTTCTGAGTTTTTCATTTGTTTTGCTCCCAGTACAATATGTGCTGTCGACAACTATTGAAGCAGCAGCGGAGTTAACCGGTAGCTAAAAGTTTTTTATACTAACATCATCCACACCATCTTTGTCCCGCCCATAACTCATGATTCTACCAATAGAAATTTGAATGCGTGATGTTGCTATGATACAGACAGCCCTCAGCCAATCAGAAGCGCACTCTAAACAACGCACATTACATTTCCTCTGTTTGCAAAATTTAACATAGAAAAAATCACATAGCAAAAATTAAGTTTATTAGGTCTTAAGATGTGGTGTGTGTATTATTTATATATAAAATCAAGGTAACACTTGGAGTGTTGCTCAAGTGTTCCCTTTTCATTTATTTTTTACCAGTGTACATGTTCTAAAAACACATTCCTTCCTCACATGCTTTATATGCACGTTTCACAATTTTCAGGGAGCAATGTAAACAATAATAACTTTCCTGGTAGTTTATGATCGATAAAATGGGCTTCAGAAGTAGAAGCACAAATATATTTTTTCACAAACGTCTGCTTTTACAATAAACTGCCTGACAACAATTTTATTCCACATAGCCTACAATATAACAGAAAAAAAAAAATCAGGTGGGCTGTAGAGCTTCCTGGTTTGTGGTTTTAAAATGTTTATTTCTTGGTATAATTTCTAATCATCCCCTCATTGAAAGCCCACTGAAATGTTCTGCCGTTGTTTCTGCATGAGCTACGTTATCAAATCAAAGTGGAAGTTAAGGATTAATCTGGATTTTATTTCATTTAGACACACCAAAGCACTTTCATGCTATTATATAGCATTTTTACATATTATTAAATGATTCATTGTGAGCATAATGTGCTTGCTAATACACTTGTTATTACATGCTTTTACAAATATGCTTGATATTACAATGTTAATAGCTTGTTTGTTAATACAAGTGATGAAGGAAGAGGTACATTGTTTTGGAATTCACCAAAAACAGTTGTTACAATTTCAGGTAAGTTCAGTTTACTTTTTTTCCTTCAAAGCTGTTGAACACATTCTCATTCATTTCATATAGAGAGTAAAAAATGTCCTGTTATTTGTCCCAATAAGTTGCTACAGAAGAGTAAGCATGCAGTATTTCGGAGTCTGGTGGGCAGGTATATTTAAACTCCTCTTTTTGATCGGCTTCTGCCATGTACCGTGAGATTCCTTTCAAGTCTTCGAAGTCCAATCCACGGTATTTCTTACACACAACCTGAAGAAAGAAGAAGAAAAAAAAAAAAAGAATCAGGTGCAGCACAGCCTAATGCTTTTTTTACGGGTCAGAATCAGAAATTGTTTATTGTTTACAAAATCTCTATCAAGCGAAGGGAAAACTAAGCAAGATATACAATAATCCAAGAGCTTTTTAACTGAAGTAAGTAAGTGCTTTATTTGTCATTGTACAAGCGTACAACAAAATAGAGTTCAGGTGTTGGACCTGAGCCGCACTGCCACTGTGCCCTTGAGCCGCACTGCCACTGTGCCCTTGAGCCGTACTACCACTGTGCCACTGAGCCGCACTGCCACTGTGGGTCATCTGACCAGCATGTTGTTGGAGGTTTAGGGGAAACCGTTGCAAGGAAACCTGGCTGGCTGCCCTCCGTTGCCTCTGCTCCTCTAAAACGATGCAGCATCTCGTGGGTTTGTCCCTGTTTCAGAGCGTGGTGTCCTGCACTGGTCAGCTATTCCATCTCCTCCTTCCTCTTCTTCCTGCGCAGCTCCCTCCGCTCCCTCCGCTCCCTCAACTCAACCGTCTTTCAAAATCTCCTCCTTTGTCCATTCCTTGTTTCCTGTAGCTCCTCTTGTGAAGCCTCCACTGTGCTGCCGGTGTGAGGGGCTCTTGGAGCCTCTTCAGAGTCTCAGATGAAGAAATGTGTAGGTCTCAAATGGGGTTAGCTGATAAGCTAGCTTTTTGTTTACTTTTATAAAGCTGCTTTCTTTCAGACCATTATGGGCTCTATGGAGATTTTTAAAAAAATCCACCGCTCCCCACAAAAAAAAGGCAAAGAAAGTATCCATGTAAAACAATGTGGAACATGGAAACCAGAACATAATGTAAGTGTAGATTGATTAAAATCTGTGATAAACAAAATCTAAAATCATCTCTAGAAAGCTGTTGCAACTTTCTGTTTACAGTTCAGTTTGATGGAGATTGAAAATGTAAAGTACTGAATGTATTTTCTTAAATCCCCTTACCCTGACAATGTGGAGTTTGGGCAGGAGGTTACAATCTGCCAAGGTGAGTGTGTCTCCATCTAGAAAGGTCCGTGGGTGATTCGAATCATGGTCCAAAGCAGACGTGAGGTATTGGTCCAACCTTGTGAGTGACCTCAGAAACTTTTTCTCCAGCTCTGAAATAATAACAGTAACAATACTTCATATTCTTCACTTTACATTTCAAACACATCTCAAAGTGCTAAAACATGTCCCTTATACACTTACGTTCATATAATCCATGTTTTCCGATCTTGATATAAGCTGAAAATGTGCGAAAGATGTCCTCGCCTGCGGTTTTGGATGAATTGTGACAGCAACATAATTTTGGATATCTGCCAACACATGAACAAGATACTCTGTTGTCATTCCACGCAATTTTGTAGCTACAGCACAAATCAAAAGGCACTCACAGCGGTGGTGCTAGTGCCTCCTCCAAGAACTCTTCGATCTTGTTGGTGTCAGTTTTGAGTTCGCCATTAAAGAGAAGAAACGGGGGCTGGGATCCAGGGGCCAAATTCTTCAACACATCGGGGGCTCTATGATGAGGATATGAATTGTAGAAAGAGTAAACAACTCTATCTGCAATTTTGAAAGTTCGGTATCAGGTTGCAAAAAAAGAGAAGGCTTTCTACCATATTATGACCTGTTTCATTCTAAAGTGACGCAACAGTAGACAAACCATTCTGTAGTGCTGCACCATACTTGGTACATGGTATATAGGCGAGACACTGCAGGTGAATAGGGAAAAAATGTATATTTACAGATACCAATTTGAAACTTTTGCTGTAGATCACTGGTATTAATGTGAGAAAAAAATACATTGCAAGTTTTCTGTCATTTTATGTTTTCATATAAGAACAAGGTGTTTTATGCCTAAAAATGCCCCAAATTTCCCATCTTTTCGGCGACGAAATTTGAATAATGGATAGAGCTACATTCAAATGTATGGTTTCATTTTATTGATGAATGAGTTACCAAGACTTTTTCAGAGGGGATTTAGGATATCTTGTTTAGTTTTAAAACAAGCTGTTTTTTAGTGGAAAAATTTGTAAAAAAATAATTTTCGCCTTATTTTTTGACATTCAAAACTCAATAAATGGGGCCAGGGATTAAATAGTAGGTCCTACAGACGTGGACATTGTGTTGCCACAATGACAGAAAAAAAGTGTTTGGAAAAAGGCCCTTGAAATTGCATTGTCCCATATAAGTCTATGGGGGAACATTGAATCAGCGCAATATTTAAACATGTTATTGTGAAGATTAGGCATATTTTCTGTTTCCGGGTCAAAGCTTGTATGTTCAGAGACCAATTTGGCCCAAAACCTGAAAACTGAAAAAATTGACTTTTGCCTGTAGTGTCTCCCCTTAACGAAAAGTAGGTTTTGTGTGCGCCCATTTAAAAAAAGTCTTTTAGGATGTTATGTTCCAAGGTACACCATATTTAAGTACACCAGGCATTTTTAGTTTTTGTTCGTTCTTTTTGTGTTCTATATATGTCACTACTTAAAGCCACACCGCGTAGAATTTTACCCAATAAATAAAATTGATATACAAGCATTTATTTTATGACAGATATACTTCATAAATGTACAAACAAACATTTATGAAGCTCACCCTTCCTAAAATATGACTTTACCAGGAGTGGGTACGTCTCCAGCTTTTGTTTTGCCGACAACAGTGTAGTCCGAAATGTTACGCAGTGTACCTTTAAACGTGCACTAAAAAAAAGTTGATATTTGCGTCTATTTCACCTTTTAGTTACTCGATGGCTTTATGGGGGCAGCATGGCACCTTTGCTTTCCCTCACAGTGGCCTCTATCATGCTCCAGAATCAATTGTTTTGGGGTGTCTGGCCCGTTTCTGGTACATACCCCTAAAAACAATTGATCCTGGAGCGTCATAGAGGCCACTCTGAGGGAAACAAAGGTGCCACGCTGCACCCATAACGCCACCGAGTCATTAAAAGGTTGAATGTGTGCAATTATTAGGATTTTTTTTTTCACCTAAAAAGTTGGCTACACCTTTAAGCCCCATTAAAATGCAGATAAATATAAGAATTAGAACAGGAAACATACAGGGCCTGGTTTATGTGGCCAGTCTAGGTTTCACGGCTAATCAGATTATACAGTAAGCTTTACGCATTTATTTGTGTCTGCGTATTTACGGTACCTCTTCATATCCACGGTCGTGACGGTAAAGTTGGCCCTTTTTAACCACAAAATCATGAAAAGTCTTTGACCAAACGGACAATTTCCCACACTCTCAGCGTCACCACTGGCCTATAAGACACAAACATTCAGTGTTATAATGAAATCTTATCAAGAAAGATATACCCACACTATTCCAGTCTAGCCTGTTGTGCTCAGTTTCACCTCTGACAGAGCAAACCTGTATTTATGCCGGACCACAGCAATCTTGTAAGAAAGTGCTTTATTTGTCATTGTACAATTGTAATCGATGTTGCTTGAAAATATACTCCAAAATGCAAGTGAACACATTCTACATAATCATTATTAAATCAGGCTGAACATAAATTTAGTATTAGTGAGCCAACAGTTGTATAACTTTTTGTTTTTGTTTTTACAGAGAAAGCAGATTATCATCAATGTATTAATGTTCGGTTGTTAATCAAAAATCACTGAGAGTATCCTCTTAATCCATGAACATCTGAGATTGATCTTTACCTTCAAAAAGAGCTCTATTTTTGGACATTCTGCCATCTTTTGTTCTCCGCGCTTCCTTTGATTTCTTATTGTAGATCCACTCCAGGTCCTGAAAAATCTGTCCAAAACAAACACATCACAGAATGACACTTCATTTGCTAGATTTACACATCCATAACACGACTTACGTGAGTAAACACTGTATCCTCTGAGTTTGCACCTGCTCCTCTTGGCGTCTATTGTGTGTGTTTTTGGTCCTCGTCCTGCACCACACCTGTGAAGAGGCACACACCCCGCAGCGCGACCAGTCAGACCAGCAGATCTGGCTCTGTGCAGCCTTCCAGCATATTCTGTCCATGAGCTCTGTCTTCATGTCACCATCACACACTCTCATTATGACTGTCTTCCTATTGTCATGGCAATTATCTGCGCTTACGTCAGATGAAAGACAAATGAAAGACAGATTAGTCTGTTAAATCATATACTGTATCACTGACGTGATTTACCAGGACTTAATCCAGACAAAGTTACATGTGTAGTTGGTTTTGGCTTGGAATAGATCCAGGTATGTATGTTGTGCATATTGATTTATTGTGGGAAGCTTGTATGTTCCTCCGGTGTCCCCTTTGAGACCAGGACTCATCTAAAAGGAGATTTTGAAAGTTGAGATCAAGTCAGAAAAGATTGGCTGCATGGAAACGTAAAATATTGTTTAGGGGTTCATGAAAGATAGTGCATCTGTCCTCCGCCATTATTGATGCTAATGCATCAGTTTAGAGCTGGTATAAACAACCAATCACGCCAGAGCAGCCCTGCCCAAAGTCCAGCGTGTCGTTGCCCCTCTTGTCGATCCAATGATTCCACACGGCCCCTCAGTTTTATGAATATATATTTTTGTGTAACAATTGACAAACAATAGTCATTACTGGATAAAGGCTTTCTTATAATTAGACTAATACACATGAACTTAATTTCAAACTCAGTCAATTTTAGATGCATGTGTTTGTCCACCTTTGGAGGCCCCCCTGCAGTGCCTCTATGGGCCCCCAGGGGTCCCTAGACCCCACTTTGGGAAAGGCTGCTCTAAAGCTTTGATTTTAAACCATCAAAGCACATTTTATAAAATTCCCAGTTGGTTAAATTGATTGAACCTATTTATTTCTTAAATTCTATTTATACCAATGATAATTACAAAAAAAATGAAACTTTGATTCAAGTATCTACGGTAAATGATACCAATAAATTGTCCTGTTGTTTGTAGACTAAATGATTATTCTTCAAATGTCTCTTTCGGTGTTGAAGATAGCAGCCCCCTGGTTTAGAGGCCGGCCTAGTGATCCCAGCTCCAACCAGTGATTCTAACTATGTTGTCTGTTGTTGTGCATGGGCACATGGGGAATGGATCAGTTTGAACACATGTGATTGGTGTGAGACACTATAGATGCAGCCATCCTATAGCCGAAAAATGGAAATGCAAAAAAAGGGTAAAATACTCTAAGAAATCCAAAGTTCAATGGAGCTATAGGCCACCGAATTGAAAAGTATTACAAGAAAATACTGTAACTTGGCAATATTTTACCCATTGATGTGCAGACATGACCGTTAGCAATGATAGTAATAATGCATTATCTTATATAGCTGTTGTTATATAGTTGCTATTCACTTCACAATCTGAAATGGTAAGCCATTATTGTAGCCAGAGCTGCCCTGGAGAAGACTTGAGGCTGCAAGCCTGCGTCATGGGCCCTACCGACCTCCACCTATGACTTCATTTCCATCTCTAGTCCTATAGGGACAAGAGCAGAGGTAAAGTGCAATATCTACAGTGCAGATAATCACACAGTTTATTCTTTCATCACCATCACATGCATAACAATACAGAGGCTAAAAGTCAGTTTCTCTTCATGCTCATAAGATAGACTGTAATAATCACATACAATCATCACATAAAGACACAAGACACAAGGTAATATTCTCAATCCTTAGCAACTAGATTTACATAATGTCCTTCTGGTCATTTTCTTTAGGTGATCATTTCAAAGCAGACACTTGCTAAACTCCTACTGTCAATGATAACTACAGACACAGGTTCAACAATTGTGGATTTTTGGGGGTGTGAAATTTCTTACGAAAATAGCATTTGATTGAAAGGTTATTTCCCACAGTATACTGAAATAGTGCAGTGCTGGCAAATAGGAAAACAACACAAGACATGTCACAGTAAATGTTGTGTCTTGTCATTGGTGTTTTGGGTATCTCCTGTCTCTGCTCAGTGTTTTGTTTTGAATGCACTGGAGTGGTTTTTCAGCATTCACGAGTAACTGAGAGTGCCGTCACCTGCCTGGAATCCAGCATGGACACTGGGGTTTCAGTGACGATAAACCGTGTCGAAAAGGGACAATGCATCCAACCGAACCAAGGTTAAGAAGGGGTTCTGAAAAAAGGATAGGCTCAGTTGCTTGGTGTGTGCAATCCTAGAATATTGTAATTGTTTGACATTGTTCCAGTTGGTCGAGAAGGTTAATGATTCATTGGGTTTCTGTTTAAAGCACCTTTCACATGACACAAATTACCCCATTTGTGCTTTCACTCCACATACAGTTTCCCTTATGTAGACTGACAGAAGCGCTGCAACTGCACACACCTGCATCAACGTTTCCTCTGACCACAACACATGCACATCCTGGCCAATGTTTTTTTTTTTTTTTCATGTTTTTAGTGGTAGGAAACTTAAGTAAATGCAGACAACGGGGACAAAGAAAGGAATCGAAGCCAGGACCTGCACCAGCCCTAACCGATGCCTCACCGTGCCGTCCAGCGAAGCTCTATGCTCAAATAGACCACCTGCTCCAGTCTATTGGTCGTCATCCAACAAGTTCTGAGTGAGTGAAAGCTGAATTTAACCAATCCCAGTGACATTCAATAAGGTCAAAATCTTGCAAACTGACAGATTTGGGAAGGTTGAGGATTATGTTTTCCGTTGTTTACATTGCAATGGCGATTTAAGGCCGGGGTTAAGGAGGGATTACCTTGTGAGGGTGACATAAATAATGGTTTACACATTGTTTATCCGCCCACAGATTTAAATGTACAGAATATAACAGAACAGGGGACAAAAAGTGAAAGAAAAAAAAAGGATCTGAGGCATCCTGTTGTAGAAAAATAATTAAAAGTCCTTATTGGAATGGACAGCCCATGCGTTTCGACACTGGTGTGTCTTCGTCAGGGCATATCGATTGCTTAGTTGCTGTTTAAAGCCAAATTACAGTTTGTGAAAACCTGTAGCACAGAGAATGAGAGACATGCTCTTCTCTCAGCTGGGGAAGCATTTTTGAAACAAATATCCGCAAGAGAAAATGTTGAACCTGATTATAGTGGTCTATTATATAAAGCTAAATCAAACCACATCCTAAAGTACAGAACATTCATTTTTCTCTCTCAAACTGTACAAAACTTGACTTTGTTGATCACTGAGCATTTATGCGCAATGTAAGGAGCATTTCAAATAATTATCAACTAAGTAAGTAAGGAAGTAAGTAAGTAATGTTTATTTATATAGCACCTTTCACAGACAAAAGTCACAAAGTGCTTCACAAAAATAAAAAATAAAAATACAGTACATTTACATTTACTGTCACAAAAAACGTGGTCATGAAACAACCCATATTCCACTGGAATTTAAAACGCTTTCTGAAACAAATAGGTTTTCAGTTTACTCTTAAAAACATCAACACTATCAAGTGACCGCAAGGAAAGCGGAAGATCGTTCCAGAGCGTCGGTGCGACCACCTGGAAGGAGCGATCTCCTCTGGTCTTAAAACGAGTACGAGGGACCATGAGAAGGTTCTGATCCTGAGACCTCAGCCTCCGAGAGGAGGTATACAGACACAACAAGTCTAACGTAGGAGGGAACCTGACCATGCTCCCTCCTACATTAGTGTAATAAGTAATTTATCACTGTTATCCAGTCTTGATGGCTATAATCAATAAAACATTTTTAGAGACCCATAGGCTTTGTTGGGTAGGACAGTAAAGTGAAAGGGGCTGAAGAGCAGGGAGCAAAATGCAGCAGCAGCCTGATACTTCAAAATACCCCTCATCTACACCTACAACAGCAGCAACCAGAAAACAAACCATCATCAGTGATATATAACATAAGAAAGATATTAATATCAATATAGGCTAAAACCTTACATTTCTAATGCACTTTACAAATATATATTTCAAAGTGCTATAACAGAGAAAAAAATAGACATTTACTACATTATAGTTTATTCGTTCTAAATGGGAATCAAAATGTCTCGAGCCCCGTCTTGTAAGACTCCAGGGTTCGTGAGGGTGTTCCACAGGGGCTGCTGCTGGACATGCTCTCTCCCCCCATTGTCCGATGATTTGTTTTCGGGACAGAGAAAATGTTTGTGAGTTGTCACTATAAACATTCGACGTTGCTACCCCAGAAATGATCCCTGACCCCGCTTGCCACCCCGTGATTTTTTTTTCTAGATCCGCCCCTGTCTGGTTGTGAGGGTCAGAAGTTCAGAGAGATAGTCCGGGGCGTGGCCATGAGTGCATTGACATGGGGAGCCAGTGGAGCTCACGGAGGACAGGTGATGTGTTTGGGCGTCCTCCTCAGGATCCTGGCAGCGGTGTTCTGCGCGTGCTGGAGCTCTTGAGATCCCGACGAGGAGGGCGTTACAGTAATCCAGCCCGGAGGAGACAAAGGCATGAATCAACTTTTCAGCTTCTGCGCGGGAGGGACTGGGGTGGAGTTTACACATGTTTCATAAATTATACAATTACAATTTTACACAGATTTTGTAGCCTGTACGGCATACATATATGAAGCTATTGGGGAGTCATGATATGCTTCTGTCTTGGACACATTTAACTGTATAAAATAAATAAATTCTGCCATCCATGCCTTTGTCTTCTCCTACCTGAATAAGTTCTAGAAAAAAAAGTTCAAATTTGGCTTTTCACCATCATCACTGAAAGACAAAACCATTGTTTCAAGTGCTGGAAACGTTTTGCCTACAGAGTAATCGTAGCCATTTGGGGGCAGTGTGGGAATGCAGCTCCCTCTTGTGGTCATTTACGCCAGCTTCTATGAGAATAGTATTCTTAGTCAACTATAGAGCCTTTTTGATGTGTGTTTTCTCGTCTGGGGTGGAGAGTGCACCATTACATTATTGTACTTTTAATGATAGGTTCTACTTGTAAAAGCCAAAACTGAGTCATGGCCTACACCTATACACACGCAGGCCTTTGGGTGTAGACCTATGGTGTAGACCACGTCACCAATGATTCAAAACATACATTTGTTTGTGAGTAATCGATCACTGCACCTCAAGATGCAGGGTTGCAGATTCAGTTTTCTCTTCAAATGTCACATCTCTGTGATATATGCTGTGAATATGTAAACACAAATATCTACCTAAGTATATTTTGATAGCCTACTATTCTAATTATTTGTATGTTTAGCTTAGTCTGTGTTTGTTTTTACCAAACCATTAAAGTCTGAGAGGAAAGGGGCAAGTCAGAGCTGACAGGTCTCCAACGGCAAAGTAAGAAAAGTGTTTCGCTGCCGCATAAATATTGCACCACATCCTGTTGAGATGCACAGAAATCTTTTGTGGGAGAAGTGGTTGATAAATGGCAAACCAACAAAAAACGCCTTTTGTTCTGTTTTCTATACAGAGTTTTTTTTATTTTTAAAAGTTGAACCTGATCAAGAACATAAATCGAGGAGACATGGTGGTTTCCACAAGTCTAAGTTAAAAAATGTTACAGTCAATAAAGACATTTGTACCACAATGACCCCTTTACCTGAAAGTTTTTCTGATCCAAAACATCTAAATAATGAAGTCAGAAAACACTCATTCAGTCTCCTCTGTTTGATATGATTTATTTACGGCTGAATTCTTCAGCCTACACAACAGACATTTAACTTTTTTAATAGTTTAAATATCTGTGTGAAATAATCAAAAAGCCTAAAGTCACACTCAAACACACCCAACCAACCAGTCAAACAAACAAACAAACAAAAACAACAACAAGAGGAGCGATCACTATATTTAGTGTGCATGGGAAAAGGCATGACCTTTGGTTTCGGTAAGTGACACCTCCTGCACAGTCTGTTTTTTCTATATTTCTGAGCCAAATAAAGGAAGCTGTCAAAGCAGCAAGTTGTGGGTCCCTCCATGCTCTGGTTCACACAGAGGAAGACACACATCACATGATGGTGAGTCCTGCTGTATGAGTTTATTTATTTCTATTAGATATATACCTTACATACCACATATACCTTATTTGCCTACGCATGAGGCAAATCTCTGCAGTTAAAAGCTGATTTAGTGATGCAGCAGTTAATGTTGGAGAAAGTCACTGTGATAAATTATTATTTACAGATGAATGTCAGCTGGGGCTGAAACAACTAATCGAGTAGTTGACAACTAATCAATTAGGCCTGTTGAAACATTTTTTTTTTACGTTAGGGACTGTAAGAGTGTTTTGTACATTGCATAAGTATTTCATAAGTATTTACTTCAAGTTTACTCCATCAACACATCTTCTAATCTTCAGATTATTCAATTGCAGCTTTATTGTCAACTCATGGTTAGGTTAGTTGGATGTGGCAATTTGTAAAAGGCATTCTGTTTACATTTTGAAAAAAAAAAAAAGAAATACAGATAAATTATTGTGGTTCTCCATAATGTTGTACACACTGTCACAACCTTTCAGCAAGACACAAGATGAAGTGAAAAACAGCCTGGATGTCAATGTCAATTTTTTCTGAATTATAGATTTGTGAAGTCTGTGAATAAAATTAAATCATTACATCTCATTATAATCACAATTGTTGTTAAACCCGTTCCTCTTTTCTTTCAGACTTGTGACACATCCCGAGGCTACAAGAGGCACTTCCTGTACGTCATACTTTGTGCCATATACCTTTGCCTTTTGTGTTGCTGGATTGACCGCTGGAATGGATCTGAAACTTGGCTCCAAATGTGGACAAAAAATGGAACAAGTGTCAGTGCTTCCAAGAGCAACAATATTCCTCTCTCCATTCTGCTTTGGCACTGGCCCTTTGGCAGAGCATATCCTCTGAATGGGGACGTGTGCTTGGACCTGTTTAAGATCCCTGGGTGTGAAGTATTTGACCAGCGCTCTGAGTTTTCAAAAGTTGATGTGGTGGTTTTCCACCAAAGGGAGCTTGCCTATAAGAAAGAAAAACTGCCCCTTCATCTGGAGCGTCCGCATCGACAGAGGTGGGTTTGGCTGTCCCTAGAAGCTCCAGAAAATAATGGCAACTTGCAGCCTTTTGCAAATCTTTTTAACCTGACCATGAGCTACAGAAGAGATGCAGATATCACAGTCCCATATGGTGAATTGCAACCACATGATGGAGAAGTGGAAGTCCTTCCTATGAATAAAACAGATTTGGTGTGTTGGGTGGTCAGCAACTTCAACAGACGTCAAAAAAGAAGCCAAGCTTACAGTCAGCTCAGTGCCTTTGTAAATATCACAGTATATGGCCGATGGAAGAAAGCCCCTCTTTCCGCGGCAGACCTGCTGCCTACAATCTCTCACTGCTACTTCTACTTAGCATTTGAAAATTCACTGTCAAAGGACTATATCACAGAGAAGCTGTGGAGGAACGCATACCAGAGCGGAGCAGTTCCCATAGTGCTGGGGCCGACCCCTGTGGATTACAGGGCTGTGGCTCCGCCTAATTCTTTTATTCACTTTGACGACTTTTCCTCGGCAAAGGAACTAGTGACTTACATGCAGGAGCTGGCAGCAGATAGGGAACGCTATGAAGACTTCTTTAGGTGGAGGCAAGAGTGGAAAGTCAAGTTGTATGTGGACTGGAGAGAGAGACTTTGCAAAATCTGCACACAGTCTCTCCCTCAGCAGAAAGTCTACTCAGATTTACATACCTGGAATAATGTATGAATCATGTGCTCACCATTACCATTAGCTTTAAGTTCGAGGGGTGTCAAAACTACAGAAATCCGGAGTTTACCAAGTTAGTTTCACATTCCTTCCAGACGCCTATGCTTGAGGAAAAGGGATGCAGAGTTTGCCATCAGGCGAGACAGTGAAGAGCAATGACCCATGTATTTGACCAATTGTCAATATTTGTTATATAGTCGTTTGGAGTTAACAGAAATAAATGTTATACTTGTGTAGAAATTACTTAAATTCAGACTGTTTCATGTCCCAATATGAGATTGTGGTAAAACACCTAATTTTGTACAACTAAAATCTAAACCAATGTACTTTTGTGCCAACTCAAAGATTAGTTTTACTTTTTATATGAAGAGATCACTTCCTTTCTGCGGTAATGAGACAAACAAGACAAGTGAAATGTGCAAAGGCTTTACTTTCGAATTCAATTTGTCAAGATGTGGACAAGTAAAAAGGCTGCAGAGCAGTCAACATTCCTGTGCAGCTGCCCCACAGTTCAATAAATAATTAAAATCCATTTATAGTCTATTGACAAATGTCACAAAAATGACAGTTCACATGCAGTAGTAAAGGCACTCAGTTTGTCCATCTGTATGAGCTGACAAGTCATGTCTAGATTCCTGTAAGACCAAGTAGTTGCAAATAAGACGGTAAACATTTTGTTTAAAAAGCTAAGACAATTTCTTTTATCTATATGCAAGTGTCCTTCAACGCAGGCTGCACTGGCACATCATTTTTTTTGACTCATTTAAAAGATGAGAAATACACAATTAATTCTTAGAAACACAAAATAACCTCATATATACAAATTGACTTTTTGTGCAAATAAAAGTTGCTTCAATTCACTGGAACCACTGAAAAAAAACAAAAAAATCCAAGCACAAAAGCTCATTGAAGCTTCCCCTGCACCACAAAAACATTGTACATTCAAGTGTCAGACACACAGGCATTTCATAACACTGAATCTGGTTCTCTGCTTCAGAGTTTATCCAGTCAAATGACCCACCAGGCCAGGGTGCATAGTTTGCTTCAGGATGTCCGGCCTGTGCAGAGTGGGCATATATAGTGCAGAAGAGGCTCCAGTGTAGCTGGGGGCAGCATAGCTCTGGTTAGGGATCGGAGAAGGCGCCATGTTATGAGGAGGAGGGCTCTGTTCATAGTACAGACCCTCTTCTTCATCCAGGGGCAATGCCAGCCTCTTACCCTTCTGTCTACGGTTACAGAACCAGACACGCACCACCTGGACAAAAACATGCATTATTCAAACTATTGAGATCTGGACAAAACAGCATCAAATATAAAATGTACTTACATCCCTCTCCAAGCCGAGATCGTCTGAGATATGGGTGATTTCCTGAGTGTTTGGTTTGGGACACTTGACAAAATATGATTCCAAAGCTGAACGTACGGCTCCCTCCAAGCTTGTCCTTCTCTTCCTCTTTCTCGTGTCCACAAACACACGTTCGATCTTATACATCTGCAGAAGGAACAGACAGCTTTTGTCAAAGGCCATTTAGACTTATGAATGAGTTGATATATTTTCTTAAAAAGTGGCACTTACATCTTGGGGGTTTTCTGAAGTCTCAGCCTCATTTAGCCATCTCTGGAGCAGGGGCTTCAGTTTGCACATGTTCTTGAAACTCAGCTGAAGAGCCTCAAAGCGGCAAATAGTCGTTTGGCTGAACATCTTTCCTAAGGAGACAAGACAGCCACATATTGAAGTCACTATGTTCTAAACTAGTCTTTCACAAACAGTGTCCTGTGACATAAGTGTGCAGATCGGGTTTTATTGCCATTATCAGTGAACAGGTTCACAAACTACAGGAAACAAAACTTGGTAGGGATAATTAAAAATGTAAAACTATGGGCAAAGATGGAACTTAATAATTATTAACTTTATAATATTTATAGTTTAAGGACAGTGTGAAAAGGATTTACAAATTAACAGAGGTATTAAGTGCTAGAGATTAATGTGGACATACCACAGTGCACATGGCTGAACAGGTTATAATGTGTTCATGAGTTGGATATAGAGTGAGTGTTCATAAGAAATCAGGTGAGAGGTGGAAGATTATTTATCTTCATGCGTGCCTCAATTCCTGCAACATCATCAACTTTGTGTTCAACGAAACATGCCCAGCTTTTACACAGGTAAACAGAATGTAGAATATTTAAACATTCTTTAATTTCAAGGTTGGGAAACACCGGTGTAACCGTGCGCCTTCACCCCTGCGCACTTACCGTACAGGTTTCCCAGGGCCAGGCCGACATCCGCCTGAGTGAAGCCCAGAGTGATGCGCTTGTGTTTGAGCTCTTTTGCAAACTGCTCCAGCTCCTCCGTGGTCAGAGTATCCTGCACATGACATTTAGAATTGCATTAGTTTATATCGCATTAGCTAAAGGGTGACATTTATGACAACAAAAGGCTGCAAACCCAAAGCCTCCTGAGGTCATTCTTACCTCCTCCGAGTCGCTGCAGCCGCCGCTGGAGGACCCGCTGCTCCTGGCTGAGGAGGCTGGGTTCTGGCTCGGTCCTGTAGTACTCGTGGGTGTCCCACTCCCAAAAAACGCTGCCCCGTTGTTCCCACTGCTCGGAGGAGAGGGGGACATGGATGGAGATGACGTGGAGGATGGCGTGGATGGGTTAAGGTTGCTACCGCTGCCCGGAGGCGTAATGTGCGCGATCCCTGGCCAAAAAGACGGGTTCCAGGGCGCAGAGTAGAAGACCCCGTGCGACATGGTCTGGGGTGTGGGGTACTGCTGAATCTTCACCTCCGCAGAGTAGTCCTCCTCATTATCCTTCTCCACCTTGATGTCGGGGAGTTTGACCTGCGGGGTCTGAGCGATCGGGGGGCTCAGATTAGCGGGCTGTGTCGCAGTTGCAGCGCCAGGTACCTGGCTTACGTACTCGGGCGCTGCAAACGGGTACCAAGGCTTAGGCTGGGCCAGGTCCACGGCCTGCTGTTGGTCCGACCCCCGATAGTCGTTTCCCACAGGGGCAAATGGGAAGAAGGTCTGCGAGGGAATTCCTCCGTACGCGGACTTGTTGTAGAGCAGGTTGTGGTCGGACAGGAGTCCAGGGGGGATTTGAAAAGTCTCCTGTCCCAGGGCCTGAGGGCACGGGTTGCCTCGACTGAAGTCGTAAGCCCGACTCTGGAACTCAACCGCAGGGCTCTGCGATTTCTCAGACATGATCACCCCACACGAACCAAACACGGCAAGCGGCGAGTCAGTGAGGCTGTACAATTAAATGACACAAGCGCACTTTACCGCTCACTATCAAGCAAAAAGGCAACCGAGGTAGGCTCAATAAAACACTTCTTCAAACTTCTCCAGACTAAAACTCCAAAAAGCAAGCCCTCGGTCCATTCATGAAGTCCTGCGCTCTCGGGCCTCTGCTCCAACTCAAATGTGGCTCCCTGGTTTGGCCACACAGGTTTTTCCAATCACAGATGAGGAGGCGCTTGATGGACGGTCCCGATACTCAGCGCTGATTGGCCGGCGGAGAATCATTCACAGCTGATGATGAAGTTGTCAATGACCTTGATTTGTTTTCTCTAAATGGGAGGCGTGTCCACAGAAACCGGATTATTAAAGTACCATATCTAAACCTATTGGGCCATAGGCTTTCATTTGCTGGTCTAGTGGCTATGGCCCCGGCCTAAACAGCCTCGCATAGGCCTATCTTTCAGTAGTGTTGGTCTAAATAGCTAACCACTAAAATGATTGGCTACATTAAAAGGAAATTACATGCTGTTTGCATTGTAGATGTTTTGATATTGAAATCAACTGAGGTGTCATTCAGATAATTGTAATAATGCCCTTCAGTTATGTTAGTTGAACTCAAAAAAAACAATTGAAATTAGCCAAACATTGACAAGTTAAATGGAAAGGATCTACAGGTGATCAACAGGTTTAGGCAAAGCTATGGGTTCATAATGAGCCAATCTGAAATAACCAACAGGCTAAATTATGAGTTCAAGGCCGATCAAACTTCAAATGTTTGTTTTGAGCCAGTAGGCCTAAAATAAGTTAGCCTTTTTATTGACAGTTAGGAACTCAACATGAATCTCATTTTGGAAACGCTTTAAATGCGCAGACTGATAATGGGCATCCTTAATTTGAGGTCATTCTGGAGCCTTTACACCCATGTCTGTTGCTGCGCGCGGCACTACGTGTTTACTATAGCATTAACTGGTGACTTTATTGCTGGTGGTCACTGTAATGGCCCGGGCCTGTGCAGATGTGGTCGCAGAATGCGGCAGGAAGACGCACTGCGGGAAGAGAGAGTGAGACAATTGCGCCTCCTGGCCTGGGGGCACCCTGTGGATTCAGATCCCAGGCTGCGATGGCCGGCCATTAGCCTCTTTTCAGATAGAAACAAAAAAGTCTCAAGTCTTTGATTCCGCCCCACACCCATCTCCCTGACTCCGAAACAAACTGGTTTCACTCCAGTCGGCGCTGCCTGGACCCGGCGAAAAGGCGCAGAGGGTCATGGCAGATCCCAGATATACATACTGTAGATAGAGAGGCCTAAATATGTACTCAAGTCAGAGTAACATTACTATGGAATTATTTTACTCAAGTACAAGTCAAAAGTAATGACCCAAACAATAAGTCAAGTAAGAGTAAAACAAGAGTGGGCCTATACTGTGAGTAACTGTGTAACTTTAAGAGCGAAAAAAGTCTGGTTTATCTTCAGTGACATAAATTGTGTGAAACAAAACAGAAAATCATGTGGAGTTTGTGACATTCCCAAAGAAAATACCCAGAAAATACAGAAAAACAAAAAACTCTAAAGAACAAGATGCATGAGACGGTTAAAATATATATAATATCACAATTCAGATACTTCATTATAATTTTACTCAAGTAGAAGTAAAACGTACTGAATGAAATAAACCACTCTTAGTCTCTTCTTTAAAAAGTTACTCAAGTACATGTTCTTAAGTAACTGGACTCCTGTAATAGGTTTAGACCCAGGACATGAGCCACATCACTTATAAATGTATTTCTTAACAGGAAATCATATACACTGAGCACTAAAGCATTATATAACGACTATATTGTAGGTTAAATGGCCTAGGAGTTATAAAAGAATGTGCCAATCATACTAAACATACAGGTACGTGTAGTTGAGTGAATGTAACTGACCTGCCTCTGCTTATGGACATGGGGGGGACACCCACACACAATAATAGACACATATTTCTGAAACAAGTTTGCCTGTATGTGTTAGTGTGACTGATATCTGCAAAGCTCATCAAAGACACAGCAGATCATTGTTTGGTGTGGTTGAAGCCGCTCAATGCCTTTCAGGACATCAAACCCTATCTCGACAAGTATCATTCTGGGCCATGGACTTGGGGAGGTATTGTCATGCAAAGGCAGGGAGGGGGGAACACAGTGGACAGGGGTCAGGCTGAATGGGTACAGTGAGGAGGAGATGTGTCGGGGTCTATGCAAAGATTTAAGCCCCAAACCCCCTCTCAGATGCTGCTGGCTCAGAGGTGCTCTTTTAAAGTGTTCTCGGTTGCACATCTGTTGCGAGCCGTGTGCCAGGCCCAGGCAAACAAAAAGAGAGAGTGCAGGCAGATGAAAGAAGAGCAGCTCTGTGTGTATCCCACTGTTTAGGTTCTGGGCTTGTCACAGGTTTCGACCCTTTGAAAGACATGAGCCACATCACTTTAATCTGAGGATATATAGAAGTATTTTTTAAGTATAACAGGAAATCATTGAGCACTTAAGCATTATCCAACGACTATATTGTTGGTTAAATGGCCTTGGCATCATCAAAGAATGTGCCAATCATACTAAACACACAAATTATTGAATATATTACAATGTAGTATAAGCTGGTTTGGAATGGAAATAGTTACCTTCATGCAAATTCAATGCATGTGTCTCAACTTGTGCCTATAACTCACATTTGTCACTCAGGGCTGATGGGCTGAACGGAAAGAAGGATGTGAAAATCTATTTTTGAACAGTTCTGAGACCAAGCAGAGTGCAAGGCAATGCAGGTTATCTTTGCACTGAATATGTTAAGAGCCTCAGGTCTGCACTTACAGTAAATGCAAAACCTAAAACCAGCTATCTTTATTTTGCATAAAGTAAAATATAGGAAAAATGAATATGGACCTGTCTGTACTGAATAAAGAATGAATGAGTGGACCATTAGACGTGCATATACAACAAATTAGTGGCTTACAAGTGACTCTCTGCTGCCTATTGTTTGTTAAACTTTTTCAGACAGAAGTCAGTCAAGTTGAGGTGCAGAGTCTGAACAAGAGCCACCCCCCGCAAACAGGTCGGATGGCTTTTTGAATCTCTCCTGACGACCCCGTCCCTGCATGGTGTTTCTGACCTCACCCCTCACAAAGGATCTTAACGGCTGGCAGCATGACGCCCATGCAGCGAGGATCCCACCCGAAACACATCAGCTCATTCTCACCACCCCCAACACCTCAGCAGACTTTCTGGGTGTGGGTGGAGTGCACAATCATCAAAACCATACTGAAAGACTGTGGTGTGACGGTTTGTCTCCTTTGACCTGATTCACCAAGAGATAATATCAAGATGTAAAGTCATGTTTGGGTGAAGCGATTAGGTACTGGATATAAATATAGGGTAAAAATCTTACACACTCAGGCCTCAAGAGGAATATTGGCACCGCAGAGTAAATGTGACCAGAGGATTCTGTAAAAATATATTCTTTAAAAAAAATAAAAACAAGCTAGAAAAGGAGCGGTCTGATTTTTCCTACAGCTCTACTGTATCATCACCAAATTTGCCCAAAAATATCTAATCTAACTTGAGATTAGTGCTTTGTTCTGATGAAAGAAAACGGTCCTATTTAGTAACAAACACCTGTAGTGGGTTTGACGTAAACACAAAGGCACTTGGTCAACAATACCAGTGTTGTTGCGGCTGCTTTTCTTCCTGGGCGTCTGGACCTCACAAAATCAAACAACTAGCGATCACCGTCTTCCAGACCCGAGTCCTACTAAAACACCAACAGAAACACTGATAAACGGTCTAGAATTCAATCAGAATGTGTGCAGCTAATGTCAGCAATAAGGACTCCTGTGTGCTGGACGTGTGTGGTAAAAAGTTTTATTCCCAGTCCTCAGTGTGCAAGTACAAATAATTATAAAAAGTGAATGGTTTCACTCTTATTCATTCTGCAGCACTGGGTTAGCTTTGGGCGGACGAGCGAACAGGAGAGAGAGAAAAAGGAAACATTGCACAAGGTTATAAAGATTTACAGACTACACTTCCACCATAGAGCCGATACCTGGCGTTAAAACGACTTACTTTACACTCCTCCTGCAACAATACGAGACAGGAGGCAGAAGCATTGATCCGAGATACTGTACAGTCAACCATGCAACGAAACACCTTCAAGCACTTGATTCAATGTCAGTGTCCGTGTACCCTTACAGAAAAGAGAAACTGTGAGCTGTGTGTTGGGAAGTTGCTGGCGATCTGTTAAGGAGAGCAGTGAGGTTGCCAGATATGCATGACAAAAGTATAGAGAGAACAACGGTTTCTCAGCTTATGCCGGTTATTGTTACACATTCTTTGGAAGTAGCTGCAAAAATAAGGGTTGTTGTTTTTTTTTTCTTTCTTTCGTTGTAGTGATAAAAGTTGCAGTTTATAGAAAGATAAAACACATAAAAGTTATCTAAAATCTTCCAACGACAAGAAAGGTGACATAAATGACCAAGGTACCTGATATACATAAGTGGATTTATAAAAGCGGACAGTAAAGGGAGAGAGGAAACATTCAGGAATCAGCTTATGTCCTCTGCGACATTCTTTTTTTTTTTTGTCTCGTTTAGATTATCGTGCATGCAGTGTTGACTCGTGCGGGCCCGTCGTCAAGTGTGGATCGATTTAGCATTCACTTGTGATTGCCCTGATAAGGTAGAGTCGAGTCGTCAAATAAAGGGTTCTTCACTTCCATTTCTCCAGTCTGTGAGAGAGAGAGATAACAGACGTCAACATAGTAAACAACATCATAACAACAACATAGGACTAGAGGGTTATGAAGGCGAAAACCAGGCAAACTCAGGCCTAAATATGAACCAAAGTCACTCACCGGGGCCAGTCCGGGACATTCATACACTGTGAAGTCTCCTCCCACGTCTTCCTCATCAGACGTAACGTCGGTGTCAACAGCTTTCGACTCAGGCTTTTGTCTTTAAAAGAACACAGGTAGGAGTTCAGGCGAAAGCATCAAGGTTTTTACAAAATTTTTGTAAAGAAACAAAAACAAATACTAACTGTCCCATTGAGAGCATTTGCTGTTTCTGATGCTGGTAGTGGAACATCTGCGCACTCTGAGCAAGGCGCTGGTCTCCAAACTGCAGACAATCATTTGTTCATTAGTAGGCAATGCATCAACGAGTCTATTTATAATCTTCATTTAGGCGGACAATATATCGTCTATGTCGAAACTGTTGGTATGAAACGCAAAAGGGTAATCTTGAAGATATTCATTTTGTCACTATGACCGACCCCTAACTAACACCTACACATGTCTGAAATGCAGCACCAAAACCTTCGAACGAATGCAAAATGAACACAGGGAAACTAAAGGGACTTTTATTTTCAGAGTACTGCTTACTGAGGCTCCGTTGGCTTTGACAGGTGCGACAGTCGCTCCTCCAAATGCAGGGTAATCCACCTTCTGAGTCAGGCGTGAGTCTCTCTGTAACCTGCAGGGGGCATCACACCTCAGTCTTTTTTACATAAAACACAGCAGATCATGCTTCTGGTCTAAATTTCTAGCCATCAAGTCATAGTTCAGAAAACAAAATACATAAAAAGAGTAAAATAAAATGTGGTACTCACTTCACAACACAGACAGCTGCTAGAATCACTGCCACCGTCCCGACTACTACACACACCGAGATCATGACTGCACATGAGATAAGAGAGGTACACAGTTAGTCGCTAACCACATAGTACCCAGTGGTGGAAGAAGTACTCAATATTCTTACTTTAAGGAATAATTCATCGTTTTTACATACTGAAATATGTTCTTGCCTGATCTTAGACGAGTTGATGCGTGCCTGTCTGGTCATTGTGCGTGCCCTCAGTCACGCAAAAAGACCAAATATGTTGTTAGCATTTGGCTTCTCCCAATGTATTCTTATAGCTCCAAACGGGGTGAAGTTGGAAGCTACCACGCCAGACCAGACAGGTACGTATCAACTCGTCTAAGCTCAAGTAAGAACATATCTCAGTATGGAAACACGGTGAACTATTCCTTGAAGTAAAAGTGCAGATACAGGACCAAAAATGTACTTAAGTAAAAGTAAAAAAAAGTATCTGATAAAAATTTGACTTAGGCACAAGTATAAAAGTATACATTGTAAAATGTACTTTATAAGTAAAAAATAGAAGTATTTAAGAGTTTAATGTGCAAGATTTTTTTTTTAATCATTTGACTCAAACCAGGTCTTAACGAGTAAACCACTAAGTCAAAAGAGGAACTAAACCAGGTCTAAACTAGGTCTAAAAAGTTGGTTTAGTAAACCACTAAACCAAGTCCAAACTGGGACTAAACCAGTTCATCGTAGAGAGGTCACTTTGAAAATAAAACACTTTTACTTCTGACCCAGTTTAAAAATGTAGTGGAGTAGAAAGTACAGATACAGGCTCTACAATATAGTGAAGTAAAAGTAAAAAGTATTTTAACATAAAATTCAATCAAGTACAGTAAAGTACCTACAATTTGTACATTTTACATAGTTACTTTCCACCACTGATAGTACCCACTTATGGCTGCACTAAGAAACCGCTACATAATAATGCATTTGTGCACCTAATTACCAAGTATATGAACATGCTCAGCAAACAGGGAAATATAGTCAAGTGTTAAGATGAAACAATACAATTTCTGTCTCTTTATTGATATTAATATTGGTTACTAGTTCTGAAGCATATTCTCTCATAGTCCCCAAATGATGATAGTAAAAAAAAAATGTACTCACTGATAACAAGCTTGTCTTTGCTGGTAGTCGGTGTCACTATTGGTCCAACTCTGACCCCCACTTTGGAGGTTGTCGACAGGACAGTAGTCCCATTGGCCGAGGCTGTAGTGAAGGTTTGTACATTCTGGGTTTCCTGTTTGGGCACAGGGACCTGTGGCCGTGTCGTCCCGCCGTCGGATTGGAATGAGATAGCAGCTGAAAGAAATAGCAATCACGCATTAAAATGGTTTGAATAATACAATAATGAAAACGTTTAAGTTGAATCTCACCCATGTCTTGTTTCTGTCCTGGTTTGACCTCTGACATTTGCTGCTTTTCTATGACCGTGTGCAGGAAGTCAATCTCTTCATCGAGGTCATGGGGGTAAACTTTAGCTGGAAGACAGAAAAGACGACACACTGTTAAGATTCACCTATTGACCAACCACAAGGCTACGGCACCACTTTCTTATTGTCAACTTCAAATGGAGCATCAGATTGAATAAAGCGCCGTCGCCGCATTTATGTCACATTTCAGCAGCGGTTTCCGTGTTTTCGTCTCTTTTTTGTTGTGCTATTGTTGCTCTGCAGGCATGTTTTTGTCGCTCTTTTGTAGCTTCTTTGTCGCTTTTGTTGTCACTTATTTGTTGCATTTTCATCCTCGTTTTCGCTGCTATTTTGACGCTTTTTTTCAGCTGGGGAAAATGTGTTTGGTTCTGGCGGGGGTTAGGAGGGTTCATTTAGTTTTAGTCTTTTGATGAAAGCATAATTTAATTTTAGTCAAGAATAAGTCAAATAATTCTCCTCAATTTCAGTCGACTAGAATTGCATGTACATTTAGTGGAATTTGCCTTTATAACATTCATTATTATCATATTTAATCCTCTGCTTCATGTTTGTTTTCCACATGAACAAAGCTCAGCTGTTCCTTTGGCAGTGAATTTAAATGAAGAGGCTCTTTCAGACTGTCATGGATGATTTTAGTCTCTTCTTTAGTCATGTTTTAGTCAATGAAAATATCAGGACATTTTAGTCATAGTTTTAGTCTCATAAACAACTTTAAATTTAGTTTTAGTCCAAGTTTAGTCGGCAAAAATATTACTTGGAGTAGAATTATGACATTTTAGTCGACGATATAAATAATGGCCTGTAACGTAACTCAGCTGAACAACAGGGTGTGTGATGGTTTGTGAGAGCTCAAAATGCATGTAGGAAACAGCTGAGAGATTTGACGTTTTCACAGTTTGATAACAGAGTAGTTCAAGTATTGCAGCTTTAAGTCGGTTCTGGGTGGGCAGATGGAAATAGCAAAATTCCAGTACGTAAACAATTTTAAGTCTCCCACTGAGTAACAGATGATATTGCAATGGTGATATGTAGTGAAAACAGTACTACATTAAAATGAGGAGAGCCCACATGCTTTCCCTTTGACCCTGGTGGAAACACATTGTCGGGCGAAGGATCAAACGCAAGAATGCTGCACCTCAATTTCATTTCATTTTCAATTCATTTCAATTTCATTTCATTTTTTTGCTGCCCACTGTTATTACTGACAAATGAAAGAATCCGAACAAATCCGAATCAAAGCCCTTAAAGCAGTGTTTTTCCATTGGTGGCTATGTAATAGATAGAATATTTCTTATAGTATCTAGCTGTAAATATATGACAACATAACCAGCGAAGTAGAAATTAAGGTGATCATATTCCCAAACAAGTAGTGTTGAAGAGGAAAACAAACAAACAAACTAAATATTAAACATCAAAACAGCTAGAAAACAATAGGTGGGAGAGTGCTTTATCTGAACGCCGTGGATAAAAGGTGTGTTTTCACCAGACGCTCTGTAGCTCAAATGTGTTAGTTCCGGCGCGGCCAAAGAAAATGCCCCGTTTCCGCTATGTATCTTTGTTGCCTTAAACCACTGCCTTAAAGCGCATAATGACACATTAGACAAAAATGTTTCTGACGCATGGTTAAAATGATAATAGTCAAGATTTTGCTAAAGATTGTATCCAGTTATCTTAATTGGGTCATTTTTGTGACGTTTATAGTTTCGATTCCTTATTGGACACCGACAGCAAGTGACAGAAGACGGTAAACAACTTTAAACTGTTGCCGTGCCGACCATGTTAAGTCAATAGGAAATGAGTCAAACTTTTATGGAACTTTACCTTCTATGTCACTTCCCGTCAGTAGCTTGAAAACTCAGACAAAAATAACTTTTTTGCCAAACATTTCTTCACTAAAATTGCTACGTCACTGAAATAAAATAAGGATTATGCAACTGATGTGATCCATCTGAATAAGTCATATTTTCACAAGCATTCAAACCTGTCATATGCACTTTAAAAAGGACCAAATTTAGCCCCCACTTAAATTAAGAGAAGTTGTATTACTGTATTAATCCTTGGTGCAAAGTAAACTTTCAAAATATGGCAGAGGGGGGGAGAGATTTGGCCACTTGGCTTTTCTCCATGCCTGTGGAGTCCTACCAGGTGCTTTTCAAAGAGCCGTCTCTGAATTGATGGGCCAGGAGTGTGTCGTTTGTTTGTGAGCTGGTAAAAAGGCCCAGACAATACAAATGTGTCGTTTAAAAGCCCCTTAATCCAGACAGATCGCATTCCAAGCGGCAAGCCCTTCTCTCCGGGACGACTGTGGGAGGGGGGGGGGGTCTGATGGTGCATGTGTGTGGCCGGGGGAGCGCTCACAGTGGGGGTCCGGGGCAATCAGCTATACCCTGCCTCTATCGTGGTCTTCAAGTGCTGCCATGACAAAAGAACCTGTGGCTATTTGCTAATAGAGGTGGCAAACCTGGTGACACACCGGCCTAGGAATTACTGTAGAGCTGTGCAGCTAATTAAGTTTGAATAAAATGTGATTTTTAACGGGGCAGGCAAAACATACAATAAAATAAACAAAGTGTTAGAAGCCTGCGACTCCTCACTGTTATCTTTAACCCAGCAGTAAGTAAATATTTAATGTCATCACGGGTTTTCTTCTTTGTTTCTTTCTTGCGTGTGAACCGTGTAAATTAAAAGACTAACTGTATGCAACATGAGAAACAAAAAGTGATATTCATAAACAACAGTCAGGTGCCAGAAAATGAAATTGTTCTTATGGCACCCACAGAACATCAGAGCTCACGGTGCCAGTTGGCTGCAGAAGGCCGGCCATCTGGCTGCGCTAATATGTTTGATATGACGCGCCTGCACTTTCACTGACTATTTTGTTGTCCTCCTACCCCCTTCTACTAATGGCCATTCAGAGCGCTCCGTGGCAGGTGTATGTGGAGGCGGGGCACACCATCTGGACTTTGTAGGTTGATGCAAACTCCTGCAGAGCTCCCAGGAATGACTTGGGTACACTGCAGTTTACGAAGAGTCTTGTCCTGGAGTTTTGGATGAAAATGTATGAATTCAGGAATATTTGAGGTGCTTTTTGATCAATACTAATGGGGACAGTTTGCTTGTATCTCCAAAGATACTCCAAAGTAGCGCCTTGATGGATGTGGCCCTTTTGCAATGTTTTGGTTGGATTGTGGATAATTGTGTAGCTCGTTTAGATACTGCTTTACTGCATTGGTTGTTGGTATGTTCACTTAATACTCACTTACAATTGGACGGCCCTAAGTCCATCGTTGGTGTGATGTGTGCACATTGACGCAGCGTGGCTGGTTTTACACACCTCCCCTGTGTTCTGCGCCTCGTCACATGCACGATAATGACCTATAACCTCCGGAGACAAGGGCAGGGCAGAACGAGCCACCACCAGCTAACACTAAACAGCTCAACAGGGAGCCACACTTGCGGTGTGCACATCTGGGATCTCGACTCTCTAAACACATTCACAAGTGCCAAGACTCCCAATGCACTCCATTCTCCGAAGATCAAAAAGGCATCTCTATTTCAAGCTAACTTCATTAACATCTCAACAAAAAGGTTGACTTGACCGAAGAAGTTCAATTAAGAGAAAACGTAACCTCTTATTCAGCTACAGTGGTATTTGATAATGTGACAAGGGCAGCAGCATCATCAACGTCTTACACAATTTACCCTCACTTAAAATATTTGACCTTCCAAGTATCACCAGGTCTAGATCAAAATTAAATCAGGACTAAACCCGGTCTGTAAAAGGTCTAAAATATGATCACTAATTAACCTTTTAACCGCCACTTTAACCAAGCACATTTTCTCCAATTCGGCTTTACCCAAATCTATAATGTTCATCCTATAGGCCAGAGTAACGCCTCATCTGAAAGACCTATAAAACTGATTTTTTTGTTTGTTTACTTTTTCCATTTCCATTTCATTTTTTGTCACTTTTCTGTTACTTTTTTGCTTTTTTATACATTTTCGACGACGTACATTTTTGTCACTTTTCGTTAGATTTTTGTCACTTTTTCATCATATTTTTGTCACTTTTTCGTTCATGTTTTTGTCACTTTTTCGTTCATATTTTTGTCACTTTTTCCTTAAATTTGTGTCACTTTTTTGTCATATTTTTGTCACTTTTTCGTCATATTTTTGTCGCTTTTTCGTTATATTTTTGTCACTTTTTTGTCACTTTTTCATCATATTTTTGCTACCTTTTCATCATATTTTTGCTACCTCTTCATTATATTTTTGTCATATCTTTAAATCACTTTTTCGACATATTTTTATCACATTTTCGACATATTTTTGTCGCTTTTTCGACATATTTTTGTCACTTTTCGACATATTTGTATCACTTTTTCCTTATATGTGTGTCACTTTTTGGTCACCTTTTCATCATATTTTTGTATTTTTTTGGGTCATATTTTTGTCACTGTGGAGAAAATGTGCTCGGTTCAAGCAGTTCAAATGAATAAAGTCCAAAACTACTGATGACCCTGTGAACTAGAAATAACCCAGAGTAGCACAGTTTCAGAACCACAGCTGTAACCACCCCCACCCACGCACCCTCTTCTCACTTCACTTCATAAAACCCTCCAAACATAGTTATCACTGCCCTCTAGTGGATACAACTATAAGCACACCTGGTATCAGGCTACAGTTTCAAGATCACGAGTTCATTGACAAATAGAACTGATACTAAACACACAATCAAGTGTCAGGTGTACCAAGTGTCTCTAAATGTCACCTAACACATTTATAATATGTGTGTTTAATGTGTAAAGGCAGTTCAGGCATATGTAGTGAATCAGCTTCCGAGTCGGAGGTCGTTCTACTGTAACTTATTCATCTGCCCTACCTTGAGTCAACACAATAAATATTCCAAGAAAAGTTCAACCTTGGATAAATATCCCACTTTATCACACAATATTGGCAACTACTGGGTCATTTTAACACTGTTTACTACTGATTTATATACAAGTATGCACTAAATATTGTAAATCCTTCTTTTTATGTTTATTATTGTGGTGAACATTGACTTATAAGTTATTGTAGTACTTCTGATTGATATATTATGAAACGTCACATCACATCACATTTTAACAGTACAGTATACAGAAGACCTATTAATATTAAACTGCAAATATTGTTTCAAATTGTTAGTAATACAGAAGTGTTTGTTTAACTGCTTTACAAACTTTTCAAACTTTAAAAAGAAAGACTGCAGTAACATTGTCCCTGTAGTTTAAACCTTTACAAACATGTTCTGAAACGCATGTGATTCTTTAGCAGTTCATAGTCCCTCAAACATGGATCCCAAATTAAACACAAATCACAAACTAGACTGCACTAACAGGATATTTCATCAAAAATCACGCAGACCTGACTCATGATGTAACGACGAGGCGATTGTTGACACCGCCTCGAGTTGGTATTGAATTCACAGGGAGGGTTTCGTGCATCTCTGACTTATGTTTGCGCTGTCAGAGAGAACCATATTAAACACTGCTCGGCACAGTGTGTTTACCGATGGCAGCACACACCTCAATAGCAAATAGCAGCATGTTTCTCTCCTGTAAAGAATGCGTGACTCCTGTTCCTACGTCAAAATATATGGCCATGTATGAGTGACTGTAAAAGTGTTTGTGGAGGGTCATATCAGACGGGAGTATGAATTGAGTGCGTGGGAAAAATAGTCACAGGTTCAGGAGTTTGAAGGAACTCAATCGAGACCATACTAATACAGAGCCGTGGGAAGATATTTTAGTTAGGGGGTGCTGAGGGACAAAATTGCACTTTGTGTTACATGACATGTATGAAAAGCGCTATACAAATAAAATTGATTTGATTTGATTTGAAAATATACCCCAAAAACGCCTTTTCTGTGCTTATTCCCTATTATTAATATTGCCTGCTGTTCGCAAACTATCCACCAGGGGTGCCATAGCGCCCTCAGCACCCTAGGTTCCCACGGCCTTGTACTAATAATACTCACCATGCACACAACAACCACAGTGTGTTAATTGATTGAACTACTTTGTATTATTATTATTATTATAGTTATTTGTATACTTTGTATTGATTTCTCCATCTGTGAGATCAATAAAGTATCATCTTATCTTATCTTATCTTATTATGCACATGCTCTGTATAGTATAGTATGGCCATATGTGGATTCTGGTACAAAGTATATTTTCTTTAAGTTAAATGTATGTTGTACATGGTCCCCGTCAAATAAACTAAACTAATTGCAAGATTGGAGTTTCAATTTGATTTTGATTAATTGCGCTTGTGCAATATTGTCACGTCTAACAGGATGATATTTGCGTAAAAGCGAGCCTTCCGACGGGTAGAGAATTAATATACTCATGTTTTTGAGTGCGACCTGATTGAGACCAGGCAGATCCCCCTTATGTAACAGCTTATGAAGCTTAGCAGGATGCGATGAGAAGCTGACCAAAATCTACAGCATCACTGAAAACTATCACGCTCATGGGCTGACAGGACAATCAAGAAAACGAATCGTGAGCTGATCCCTGCGATAATTTGCCAGTTCAATGAGAGTGTTGTGATTCAGTGCTTCTTCTTGTTAAACGGAGCTCTATGCTGTATTGAAAAAAACAACACTTGACACTTGTTTTGATGCCAAGGTGGGAAAAAAAAGATACTTTGACGTTTGAGGAATTGGTGTTTTTACCACATCACAGTGTGAATGTTCAGATGCAGCTGCCGGCTGTGTTAACCAACATAAACAACATAATATTAAACGCAAATGAATCACGAAATTTGATCTTTTGCACAATTCAAACCAATTTTCGGAAGTGAAAACAACGATTACATTGATTCAAGCAGACTACACGTACTCGAGTAACGTTTTGAAGTAACCGTACTTGGAGCAACTTCTTTTAAGTAGTTTCCTCACACAGTCCTTTTTACTTCTACTTGAATATTACTTGAACTGTACTGATGCTACTTGACACGGTGGCACAGTGGTTAGCGCTTACGCTTCACAGCTAGAAGGTCCCAGGTTCGATTCCCACCTGGACGGGACCTTTCTGTGTGGAGTTTGCATGTTCTCCCCGTGTCTGTGTAGGCTTCCTCTGGGCACTCCGGTTTCCCCTCCCATTAAAAACATGTACAATAGGCCATTTAATCTGCATGGTGTATTGTTTGAAATATATGAATTTTCAAGGTTTTCAAGGCTTTATTAGTTTGGTAACACTTTATTTTACACCACCCTAGATTACTTGTACCTAACTAAATTTAGTACAATGTAATGGGCTTTGTAACAATGTGTAATAAGTTGAACCTATGGCTTAGATACACAATGGAATAATATGTATTTGTAGTTTGTAGGTACATAATGTAATAAGACATCCTTCTAACTCTAACCCTAACTTTAAGCCCTAACTCTAAGGGTCTCGTGTCCTATTACATTATGTACTTACAAAGTACTAATACAAGTTATTCCATTGTGTACGTACTACATAGGTACAAGTTATTATATATTAAGGTAGTGTAAAATAAAGTGATACTATTAGGGGTATATATTCCATCATCAACACCAAAACATAAATCCGACGTTCGCTAAGCACTCTTTTCTAATTTTTGCCCTTTTATTTGATTCATTATTTGGGTCACTACTTTTTCCTTTATTTACTTATATTGCAGCAAAAATAATGTTAGGCTTATGCAAGGAAATACTTTAGCGTCCGCCCGCCTCTGCTCTGCGCTTAGGTCACAGGTAAGTTATGGAAAAGATCAATGAAAAGAAAAAAGAAATGAACAGATTGCAAAGATTCGGCTCCCACAACAGAGACGTAAATCCCTTCATGACCTGTGTCACAAATATCTGCTTCTAAATAGAACTATAAATCCACTCTCCGTAAAAAGTCACTACTTTGCAGAATTAGCTTCCCCCACAGTAGTGCATTCTCAGCGTAACTGCATAGGGTCAGTATCTCGTGCCAAGTTCAAACTGCGGCAGACTCCCCCCGTGTTGCAAAGTCATTCTAATTATCAATCCTGCATGCGCTCACCTACAGTGGTCATGACACGTGTGGTTTAAGGCAAAAAGAGAAAACTACTTTCGATCGTTGCAGTTATTCTGAAGGGGCAAGTTTACATAATTGTGATTAGATTTGCAAAACATTGTAAAAAAAAAAGATAATTAGACATATCTTTTATACCAACCTCGGCTCAAACAATAACAAAGGATCTCCTCCAGAATCATTTAACACTCAAAAATGATGATTATTGAGATTGATCAAAGAAGGGATCGCGATTTCAATTGAAATTTCGATTAATTGCCCAGCCCTACTTTAAAGCGTCTATTGGATATCTGACGAAAAGTGAAGTGTATTCATATAAGTGATAAGTGGTGCATCTATTTTTTCCACTTTTGCAATAAGGGACCCTTCAGATCCGCTCTTTCCTATACTGTTCAAAGCTTTTACATAGAATTTTAGTTTTAAATGATTCATTATTAATAAAAAAAATTATGCTAGACTTTTGTTTGGTTTGAAATGGGTCAAAGTAGCTCTTTTGACGTTGAAGGTTGCAGACCCGGGACTGTAAACAGACCTCTTCTCCCTGGCCTTCAATGGAGTATACTTTGGTTTGCTATTTCTATCTTATTGCTTATTATTTGTCAAGCATGTTGGTCACTGAACTGCTTTTACATGTGCTATGTATGCATAAAGTTGAAGTGAATGAGCTCTGTTGTCTAGCAGACTGGCAACCTCTTTCCTTTACCAGGTTAGAATTTAACTGGGTTTACCCACTATTAGCGAGGGGAATACATCATTTCCATTCCATACAGAATGCTCATTAGCTTTAGGTTGCCGTGCTGTTACATCAGCCGCGTATCAACTATTGAATAATAAAATGTTTACAATGCACCATGAAGGAAAATGAAGGTCTGCAGCTTAGCACTGACGGCACAGGCACGAGTCCAAGGGAACAACATGCAATCTACGTGATTACAGTCGCTCATGCGCGGGGGCTGGACGCGTGCGTGTGAGGACGGATTAAAAGAAAACAACAACAAAAAACTGGATCAGCTGAGAAGAGCACGCAGAGAGCAGAGAGTGCAGAGAGTGCAGAGACCACAGAAGCGAGATGATAGAAAAGGCAAAGGAAAAGGGAAAAAAGCAGCGAGGGATCAGGCCAAGATGGATGGCAGCGCTGACGAGAGGACTGCAGAAATGGAGATGAGGATAAAAGAATCAAACGATAAAGACATTGACTGGCGATTCAAATGAAAGATAGATCCATTTCAATTTCCTGACTGTGAGCCAACTATGTGACTTATGCTAGAAAGTATTCAAGTATGACGTGCAAACTAATATGTCAAAATGTACTTTATTGTATTTTTTTTCCCTAGCATCCTAAACATCTAAACTAGTACATAAAAATATGCAGCAATCATCCTTACCCTTCTGGTGGTGTCTTTTTTTAACTGCGCAGAGCCCGTCCTCGTTCTCCTCAAGAGGATGGAGACAGGGACCACACTGGGAGGAGCCGGTCGTACAGAAATGTCGGCCCTCTCTGGCACAGTCTAAACGGGACGGGCATCTGGGAGCAGCTACGGCAAAAAAAAGAGGGAAAAGAATGTCGTTAAATAGGTCAATTATATTTAATCAATACAATTTGGTGAATGTAAACATGGATGCCAATACTACAGTGTGCTGATGAAGCCTTTTGGATGAGAGGCGAAACGTTCGACACTTCCACAACAGAATACAGAAGATGACTCAAGAACCTTCATTGAAGATGGACAACATCTGTGCGACTATATATATAGAGAGAGAGCCTATATAGACAATACTGCAATACTGGTCATAATCAATATTCGGATATGCATGCTGCATATGATAACTTAGGATATATTGCAAATGATAAACAGGAATATTTTGCAAAACAATTTTACAACAATGATACAAAAATAGATGTAGCCTACTTTAAAGGGATTAGGGACTCTTTAAAGAGTATTTTCTCCCCCGATGTGTTCCAGCAATGTCCTAATGTGTAGAATGAGCTCAAACCTGTTACTCAAAAAGGTGTTGCTTCGGTTCCAAATTGCCGTCATGCACGAGCTTAAAGGTCCTATATCATGCAAAATCGACTTTTTGGAGCTTTTAGCCATGTTGTTATGCTATTTCCTTATCAAAAACACCCCCAAAGTGGTTTGTGGCTTCATTCATGCAGCTCTCAGTAATCCTCCTGAATCCTGCTCTCTGAGCAGCTGCTCCTCCCTCTCCTGGTAAACGACTGACCTGTTCAGGTGTGTCGTAACAGCGTAATGGAAGTGCTCGATGTCTGTAATGTAACGTCTTACAGCGTGATTTTAATTTGTAAAATAGCTTTTTCATTATTTCTGTTGTAAGAGAGAAACAAAGAGAAAAAAATAAAATAAAAAAATAATAATTAAAAAAATAAAAAAGGATGTGCCTGAGGTGCTTCCAGGTCAGCTGTGGCCAAAACAAACACATACCCTCCAGCGTCTGAACAGACGTCATGTTTGCGCTGCAGCTGTGAAGATGGAGCTCGTTATAACCTATTCTGGACACACCTGTTCTTTATTCTTACCTAACGATAATGTCACGGAGAAAAAGAAGCACGTTTGGCTACGAAGACGGGAGTTTATTCAACCTTTTTCAGGAAGAGGCCACTCGGCTGTTTTTTTTCTCCGGGATTCAGCGACTATCACCAAAATATTGTATTTCTGTGACTGTCTCTGATGGATGTTTGGTGAACCTTCGCCAGAATCAAAGTGGATTAACTTTTATAACCAACGCGAGTCCCATAATGTAAACAGCGATGGACCAGAGCGGTGAGTCAATCCAAACACGGGTTAGCTTGTGTGTTAGCATATTAGCTTGTGTGTTAGCCATTTATGAAGCTGTGTTGCAGATGTCAACTCCGTATAACTGCATCGTGAAGCAATTTCACTTATTGTTGTTAATTTATATTACGGTAAAGTTGTATGTGAGGACAGAGGGGGCGGAGTTAACTGAATCGAAGCGTTGTGTCTTCCGGGTTCGAAAAATACCTCCAGAAAACACTTATATTTATCACAAAAATGAGTGCTCCATAGTGGTAGAGGTACAATATAGCATATAAATGCCTATACTTAACTTTGGAATGGCTAAAATAGCATGATATAGATCCTTTAATATAGAAGGTGCAGTTACATGTATGGCCTGTGGTGGCAGTAGTGAGCATAAAATGGCCAACTTGCATCTAGCCCCTTTAAACATCAAAACAGCGAAAACAGTATTGCCAAATATACAGAAGAGCATATTTACGAACACTGATGTAATGATGCAGTAGGTTGTGGCATTGACACAATATCGCTGAATAAAGCAAACACACAAGTTGTGGCGATAAAAATGGAACTGTCATCTGGTCGCTGTGACAACCGGCTGTTGTGCATATCGTCATATCCCAATGGTCTTTTCATTCCATTGCAGATCTCAAGCTCAAACAGACGCTTTTCCCACTCACTCCTACTATTGGCCGGTCTCATCATGCTCTGATGGGGGATTTAAGTGAGAAACTTCAGAAACCGCAGACGGCTTGAGATACCTCTTAGAAAAAGGTAGATAATAGAGATAATACGTCCACATAAACGGTGATGAAATTGAGATGAAATCGTGTTTGAGGATCTTGAAAGTATGATTGTTCTGGCATGGTAGGTGGTCTCAATTCATATAGCACTTTTACTCAAGGAACTCCATTCACACTGTCATTCATGCCCCAATGAACGCAGACACTAGAGGCAAGGTGGGTAAAGTGTCTTGCCCAAGGACACAATGACAGTGTGCGCCTTCAAGAGCCGGGATACGCACCACCGACCTTCAATCATGAGACGACCAGCTCTACCAACCTCAGACCCCCATTTTCACTCCACACAATATGATTTATGTTGCTAACTTCCATGCATACTCAAGCTTTGTTTGCTTAAATCATCCCGACACATTATGAGCCCAAAAATGTATTGTTTATCTGTCATTTATTGAACAATGAGTTGATATAGTTATTATCATGACTGGCCTACATTGTAGTAAAAAAAAAAAGTAAAGCCCACATCAAAATTCATCAGTACACATTCCGACACATACCATACTTTTCTTTTTTCCTCTGTCAATTGGAGTACTGAGGTTGGTTAGTGTGGAAGCATCATCATGGTGGTATAATCAGGCTAATTAGGCACTTGACCTGATTTTGTTGATGCTTGGGCCGAGAAACCCAGACAGCTCATGGTATTTTAAAACGTGCCGTGCACACCGGGATAAAGACAAGTGGGTCAAAACACCGCGGCAGGTGGAGGCTTGTCGTTAGCACCGCTGAGCACAGAACCACGGGGACCGGTGAACAGCTCGGCAGGCGATCAAACAGACTTAGCTCTGAGAATCGGGTTGCTGTTGAGTGAAGAGACTATGAAGTGGTCTATGGTCAGAGCAGTCGCACAGTGGGAGGAAAAAGTGTGTGAACCCTTTGGAATTTCTCCTGTGAATGTTTACATGTTATGGCCAATACAAGTATGACAAAGATCAGACCATATTTTATGACCAATTTAAGCAGAAATGCACAATAAGAAATTCCAAAGGTTTCACATACTTTTTCCTCCCACTGTGGAAATATATTATTGCATACATATAGTTGGTATATGGCAGTGGTTCTCAACTGGTGGGATGGGAATTGGGAACTAAAGGTGGGTTTGCTTTGCACGGCCAGTTTCAGTGGTCATTGCCAACAATAAAAGTTGTTAAAATGCTTCGATAGATTTGAATTGTTTCAATGTTCTGATCAAAGCTTAAATCAATAGAACTGTGTGAGAAAATACTTACACTAAAACAGACGGCAAAATGTGTTTTGTTATAACTTCAAACGTAATAAATAAAAAGGTACAAAGTGCTATGGTCACATGTCGACCATGTAGGTTATTAACGCATGTCATTACTGATACCACCTGCTAAAACTAACTGCTTGTTAATCCAAATGATTTCTCCTTTCCGATATCACATGAGTCATGATTTATCTGTTGAATTATTTCTTCTCATTGACTTCACTTCGGTCTCACTCGTGGTGTCTATTTATACCCAACACGTGCCTCATATTTATGCAAGCAAACGTGCTTCTTCACTTAACCTTTGTGAATTTAAAGAGATGCAATGCGAGAAGAGAGGTTCCTGAACCACTACACACCTTCCTGTTGTTAAGACAAACATGTTTAGAAATGCATGTGATGATTGAATGATCATGATTTTTTCTAACTTTGATAACAATATATGTACCGGCGCCATTTTCTTAGATCTTACAAAAGCATTTGATTTAATTGACCATTACCTGCTCCTGGATAAATTACACTCAACTGGTCTTTCCTGTTCATCACCTCTTCTCTGGTTTAACTCTAATCTCCATCACCGCCGACAGTGTGTGTCCTTCAGGGGCAGTCAGTCGAATTTTACAGGTTTAGATTAATACCCCAAGGTTCTTCACTTGGGCCTTTGTTATTTTCCATTTGTATTAATGACCGGCCACTCTGCTGTTCAGAATGTGACATCTTTGCGCCGATGATACAATTATATATTGCTCCAAACCAAATATTCCCGACATAAATGATTCGTTACAACATGACTTTGATTCCGTACAGCGGTGGCTGTTGTTTAATAAACTCCTGCTTAATATATCGAAGTCTTACCCTGCCGGGAAATTTAACTATCTTGGCTAGAGACAGATCTTTCAAAGTTCAGGTACAAGCCATTACTAACAAACTTAATTCTCATTATACCAAACATTATACCAATCCGTAGTCTGTGTGACTTTCAGATAAGGAGAAGAATAGTCTCTCAGTTGTTGCTAGCCATTGTGGACTATGCAGATGTTATATATTCAAACACTACTGCCACTTATCTACACTCTCTTGATGTGGTCTACAACAGCCTGTGCCGATTCGTCCGTCGCTGCCCCTAAAGGACACATCATTGTGTGATGTATGAACATCTTTAAATGTAATACTTTCAATATCCAAATACTTATACCTATGACTTATTTAGTGCCTTACAGTTCACAATAAAGCCTTCGTCACAACAATCAGGTCTTCTTCATTGTTCCTAGAGTCAGTGTTAGAGAGCCCCCCCCCTCGTGACTGGAAAAATCTTCCAGCATCCATTCGCTCCCTTACGTATTTTCCCTTGTTTTTCGTCAAATGCTTGACCTAAGCATCTGAACTGCTATAGGACGCTCTGAAAGGCCTGGAAAGTGTTTAACACATTGTAAATAATAATAATTAGGATTACAGTAAATAGTATTTTTGTCATCGATTAGTGTAAAAATCATAATTGCAACTGAATTTTGAGTAATTAGCCAACCATTAAATGCTTCCCCTATAGCTCCCTATAATAACTATAATAACTCCCTATAGCTGTTTGTTGCACAAGTTCAAATGCTGCTAGTGCAAACACGAATCTTGGAGGAAGAGGAGGAAAAGGCTTTTGTTTTTTCATTGCGCACGTTTCCTGATGGACTTGGACAAACAGGAAGTGAGCCACTCCAAATCAAGCGGGAGCGGTAGAGTAGTCATCCATGTGTTTGAATTAAATGTGTAAACTTACTGGGTGTATAGCATTCATCCATGATGTGACCCTCTGTTCACATGTCAATAACAAAAAAGGCCTATACATAAGTAAGGCATTCACAATAAAATATAAATAAATATACAATTACATACAGAAAGGGATTATTTTGACACACCACCCAAAACAAGCTAAGGTAATACATTTTCAGAAAAGTAAACTTAATTCGGCAGTGGCACTATAGAGCCACATTGTAAGCGTGACATTTGCAACAGAAAAACTGACCATGTGCGCTGATGTGTGGCAAAACATAGCACATTTTCCTCCAGCACGAAACAGGAAGTCAGAGAATTGTCAGACCCGCCCTGTTCACGACGAGCTTTTAATTAACTTACAGTGGGAGGAAAAAGTATGTGAACCCTTTGGAATTTCTTACAGTACATTTTTGCCTAAATTGGGCATAAAGTGTGGCCTGATCTATTAAAACCACAAGAATAAGTAAACTTTAACTGCTGGCAAAGGAAAATTTAACCTTGCCGCTTCATTATTATTTCCCGTGGTGGACCATGACTGCAGTTTTCTACATCATGCTGATTGAGAAGTCTGAAAGTGATGCTTTTCCTTGTGCTCTGCTGTGTAAGCCTGTCTGTTACGCTCCAATCGTGTCACCGTAATGAGTGGCGCCGTTGAACACAGGATCATTACTGGCATCATCATTAGCAGGGAACAGCACGACCCAGAGCAAATAAATGACGGACCAAAATACAATGACAAACAGGTGGCCCGGAGAGGATATTTGTTGAGCAACTCCGTTCAGGCATTTGGTCATTGTTAAATTTTGTTACAATACTAAGACAACATTTACAATCCTAAAAAAGGCTGTTATGTATCGAGTCAAATCTTGCTACTCATATGTCAAAAGCTATAGCAAATAAGCAAAAAGAGAAAAAGAAGGACGGAGCCCGCGACCACAGCAGAGCGGATCAATGACTGTATCCATACATCTTTACAAGGCTGACGCACATGGTCAACGCATACAATGGTTTCCACTGGCTACATCCTCAAGCTTTATTGACCACATCACTTGTCCAACAGAGCCATTTAAAACCACTAAGAACATCTGCCAGGCTTAAACTGCTGCTCTCCCTGAACACTTTGTGTAGAAAGCAGGTCAGCACTACTTCATATTTATCACTAATTAATCAATTCTTACATTATTTTAATAGTGATTGATGATTACTTATCCAGCAAAATAACAGTTGGCAATAGGGCTGCAATTGAGGCTTTGACTACAGCAATAACCTGACCTCAAGAGGCTGAGGGCTGTTTTTCTTCTGTCTCTGGCATTTGAGTGATAGATTTTCAACAATCAGAACTGTCGAGCCTTACGATCTCAGCTTCAGTACTGCAACAAATAAAAGTAAGTGCTTTATTTGTCATTGCACAACCAGTCCTGAGCAGCTCTGACTTCTTCCCTCTGATGAAGTTTGTAGGTTTCAAATGTCTTTAGCTCAAAAGCGAGCGGTTTGTTTACTTTAAAAACACGTTTACTTCATGTCTAGTGCGGACTCGATGCAGTAAAAAATCCGCTGAACTTCACAAAAACACAGCAAAGATGAACAAATGTATCCAGTAGAGTTACTGGATAATGTGGAGCACAGAAAAACAAACAAGGGGAGATCGGGTATGGTTGTAACACTTTCTGCTGTGTTTTGCAGTGTCTGCTCAGTGTTATATGGCAGATCCCATGTGCCTTTGGAACTGATCTGACTGACTTGCCCTTTTTGTGATGTCATCAGATGCTTTTTTAAAAAGCATTTGAAGGCACCTCTGTCAGTCTTTCTTTTCCACTGATTAGGCATTTTGTAAAAGTATAAAATAAATAAAGTGTGATAAGTTGTATGAAAGGGATGGTTGTGTTACAACCCACCCCACCTCTGTCAGCCATTGTTTAGCGAGCTCTATAAGCAGAATGGTTTTAGATTAGCAGGGGAAATGTGCATCACATTTAGCCTGAGAAACTACAATTTAATCTAGTGTAAGTCATATGGTTTTATGTGCAATAGTATCGTCACTAAACAAAATATAGTCTTGGTCAAAAAATGTACTTTCTTACCTCAAAATATGTGCATGAACCTGTTTACAACCTTGACAACCACCATGTGGGATCAGGAAGGAAGTGGGTAAACACTGATGTAATCTTTTGATTCCTGTCTTATCCCTGAGTGGTGGAACTGGGGGTGTTTTTTACAACTCTCCCCATGTTACAACCACACTCTCCCCTACTTGCAAATGACTTAAGTTTGCAGAAAAAGGCAGAAAACACCACTGTACCAAGAGAGAGGGAAGTTGCTGCTTGTTTACGAGTCGCCATGCCACCAGTTTATTTTTTAGAAGTTTATGCATTTAAATTTATGAAATGTAAAAAAATATCTAAAAATTGCAAATCGAATCGCAATCACAATATTAGTCTGAAAAATCAGCTGTTATCTAGGGCTGCACAATGAGAAAACTATTTTAATTCCATTAAATGTACAAAATCAGGATTAAAAAAGGCTAAGTTTTGTTTTATTTTGAAAATCTATTTATTTGATATACAGTATAAGCAGATGTTATAACAAAACTGTTCATATTCATTTGTCTTTAACCTGTTACCTGCCGTCCCCCCTGATCAGGGGGATAGGGTTAGGGTTAAGGTTAGTTAACCCTAATCAGGATATAATGAGTGATACGAATGGCAAATGTAACGTAAATTGTGTTTCACTCACACAGATCTCACACATATTTTTAGAAACAAGGAGGTTTTGGCTTTCAAATTAGGTATCACACAGTCAATACGTTTTGAGATTTGGATATAAATAATTGTTAACCCTAAGGTGGCAGTTAAGTGGTTACAGGCTTTTAAATACATAAAGAAATCAAGCAATATAAAAAGGGATTCCCACATCGGCAATTTACATTTTACACAGCATTATCATGGGCAGCACTGTTCCAGACCTTAAAGATATAAAGTTATATTGAACTACATTAGGAAACACATGAATGAAAAACTGAACTTTGGCACATTTTTAAATTCCCCTGTGTCTTTGTTTCAGGAGAGGCCGTGTTGAGCAAACAATGTGTAAATTACAGAGGGAAGACCTCAGACTTAGAAATATATTGCGACTGTGTAAATATAGTGTATTTTGCAGCCCTAGTTAATCATACTCCATACATTTACAGTAAAACTGAGTACGTAGTAACTTCTCCCTATGTTTCAATGACGTTTGAAACATTGTTGGTTATTAGAACAAACGCTATCAGCAGTATTGATTTAAAAACCCACATCCATTAGTTTTATTATTTGACCTAAAACTCCCACCAACACCAACTCGCCCTCCAGTTATTTTCTTTATTAATCCATCATTCTTGTCCAGATGTCACTACTGATGACTTCCTTGCACCTCACCATGGCAACACAGCACTTCCCCCTCACATTTCGACGCAACCATTGGCTCTACTAACTTGATAGCCGCTCTGTTATTGGATTAAAAAGCTTTTGCAGTCAACGGGAGGGGAAAAAAAGTGCCATCCAATCTTTGCAGACACAAATAATTAGCAGTAACCTGACTCTGTGATGCATATACCATGTCCTATGTGTTCACAGTGTGCCTTAGTTTGCTGCCCTCCCTGCACACATGACTGGTTCTGCCGCAGGCTATGAGAGCTGATTGGAAAATGCAAGGCCATTTGCTTACGGGAGGGAGAGAGGGAGAAGGCTTAATGGTGGGGAAAAGGCCACGGCGACTGGTTCTTAGAATAATAATCACAGTGTGGGGTTGGTGAATGACACAAGTGGCATTTAAACAGAACACAGCAGAGAACACAGAGCAGCACTGAGGAGGTAAAAGAGCATTGTTGGGTGGAATGCAAGCTATACAGCAAAGAGCGACTCTTAAGGTTCACTTATCCACTGCAGGTGAATAGGAATTTTAAAAATATATACTTTGGAAATAAGGCATTTCATACGTAAACAAAAATCCAAAATAATACACATTTTGGGGGAAAAATCTTAAAAATTGGACGGAGCCAGGTTTAAACGTCTTGGTGTAGTTTCTTGATAATTAGATAGAAATAAATAGATTTTGGATAGTCTTTGAGCAACATAGTTTTTACTCACAAAGCAGAAAAATTAAAAGCTCGACAACATTAGTTATCAATGTATTTGTTTTGATTTAAAGGTATATTAATGAATCAAGCCTATATTAATAAAGCAAACTGCGTTAAACCTGAAAACTGGAGTTTTTTAACAAAGTTTTTGCATTAAATAATAGCCACATTACTACCAAAGGAGCACAATAGAGGTGATACTTCAGGGATCATTCTGTCGTCTTCTTTCAGTGCATGCCGTGATTTGTGCATATAACAAATATTTGATGAAATTCATTGATGAATATTTCAGTAATTGATTGTTGTGATTAATCAGCATATTACCCCCTGCATTACAATCCTGTTGCTGTCCCATCTATTTTAGCTTCCTTTTCTTAAAGGCCCTATACCAGAGTTTATGATTACAGCGAAAAAATTAAATTAAAAAGTTAGTTGTGGTCCAAAACCATTCCTAACTTTTCTAACATATTTGTAGCTTCCCAGTTTTTCACAGGGATGAGTTTATAGGCACATTTCACAACTTGCAGGGTCACTTTTCAGAGTCTATTTCACAGAAATGCCAGAAAACTAGCCTGTAAGTTTATGAAACGGAATGATGAAAATGCTTTTTAATTATATGGTTTCTCCCCCAACAAATGTCTAGATTACCTATACTATAACAAAAATCAGGTATAGTTCCTTTAAGACAAAAGATATGAGTGTTGTTAACATTTTATTTTGTCTTATTTATTTTCTATTTGACCTTTATTTAATCAGGAAAGTCCCACTGAGATTAAGAAACCACTTTTCTATGACAAGAAAGTAAAAAATAGACATTACAGAAGAAGACAAAATTTAATTTATCAATGGGCTGTTGCCGTCGTGCCCGTCTTTCAGATGTGTTAAATCTTTGTAGTTAAGTCCACCGTCCACCAGACGGGTTTTCTATGATTTATGGATTTGCAATACGTCTCACTCAAGAGAATATTATGTGTTGTTATTCAACACACCATATGTGAACAATAGCTTGAGTGGCGACACCTCTGAACATGTCGTAACTCACAAGCTGTGTTCAGCTGAACCGTGGAGGCACTGCAGGAAGGAGACTGACATCACGCACCAATCAACACGTCCTGTCCGTAATATCAAATATAAGGGCTTTATTTTCTTAACATTCTCAGCTTTAACCACAGAATATGTAAGAATTTGATAATATAATAATAAAAAATAATCTCTTCTGAAGCTTCACTTTATCGTAGAAGCTTGAATTTTGTTTCTTCAATCACTTTGGTCAAAAAAATGTACTTGCATTGTACTACAAACAAATACTAGTTTGAACAAGCATCTTCTTATGAACTAAATAAGCCTTAGAGGTTAAAACCAAACGCAGACAAAACAAAAGTCTCCTTTCGTTTCATTCAAAAAAAGTCTAAACATGGCTCTTTTCTTTTCCCATTTCATGCCGGACCTTTTAGTGACCCAGTAGTGACCCCATCAGCAGAGAAAACCTACCAGAAAACTGGAGTGTCACAGAGGCGCCATACAGCCGCTGGGTCACTAGGTCAAATAGGCTAATCATCATATCAAAGTTTTTCCATAATGTATCTTTAAGAAGCATATTATAATGAAATGCCAGGGTGTTCAGGGTGTTGCACAAGTGCCACACTTAACAACTGGGACACAGATCACTCACATTGACTCAGTCTGTCCTATAATCAGATCTTCCGATGTGTGCTAGAAACTGTAGGCTTGACGTGTCCTTGTTCTCTGAGAAAGACACATGTGGCTGACTCCAGCTGCCCTCTCCCACGGGCCGCTCTGATGCTGTGGTGAGAACTAATAACCTGCGTGTGCACGTCAGCAGCCCCGAACCACTCAGACACACTCAGGCACACGCTCTGCCAACGTGGTGGGGGAACCAGTCATAGGAAATTAACATATCGCAATGAATTGACAAAAATGACATTCATTTGTAAGTAAAGTGAGGGGGTCTATAAAGTATACATTTCTGAAATCTTTATTAACTAAGCAATCAGACAAACAATGTTGCCGTCTTTTGTGATATGTACACAAAATGGTGTGAAAATAGTGATTTATATGAGGACTAAAAAGTAATTTGGCCAATATTCCACATGGTCGTTCCAATCATATTTTTCATGGAGTTACCATAGCGATGACCAGAAATGGAAACATTGTTTTTCTCATTATAAGGTTGCCAAAAATATATCGTTTTCATCCACGAAAATCTAAACATAGTGAACCGGACTATATGAAAGTTTTTTTTTTTTTTTTTTAAAGATTATTAGTCCTACATAGAGTTTTATCCATTCATATTTGACAATGTAGCAATGGAATGTAGGCTACAGTTTTCAGGATCCTGAAATGTTGATTGTCAAACTCATAATAACAATAAAAGTATGTTTGAAACCTCTACTGTATTACTTCCTTTTACTTCCTTTACTTTACTGTCTGTTTCCTTCTATATCTCCTCAAACAAGTGCTGACTATAAGTTGCAAAACCAGTCTGAAAGCTTGATCCATGACAGCCAAGAAGAACACATTTAACCAAACAAAGCCTTAGGAGAGAACATTTGATCAGTGTTTCACGCAGAGGACGTCCTCAGCCTGATGAGACGGATCGAGAGGTTTGTATTTACCTTGGAGACCTGCTGTGGTGACATGGAGCTGCGCCGCGGCCAGCAGCAGCAGCAGTGAGGCCCGGCCGACACGAGCACATCGCGGACTGGACAGCAGCAGCATCCTGGATCTGTTGTCGGGGATGAACACCGAAGCCCGAGCCTGCTGTCATTCCCCCATCTCTGCTCTCGTACGCTCGCTTTCGGAGGGTTCCTGCGGAGAAAGTCACTCGAAAAACAACGCTCAGAGCAAAGCGCTAAGCCGATGGTGTGTGCGCTGCTGCACCGAGGAGCTGTCCGTGCTCACTGCGCACTGTAATCCTGGACCTGGCGTGGCTAAAGATAGCGGAGCCGCTCTCACGGAGGAGGGGCAGGTGCGCGTCCTCTCTTGAGTCTGATGCCTTCAGGGAATCCGAGTTCATGAGCCAATCACTCGCCATAACTGTGGGTTCCTGCGCGGAGGTGCATCGCTCATCGTTAGTTAAGCGAAAGATACAGTCTATGGAAAAAACGTAACATGTCTGTGGCTAAAACGCACAGCGGGTCAAATGTGGCACCGCGCAAAATGTGCATTTCACATCGAGGTTAAGCAGCTATACAGTAATACATATTCTAATTAAACAGGCTATTACTGCTAAGAAAACAAAAGCAGAAACAGAACTGCCTCAGTCAATCTTTCAGTCAGTAAATTCCCATTTCTAGTGGTCCCTGAAAGCAACAGTGATTGTTGACATTGCTTTGAAAGAAGAAATACATTCAAGCAGTGTTAATTTTGACAGCATATTTTATTTTAGTTTTAGTCTTAGTCTTTTGACTAAAATGTAATTTAATTTTAGTCGAGATTTAGTCATAAAAAACTTTTCAATTTTAGTCTAGTTTTAGTCGACTAAAATTGCATGTCAATTTAGTCGACTAAATTTAAGACTAATTTAGTCGACTTTGCATTGATATTATTCATTATGATCATATTTAATGTTGTTCCTCTGCTTCATGTTTCTGCTCCACATGAACAAAGCTCAGAGCTGATCCTTTGGCAGAGAATTTACATGATCTGAGGCTCTTTCAGACGGTCAGTAGACGTTTGGATGAATTTAGTCTCTCCCTTTCATTTTTATTTAGTCTTATTTTTGTCGACTAAAATATCTGGACATTTTAGTCATAGTTTTAGTCTCACGAGAAACTTTTAATTTAGTTTTAGTCCAATTTTAGTCGACAAAAATATCACTTTGACTAAAATTAAGACTAAATATTTTAGTCGACGAAATTAACACTGCATTCAAGTTTGTTTTTTTTCTTTCTTGTTTTTTGTTGTCAGCCCATTTCATTTTGTGCAAGTGATACTTTCATATTAAAATATAAAGCTGAACATTCACAGCTCTTTCCCTTTTATGATCAAATGTACACATCTTTGGTACTTTGGATATATTTGTATTATCAATTGAAATAAAAATAAAAGGCTGGTCAAACAATGTATATCCCAGAAAAGTATCACTTTAAACTTGGCTCCTCCTACTAATTGTTTTATATGAGTGTTGTTCTTATATTTATTTATTGTATTTAAGTAGTATGTGTGTAGGTATTTTTGTGTCCACTGACATGTTTCCTCTTTGCTGTTGTATCTATGTAAAAAAAAGACATAGGCAGAGGTTGGTAGAGGATCCAGACTATTTACACAAGTAAGAGTAATGTTGCATTGTAATATTATTTTACTTAAAGCTACACTGCATAACATTTGGGACGATACTGTTGCCATCAATACAAAGCATGCTCCGAATGACCAGCTCGACGCAGAAAATGCTATTCCCGCAAAGAATAGATTTAGATGAGGACATGACTTATTTAAATATATCAAATTCTGCTTCTCCATGGAGACGAGCTGGAGACGTACCCACTCCCGGTAAAGTTACAGTTACAGTCATGTCTTGGTGTAGGTGAGCCGCTCACAGCAAAAGCACATGCTTGTTTGTACATTTATATGGTATTTTTCCAATGACGAAAATGTCTGTCGTAAAATAAATGCTTGTTTTTCAATATTATTTATTGGGTAAAATTCTAGATGGTGTTGCTTTAAGTAGCTACAAGTAAAACGTAATGACCCAAATACTTCTCAACCATCTATCTCACATAAAAGTAACTGTTAACATTAAAGTCTGATAAATATCGAAGCGTATGGAGAGACATACAAATGAAAAATAAACTACCATTTAAATGAATTATGCATTGATCCATTTTCCTCAGTCAGTATGAAGCTCTTGTCACTTACAGATTTACTTTCGGCGGAAAGAGTCACTTAAAAGTATTGTAACTTGAAAGGTTCTCAATTTATGTACTTATAAAGCTGACCCACTATAGCTAAGGACAAATGTGGCACAAATATACACAAGATAACAAATATAGGGAGACAACTACATCATATTTTTGATTTATTGACTAGAATTGCTAGCTCATAACCAGACAGTTGAAAATCATGTAAATATGTGGTTTGTCTTTTGGCACATGTTAAACTGTACAAAAATGTTATTGAAGTAAATGGACTTAGAAAAGGTTGAGAAAAGGCTCTCATGGTCCTGAGGTAAGTATAATGGCAAGTCTTAAAAAAGAAAAAGGTAGACAAAAACCATTCGGTCACTAACGTATCAGCAGCACATTTATAAAACAGATCTTGTATTAAATTACTACTAGCTACTACTAACACTACTACAATAATGATAATAATCTACACCAAATCATTTGTATTGAACATTTACATGAATGTTGTATATGAGAGTGAAAGGATGTTTTTCTTTTCTTTTTCACATAAATCCAACAATGTCTCTCAGAACAGATATTGCATCCTGAAAATAGGAAAACATATTAAGTAAAATGATCCTGTCACTGACGTTGCCTCCATTGTCACCCACAAACCACATTGTCCAAGTCAGTGGTTCTCTCATCAAGTACCACCTCATGACATATTTGGTTTCTGGACAAGACCAAATCCAAAATAAACCAGGTCTAAAAATTGACCTTAAGCTTGGACTAAATCTTGACAAAACTCTGTGTCCAAGTTTAAACCAAATGTTGTGCAAAGAAAAATGACACAGCATCCAATTAAAAAGAGCTCCACAAAGAGAAGCCTAAGTACTGCCAGTGGCACCCGTACCACAGTTTGAAAACCACTCGACACGAGTTCTGAATTCGTCTATACATTGTAACTTCAGTGCAGGACGTTTTGCCTTTCATCCAAGAAGCTTCGTCAGTGGCTTAAATGGTCTTAGTTTTAGATGCATTCAAACCAACAAGAGAGATCCGACTTGTACAAGAACCTCTCATGGTGGCTCTAAAGAGCAGCTCTCATCTAGTTGTTGGATGTAGGGAATAGAAACATGTGAAAAAAGAATAATAGAATGCCCCATGGGGATGGTACTTGGAAGGTCAAATATTTTATGAGGTGATGTTAAAAGATTGAGACCACTGACATAGACAATATGATATGAGGCTGATGCTATAAAAGCACTACACACATTGTGCTCAATGTACTACTGTAGAATAACAAACCAAAGTGCATAGAAGACAGAGATGTGAAAAAGAACATAAATGTAACTTTGGTACATCTCTAATAGAAACAATACTCATCTTAAAAAGGTGCACCATGTACATATACATATTACATATAATACATATATTTATATGTGTGTGTGTGTGTGCGTGTGCGTGTGTGTGCGTGTAAAAAATAAAATTAAATACTGTAACAAGATAGAAAATTCATTTATCACAGTCATTTCTCTAAAAATCCACTAACACACTGAGCAGAAAACACAAACAAACCTCAGCTGCATCCATTCTTTCTCACTGTTCCCTGAATATAACTTATGTTTGGCCCCAAATGTGTTGCGTTGGAGCTACTCCACCTACTGGCCAAAAAACTCCATTCACCGATTTCAACAGTACAGTTCAAATAAAAAAGTGCATCTAGAGTTAGGAACAATATTACATATCTGTTAACCTTATTTTCTTATTCTTAAAATGTTACATTATCATTAAACCAGCGTTTTGCGTACATTATCAACACTACTGACTATGTGGCTGCACTTTTTTCTTTAATTTGGTGAGTTCCAAGTTCATCAGCCCTCAACATAAAGATTACATGTAAGTGCCCATTGTTAAAAGTGGTCATCTGGACTCTAATAGGGTTTTGCATTTGCAACAACTGTTCCACCTACATTGGTTGTAAACATGCAGGGAAAACCAGAATGGAACTTGAGGCAATGAGTGATTTTGAGGCACATCCCATCAACAAAAAGGTATTGTAGAAAACCTCAGGGTTCAGAGCCAGCATCATTGTTACTGTCTGAGCTCTGATTCAACGATTCTGAACCAGAGCCGAAATCTTCTGCCTTCGTACTGTGTTTATGAGGCGGAGGATGTTGCTCTTCTTGTGAGTTCTTTTCCAGCGCTTCTTTGACAGCCTCTGCAGTTTTCTCCAGGACAAGCTCCAGGGTGTGCTGGAACGCCTCATCCAGCTGTCCATCCTCAGTCAGACGGATTTCGATGTTCATTTCAGTCGGTTTCTCGGGTTTGTCTACTCATCAAAAGAACAAGTGGATAAACAATGACAGTTGATCAGGAGCGAGGGTAAGTACATAGGGAGAGCTTTGATTTCGTTTTCAATAATTAGCTTAACAAATTACATGGCTATAACATTTCTAAAACTTAGGCACACACATTACTAAAGATATGGACCAAACACTCAGATGTGACCTAAAAAAAGGTCCCTCATAAACTTTCATCATTTCATCAACAGGTTTTACTATATTGGAAATCGATTTACAAAATTCAGTCCCCACATGCTCTGAGCCATTGTACTTTATAATTGGTTAGATGAGGGAGTCTGGTCTGTGCTGACTATTCTGGAAATATTTTGTTCATTTGAAAACTCTAGTGCAAGGGTTGGAGGGGGCTAAAATATATCGGGAATGTATTGCCGGGGTCCATAATAAAAATCTCCAATGAAATATATTTTAATTGGGAAAATATTATTGAGGAAACTTTTTTCAATAAATGAATAATGACGAGCTGGACTGAGGCCTCTTAAAAAACAGCTTACACTTTACAAGCCTCCACCTCAGGTTTCTGCTACATTGTAGTCATTATTCACTCCACACTCTGTAGTGATAAGCTACTATTGTCGCCACAGTCGCCTGAGGGCAGACTGTCCATTTACCACGTGGCTATAATGTGTCGTTTGTGGACACGTGTGGAATTCTTTCCTTTCTTTCTTTAAGCTGCCCCCCAGTGGCAAGAGTGAGCATTCTGGTTATTTCTTTAAATTTGCATAACTCCGCAAAGGAATGGGCTTAGAGACTTGCTTTTTTTTCTGACATATTCGGAACTTCAAGCTCTACAAGCGAGGGAAGAATCATCTCGCAGGTCGGAAGTATTAATGGCTTCAAATTTGTACAGAAATGAAACTCAAACAAATCTCCCTTCGCTTAAAGTGACTAGTTACAAGTTAGATGACTCTAAACTGAACAATTCTGTTATCCGTAATATATTCAACAAAGAAATATTTGAATTCACAGTTCGCCAAAGAGAAAGTGATTAATTTCAAAGTTAATAGACAATATCCCTCTGCTGATTCTCTCAGTACACGATTTGGATTTGAGAACAATAACTGCTCCTTTTTTACTGAGCATGTTATACCATATATTGTATGAATGTATGTATGTAGGTTCTCTGAATATGAACCACCGCCTGATTTTAAATGTTTGTATAGTTTATTAATAAATGAAGAACTTATGATTTGTTAATTAATACCATAGTAATACTGGGGAAATAAAACACTTTTTAATCCTCCTACCCCTCTTCATTTTCAACTGAATGTACTCAAAGAATGAAGTTAATAAAACTTCATTTATAAAAATAACAAAAAAATGCATGGCTAGTATTATATTCTGATGCTGAAGATAGTGTTATAACTTAAGCCGTCAGTCAATGAACCTTCCTAAATACACGTCTGAAATTTGATTAATAGGGATCAATTGTAGCTCATTTTGATATATTCATTATAAGTACTAGGCCTCCAGAAAACGCTCTAATTTAATGCATTTTCTCACATTTATCATCAACCTGGCAACATATGATGCAAATAATTTGAGATTAAACCATAATGAATGCATTTGTTATATTTTTGATTTATCGCGAGTTAAAGTTTTAACTTCGACAGCTCTAGTTTCAACGTGGGCAAAAGACAAACTAATTTATCATTTTGTTTTACCTTTTCCGAGCTGCCTCTCTTTTGGCAACAGCAAAACATCCACATTGTGATGTTCGTCCAAAGCGTCGAGAAGTACTTGGCCTTCCCGGCTGAATAAAAAAACCAAAGGGATTGTGACGTCCGCGGTTGATACCCCATCTCCCACCATTTGAAAAAGTGGAGAATCGTCGCTGTTGCTTCCCTCTCTGTGATCTGGGGAGATTTTTTTACCAGAAGTCATTTTGGGTTTCCAAAGCCAAAATAAAGATGATCACATGTCATTCAAACCTATGAAGATGACGCCAACGGCTCCTGCATCCTGAAGCTGACGAGCCTTTGCAGCAAACATGCAATCGCCTCGTAATGCCAGTGCAATGTGCCCCTTAATATCCATAGCATTCTCCAGTGGCCCACAGGCTTTGTACGGCATGGCCTTTACAAGAGATCCTTTCATCTGCAGACAACAGTTTACATTGTAATTACTGCAAGAACTACAGCACCGTTTTATCTGAGGCTTACCCCATGTTCTTGTTTTGTGAGATCCAATCCAAACTTTGCTGGTCCGGCTGTAAGAACGGTCCGGCCCAAAAAAGGCGGGGATATAAGTTGAACAATAAGTGGGACGACCTCTTCCTCCTCAGTTGTTTGGCTTACCTCAGCCACAAGTTTAATTTGATACACTCCTTTATGTCCCTAATAGAAAAGATGACATGTTACTTATAAAAGAGAGAAAAAAAACATCACTCATGAACACATAAAAACCTATTCCAACCATTTGCACTGCTCTATTGCACCCTGTGGTATGTCCTCACTCATATCTGCTGCTAATATTTAATGCGTCTGTAACTCCACTCACGCTGTTGTTCTGGGATCATATTTTATCTTAATCTATTTTCATTATAGTGTACTATTTATCTCCACCAACTCTTATGTTTAATGTTACATGTTTGCGCTGAAGAAAATTCCTACTTTGTGAACCTGTTCACGGACAATGACAAAACTGTCTGAGCTAATTGTACAGGCTCTAATTAACAGGCAAATTACATCAACTCAAATATCAGACTGAGAAATATGTTTTAAGTTTCTATAATGTGGTGCTGTGTTTTACCTTGGAACTCGCGTCATTGATTGGCATGAGAGAAATACCCATACTTTTTAAGAATTCTACAGACTCCATCCCATTGTCATGTAACGGCAGTTCAATTTCTCTGCAAAAGGAAAAAAAAACAGTTCACAAAACATTAATTTAAAAGTATAAATGCAGTCATACCTGACTGGAAGAGGCTGAAATGCCCGACCCACACCCGTGAGGTACTTGTACCCGTCTCTTATGCTTTTTGCAAAGGAAGGGTTATTGGGAAACAAGGTGTCTGTGCTGGGACAGGTGTGTGTGAATAAATCTTCTTCCTGTGAGCTCTCAACAGACTGTTAAAGACATAGTAAAGGCCCATTAGCATCTACACATACAGCAAGACTTTGAATATACACTTTAATGTATATCATACTGTGATATTGTCCTGACAGGGTGGCTGTTTGATGGAGAGTGAGACAGGAAGAAGGTGAGCCTCGGTGGTGAAAATGTAGTCATCAATGTTGATAGAAAGCTGGCTTTTCTCAGAAAACAGCAAGTACAAGTACTTGAACATTTCCGCTAAAAAGAAGGAGTCCATCCTAAAGAAAGATCCACACATTATAGTTAGGACACAGATCATTACGGCCCATTTCATATGTCTAACTGTTTTGTCTATGCAAATGCAATATTAGATACAGTTGGATCTTCTAAATCCAAGAACAATACCTGTCTTCATGTGTTCCAGTGCGAACATCCTGCACCGCAGCAAACCCACAAGGCACTCTAGCATAGACATTGAGCTTTTCTACTATAGACTGTCCAACTCGGAGGTAGTATGGGTCACCAGTCGCCTAAACAGGTGAAAATGTAATCAGCCAAGAAATAAATTAAAAGGAAACATGTAGGGATTATTTTTATAATAAATCTTTCGCTCACCTTGTAGAGGTAGTAAGTGCTTTCGGCAAACTCTGGTCTCAGTAGGTGTTGGCCCCAGTGAACTCTAAACTCTGATGTGAAAGCCTTGGGTGAGGCAAAGCACATAGAATAAACATCAACAATAACAACCATTTGTGCTTACAGTATAAACAACACAGTACCTCAGGAAGAAACTTGTGCTGTTTAGTTACTTGGTAGAGCATCTCATGGGTCTCTATGGCTGGTTTCAGATCACCTCTTAAAACCTGTTCAGTCGATCAATATAAAATAAAGAATGGGAACATTTCGTCAGACTGCATTGCGCTCTTTGAGTACAGGAACATAGCACAACAGTCAACCAATAGGAATTCTAAAAATCCCACTTATCGAGTTCCCATTAATACAAAAGTATACAGGGTTGCTTCAATGTAGATGAGAGGAAACCCGAGCAGACATACAAACACCCTGCCCCCAAACAGCGACGGGGTGTTTGATTGGTGTGAACCCACCTTTATGTACACTGTCCCAAACAAATAAATAATTGTTGAGGTGATGCGTTGCCAGTACACATGCTTTCTTTAGTCTTTTTTTAATCACACAAGCTCTTTTAGTTACTTTACATTAAAACCTGACAGCATTGCTGACCTGTAAACCAGGAAAGAACGCCAACAGGGAGTCCATCCAGCTGCGCACACTCACGGTTGGATTGTGCATGTGCACACTGAGCAAGAGGGGAGGTTGACTGATGTACTTCATGATTGCACTGTAATGCTGTATTTGTTTTAAAAAATAAAACAATGCAACAGACTGTTATTATGTTTAAAGTACATGAAACGCTTAACAGATATGAGGCACGACAAGCTGTACTCACAATGTTGAATCTTTCCAGGAAAACATTGTCGCCAAGGAGAATATAAGCCTTCATCAGATATTCATAGTAGGAATCAATACCAGCACCAACTCCACTGTCTGTTACAAAGATGAGAAATACATTAGGTTTTATTCCAGTACATTTCAAGATGTGTTTTGTTGCTCTAAATGAAAGGTTTTTAATTGGGTAGGGCAAACACGGTCATTAATATTGTAGTTGAACAAGTTGAGGGTGGTTTTAGAACAAAAATGGTTACTATTACAATTTAACTCCCTCCCACTGGTCTTTCATAATCCACCTGTTGCCAAGGCTAATATCAGTGCTGCAAATTAGGATGAGGCAAAATGTCCAACACATAAACTACAGAGTAGAGTACACGTGAAAGGTTAGAACCTATGTCTTACATATGAAGTTAAAATTTCACATAATTAACTCACCTCTCCTGATCCACTCTCCATTATGAATGTTGATCACAGTTCCCACCAGATCACTTTCTTTTTGTCTCCTGTTCCAGAGAACATCCAAAGCCTTTCGGGCATGTTCCTGTGATACAATACAGCATAGTGTAAATATACTGCCATTGGTGACTTCTATTCTTTGTTTTTAATTGGACAGGCAGGAAAATAAGCACAACCTCAAAAACAGATTCTCCAGACAATCGGCTCAGAGCAGCAAACTCTAAAATCATGGTTCCAGCACAGGCGGTGCATGTGTCTGTTTCAGTTCCAGTGCGTGCAAGTGGGTTTAGGACTCCATACCGCAGATTTACCTAAACAATAAAAATATGAAATATTGGATGAACACAAAGCATGCACAGAACTGCATGGCTACTGTCTGTTCATATTTACATTGGTCTTAATAATATGTCTATTGACAAGCAGAAAAACGTGCCTTTGGGTAGGGAAGGCCACTTGTGGTGTTAAAGGCAGGTAGTAAACGATGGCCCAAGTCTTTAGCCATGTGCAAGAGTTCATCTTTGTACCACTGCATTCTCTCTCCTCGCTGACGAAACAGGTCGGCCATGACATGGGCCCCCAGTAGGCCTCTAAACGGTTTGGATATTTGAGAAGGACATGAATTAATTCAGCCGCCTGAGAGTTGATATGTAACACAGTGCTTACCCCAAGACCCTAATGTTAGTCTCAAACACAGACACCACAACGTCATTGTCCAGTCGCACGTCGCTCACTGCCTTTTTTACCGCATCTTCGAACTCATCCAACTTGTTCAACACCTAAACCATTTAACACATAAAACATTACATTAATATATCAATCATTTGTTTTCATTGAAAAATTCAACAACAAACAACAGCACTCACCACCAGTGTATCAAGGGTATCAATTAGAGTGAGAGAGAACCTAGAGAGAATGACTCTTGCATTAAGCATTGAAAACTATAATTGAATTGAGTAATAAAAGAAAGACTTACTTGCCCAAAGATTCATCAATGTCACCTCTGCTTGGCTCCTGTCCACGTACTCTACCCTTACAGCTTAGTGGCATCAACTCATCTGCTGGATATGCATATTTCTACAACAAAGTAAGCAGATTGAAAAAGTAACTAAAATATACAGGGTTAGGGAATGGAAGACAGATTCCATAACGTAATGTAAACTTTACCATGTAACTTCCATAGGCGTGGTCGAACATTTCAATGATCTGATCCCTGTAAATAAGACACATCGATTGTATTTTACAGGTTTAAGGAATATTTCTTGCCATACATTTAACAGTGATAAAAGCTGCACCTGATGACCGTCTTCTCATCTGGTGTCATGTGCTGACCCTCTTGACATTTTGCCCAGCCAGAATACAGGCAAGCAAAGAGAAGCATCTTCAGCATCATTTTGAGAGTGGTCTGGTCTCGCACCACTCGTCAATTATTGAGTAAAAATGTTACAGCTGAGAATATAAAAGAGGACCTCTTCCTTTTGTCCGATAGCCACTCACTGTCAGACAATCCAGCAGTAATCCTCCTTGTGAGCCCTTCTTATATTTCCGGTATTTTTCGAACAGCATCTTTTGTCGAGCTCGGCTCTACATGAAAAAGCGTCTCCTCTTATTTTAGAAGTGTGACAAGCACGTTATTAAGAAGCACCGTAAATAATCACGAAGAATAAGGGAGCTACAACCCAGATAAACACAAGCATAGATCCCGAGAGCAGAACTTCTGCCAAAGATCTAAACGTGGCACTGCCGCGGTGCTCAACAGACCAACACAGATAAATGCATGACTTGAAAACAGGTAGATGGTTTAACCGTGGGGAGGTCCATGGGGAAGAGTCCTGTTGTTGCTATCATGCTAATGCTAATGCTTGCTAGATGGTCGATAGCATGTATATGACGAGCAAATAGAACCTTATCAAGCTTATTTAACTCGTTCAACATGATCGTAAAGGGCTCAAAATGAAGTTAATCTAAAAAGCATAGCCAACATTGTGTAGTCAACACCAGTAAATGCCTAATCGGTAATCGGTCAGAGACGTATCCGTGTTCTCTACAGACTACAACCACAGGGCACTGTCAGATGGGTAACAACAGGAAGTACGTAGGTTACCTGTCGTCTTTTCACTTCCCCTTCAGTATAGTTCAGTACCGCTTACGTTTTACCAAAGGGAAATCGAATAAACACATTTTAATGATGTGGAGTAAAATGAACGACGAATATGTTTATTTGCGCTCTACGTACGTAGCAATCTATCAAATGGAAGCCTACAAGATCAAACCCAGGGATTCTGCGTTCGTCGTCAGAGCTGGGAAAGACTTTTTTTTTACGAGTTTCTATGTACAAGTAAATCATGGTCCGCTTTAGACGTCTGCTTTTTTTATGAAATAATAATAATAATAATAATAATAATAATAATAATAATAATAATAATAATAATAATAATAATAATAATAATTTAAAGAAGAAAAAATAATTAAAATATAATGCTAATAATAATAATAATAATAATAATAATAATAATAATAATAATAATAATAATAATAATAATGATAATAATAATTCATCTTCAGCGCCATTTTGACTACAAAACAGCTTAACAGATCTTATCTGCAATACATATTTCCACTAGCAGAACGTTGCACTTTCAGCAGATGCACTTTCATGCCGCAAGTTAAAGTACCAAACAAATCCAAAGCCAGATAGAAATGACCATTCCATGAGACTGACTGACTGGGTGTACTTCTCTCTCCTCTGATAAACTACAAACTAGGAGGAGCATGCTGTGAGTCAACTTTGTTCCTGCTGCAGATGGGCGTTGCCAGCGTGGATTTTCAGACTGGAAAAGGTGCGGCGTCTCTGCTTCGCGACACTTAAAAATCGCCTTGGCATCTCTCTTGTCTTCCCTCTGATCCTGTGTTCACTTGGTAAGTTGGTAATTACCCAGACAGCAAAATACATTCAGACCGGATCCGGGCCAGACCTAGCAGTAGATCTGGCCCAACTCCGTTATCCCAACCCGGGCCTTTGTCTTTTTTTCCAATGGCCCAATACCTGCATGGATCCGTTTTACGGATCCGGAGAGAAGCCGGGCCAGAACTGCCCCGGATCTTTCAAAAACTTGCTACATCCGGTACAGTTCCGGTGTAGATGTTCAAAACGGAGGCTATTTTTAAATAGATCCGGGACGGGTCTGGTGCAGATACGTGAAATGAGTGTTGATTTTAGCATATTTGGGACGGATCCTATCCGGATCTGGCCATGTGTCACAGAATCTGTTTTAAATCCGGTTCAAAGGTGTAAAACGGATTACAGCCTATGGTAAAATTAGCACACACACACGTACATTCATGTATAAAATAGTTTATTTCTAAACAACTCATGCAGAAATGTATAACATTTACAAATAGCATAATTATGTTGAATCACATAAGTTAGCAACAAGGAATCTTACACAAAATTGTATAAAAGTATAAAAGAATTACTTTCATTAAAATATATTGCTTTCTTTTAACTGTTATGCACATAATTAATAATTATTTATTTTGTTTTACAAAAATATTCAAATAGATAAATAAATAACTGCAGGCTGTAACGCAGGCTGTAACAAAATTGCAAAAACTCTTTGTTCGGAACAGAAAACGTGTAATATGTTTTTCAAATTGCTACATGTTTCTACATGCTGTTACATACACATGTACGGCAAGTCTTGAGAAGAAACTGTGCATTTGGATCATCATTTTAGTGTTTTTTTTTAGTGATCTTGCTCTCTAAAATTTGTTTGGCTTTACCTAAATCTAAAACCTTCTCAACTGGAGCTTACAGCCTAATAGCCAGTGTAATGCCTCATTTGTAAGCTAAGACCTACAAACTCATCTGAACTTTTTCCTTCTTATGATTGTCATACAATTCCTTTAATGACTTAATCCTTTTAATGCCCCCCAGAAATAAGATTGATAAGCCTAAAGCAAATTATAAAGAACACTGCAGTGGACTATGTTGTAGCTGACAAAGCAAAGCTCAAAATCCTTCCTCACCAGTGTCCAAAAGTCAGCCCTCAGTCTCTCAGTGATTCCAAAACCCAGTCTTTACAGTTCTGTTGCTCCAGAGGAAAATTCTCTTTCTCATGTTTTCATCAGGAACAGCATTTGGTTCAGGGCTGCCAACACGAAAACAACAACACGCGTCAGACACAAGACATGTACTGGTCAAAGGAAAAACAATGTCCATTAAATATCACTTACATGTGAAGTCCAGTGTGTAGCCTCATGGACAATCACAGAACATCTTAGTCCAGATGTAGTCCTTCTGAATTCAGCCTCAGTCCTGAACATGTTGGTCATAAAAAAATAAAAAATAAAACTACACATATATTGGATGTTGTATGAGTGTCTATCTTTAAAATAATTGATTTTGTTTTGTGTATCATTTGATGAATCAACTGATTTGATGCCCATCTCAAAGGGGATTGGGGAAAAGAAAATGGGGGGAAAAGTGTGCTATGCCTGTATACTGATAAAACTATAAATGCAATAATGGCATCACACCAATAAGAAAAAGTTCATCAAAAAAAGGACAAAAAAAAAGAATTGATTTTCTCATAGTATTTTTGATATATAATGTACAACATACAGTGTAAGCAATTCAAAACACAAGTTTGGTGACTGACCTGTCTTGAGTGATTTTTCATTGCGGTAGCTCCGGGTTCCTAAAGGGACGATTGTGGATGAGTGGAATCCAAACAGTGTTTCAGCTTTTCATGCAGTGAGCCTGCTCCATCTTTATATTTGGTCCTACAAAACCACAATGTTACAGAGAGAGTGTTATAACAGTAAATAACTGCAGTAATTGTTCTCTGATATGTTCCACTTACATGTAAAGGAAGTCCACCCAACGTCCGTGAAAACCTCAAATTATGTACAAAACCTGTAGAGATATAAAACATGATTAAAAAAAAAAAGTGTATGAGACCCATTGGTCTCACGTAAACACCAGGAAAAGAGCCTCTTTAACAGGACACACGGCGCACAGGGACCCGCAGACCTACAAAAATGAGCATTTAACGGAGTAGTTTCTGATGAAGGATGTGGATCACACATTTGCACAAACGTTAGCGGCCAGAACAGCTACGTATCATGCCCTGAAACAAATGCGAATCCCGGACAGGACCGGGACCGCGGTGCACTTTTAGTTTTGTGTTCATTCAATGCTAAACTTTTGACTTTACTGTCTAACAGTTGTTTTGTGAAACCATTGTGTTACTTGTGTTCTGGTGCATATTGTAAATATGAAAAGGGGGAGTTAGCGCGCGCCTCCGGTAGTAGTTAAAAACTGGCTCTTCAACGGATCAACTGTAGACACACAATATAGTTCGACGTTTTGTATGATTTCCATTCAAGTTTTCTAACAAACAAATTGTATGATTTAGCTACATGGTCTAAAAGCCATAAATGTTTTACGTCTAAAACAGTATAGGATGAAGACTTACCCAGGAATGTGGCGAGTGTCCCTCGGTGCTGCTGAAGGACTGTGAGAGTGATCCCAACTGATCCCAACTGATTAAACGTTTTAAAAAAAGGAGTAACTGTCAAACAATTTGAATTTGGGCCCCTCCGGTTTACGGTGCTGCTCCGGAGCTGTTCCGAGTCGGTGATGTTGAGGGTGCGCCAGGTGGCCAGAGATCCGGTTTACGCTGCTGCTCCAGAGCTGTTCCGGAGCTATGATTCTTATAGTGGGAGTAAGTTCAGTAAGACGAGTCTGATGGGGAACTGGTTCAGATCCGCAATACGGATCTGATTCCTAGGAGGATTTGGCGACTTGAAAACGGAGCTGGCCCGGACCTAATTGCTGTCTGGGAAACTACTCTCTAATCAGGGCAACGTGGGTCGTAATTTTCTTTTGCGACTTTTTTCCAGTGAAAAAAGCGACTTCAGAGATTCGGCCTGGCTTTTCCTCATCTGCCGTCTCTTTTAGTTCTTGATTTGTGAATGACTGACTGATATCTTGCTCTCTCTAGCTATACCAGGATGTGCATCTATTTTGAGTTTATTTGATTCGTAGTTGACAGCATTCGATATAGCTTATAACTCCGTTGTCGGTAAACACAAATAACAATAAACAATCAAACAAACAAAAACATTACTGTCTCTTATTTTTAATATTTATACTATACATTACAGGCCTATTGAGTCCACCACCACCACCATGTCTGTCTGGGTGAGTAGGCCGAGCCCATCCCCTCTCCAAATACTTGTATTCTAATACAATACAATACAAATTAAAGCAAACATTTTTCTTCATTGTAGGATGACTTGGATCTACTGTTGGACTCCCCTTCCTCGCTGACCATCACAGTAAGTTGCATTGAAAGCTATGCAAAACATGTAATCCAGAGTTGATGTCATTTTTCCTCTTTATCCATTGTGTGATTCAGACAAACACAAGAGGAACTGTGAAAGACAACCCGAATTTCAAAGTTCATGAAGATGTGGCTGCACTGAGAAAGGCCATTGAGGGTCTTGGTATGCCACAAAAGTTGCCTTCTGTAGTGACCAACTGTGTACGTACATTTTGAGACATTGCCACCTGTGCTTCTAGGTACAACTGAAAAGGTTGTGATTGAAGTGTTGACCCAAAGAAGTAATGCACAGCGGCAGCTCATTGCTCAAGCGTATGAAAAAGCAACAGGAAGGGTGACTGAAATCTAACCTGGCAGCACGGATTATAAAAATGTCCGTCATCTAACTTCACTTTTCCTTCAGAAACTCGTGGATGACTTGGAGGGAGACACCCATGGAGATTTCGAAGATGTCCTGGTTGCTTTGGTCACACCGCCAGCAGCTTATGACTGCCAAGAAGTCATTAAGGCAATAAAGGTGGGACCGATAGATTTGCAATATACTTACTGTCCCAATCTTTAAATGTGAGTCCAGTTGTTTTGCCTTTCCTTTTTTTTGTCGTTATTTTCCCCCCACTCAAAACGACAATGTCAAATCACACATTTTTTATTTTTCATGGACATGGCAGCAACATGGGACGAGCCAGTCATTGTTTAAAGTGTTATAGTGTAATCTGTGTGTGTTGTGCACAGGGCGCTGGAACGACGGAGAGCATACTGACTGAAATATTTGCCTCCAGATCCAACAGACAAATTAAAGCTTTGTCTGAGGCTTACTTGGCAGGTGAGTGTTTGTCTTCATTGGCACACTACGTTCTGTTAAATGTGTCGTACTATTGGTAACTGTGGTGTGACTTAAGAAACTGGAAAAGCATTGCTTCATGACCTAAAGGGGGAGGTGTCTGGAGAGTACGGCAAAGCGCTGCTCATTCTCGCAGAGGTGTGGACAGGTTAAATCCAAGTGTCTCTCATCATATAGAACACATGATATCATTTACTTCATTTTCCCACAGGGCAAAAGAGATGAGAGCACACATGTAGATGCTGCCAAAGCTAAGGCGGATGCAAAGGTATGCCCTTTAAAAATGCTGTTTATGGCACATTTTTGGGGCGTTGGGGATTTACAAGTATATTTTTTGTGCTTTGTTGTTTAAATCCACAAAGGCCTTGTATGAAGCTGGAGAGAAAAAGTGGGGAACTGATGAAGACAAATTCATTGATATCTTATGCCACAGGAGTGTTCCTCAACTGCGACAGAGTGAGTGCAATTGGGCATAAATAAATACAAATACTTAACTGCATAAAGTAGAGGTTCTCAATGTTCCAATGTCCCAGTCCGCTTGATGACTTTGAAAACCTCTTACAGCAATGTTAAACTCCTGGACGATAACGTACACAAACATTAACAGCGTAAACATTTCACAGCTTTTGTTCAATACAAAGAAATGAGCAAGAAAACTCTACAGGAAAGCATAGAAAGTGAGATGTCTGGCAATCTGGAAGACCTGCTTGTTGCTGTTGGTAAGAAAATTTCCCCTTTTTTTTTAAAAATGACATGAAATTTAAAGTTGACATTTTGACATTTGTGTCTCCAGTTAAATGTGTGAAGAGCGTCCCGGCATACTTGGCTGAAAAACTGTTCAAAAGCATGAAAGTAAGCACACACTAACACTCTATTGCACCACTACACTTTTGCTCAGGTAAAAATATCCAAATCTATTTATCGTTCTTCGTGGTTTTGACCCAGGCTTGTATTGATCTGCCAGTTTTAGCAGGAATGTTGAATGTACATTGAATACAATGCACAATAGAAAGCAGAGAGTCAGTGCAGCAATGGCAAAATGCTGACTGTGACATTACAGCCACTGCTCTGGATAATAGGTTGTGTTCACGTGACATCACAACAGTGTAAAGAGCCCATGAGGTGGAGGGCAACTGGAAATTCTATGACGGTAACTATGGTGACTGGCGAATTTGTCTTAAATTTTGGTTAATATCTCAGTATAATCCTGGAAGAATCCACAAAGTTAATTTTCTCCTATCACATAAACCAATGTCCAATTATTGTCTCTGAAAGGCGTCCAAAACTTTCAAAAACATGAGTATGATGTTGGCCAATAGAAAAGACTTCCAGATATAAAAATTATACAGGAGATTTGTGAATCCACTCACTATCAAATACTGATGAGGAAAATCATTTAATTTTCGTTTTGGAGATTTCTTGCAAAAACTTTCTCCCATAGGGTTGTATTGGCCCCGCCCTCCACCTGACATTATGACATCATCACATTCCAAATCGTGAACGCAACCTATTAGCTCCAACATGATACATTTGTGACCTTGTATCTGCATTGAAGCAGGGGAAAAAAATCAATAGAAAATGACTTCAGGAGAAAAAAGAAAAGTAAATGAATGTTGATATTGTTGCTTGTCTAAGTAATCCACAAATGAGTGGTTTTGGAACTTGGAAAGTGCTATTGAAAATCTGTTTTGCTTGAAGGGGAAGTAACAAAAAACCAAGATGTAAAAAGGTTAAATAAAGTTGTAATTTAAAAAAGGTAATGTAAAAGGTCAATTTAACAAAGGAGTTAACAATAATAACCCAACAAAGGCTCAGTACAATATTAACCATGGTTAACCAAAACTAAGTTACTCAAACTAAACAAAGAAAATCGAACTAACCAAAGTTAGGCCTAACAAACCCCAAAGTCATGACTAGAGTGTCACTTGATTCCACGTCATTACAAAAGTGAACATCCCAAGAAGTGACACACTTAACAACACGAGTGTCCCTGGACACACAAACGTTTAGATAAATAACGAAGGGACACAGGATGGCATACTGGCCACAAAGACCAGCAGCTTTGAATGTTCCCTGGTGTGGCCTTTTGTAGGCGTGGCTGCTGCAGGTGGTTGATTGGGGCCAGGCGTTCCGATACCACACCAATCAGGACCAAGGATGAGCAGCCAACCAAAACCGAGCATGAAAGAGTCCTCCATTCCCAGGCCAGGGCTCACTCAGCCAGGTTTCCATGGAGGACAAATGGAAATTAGCCACACAACCAAAACTAATACAAACTGGATGGAGACTGGAGGCCTGGGGCCATAATAATATGTTAATATGTATGGTTAAATTCTTGAAAATCTCCTCCTTCCATACTAAATATTCTGAAACAGGACTGAAAAACTGGAGACTGGAGGAAGACTATCGGTCGGCCTCGAAGAGATTCTGGCAAACCATCCGGCGCCTCAGGAGGGGGAAGCAGTGCTTCACCAACACTGTTTACAGTGCGGGTGGGGGGCTGCTGACCTCGACTGGGGATGTCGTCGGGCGGTGGAAGGAGTACTTCGAGGACCTCCTCAATCCCGTCGTCACGTCTTCCAATGAGGAAGCAGAGGCTGAGGACTCGGAGGTGGGCTCGCCCATCACCGGGGCTGAAGTCACCAAGGTGGTGAGAAAGCTCCTTGGTGGCAAGGCTCCGGGGGTGGATGAGATTCGCCCTGAGTACCTTAAGTCTCTGGATGTTGTAGGACTGTCTTGGCTGACACGTCTCTGCAACATCGCGTGGCGGTCGGGGACAGTGCCCCTGGATTGGCAGACCGGGGTGGTGATCCCTCTCTTTAAGAAGGGGGATCGGAGGGTGTGTTCCAATTACAGAGGAATCACCCTCCTTAGCCTCCCCAGTAAGGTCTATTCCGGGGTGCTGGAGAGGAGGATCCGGCCGATAGTTGAACCTCGGATCCAGGAGGAACAATGCGGTTTTCGTCCTGGTCGTGGCACACTGGACCAACTCTATACCCTTCATCGGGTACTCGAGGGTTCGTGGGAGTTCGCCCAACCAGTCCACATGTGTTTTGTGGATCTGGAGAAAGCGTTCGACCGCGTCCCTCGTGGTGCCCTGTGGGGGGTGCTCCGGGAGTATGGGGTCCGGGGCCCTCTGCTAAGGGCTGTCCGTTCCCTGTATGACCGCAGCAGGAGCTTGGTTCGCATTGCCGGCAGTAAGTCAGACCTGTTCCCGGTGCGTGTTGGTCTCCGCCAGGGCTGCCCTTTGTCACCGGTTCTGTTCATTACTTTTATGGACAGAATTTCTAGGCGCAGCCAGGGGCCGGAGGGTGTCTGGTTTGGGAGCCTCAGAGTCTCATCTCTGCTGTTTGCGGACGATGTTGTTCTGATGGCTTCAACGAACCAGGACCTTCAGCACGCACTGGGGCGGTTTGCAGCCGAGTGTGTAGCGGCCGGGATGAGGATCAGCACCTCCAAATCCGAGGCCATGGTTCTCCACCGGAAAAAGGTGGCTTCCCCTCTTCAGGTCGGTGGGGAGTCCTTGCCTCAAGTGGAGGAGTTCAAGTATCTCGGGGTCTTGTTCACGAGTGGGGGACGGATGGAGCGTGAGATCGATAGACGGATCGGTGCGGCGTCAGCAGTGATGCGGTCGCTGTATCGGTCTGTCGTGGTGAAGAGGGAGCTGAGTCGGAGGGCAAAGCTCTCGATTTACCGATCGATCTACGTTCCCACCCTCACCTATGGTCATGAGATTTGGGTCATGACCGAAAGGACAAGATCGCGAATACAAGCGGCCGAAATGAGTTTCCTTCGCAGGGTGGCTGGGCGCACCCTCCGAGATCGGGTGAGGAGCTCAGTTACCCGGGAGGAGCTCGGAGTAGAGTCGCTGCTCCTTCACGTCGAAAGGAGCCAGCTGAGGTGGCTCGGGCATCTGTTTCGGATGCCTCCTGGTCGCCTCCCGCGGGAGGTGTTCCAGGCATGTCCTAGTGGGACAAGGCCTCGTGGAAGGCCCAGGACACGGTGGTGGGACTATGTCTCCGAGCTGGCCTGGTGTCGCCTCGGGGTCCCCCCAGAACAGCTGGAGGAGGTGTGTGTGGACCGGGAAGTTTGGGCATCTCTGCTGAGACTGCTGCCCCCGCGACCCGGCCCCGGATAAAGCGGAAGAAAATGGATGGATGGATGGAGGACTGAAAAAATCTGCCATTAAAAAAATTGCACTTTTGGTGGCTCATGGCTTTTCATGACAGCCATAAGATAAAACTTCAGTGGCGCCCAACATTTTTTTTGGTCTTAAGTCTATACTTTTTTTCTCGAAGTATGCCCTACATTGAAGGGGATGTTGCCAAATAGTCAACAAAGAGTGTTTTTTCATAATAAAGTTAAGATAAATTAAAATCTTAATCTGCAAAACATCGTTTAAAATGAACTTTCCTTTGAAAAAATATACAAATACTACTAAAAACAAACATATGATACAATTTTAAATTCAACATAGAAACTGCAACCAATGCCAATCAAGTTTTCATTCACACAATGCACACAATCCTAATGCAGTCCATTATTTGCTTCTCCTCTTTGATCGATTAGACCTAGTTTACCCCGGCTCATTCTGCTCACTTTAACAATCACAAATGTTCTGGTTATAAATCCATAATTCCAGGACAGTCCTGAGCAAGATATAAAAAGAAAAATAGTTCAGGTCCTGATGGGTTGGCGTTTGGGTCAGACTTCGCTTAAGAAAATATATTATGTGTGTTTGGCCTTGCTTACAGTCAAGAGTTTCACATAGGGGTCAAACGCAGCATTTGTCTAAGGTCCCAGTGCCACAGGTGTTTTGCATTGTCTTATTTAATATTTCACTGACACTCTGCAGGGCGCAGGAACCACCGAGTCCACTCTGACCAGGATACTTGTCGGCCGTTCAGAAATTGATTTGATGGACATCAGAGGAGAATACAAAAAGCTTTTTGGAAACACACTCTATTCACAGCTTGAGGTGAGTGTACTCCAAAGGAACCAAATGAAATGTTGACCACTTTATTTTAAACACTTTTTTTTCCTGACCTTTGTTTTAGTCTGAAGTTGGAGGCTGCTATGGTGAGGTCCTAAAACATGTGTGTGGACAGGACTAACTCCACCTGAGAGGAGATGGAAAACATTTGGTGCGAACTTCAGCAGTGAAGCAGATCAACTATACTCTGCTGCATTTTATATAAAGACTGTGCAATCTAAATTTCAAAGATTTAATAGACCACGGGCCGAGTTTATGCGGCGACAAACATTTCATCACTAATATAAAAGATATGCCGCACCAAATATCATTTTGTACTTTATAATATGCACTAATAATAAATTATACAAATGCAGTGACTCTTGTGTAAAAGTTTATTTAAGAGTTTTATTGATGTTGCTGTATCCAACTCCTACACAAGTCATCAGGGTTTTGTCTCCACCTTTCCTTTCATCTTCAAGAGGTTTCACGACTTCAATTTTGAACATGATCTGAAAAAAGTCTCTTATGTGTCTGAGGAATTCAATCCTGAGAGAAAAGGGGGGAGGAAAAGAGTAATGGATTAGAAGTTTGGTTACTATCTAGCTCAGAAATATATCAAACGTTAGATGTCACCATGGAGAATGAGCATTGTGATGGCACTGCCAATCTTCAGTTATCATAGTACTGTACTTGATAGAAACACAGCACCGGTACCATGATAACTGAAAATGGAAAGTTCATTGTCATTTTGTTCTCCTGTAAACAGTTAAATTAAACATGTTTTTTTCTATAAAAGAAGCAAACTACAGCTTGGGATGTGTGATATAACTGTATAAAATTGAATCATGATCAAAGCCCGAGACAGCCCGCCCATTTGGAAAGATTGCCTCCATGGTTTTCTGTTTAAAAGATCCATCTCAGCCTACACAGACTCGTGCCATTTCCCCACCCACTCCTCCTACTGATCGGCCTATCATGCTCTGAGTGAGTGCTAGGCAAATGTAACCAAATATAAGAAGAGGCGGGTTCTTGTTACCGCTTAAAACCAATGTGAAGCTACGTAGTAAGAATATTGTACACATTTTTTTGCCATATCACACTACACACAAACATTCATTTATACACTACAGTGACACTATTTAAATGTATGCTTGCGCTCCACAGACACACAAGCATTTTCTGTGGCACTATATTGTGAAACCTGTATCTATAAAAAAGGCATGGGAGTGTAAAAACTCTTGTGAATGACGACTCACGTGTATGGGGAGAGGGGTCCGAGCAGCACCTTAGACACGTCTGGTTGGCCAAGGGTCATCAAGAGCAGCGCCAGGCTCTGATTGGATGAATCCGCACAACCACCCTACAGCGGACAAAAGAGGGGGGGTGACATGTTTTTTTTGAGCAGCAAAAACAACATACGATGACGACAAGAAGGTTGAGAGGGTCAAGAACTCAGACACCCATTAGGAATTGTTATTGCATTACATGTAGCGCCTATGTAATGATAACCCTAAAAAATGAAACGTTAATCTGTTCAAGAAATACCAATTAAAAGGATTGTTTAAAAAAAGCGTTTTATTGCAATTCATTAATGTTTGTTTGCCCTGTTTTTGGAGAGACTGTCAATTCTTCCCTTCAATAAAAGGTCTCATGCCATCATAATGACTTAAAATCAGTAGGAATTTCTCCATTTTAAGAGTGTGTCGCAACGTCTGCATGTTTCAAACCAACAGTTGCATATTGTAAAAGAGGCCATTGTCAAGTATGAAGGCAGGTCAGCAGGTTACACAGGACTAAGATCATGTCAGCAAAAATATATATTGAATTACAACAACGCCGTTAACGTGACACTGATTGTGAAGAACTCCATTCTCTCAAGTGGAGCAATATGCAAAAGGAAATACCGTCATTTTTTTAATAGCACAAGACTGGTCTCATTCACACAGCACTGTTTTGCTCCTACAATAGTTAGAGGAACAAAAAAGCTAAGATAAAATGATTTGTTTGTACCTCATTCTTTATACCCAATTTTGTTTCATATTAAATCTACAAAAAACACATAGAAAAACTTCAACAACTGGGTTTTAGAATTCAGAAACGCCACACCAGGCACAATGGAAAGGTTCTGGCAAGTCTGTATAGATACATGCAGTAACTCCTACATCTTATATGTAAAAGTGAAAAAGTTTGAACAGATTACGCCTAGTTGGGTAACGGGTAAAAAAGAACATTACTGAACAATTTATGATCAACATTGCTACTTTTTCTTACTTTATCTTACCTTAAACGTGTTCAAATGCTGTAAATCAATACAAATGCCACAACTTCCAACAAACAAAGCAAAAATACATTACCTACAAAAAAGGGAGACAGCAATCTAGGCAAAATCCAGAACAATTACCTGCTGCCATGGTCAGATTTTCGCTCACTTTTCACCCATTTTGCAAGAGCAGAAAAAAACAAAACAAATGGTTGATCGATGCGTGGCTTTGGTTTACAACAAGTAAACTACTCATTAACCACAATACAAATACATGTAGCGTCTATGCCCGCCAAAGAGTTATCCACAAAACCAGTCACAACAGGAAAGTTGGCAAGGTTTCACGATTCCTTGCCTGGGCCATCGCTAAAAGAAGAAAAAGAACAAAACCAACAATAATAATAAGATAATATGAGGATTACTCCACCTGGCTTGTTCAAGCAGTTGGGTAAGAATTCAGAATAAGCCGTCCAACTTTCCTGAATAAATGCATGGTAAACAGTCTCTTCTGCTGGGAGCTGGCGCGTCTGTCCAACAATATTCCTCTTTCAGAGTTAATCAGCACTACCCTGACCAGTTAAATGGACTCACATGGCTCCTATGACAAGGCTGAGAGGCAGAGCCATGAGGAGACATACCAAGTCACACTCACTGGATCCAAATGTGCACTTTTTGTGATATGCCATTTTTCTCACTTCTTCCATGTAAATATAGGAATATATATTTTTCCATTATTGCACTAAAAGAAGCAATGTGTACAATAGTAAAAAAAAGAAGCATATACTGATTTTTCCACATGATTCAAAAGGCATAGGTAAATATGATTGATGATGTTATTTTTCTACTGTTCTTTTTTTCTCCCATGGTTTCAATGTTTAATACCAATTAAAATCCAACTACAATAAAACATTCTGAAATTGACAAACACCTGTAAATGAAAAACAAATACCAGACAAATAAGAGCCCAGTGCTCTCACACAACCAATAACCGATGTCTTATTGTAAAACACCACAATATCTGCATTATGCCAAAAGCCAGTCAGTCAGACAATCTCAAAGCAATGAGAAGTTAGTAAAATACAGCACAAAGAACAATCTACTGCTGCTGTAGTCAAAGTTAGACCCTGTGTCATTCATTCAACTACAGTGGGAAGAAAAAGTATGTGAACTTTGGAATTTCTCACATTTCTGCCTAAAGTGGTCATAAAATGTAGTCGGAGCTTTGTTAAAAATCATAAGAATGAGTAAACAGTGTCTGCTTGAACTAATACCACCAAATCATTTTTTATTGGCCATAACATGTAAACTGGGAGGAACAAGTGAATGAACCCCCTGGCTAACGATCCTCTAAGACAGGGGTCACCAACCTTATTTCAGCTGAGGGCTACTTTAAAAGCATTAAGTTGTTCGAGGGCTACCAGTTAAAAACAAATCCTAAAGACTTAAACGTACACTGTTCACTTATAGGATATTGACCCCATATTATATTAAAATAGCTTTATTTTAAACTCATACTGAGTCACAAGAACCGAAATAACTGTAATTTTAAGAATTAGATTCAAGAAAATGAAGTGTTTTACACTTTAGAAAAAGTCCCGAGGGCTACTGGACATGCCCCAAAGGGCCCCTGGGTGCCCGCGGGCACCACGTTGGTGACCCCTGCTCTAAGAGCTAATGAAACAAATTCATGCAGACATCTAGAGTCAGGTGTGAGAAAACCTGAAGTCCAAACACTGAGGTGTGGCTTAAAGCTGCCCTTGCAACTGAAAAACACACACTAGTTGAGAATTGTCCCTTGTTGAGGTGCATTGGCTGATGTGCACCAAGACCTACGTTCAAGAATTATTGATTTGTATAAAGCTGGAAAAGGTTGCAGAACTATCTCTAAAAGTCTTGATGTTCATCAATCCAGGGGTAGACGGTCTATAAATGGAGACAGTTCAGCACTGTTGCTTCACTTCGGAGAAGTGGCCGTCCAGATGACTCCAAGGGCAAGCGCAGAATACTCAATGGGGTAAAAAAGAACCTAGAGTGTCAGCTAAAGACTTACAGAAATCACTGGCACATCTCTGTTGACAAGTCCACAATACGCAAAACATTGAACAAGAATGAGGTTCATGGGAGAACTGTGGACTGATGAACCCAAAGTTGAATAGTTTGGGAGGAACACACAACATCATGTGTGGAGGAAAAACAGAACATCACACCAACATCAAAACCCTATCCTCACTGTGAAGTATGGAGCAGGAGCATCATGGTGTGGGGCTGATTTGTTGCCTCAGGACCTGGACTACTTGCCATCATCAATGGAAAAAAAATAACTGACGTTTATCAAAAGTTTTTGCAGAAAAACTTGAGGCCATCTGTCCAACAACTGAAGCTCAACAGAGGATGTAGCTGCAACAAGACAATGACCCAAAGCACAAAAGAAGAAGAAGAAGATCTTTATTTATATAGCGCCTTTCACAGACATATAGTCACAAAGCGCTTTACATGAGACAGTTGTACATTCACTCCACACTCGGTGGTGGAAAGCTACGTTTGTAGCTTCAGTTCCCCTGGGGGAGACTGTCAGAAGCGCTTTCGCGACTACACACATCTGCGCCAACGGACCCTCTGACCACCACCATACATTCACTCACACACATCATTCATCCTGGCCTATTGTGCATGTTTTTAGTGGTAGGGGAAACCGGAGTGCCCGGAGGAAACCTACGCAGACACGGGGAGAACATGCAAACTCCACACAGAAAGGCCCCGTGCAGGTGGGAATCGAACCCGGACCTTCTAGCTGTGAAGCGAGAGCACTAACCGCTGCGCTACCGTGCCGCCAAAAGCAACATCAGAATGGTTTCAGAAGAATAAAATCCGCGTTCTAGAATGGCCCAGTCAAAGTCCTGACCGTAACCCGATTGAGATGATGTGGCATGACCTCAAGAACGACAGACATCCCAAGAATCTCACTGAACTGCAGCAGTTTGGTAAAGAGCAATGGTCCAAGATTCATCCTGATCGTTGTGCACGTATAATCTGCAACTACAGGAAGTTATTGCTGCCAAAGGCGGGTCAACAAGTTAATAATTCCAAGGGTTCACTTACTTATGTGATGCTAAAAATAAATAACATGTAATTGTTTTGGTGGTACTAGTTTAAGCAGACACGGTTTAGTCATTCTTGAGATTTAAATAAAGACCACACCACATTTTATGACCAAGGGTTCACATACTTTTTACCACCTCTGCTAAATTTCTTAATTCAGTTTTGGAAAAGTAATATCAGTAGTTATCACAGCTGTACTCGGTCACAAACAAATAAGCAGTCTTCGCCTCCAAACTGTGTCCTCCATCACTCACACAGTAGCGCTTTTACTCCGCTAGTATCAAGGCCAATGAAGGCTTACCACAGTGTACTTTTAAGTACACGAGTATCACGGGTACAGTCCGAATCTCGCACTTATAATGTCAACAAACCCACACCTGATCGGGGAGCCTCGAACACACAAACAGGGACCCTTCAAAAAGAGAGCGGGGGAGGCGGGACATGTGGCGGAGGAGCCAATGAGCAGCGCATTGTGCACCAGCCTCAAACCACAAGACCGAGTCAAGGCTCGAGTTATCAAGGGATGAGTCGAAGTCCAGTTGCAAGTGCCCCTCTCTGGTTTTAATACATTGTTGTATTCCATAACCCATGCTTCACGAACAGATAGAACTGTACTGACTTTAGGCAAAATGATCTAAAATCTACAAATTCATTGTAGAAAAAAAAACTATCTACAGCACAGCCTATTCAAATGGATACATTTTAAATTCTCATCTAGACGTTTTACAAGTCACTCGGTGGAACCCAGATTGTAGGTCATTTTCAGTGAGTGTAGAACACAAGGGCAGCCTCTATTGCAAAAAGGAATATAAACATACAGTATGTACATGGCTGTAGCCTGCTGAGCATTGTTATAAAGATGGTAGATGAAGATAGGACATAGATCGGTATATTTAAACTGTATAGGATAGTGGAGATTCAGTAAATCTGAAACGGACAAATGAATACTGATTCGAGAAGGATATTGGCAAAGAGTAAGAGCAGTAGTTTCCTCAAGAAAACCACACTTAATATCATTACGTGCTAAACCACACCATATTTAGTATGACAATTAAGTACATACCCTAAATATTTCTTCCAAAAGTTGTTTGGCACAGTTTATCCCAATGTCCTCCGGTAGAACAGGATCCCCCTGACCGAGTGGCGTTGACGACAACTCAGCACTCAGGAACGTACCATTTAGGGTCTCAGCCACTAATGTTAATCCAAAACCTGGGGATCTTAAAACAAAACAACAAAAAGTTACAACTTATTACAGCGATACAGAGATTTTTAATGATGGCAAATAATATGAACTGTAAAATACTTACTTGCCAGAACTTGTGCCTTTCATATGGTCTGTGTAAATGTAGATGTCAGGCAGAAACTGATTAAGGATGCTCCTCGCTGATTCAACTATCCTGTTACCCATCTGAGGTGAAACTCTGACAGAATATCTAGATTAAATGGTCAAGGGCCTTACAAATGTGCTGGAAAGAAAAACCCCAAAACACTGCACAAAGAATATATTAGATCAGGATACGCTATTCCTCTGATCCTCTTGATCTTTCCTGGGTCGGTTAGTTGGACGGGTTTGATGGTTCTGCGTACAGGACATTTAAACATTACTTCGCCACCACCTCCAGGAGCCATCCCTCTCTTTACAACCTAAAAGAGATGTACATCATGATAACAACAGTCCAAAAGGTCATCTCCAAACATGTAAAAATCATCTACTCTTTCTTAAAGTTACATTTTACCTTTAGATCAAGTCCTTCCCCATCAATACCGAATTTCCTCATAAGGGGTATGGCAGTTAACTTCAGCAGATCGACCTGCAAGACGACGAAGGGTTACAGATTAAGGCATCATCTGGATGTCAAAACAGTCATGCAGTGTTTTTTTTTGTCTTCATTGCTTCCCCCAACTGTGGTTTCGTTTTCAAAAAAATCTAGAAACCCTCCACTCTATTGCCTAAGCAGTCAGTTGCAACATTTCATTTACACACTAGAGGGCAGTGGATTTCTGACGGCAATTTTAGTCTGGCTGTTATGAGGGGAAAATATAAATGAACTGAAACAGAGTTTTGTATGTAGACAAGTGGATTTGTGTACTTACTGTTGGGTCTATGGGGTCATTCGTGACTCCCCTGAGAGTGGCAGATAAAGAGGTTTTCATAAAGGGAGCCAGCATGAGAAGAGCTTCCAGGTAGTAGCCTATAGAGCGCTGGGGGTTACAGTCATGTTCCACACATCCACCATACAATAATCCGGGCTGGTAGAACAATACGGTTCCTGCAAAACATAAAAGATGTTGATAGACTGTGATTGATTAGTAAAATTAATAATTATTAAACAAGTAGAACTCACCTGTTTGATTAATCTCAATCCTGGATCCATTGGTCACTTTGTCCAGAAGCCTAATAAAGCTCGCTTCATAATCTGGTGATCCAGAAACAGGTTATAATATATTTTTCTTTGAATTATGTACAATGATTGAGTAAATATTATCTAAAAATAGGGAGATTTTGCAGGTGACAAACTTTAAACCAAAGTTGAAACGTCTATTCTAAGTGAAATAATAAATGTTAACTTTTATTAATATGAAGCAATTTTGTGCATTGAATGGCATAAATGGATGATTTTCTTTTCAATCAGTCACCCGTCTCTTCAGAACAGTAAACATACTCCCAACTGCGTAACAGCTAGCAGTTAGCTACTGTGCTAACTGCGACGCCACACGCACAGCAAACTTACCGCGAAGCCCAGGCTCGTCATCTCTCGACCTTATGTTCTTGATTTTAACTCGCTTTCCGCTGAGTGTGGACAGCACCAAGCGCTGTCTAAAGAAATTACAACCATCATATACGAGTCCCTGACTTGCCATGTTGTTGTTGTTTCTGCCAGGCGTCTGTTGAATCCACGTGTGTGAATGAGACGCGATTGTACGGCGAAGCGAGAGGGTCAAACTCCATTATTGTATCTTCTTTCTAAACGTGGGTCTTTCACATGGCCACTTGGTGGCGCCAAAACACCACATTAGTCACATCCGGGCGTGGTTGTTATGTTATTCATACTTCACGCGGCGTGAGATTGTAGTTTGGTGTTTAAGCATTGACCAGTCCTTAATCTGCCAACATATAAAAGCCTACAGACAAGCATATAAACCATGCGGGTATTACAATAAACAATCATAATGGGGGGAAAAAGAAAAGCCAATGGCAACACGGCATAGTCTATGTTTATTCAGCAGCCTTTCGTGGCGCGGAAGGGAAGGGCTTATCATTGGCATTGCAGTTTCACCAACAGACATTTTCCAACTGCACACCAATTGCATAACAGGATTAATAAATGCATCAACGATGAGCAGCTATAAGCTGATGTTGCAGTCGTTATCAGCCTGTAGTATCACCAACCATGGCAGGGCACCGTGCGCACTTGCGCGTTTCATCTCTCCGGCCGCTGACCCTTCTGATGCTTCTGAGACTGAGCTGAGATACAGATCAAGGTCCAGCGGGAGCAGCTCAAGACGCGCCCACTTTCGTCTACGTTGCGATTGCGCACTTTGAGTAGAGGAAAAGAAAGTCGGACTGAAGTCGAAACCGTGGATGCAAATGCGACACTGACTGTATCACAAGGACTTTATATTCTCCGGGCAAGTAGGCGACGTCTGTCTCAGAGATGGTGCTGCAAAGGGTGTTTCGTGCTGTCATCATGGGGCCTCCAGGATCGGGGAAAGGCACCGTTTCGGGGCGCATAATCAAAACTTTCGGACTCAAACATATTTCAAGTGGAGACATTTTGAGAAACAACATCAACGCAAAAACTGGTAAGATGGGTCGTAACATACAAATTCGCAATGTGAATGCAGCAAGTTTAGTTTTAACATGACTTACTGATGCGATAAGAGCACCACACCTTGGGCTGGTTCAGTAACATGTCTTATCATGCAGGGGCACACACTTCCCTTGAGAATAAAGTTTTCAGCCAAGGTCAGACGAGACCTCTGACCCAGGTGTAGCCTGTTTATAATGAACACACGGACTCTCTTCTGCAAAGACACGCCTGCAATCATTTCACCTCAGGCTATATAAAATGAATCACAAATCACTGCAACAATGTATTCACTGTGCTAAGTCTCCATCTGATCAAGTTCACACAACAATTGGCAGCACCTCCTTGTTGACATTCCCTGGAAGATTTTTCACAAAGAACTTAGAATGTGGTTTGATTTTCCTCGTTATTTTACTTAGCCTACTGTTTACTCAATAGAGTAAAGTTTCTTTATTATTTAAACAGAATCATTGAGCGGAGCACCTTAAGTAACCTCTTGGAGCCAATTCTTTAAAGTATTACCTAAGGTTAAACATAACAACAGACCTCATGCTGAGAAAGCTGACCCCTCTGCCTTTAAAGTTACCACCACCCAACCCCCAGAGTCTCTCACTGGGGGTTGTGTGAGAACCTTTGGTTGATTAAAAAAATAAATGAATGAATGAAATGAATGAAGTATGAAGAAATGTATTGGTTGAAAAAAGACTGACTCTGAGAAGAAATACAAGGTTTAGGTTTAGTCACTTTCCGCTTTGTTGTCAGTGTTGTAGATATAGGAAGTGAAGCATGTCAGGAGATTCCTTTCTTCAGCTGAACATTTTTTTTAACTTTGGCTGAACCCATTTGTGTAGTATTACACTTTTGTTCTTCAGTTATTACAACATTATTTTTCAGCAAAAAATAAACTCTTTTCACTTTTAGGTCAGTCACTTTTAATTTGGGAAGTTTTGCTTTTTTACACCTGTGCTATTATTTGATTGTCTTTGAGAGACAGACTGCTGGTTAATGTGAAGAAAGCTGAAGAAATTGTTTATATAACAGGCTTTATACTTGAAGAGTTGTTTAAATTCTCAAATCAAGCCCCAAGTCATGAAACTAGTCACTCAAGTCTGACTGGAAAGTCCACACACGAAGTACTGCATCATCAATAAATATTCTACAATACTTGAATGAATATTCATATTGAGATTATTATCAATCAGCCCTAATCAAGTGTTTAAAGAAAAACGTTATTCTGCTTTGGGAATATTTCCTTACTGAATCGCTGTACTGTTATAACTGGATATCTAACAATGACTATCTACATCATGTGTGTTTTGCATGTCAGAGCTGGGTCTATTGATGAAGGCCTGTATACATCAGGGTCAGCTGCTTCCTGATGATGTGATGGCACGACTCATCCTCCATGATCTGCGTGCTCTGGGCAATGAAAGCTGGCTGCTGGATGGTAGGAGGATTTAAGTTGAGGAATATGGGTACATAATCTATTGCTCTTAGGATGTCATTTACCAAACGTTTGCTCATGTGCAAAACGAGTGGCATTTGCAAAAGTGGATCAGCAGCAGAGTCATTTACACATTCTTACTCACGCAGCATTCTCTCATTTACATATCACATTTATGGCTCTAAAACTGAACACATAATTTCAAATTGTAAATTAGGTGCAACATGCCTCTACATAGCAATATACAATTTTCCATCTTGCTATTTAGCACGCGCCTTGATAAATTACACCCGTTATGGAACAGTTGACTGTATAAACATTCACCTTATAAAACCAGTCCGTGACCTTGACTGTATGTCATCTGACAGGTTTCCCACGCACAATCCTTCAGGCTGAAGCTCTCGATGACGCATACAGTGTGGACACAGTCATTAACCTCAATGTACCATTCGACACCATTAAAAAGAGACTGTCCTCACGATGGACTCACACAGCCAGCGGCAGAGTGTATAATATAGATTTCAACCCACCCAAAGTCCCCGTGAGTACACTTTTTACTTGCTTTATTGCACATTGCCATCATGAAGTGTTTGTGGCCTTTTACTTATTCTGATGTTACTATGTTGAAGTATAATACTGAAAATATGAATTCAAATATGAACCATTAGAGTAAAATCGGTGCTGTTTTTTTGTTAAATAAATAAAGTAATTGAAAATTGAGGTGATTGTGAGGTAAAACATAAATAAATAAAAAAGGTGTGTTTTGACATACTGCCCAGTGGTAGTACTACCTCTCTCTATTGGGGCAATGAGATATTTACCACAGACCTAAACTACAATGAGGGCATTGGTCAGTAGTTGTTGTACAGGGGGAGGGTCTAAGCACGTCCTGTGCACAGTTTGTCAGTATTCCAAATGTGTTGTTTCATTTTCTATATTCAGTGTAAAAAAGTGTGGGTGCTTTGTAGAATAGATTTAACTTTGGTATTTGACTGCTACGTGATAAAGGAGAAATAATTAAAACAGGTCTGAACACATACTGAATAAGTCACGATTTGTATCAATCTTCCACCTCTGCTTCCTGTTTTGAATTTCCCTTTTCCGTTAGATTACAACAGACACATTTGCCTAAAACATTAAAACTAGGGCCGTCAAACAACTCAATACCCAGAAGGTGATACTAAATCTAGTGTCTATCTATTAAATAGGACAAAACCTAAATCTAAAATACTGCAATTAAATGGTAAAATTTATAGATAGGCAGATAGACCATTATTGTCCAAAAGAGGAAAACACACATTATACATACATTATACATACATTATACATGCATTATGCATACATTATACATACATCATACATACATTATACATACATTATACATACATCACAAACAACCTCTGCAGCTATAGCAGAGGGAACAAAACCTTTGCTGAAGCGTGTCTGCCCCCACCTCAGAGTCCTGTACGTGCAGCCTGATGGCAGCAGGACAAAGTGAGTGTGAAGATTTTTTTTCTCATTTGCGATACTGAGCGTGTTGAAAGAGCTGTTATACTGTTGTAATGCTGCCTTTATGCCGAGTGGACAATTGCACATGCGTGGGGCAGACAGACAGAAACGAGGCTGTCAATCTGCGCCTCCGACCACCCTCTCACTCGCTACATTCAGCTAAGCCAGAGCTGAACTGTATAGGTTTTACCGCTCAAAGTTTATAGTGTATTGGTGTGTTTTTGTTTTTTTTTTCACTTTGCACTACAGCACTTGAACACAACACAACTGGGAAGGCTCAACAGAAGGTGTGGGCACAGACTTTGCAGATGATGCATAGGTTTTGTTGGGATCGTTTATGGATGTCAGTAACATGTTGATCAAAGGTGAGCTCATTGTTTAGTGTGAGTCCAAGGTACTTTAACTGATTTACCCGGTCTTGATCTTGTCATTTAGCTCCTGGATGTCCTTTGTACAGTTACAGTCAATGCAGGCCGACCTATATTATGATGAAAGTGTTCCTTTTTTTGACTATGATATAAAAAACTGAGTGTATCAAGCATCACGTTCTTTTCTGTCAAAATTGAGTTTAATTGTGACAACCTTACTCACAACCAATTCACATAAAAGGATGTAAATTAAATGAGCCACGCTGAGCAGATTAGAGAGTGAACCATAATAAAACTTTGATCCCACTTGAAAAAAGCTTGGCAAGGACAATAAAAACAGTAGCATTTTTAACAGTAAATGAGGCGCTTGAATGAATGAAATGCTTGGGGTGGAGAAAGGGAGAAGATTCAAAAACTGGCTGTAGAAAATGTTGCTTTTAATTGAGAATATCATCTCACTCACTCAAAGCAACCTCATTTAAGTGTAGGTTCATTCAGAGGCAGTCACGAAGCGAGTTTTGCATCAGTTTCCTTCTACATTTCTCGTGACGTGTTGCAATTGTGAAATGTAGCCTAGGTATTTAATAGTTAATGATTGTCCATTGTTCACTGGGTTTGTTCTTTACAGTCCCGTCTGACAATGCAAGAAACACACAGGATTAAAGGCTAAATTGATAAGACAAGGATTTTCTGGAGTTGTCACTTTACTGGGAGTTTTATCAATATGTATATCAGCAGGTCTGCTGCTGAAAGGCTGAGTAAATCAGGGCATCAGACAGGCTGGTGATTAAGTCATAATCTTATTAAGTGCTCTTGTCGAGTGTTTGGTGTGGAAGGAGCTGTAAACATTTCTCATAGGCTTATGTCCATGATGGAGCTCGGGATTGAATCATCAAAACCGCTTAGTTTACTGGGAATCCTGGTGCATTCCAAAATTTGAAACTTAAGAAGATTTTAAGATGTAAAATAATGCAGTGTGTTTTTCCTTACCTTTTGTGTTTTGTGTTGTGAGCTCACGTTATTAGGACAATGCTTGCTGGTAGATGTCTGTGGAAACAATGCATTTATAACATTCCATCCAAAGGGTATGCACTGCACACAATGTCAAATTTCATGACAGTGTGATAACAATATAGAATCAGTTTCTGTGCTGCATCTATTTTGGGGGCAGAGTTTTATCTGGTTATTATGAGGGATGTTGTTTGAGCAAATTTATTGGCTTAAAAACATCAATATGAATCTGTATAGGTGCACACAACACTCTAATTTCAGTTTATTAGTTTGAAGTAAAGGCTTATACACACACATTTTTAGGTTTGGTACATTTTTGGGGTACGGTTTTGGACTGGGGGTGCGTATCAGTGCAGTATTATTGTTCAGAGTAACATGGTGCACTACAAAACTGACACAACGCAGTCGTGCCAGAAGTTTTTCATTTTTTTAAATGTTTTTTTATTTCTCTTATTTAAAAAAAAAACAGCAATTTCCCTCCCTTGCATCCCCTGCATGCATTTTTTTTTAAATCTTCTCTGCCCATGTGATTTTGCACATAATGGTCAAACAAAAAGACAGTTGAAACAAAGGATCTCAGAAAACAAGACTGTCATTAAAGGAGCTATATCATGCTATTTTAGCCATTCCAAAGTTAAGTATGGGCATTTATATGAATGATTGTACCTCTACCGCTATTGAGCACTCATTTTTGTGATAAATATAAGTGTTTTCTGGAGGTATTTTTCAAACCCAGAAGACACAACGCTTCGATTCAGTTAACTCCGCCCCCTCTCTCCGCACATACTTTACCGTAATATAAATAAACAGCAATAAGAGAAGATACTACACAATGCAGTTATAAGGAGTTGACATCTGCAACACAGCTTCATAAATGGCTAACACACAAGCTAACACACGTTTGGATTGACTCACCGCTCTGGTCCATCGCTGTTTACATGATGGGACTCGCGTTGGTTATAAAAGTTAATCCACTTTGGTTCTGGTGAAGGTTCACCAAACATCCATCAGAGACAGTCACAGAAAAACAATATTTTGGTGATAGTCGCTGAACCCCGGAGAAAAAAACAACTTCTGACGGGAGTGGCCTCTCCTTTAGGAAGGTTGAATCATAGACTGTATATACTACTGTCCACGTAGCCAAACACGCTTCTTTTTCTCTGTGACATTATCGTTAGGTAAGAATAAAGAACAGGTGTGTCCAGTTATAACGAGCTCCATCTTCACAGCTGCAGCGCAAACATGACTGATCTGTTCAGACGCTCAGGGATGTGTTTGTTTTGGCCACAGCTGACCTGGAAGCACCTCGGGCACATCCTTTCTTTTTCTTTTTTCTTTTTTCCTTTTACTTTATTTATTTATTTCTTACAACAGAAATAATGAAAAGGGTGGTTTACAAATTAAAATCAGGCCGCAAGCATAGAATAAAGACATTGCATTACAGACGTCGAGCACTTCCGTTCCGCTGTGACGACACAACTGAACACTCAGTCGTTCACCAGGAGAGGGCGGCGCAGCTGCTCAGAGAGCAGGATTCAGGAGGATTACAGAGAGCTGCGTGAATGAAGCCACAGCTCAAATAAAGTCGATTTTGCATGATATAGGACCTTTAAAACATTACAAAGGAGCCAATCATGGTTCACCTTCTCCTTCAAGATTCTTTGGAATTGAAAAGGTTACTCTATCCACAAGAGGGTGCAAGATCCTTAAAAAAGTTGTCTCAAATAGAAATGTTTTGGATTTACAGTATACTCTGAACACTGTGGCACCTCACGGACTGAACATGATTTCAGTGTAAAATGTTTTTTTGGGTTAATGATTCTGGTTCTCATGACTTGTCTACTTAAAAAACACTGTAAGATGATTGGTTTATCTGTAAGTGGGTCCATTGTCCTGGTACCAGACATCTTGGCTTTATAAGTCAGACTGTGAACTCTGAGGAACACTAATGTATGTTAGCGTTTACTTCATGTCTTCACCCTCTACATTTTTGTGAAAGCTTTATGCTGACAAATAAAATAGATGCAGCTTGTCTTTTATGCACTTAATTGTTCAGGAAAAAAATCTTTTCATATGTTTTTGTGGAATTTTCTTTTGAAATAGTCAGATTGTCCCATCATTTCATGTTTTGTTCCTCTTAATTTGTGTCATAACTGAAACGTAAATCAGACTTTACCACTCAGGGCCCACAAGTAGCATTTTTCCCAAATAGTAATTCTCCTTGGTAAATATTGACCACTCTGCAGACTAAGAGGGAGAAGCTACTTAACAGTTGTGCTATACTGTACTGATGGACCCAGTAGCAACTTTGGCCCCCATCTTTTCTTCATGAAATATTCACCAACTGGTGTAAAATTACAATTAATACTTACCACAGTTCAATGCCATCAAACCAAGTTATACGTTTATTCCTCTTGTTGTAAGACGTATCCTTCTTCTTATCTCAATTTGAATAGGATGAAATAAAAATGACCTGTTTAGTTACTCTTTAATGCTCATGTTTAATTCTTAGTACCTTTGACTGACTGTTTGTGCTGCTCTGTCCAGGGTTTTGACGATGTGACCGGGGAGCCCCTGGTCCAGAGAGACGACGACACTCCACACACAGTTACACGCCGACTGAAGGCTTATGAAAACCAGACAGAGCCCGTCCTTGAATATTACAGGTGGGATAATACTGAGAAAAGCTCAACAAATTAACTTATGTATGCAAAGATGAATGCCACCAATCCAAGCTCTTATTTGCTCCTGTGTGAGGCCTGGCAGACCACCCAACAAATGAACCTGAAAAAGTTAATATACATCATGAAGTACAGCACTAAACGGACTGCTGTAGGTGAAAAGTCCATTTTATCCGACTTCATAGAAAGATCAGTGCAATGCATGTAACATAAGCTAGTTTGGCCTTTGATGCCTCATTTGAAAGCTAGGACCTACAAAACTGATCTAAATGTTGCTCTTTTGTTCCGTTTTCATCCTCGCTTTTGTCGCTTTTTTGTCACGTTCTTGTCGTTCTTCTGTTGCGTTTTCATCTCGTTTATGTTGCCATTTTGTTCCTCTTTTGTGGATTTGGATCAAGCCAAACAAGAGAACATGTGCTCGATTCAGGTGGGGGTTAAGAGGTTAATGGTGAGAATCTCTACTGTATTTGAACCCTTTTCGAACTCTGGTGACAATTTGTTTGGTCATAACTTATTTCTAATACTTGGATACTTGGATATTTATTTATTATCATAATCAATCACCACTTAAATATTACTGTAATCACCAGTGTACATCAAGAGAATGTAAAGCTCGACTGAACTTAACCAAGACAAGAAAGACACATGATTGACTAAAACAAATGCTATTGTTCCTCAAATGTTCCGTGTACTTGAGAGGCTGGAGCAGAAAGAGGGAGGGCATGGAAGGGAGAAAGTTCAGCTTTCTGACAGCCTTGTGGATTAAGTAGTTCCTCAGTTGGCACCAATAATCTCAATCTCTTCACTTTGTCCATTTACTTCTCCTCCCAGACCCTTTTTGCATTATATTGACAGTGTAATTTCACAGGTGTAATGTGTTTCTGTTTTGCAGGAGTAAAGGTGTGTTGGCAACCTTTTCAGGGACCGAAACCAACCAGATCTGGCCGCACGTTGAATCATTCCTCCATCGGAAACTTGCTATACTCAGTAAAAAAGCAGCATAAAAGCCCAATTGAGGGAGATTTTTAGGGACACTAACGGGCAGACTCCGTGCATTGTCTAAATGATGAGACTAACGGAGTGCAAGCCGGGATACTTGATGTCAAAAGCAATATTTCAGCAAAGTACAGTTGTAATAAGGTTGCACTGTTTTTTACAAATAATGGATAATGTGCCTTCATTAACTGTTTTTGTTGAATGATACAGCACGGACTACACTGGACAGGACTAGCTTGGTACTAGCAGTTTTGTTCCTTTAAAGATAAAATAAAATCGATAATCAGATTGAGTTTTATGAATGTAGTTTATGTAATTGCTTTTAGGCTTTTAGATGATTATTATAACACAAATTGTAATATGCAAAAAATATAACCTTGTTGAAAGTTGCCTTCAAATGTAATCCTGCTCTGCTAATTGTGTCATTTAAAGTTTGCACTTTTTGAAAGGACAAGAGAAACCCATCCTGCCTTAATCTTTCAATGTATATTTTTAATATGTCACATGCCTCACACCCTCTTGATGACATGTTAATTATTTAAACTGCAATAAACTTTGGTACTTTCACAGTAAATGTGTGCTTTGCATGTCAAGGTTCTGATGTTTCAATATACATAAAACCTCCACATTGAAGTGCACAGGTTAAACACAGAACAGAGCAAAGGTTATTTAACATGAAGATTATGTGCTTCAAACTAATGGGATGGAGCTGAGGCACCAACACATGTATCAAGCAAAGTTACTGATTTTATATCATATTTTTATCATTAGGATTTCTCATATGTTCTTTTCTCTTCCTTTTGATATTACATCTTGATCAGCGCATTTTTTTCATTCTCATAATCCTGAGTGCATTTACCCCCCATCGGAATTTGTTTTTTACTGAATGACTTTATTATGAGCTGGTTAAACAAGCCCATGCATGACAGTTTGGTTCACATTTCTCAACGAGAAGAACAAATGAGACCAGCCAGTGTTGAGATCAGTTTTTATGTTGACTGTAGTAATGCATTATCCACCACCAGATGACCCATATACAATGCGGCCTACGAACACTGTGATACAACGTGATGCAATCGTGTGTAATTCACACGTTGATGTGTCATCTGCCCGCCACACTAAGCTACAAACTTTTACTTCTTAAAACAGAACCATAAAGTGCATGACACATTCGGATGCAGAAGCACAATTCTGCAAGAATTAGTCTTGTAGAGTTGAGCTCAGCCACTTTCACATCCCACCTAAAGACCTGATCACACATCTAATGCTTAGCCAGGTCAGCCTAACAACACTCAGAGCACTTGATAAAGACATGCATTAGGTAAAAAAAGAAGGAAAACTGACTAGAAACACAAATAAAAAATGAAGTCACTTAATGTGTCATGAAGAGTGTGTTCAACTCAACAAAAAACCTTTTAGAGTTTTCAGCAACTGAGAAACCTCTACGTTTCTGAAATCTTAGAGGTTTTGCATATTCTCCAATGCAGCGGTTCCAAACCTTTTTTTCCTTGTGTTGGAGTCAAGTCGAGCCCCACCAGTCCAAAAAAGGAGCTCCCACAAAACATCAAACATAACAATGGCCAATAAGTATTTAGATACAACAGATAAGCAGAGATTGGAGTATATTCTGCACTTGTACGCCATTTTCGTTTGATCATTTATAACAATTTGCTCAAATAAAGGGACCCCCTGCAATGTCATGCACATCCCAGGTGGGAAACCACTGCTGTTATGGATCACCCTAAGAGTGACCGATATCGCCATGTGAAGCAAAACCTTTCTTCATCCTGTGTCACACTGAGATGTCCTGCATTATACACTACAGTATCGCCTTTAAAGCACTTATGGGCTGTTCTATCTTAAAACTAAAGTGTTGTCAGAATGATCAGTTTAAAAGTGAAGTCTAAAGAAGAACTAAGAATAGTTCAACTTTCTTAGACGTTACATTTTTAAACCAAAGCTGATGAATTCAATATGAAAATATTGATTGTCAGACAACTTTGTCAACAGGGCCAATCATAACCACGTGAACATTCTGACATATGAACACTGTCCATGTCCACAACTTGCACAGACAGTTGCAGCAACAGCAAACACGGCAAACTCAGTGGTTGGAATTATTATTACAAAACTGGACAAATATCATTAAGCAAGATTTGTTACAATTGTTTTTGTTATATTCCTCGTTAATGTTGACAGGTAGGAAATGTTAAAGATGGTTTCGGCTTCAAGTAAAAAGGCAAATAATATTCATACCGGTGTTCATGGCACATCCCATGCATCTCAAAGCTAGTGTTGGATTCAGGGACTAACCTGACACAAAAACAGCACAGCTCGTCTGTCAGTTGTAACTACAGCCAATCACGCGATTCATTTTCCTGGCCTATGTGAACAAGGCATTGGATAAAAGGAGGAATTATGCAAAATAAACTTTTACAGCTCTTTCCTGCGGTCCAACGATGTTCTCTCAACAAAAACATGCCCGGAGCTATGTTTTGAGCCACTCGCACATCTTTTGAGTAATCTTTTGAATCTTCCGCGGTGGCTATTCTTTGCTGTGTGACGACCACTCCCAAAAACCTCCTCCTCTTCTCAAAAACCTCCTCCTGAGGTTCGAAGTATCTAGGAAATGCTTTCCTCTTGATTTCTTACCTCTCAACATCACTTCACTACAGCTACTAAAGCCGAGCAGCGCATTTCTTTTTCTTTATTGAAACAGCAAAGTAGAGCAAGAGGAGGAGGTATGGGGAGAGGGGCTTATGAAAAGCTTGTGTGGGGGATCAGGAAGTGAAATAGTTTGATATTTTGTTTTATATCAGTATTGTATTTTCTAACCAACAAAGAGTAAGATAGTGATAAAGATGTGTTTGACATTATAAACCCTCTCTTCTGAAGTTGGAGATGCTGTAGAAGAAGACGACTCTATAAGTACTAGGACGTTTCCATCATGAGTATATCCTCTGTTTCAGCATTGTCCTCCATTGTCCATTTGACTGAATTTGTCCATAGTCCATGTTTCATTGAGCACTCTGCCACCTGATCAAAGAAAAACACACAAAAGCACACACAAGTATTTTAAACAAATAAATAGAAACTGAATAATAGAAAAGATGCTTCGTTTTAGACTTAATGACAACATTCAGGTGATGACTATGAAGCCAAACATGAGAAAGAGAGCAGGCTCAGTTGCATTCTTACACTGCCCTTGACAAATTCAAGATTACCAAATGTGTTTTGACGGCTTTCTTTAAGCAGAGGGAAAAAACTGAGGACATACTATAAATCTTGTCCTCAGGAAGCGGAAAGAGGTTTCATGATATGCATTGGAGGGACAAGGATGAGAAAGTATTAATCGTAGTGAAGCTCTTGTGATCAGAATGTGACATTCAGAAGAAGCTTCAGTGAATAGAAGTGAAACGTCCTCAACTCAACCAAACCCAGTCCAGTCAACGACTTAAAGCTGTAGTATCAACCACCTCCGACTTTCAAACCGTGAAAGTCGAAGGTGGTTGAGTACAATCTCTCAGCTGTTGCCTAAATGCATTTCTATCTATCACAGACCCTTCCACATCCCGATTGTTCACATGAGTTAATCAAACGCTCGTCTCAGCCGGAGTTTATAGCGACACAGAGTCGAGACGTGAACATGTCTGACCGTCAATGCTAACAACGTGCTAATTCTAGCCTTTGACTTCCTGGTTTGCGCTGGAGGAAAATGCGTTTATTATGTACTGTAGATCTATGGTCCCAAAATAAGTTTGCTCTACTACAACACAAATAATTTGATTACCACAGCTTTAAGCTTCACTACAATGAGTAGCAGCAAACGTAATTTCAGAATGACCAAGTAACGCAATGCTGCTCTAATCAAACTAATAACCACAAAGATTAATGAAAAACAATCAAACACGACTTACCGACTGTAAAGAGTTCACAAATTCTTTGGAGTCACTTCTCTGCTGTTCAACATTATTTTGGGAGTTTTCCTTACACTTGACAGCATAATCCTGAATTCGTAGTTTAAAGGCCTCTAATTCAGAATGGAAGACTTCCTGATAGATGTGACTTCCTTCCTGTGTAACAAATTCATGCGAATCATTCATTGTATTCAACTGATTAACTTGTAAGATTTGGTTAAAACATCTCAACTGTCATACTTTGGCTTTATGAAAAAACTGCCTAAAGCAGCCCCGAGGATCCTGCTGATAGTTTGAAGCCATCTCCAGGATAAACTGCATGACCACAGCTTGGTGGGCCACCTGCTCCATTAGTGCTTCTTTCTATAGAACGAAGGGATATTGATAACTTAAAAGTTTGAATTTTCATAAACTAAAAACTTAAAAGGAGTTAACACCAAAAATATACAGTGCAGTGTGTGTTAATGCAAAGAGCATTAAGGTAAGACAAAAACTGTGTTAGAACGTTTAGAAATGTCAATGTTAGAATTATCAAGAGCCAAACCATGTTTAGTTTATAATGAAACAACTAGAAAAGTAAAAATAAAAGTGAAATCGTTACCCCATCCTGTTGTAATGTGATACACCACAGAATCAAAAAGTTTGCAGTTTCTTCACAAATAAGCTGAGGCATGTCTGAAAGAAAACGTTGGCTATCGTCCCATCTCCGCAACATACCTAAAAACAAAGGACACCACTTAAGTCATTGTTCCATGTTTGTGTAGGCTCTCAGTCACCCAGGAATATTCCACTGTAGTAGAGATTCTAAAATATCATCGACTGGACAGGGTTGATAAGTGGTCCTCAGCCTGCTTGAGCACAGATTTCATAATTTGTTACATGATGAAACCACCGGATGCAGATAATGTTTCTCAGGCAGGGTCTGTGAAATGCGTCGAGCTGACGGATGGATGAGTTATTCTGTTGTCATTGTTTTAATTGAATGTTTATGTTGTCGTTTTGTACTATGTGCTTTGCTGAATTTGCCAAATAGTTCAAAAAGGTCTGTCTTGCAAATGAGACACAGAGTCTCAAGAGACAAACCTGTAAAAATAAAGGATAATAATAATAATGAAGAAGTGGAGGGTCCAGTCGATGATCTTTGAAAATCTCTACTTTTATATTGTTCCATGTTTCAGAATGATGCACCCACACTGTTTTATACCACACTACCCACAATGCCTTGTAATAAAATAATAATAATCATAATCCCTAAAGTTTCTCTCACCAAAATGTTTAACCTCCTGTTCGTACTTTTGGACAAACGTTTCGCTGTTCTCCTGCTCCTTCTCAACATTTCGAATTGGATGTTGGACATTAATAATGCTCTGGGGAGAAAAGAAAACATAATGTGCTAAAAATAAGTGGATTCCAACACATTTAAAACATGTCACTCACCTTATCAAAAACATCCCAGCTTGCAGACACTCCTAAGACGGGGCTACAGGTGGGCTCAAGACCCCCCAACATGCTCTCCTTACGCTGCCATTCCTGCTCCGTGTGTGAGAGCTCACTTGGACAGGCTGAAGTTCGAGCTCTTTCCTGCTCTAAAGACTCTGAGCTGTGGACACCTAGAGAACCCAGTTGATCTTGGGCCTCAGCCAGTCGCCAGCCAGACAAGATGGAGGCCTTCATACAGTGCTGCTGGTTCTGGCAAAGTGATGTCATAGCACTGTCCACTAGGTGCGAGGTTTGTGACTGCTGTTGAATGAAGATAAAAGAAAGATATTCTGTTATAACATTATAAATATTATATTGTTTTATCCTCATAATAATGTTTATTATTACTCTGACTATTATTATGACTGATTATTATCATCATATCGTCATCTTTATAAAAATGTTGGTGGGGCAGCAGATTGATCAACACATGAGAGACAAAACGCATTATAGCAAAGGGCTAATTATAATAATAATCTATTTCAACAAGACACAGGAATGAACAAGAACAGAAAACAGTTGCTGTTATCCTGAGAATCATGTTGCTAAATCCATGCACAGATCCATTATATCCAGTCACCGACTCCAACATGAAAAAAACAGTGAAGTTTATGGTCGGGTGGTCCGAGCAAATTCGGGACTTCAATTATCAGGACCTGTATGATAGATTCTAGCTAAACAAATCTCTTTTCTCACTGATAACATAACATGAGAGCATGCACTCGACTTAGCTTTTCTGTTTATATGAAAACAACAGAGTTTACCTGCTGACTACCCTGGGCATGGTTTAATCCATCTGTGGCAGACGATTCTTCCTCTGGAAAAACTGGACGTCCTTTGCCTACCCACTCCATTACTGCTGTTGTGGCAACTAGCAGCTAGTTAGCTTGTGCCAACGCTAGGCTACAATCATAATCTACAACACTAGCAACCGACTGGGAAAACTGTAAGCCGTTCTTTTATAGGTACAGATGTAACATTTGAACAACTCACATGGACATGTTCTAGACTCTAATGAGTCTAGCCCCGTAAATAGCATGGCATTGGTTATCAAAACATGTCCCAAAGAGACTTAGGGCTTTTTTTAAGAGATGACATACGAACCACGTGGTACACCCAACTTTAGCCAATGGCCAGTTGGCCACGTGATTTCCTAGGAGGTCGTTTGTGCACGAAAATTCTGGATATTTCTTTTGTGTGACTGTTTTTATATTAGTACTATTTAATCCATGTACTTCTCAGTGCCTTACCAAAATCAAATGAGTGTTTACAGAAAGTAGTTACTAAAAAGCTAAACCGATGTCAACAGCTCAGTGCAAAGACAAGAAAAGGTGAAGCTTATGAACCTCCACATCATGAAACCTAAGGTTTAGTGTTTTTAATGTTTTTTTCTTCTTCTTCAATTTAGCTTTGTCGCTACACGACTGGTCAGAACGTCAGAACCTATTGGCTCAATAATCCCACAGTACTGTCTTGCAGGCGCAATGGCGGTTGTGTCGGTTCAGTCACATGTAGTATTCATCAGTATTTATAATATTAACTGTCAATAATGTTATGTAGGTTCTCTCTCGAATTCAAATCGGGAATAGGTGTTTGAGTCTTAAACCTACCATTAGTGTGTGATGAGCTTGTAGAGAGACACTGTGTGTTTTGGAGATTTTACAAAGGGAAAATTTAGCCTAACAATCCCGGCAGTGGTTACCCATGTTGTTGCCTATTGTCGTAACGTTAAATGTCTTGAAAGTTGGTAAGTTATTCGCATGGACCTATTATAATATATATTCGTTTTTGGTTGGAATAATGTCTTGATAAAACACTTAAATGAATGTGGAAACAAACACAATAACGACGCAGTATTGCGTTTTCTTTAAATTCTGAGGCTCTTGCTTATGAGTTTATGGTTATCGTACGTAGGTAGCTTTTGACGTGACAGCTACGTGCAGTTAGCGAGCTTCTAAATGGTCTTAACCATGGTGTTGGCAATGTGTATTAAAAGAAGTCAGAATAGTCTGGTTTGTGTTTTGTTTTTACTCTGGTGGTCACATTAAGTCACCGCGTGAGGGGGATGTAGTACCATCTTTTAGGTACAGAAGTACTGACCATGGATGTTGGTAGAGACTGTCAACCCTCCGGGTAAAGAAACAGTAGTTTTTACATGGATTTAGGAGATTAAATTCTGCGCATCTTCAAAAAGTAAAATGTTCCAGGCTACTTAAAAGTTCCACGTAGAAACGCTTCATGTCCCACATTTTTGGCTGGTGACGATCTGGTCAGTCAAACCATTTTAACGTTTGGACAAATGACTCTTACTACTATGCACCCAGTTAAGTTTTTGTATTTACTTTTGTACTTACTCATTCAACAGACCTAAGAGCAGCTACTAGCGAATGAAGAATGAGCCGTGCCCATTTGGATGCAGCAGGTTTGTTCTATATACAGTAATTTTCACATTTTGACTTTAGACTATGTTGTTCACAAAGCACAGTTTTCCTCAAACACAAATACACCTTCGAAGTGGCTATAATGGATATACATCTTCACTGAATTATAAAAGGAGAGAAGTAGTTCATGGGCCAAACCCCAAAATCTGGCATATTGGTACCACCCAAGGTGGCAAGGCTATCAATGACTTTTAAGTAGCTCCATAGCTGAGCTTTATATTTTGGTATGATCATAGTTTTCAGCTCTTGAGGTGTACCACCCTCATGTTGAAAAAGTCACTTTTGACACTGGTCCATATTTTGGTTTATGCCATTTCCAGTCCATCAGATAAGTGAGTAAGTAAGGTCTTTATTTGTCATTGTACAACACCGAAATTGGGTGCAGTTGTTTGTCCTGAGCCACTGCAACTGAGTGCGCCACCATCATGGGCCAACCTGACCTGCATGTTTTTGGAGGTAAGGGAAACCGTAGCTCCCGGAGGAAACCTGGCTAGCTGCCTTGAGTCTCCTCTGATCCTCTGAAACTGTGCCCCGCCTCCTGGGTTTGTCCATGTTTCAGAGCGTGGCGTCCTGCACTGGTCAGCTCCGCCACCTCCTCCTTTTATTTCCTCCTGCGCAGCTCCCTCCGCCCCACAACAGTCTTTCACCATCTTCTTCTTGTTTGTCCCTTCCTACTTTCCTCTTGTGATGCCTCCATTGTGCTGCAGGTGTGAAAAAATGTCCTCATGTTTGAGTCTGAGGAGCACGGCATTTGTCACAGAGTAGTAAATTTGAGCTCAAACTAAACATGAAAATCTTCTTAACAGTGATACCAAATACAGTGGTGTAAATCATGATCTAATGGACCGGAAACCAAAATATGGACCAGTGTCAAAAGTGACTTTTTCAACATGGGGTGGTACACTTCAAGAGCTGAAAGCTATAATAAAGCTGTAACTCTGAAAAGCTATCATACCAAAATATAAAGCTCAGATATGAACCTACTTAAAAATCATTGATTGCCTTTACCACCTTGGGTGGTACCAATATCTGGTCTGGCCCATGGACTAAAGTGTTTGTGGAATGTGGGGGCATTTTTCTAGTGCAGTTGAGCTACTTTCACAAGCACTGCCAAACTTCTCCGGTGGCTGTAGTGACACCAAATGCCCTATTTAGACACTTGATCTTTGTGTTTCTTTTATTTTAGCAGCTGCCTGGCAACGAGCTGTTAGACCTGCCCCTTGATCTAATCTTTGTTGAAATTTACAGAAAATGAACGTGACTGGGGAATGCTGTTTAAGTGTATCGCAAGTTTTGCTGGAGCATTACTTCGATTCCCATTGTAATGAAAACTGTTTTCAGTTCGTCATTTTACAGACTAAGATCTAGTTGTTTATACTGTAGTATTTTAACTTTCTTCATTAGACCACTAAGAAACTAGACTAGACTAGACTCAAAAAGTGGAGAAGTTTTTTGGCTTGTTGTATGTGTATTTTGTTGTACCATTGCGCAAATTGTATGTGTATATTTTAGAGAGGGATCTATACTTCTTGTAAAGCCCAATTTTAACTTCAGAGTGCTTTCCAAATATTGAATATTAAACAGAATAATAATTTGGAAATAAAAAATAAGACTAAAATGAAACAGACAAACAGACAAACAGACAGTCCAGCAGCTGGTGGATAATTGTCCCTAAGCGTCCCATGTCCTTAAACCGTCCTTCTTGGCAAAGGAACAACTCCAGTTCAGAAAAAAAAAAACTCAGAATAATCAACCTCTCTCTTTTTTTTTTTTGTAAATTCACTTACTAATTATGGCATAGATTGTACATTTTTTTAGTCTTACTGCTAAAAAAAAGAAAAAAAGTCAGTCGGACAATGTAAAGGAAAATCACACAATACAATTCAAGTCACCAATGCCAAGAGAGGGAAAGGCCTTTTGGTCTACTTTCCCAGACTATGCGTCAGGAAGGCTGTTTTTTTTTTTTTTTTTTTTTTTACACCATGACCACCACATAGTCCTTTCCTGAGGAAATCCGAGACAGAATTGACAGAGGCTGCTGCCGGGAGGGTGAGAAGAACAGGAAAACTAGCCCTGGGAAGGAGGGGAGGGTGGATAGATGGGGGGCTGATACATGAAACTCCCTCCACATGCATTAGCTTTGATGATTAGTCAGTGAAACCCAAGGGCATGTACCTAGGTATTAAAGTCTGTAAATGTAGCCTCTAAAGCCCTCCATGTAAAAAAAACAATAAAAGAAAACAACAACTATATTTTATGCAGCACTAATGCGGAGTTCCCTGTTGGCTGATGTCACAAATTGGCAGCCTCTCTTCAGTCAGTCTACCCCATTGCTGCTGTGGCTAGCTTACCATCACCAGCTATGGAGTGAATGAATAATAATAAATTGTAAAATGACTTTGAGTGTCTGGAAAGGTACTCCTGGTTGGGGTATGGGGGTAAAAATTAACAACTCAAGGGGTACGTGAGACAAAAAAGATTGGGAACCACTAGACAAAACATTATTATTAGCAGTATTATGACTATCCCTGTATGTTGGCTGCGCCGCTCTGCCACTTAAGCTATTGAGAAATAATCATCTGCTCATGTGTGTCAAATTGATGAGAAGATTGAGAGGTTCAGGAAACTTAATTTTATTTCCTCTCTGAATTTATTTCTGTAGTAAGACCGGTCACAGAGAGGTGGTGAAGTGTTTGATTGCTCGACAGGTTTGTAGAGTTCAAAGTTCAGATTGAAACCCTGCCTCATCTGTGCGCGCAGGTCTTGACCCCGCCGCGCTGAAGGACCAACTGTTTGAGCTATGGACCCAGAAAGATCTGACGACGGTGAGAGTCACTTTTACACCTCGGTTCCTCATACTACCTTGTGTGTGCCTAAGATGGAGAGAGGTGGTGTATCCAAGAGAACAGGAACCTGGATACCAGCATGTTAAAAAGTGTGCGTATGTGTGTGAGTCTGCGTGTCTGCTAATGAGGAAACCAGAGTGTCTGTCCGTAGGAAGGAAGGAATTTGTGCTGCACTGAATGAACTTGAGATCTATGTGAGGAGGATATTCGGTGGACGACATCTGTTTTGCGAATCAAGGCACGGCGCGTTCTCACACAGATTTTATTTTATGGTGTAGGAAGTTTCAAATTTGTCCAGTTTTTGGTATACATTTGGTGGGCTCCAGAAATGTCACAGCATGATAGTGTTTCTAATGGTGTGTTCATCTGGTGCTGCTCTGGAAGCCACCTTCAAACCAATTATAAAAAGCCACTGTCAGACATATGGCAGTTTGTCCCTTTTGTTGTATTGCCACTTTGACACAATTTTGTGTCTAGAGCCACCATTTGATGACCTTTGCAATAAAACGAGTACAATATTCTGTAATTTTAAGATAACAGAATATTTTTCATTCAAATATTACTTGCAGTTGTTAATCATTTACTATTTTTACTTCATATTCTCTGGTACACCTTCAATCAACATTCCCAAGACATTTAATTTTTTGCTCTCTGCCCCACACAGCTACATATGGCTGCGCTTCAGGGATTTTCAAAACTCGACAATGCCCTGGAGGCTGTCCTAACCATCCTGGAGAGCTGTCCTGGCAAACAAAAAGGCAGGAGCCTCACCCTTGGAATGCAGATCCTGATGGAATTCCAGATATGGATGAAAGAACATCCTCAGGTAGACACTCAAACGCTGTCCATTGACAAAACTAATTCATTGATGAATTGAAACCACACCATGGATTTGAAAGAATAAGAAGTTGTTTGAATCAACAGCGAGCTAAGATTCAGAGCAATGGGGTTCTATGGGGTCTGAGTACCTTTTGCCACTGTAAAGTTTTCCTTTTCAATTTTCAGTTTATCTGTTTTTTATGTATTGTATGTAAATTTATGATTCAAAGGTAATGGCTTTTGGACACGCTCTTGGAGGTTCATTTACCAAGCCTTTGCTCATGTGCAAGACGAGCAGCACGTGCAAAAGGGGATCATCTTATCTTCATTCATTTCTTTCTTTATTTTAAGATGCATTGTGGAACTTTTCACGTGAGGGGAAAAAAAGGTTTAATTGGTGCGTAGTTGACCTTTCAGTGACCTAGCGCCTGAATGAGTGGTTTGCATGGTGCATTTTCTTTCCATTATAGTGGCTACTATAACGCCCCAGGATCAATAGTTTTTAAAGTTTCTGGTTTTCACTGCTGACAGACTCTTTCACCAGAAAACCTACAAAACAATTGATCCTGGAGAGTTGTAGAGGCACTCGCTATTGTAGATTACACTTGCTATTTAGTGTCTAGATGACTCCCTTAGTGATTGAAAAAGGCCCCACACAGCTACGACTGAACTTGACTTTATGTCACACATTAGGACCAAATGTGCTGGGATTGTGGGAGAAGAGTCCCTTTACATTCATTTCTAAGCTCATTTTAGCCTTAGGATCTAACAACCTACTTTATAGGGCTCATTGTCCTGAGAACCCCCAAAAAATGTAAACACAAACAACTTTTCCATCATGTAAAAACCTTTTGTAATTGAGAATAAATATTAGTAGAACCAACATCATTTGAACATGTGTTCCTCACCTGGAGACACAAATATATGGTAATGTTTATGAACTATTTGCCAAAAAGTGATTCCTACCCTGTCCTTAAATATTAGACAGCTACACAATCAAGATGTCCAAAAAACCCTGAAAAAACTGTATATTTCTCTCTCTCCAGGTGAGCTTGAGTTCCCTGCCTGAGCAACAAGCACTGTCCCTGCAGCGGCGCGCATTGAGCCTGCTTACAGAAACACAGCCTAAGTTCATGGAAGCTCTTATCACCATTTACCAGCTCAGCTCTGTGGATCCATCAATACTCCGACTCCAGATTATTCGGCTGCAAGCGCTCAACAGCCACAAAGAGGTGATTGTGTGGGATTCCACTAGAAAGTTGATTAGACAATTATAAAACTAATCCAACCCAATTGTGTCGTTCAAAGGCGGCTGCTATTGCTATTAAACTGATGTTGCAGAATGAGCTAAGTATGGAGGAGGTAAGGTCAACCTGTAAGTTTTCTATGGCGGGTTTAGACATGTAGTCACCTCTTTTTATTTTTATATTTTTAACCATTATTGCATTCTCATACCAAAATCATACTACTATTAATTACCCAACAATTATGCATTCAAAACAGAAATTTGAGAAGTTTTGAAAACAAAATGGAGAAAGGAAAAAGCACATTTTCATACCATACAACCACAGACCCAGTCCATTGTTCTCAAACATTATTGTTTTTGAACTTTCATAACAGTTTGGATCTGTGTATGAATGATGTATATTATTAGTCGCTGTATATACTAATAATCAGACTTCAACATGATAGGAATAAATAGAGAGGCATGAATTCTTCTCTAACCTACTGTATCTCTATCAGTGTAACTGTATTGTCCCATCGTCTTTTAATAGATGTGCATACCTCTCATCTTGCAAGACAAGTTGTCGCTGGCAGAGTCTTACGTCCAAGGCCATAAACACCTCGAACAGGCTCTTGTCACTCTGCTGGACTCCTGGTGCCACCCCAACTTTGACGTGTACCAAATAAACAAGTACAGTCCAAGTGTGAATTTGTCACATAATGCTATCATCATTTCTGACAAATGTGTTTCCTGGTTATCACCACTTGTCCGTTGATTCAGGCAGTTTCCTCGGCTCTCAATCTCCAGACATCACATGGGAGCAATTCAACCCAAGATGTTGACAAAACATGTCTTAAGACTTGTGGAGAAGTACAATGTTGATCAAGGTGAGTGTGTTTCTCCTGGTTACACGAACTATGAAAGCAAAAAATATATCATTCATTTTATATTTTATTTATTTATACAGCACTGTGTCCTAATGCTTTATACAAGAGGAAGCTGGACTCTTTACGGTACCTAATGTACAAGGCGTATGTCGAGGTAAATGATCACAAGCTAATTTCCAACTGCAGTTCTTAGGCTGGCATGCACACTGTTTGATACAGTTATCCTATTCATCAATAGAGTCAGAGCCGGTGCTGGCCCTTCTGGTGCCCTAAGCAAAAATCCACACGGGGCCCCTACAGTACACATCCCATGGCTATTCGAGGAAGAACTCATTTATGGTCAAAAACAGTTCCACTGTGCAGTAGTGCAGGGCAGAAGTGGAACATAATGACCTCAATTCAGGCCCTGCCCCTATGTGAGAGAACCACTAACCACTAAGCCACTGTCAGACTTGGATTTAGGAGTCTATTTCCCCCACTTTTTAAAATGGTAAATGGCAAATGGTTCACATTCTCTCACCTCTGGTCCCTGACCCACAGCTTGGGAACCGCTGATTTAAAGCTAACTAAAACCTGCACCTGACGATTATTTCTGTCTTACCACTGAGAATAAGCCTGACAGTAATTCGATTTAGACTGTGCACATGCAGAGAACCGGAGTTACTGTAAGTAACTGCACCCATCAGAACCATGTGGATTCAACCCCTCTGAGACAAAAAGGCCACGTAGAACGGCTTAACTCAAGTCTATTCGCCAAACTACTGTCCTGATTCTCCGTTAGAGACAATAATAAGATAGTTTAAATGAGAGTGTGGCTGATACAGCTCTGAGTCCGCACAGAGAAAACATGAGAACAGCGCCTGGGAGACATGCAGCCGCGAAGGAGGTGAGGCGAGACAGACAGCCAAGCGGGACGCGAAGGGGAGAAGCACTCGTGCCTTGGGAGTGACATGGGGAAGGCAGTAGGTCGCTCCTGCTCATCCACTTCACCAGAGTCCTCCGTTTTGGTGTTATATGCGGCAAAGTAGGCGGAGAGTGAGTGAGCGCTGTGAGAGAACCTGTCGCCGTAACAACGTGTTGTTTAATAAGTGAAACCGTTTGCATATAGGAAATAAACAGCTCTGAATACAGTGCATGCAATAATGTTTCTTAATAACACACTATAAAAATCCATCAATATCATTACCTTCTAAAATACACAAAAATAGCATTCATCTCTAAATTACAAACCTTAAACAAATTGTAAAACCTTTTTAGTTAGCTGTATTGATGCGTTGCGAAAATCATGGATGTTTTGAACCAATCCAACCCATAAAAGTCACCTTATTTAGTAAGTAAGAAAACCATCTCTTAAGAAAACCATTTTCTTCCAGAATGGTATGACAGAGGAGAACTGGAGGGATCATGTGCAGGTAAGGTTTAGTACTGCATTAATTTGTTAATATTGGAAACCTCTTAATTGTGATATGTGTGGTGGTTTCTTAAGTTTGTCATTGGAGATAACTTGGAGCTTCAGATTCAGTTGGTGGAGATGTTGGTGAGATATAGTAGTCTTCGCAAAGCAGCTCAGTGGTCCATGAGATACAACATCCCTCGGGCGCGGTTACCCTGCGCTGTTTGGGCAACTCAGCAGACACTACCTCAACATCTACAGTGAGTTTTCTCTTTCTACACCAAATGTAGTTATGGGCAAAACACAGTCTGCATGTTTTAGCTACATTTGATGAGGAACATTGGTTCTCAAATGAGGGTAGGTACCAACCAGGGGGTCACAAGGCACTGAGCTGGGGGTCCCAAGATAATATTTGTCTTTTCAATATAGAGAATTTCAAAATAATCAACAAATTGAATCCATCTTGCTCTGTCAAGGCAAAATATATTATTGTTTCCCCTTTATGTACCATCTTCCAGTCAGGAACTCCTCAACGACCCAACCCCAAATGAAGACTGGGTGCCATCTCCTTCTCATTGTGAAAGGTTTTACCAGGTCCCCCTCACCAGAGACAAGGTTCTGTTCGTAGACACCCAAGACGCTCTGCAAAGATGCCAGACTATATTATTAAAGGTACAAAGCAGAGCAAGGAGATTGGAAGTGTGTGCAGAGACTCCTTACTCCTTGATAATTATAGTGGATTTATTATTATATATATACATTTTTCTCTGTCTTCTGAAACCTCCAGGAAGGCGCTGTAGTGGGAGTGGATATGGAGTGGCAACCAACATTCGGTTGTGTCTCATCTCAGCAAGTTGCCCTGATTCAGCTTGCAGTTTCTGAACAAGTTTTCTTAATAGACCTTTGTGTAAAAAGTTTTTGTCAGCATCCAGACACCATCAATTTTATTAGGACGCTTTTTTCTCAACCAAATGTTCTTAAACTAGGTAAGACCTGCAAGTTTACAAAAGCCAAATTGTATGTAACTGGCTTTACCAATGATGCTTCTGTCTTTTGTCTATTGCCTTTCAGCGTATGGTATGTCAGGGGACCTCAAGTGTCTCTTTGCCACCTGGCAGCAGTTAATAGATGAGCCGCTTAAAATGAGAGGGGTGTTGGATCTTCTCAATGTTCACCAAAAGGTAACAACCACCCAGACTGTGCTCCATTACAAAGTGATTTGAAGTTAGTAAGTAAGTAGAATGTCGTTATAATATACAGTTCAAATAACAATGATGATGAAAATAGTAATGTGCTGAGTGAGTTGACACTTTTTATTTAAACAGCATCTGCCCATTTAAAATGTAACTTTGAATATATAAGAAATGGGAACATTTATTCTGTTTTTAATGACATGGGCAGATCCAGCGTAGTAAGACTAAGCGGATACAGAATGGCCCTAAAGAGGTGCTGGTGGGAGAGAACTCACCTGAGAAGGGCCTCAGTCTGCTCGTGCAGCAGGTTCTGGGACATCCTCTGGACAAGACGGAACAGATGTCCAACTGGGAGAAACGGCCACTACGTGTTAACCAAATTAGATATGCAGGTGAGTCCTGCGTAGGTTTCCTCCAGGCACTACGGTTTCCCCTACCACTAAAAACATGTACAATAGGCCAGGATGAATGATGTGTGTGTGAATGCATGGAGGTGGTCAGAGGGACCGTTGGTGCAGATGTGTGCAGTCACGACAGCGTTTCTGTCAGTCTCCCCTAGGGGAAACTGAACACCGGTGTGGAGTGAATGTACAATTGTCTCATGTAAAGCACTTTGTGAATAAAGTTCTTCTTTTAATGTATGCTCTGTCATACAGTGACCGCATGACAGCTGGTATCTGGACTTCTCACTTCTGTGTTAAAGCTGGGGTACCTGACTTTTTGTTGTTGTAGAGTAGATTTATTTTGGCCACCTCAGAGTATGTAATAAACACAGCAAAACACAGACCTTGTTGCAAGGTCAGGTTTTACTTAGCGATGGAAGATAGAAGTAGAATCTAAATTATTTTTTATTTGGGGGATTGTGAGAGCTAGAAACAGGTTTGGAACAAAACCAAAAATGTCACTGTTTGAAAAGAAAAAATCAGGTACCCCAGCATTAAGCCTTTAGAACTTTCTCATCCTGGACAAAAGTGCACTATAATTTGTATCACGCTCTCTTATCCCTCTTGTCCCTTTAGTGGCTGATGCTTACTGTCTGCTAGATGTATACTATGTCCTCTCGAGCAGGCCAGCAGAATTTGGGCTACCAGCAGACTTACTCAGCATCTCTGCAAGTCAGACAGAGAAGGTCAAAGAGAAGAAACAAAAGAATAAACAAGACTGCAGCAAAGAGGTCAATAACTACTGCAAGTATATACTATAGTTTATTTCATAGGCAATATAGTGCAATAAAGGAACAGGCCACTGTTTTTTCCATATTGAGATATGTTCTTACCTGAGCTTAGACGAGTTGATGCGTACCTGTCTGGTCTTTGTGCGTGCCCTCACTCACGCAAAATGACCAAAGATGTCTTTAGCATTTGGCCTCTCCTAATGTATTCCTTTGGCCCCAAACTGGGTGAAGTTAGAAGTGACCACGCTCTTCCACGAGCACACACAAAGACCAGACAGGTACCAATATCAACTCGTCTAAGCTCAGGTAAGATCATATCTCAGTATGGAAAAAACGGTGACCTGTTCCTTTAAAACCAACATGCACTGTTTGTAATGTTGACCATACCTCAGCACAATTTACTGCCTTAAGTGTGAATCTCAAAAATATCCAATTATTTTCTTTCTGGAGGCAACATTTTATGTGTGTTGACGCATTAACTTTCAGGTTCCGTATTCAGATTTGTGATAAGCTGAAAGCCTGGAAATAAAGACCTGATATGCATTTGACCAAGACTCCTCAGCAATGCCTTTAGCTCCAGGGTGCTGCTGTTGTGTAGATCCCCCTTTGCTTTGACCTCCCTTCACTACGGTGCCAGTGAAAAGAAAATCCCCCTGTGGGGATCACTTAAGTATCGCATTATTGTCTCTCTCCATTTAGGAATGTCATGGGGCTCAAAAGGTCAGCTCCCCCAGTCCTGCGATGGAGAAAGGCCTCCTGTGTGGTGAGCAGCCCTGTGAAGACCTCCCCCCTGTGCCCCCGCAACAGTTACGGGTCGTGTGTGACAACATGCTTCAGGGGCTTGGGAGGTACCTGCGCTGCTTAGGAGTAGATGTGGTTATCCTGGAGAACACTGATGACCATAAGAAAGCAGCAGAGGTTTGTAAATGCGAGAAATAGCTAAAATAAATAACTAAATATTTTAGACACAGGACAATTATAATATATTTAGGCTGACCATATGTCCTTAAAAATGTGGGACAGTCTTGAATTAAAGGATTTCTTCCCGGATCCCAAATCTAGCTCAAACTGTTCCAAAAATGATCGCAGTCCCAGATCAGCAGTAGTTAAGGAGCACTCACTGGCGCACAGTGACGCTTTGCCCTGCATCTCGGTCTGCAAACCTGTCCTATGGGCTACGAACACGGCATGAGCCATATCTGCAGATACACAATACAGGCTTTTTGATCCAGGACTGTGACTGATAGATATTGCAGTACTTTGAGGACAAAGACGAGAGCAGCAGTAAAGAGGCAAGAAAGAACTCCAAATGTGGCAGTGCTGGAAGTTATCTCTCCTTCTCTCAGCCGCTCTGAGTTTCTGTCTTGGTACTTTACTCATTGTGCTCGTTGTTGTGTGGCCTTTCCTGTCCTGAACATCAACCTGCCATGGGACTACTGATGGAAATTAGCTATTGTGGCTATCTCTGGCATATTTACATTGTGGACTTTAAGGACTCATGTGAATTAATATGCACTGTCCCATCTTATATAAATAAGTAAAAATAAACCCTACGATATATTGTATTGGTGATTAGAAGAAAATACACTTAAAACACTCCTACTCATGTTAAAGGCTTTAAAAGAGCTATGATGCACCTCGCTTTATGTAGATGGGCGGCAAGAATGTACATGCTCGTCGTCGCGGTGTACAATTCCCCCCACCTCGGACCCTGTCCTGAAATTTCAGGCCATGTAATCTGGTCCCCCTAAATTGTTGAAAGTAAATATACTGTATGTATGTATATATATATATATATATTTCGGACACTTGCTGGCCGCAAGTCAGACCTGTTCCCAGTGCGTGTTGGTCTCCGCCAGGGCTGCCCTTTGTCACCAGTTCTGTTCATTATTTTTATGGACAGAATTTTTAGCCGCAGCCTGGGGCTTGAGGGTGTCCGGTTTGGGAACCTCAGGATCTCATCTCTGCTATTTGCAGATGATGTTGTTCTGTTGGCTTCATCAAATCAGGACCTTCAGTGTGCACTGGGGCGGTTTTTAGCAGAGTGTTAAGCGGCCGGAATGAGGATCAGCACATTCAAATCCGAGGCCATGGTTCTCCACCGGAAGAAGAAGTAGGAGTAGGAGTTCAAGTATCTCGGAGTCTTGTTCATGAGCCTGCAAATGCCTTGGGATCCCCCAGAACAGCTGGAGGAGGTGTGCATGTATAGGGAAGTTTGAGAAAATAAATGGATGGATGGATGGATGGATAATTCTGTATTCATATTTTTGGATTGAATATGTGGAGAAAATGTATGCAAATTATATTTCTTTGAATTTCTTTTTTTTCCATTTATGTGTATCAGTTAGCACATCAGGAAAGCCGTGTCATACTCACTTGTGGACAACCTTACCAAAGTGTAAGTACATGTTCAGCATTATCATCCATCTTGACTTCTAAAAACAATGTTTTTACAAAGCTTTTTATTCTTTCTTAGTTGCGGTCGCAGGTGGGCGAGGGTCGCTGTCTCTTAATGGACTGTACGGAGAAGGCAAGAGACCAGGCTGTTCGAATCCTCCGACACTTCAATGTCAGGCCCACCCCCAGTGATGTATTCAGCCGCTGTCAGGTACCGGTACTTGGTATTGTTATTTTTCTGAATAGAAAACCTTAGGAAAATCAACACAAAAGTTTGAAGTCTGTCACAACAAAACATGCAGGAAATAATTGTCAAAAAATGGAGAAGTAAAATGATTGCTGTGTGTGTGAAAACGGAAACCACTTCAGTTTCTCTATTTGTAAGAACTGACAACAATAAGCGCTGCAGGCAATAATTCTGTGGTTTGAAAACACTGCTGAGTTGATTGAATATTTACATCATGAGAAACAGGATTGTGGTCACTGTAGAGCATTGTGTGAGAAGCAATAAAAAGGGGAAGAAATGAGTGGGGCTTTTTAAAGATAGCTATCACTTTAGAATCCTGAGAAAAACTGAGACTCTAAAATTATGGAGCATGAAACATGCCTCATGAGATGAACATTGGTAAAATTCTCATACCTGCAAGCAGGAACCTTTCATCTCTAAATGACAGTTCCACTAAGGACAAAAACAGAAACGCATAACCATTTACATGTATTGTTTTTTTGTACAAGAAATTTCTTTGCATACTGTAGATACAGCTACTCTTGCATTTACTTCTCACAGAGTAAGGTTTTTAAAAATAGTCTGATGACCTCATTGCTCTCATAGTTCTTTGAAACTAAGTTCTATAGAAGCTGGAGTGAAAGCACCTTTTTTAACAAGTACCATTTCCTCAATGACACAAACTCTTGTCTGGCTCTAAGATACTCTCTAAAGGAGCGCTGCTGCATTCATCACAGTCCTACTTAGTGAGACGTGTGAATTTTGAGCACTTGTTTGCTGGGTATCCATCAGTGCAGAATTTACAGTGGCCTGACCTGTGCATTTCACCATGGGTGGCTGTTTAGAGAAACCTGTGTGTGCTCCAATGGCCTGTTAGTTTTTGTGTGTGGCAGTGGAGGGAAAAGGGGTTTCTCTCTTCCGGGACAGTTTCAAACTTGGGTGTTCTGTTCTGCTCCCTCTTGAGAGGGAGGAGTGGGGAGGCTCAGTAGTGTCAAGACTAGGTCCATTTGTCTCTTGAAACAAAATGCCATCTCATTTGGACCACCTTGTATCCTGTCTCATGAGAAGGATGAGGGACGCATTCCCCAATGACCAATAACCAAATGGTAGTGACCGTTTATTATCCACTTTCGGTTAACTTTAAAGGTGCTGTGTTAAATATTATGGGAAAAGAAATAAACAATGTATTTGCTGTTTTGTTTATGCAATTCTTGAAGTGTTAAAAACTGAAATTGTTGTAAATAATTGAGTGTAGATTTGCACGTCACCAATTCTTTTTGGGAAGACTCGTTATAGCTCAATATCTGTATCACAGGAAGCCACAACATATCACAAAATATGACTGAGAGTGCAGTTATTTTTGTTTCCGTCAACATAGAATAGCCCTTAATTGGTTTATGGCACAATTCCTTGAGTGTGGCCGCTCTTTGTTGACAGCCATCTCTGTGTGTAGGTGATGAATAGATCACCAACGTCTTGGCAAACCATAGTTTCATGTGAGTGAGTGTAGTGGTAGGTTTCCAGCTCAGGTAAATAATACTAAAAGTTGAATTGGCCTGATTTGTGTTTGAGTGCCTGGGGAAAGAGGAGTCTCACCCTGGGGGCAGTTCTGTGGCCCACCCAGGCGAAGTTAACCCCTTTGTTATTGGATTGTAAAGCTCTCTGATTCGCATTGGATGGGTAAGTTCATGCTCACAGTGAACGCATGAGGAAAGAGAAGTAGCAAAAGACAAGAGCAGAGGTGATAAACCGGAGACGTTTGTGTAAGGACCGCAGAGGGAAGGGGTTAATATTTGTGTCTGCGAATCAATAGGCCACACAGATTTTGGAAGCTTAGGAATGTGTCTCCACCGCGGACACCCCAAGCGGGAAGCGAACTGTAGAAGGGCCCCCTGTTTGTCAGTCTTCTGCTTCTGCATACTTGCATACTTAGTTTCGTTTTTTTAACGCCAATCCGGCTGAAAATATTTTCGATTAGGACAGACCTTTTCAAACTCAGGACTTGGGTCTGGATGTGGACCTCAAGGTTATTTGGTCTGGACCCTGGTGGCACCTCTGCGCTGGGGATTTTATTGCCATTGCAGAGCTTGTTGCGTTACCATAAGTGCAGTTGCAGCTTTAGCCTGTAGGGGCAGCGTATAGAGAGGTGCACAGTCTGCAGGAATTGCAGGCATAAGTAGCGGCCGCTCCCTTTAAACACAATAAGCTAACAATAAGCTCTTAATGTCCCGTCGAGATTATTGACTTAAAATTATTGCGAAAAGGTAGTATTATAATTTATATATAATCGACCACCCTTGACTGATCATAGAGCTGTTTTACTGCTAATGAATAGCTCTCTTTTGAAATCTAGTGATGTAATATCGACAGACTACTCCAATTTCACTGACATAAAGCTCAGCAGGATGTTTTGTTTGAGAATAATTGGAAGCTTTTCAAATTTGAAACTGGTGAGAAAATATAGCAGTGATCTGGTTAAATCTAAATGGAAATATAAAGAAAAGGTTATTTTTGAAAAAAACAAATCCAAAACCTAGTCATAGTGAATGTGCATTCTCAACAGTGAATGTTCAGCGTCAGAGTGATGTAGAAATCAGTCCAATGGGCACATCCTGGATCTGCAGGGGCTTCAGGAGGAACAAACAGTGCCATGTCTCTCATGAGAAAACAAAATCCAATATTGTGCATCTTTTTGCTGTTAAAATGTTAAAATGCACTCTTATCATTTAATTAAAATGTTTAAAATGTTTACAGTTTTAGTGAAATGAGCACAGGATGCATTTTTTGGACCTTTGACTTCTGTGAATTTGATTTTTCTGACCTTTTGATTTAAAGTTTGAGAACCTCTGGATTAGGAGATAGTACTGATTTATGCTGCATGTTTGAAACCAGAAAGTATTTATGCCAAAGGTAACACCAGGTTTGAAAATATAGAGCAGCCGTGTCAAATCACACATGCAGTTTTGTCACTTGCAGCTACTGTAGGTAAATGATACAGTTGAGAACTAGTTTAGTATGCGTGTTTGACCCTAGGCTGTTGTGCCTCGTGATATGCTTTGTTGTGAGGTTGCGGAAAATAAAGTATTCCTCCTTTTAGTTTTCATATGATTCAATGATCAGATTAAGTGTTCAGTATACTCTATTATTTCATACCAGCACAACAATATTCCAGGTTTAGGCTAGAAACTGCCTTTTTGTTGTTGTAGCAAATGTATTTTTGTTACCTTGCGAGCAAGCTGAATTCTCACGTTATTTGTGAGTTTACAAACATGAGAATCCATCTTGAACCACTCCCGCCTTCCGCCACCACAGAGTATGCTGTTTACACAGCAAAAAAACAAATCTTCTTGCATTGTCTTTACCAGCATTTTTATTGAGCAATGAAAGAAGAATAGAAGTAGAATCTAAATTAGCACATTTTATTTTGGGGGTGGTCCACCATTTTTCACTTTGCCACCACTCAAAGCTGTACAGGAGAATGAACGTGCATGTAATTGTGGTGCAGGAGGGATTGTGAGAGCTAGAAACTAATTTGGGCCAAAACATAAAATCCGGCTCACCAGCTTTAAGTAAAAAAGTTAAATATTGTCTGTGTAACCTGTTTGTTTATCATTATAATTGACATAATGCATGTGGGAAGATTTACTGATGGTGATGCAATCTGATCTGCTTTGACTGTATATTTACCATCCACACTTTCCCTAGAATAGACCATTACTTTACAACTCAAAACTTCTTTGTTATATCTGTCTCTGTCCCCCTCCGGATAGGGTAACAGGCACGCACACTCCGGTTTAGACTTAGACACTATTGCAGCAAAATCGCTGGTTCCCACGCACCAGACTACTGGGGAAGTGAAAACAAGAGCAACAGGAACTGCCACACCGTGAGAGGGAGGGGTGTTTTTGTGTGTGGGGGGTGGGGGGTTGTTTCACATGATCTAATAATAAGAATTCAACACCATATATCAATATTGTGAAAGGGCTCAGACACTTAAAGTTACCCTTATCTATATGCTACAAAACAGGACTCAAAACCAACGCACATCATCGTACATCAGTATTTATTGGATGCTTTATTTTACATTTCAAAATTGTTCCCACAGCTGTATTTGGCTCATGCTCTTCTACTACTATTCACCACACTGACAAATAAAGAGTCCACTTTGTGCCTCCCGCTGTTTTCCTTTTTCTCCTGGGTCTGCAGATATGACTAGAAGCGACACAGAGAAAGGGGAAAGGGGGACATGGCCGGGAGGGGGGCATTCCTCAGGCACGCCAAGACATTCCTAGGAAAACCATTCCAAATATTTCCCACTGTGTGCGGTGAGGGTTCTGCGTCTCCTGTTATGCACGAAAAGTTGGCTTGAGAAAGTGAACTTGATGCTTGGAAGTGCTGTCTGAACCATGTCTTCACTTGTCTACGACTAGTTGTGGTTTGCTTGTTCATCTCTCTGCTGTTTTTCCATTGGCAGGCGACATGCTGTCTCTGTAGCAGTTGTCTGGGGAGCCCCATCAGGAAAGGCTATTGTCATTGTTTCACACCACTGTTTGTGAAGGACTCTGCAAGTACATCATGACCATGAAATTCCCATGCTCCTGTACAGTTTTCCCGCTCTGAAACTGAATTATCTCATTGACCCTTATTTCACCTGTGGGGATCCAAACACCATTCTTTAAACATTTTCTAGAACAATACATTTTAATTGCCATTACTCCATTATAATTCTGTCAACTTGTTGGGACCAAAGTAACACAAGTTTATTTGTAGAGCACAATTCATACACAAGGCAATTGAAAGTGCTTCACAGAAGGCATTTACCATGTTTATTATTGACTCTGGGAACCACCATGAGGCCACCCCCGGAAGTTCTCAGGACCCTAGACAGTTCATATGGCCCTAATATGTCAGAGATGTACTTTGGTGCCTAACCATGAAAAGACTTGTTGCAGAGCTGTTTTAAATTCTATTCTCTGAGTGACAGGAAGCCAGTGCAGAGACCGGAGCACTGGACTAATATGGTCGTATTTCCTGGTTCTTGTCAGCATGGATTAGTCGCTCAAAGTCTGGTTTAGAGAGTATACCTCTGAACTTAGCAATGCTTTTAGATGGTAAAAAACTGCTGGAGTAATTATTTTGATGTGGCTGTTTGAGTTCAGGTCCGAGTCCATGATTACTCCTAGGTTTTTAATCTGATCTTTTGGTTTGAGAGATGGAGACTCTAGGTGACTGATAACACTTTCTCTTTGTTTCTTTGGTCTAGTCAAGTTGTTTATTCCAAAAGGTTTGACAAAGTGGTTTGGAATAAACACCAAGTTGTTTATTCCAAGTTGTTTATTTAAATTGGAGCTGGTGCACTGATCCTGGAACATTGTAGACATTTCTTTTTTGAAAGATGAAATTCACACAAATGAAGTGAGTTTAAAGTTTGCTGTAAATGATTCCAGTCGTTAGAAGCAGAACTGAAATGAGAATTGACCAAAGGATGTGCGAACTTTGGGAACAGAGAGGTTTGAGTAACTACTGGAGCGAAGTTATGGATGTTTAACAGAGAGGTGAGGTATGGGGGGAGGTTAACCGTAAGAATTTTAGAAGCCACGGTTTACCGCTTAAATTTCTTGCACTGCGTGTCCTGGTTTCTCAGACGCAGGTAAACATCATATCCAGATTACTGTCATAACCAGGATATGCCTAATAACACTCGAGCACATGTAAACACACTCTGAGACACAGTTCCCAATTTCAACAAAGTCCAAAGCTCAGGTCCAGCAGAACCAAAACTGCATCGATGCCCAGGTGGATTTCATTTGTCACCTTGTTCAGAGCTGTCTCAGTGCTGTGGTGGGGCCTAAAGCCTGACTGGAAACACAGTGTTAGACAGCAGAAAGTAAGTGAGCTGTTGATATACAACTATCTCCAGGACTTTACCCAAGAATGGCAGGATTGATATGTGCTGGTTGTGGTACTGTGACCACTGTTTCTTTTGTTTTTAATTGGCCTGGGACGGACTCTGACGTTTTGGCTACCCCCGTGTTGGAAATCTTAGCTATAGATATACAGGCAATATAACACAATTAAATGAAACAGTAGGTTATCTTAAACATATCTAGAATTTGCTTTTTTAGTACAACATACTGATGTTCCTCTGAGGAGAGGCAATAGCACAAATGTATAGAGTTAAATGTTAAAGCAATAACTCACCAAGCATCTGGTTTTGAAAAATCATTCTTACTCTATTCCCACGTTTTGTTTGGCCTCAGGACTGCATAGCAACGCCATGACACCTGCATTGTGCACACATGTCTATCACTTTGTGCGTGTGTGCTGCATTGTAAAGTTCTTAGAAAGAGCGGAGTTCGAGCAAGTTCAGACCTATTTGTCTGCAAATGGTATAATCCTGCTGCCACTTTTGTAATCTGGACAGTGAACATCAACACGTTCAGAGGATGAATACTTGTTTTACATGGCTTATGTCATTTTTTTTTAACTTTAAACTATGTTATAATGCAGAAGTTGTAAAACTGCGGCCCATAGGCCAAGTCCGGCCCACCAAGGAATATAATCCGTCCCTTGGCTCATTTTCCATAAAAACATAATTTTTTTCTGCATTAGCGGTGCCACTTGGCTTAGCGGTGTGAGCTTTAGGGGGTGCATTTACTTGTCAACATACATAACTGGACTCAAATTTGTTTCTTACTGGGGCAACCAGAAAGAAGCGGGGCCCATCTCCACATGTGGAGCCAGACTAATAAAAAGGCCACCACGGTCCAGGAATTGAACTTGGGACATTCTTGCTGTGAGGCTTGCGTAATTTTACTGCAAACATATGAATGGAGATATACTGCTGGACGGTATGGTATAAGCAAATAATCACTTGTGTTTGTTTTTGAGCAATCTAGATTTTTGATTCTGTTATATTTTTTATATAAAAAAAAACAAATAAACTCGACACTAAATTCATGCTTTCCACTCCAGTATCATTTAACACACAAAATAATGCTGCCTCAGAATTGGCTGTCGACCTGACTATCAAAAAACAATATTGGAGATTGGTTCAAGTTGAGATTGCAAAAATGCATAATAGGACCTTTAAAGATGTCTTCATAGATAATGAATTATCTGTCCTTGGAAACCTGTTTTATCAATCAAATTATAATACTATTGTCTGACCCTGCTGACAATATGATAACAACAAAGTGCGCTGTACTGCCTCCAATTTGAAATCAACACACTGAGGCCATGATTGAAGGCATATTGTGTTTCATCACTTCCAGCACATATATTTTCTACCTACAGCATGTTTATCCAAGCTTCCCACTTTCCCCTTCCTGCTTCCCGTCCAGTTGAAGCTCTCTAAATCCTCCTATCAGTTTCTCTCTCACCCTTTCTGTGACTCTACCACATCTCCCTGACCCTCTCCCCGGCTGCCCCGCTACGCTCCACTCCCATTCTCACTCTCCGTTTCAGATTAGCCAAGGCGAGGAATCCGGTGCAGCCGGCAGCTGGAATGTCCTGTTTGTCTTGCTCTGTGTGTGTGAAGCTGGTGAGGCTGGTGCTGCTTTTTGATGTGTTCCATTGTCTAAGAGCCAAGCTGCTTCCTGTCCCCCCGGCTCCTTTCCTCAGCAGGCCTGGGAGAAACGCTGGGTCGGGTAGGAAGGGTAGATTGTGCAATGACAGATTGTGATGGTGCAAGGCATGACATAAACTGGAGGAGGAAGAGACAGTGATTAAGATGGCCATGATAGTCCCGGCTGTGATGGAGGGATGAAAACAGGATGTGAGAGTAGTGAGAAGGAAGTAGAGAGCGCTTCAATAGGACCTTTCCGACAAACACCAAAATAATGCAGTCGTGCGTAATTTCCCATGTCTCCACACCCATCAACAGAAATGTTTCTCATAGGTGATCCGGCTTGACTCTTTAGGTTGAGCTGGTTCTCCTCATGCGCTTGTCCTCGCTGCTCTGTGTGGTCTGACCCTGTAGATGGCCGAGGGCAGGACAGAGACAAGCGCATGAGAAATGATGGGGGGAAAAATGACCTAAACAGTGCTGCTAGTGATAAGGGCTGCAAGAGAAGTTAGCAAAAAGGCAGATGAAACGCTATCAGTACACTGCATGACATCTAGAGATAATACATTTGCTATGCGAGATAGTAATTGCTTTTAATCCACATTTGTCACTTCTGAGAAAATAGATTATGTTGCCAAATAAAGCACTTCAGTGTCTGTACAAGCTGCACAGTTTTCTGTAATATGAGTTTCAGACCGCTGCACAAGGTTTTGATGGGGCTGAGCGCTGCATTCCTGCTGGGTGGTGATGTCATGAGAACTAGCTGTGTGCTCGCAGACAGACAGCCCTGTTTATGTTCCCCTTCAGAGAAGAAACCACACTGTGTGTATGTGTGGCTCGCTCTTAGTGCATTATTGGCTCATGGGGGAGGTGGGGAAGCCGAGAGGCACTTGAGAGGGTCTACTTTCTCCTGCCGCAAAGGGAACTACTTACTGATGCCTTCCTCCTTCAGTGTGTGCACAGAAAAAGGAAGTTTCTCATGTTTTGCAAAGCACAGTAGCTGCACGGTCGCTGCTGTGAGCGATTGCTTTTGGCTTCAAAATTGTATCCTACGGGGCACTAAATTCTTTGCAGTATAATAACAAAGCATAGGTCAACTAATGGCAACAGCACCACACAGAATATATGTGAGCACGAGTGAATGCGACTATACTTCAAATAGGTCAAAGATTAAGGCACTAAAAAGACTCCGGCATTTGTATCAGAAGCATTCCAAGGTGTTGGGTTTCTCTCACTGCTGCTATGGAAATGTAGTTGGTAACCTTAGAAAAATGTTGTGAGAACCGGCACTTCCATTTGTGTTTTCATATCACAGATTGTGCTGCTATGGCTGTCTTTGTGTTAGCGGTCATGGTATAATGGTTTCCCTTGCGCTGGTGAAATGTGATCTTCGGTCCTCGCAGCTCAGTAAATCGTAGATCATTCTCCCACACTCTGCTCTGGGCAACGCAGAACACATCTGAGCTCAATCCACACATCACGTTTCACACGACAATAAAACCCATGTTAACCTTTTTTTTTTCTCCCTTTGTTTTTGGGGAATGGGCAACTTATGAAGCATTAAATACAGTATAATTTAAATCACCAATAAAACTTATAAGCTTAATCAGTAGCAAGAGAGTCCCATGTTTGTAGCTGACATCGTTTTACACCAGTGAAGTGGCCTTTTGTCGTGTGAAATAAACATTAGTCATCATCGAACTTTTTTGGGAAAGTCTAACTGGTGGTGAATTGTTTCCAGAGACTTGAGAGAGTGGTTAATGAGCTGAACTGGCTGTAAACTCCAAATCACTGACCTACATAACGTCCCAACAATAACCTCATCCATTAAAGGCTCGCGCTGCTCTTTTGCTGCACCTGTGTCTGTGCAAACCTATGTGCGCACTGCTTCCCAGAATGAGTCGTGTGAACAATTAAATTTAAGCCTCATGGAGACGGAGATCTTAGATGGTAGGCCCCCTCTCAAAGCACTGTGGTCTATGAAGCTATTCCTGTAAAAATCAGTGCTCGGATTGTCTTTTGGTTATTATTTCCCCTTGAGACAGAACCCACTCAGTGACATTGCTCAACTATTTATACTGCATACTGCATACATTCATTAAAAACACACACTCTAAAACAAATTCACAGTGTTTTGCGGCAACATTTCCCAAGACAACATTATTATCACTTGCAGCATTCAAAATTAGGGCCTATATCAGCCTGTATATCAGCTATGGACCAACCCCCTTCATATCGGTATCGGGCCCCAAAAATCCATATCGGTCTGGCCCTATTAAAAATATAGGATTTATGTAGGCATTATTTATTGCCATTTTAGTGTAGAAACCCTGGATGAGGATATTATTGCAATCTTTTACTAGACTGTTTCAACACGGTGGTAGAGCTCAGTGATTGTGCAATATATTGGATTGTGCAATATTGCTTCTTGCAGTAACTGTGTCACCTAATACTGCAATAACAATAATATGGCAAATATTAATTTACATTACGACCAGTGCGTTCGGCAAGCATTTTTCAGATTGCTAATGGTTTACTGCTGGCACACGCTTGTGCTTGGCTTTGGTAATTTGAGAAAACGTTTCAGGTCTCGCTGTGACTCTTCCCAAAGTCTGTGCGATGAGATGCTATCAGGCTGCTTGGGGAACTTGGCTGGGACACACGCAAAGTTCTCTGTTTTGTTCTGGGCTTCTCCTTCATTACTCTGAGTCAGATTAAAGTGAAAGTCGTGCAGCATGGGAATGACTATGGGCGAGCAGAGTCCCCACACCCCGCCTCCCTCCCCCGGGGAGAAAGAGGTAGCAGGCTTCAGAGGTCAGCCGGCTTGGCCTGGGAAATAGGCAATAGCTGAGCTCTCTGGATAGATAGAACGGTGGAGATGGATTCAGATATTTCTTAAATGAGTTGCAAATAGTGACGTTGATCAAGAGCGGTGCATATATTTGCAAAGCGAGGGAGATATAAATGATAAGATGCAACAAAAATCTGCGAGTGCCTGCTTAAAACTGCGGAGAGTAAAAATGGAATGGAAAATTAGATTCAATGTTGAGGCTAAAAAAAAATCGATGATGCTCCGCTTACGTCTTTCCTGACTTCCTCCTCCGCCTCCTGTCCGGCGTTTCTCATAGGAACATCTCCGCCCATTCAACTTGTGCCATGTAGTCGGAGGATCATGTTTACATGCAGAGCTTTTTGTTTGTGGTCTCTAGAGAACAAGGGCTGCGCGATGACAAAATCTGTTTGACGTGGCAGTTATGGATCCGAAGTATGCAGGAAGTTAGATGGAAGTAGGGGGGCAATCTGAAAATGGATTGGAAAATGAGGAGACACTCAGAAAAAAAAAAAAAACATTTAATCTATGGCAACATTTCAGTTAGTGAAAAACATCAGTCTTATAAATTTGACTGTGCTATAAAATTAAGCTCAAAATCTGTGCAATGAAGAGAAAACACTGTGGTTCTTGAACTCATCTCAAAGTCAAAATGGAACTCATCATCTTTTAACATCTTGGCTTTGAGTACGGTACCTGACGGCTTTATCACTTTAAGACACTTTGTCATTTTTTGCGATTGAATTCCAGTCATTCCAGTGTTCGCTGACATGCTGTTTGAACTGTCAGATGTCGAGGTGTCATTGGGTGTGTCAAGGCATAGACCCGCGTCTCACTATCTCGAATAACCGCTGATGCAAATTTTTACAAAAGAGTCTGAGAACATAAAGCCTCTGCATGTCCCACCATCTCCAGTGGGCATTAATGAACAGAAGCCACCCAGCATTCCCCTTTGTTACAGCCCAGAGGTGGCTGGAGTCCTGAGTACCTGCCTGTCCGCTTGATCCCATGGACCTCCTACTCAAACGTATACAGCCCTCCTTGGGACGCCTTTCTCTCTTTCTTTCCCCCCATTTTCCTCCTGTCTATTTTGGTCAACTGGTGGCCCGTTCCCACAGTGCTGCCGTTCCCATGGTTATCGCCGCGGAGATAGCGCATGGGGGGGGGCAGTGGTGGTGGTGGTGAGGGGGGGGTAGGGGGGTTTGACAGAGAGCGGGAGAGACAGCGTTGCTCTGTTCGAAGAGATAGGGGACTGTGGCTGTAGCGGGGGTCGGGGGGGGGTGGAAGGGGGTGAGGGGCGCGGAGGGTATGGGGTTGAGAGTGTTGCTGATGCGTAGCTCCCATGAACATCACAGGTGGCCCATGAGGATTGGGGCAATTTCAAAGCAGATAAAGTTAATTGGATATGCCAGTCAGTCATGTCATGTTGGGCTTTTGCACATTCATTACAGTCTTTAGATGTCGGGGTGCCCCATGGTCCAGTTGTGGGACATTGATGATTATATTGCTACTTACATTTTAAAAGTTAACATTTTCAACTGTATATAATGTTTAATCTTTTTCATATATGTGACCCACTTTTTGCATGACCACACATTATTTACTCAATTATAAATTTAACTGAGCGCTAATTTGAGATTTTGAAACATAATGAGTGATAATCTGTTTCATATAATCTTGCAGCAGGTGTGCAGGTCAGTGGTGATTTCAAACGTTTGTTGTATCAATCTGTAGATAACAATCTGACATTCCACTGACTTTGATGTACAGTGTTTGCTGGGCAAACCACTCCAAAGAAGGTGGTAGAGGAAGTTCAGAGGGAAAAGGTCTGGACCCCAGAGCTGGGTTGGGGGGCAAGGGCCAGCGATGGCCAAGCTACAGCAAGGGGAGGGGCGCCGGGCTCCAAAAGAGGGATGGATTCAGTTCCCACACTTCTAATTACTGTGTCACTGGAGACTGAAAGGGGACTGCCCCTGGCCCTGGGGAATTTGCCTGCGCTGGTCGGTGAGAGGGAGCGACAGTGAAGGGAGGGGGAGTGGGACAGAGTGGTGAAATTAAAGATGGTGTGCGCCGTAAGAACTCAGTCTCAGGCACGTCCTACCTCTGAATTTGCTTCAATGTGACAGGTGTACAGTGCCCATTGTCATATTTTAGTGAAGATTATATACAATGTGTAAGAAATGCACAAATTAATATATATAGCATATATAGCATTTATGAAAAAAATATTGTAGAAAAGTATGTTGATAAAGCTCCCTTTTAATAATTTTTTATCATATTTTATTTCACATTGGTTTACTTACAATTGTTATTTTCAAGTGTTGCACACTATTAAAAAAGTAGAATTCTTCTCAACAAATGCGGTCTCTCATTTTGCAGCTGCCCAAATGTGTTGGTTCCAAACAAAAAAGGAATAAAATAAGAAATGTGCCCGAGAGAACAAGACCACAACACAACAGATCACAACAATGAACAAACACCTTCCAACTCTCTAGAGTGACGTCCAGGTCTGAGTCATTTGTAATAGGAAAAAAACCTTGTAAATCAGCCCAATCCTGGATGAATGAACTTCCATAAACCGCTTTGGGGTGCCCCTCCATCTACCCCTCTCACCTACGACCCACTTCTGCTCAAGCTCCGCAGGCCCCCCAACCCCCCTCATCCCCGCAACCTTTGTTCACCATGGTGTAGCGCTTCCTTTTTACACCCAACACCCCCACTTTTTTAACCTCCTCTGCACGTCGCTGGGGTTCCAATGCTGCGCTCATCTCCTGCGTGTCCTGTTGACATGAACAAGGCTCCCAGAAGGACTTTGATGTGCGCTTGATCTCCAACACACTTTATGTCCCATCCTGCATCATTATTGCCTCTTAACCCTTAGCCCTTTGACTCTTTTATTTGCTTTTATCTCACCCTACACGCTGCTGCACTGCAAACTGTGCCTTATGTACAACTATGTCCTCAGGTTATAAAGTCAGAAAACATTATAGAGATTTGCAACTGTTAATTGTAGTAAGCTCATATCTCCACCATAGAGTACAGACAGGCAAAAACATCCTCTGGAGCTTGGCTACTACAAAACAACATACTGCAGCCTGTTGTGATGCAAAGAAGAAGAGCGTCTCAAAGGGATGATTGCAGCTCATGTTGAAGTGGTAGATTGGCCAAGAAAAAATTTAAATCAAGCCAAATGAGCTTTGAATTACAAACAAAATGTAAGAGGGTGATGAAGATGCGTTTTAAATGATCACCAACTATGTAAAAAAGCATGCAACCCCTGCTTTGATAATAAAGCATTTGTTTTATGTAGCACATTTCTGGGCACTCAAAGACCTTTCACATTGCATTATTGATACTTTATAATGCAAGAATACTGTATAAAGTGGCTGACTAGTAGGTCTGAGTAGTGTTGATTATTTTCCGTTACAAGTTATTGAATGTCACAAGTAAACGAGTTGGTAGATAAATCCCAGCTTGGGTGTCATGTACTTGTGCTGTCATTGTGCCCTATGTTTTTGAAACAGTTCTCCCAGTATCCCAGCTCTCCCCATCACAAAGTGGTATTTATAAAGCATTAAGAACTGCAAAAGCGGTGGGAAAACGTCTATGTTTATGGAGCGAGACACATTAATAAAGCAAGTAGTTGTGAATCAGCACCAGAAAATCAAATATTTAATAAAAACGCATTGCCAGCAGCTAATTTCATGCTAGTTAGAAGGACCGCTTTAATCTGAGATGTGTGGAGCCTTGTTTTTCTGTAAACTCCCAAAGCCTTCTCATAGCATACTGTATTTCTTGCCCTTACAGTACGTACTATTGTGCAGGGGTTCACAAAGTTCTTGGGAACAAGGATCCCTTATTGAACAAAAAACATCCCAAGGACTCTGAACGTCCCAATCAGTGTGACATAAGATTCATTTAGGTTCAAAACTACACATCAAATTTATATGAGATTTAAATGTAATGGTAAATGGTAAATGGAAAAATGAGGAAAATGTTTTGCCACAGTTGTTTACATAGACAAATCTTAAAGCACGACTAAGTAACTTGTTTACCTTAATAAATCCTTTGTAGTCCCTCTGGGAGTAATACGAGTGTTAATGGGATGATTGGGGGGTCTTTCATCTCCCCCTGGCGTCTCTGGCCAGAAAACCACAATTGCAACTTTGCTACCTATGGGTCGGAGGCCCCAACACACCAATGGAATTACGAAGAAGAAGATAACTGCAGCCTAGTGCCAACTTAAACAGTATTTACAGCCAGGTTTGAGTGGAAAAAAATGATCTCCATTGTGTAATTGGATCTACAATATCCCTCTCTCCCTTTGTCTTTTCTGTCAGTGTAGTATTTACTCTCACGAACAATTAATGAGTAAAAAAAACGCAATGTGCTATGACACCTGCATTGGCGCTTATGGCCTCTAGGGGCATGAGTTACTTGGTACTGCTTTAAGGTTTGAGGTAAGATCTTTCAAAATATCTTATAATGACTTTTAGTGAATCAGGGAACCTAACGGGTCTCTAGGCCACAGTCTGAGAATGGTGACCCTAGAGAAGTGTATGTGAATGTTTCCTTGACGCACTTTAGGTACCACTGCCAAGTGAAGGTAGCGACCACTACCCTCCCGATACCTGCTTTCTGATACCGTGAAACCATACCTCTTTGAGACCTATGCAGGTTTATTATTTATTATTTCTTGAGTCATGGTTTTCATTGTTATTTGTGCCAGGACTGACATGTAACTTTCAACAGACCACTGATAAACCAGCCTTTTGCTAACTGTCATATTTTCCAGTTGCACTGTTATGTTAATATGCACTGTTCTCATAAATAAGTAACTAAGTTCAAATATTCTAGATAGCCCTGTAAGCCATGAAGCGTGTAGAACCTCCGGGTGGTAATGTCACTTTACTGTCCCATAAACCTGTGGGGCATTTGTGGCCCTATTACACTTACAGTTTACATTTTAAAGGCAGTCACTGTCTTTTGTCTTGGATTCACTTAACATTGTTTATACAGCACCCTTACCTGGCTGCTGGCATGATAAATTATTCAGGAATTTATGTAAGTTGGAAAGTTGTATGATGTTATCTCTTCCATTTTCCATTTCATCCTCTTGTCTCATCAATCACAGTGGGATCAAATAATTAAAAATGATTGCAACAGACAAACACTGCAATTAGTTATTGTAGTATCCTTTGCAAACAACAAAATATCCTGCCTCCATGGGGTTTTGTTTAAAAGCTGCTAACCCTGTGGTTTAAGACATCTACAAACATTATGTTACATTTAGGTTTTTCTTGTATTACTTGGAATTTATTGCAGTTTTCTTATTAATCATTGATGACACTCCTGAGCAAGTTTAGATTTTAAATTGGATTTTTAAACTGGTATGAGTTTAAAACATACATTTCCACAGTAATCACAGTGACAAAACCTGTCAGAAAAGTCACACCTAGACAATTTTCCATTGTGAAATCGTCCTGTCCTTCTTTATAAAGTAAACTTTTTTTGGCAGGCAGTCGGTCCGCTCCTTTAACTTGTAGCCTGGAGCTGCCACCACCAGCACTGTCAATATTTACAGTCGTGGATGAATCACTCTGCATTACAATAACATTCCCTGCATGCCTGCGAGCCTCTGCATCGGGAGAGAACAGAGGGACGAGCGTGGGGTGTGGGGGGGGGACTATGCGCCAGCAGCGATAAGCGTTGAACACTCTGATCCGCTGGTGGCTCTCCCATGACGGCCGAGATGTCATGAGTTTTGAGTGTGTGGGTGTAGTGACAGTTTGGAGATCTGAGGATGTCGTAACACCACCAACAGGTTGAATGGGTCTGAAGGAGTGCGAGTGTTTTATAACTTGAGTGTCGCACATTGTAGACGGACAAATGTGAGAGCATTTTGGAGCCAGCGCACTTAATGAAGACAAATGTGAAACTAACAGTTGCACCTACAGCGACATGTGGCGTGAGCATGAAACGCACCATTTGTTCCGAGTTTTCTTTATAACACTCCCATCTTGTCGGCTCAGTAGTTTGTTTTCAGTGTTGTACGTAAGCATTTCTTGCTCATATTTTTGAGTCATGGTGGTACAGGGGCTACAGCCTGAAATGCCAGATCCCTGGGTTTTAAAATTAGTCCACCCTCATTTGTTTGTAGCTTCTTACTTTTTATGTCTCTGATGAATGTGAGAGCTACTTGAGACACTTGAATTTCCCTTTGAGGATGACTAAAGTATTCATTTATCTTGTATCCATCCATCTAAAGTTGGTGTGCTGCTTACTGCTGCTATAGTGCCACTGAAGATAGATACCATGAGCATTCCAACATGAAAAACTAGACTTAAACCCCACAGCGGAGGTTGTCTGGAGGCTTAATTCAGCTTTTTTTTTTATATCGGCGAGATGAGCTGTTTTTATCCCTCTTCAAGACTTGCTGCCTGGCGAGCCGCATTGTCCACAGACCTTTTCAGCACGTTGTTTTCCTGAGTCGTTTGGCTTAGAGCGGCCCCAGCTATCCGGCATCTGAAGAGACAAGGGTGCATAAAAAGTGCTTGGAGAAGCAGGGAAATAAAGAGAGGTTAGAGGTGAGGCATGAGAGACCGAAGGGGGGACTCTGGAAGGGGGTGATCAGCACAGCACAGGAGAAGACATAGGTTGAATTGGACAGCGGGGGAGCTATGGAGCATTGGGTTGAAGGTTGAGTGGGTAACAAGACCGAATGAAGTGACTGTGCCAACCTCGGGGGAAAGCATAAGGCGTGCTTGTGTGATGGCGAGACTCGTTATCTGCTAGACCCTACACTATTATCTTCTTCATTACTTCTTTTAGACAGCTCCCGGTGAAGAGGGGTTGACAGGGTAAAGGAGCGAGTGGGGGAGAGGCAGTCAGGCAGAGGCCAAAATGTGGGTGAGAAAATAGTTGAAAACAAAGCTGACTTAGACAAATGCATTCAGCAAGAGTTTCCCATTATGCTCTAAGACGAGGAAAGCTTGTCTGGCCATCTTTTATCATTAAACATATTTCACCTGTACAAGCATGCTACTGCTGTCACTAAACAAAAGTTTAATTATGCCATAAATTTTTTATCTCTGTCAATTTTGTCTGGCCTAGATACATTTCACTTTAAATTGGCAGGTGAAGATATTTTGCTTGGCTGTCAAAGCTGTGTTCCTGGATATTAACGCTCTCAAGGGGACAGAGCTCCATTAATGGAGATTTATTGCGTAAAAATCAACTTTTTGAGCTTGTTCTTTCCTCATCAAACATACCAGGAGTAGTGTTTGACTTCAACCATGCAGTAATCCTGTTCATTCTTCTGCCGAAGGACTCAGATCTGTATTTCCTCAAATCTGTTGATGATTTACAAAACTGTCACTCGCATTTTTACGTAGTGCATCAGCTGAGTCTTGAGCAGTTCTCACTGATGCCTGCCAATTGCAAATCCGGCCTATCCCAGCCTCTCAATCTTTACTTTCTTTTCCTTGGAAGACATTATTCATTCACTCATTACATTAATTCATGCACTCCGCCGAACTCGCTAAATTAACTTTTTCAGGCATCAACAACGTTTTGAGCCTATGGCTTTAATCAGGCAAATGAAGCCTTTAGTGGCGAAATGTTGTTCAATAGTTACTCTTGCGAGTTAGGCACTGTGTGGGAATTTTCCATCATTGGGTTGCACTTCCTTGTGTAGTTGATTGATATAATAAAAGTTCTTACAGTTCTTACAGGGTAAATGCTTCAGTGAAGGGATTCATGTAACTACTTGAACCTGGGCTTCTTCAGTTTCGGGCCAATTTTAAAGCCTATTTAGACCTGGTTTAATCCTGATTTGATCTTGAGATAGGCCCGGTGGTGCTTGAAAAGTTAAATATACTATGAGGCAGTTTTTGGAAGGGCAAACGTTTGATGAGGTGTGTGAAAAGTGTGATAACCCCGGCTCTCGTCTGGTGTATGATGAAGAAATACTACCCCCATTGATGTGTTCCTCAACTAACCTCCAATGGCTAGAGTTGGAGCTTCCAACAGTGCCAATGAAAACATACAAAATGTGGATGAGGTAAGGGGATAAAGGCAAGCCATAAACACTGCGGCTTACATAGACATTTTCAGTGGCGGGTACTGACATCCCTAACAACAGGTTTTCACATTCGACTTTGCGTCTCTTAAAACTCAAGTACATGTTTGACAGGCCTGGGAAAACGGGGAAGCATATAATAGAACGTGTCTCGAGTGATTTGTGTTTTTTTGCAGGTGAAATGAGTGGGTGCGAGGTGACTCAAGAAGGGCGTGTGTGCGCTTAAGTTGACTTGGTACATCTTTTGCATGCCTGTAGTGCAGTGTGTTTGCGCGTGCTTGTGCGTGTGAGTCAGAGGGAAGGCGTGAGTGATCTCAAGCCCCGACAGGCTTCTCTGCGGTCCAAGTTCAGGCTGCCGCTGTCAGGTGGTATTGGTTAGTTAACAGAACCGGTAATCACCTCAGACTTGTCGGCCGGTGACAGTGGCCAGATGCCGGCCGGGACACTGTGGGAAAGTGCGAGCAGTTTACAATTGTGTGCCCCATTTTCTCACAGCAAGACACTAGATGTTGCAGTGCCTTTATTTTGTAGTTCCCAGTCCTGTCTTTGTTGTCTTCAATTGTTGCAAAATGCCACAGCCATTTTTTTTTAAGTAAACACACCCAGACGTCAGGACATACCCTGTTCCCTCTTTTTTTTTTTTTTCTTTGTTAAAGCAGTACTAAGTAACGTGTTTACCTTAATAAATCCTTTTCGTAGTCCCTGTGGGGGTAATACAAGTGTTGATGGGATGATTGAAGGGTCTTTCATCTTCCCCTGGTGTCTCTGGCCAGAAAACCATGATTGTAACTTGTCTGCCATCGGACCAGAGCAACCAATACACACTTATGGAATCATGAAGAAGAAGCTAACAGGCTAACGTGCAAAGCTAACTGAGGGCTAGCGTCACTTTAAACAATATTTACAGCAAAGTTTGAGTGAAAAACAATATTTCCATTGTATAATTGGATGTACAATATCCCTCTTTCCCTTTGCCTTTCCCGTTGTAACCATTCTGGCAGTTTGCTTTGGATCATTGTCCATTTGGACCCATCTGTGCCCAAGCTTTAACTTCCTGGCTGATGTCTTGAGATGTTGCTCCAATATTTCCACACAGTTTTCTTTCTTCATGATGTCATCTATTTTGTGAAGTGCACCAGTCCCTCCCGCAGCAACACAACCCCACAGCATGATGCTGCCACCCCCGTATTTCAAAGTTGGGATGGTGTTCTCAGGCTTGCAAGATTCACCCTTTTTTCTCTAAATGCGACAATGGTCATTTTGACCAACAACAACCAACAATTCCATTTTTTCCCGTGAGACCACAGGACATGTCTCCAAAAATTAAAGTATTGATCCTTGTGTGCATTTGTAAACTCCACTCTGGCTTTTTATGTTCCTTTTGGAGTAAGAGCTTCTTTCTGCAGAGTTCCCTCACAACCCATTTAGGCACAGGACTTGTTTCACTCTGGATAATGACAAACTCTTACCAGTTTCAGCATCTTCACCAGGTCTTTTGCATTTGATATTCACATTTCAGACCACAGCACGTTCATCATGGGACACAGAACCCGCCTCCTTTCTGATCTGTACGATGGCTGGACATTTCCATCTTTTTTATAATTGCGTATAATTGTTTGAACGTGGCACCTTCAAGCATCTTGAAATTGCACCCAAGGATGAACCAGGCTTCCAAGGACATGCCATTGTCAACTGGGCTTATTCAAATTATTTAAAAGTGTTGTACTGTTAGTGTATGTGAACTTCTGACTTTGTAGGAAGTAACAAAAACAAAAACTTTTTTTTTTCTTTTTAATTGAGTAAAAAAAAGGAAAAGTTGTTTCATGCCAGACACAAAAAATGCAATTGTGTCTTTTTATATTGTGTATTTTAGATATCTGGTTCCCACTGTATGTGCCTATAGATAATAACAGTGTAATATAGTTTGCTGTAAAACGTATGTATCGCCTGTCTAATGGCACATGAGTTGATTTTGTTTTGTGAAAACTGGCTTGATTATGCACGCTGTTTCTGCTATGTCTCCACTTTTGGCCATCCAAAGAAAATAAATCAGTTCCTGGTTACACAGGTTGTTTCCATCAGGCTGAATCTGGTGCTATGAGATTCAGATCAGTGTTGGAAACAGTGAACATCACCTAGGCTGACCGTGGGCCTCTGTGAGAAAACACAGAAAAGCTGAGCTGTTTGGAGCTTCACAGCTTCTCCTATCATTGTGACAGTGATCTGTATAAGGCATTAAATGAAGCAGTTTTTTCCAGTGCACCGGTCCATGATTTCAGAAGCTTGTTTCACTCAGGCAGGATTTGACATCTGCTCAAACACAATCATAGGGAGCCAGTCAGAGAAGACACTGCCTTCATGGGACAATGGTAGCAGACAAAAGCATTGTAGAATGTATGCTTTCTTTTCTTGGAAAGCGCTCCTATATTCTTAGAGGCTGTATGTATGTCTAAGACCACAGCCACACCAGACAGTTACACAAATAAGCTCACAGTTCTGATTTGCAACAAAAAGATCATTTTGAAGGGACAGCTTGGGGTTTTCTTTCACCTCGGTTGCACACAACTCAGTTTCCCACGCTGCCCTTTACCTGACTTACCACAATTTGAACCACATCACTTGTGGCCTATTGGCAGGTTTGCCCACGTGACCCACTGCCGTCCGAAAAGCCCCGCCTTTTCAGACTGGACTAGGATTTTCCCATGGGAGCTGCCTACAGCGAGGTACACTGTGAGCATTTGTGTGAGTGTGTGAGCATGTTCCCTGTGTCCCCTCCCTCTTTTTTCCTCGCTCCTCTCAACTCGCCCCTTTCTCTTCTCTTTCCACTACCTCCCATCCTTTGAAACGCAGTATCACACTTTAGATAGCCTTTGTTGTCACGGCAAGGAGCATTCTTTCTCTGGCATGGCCACACAGTGTGTGAGAATGCAGGAGGTTCCCTTAAAAACACAAAGAACAATGGGCAGAAAGAGTTAGAAAATGCAGATGTAACAAATATACAGTAAGTCATGTACTGTATAGTTAAAACCTAATAGAATACATTTACATAGGCTGAGTTCATCTCAGTAATGCTTTAACAGAAAGGAAACACGTAAAGGGAGTATGTTTAGCCTCCAAGAAAAAGGTACAGTAATGTGTAAAGCATTGTATCTGTACTGCAGTGTCTGGAACAGCAATTCTAACCAGTGTGCCATGAGGGATTGCCAGGTGTACCACAGGTATTGGTGATGAAATACTTTTTACAAAGTGTGGTGAAAAAAACAAAATCAAAAGTTCAAATAGCTATCGAGAAAAGGAAAGTATTATAGCCTACCCATATCAGAGAGGATACGTTGAACAGCAGCACTGTATTTTCAAAATTGCAGTGCATTTCAGTCCAGCCCTGTAACACTGTGCCACGCTGTTTTTTTTTCTTAAATGATCATGCAACAGTTTAGACGCACCATATTTGAGTTTGACTCCAGTGAGGTGCAGATATTCCACCTGTGTCAAGAGGAGCTTACTGTTAACTGGGCCCCTCATGAAAACACATTCTCCATAGTGTTTCTTACAAGGGGCTTATTTACTTTAATTATTTGCTTCTGTACACTTGTAATTGGCCCTGTTTCAATTAAATAAGACACTAAATTGTTTCCATGCAGGTTGCGTGCATGGGAGACGGTGTGCGTGTGTGCTCGCCTCTGCGCTGCTAAGCCTTGAGAGTTCAGTGCGGGTTCTGGCTTGCTCAGCTCTGGGAAAACTTTGAGCTGAGCAAATAGCTGGGTCTGTTTTCCTGGCTGCTCCTGTGCTTGTATTTAGAGAGCCGTGTGTATGCGCTGGGAGCATTTGCACTTGCATTGCCGCATACAATAGTCTAGTCGAGACGTGCGAGCTATTTTGTCTGCTTGTCTGGATATTTCTCTGCTGCCTCTTCTGTCATGCCTGCTTAAAGTACTGCCCAAGAGAAGTCGACAGATAGGGTTTTTTTTTTTTTTCGGGAAAGATGGGCTTAATTCCCAGACAAGACAGGAGATGACACCTCTGCTGTTCCCACACCTCCACAGTCTAGTCACTCTCTCCCGTCTTGACCTCACAAATCACAAGCAAACACAAACACAGAGACTTAGCCATACTTCATTATTGAGTCAAAATCAGTCAAAAAATACTTAGGTAACGATACATTGTCAATTCAAATTAATATTATTCCACTTGAAGTAAGTTGTGATAAAACTGTACTTCGTCTTTCATAAGTTCCCCAACCTCATTAATTACTCACCTGTCATTTGCCTTTGCTACTTTGAAAATGAAAGTAACAGGCATAATAATTGCTCACAGAAGAACCTGAAATACGTTTTATTACAGATGTTGCGAGAACTCATCACTCATCAACAATTTTAGGTTAAGTCAACTTAGACTTAGTGTCACCTGAGAAAATATTTGGCTATTTGAGTACCAGGTCTAAATCCACTACATAAAACTGGGACTTAAGTAAATCTAGAATTGGACTAAACCCTGATTAAATTAGTTCTGAATTATATGGATTTTGCACAGAAAAAGGTTTTCTCTGATTTTATATTTTTTGTGGTATTATGGATCCTTGAGCACAGGATGTAGCATACAAAGAGGTAGACTTTCATATCAAGTCCAATGCAGTCATCCTGTTCCAATGGGATCAAGTTGGAGTTCTATGGAACCTTCCCTCTTTAATTTACTTTATTTTACACAGTCTGGAAGTGTGGCGCTTCACGGTCCTATTACACCTCCCCGAGGGCAGCAACGTGAATAAGGAATAAGCTGGATGAGATGAGTCCTGTGTTATTCCTTTTGCCCTACGAAGGCATCTTGTCTGGTGAATGTCTGTGAGAGAGGGGAGTGGAGTCCTTATAATGTTCTGAGCAGACTTCACCACTCTGTCCAGCGCCTTTTTGTCTGACACAGTGCAGCTGCTAAACCACACCAGTATGTCGTGCGTCAGGATGTGCTCTATGGAGCTCCTGTAGAAATACAGCAGACGTGGTTGGGGCAGGTTGGCTGTCCTCAGGGTCAAGTACAGTCGCTGCTACACCTTTTTGACAAGGGACGTGATGTTGAAAGTCCATGTCAGGTTCTGGGAGAAAAAAGTGCCAAAAAATGTAAAGTGGCTAACTCTCTCCACCAGGTCCCCCTGGATGAAGAGTGGGGGTGGGTCATCTTCCTGAAGTCCATTACTACCTCCTTAGTTTTGTAGGAGATAAGCACTAGGTTGTTAAGATGATGATGTTGCTGGGATGGGTGGGTCTGCAGTCATGAGTGTACAAGGTGTAAAGTAAAGGGCTCAACACACACCCCTGGGGGGACACCGTGTTGAGCGTTAGGACTGGGGAGTGATAAGACCCCAGCCTTACTGACTGTTGGTGAGAAAGTTCTCCACTCATCTGCATGTGCTGTGGTGAAATCCAGAGAGAGCATTCTTACGTATGAGTCTGAATTCTACAGGTGACCGAGAGTGGCATAAAGTGCGATGTTAATGGCATCTGCTGTTGACCTGTTTGCTCTATATGCAAATTGCCGTTGGTCTATGTCACATGTAAATAGTCACATTTATATGGTCTCAATTTGATCTCAATTTTATATAGCACTTTTTTTTACCCAAAGCGCTTTACAGCAAGGAACCACTCACCCATTCACACTCTCATTTACACACCAGTGTCAGACACTGGAGGTAGGGTGAAGTGTCTTGCCCACATCTGCCACCCCAGATATTCAGCTGATGACATTGCATCTGTCTGCGATAACTGTATAACAGCCGAATTTGAAACACAACAATTTCTGTGGTGAAAACGCATTGCTTCACGTGACTGTAGTCACGTATTACCAGAGACTTTTCTGCAATTTAAATCACAGAAAGTGTCCCAGCCGGAGTTTGAACTCAGAACCTCAGAGCCCACATCTTTTCTCACTACGCCATTGTTCTTATTGTACTATTAAAATAGCATAAAATTGCCTTAAATAATCTTTGCTCCACAGTTGGGAGCTCTGTGGCGTGTGATTTATGAGCCAGCCTTAAGTGGTGCACTGTTTGCTGGGTGGGTCTCAGGTGTATGAACTAGGTTTTTAGCACTGACATGCTTGGCAGGATGGCTGACAGACAAGGCTATGTGTGCACGTCGGGGGCCGGAAAACAAGGGGTCACTAATGTCCTCTCAGCCAGACCTTTGCCATGGAGCGGCACTGACATGTGAACACCATTGAGGTGTAAACGCTGTCTCCACACACACTGATCTGCGTTGTTCTGTAGCACTTAACCCTTTTCACAGCATAGCAACAACCTGGGAACCACATGTTTGCTGTTGGAAAGAGATGCATGTAGTCCTGGCTCCTGGCAGGAGAAATTCTTACATTAGTTACCATTGTAAATACAAAAGGAAGAATAAAAATAGTTTATATTACTGTATTTTGCAACTGCATAACACTGTTGAGGAAAAAACTAAATCGACTTGTAAAATGTGTTTATTTATTTTTTTATTGCATACTAAACTGTTGACACATTTAGACATAGTGTGATCTTTAACTAGAACTAGAAGACTAGAAGGTCCCGGGTTCGATCCCCGGCCGGAGGGGGCCTTTCTGTGTGGAGTTTGCATGTTCTCCCGTGGTTTCCCCTACCATTAAAAATATGTACAATAGGTTACCCTCTGGGGCCAGGACTCCCTGGAAATTAGATTTCTAATCTCAGTGGGACTTTCCTGGCTAAATAAAGGGCAAATAAAATACAATAAGACTACGTGAGCTTGTGCACATGCAAGTTCCTTCCCCAGAAGTTCTTTCCCCAAAGCAAAACATATGTTTTACTGAAATTGGCCCTAATCTGAGTTTAAAGCTAACCTGTTCAGTGCAGTCCCTTATACGTATGTATTGACATATGCCACCAATTTCCTACTACAGATATTTAACTTGAAAAAAAGCTGTGCAAGTTAAGTAATTTATTCTTTTACGCACCTGTCGCCTTCTCGGGTGTGCAGAGCTTCCACCTTTCTACTACAGGTATTACCAATTATTAAGACACGCTTTTTGAGTAACCATTGGTATGTTTTTTGTTTTTCAGGCTTGCAACAGTGATGAGTACGTGGCAGTGCCTAGACCTGAAATGATCGATATGCTCAAAAAAAGAGGTTTGTCAAAAGTAAAAGACATACAATTAACTCAATTCTCCTGAAACTAAATACTGAACTGCCTTATTGATAGGCTTCCTGCAGGACCAGGACATAGACCTAAGTGAGCAAGTCTTGGACAAGATGGATGAGGAGGCGTCAACCTCCAGCGTGACCCCTGCCCTCCCCAGGTACACGCACCAGTGTCGCTGGGCCTTGCTGTCAGGGCTGGACCCGGACAGCCTGGCATTTCCTGGCGGGGCCCCCATCCAGCTCCACACGGTGCCCCCTGGTCTTCTGCCCAAGATCCCTGTCTTCTATGTGTGCACCAGATGTGGGAAAGTTTTCTGGGACGGATCACACTTTGAGCGAGTCCTGTCTATGTTTCAAGATGTTTTTCACTTAAAGGAACAGGACACTGAGACAGCTTTAGCTAATCATTAATGTGTCCTTAAAATATATCAAGTTAAAATATGCTCAAATAATTGACACGTTATATCGTGTTTGACCAAGTTTTTCACTTGATATAAATTGAATAGTTCTTTTCTGATTTCGTAAGATTTTTTTGAAGTTCAAAATGAAAAAAAAGTCTGAAAAATAGAAACCATAAACATGGCTAGTTTCACATGATCAGTTCAAGGGGAAATACCAGAAATAATTTTAACAATCAGTTCAGAATGTGTTTTTGTAATGCAATGCACTTTTTACACGTTTACATTTTTTATTAAATTTCCTCGAGTTTATTTTATTCTTCTTTACGTAATCCCTGCGTTGTTATCCAGCTGTGCAAGTTGAATTTTGTCTGATTCTGCACTGTTAGATATTTCACCAATCACAGCCATGTTATAATAAAGTGAAATAAACCAAACGTCTTTTCTTTGCCATCTTAAGATTCTGATTAATTCATTGATTGAGAGGAAGCAAAGCAGCTGCACAGTGGCTGAGTGGATCAGCACTCCTGCCTTACAGCAAGAAGGTCTCGGATTTGGTTCCAAAAGTAATCTAGAAATAAGTAAATCTGTCCATGGGGCAAGTTTTTGGTACATTTTAATGAAGAAAATAAAAAGATCTAAATAGATGTTTTTTTCTTAATTTAAGTGTATATACATTTGCCCATGGACTGAGTTCTTGAAATGATTTACTCAAATAAGGACAATTTTATTTATTTCAAGAACATTTGACTTATTTCTACTGTTTACAGTGTGTTGAATGCAGGCCCTTTTCAGTTTGCGTGCTCTTGTGCTCTGGTTTCCCACACCAACCCAAAACTATCGGATATATTGAGTGTTGTATTCTGAAGAACAAATTCACCAGAACAATTTGAGGAGTTGGGGAGTGTCCGATTTCAGCATTTAAACTTTTGTGGAGAATCTCAAAATCTAGAGCGAGGTCCAGTGAGATTATGTGGATTACAGCCCCAGACGTGACTTTAAACACTTTTAAACATTCTCAGGAGAGCGTACAGTATGTTGAGAATGACGCATAATTTTCCCATATGCTGTAAAATCCAGACATTCAAACTGTTGTTATGAGGCACTTGTTCCTCATATAATAGTCAATGTCGCCTTCAGTTTAATGCAGGACTAATGACAGAAAGAATAAAGCATGATGGGCCAGAGGCAGAAAACGTGTTTCACGTTTGATCCCAATTATATTTCACAATAATAAAACGTGTCATGATTAAGCATGTGATTAAATTGACTAATTCATCTTTATTTAAGGGACAGTGTACAGAGACATTACACTCATATAGACAGAGATGTATATTGCACTAGATTATAGCTAGATCGACATAGTTTCCATCTGCAATCTCTGGACAGACAGAGGGAACAACTCTGAGCAACAAAAATAAAACAAATTTACTAAAACAAAACCAAATGCAGGGATTCTCGGAGACACTACACCAGACGGGTCATAAAAGTCTCCTCTAACTCGGGGCAGGTCTCGTTGCGCTTCCAGTCTGCGTCCTGCCGAGGCTTGTTGCTGTCGTAATGCTTTTTTTTTCTTTTCTTTTCTCTTTTTTTTTTAACCACATCGTTCTGTAGTTTTATTGCAGTTTGAATTGAGCGGAGAGCGGCTCGGGAGGATCCAGAATAAGCCCCGCTCTTGTGTCCCGTCCTTGTCCGGGTGGTCGCCGCTGCAGCCTCTGCGCAGAGCGAGAGCTGTCTGCCGCAGCAGCACACTGTTATTTGATCCTTGCTCTTTCTTTGCTGGGAAGAAAAGCTCGCCTCTTTCCCACGCTCCATGAACACGTGGTCCCCAAGAATGAATTAGACTCACATGCCCCTCCCTTTAAACTGACGTCACGGCGCGCTTTCTCTCACACACAGAGACACACACACAGACACATTTACGCACGCACACTTCTTCTGTCCGCGAGCGAGGGAAACTAGCTCATATCATAAACCCAAAATACCTTAGATATTTCTCATTGTAAAGTGCACCTAACTAAAAAAATGACACACATGTTGGTAGGCTATATATTGTCTCTTTGCGCTTTTACGCACGGACTCGTCTGACTTTGCCCCCCTCCCTCCCCACACACACACACACACACACACACACACACACGCACACACACATTCACTTTACTAGCAGCGCGAGGAGCTTTGTGGTGGGGGCTGAGCGACCGGAGCAAATGCCACAGAGTTTGGAGGAGAAAACGCGTCCAATCAGAGAAACGCTTGGCTCCCGCTGTGGTCTCCGCAAATGTTTTCCAAGTGTCCAGACGCAGTGCAGCCAAAAGTGCTGATAGCGGACAGATGTTCCTGATTTTCCAGAAGATGTTATGCACCATTCATTGTACACTCTCAAGAGAGACACCGGTGAGAATTTGTGCCGCTATTGAGCTTATTCAGTCAAATATGCAGTCATTTTCATTTCATTTTCGACTGTGTACGTGTGAGTTATTGGAAACAAACGTCAGAATTTATAAGCAATTTGTTACACTGGGAAAAATCACCAATAGATTAATATTTGTGCCTGGATGCAAACAGTGTTTTCATATTCTGACTGTATTGCATTATGGGGCTGTTGTTGTTGTTTATTGTCTATTGTGGAAGATTATAATCAATATCCTATAGATCATATGGTTCTATTTTAGCCTATTGCGTTTTAGTTCTTCTTGATGGATCTTAATACATTGCGGGAACAACTTTGGCCAATCATTTGAACATTTTATATGGCTTGCTTTTAGTGTTAGATCTATAGAGATGAAAAGAACTGCTTTAACATTTTACATAGAAAACATCTCTGGTGCAGCCACAAACACTCGCCAAATGCAGGCAGCATTTGTGTGTGTTAAATCCGCCGACCTCGAGAGGAAAAAAGTGTTTTATGGAGTGTTACACATTTGATAGGCTGCACTTAACGGCGACCAAACGCAGCAAACGGTCCGGAGATGGTTCACGGATGTGGCGTCCCGTCTCTCTCTCTGGTTACGGATACCCCTTCGTCAAGTTCACACACTTATTTGTTACGATACCGTCTTCTCTCTTTCTCACTGGGCTATTGCTACCTTTTCTCACAGTCGCGCAGACGCCCAGTTCCCACGGTGGTGGCGGGGGCGGCTGATCGCCGTGTCAATCTGCGCAAAGCGTCACCTCTTTTCACTTGCAAAAAGGAAGTGGTGCGAAGCTTTTGTTATGTCAAATCCCACTCTCATTTGAAAACAACTGGAATATATCCGCAGTTTATGATTTGGCCCCCTACAATCTCCTGCGCACAAGTGTTTTATGTGCAGTTACAGCTGCAATGGTTGCCTTTTGATCATTATTCTTGTCTCCTTCACATAGTTTGAAGATATGCTCCAATAGACACTCTAAGGCTGAATATTTTTGAGAGTTTATAGCATTAATGATACTATATAAAAAACTCAACACAAAACAGTCGGCCTGTGCCTGGAGAGAGTGTGAGCGCCAACAACAGCGCGCAACAACTCCACCTTCCTTGGCGAGTGGGGTGTCATTAGCGCGTTTATGCTGCGTTTACACATAACGACGACAAGTCACGAATGCCACGAATCCACATTCGTGGCCGAGGATCACGAATGTGAGTGATTCGGGGCAGAGGTTTCACGCGCCGCCACGAACTGTTGCGACCTGTTACTGCGTGTTACGATTAATGGCACGAAGTATTACGCACGGTCACGAATATGCGTCCCGCACTGCTGCGTGCTGTTGCGAGCTGTTGCGCGCTGCTGCGAGCTGCTGCGCGCTGTTGCGTTCTGCTGCGCGCTGCTGCGAGTTATTGGGAATTGTCGCGTTCTGTCAAAAATCTGTCAAGAATTGGGCGAATGTGGACAAGATCGCCTGCCGCGCACACCGGGTCGGAGGCGGAGCAGGGACGTCTCGCTCCGCGGTGCGCCCCTGACTCGTTGGGCTCTCGCAAAATCGGGTTAAACAAAAATCAAATAGACCAGCTCAGCGGTGGGCCTGTCCATATACTGAAGAATAACAATAGTTTTTCCAGTCTATGGGACAGTCACACCAGTTCAACCCCGCTCCTGTCAATGCGTAACACGGGCAAACAACAAACGCACGCGCTTCATGTCAGATAAGTCCGTGCAACAGCCGCACAATTTGGGCTGACTTTACTCCACAGAATACACATAAAAACACTACACTCACTGTGCACTCGATCTTCTGAGGATCCGTCGAACTTGCTGCTCTTAAACCTCTTTATCCAATGATTCTCACTCGTCTGGTCAGTCCTCAGCTCCAGCTGAAAAAACTTTATAATCCACAAACACAGGCGCGTGTCTTCACCTGCCTCGCGCCCATCGCCGCTTGCTTTACGTGTCTAAGTTTGTAAATTAGCCTTAACTTCTCCATGGTGTAGCTGCTGCAACCACGCGCTGTTGTTTTGGTCAGTGGAGGCAGCGTGCGAGATGCATTCAGGGACCGCGGTAAAGGCGCACTTCTTACTGTCCCTTTTTTCCCCACAAACGCGGGGAAAATCGTGACAAATATATAACAGTGGGGTTCTCCAGCGGGGGGGGCAATAGGGGTGACAGGGACTGGCTCCCAAACATCAGGAGGAACGACCGCAGGAGGAGGAAAAGCCGGTGGAACAACTTCAGCACCTGAGGAGCGGCGGCGGCAGGTGCTGTCCCGGTGTAAAGATTTTAAACTACCCCCCATTTCAGACTACCCCCCGGTAGTCTGAAATCAATTTCAAAGTACCGGGGGGTAAGGTGAATGGGGGGGTAGTTTAAAATCGCTACACCGGGCCTGGGGCGCGGACTGGCCGAGTGTGTGTGACTTTTCTTTTGCTGCTGCAGGTCCGAAAATGCACTTTTCGGCGTAGCGTGTGTTTCCATCAACTTTGTGCGTGAAAACAGTGATTCTGCTCTACGAATGCTGTACGAATGCTCTCACGCTGAATTACGAAGCGCCACTACTCATCACGAAAGGACACGCTCCACTGCGAACTCCACGAACAGAGGGTGATTCGTGACATTCGTGGAAGATTTTTTGACATACAAAAACTTTCTCCACGAACATCACGAATGTCACGAACTGATGCGCTCTGTTAAGAATCCCATTAAGACGCGTTAAGTCATGTTACGAACGTCACGAATGACGAAAAAATGCCATTCGTAACGCATCGTGCCTATGTGTAAACGCAGCATTAGGTGCTAATGAGGCAGCTGTCTTGTACCAAATATATCCTCATATATTCCACAAATATTACATTCCAGTTTATCTGTATCGTCTACGGGTAGCCTACATTACCTGCAAAGTAACTCTAACTTAGGCCTATAGGCTGAAGATCAAGCTGGATTGTTTTTCTGTTTGTGTTCAAGTTCCATTTTTAAGAAATAGAAGAAGCCTCTCCTACTTTATGAAGCTCTCTTTAGGCCTACTTCAATTAGTCATTTAATGTGAGAGCCTGGCCTAGTGTTGGTCCTCGCTTTGACTCATATCTCAGCCTGGGCTTAGCGAATGTAGGCTACAGATATAGTTCGTCAGTGGGTAATACAGTACAAATACAGCGACAACTTTTGGCTCCCTTTACAGACCGCGCCCCCTTTCAGCACATTCATGGAGTGGTAGACCCACCCCTCCAAAAGCCGGCCGCCTATAACCTCCCTGAGTTTCCGCCCATTCCTCCACAGTTGTTTCTTTGGGTGCATATTGTCATGCAAATTGAGGACGCGTAAAACCTTCCCCAAAGCTGAGCACAGGGCAGACACCCACGGAACGCACAGAGGATACGAACCTTGGATTTCTAGCGTTTCGTCGCCGCGGAGCCGTCCATCTATCACAGGTGAGCCCAAAGACAACCACTTTTGGCTTTGTGTTGGCTCATTTAAACGTTTATCTGCGTGCGTAAAAGTGCGAGTTGCCCGAGGGAGATGTGGCTGTGAAGGAATGCAGTGTTCAGATCTTTGTTTAGCATTATTGCAGTTTTGGATTAGTCTTGGTTCATGTGGAATATCTGTGTTTTGTGTTTATCAGACGCCACGTGAATAGCGGCACCGGGGACGCAAAGGAACCAGTTGAAGTTAAGGGAGGCGCGTGGACACGCGGAGAGGACTATCAGAGGTGACTTCTCCATCCCCTGCGCCAGACGATCTACTGCACCGCGGGGATTATAGTCCACGTACTCAGTCTGGACCACTCTTTATGAGTTTTCTGGAATCAAATATATCTTTTGCACACTGCGTGTGTTTTCCTCGTGTCCTTTTTGGGATATACACTGTGGTCTATTCTTACTGAAGACCGCTTTAAGTGCCTTATTGCAGACAGTGGTCCCGTGAGCACATTCGCACACAACTTTAGGCAGGATTACGAGCAGCAACCATGAGCCAGGCGGAAGTCTCTACATGCTCCGTGCCACAGCGGGTATTTCAAGAAGCCGTGAAGAAAGGCAATACCAAGGAGTTGCATTCATTACTGCAAAACATGACAAACTGCGAATTCAACGTGAACTCGTTTGGACCAGAAGGTCAGACGGCTCTGCATCAGTCCGTCATCGATGGCAACTTGGAGTTGGTCAAACTGCTGGTCAAGTTTGGGGCGGACATACGATTGGCCAACAGGGAGGGATGGAGCGCGTTACACATCGCCGCATTTGGGGGTCACCAGGACATTGTGCTATACCTCATCACCAAGGCCAAGTACTCGTCTGGCACCCGGTGATCTGCTGTCAGGTAATCAACAAGCAAAAGCAACAAGCATCAGCAGATCACAAACTGCAGCACACGGGATGCAGAAACGGTCTTTACTTCACAGTTGTGCCAAATGATCAGAGTGGCCAAATGATCAGAGTGAACATAAATGCCTGCGCAATAATGTCCTCACTGTAACCAAATGGGCTCCTGCACTCCTGGGCCAAACGCACAGCCAGTGGCGCGTCACACAAAGCATTTTACAAAAGCAAAATGTTTGGTACTAAAGCTTTCCTCTTGAATGTCCCCCACATCGCGTCGTTCACTCTACAGGCTGCTGCTGTACATTTGGCCGAAGAGCAAAGCAGGATGTCCCAGTTTCTCTCTCCATCCTCAGCACAGTTGAACAGTGTCTTTGTGGGGACGTGGGTTTGACCTGTGGCTCCTCATTATTGAAACTTTTTAAGTTATTGTAAAGAAACATGGCACTTGATGTTAAAGCTGTATGCTGGAATATCTGAAAGGGATGACTTGGAGAAGAGGCAGTCCTTTTTACTCAAACATTTGATCGCTTTCAGCCTGTAATCATGAACAATTGACTGTTGTGAAGTACTGTACACAATAGCTTTACTTTGTGCGTCTTCTAAAGAGAGACAGTTCTGCTGGCGTCCATCCTTTCAGGCCAGCATCAGTGTAATTTGCCAATGGTCAATGTGTTACTAAATACAGCTGCTTTTGCTATGTATCATTTGGAAAATCACTTTATAATCTTTCAGTATTTTATTAACATCATCACTGTGAAAGCAGGCTGGGTTTCTTTTTTTTTTCTTTTTTTTTTCTTTTTGTTTAATTTATGAAGGTACATTGAGAATTTTTTTTTCTAGGGTGACTCAAGCTGCTGCAGACGTGTAGTACTGTCCCACACGGACACTCCATATAAAGCATCCCTATACTGCTCCTTCTCAACAAGTGGATTTCCCCCCCTCTCCCACTGTTTGTTTTGGTTGCCTGTTGCCAGCTACCTCGACTTGATAGTGTTCTCCCGTTTTTCCCTTTCACCCTTGCCTCCCATGTATGGAATCACACATGCTTGTCCTGCGTAGTTTTGTTTTTTTGTTGTTGTTGTTTTTTTTCTCACTTCAACCAAACAAATTCTCAACATTTCACTAAGTACACTGCCATTCCCAATGTGCTACCTGGCATCGTTTAAAAAAAAATCTTTTTGTATTTTTTTTGTTGTTTTTGTTTTCAGTCAGACAAAACGTGGAATTGTGTCTTTGTAACGCAGGGAGTTTTATTGCACACAGGAATGGTGAAGCCTCGTGAGCCCCTGGTGTTGGCCTGGGGTGCTTGCAGGCTTTTGGAATAGATACGACTACTGAGCAGGACCCGCATGCTGTTGGACTTTAAGGACAAAACAACAATTCGACTCATGGCTATGGTGGGACATCACTTTGGAATTTGATCAATTGCCTGCTGCGTTTGTTGAAAAGTCATGAAACCTAATCCTAACATTTGTATCAATGCTGCTTGTATGTTTGATTTTTGTCTTAAAGTTATTATTTTAAGCCTTATGCTCAAATGGCCAACAGTTTTGTCAAAGCTTTGCAGCTGCACAGGTTTGTCTCCTGAGAAATGTTTGAAAGGAGCCGTGTGAGTGAATGGATGTGTGAGTGTGAAGTTTCTGGTGAGGCCCTGTGCAGCTGTGGTTCTAGTCATCCAGACTGACATGTTTAAACCTGGTGAGGAAACACGTGAAGTGAGAGCCACAACATGGTCTAGATTGGTATCAAGCAACAAACATGAAATATGCATCACTCGTCTTGAACTTGATGTTTTTTTTCTTTTCGTTTGAATATTGCACTGATGACTGTTGTTTAAAAGTTGGCCTTTATGTGTCAATTAAATTTTTTTTCTGAATAGAAAAAAAAACACAAGATACTATTGTATGACTATATGCTCCAGGTGATGTTGTCCTAATGTTTGTGTTGCTTTGTGGAAAAAACATGGTGTTTTTTTTTTAACAAAGATGTGTGTATTGGGTGTATGTATATACATATGGATATATATATATATATATCGACGCTGATGATGATATCTCTGGGCACTTTTGTTTTTGAAGTGCTGTCTTCCTGTCATTGTTGAAAGGGGAATAATACATTTGATGGTAAGATCATTGAATAAAAATTGCACGGTTGTGTGGTTGTTTGGCTTTTCAAGGTCATAATATTTATGACGTATGAAAAAGCCTGCCACCGGATTGGTGTACATGAGTGAGATGACTATTTTTCTTTATTTTATTTTTTAAATGAGAAAAAAAGGTGTGGACTTATTTTATTTTCGGGACCAAATTGTGTTCCTGGTCTTGCTTCAATACAAGCAAGAAGACACAGCAGATCCATCACAATTTGACCTCTTCTTTTTTATGTTTGTAACACTGTGATGATGACGTTATGTCATGTGGAGATGAGTGCTGTATTATTTTTGTACGTTTGTGTACAAGCCAGTAAAGAAATCATTAAACTCAACCCTTCAGTCTATGCATGTTTTTTCAACTTCTAATGGCTGTTGTCTAAATCAGGGCTCTATTGTCTAAGTGATTTAGTCCTCAGGTTGACAGGTGAAATTGCCTGTATGTATATTTCAACTATTCAAATATTCCTGAGCTAAGTATTTCTCTTGTGGAGCAACTGCCCCCACCCCTCCCCCTCCTTGTGCATTTTTCATAGAAGGGACTGTTTGGGCAACACCCCCCTGTTTGCCTGTCTTCTTCTAAACCCGAGCCCAGCCCAGATCCCCATTCTCTCCCTTTGTCATTCATCTGGCCTCATCCTTTCACTGCCGGGATAAAAGAGCCCAATGCATTCTGGGTAGGCTTGGTTTTAAAGAAGTCTCCCTCCCCTGTATGTGTTGCTGGTTTTATGTTACCACCACAAAAAAGTTTCCAACACTCTCCTCTTGTTCTCTTTCGAATGATAAAGGCTTTGCAGGACTCTCGCCCCCTCTAAAAAAAAAAAAAGTCTCTTTAGCTCCAGCACATTTCAATGTTGGAATAGTTTTACAGGACACTTACACCATTATATATGAGCAATTCACTCATTATTGTTTTATAACTATATGGTCCAAAACATGCATCATTTATGGAGAGTATTTGGTTGGCATCAGTGCTCCAGCTGCTACTACTGTTTAGCCTGGGAAGTATCACGTTACCGTAGCAACGACTATTAATATTAGCACCACTTTAACTCCAGTGTTAGAGCAGATGTAATCTACAAAATAAGCCTCAAATACAAATGTGCTTCTATTTGAATACACAGTTGCTCGACTATTGAATGATGCTGTAAAGGGAGCGTTTCAAAATGCCAGTGCCTTTGAACCTTTTGCTAGGCCACGTGTGACCCAAAGCGTGGTTTCAGCTCACTTAAAGCCTTCTTGCTGCCTGGAAGCCCCTGTCTTGGCTCCAGTTTTCTTAATTCCCAGCACCTGTTTTGCAAAAGCTGTTCATGTCCTGTTTCCTGGAAGTACTGCATTGCTACTGATATTGCAGGACTCTGGGAGGGTCGTGGGAAAGCTGACACAACAATGCATCTTTCTACATGTTGGAGCTGTTCATGTTGCAACAGTCACTGGCTGTCGGACAGATAATTGTGACATAGAGTGGGTGAGAAAGTGTTTCAGACGGTTCTTACTTCTACTAAATCAGGCAAAAAAAAAAAAAAGTATTAGTGATGTAGTGCTGAAATTGCAATTGGTATGAATTCTCTCTAAGTCCTAAGTATTTCAGAAAAGCCTGTTAGTCCACCACAAAAGGAACACTGGCCAACATTTTCATTGTCTTTTTTAAATGTTTTTTTTTTCTTTTTTCCCCCCAGATAAAATGTTTGGGAAAAACAAAACATCAGATTCATTCATGTAATTGAATTATTGCTTTCTTCCTCACATGGTTATTTCAGGTTATTGATTTCATCTCAACAATAGAGGTTTTTGGGCCAAACAAGGCAGAGAAAAGTTTATGAACTAGTAACTCTAAGAATCACATTTTAAAAAAGGAAACAAAAATATCATCATCGTATTTGAACCTATCATCGGGAACACTCTTGGAAAATGGCGCTTACGGAGCAGCTAAGAAATGTCAAATGTCAAATTTGGCATTCGTATCATAAAGTGAATATAAATATTCTGCTCGTCTCAACACATTTCTTTTGTATTCTATTGTACAATTACTATATAATAACACATTGAAATTGTATATCTAAAAAGTTCAGATCTGTGGTGAAGTACGTTCTTTACCCCTGAAAGTTACTATGTCATGTGAAAAGCGCTATTAGCTTCCATGTCATATCTTATTTCTTATCTTACTACAACTACGACCATTGTGTACCAATATTGTGTTGTGAATATGTTGGTACTATCAAAGTAAATACTGTATGATACTGGTATGTATGGAGACAAACTCTAAAAGTTGAACCATCATTGATTGAATTCATTCTCTATATTGTATATACTTTATATGCACTGTGTATTATAAAATACACAGTCCCATAAGTTTACGTACCCTGGCAGATATTTTTTAGCAGATAGTTTCTGTTGCCATTGTGATTTGAAAGAAGTAAACACAGTTGCAATGAATGACTTCACACAAGCACCAACCATGAGTGAAAAAAAAGTTATCCACAAAATCATCAGGGTATAAATATCTATTTCGTGTGTTTTTCTTTTTCCACTACGATACTGATTTCTCATCTCTCTCTCTCTCTCTCTCGCTCTCTCTCTCTCGCTCTCTCGCTCTCTCGCTCTCTCGCTCTCTCGCTCTCTCGCTCTCTCCCTCTGGCTCACCTCTCTCTGGCTCTCCTCTCTCTCTCTCTCTTTCTCTCTCTCTCTCTCGTTTTCTCTCTCTGTCTCTCCCTCTCCTTCTCTCTCTCGCCCCCTTCTCTCTCTCTTTCAGTCTCTTCTCTCTCTCTCTCTCTGTCTGTCTGTCTCTCTCTCTGTCTCCCTCCCTCCACCCCCCTCTCTCTCTCTTTCAGTCTCTTCTCTCTCTTTCTCCCTCCCCCCTCTCTCTGTCTCTCTCTCTGTCTCTCCTCTCTCACTTGTGCAGGATGTTTTTGTTGAGCTGTGTTCCTATTGTTCACACACTCAGTTGGCTGGCCTCCCAGGGTCGCTGCTGGCTGCTATAGGCCCCTAATAGGTTCTTCATGTGCTTGGCTTTCCCCTTTCGTCCTGGTCTGGTGCTGGGCACACAGCAACACAAGGCATTTTACAAAGGAATTTTGCTGAGAAGTCAACAAGAGAAATTCCCAGTATTTTGCACAACAGCATTGTTATTAATTATGTTACTGTATGTCTTAATTTGTGTTTATTTTAATGGGTAAACCTGCAATTATAGAAAGAGAAAATGTTGTTTACTTTTTAAATTTTGTTTTGCAGTGTATACAACAACATGCCATTGCATTTGCTGTATAGGTGAACATTTTTATTGGTTAAGTTGTATATTTTTTTAATAATATAATAATAATATTATATATTTATTTTGACTACCTGAGTAACAAGTATAACATTTTAATAGCAACACACAGCCTCTTAAGTCCTGCTTCGTGAAAAGACTGTGAGTCATAATCAGCGTTGTGTATTTGACTGAAGGACAGCTTCATTCAAATACTCCTTCTGCAATATGTATGTACATATATATGTATATTGCTTTGTATAGTATGGCAACAATTGACTTTTTGAAAGTCATCTAGTTTTGATTCCTGTTTGTGCTTTACATGTGATAGAAGCAACAAAAAAGCAAACCGAACAGAAAAGCACATCTTGTGCCCGTCATGAACGCTGCCTGAATTTGTTTTGTATTGTGCACCATTTACTTTACATCAAAGTAATAACATGGTAGTTGTTGAATGGAAAGAGCATGGATAACATAGATAACAACTGTTATTTATTTTCTACTATTGAAACACTAACCATGTTTCTTTACTTCTGTTTTCTAAGATGTCTGCACACTGTGAATTCCATACCTAATTATCATTTTCTTATTCTTTCTTTTAGCAGACATGTAGCTACAAAGTAACTCTTTCTTCTTAATTTCACACAGAGGCTGGTTTCCTCAATATATAGATACACCGATGTGCTGCTCACATGCTCAATAGCTACATTCAGAAATATGGCAAAAACAAGCATAACTTTTCTATATTCTAAGTACTCTATTGGAATGGTTATTCAAAGAGCTGGAACGTTATCTTAAATAATTATAATATATAATGACATCAATTTGTAAAGTTTCCCCTAAATGCAGTTTTAGTTGCAATACCATAAACAACACTCTAGTTAGGGTCCACGCTGAAGAGTCTGTCACAGCCGGGTGACAGTGAGCTTTAAATCCTGCTGATACTGCACTTCGGATCCATCAGCCGCTGAAAACAACAACATGTCTGTGGCTACCCCCCACCCCTTGTGGACCCCCGCCTTGCCCAGTCCGTCTGTGTGTGTGCGCAGGGGAGTAGAAAGTGAGAGAAAGACAGGTGGTTGGGCCGGTCTTCTCCTTGCCCTATGCTCCTTTTTGAACTTTTTTTTCTCTTTCATTCTCCCAGTTCATTCGTTGCTGCTTTTCCATAGCACTAGTGACAAGGCTCTCCATTCACTGGCTCATTCTTCCCGCAGCCCCCTCCCTTAGAGACCTTTCTTTTGTCTGGCTTCTGGGGCCTGCTTTTGCTATTCAGCAGCCAGACGGACCGCCATTGACTGGATTCCCCCCACCCCTCCTCCCCCCCAGCACCAGCACCCTTAGCCCCCTATCCCCCCTCTGCTCCATCACACACATATGCATGCAGCAACCTGGCCAGTCCCCACCCTGCACCGCTCTGTATCAGGCAGCTGCTATGCTAATGATCAGGAAGGCATGGATAGAGCAGGCAGCCTATAGTTGCAGAGTGACCCCTCGTCCATGCCAGAGCAGCAGCAGACCTCCTGTTACACAAAGGGACTACCCCCAGGGCCCCTCCCCCGGTGTTCCTCTTCTAGGGCCTTCTTCTTTCACATTTAAATTCAATTTTTACCCCAATGGTAAAGGGAGCTGTAAGTGCAGTAGGCTATGTAAAGTAACCCTACGCCTGCCCCGCAGGCGTCACTATTCAGAGGATGACTGACACAGAGCACCTTGTGTCAATTCTTGTTTGGGACCCATACCTACACACAAGTCACACCTGTTCCAGAGTGGCATAGCACTTCCTCTTTCCAGCATGATCAACTGTAGACTGCAAGTGTACAACAGGCTTTCGATCTTTATCTCTATGATGATTGAGATCCAAACCAAAAAGGCGAGACACTATTTTAAATGGAAGACTGACCAGAATTATGGTAGAATTTTATGTCAAAATGTAGATTCTTCCACCTGGATTCACTCTCTGCAGTTGAACACGGGAAAAGTCAAATCTCCTGCCTAGTTTGACGAGAGCAGAATTGCCAAAACCCATGTAAACCCGAGAAGTTTGATTGGGGTTTCAACGGCGGGAACCATAAGTTTACATACACTTTATAAAACACTGTCTGACATGAAACCAGAATAACTTTTCTTTTTTTTTTAGGTCAATTAGAATTAAAAAAAAAAAATTCTATTTGTCATATTCCAGAAGAATGAGAGAAAGAACTTTCTACACTTCTTTTTAGCACTTACAAAGTCAGAAGTTTACATACACTAAGTTTACTATACCTTTAAATATTTTGGCGATGACGATGTCATGACCTTGGAAGCACAAGTCTGGTTCATCCTTGATTGCAATTTCAAGATACTTGAAGGTCCCGGTTTAGTGGTTCAAACAATAATGGAAATGACAAGTCATCATACAGATCAGAAAGAAGGCAGGTTCTGTCCCAGAGATGAACGTCCCAGAGATGAACGTATCAACCCAAGAACAATTGCAAAAGATCTGGTGAAGATGCTGAAACTGTTAAGAGTTTCATTTTCCAGAGTGAAACAAGTCCTGTACCGACATGGGCTGTGAGGGAAGAAGAACTTGCTCCAAAAGAAAGATCAAAAAGCCAGTTTGGAGTTTGCAAATTAAAAAAAGGATAAAGACTTACATTTTTTAATTTCTGTGGCCTGACAGAAAAATTGCATATATATTTTTGGGCCATAATGACCATGAATCATGCAGCCTGAGAACACCATCCCAACTTTGAAATACGGGGGTGGCAGCATCATGCTGTGGGGCTGTTTTGCTGCGGGAGGGACTGGTGCACTTCACAAAATAGATGCCATCATGAAGAAAGAAGACTGTGTGGAAATATTGGAGCAACATTTCCAAACAACAGCCAGGAAGGTAAAGCTTGGGCACAGATGGGTCCAAACGGACAATGACCCAAAGCAAACTGTAACCAAACTGGTTACAAAGTGGCTTAAGGGAAACAAAGTCAATGTTTTGAAGTGGTCATCACAAAGTCCTGATCGCAATCCAGTTGAAAATGTATGGGCAGAGCTGAAAAGGCATGTGCCACTTAACCAGTATTTACAGCCAAGTTTGAATGAAAAAAAATATTTCCGTTGTGTAATTGGATATACAATATCCCTCTCTCCCTGTGTCTTTTCTGTCAGCGTGGTATTTACTCTCAACCTGCTACGACACGTGCAGTTGAGCTTATGGCCTCTAGGGGCAAGAGTAACTTAGCACCGCTTTAATGAAATGTATGTAAACTTTTGGTTTTGTAAAAAGTTATACAAAAAATGTGTAGAAAATTCAATCTTTCATTCTTCTAGCATTTGACTTTTTTTTTTTTTTTTTATAATTCTAATTGACCTAAAAAAAAAAAAAGCAAGGTTAATTCTGGTTTCATGTCAGACAGTGAAAAGAAAATGTGTCTTTTTATGAAGTGTATGTAAACATATGGTTCCCGCTGTATATAGGATACCTCTGGTTACAATGACTGGATTGCACATTTCCTGTCTATTTGTGTTTCTTGAGAGTTAACAAGTACATTTCTCCACTGTGAGATCAATAAAGTCCTATCTTATCATATATTATTTAAAGCAGTCTATAATCTGTCCAAGTTGGAAATCAGAACCCAGGAGGCAGCAGTTGTTCACTAGCGTTCCAAATTTGCACTGCACACAGATGTTTTTTTATGTATTGTCATAGTCCTCTGTATACAATCAAAACTGCAGAACATTATGTCTTGATTTCTGGCGTCATAGTGACATACTCTGTCCATATTCTGCACATACTCGTATGAGAAAGGTACACAGCGTTATACATCAGTAATCTTATCCCAGTATCAGTTCATGACGCTCGGCCGAATTGTCTTTAGCTGACATTTTATAACAGACATGAATAAAATGGACACAGGTCTCAAATTTCACAAACCGTATCAAAGCGGAGATGTGCAATAAAAACAAGTTGTAGTTTTGAGCTTAAATCCTGGGGGGGAGACCTTGGTGTAGAGCATGAGCGTATCATTAAAGATCTGTAGGACATTGCAGTTTGCAAAGAAGGACTAGTTATAGCTCCAAAACAGCAGGTCGGTCTGAATGCACCTTGGGCTTCATGTAATTATAGTAAATACCACTTGCCGAGTGGAAAATTGCACATGAACGCCACCTCATCGTGTATTTTCTGGGAAACTGGGAAATCATTTTGATGAACAAGTTCCCGAGATGAGATAATGTTTTGCCTTTCAACGCAACAGAGAGCAGCGATAAGACGTTTTTTAAAGTCTGTAAGCTGATTGTTAGGTAGCCTACACTACGCATTTAGATATTTAAATACTCCATTTTAACATCCACTTATCATTTAAAAAAAAACGTGTCTAGTCCACCATGCCGTTGGATGGTTCCCGGCTACTTCACCGTCACATGTGTTTCATATGGACAATATGCAACAAAGGTTTGGGCCAGGAGTTGGAAAACGCTTAAGTTTAGAAACAGGAAAACAATTAAGGTTATGGCTAAGGTTAGGAAAATGGTTTGGGTTAGGTTTATTTAGCAATATATAAGGACAGTTTTAAATCAAGTTTGTCTAATAACTAATGATTTGTTTATCCCTCAAACCATTACCAAGTGCATAAAATGAACAAAGAAAACAACACGTGGAACAGACAGAAAAGTCATGTGAACCCTTGGTTACTGGATGTCTTTTTGTGCATGATCATATTATTGTTATTATTATTGTGGCTTACACTTGTTTTGCACTTTTCAAGCCTGTATTACCAAGTTTCTCAAAGCGCTACACTGTCGTCATTATTCAATCACTCCATACTCAGCGGTGGTAAGCTACTAATGTAGCCACAGCTGCCCTGGGGTAGACTGATGGAAGTGAGGCAACCAGTCTGTGCCATCGGCCCCTCCAACCACCACCAACCACTCACTCACTCACTCACTCACTGCATTCATCCTGGCCTATTGTACATGTTTTTAGTGGTAGGGGAAACAGGAGTACCCGGAGGAAACCTACGCAGACACGGGGAGATCATGCAAACACAGCACAGAAAGGCCTCGTCCCGCCATTTAAAAAAAATAATCTAAATTTCCCTTTGCGACGAAAGAAAAGCACTTGAACACAACGCACTTGTAAAATCCACTTCACAACTGGAAAGGATCATGTTTACCAGAGCACATGAAGGCAGCCAGAACCAGAAGCGGTGCACAAAGTCATCAGTCCCCTGCTGGCCAAGAGCTGCACTGCTCCTAAATGCAGTCCACGTATTTTAATAGATCCACGGCTTAGTTAAGTTGAGTTGAAATTAGCACTAGCTCTTTATGAATCACATCAGCTGCAAATTTGAATCGTATCAACGTTGATTGAGTCGTCCCTTATAGATAAATAAATAATAAATTAATTAAATAGCTGTCATGTAGATTGAGACAATATTGGTTTGACTGGTTTGTCTCAAAAAAGTGATGTAGAGTTAAATCTTTAGTGTAGTTGGACTAGTCGGTTGACAACTTCAGGCCCAAAGGCCAAATATTTCCCCCAGCACAGAAATGTAGAAAAGTTACTTTACTTGGGCTAAAATTGGGACAATGAAAAAGAAGAAAACCCACAGGTTGACGTAACTGAACTCCAACCTTATGCTATGAACTGCTCCAAGGGTTTGAGGGTATAATACAACTTTGGCAATGTTATGTTTTGACCTGGATATACAGTATGAACATATTTTGCAGGTTGTTTCACTTGTAAACAGCACATATGTCATGTTTTTTGGCCACTGCCCTCTGCCTGGAATCATAGGATCATAGAAGGATGTGGACACATCCTATTATATTTAATTTTATTCAACCAGAAAAGTCTCTCCCAGATTTCAGAATCTCTCCTGAACCAGTTGCGTCCCTGTTACATGACAGCGCTGATCCAAATGTCCTTTGCGAGCAGGAGGGAACAAGTGCAAAAGCTCTCCCCATGGGATCAAACTAATCGAGACTGCATGTTTTCCAAAACGTTTGCAACATCGCCTACACATTCCTCATAATTGGATCAAAATGAGTTCTTTCAGGGGGCAAACTGAGTGTTGGTATTTTTTCATATTAGGCCATATTTATATATTGATATGATGTAGCTGAGCATGGGCACCTTGTACAAGTTGGAGTAGCTCATCCTTACTTTTGATTTTTTTCTTGTGCATTAAGTATTTACTTATCAACATAATTTGATCCTGTAGCATTTTCAACATTCTCTGACCTGCCTCTAATATCAATCCTCATTTCCTCAGATTTTCCAGTGTCAGATTTGCGAACATCTCGCATGATTGCGGACAGGTTTTGTGTCGCTGTGTGTTGGCATGTTTGTGTTGTGTGCATCCATGTGTTTTGGGGGAGGTGTTGTTTGCAGGAAGCTCTGTTCTGTTATTTGGCTGTGCTGTGCAGTGTGACCCTATGCCCCATAGGGAGGAACGTCCCATTTGACATCTGCCTGTTTGCAGGGGGAGGCTTCAGGATACAAGGGGTGGGGTGCCCATATGGAGCTCAGGCCCCCCAGCTTTTATCAGCCCCACCCTGACACTAATATCTCCTGCTGACGGTAGCCTTTGTTTCACTCTGTGCCATTCCAATACACTTGAACAAGGTTACTTTGATAGCTTTTTTGTGCACATTTACCTTGTTTTCTAAATATCTGCACCTTGGAGTCTGTTGTAATCTTATTTTTTGCTGTAATAAGTGAATTTCTCCACTGCAAGATCAATAAAGTCCAATCTTATTCATCTTATCTTACTTAACAGTAGACAGCTTGGACACCAAAGCCCTGATAAGCCAAAGGAGACAAAATTACTCTTGCTTTAGCTTATTGAAAAATGGCAAATTAACACACACATATAGCTTATTAAACGTTTTTAAGGAAGCAGGCACCACCATCATCACCATCACCATCATCACCATCATCATCATCATCACCATCATCAAAGCAAGTGCACATTCTTCTTCTTCTTCTTCTTCTTCTTCTTCTTCTTCTTCTTCTTCTTCTTCTTCTTCTTCTTCTTCTTCTTCTTCTTCTTCTTCTTCTTCTTCTTCTTCTTCTTCTTCTTCTTCTTCTTCTTCTTCTTCTTCTTCTTCTTCTTCTTCAGCACTCTACTACCATATGGCTTGATGTATCACGCTGAGCATCCATCTGTACTGAGCCCATGGTGTAGAGTTGCTGCCTGGCCTGTGTGGATTAGGCTCTGCAGGCACAATGCTCCAGTGTGCTGAGGATATATAGGCTAACGAGCTGGAGCTGTTTAACTGGCTCAGAGTAACACTGACCACACAGTGGCTGACACTGCTGCTGTCTGCTCTGTTCTTCATAATACCCATTTAAGGCTTACTGTGAATTAGGTTGTTAGCACATATTGTGACGCAGCTGTGCAGTTATTTTCTACTGCAGACCTGGAATTAGGTTTATATGGGATTGTAAATTAATTGTACTGAGTGACAGTGACAGATTTTGGGTAGAGGTGTTATACTGATGAATAGAATAGCTATATAGGGCACAATCATCTTGGCACATACACGCTAACCGGCTGGATGCACAGGCTCAGACTACTCGATCTATTAATAAATCTCCACCTGAAACAATGGAGTCCTAACTGAAAGTAAAATTAATCAAAACCCACCATTAATTTATGCGGGACAACACATTTTTCAGAAGCCTGCTACATTCATTAGTGTTATATATTGATGTTATTATGCTGTTCTTCTTTGATTGCACATTTTACTGACTATTTGCACCCCTTGACTGTTCTTGAGAACTGACGGTAAAGTGAGTTTCTCCATAGTGAGATCAATAAAGATATTATACATTACCAGTTACTCAGATCAGACATTCAAAGCAGCTGCTTTTTTGAGCTGGTGAAAAACCAAACCATTGCGCAGGACACAAAAATGAACGGGGACCAAACAAAAATCTGTGCTTGTAAACAGCTTCCGGATACAGATATCCTTTTAATGCAAATGTTTGATACAGAGGATATGTTTCTCAAGAATCACAGATATAGACGTGTGTACATGTAAAGGGTAATTATGGAGAATAAAGGCCTAGTTGTACACAGTGAAACTACGAGTTTTGAAGTGAGATGGGAGATGCTTTTCTGTTTGGCTGAGCACACTCAATGGTCCCATTGAGGCAGCCCCTCAGCGGCCATTGTCCCGCAGCACTAGTCCTGCACACACAGCTGTAGGAGCACATAGGGCCTGGAGCAGCCTGGGCCTGAATGAGAATCCAAGCTGTGGGGGTGGAGTGAGGAAGAGAAGGTGATCAGGAAAAGAATACAACCTCAGGGTTCCACTAGGAGCTCGGGCCAATATTCTCTGTTGCTGAAGTGTCCAACCTGTAGCTCGGGAGCCGTTAGTGGCTCTCCAGCCCAAGTGGCTCCTCAAAGGATTACAGCATTTCTATATAAGCTTGAAAACTCAAACCAGAGTTATGTTGATAAACAGACTCATATATCAAGTCACATTTATAGAAACATTTTATCTTTGGCCACCAAATTATGGAATTCCGAAGACAATCTGTAAATATTTCAGTAAATGAAAAGAAATATGAGGAAACTAAAGTCATTCTCTTTCATTTTGTTGAAATGTCCTGGGTGTACCTGGCCTTTGCCCCTTAACAAGAATCAGCACAACTGCCATTCTTACTTCAGAATTGACTCTGTGCATACCTTCAAATCATAACAACGCCGCCCAAGAAGGGACTTCCTGTTTTGATCCAGCACACCAAAATAAAAGCACAAGCTTATTCATTAGTTCAGCAGTTCATTAGTTCTAAAGTAATCAATGAGACGAGCTGTGTGCTTTTATTTTGGCGTGCTGGATTGAAACAAGTCACTTCCTGGGCAGCGTTGTTATGATTTGAAGTTATGCACAGTAAATTATGGCTCATGAAGGATAAATGTCGGATACCACTTGCCTATGGCCTTTCACCTTTTAGTGTAAAACTGATAGCAGTTGATAGACTCACAAGGGCAACACTTTACTCACCAATTTACTCACCAAAGCAGCTCTCCAAAGTAGAACAGTGTAAAATGAAATATTAGGTTGCCTTATTAACTTGCAGATATGTGATGTAAAGATAATTATTACACTTTTATGGTTTTGCAATTCGCTGCCCGTATAAGTTTGCTCTGTACAAAGCGTAAGGATCAATGGTCCTCTTTCCTCCTTGCCCAGGTCAAGAAACACATGTTTCAAGCGTCTCTATGTTGCCCTGCGTTAGACCTCTGGACCAGCGGTTAAACAGCTCCATGGGAGACAGCACTCTGTATTCCAACATACAAAGGCCTCTTCCACAAGGAGCTGACACTTGCTGGGGGTCAATGATGGCTGGTCACTGGTGTGAGCCCATTAGGCCATTGATCTGACCCCAGCTTCTGCCACCTGGGGAAAGGAATGTGCTCTCTCTTTTCACAGTGTCTGTCTGCAAGTGTCACTGAGTGGTCATATGTGCAGTGTGTCACTCAGAGGTCAATGAGAGCAGTACGCCTGTCACACACACTCTGCAGCACGCAGCGAATGTCATCATTTGACCCCACGTCTGCAAACGTACTTGTTTGTGTGTGTGGAGTGGACTATACGACTAAAGTGCACATGTGCTGTAAAAACATGGTAAACTGAGGGACAAATATGACAAACAGAGTGGGGCACAGGATAACGCAAAGCTCAGCACCTTTGGCAACTACGTGAGGCGAATACATAGACTGCGCTCACAAAGGGAAGAATGGAGCTTTATTCATCGCACTGCGAGTCTACCCCCTCCTCTGGAACAAGTACAGATTCCTTACGAAACAACACATTTTTTCAGCATGTATACATTTGTCAGTAATATCATCGTTTTGCCCAAACATCTGTTGCGTATGAGAGTCAGTGAAAGCCCAGATGACACAGCTGGGCTCACGCGGGAGGAGAAAGGGGAGTGGGCTGCCAGTTGGTCAGCCATGTAATCAGAGTTGAACTTGGAGAAGGAATGAAAGTGATGTCCAACACGACATTAGAGAGTGCAAGCGGCGGCCTTCGGGTGCATGCAGGGGGGTGCAGGGGTGACGGGACAATAGACAGTGGCAGAAGCGGCAGCAGCTGACCAGAGAATCCCTTATTCTTTTGTCATCTCTTACAATGACGTCCCAACCACACACTCTGCTTCTTTCCCTCCAGCGCCGTCCCAACTCACTCCATGTCTTTCCTCAGAAGTCCAAAGTGTTATGCTGACTGCTACAGAGCAAACTGTGTTAATAGTTGGAATTTACTGTGTTTCTAAAATCAAAATCCAATTATTTCAGTTTAGTTTAGGAGCATTTTGCACAATAGTGAAAACACGGGTTGATGAAAGTCGTTTTTCTGAATGATCACACAAATGATTATTGTTTGTTTGTGTGTTTGTAATTACGACATTGTGAGGACATTTTTGCAAAGTGAGGACATTTTGGGTGGTCCTCGCTTATTTGAAGGACTGTTTGAGAGACAGGATGTGGTTTTAGGGTTAGGGTTATAATTGGGTTTAGATTAGGGCTAGGATTAAGGTTAGGGTTAGGGATTTAGGGTTCAGGGTTAGGGTCTGGGTAATACATTATGTCTATGAGTGTCCTCACTAAGATAGCAGTACAAGATTTTGTGTGTGTGTGTGGTCATCACTCACGCTAAACTGAAGGCTGTACACACTCCAGACCTGTAAAGTTACGTCCTCCAAAAACACATGAAATGAGCATCGCTTTGTAATATTTTCTCTCCCAGATGACCAAGTGCACCACCAAGTGTTTTCAGCTTTGAAAACATTGCCAATTTTATTCTACGACTGTAAATACTGCCGATTTTTTAATATATTATACTTGCACTCTGATGCACTGAAGCGTGGGTCCTGCACCGTGAACTGAACCGTTACATCCATCCCTAATATAAGTGAAACAAAGAGTAATGCCTGCAGTGCCAACAGGTCACACAATGAGGCACTATCACTGTATGTTTTCACTAGTGGTTATCCTTAACAACTGTAAAAGTATGATTACTTCATAAAAGTCAGGACGTGTTCCGGGTCTGATGTTCAGGAATGTTTCTCTTCCCTAAAGCTGTGGGAACTACCGGTTTATTGCTGATTTGAGCATGAGTCTGTTAGATGCAGAGTGCTCTTTATCTGATTGGAGGAGCAGCTGTGTTGAGCGGTGTTTACCTCGGCTGTCTGTTGGAAAGGTATTGGAAAGTTTTCTGCATGAGCAGCTCAGTTATCACTTCCTCTCTGTCTTCATGGGAACCTGATCCCAGCTCTCCCTCCCTCTGTCTGAGCTCGGAGGCCCAGGCCCAACAGCACCAGGTGATATGGCCCAGTGCGGAAGGTCACTGCAGTGATGTCACTTCCCCTTCCTTTACGGATATTCCCAGCATTCTCCTGCCAGCCGCGGGAACAGGGCTTGGGGAACTCTGAGAACTAAAAGCAGGAAGCCTGGCTCCTTAGCAAACCAGAGAGAACATGCATGTCTATTTACTGATTTCCACACAGCTCTGTGAGTCCTCTTTGTTTTGCCCAGAAACAATTGTTTGTGGAGAGGAGAGAAGACTCACTAAATAAGGGAAAGCGGTATTCTTCTGAAAACAGCCAGTGCAATTTCTCTAAGTGTGTTCTCAAGTCAGGTTAGCTTCACATTAAAACATACAGACAAACTTGAGCAACAGTGCCCCCTTTTGGCCCTTTGTGTATATGCCATGAGGCGCACTCATTTATTTAGAAGACTTTTAGAAAACAACAAATTCTATCTGACTAAAAAGAAGATATCTGTATCATGTAGGATGTTATGAAACTAAATGATGAGGAATTGTGCTTATAATTCTAAAATTGAGACATTATGTGTAATAATGACCCACTGTCAGTATTTATACATTATTCACAAAAAAATATGGGAAGCAAAAACACACAGATAGGGGAGACCAGGTATGGTTCTACCATGGGGAGGGTTGTAACACCACCAATTCCACCACTCAGGGATAAGACAGTCGTGGGTAAACATGTCAGTGTTTACCCACTTCCTCCCTGATCCCACATGGTGGTTGTCAAGGTTGTAAACAGGTTAGATTCTATAGAGAAAAAAAAATATTTTGAGGTAAGAAAGTAAAAGTTCAATCATCCCCTAGTTACAGTTAATAACACTTACTTGATTTTAATACTTTTACAGAATGCTTATAAAAAGAAAGACTGACTGTTTTGTGCATCTGCAAAGCATCTGATGAGGTCAGAAAGAAGGGCAAGTCAGATCAGTTGCAAAAGTACTACGGCACATGGGATCTGCCATGGAAAACTGAGCAGATACTGCAAAACACAGCAGAAGCTGAGAGAGCAGGGTCCAGTGATCTTCCCAGTGTAGGTCACACTGAAGCATCAACAGCCTTCTCTCTGAGGTGCAGGAGGAAGTGTTGGCTCACTCTTTGACTCAGACACAGACCTGTATTATGGACTGACTGCACCTGAGGTTAAGCATATGACAGGCTAGAGAGAGAGAGAGAGACATTGTTCTGGATTGTTCTTTTATTTAACCCTTGTGTGCCCCATAATGCAGAGTTACACTCTTGGTCACCTGGGGTCATTTTTGACCCCATTTTGTTTCTCTAATATTTCAGCCATAAAATAACCTTTTTCAATAAGTTTGGGTTCTATCTTTATTGTAGCTTCAGACTAATGGCCTGATACAAAAAAAATGTGTATTTTATTTTTTTTCAGTGTGTGGGCCTCGTTTATGTAAAAAAAAACACCAAATCCTGAACAAACAACAGTCAGAAAATATCAAAAATCGAATTCTGAGGATAACTCGGACTATCTGGTCAGTTTCCAAGTGGAAATAGTCAAACTTTTGTGTTAATGCAATTTTTGCATTTTCTCATACATTTGAATGAGAACAAATAGTTACACTCGTGGTCACCTGGGGTCATTTTTGACCCCATTTTGTTTCCCTAATATTTCACTCATAAAATAACATTTTGAAATAAATGTGGGTTCTATCTTTAGTTTGACTTCATAAAAATGCACTGATTGTAAATTTACCAGTTTTTATTATTTTTTGGGTCGGTGGGACATGTTTCATTTTTGAATGAGAGCAAATAGTTACACTCGTGGTCTCTGGGGTCATTTATGACCCCGGCAAAATCCCATTCATTTCAATGGACATGAGCCGATCCTGCATGTTTTCTGTCTTTGACCTTTTGTACCGACTTCATTTGTGCTTCAGATATGAAACCATTATTATGTATCCATCCCAGAGGACCTCCTTGACATGCACATTCATCAGATTTTGAACTCACATATTTTTACAATAGTTACAGGGCCTAAAGCCTGAAAACAGCAGCAGCTCTCCATTCATTTCAATGGCAGTGTCCTACATGTCTGTGATTCCAGCTATATTTTTGACTTTTGCCTTTCATACTTCATTTCAACTCCAAATCCATAACTTTTTTAAATATACACTCCACAAATTTTGAATTCAGTCATTTTTTCATAGTTTTAGGACCCAAAAACCAGTGCTATAACCCAGTTGCGAAATATTGCCAAAATGTGATTCTCACTCTCTTATTTCAGGAAAGTCTCTATATTCTCATCAAAAAATCTGCTCAAAGCAGAGTTTACATCTTAATTCATGAACTTTTATCAAAATATTAAATGTTCAGTGCAGTTTGACAGTGTATGTATGACAATGTATGACAATGTATGAGAAAAATTGCATTAACACAAAAGTTTGACTTTTGATAAAAAATTAGATATTTTCTGACTGTTGTTTGTTCAGGATTTGTTTTGTTTTTTACATAAACGAGGCCTACACACTGAAAAAAAAAAAAAAAAAAAAAAATTGTATCAGGCCATTAGTCTGAAGCTACACTAAAGATAGAACCCAAACTTATTGAAAAATTATATTTTATGGCTGAGATATTAGAGAAACAAAATGGGGTCAAAAATGACCCCAGGTGACCACGAGTGTAACTCTTTCTCATAACATTGTAATCACTTAATCAAAAAATGTAAAAAAAAAAATTACTGGTAAAAGTCATGGATGTTAACGCATATCCGAAAATTCAGACCATTTGATAAAAATATGACAGAGATACGCATCGACAAAGTGGCCCTGGGGTCATTATTGACCCCAGAGATGACACAAGGGTTAAATAAACCTCTATTTGAAGCAGACCACATGGCGTGGCCTCCGTTTTTGCATTTTTTGTTTAACTGTTGCAACCTACCCCATCATGTGTTACAACCTACCCCGGTAGTGGGGTAGGTTGTAACACAGGACCACCATGTATTTGGCATCAACTCACAAGGTCTGTGATATTCTTGCAGAGGTTTGAATTAGTGCCATTTGTAGTTAACAAATGTGGGTACTTTGAATAAATGTTTGAGAACTCTAGCTCAAAAATTCAGTGAGTTCCAGGTGCTGAAGCAAAGTGTATTACAACCATACCCGATCTCCCCTATGTCTTATAAAAGTCTCATTAAGAAGACTTTTTGAAAGTGCTTCTACCTTTTTAGTTTTTTTCAAGTCTTTGGAGATTTTGAATGTGATTGTCACCTCCAGCACCAGCGCCTGGACTGTTGAACTGTGAGGAACAATAACTGATAATGAACTTTGCATCCCTGTTTCTTATTATTACCAAGAAAATACTAACTATGATTCCTGGTAATTTACAGACTGGGTTCGGGCCATGAGTTAGAATTAGCCTTATTATCATTTAAAAAAAAGTGTAATAACCATTTACACTTATGCTACAGCAGGTCCTTCATCTGCACTGCTGTCAGACAGTACAACGTAAAGTACCACATTCAATAACCTCTGTATCAGGGCCATTTCATCAATCACCTGCTCCATGACTGTAAACTATGCGCTGCCAATGCTGACATTTTGATATTCTGTATAATTTTATCAATTATATTTTTTGCCCTTATATAAATATATATATTTACTGTAATGTTTGCACACTTCCTGTCTTTTTTGCACACCCAGAGTGTTTCTTTAGAGCAGCTGTAACAGGTGAATTTCTCCATTGTGAGATCAGTAAAGGCTTATCATATCTATAAAGACACATCCTGTTAGTATCTGGAGCACAAGCTTTATATTTAAACATGTATGTGATGTTTTATCTTTGTATAATGTGTTTTAATGTTTGACTAGTTCTCAGAATTGCAAGACAAATTTACCTACAGGTACAAATAAAATAACCTAGCCTAACCTACATCTTATCCCACTTTTAAGTAGCATGTCAATGAGGACTTGAGGGTGACTTTGAAAACACCACGACTTGTGTTCAACTTCATCCGTCTTGTTTGGCTAACAGGATGTTCTGCCATTCACATCAAGGTATTGTAGCCCGATTTCACAACAGCAGTTGCTTCACTACATTGCTTCAAATTCTTCTGATTTCACAGGAACTGTTTGGAAACCGGCACTGGCATTGACTAACAAAACAAATAAAATATCCAAATCAACTGTCAACAGTGCAGTAGCAGATGGAAGGAGAGATCCACCTCCCATGGACAGACAGGCTATTGGAAAGGGGCTAATGTATAGATAGGGCAGTGGAGACCGGTGCTGTTTTTAATTGTTGTGTAATTATACTTGTGGATGTGAGGCGACTTTGAGTGTCTAGAAAGGCGCCTGAGAAAAAAATTGCAAGTCAAAGTCAAGTTCCAAGTCCTGTGCATCCAATCTCAAGTCGTTGCAAGCCTTTGGAAACGAGTGAATGCATTTTTTCCACTCTACAACTTGTCTTGGTGAAATTGGTGTTTGATCTGTGCATATAGTGAAGTCACTGAGAAAGAGAGTGCTTGTTTGTGTGAGGGCTCCAGTCGAGGTCGAGTCCCAAGTCTCAATCCACCATAACAAGTCTGTAAAGTAAATAATGTGCAATAAAAGTAGGTTAAATTAGATTACCACATATAGCTGCCTGCATATGTCGCTCTCATGCATTTTCACAAACACAAAGTCACAACAAGAATGAACATTTTGCTCGTTTTAAATCCTTAAAACGACAACAAACATGACTCCAGTCAAGGTCATATTTACACACTGATCAGTGTATTTGACTCTAAAGTTCAGTGTCATGTCCCCACTTTCATGAGTGGGTGGCACAAGTTAAAAGTCTGAGCGGAGCCTCAGATGGGAAGCTGTACAATGGAGAAGTGTGCGGTCCTGCTCTCTGTGCTCGTCCTGGTCTGGACTCCCCTGGGAAAGTCAGCAGAGGTATAGAGACACTTTCTTTTTGGATAGGCCTGTTGCAACACAAATATAGTTTTTTCTTCTTGTCTTTTGTCCATAGGTTCCAGACTACTGCAAACTATTCCCAGATAATGGACCTGGGCCAAGTTGTTTGGCGTACATCCCGCAGTTCTTCTATAACTCCACATCCCAGGAGTGTGAGGAGTTTATTTATGGAGGCTGTGGAGGCAATGAGAACAGATTTGACTCAAAGAAAAAGTGCATGGAGACCTGCAGTGCTCAGCCCTCAGCCCCCACTCGCGCGGGAAAAGTGACACAATTATAGAGAATACTTATACAATGCATAAAAGTCAAACGGCTAATTCATTGTATGCTTTTATAGGTGACGCCACATACTTTCAGCAGAACTAAAACTGGTCCTGAGGAATGCGTTGGTGCCCGCTCTCTGCATCGCACAAAGAGTAAGAATGACTTTACCAAACTTTACCATGTATCTAATACTCAGGAGTGTAGACTTCTTCACTCATATTTACATGGCGAGAGAGGGTGAAACATTCAGCAAACTGTTGGAGTGGGAGGGCACAGCCTTACTCGCAAGGCTATTGGAGCTCACTTCCTGTTTTACAGCAATCTAATACTAATATTCTGACAAAATTGTACAGAAATGACCATAAAAGAAAAAGAAAAATATGCATAAGAGAGTTTGGATGTGCTGCCCATGTGTGGATGGATTTCTGAATGGTACTCCATGTTTCCCCTATCCATCCAAAACATGCACTAGGGAGACAAAAACCTAGAAATAGCTACTTCTGACCAAGATCCTGGCTCAAGGTCTGGAGATGGGTACCGAGACGTTGGTTGAAGGATGGATCGAATGCAGTGGACAGTTTGCAATACAAACATTAACATGCGTGGGTTGAAGCAGAACTAAGCAACTCATGCCCCGAGAGGCCATAAGCACAATTGCAAGTGTCGTAGTATGTTGCGTTTTTTTTTACTCATTAATTGTCCGTGAGAGTAAATACTACGCTGACAGAAAAGACAAAGGGAGAGAGGGATATTGTACATCCAATTACACAATGGAGATCATATGTTTCACTCAAACCTGGCTGTTAATGCTGTTTAAGTGGTGCTAGCCCACAGTTAGCTTTGCCTGTTAGCCTATTAGCTTCTTCTTTTTGATTCTATTAGTATGTATTGGGGACTGCGACGTATTACCCCCAGAGGGACTATGAAAGGGATTTATCAAAATAGCCAACACCAGGACTAAACAAGTGAACTGAACTTAATGTAAATAAGTTGGATTGATCTAAATGATCAGTTACACACAATGAATATCCTTGCTGTATTGCAGATGCCTGTGACCAAGAACCAGAGGCTGGGCCCTGCTTGGGATACTTCCCTCACTTCTTCTACAATGCCACCTCAGGGAAATGTGAGATTTTCATTTATGGAGGCTGTGGAGGCAATCCTAACAGATTCAAATCATTAACGATTTGTCAGATGTATTGTCGGGCTGTTCCTCAATTCAATGCAACAGGTTTGATCTTGTTTGAACTATCTTTGTCCAAAGTTTTCAGCCATCTCAACGGTCTCTTTTGTAGAGGTGTGTAACCTGGCTCCGGAGACAGGCCCATGTAAGGCAGCTTTCCCACAGCTGTATTACAACCCACAGTCTCAGCGATGCGAGCCCTTTATTTATGGAGGCTGTGAGGGCAACGATAACCGTTTTGAGTCCATTGAGAACTGCATGCGGATTTGTCATCCCGGAGGCAGCGATGTGGTAAGGCTTCGAAACGCTCAAAGGACAGTGGATTCAAACCTCTTGTAATTCCTTCAGTTCTGTTGAGTAGTGCAAAATCAATAACATACATACATACATACAAGTACATATACCATACTCTCAATCATGGCTGTCGTTGGATTCAAGTTCACAGCCTTTAGTCTGAGTGAATATTTTCCAGAATAAGATCAATATGATTAGAAGATTTTCTGTATCAGACTATACACCTGACCAGTGGAATGTATAGGAGTAATAATAACTCTTACATATGCACTTACAGCTGGATGTCCATTAATCGTACCGGTGTTGCTTTATTTACAGATCACGCCACTTGTCTCTCGAGTAGGGCAACGAGTCAATGGTGAGGATTACATTTTTTATGTTGGCAAACTATAAGTGTAAAGTACTTTGGGGCTTGTGGTCAGGGGCTTGTCCAAAGGGGGTTATGGAGGACATGGGCCCCCTGGTAGGATTCTTCATGACAATTGTATCAAATTAAGAGGATTTGCTGAGAGGCTGATGGCTCAATCCAGAACACGGTCTCATTTATCGACCCGGCCCAGATGAACTGACGCTGTGGTGGAGACATGGAGACATTTTGGAAGCATACAACATGAACAGCTGTGAATTTTGTCCTTTCATTTTGCTCTTTGTACAGCTTGTAACCTGCCGCCTGAGACTGGTCGTTGTCGTGCGCACATACCACGCTTCTTCTACAACTCCACGACAAACAAATGTGAAAAATTCATTTATGGAGGCTGTGGAGGAAATAACAACAGATTTGTTTCTGCGAGGGAGTGTCATCTGAACTGTCACCAGAAAGTCCAACAGGTATTAATGAGGACCCACTGTTTCAGGCAGAGCCACGTAGTGTACTGGTCACCAAAAGACTTTACATACAGTATACAGTAGCCTATAGTGTAACCATGTGCAACTTTGTTTTTTGTTATTGCAGCCGACAGAAACACCTGGAACTGACCCAACTGGTAATTGCAAAACATCAACATTTAGTTCATAGATAAGAGCAGAGGTTGGCAAGTGGGCGAGTGCACACTCTCCCTCGTCATGGACCATCAAGCTCCTGAGGGTGGCTAAAGCTGAAGAACCCCTTTCTACCGTTTGCACACAGATACAAAATCTAACCCCCGAGCAAATCGACAGTATCTCAGTATTCTGGAGAGCTTAGATCGCTGTTGAGTGTAACTCTACTTCTCAAAATGATCTTGGGGTCCAAAGGAGACTGTATGTCGGAGGCCGGATTTGGTCATGGAGCCTGACATTGCCTACCCATGGTTTTCATAAAAATGAAAAAACGGGAGGAGAAACAGAGTAGCCATTTAATGCAGGAATAAGCCACCGTTTGTTTGTTTGTTTGTTTGTTTGTTTGTTTGTTTGTTTGTTTGTTTGTTTGTTTGTTTGTTTGTTTGTTTGTTTGTTTGTTAATCATTTGGTTATTGATTAATACCACAGAAAAAAAGAGAAGCTGATAAACGCTCTAATATTAAATTACATCAAAAATAAAAATACATGTAAACACCTTGTTACAATATTAGGTATTTTTTTGGTTTAGATGATTAGCACACAATTTCATTGTTGACTGTCCTTTTGTCTCTTTCAGAAACTTGTCTCCAACCATCAGAGACGGGTCCTTGCCACGCTCGCATTCCACGCTATTACTACAACCAAGAAACAAAGACATGTGATAAATTTTATTATGGAGGCTGCAAAGGCAACCAGAATAATTTTGTAAATGAAGAGAAGTGCATGAAGAAATGTAAGAAGGATTAGTGCGATGACCAAACAGCACGTCAACAAATTCATGTCAAACAATAAAGAATAAAAATAATTGATTTGAATGTCATATGTAAATGATAAATGTAGACGACATAAAGGCCAGTCCAGCTGTATTGATTCAATGGAGTGTGGTTGTGAATCTACCTGGTGACCTGAGCATTTGTGTTTACAGTGGGGAAAATCCAATAGAAACTCTATGGGGAACTGACCAAATACTTTTTTTCCCCACTGTATTTCAAATATAATTATTTATTGCCTCCTGACTACCAGGAAAAAAATGTCATCCAATCTCTTAAAAATCTTTGTACGGTAATAAATGATAAAAATCATAAGAATCAAAAGTATCATTAAGATAAAGTATCATGTGTCCACTACAGTGGACATCAGAATGCTGTACGTGTGAAAGTGAACCTTGTTGGCAAAGTTAGTCCCAAAGAAAATATCACAAGGTAAAATAAGAATGAGTTTAACGTCCAAAAAACTGTCCATCATCACTTTGGTTTCACATTGTTGGAATGACACTTCAAAAGCAATTCCCCACAGAGGAAGGCCTTGCACTTTGTGCATGAGTAATACCCGTATACAGAAGGTTACCAAGGCCTCACCCCATCACATTTGGTATCACTGAAAAGCTCGAAATGTCCTCTGCAGACGCCAAAACAAGTTAATTCAGCTGGTGGGAGATATTCAGGTTTAGAAATGTCCTCTACAGAAAACCATTTAGCATTGCTGTTAGTCAGGAGGTGAGAAATATATTCATCAGGTGGTGACAGCATTAGTGTTTTAGCCCTATTGTTTATTAGCCCTATTTGTGTCCCATTGCTTAAAGGAAAACAAACAAAAACAACATAAGCAGTGATAAGTCAGTGATTATTGTATTTATTATATTATTTATATCTATAATGTTCCTGTCTGTAGTTAAATATTCAAATATGGCATTGCACATCTATTTAATGTTTAATGTTTCATGAATGAATGAATTCATGAATGGTTTATTTTGGTTGATTGATGATGATGAATGCTCATGTAGCTACAGCATATCTGATAAGTGCCATTGATGTGCTTATACTTGCTCATTTTAGACATTAGACAGTTACATGTCAAAAGAAAGAAAGACATGAAAGACAGACAAGAATTAGGACAGTTTATTGCATGTTTTTGTCTCGTTTAACGGATCTTGTTTTGTGTTCCTTAGGTGCCACTGCATGCAACAGATTGAGACCCTCACCGTGACCTCTCTTCTTAGTTTGCTTTGAGAAGGTCTCCATCTAAAAACAAGTATTTCAGTTCAGACAAACACGCAGAGCAATGTATGTGATCAGTTGAGGTCTCACCATCTTTGACCACTCCACAGTACTCCTCGCACTCGGCCTTGGTGTAGAACTTGTTGCCATTGGTCTGACAGAAGCCCTTTTTGTAGGGCACACACAGACCAACGCTGGAGTCGAAGGCCCACGTGGATGATTGTGCACTGCAGGGCTCACCCATCAGGGGGAGTCGACACACAGCTGGAGGCAGCACAGGAATTTTAATACGCACAATAATCCATGTATCCATCCTGGCCTGTACAAAGCTGTGTGTCCATACCTTCAGTGCGACACCTCTGCAGGCAGTCTCTTTCATTCACAAAGTTATTCTGGTTACCCAGGCAGCCTCCATATGCAAACGTCTGACAGCTCATCAGAGTGGCATTGTAGAAGTATCGCTCCCTCACTCCATAGCAGGGCCCAGCGTCCGGAGCTGACATACAGGCCGCTGGGAGCAAAAGTACATATCACAGTCCAATTAAAAATGTACTTCTGTAGTTCTGACTCTAGTGTATATAAGTGCAATTTGTGTATAGCTTTACCTGTGCCATTGAAGAGAGTGTCATCCTCATCACCAGACCCCTCTGTTTCAACAGGAGCCAAAGAGGGCACCGCAGCCCTCCGCACTCTCTGTGGGGTGACAGCTTTTGTCAAACCATACTATACCCATACTGTACCTACCTGTAACATAGCAACCTATCAACACCATGGTTATATTCCTTCCTTCCTTCCTTCCTTCCTTCCTTCCTTCCTTCCTTCCTTCCTTCCTTCCTTCCTTCCTTCCTTCCTTCCTTCCTTCCTTCCTTCCTTCCTTCCTCCCTTCCTCCCTCCCTTCCTCCCTTCCTCCCTCCCTCCCTCCCTTCCTTCCTTCCTTCCTTCCTTCCTTCCTTCCTTCCTTCCTTCCTTCCTTCCTTCCTTCCTTCCTTCCTTCCTCCCTTCCTCCCCTCCCTCCCTCCCTCCCTCCCTCCCTCCCTTCCTTCCTTCCTTCCTTCCTTCCTTGTACAAACACAGATATACTGCCATCTGGTGGTCATATTTTCTATGATTAAAAAGTGACCATTTGTTTTGGTTCTTCCTTTTTCTTAAACTTTTCAAACTAAGCACAACTTATGAATATTATGTAAACATTTGACCTGAAGAAGCCCAAATACCACCAGTGGTACACATACCCCAGTTTCAGACCTTTGCTCTGCTACACCGCCTACACAAACCTGATCAGGTGACCAGAGCCTATCCAGAGGGCAATGTCGGTGCTGCATGATTTGTAAAAGGCCTGACAAACAAAGCATGTCCTAACAGCATCAACTCTTGCATTCACTTAACAGGAGCAATTGAGATTCTGCGTCCAGCTCGTGCCAGCTCTGTATAACTTTATATGTGCATTACCGGAGCCTCGGGTTGAGCCGATGGTGCAGCCACCTGCTCTCCAGGAACACAGTCACCTACAGAGGAGTCGCACAACAACAGGTCTCAGCAGGACACATGTTTTATTCTGGTACTGGTGTCTTTGAAGAGTTCATTACAATTGTCTGTTATCCAAAAAAAGTAGATTTATGAATGAAAAATAGCACATGCGTTAAATACTACTTAAAGGGACACTGCGTAACATGTTGGATCATACTGTTGCCAGGAATACAAAACATAAATGAAATGAAAATGTGTTGAGATAAATGCTTTTTTCTTCTATTTATTGAGTGAAGCTGCGTGGCTTTAAGGTTTATTGAGGACGGTATCGCTTTAGATTAAGGTGTGCTCATTAAGTATTATAAACATTAGTAATCATTTTAGGATTAGGGTTAGGGTTAAGCCTAAGGTTAGGGTGGGCTATGAATAAGCGTATTATTTAGATTCAAGATTCAAGTGATTCAAGATTAGGGCTTATTAGTACTTTATGAATACTTAACGAGAACACCTTAATATAAAGCATTGCCGTGAGGACTATTTTACTGTTTATACATTTTGAATCCAGTTGTATTTAATTATTTTCAAGTGGATTTGAAACAATCATGATTCTGCTCTTCACTGTGCTTTACCTTTGTTTTCTTTTATGATGATGAAGTCATCGCTGATTCCCTGTTGCCTGGCCAGGGTCTTGAAGTCTTCCAAAATGGTGGGTCTTACATCTTTGGTGCGGCCTGTCGTTCAGATTCAGTTAAAACAGATGTATTTATAATCCCATGCACATGATGAAACTTACTGTAAAGTTTGACGGAAACGCTATCGCCCGTTGGTTTCTTTTTGTTCATGATGAAAATGGCGTACTCATTGTAGTTTGTGTGGACCACATAGGCGTCCACATCTGCATTCCATTCTGAAGGACAGGCAGTTGTTTGTATCAAAAAAAGGCTGAATTGGAAAGTGGCAAAGGAACCTACTTGGAACATGGTAGAAGAATCGGCCTGCTGTGCTTGTCAAGTCATATTCTCCAGATATCTCCATGCATGAGCCCTGCCTGGACGATCACAATGCTTCACTTAGGTGGTGTGGGCTTATACACACAGCACTGAAGTGTTTTTTGAAATACAGACTTGAGCATAGTGCGCGTCATCTTTAGTTTCTGTCCGGTTCCTCTGCCCAGCACCAGTTTGCCGATTGCTGCGTCTCCTCTGCGGTGCTGCATGTGGCTGCATTTTGTGGCCACCGCCAAATCGTACCACGTGCCCAAAAACTGACAGAGCATATTGTGATTATGCATCTGACAAAAACACAACACCAGATACAGCACGTGTAGATAGATTCATTAAAAGTAAACACGCTGACCTGACTAAGATCGAAGTTCTCCTGTGTGGGATACGAAGGCTCTGAGGCCAGTGGAACAGCCTGTACACTCCATGTCCATCCCAGGACCAGCACACACAGCAGAACCCTGGACATCCTTTCAGCTCCTCTCCGTCTAGTCTATCCCAACGTCTATCAGGGAGAAGAGTGTCTCCCGGGGCAACAACCTTTGTTATTTGTGATTATGGGATGTGTGCTCACTTGTGCAGGAGAAAACAAACAGGCACAGAGCAAAGTTCCCCCACCATCTTTTTCACTGTGTGTGTGTGCGTGTGTGTGTGTGCATGTGCATGTGTGTGTGTGTGTGTGTGTGTGTGTGTGACCTCTCGAAATCAATGTTCATCAAGATTTCACAAGGTTCCTGACAAATAAGCCTCTAAACCAGAGTTGTGTTATATCATCAATAATCCAAATGATCATATGACCCCTTAAAAGTCCTTTACTCTGTATAATATATTGCCCTGCCGAGGTGTGACAATGTGAACTGACTAAAGCTGGTGGATCAAGGTGTCAGTGGGAACATGTGGTAATGAACTACCTGGAACAAAAGCTTTGGATAAAATAGTTTATTTTACAGGGAATTCATGCAAAGTCCATTTCTGCAGGTCGTCATGTCAAGGGAAAATTCAGGGATGGGCAGTTTCTGTTGTCAGTTGCTCACAGTGGCCTGAAAAGATCAATTCATAAATCAGTCAAATATAAATAAACACTATATATTGTGTATATGTATATGTACCTCTGTCCTGATTCTCGATGATTGCCTTGTCATTGATCCCCTGTCGTCTCACTAGTGTTTTAAAGTTCTCCTTGATGGTCTCACTTGCATCCCTGCTCCGACCTATGAGCAAAACGCTTTGAACTAATATTGGGGTTGTTTTTGTCACAATATCAATACATTATTTACTTACTGTAAAGTTTAGCGATCAGTGTTTGGTTAGCAGCAGGGCGCTCTGTGCTGACAAAGACCATCAGGGCATATTCCACATAGTTTGTATCAGCCACAAACACATCAACATCTGCATCAAACTCTGCAGCATTCAGAAGATACAAGCAGAGGCGGGGAGAGTGAAAATGAAATATGTGGAATCAATGGAAATGTGCCCTTGGCTACAATCTGGTGTGGCATGAGAGTTATGCACTGTTCCAACCAAGTAAACAAAGAAAAAATATGGCAATATTAAACGTTTGGCACTTGTGAAAATAGTGACCAAATGGTTAAGTTAAGAAAGAGTAGAATTCTGAAGGGTGCTTTAAAGCAGGGGTACAGGCAACGTCAGGCCTAGGGGCAAAATCCAGCCCTGTCACACAGAACCTCCGGCCCCAAGATGATGTTAAGAAGTATTTCATTTTGACGAGATCAAATACCTGTTAGAGTATACTCTGAGAATGCACAAAATGCTGTAAATACCTGAAATATTTCCTAAAGGTCCCTGTTCATATATGATGGGCATCCATGGGATTTTCATAACTTGGTGCTTTACTTTTGCCTAAGATGAGGAGACCTGGCCTTGTGATGAAGAGGAAAACTGACCTGCCGCAAAGCAAACTTGGTAAACTCAACCATTTATTACGGAAATATAAAAGTTACAATACAAGATAAAGTGATATGTAAACGTAAACTATGCACCTCTGATACAAGCTCACTTTTTTATTCATTGTACTGTATATAGGATGCCTCTATTTACTGTTTAATTGTCTGCACATTTCCTGTCTATTGTTGAGAGCTGAATGTAACAAGTGAATTTCGCCATTGTGAGATCAATCAAGGCTTATCTTATCTTTACTTTACATCACAGTAATAACACGTTAGGATATAATTAATAAGGTAACTAACTAAGGTTTGGTGAAATTAAATCACTCTGCGCCCGGTTTCCATTCACAAGCTCTAAATAACCATGATATTGGTGTAACTCGGTCTTTATACCGGGTTATGATTGATCATATTAACATGTAATTAAGTGTAATGACAAAGCTAACCTGTTTCTTGGGTAATTACTGCCATGTATCATCATTACACTTACAGAAATACTCTGCGATCTAAAATTGAAGACATATATTACTGACTGGGAACGTGGTAGAAAAACCTCCCCGGGGTCTCTGTTAGACTGTAGTTGGAGGATGTTGTTTTACAGGATTCATTTCTGTAACGACAGAAAGAAATGGTACTTACAATGCTAAAGGCCACAGACTCAGAAGAAAAGTCAACTCCTTACTTCTCATGCTGCGGCAACTACTAAAGTAAAAGTAAATTCTGTTTATTTGTGAGTGTGTAGCCAAAAGATTACACTATAGCAAGTATTAAAGCATTTCTATGTGAATCAGAAAGACATTATACAAATCTGCCAATCGCCAAATGGTCATGCTGGGTCACTGTGGAGAGCTCTGACAAAACTTAGTTAAAGGTGCATTATTATATTTGTGCGTATTTGACCTCAGTGACCGAGCGGCTGTATGAAAAGATGAAAATCTACAAAACAAAAAGGTCAATGATGCACAAATATCAAGTTGTTGTTTTGTTTTTTTGCATTAAAGTTGCATAATCTACCTTTAAGTTGCATGTACATAAACATGAAATGACATGTTGAGATGTTACTGTGTGTAATCCTTTTATATGGAGATGCTTTGTGCGTCACAGCTTAGAAGTAGGACTGACCTGGGAGAAGTGGCGGTGACAGTAATGTTGCCCACTGTGGCCGCACTGTGTTGTAGATCTAAAACAACAACTGCAGAGTTTCTCGTCTTACGCTGCATGAAGTGCGGACATGTTGAAACAACGGCCACCTCAAACCACCTTCCCAAGAACTGTCAAGCACAAAGTGTCAGTCCGAATGAAAAGCTACTTGTTTAAATCCAGATTACACACACACTCACTTGTCCGAGAGTGAAATTGTCCTGTGTGATGAAAGGAGAGGCTCCAAAAGTTGACCAAGCTCCAATAAGACATAACATCGAGCTGAAAGCCTTGAGCATGTTGTCACAAAGAACAGTCGCCCGATATTTAAAAGTAGGTCATACAAGTGTGTTTTCTCTTTAAATTTTCCACCAGACTTTGGTCGGGGGTATTTGAGGCTAAATAAACAATCAATGAACATAGAGCCATCAAGGTGTTTTCACCGATTGTACCACTACGCTAAGCCAAAGTCATTGTTGTAGACAAGAATATCACTTCAAATGTATTTACACATAGTACACATTATATTACATATCATTAAGCTGTCAAAATATTAGTATAGTAAGTAACCAATAGTTATTTAATAAAGTAATAAGAATCTAATTCCCAGTTTTACTATTGTAATTGCAAAACATTACTACAAATCTAGTGGATTTAATTCTTACTCCCTAACATTGCAAAGTAGAAAATCAAAAGGAATTACATTTAACTTTTAACTTTTAGTATAGTTTGTGGGTAGAAAACAATGACACATAAGTTGTCAAAGTTAACGCTTTAACTCACGAAGAAGCAAAAAAGACTGAATGCATAAATCAAGGATTAATCACAAATGAATTGCATTATATGCTGCATCTGGAGCCCACGTTTCCTGAAGGCAGAGCAGGTCGTCCCCATCAGGTATATTTACCCAAGGCATTTGTGGACATGGATTTATTATGAAACACAGTGCCTGGACTTGCATTTTGAATTGGGCTTTTTTTTCTCCACGTGGATTTAATTTAATTTTAACATTTTTTGTTTGTTAAAGGGGGGGTATTATGCAATATCGACTTTTTCAAGCTTTACATCATGTTATTATGCCATTCCCTTATTAAAAACAAGCCTGAAGTGTTGCCTTGGCACATTCACGTTTTTTTGAGTAATCTGTAAAAACTCAGCCACAGACAGCGTGTGGAGGGGGCGTGTCGGAAAGGGTCTGAGGTTCTTAAAGAGACAGAGGCCTATTTCAAGATATTTGCTACAGCCATTTTTAGAGAGCAATTTTATACAAGGCAGTTATTTTAATTTACTGCATTTACAAACGAACAGAAGGTTTCATCATCCTTGTAGTGTGCTATAGACTGGTGCTATGTGATTGGAAAAAGCATAATACCCCCTCTTTAATGAACAAATGCTCTAAATATATGTTTGCCTAGATACTTAATTTACCTGAACTTTATATTGTCTTGGACACCGACTGTTTGACCCTCTCCTGTTAGGTAGTCTAAGGCAACATCCGGCGTGGTGTGTTTACATGCATGTATCCATGTTCGTTAACACGCACTGTTGCGACTAATGGGCGAGGAAAGCCCTTCTCTTTGGTCCTCATGGCGGGGAGCTAACATTGCTGTAATACCACCTCCTGGTGGCCAGGGGCGACTCTAAAAGACACTTTGGAAACAGGATTCTAATGGAGCTTTGGACCTCGTTTAAACTGCTTTAAAGGTCCTATATCATGCAAAATCGACTTTTTTGAGCTTTTAGCCATGTTGTTATGCTATTTCCTTATCAAAAACACCCCCAGAGTGGTTTGTGGCTTCATTCACGCAGCTCTCAGTAATCCTCCTGAATCCTGCTCTCTGAGCAGCTGCGCCTCCCTCTCCTGGTGAACGACTGACCTGTTCAGTTGGGACGTCACAGCGGAACGGAAGTGCTCGACGTCTGTAATGCAATGTCTTACAGCCTGATTTTAAATTGTAAAACAGCTTTTTCATTATATCTGTTGTAAGAGAGAAACAAAGAGAAAAAAAAAGTGAAGGAAAAAAAAAAAAAGAAAGGATGTGCCCGAGGTGCTTCCAGGTCAGCTGTGGCCAAAACAAACACATCCCCTGAGCGTCTGAACAGATCAGTCATGTTTGCGCTGCAGCTGTGAAGATGGAGCTCATTATAACCTATTCTGGACACACCTGTTCTTTATTCTTACCTAATGATCATGTCACGGACGGAGAAACGAAGCGCGTTTGGCTACGAGGACGGGAGTTTATTCAACCTTTTTCAAGAAGAGTCCACTCGTCATCAGAATTTTTTTTTTTTCTCCGGGATTCAGCGACTATCAGCCAAAATAGTGTTTTTCTGTGACTGTCACTGATGGATGTTTGGTGAACCTTCACCAGAACCAAAGTGGATTAACCAACGTGAGTCCCATAATGTAAACAGCGATGAACCAGAGTGGTGAGTCAATCCAAGTGCGCATTAGCATATTAGCTTGTGTGTTAGCCATTTATGAAGCTGTGTTGCAGATGTCAACTCCGTATAACTGCATCGTGAAGTAACTTCACTTATTGCTGTTTATTCATATTACGGTAAAGTTGTATGAGCGGAGAGAGGGGGCGGGGCAAACTGAATCGAAGCGTTTTGTCTTCCGGGTTTGAACAATACCTCCAGAAAACACTTATATTTATCACAAAAATGAGTGCTCCATAGTGGTAGAGGTACAATATATCATATAAATGCCTATACTTAACTTTGGAATGGCTAAAATAGCATGATGCAGATCCTTTAAAGCCTGGCTCCAAATAGTTTTATCAGTATGACCCATGTAACGCTGGGCAATGTATCATACTGTATTACTCCTCATGCCTAAGTCTGTGATTGACAGGCTCTGGAGCTTTGTGGAGGGTCCGCCTGCCCCACGAGGGTTCCCGCCTTTTTGCCCTTTTCAGGAACAGGCTTCGTAAGAGGAGATTCAGCAGCCATGTTAATTTCACAGACCACTCGGGATCATTACTATGAATGGGGCTGAATGACTGATCTTTATTATTTAGATCTATGGTCCCGACCAAACAAACAAACAAATAAAAAATAAAAAATGGCAACAAAAAATATTCTGATCCAATTCAATGAAGAACAACAATAACAATGTGAAATTATTAATAGCAGGTAAACACAAATGAATTTACTGCATGTTTATACATTTCTCAAAATGGTCAAATCAATTGCAATAGAAACATATTAAATTATGAGCTGGACCCCGTAAAGTTCAAACAGAAGTCCAAATGCTCTTCATGAAAACGTTTTGTTTGTTTTTAGAGGAACATCCAAATCACTGAGGTGGATTTCTTAATGTCCACTGGCCGGGCAGTTTTCTGTTGGCAAAAGTATATTCAAAAGTAAGGTAAAGTAGGTTACAATACAAAATGTAACTGTTATACCTGCAGTAGGCGGTGCTAGAATAGAGTCTCTGGGGAAGTGACGGGACAGGGCGAAAGCTTTGAATTTTTGATAGACTTCATTCTTCACTTTCAAACTGCGGGCTGAAAAAACACACCAGACATGTCAGAAACATTCAGAAGAAACATTCTATACCACACATGCTTAGTGCTGGAGCTCCAAAAAGGGTGTGGTTCAACTCCGTCCTCTGCTACAGGCTCTCCAACCTTCCCCATTCACAATGTGATAACATGTCCATATAGGAAGATCAATATTATTATAAGTTATGAAATAATCTGCTGAGAAAGAACTAGATCTGTAGCCCATATCACTAATGATGTTTTATCTTTTATTTGCTTAAATACCTTATGATCTGACTCTTTGGCCAAACATCTCCCCTGACGGTCCTTGGTGCCCGTCCAAGGGGCCTCACCCCTCAGGTTGGGGATCATTGCCCTAGTCTATGGCAGTCTTTCTCTAACTGTGGTTCGGTCTGAGCATCTACGCACACACGGGCACAGGCCAGGGAAGACCTGGAGCGTCAGTGGAGCAAAGGGAGGACACAGTAGCTTAAAGCTGAAAACAGTTTAGAAATGTCGAAACTCACTACCTACTGTATATGCTCACTCCGATTTCCTCACTATCACATAGTCGCTTGTTTTTTAGTATAGAGCTAACTAGCAGCAGCAGCAGCAGCAGCAGCAGCAGCAGTATCTATTAGCTTCAGCCTAAGTTAGCTCTATACTATATACTATACAGAAAACTCATTACTTATAGCCATTACTTATATGTGATTCATGCATTCTGTGTTTTTGGATTGAGTGGCTCGGCCCGACTCCAACATGCACAAAGGGGGCTTCGAGGAAACCACTGGGAGCCACTGCCATAGAGCACTGTGACAGCTACAGAAAGTAAGAAAAGTTGAAATAAACTACAGAATAGGTTTGTGCAGAGACTCTCAAAGTGACAGCTTAGTCCGAGAGCAGCGCAGACAGACCCTACTCAAACTACCGCAGAGCAAAAAGACTAGTATACTGTAAGGCTTTGCTTAATACCAGATATTAACTTTTAAAAGCCCTGGTACCAGCTATAGTTGCTGCGGGGAAGTTTCTGCTTCACCCATCAGTGGTAGGAAACAAGAATACTCTGTTTACATAGTACAAATACTATGCAAACATCCCATGGACAGCATCCTGTTTCACATAACTGGGATTTTGACTGAACGTTTACATGGGCACAGGCGAAACCAAGATGTAAAATGATGTAAAAAGATGCTGATGTGAAATTCCTCTTACCGTAGAGCGCCACCTGGGTGTACTCCCGGTTGAACACTTTATGCTTCAGGACTATGGCATACTCGGTGTAATTTGTGTCCACTACTGTGATGTCCTTCGTTATACCATGACCTGTGGGATGAAACACCACGATTAAGCCTATTATCTTTGTGTTCTGTGAAAATGGAATCTCTTACGTGTGCTGAAGTAGGTGAACTGCCCAGGCACATCTGTCGCCACATACTGGTACATCTTGATCACACAGCCCGTTGGCCTAAAAAGGACAGTTGAGAAGAAGTCAGCTTGATTATATAACAATAATGAATCTTGTATAGCACGTTTCCTTAATCCCTGTACATTATTTATGACATGTTTGTTGATTTCAGTACATGAAAAACTCACATTTGATCCCACATGGTCAGGTTGACGTTGCCATTGGAAAGTGGCGTGACGATGCCCATAGACACCTTCACCAGGGACTTGTATTGGAGAAACGTTGGAGAGTCATACGCCAAACCCACTCGATACCATTTACCAGCAAACTGCACTCAATAATAAAAACAGTGTTGGTCAGTTAGACTACATAATGTTGATCTGTAAGAATACCAGAAGCAATTTGCTGCTGAATAAAAGCAAAACCTAAAGGGGTTGCACAAGAGTTGGCACACAAGTCAGCACACGAAGACCTTCCCGCTATATACACTCCCACTTTCAAGGAGAGAGCTTTTAGACGGGCACAAATATACTCCACATATTTATAGGTGTTTGAGAACATTTTCCTTTACCCTTTTTGTTTTTAGCGCACACAAAAACAGGAAAAAATTAAACACAGAAACCTTGATAATCCTCAACATATCCCCATGAATGAATAGTAGAGGTGACCGGGGCTGGTTGTCATACAATTGCTCTATTCAAAGCTTTTTGCTGGATATTACAGTTTTCAGAAACAAATCACCAACAGGTAAGAAAAAAAAACACTAAAGAAGACGAATGATCCTAATTTCAATGTTGTAATCATTGAATTAAATGATATAACAGCAGGAGAAGCAGGATGTAAACCTTGATGTTCAGTCGCAGTGCCCTCTAGTGTCCAATAAACACTGAGACAACCAACCCATGAGACAACCAGCCCTGGCCTCCCCTGTATTCGCTTTTTTTGGCTTGAAAATGGGCTTGAAAATGTTGGTTCAAAATGCGGTGCTGGTCCCTTAAGTACATCTAATACGGAAGACGGCAAGTATTTTCTAACCTATACATTCTTATGATTGGTAGAACTACATTACATTGAACAAGTACCGTAGGACAAGGGTTTAAACTACTATACGAGTTGGTCTGCAGTGAAGAATTTCAAATCTAGAAATAACGCTTTTAAAGAACTCTCAAATAGCCTGATCACATTTGTGTCTCATGCAGGACACAGAGAGGTGCTTACTTTGGGACACAGACTGCACCACTGCCTTCAAAATATTGACTTTGTACCCAAATTAACACACAACCAAATGTAATCTTCACTAAATAAACTGTACTTTGTCTCCTTGGATGTTTAGTAACAGAAAGTCGAGCACAAGCACAGCTGTAGAAAAATAAAACGACATTACCCTTTGCAAGTTGAAATCCCTCTGTGGCTTGACGTCTGCCTGAACCATCATCACCACTATCACCATGGCAACAGCAACCCCGGTGGACCCCATGTTGACGCAAATATGTGGATGGAATTGAAGATTGGCTTCACTAAAGAGACAGTGTAACAGTCTGGGTACTGAGTGGCAATTCACTGCCACTGTTTGTTTTAATAATGATCCACCCCTCTGAGAAGTGGCCAATCACAACACAGGAGCTCTATAAGCCAGGACGTGAGCCAAGATGCTAAATGTGGTTCAAAACCCGCATGAGGACGTTAGAATTGTTGGAAATCACCTGATAAATGTGATGAGATGATCATGCATGTGGTTTCACAAGACTGAAAGCCACGCATGACACCGTCGAAGAGGAATTAGGAATGTTCAGCCAAATGAAAGCAAAACACAGTGCTCTATACTGTATTATTGTAATAAAGACAGTGGCAGGTTTGGGCAAGACACAAGAATTCTAGAAAACCCCTCTCTCTCTGTACCAACATGTTTTTCAGGAAGCTTTTCAGTACAGTACAGCATTTAAATTTCAATGGAAAAATTAATGGAACTTATTTGAACTAATTTGCGTGTTTTGTTTTACCACCATTACAATCATAAACATTATAAATAAGAGTTATAGAGCATTATTGCTACTGTTTTCGTCTGTTAAGTGTGACATCACACACAAGCTACCTCCATGTCCAAACTGCTGAGCGCTTCATAGACAAACACAGCAGAAAGGGCAACTTTATCTGAATCTCCAGCTGAAATAGTAGTAGATCAAAGGCCAACAAAACACATTTTACACCTAATTAGAATAATATATGTCTCAAAATGAAGATATTTTTATATTTAAAATAAGCCTGGATAAAAGTATGGATAAAAGGTAATTAATCTAAGAAAAGACCTTCTAAAGTAAATGTGATATTTCTGTGTAACCAGATGTTTAAAAAGAGCCTTGTAGTCGGCTCTACAGCAGGTAAAACTCATAAATCCCATTAGAGTGAATAGGGCTAAAGTTCTGTTGGACCCGGAAGTATAGCATTGACATCGTCACTTAACATTCCCATAGCTATAGAGTTCATGTTTGTGATGTCACAACATAGCAACAGCATGGCAGACCATCACGGCAACAGCAGCAGATTGAGTGGAAAGTCAACTCAGTTTGCTGCAGTTCAAGTATTCCAGTTTGGATTTGAAATGTGCAAACCCTGGATACACTTGCCTTCCCAGCAAGATGAATTCTCGTGGTTTTTGTGAGTTTACAAACTCACATGAATCCATCTTGAACCGCTCTTGTCTTCAGCTTTCAGACAGAACCAAAATTGTAAACCAAAAGACTATTTAATAATGCGGCAATCACAAAAAAACACAAGGTACAACATTGTGTTACAACACATAACACAAACACATGTAACGTTTTACAAAACTAAATAAAGGAATCACGATGTTCTTGATCTAATCATCAGCACAAGCTGCTCCAAACGTGCGACCTCTCTCTGAACGATTCAAGCCGGCGCGGTCCCAGATTGTAAATGTTATTGGCACTGTAAATATCAACCTGGCTCTTGCCAGGTTATCGATGCACTCTATCGACCAAAAGACTATTATGTCAATAATATTGTTTCGGCATGATCTTTAACATGATTATGTGCATGCATAGTCCTAATTATGTCTCCTCTACAAGGTGGTGGCAGTACTTCATACAGTGTGGTGGGGCCACCCTGTATGAAGGCTCACGGGGCGGAGCCTCCACATAGCCAGTCAATGCACTGAAAATACTTCCACTATTTCGGGCTGATATACAAAAACCAGCGTGGTTAAAAATATTTCATCTACCCCAGTGTTGTCACATGGGTCATAGCAATTTTTAGAAAAAACAGCTATGGAGCCAGGCTTTTAAGCCGTTCTAGAGAGGTCTGAAGTCCCATTAAAATCCAGTCTACCAAGTGTCTTTTGGAGTCGCCCCTGGCCACCAGGGGGTGGTATTACAGCAATGTCAGCTCGCCGCCATGAGGACCACACAGAAGCACGTTCCTCACCCATTGGTTGATATACTGTAGGCTAAGATTAGATGACTGGCCGCCGCAATGGCGAGTTTCAGTAATCACGTGACTAAATTTGACCAATACACTGATTCAGACCATCTCTAAAGTTTCAGTCTACTCTTTCAAACATGTTGACTAGTATGTTGGAAAAAATTGGTTCGGATGTTATTCTGTAGGTCTTCCAGGGTCTGTGGATGATCGTTATAAACCAGGGACGGGATGGGTTCGGGGTAACAACAATTCAACAAAGAGAACGTCCCAACATGTCAAGGACAACTGCATGTTTATGGGCAGAACTCTTTGAGAGCGCAGCACGGACAGACTATGGAAGACTGTGAGTGTTTGACATTTCCAGGTGTTGTAACGGTCCTCGATGGTTCTTTCTTTTTTACACAACAAGGTCGATTATGCACAAATATTATGTTTTTTTTTCTCTTGCATAAAAAGTTGCATAACGCACCTTTAACATCACGACTCAAATGGAAGTTCCCCCACAGCATTTTCTTTTATTTCTTTGGCATTTTTAATCCATTAGTGTCAACCTTCTAATTTATAGAAACACAATGGCACACACTGTGTTCTTTTGACCTTTCCTTTTCCATCGTTGTTACCAAATCATTCTAAATTATGTTTAGATTTACTTTATGCCTTCTCCTGACCCTAAACATGGACGCTACACTACAGGGGTGCTGAAGGATGGGTCAAATGGAGAGGACTGCATTCCCCGAAAAACAGAAAAAAAAACAAATATACAAGTGATTGGCTCCTATAATCAGAAAAATAACATTGACCTTACACAAAAGGATCAAGATGAGTTGTCAGACTGAACACAAATTTGAGTGAAATAGAAAAATTCAACAGACTCTACTGAAATCATTTAAATAGTTTTATTATTAATCATTTCCTTTTGCAGCACTTTTTTTTTTTCAGAAGCAGGTTTGTACAGCTATAGCTTTCGTTCTGTGGACATCAGTGGGCGGTTCACACGCCACGTCTACTCTGCACCACGGCTGCCTGCCACTGTGCGACACGACTAATCCAACACAAAGGGGAAAACATTTCCACATCACACACACATGAGCTGAAGTGCTAAAATGGTTCTCCTCTAGCACTGTATGATGTTCCTGAGTACCACAAAATAAGTGCAAAAATCAGGAGTTGAACAAAAAGCTCTTGGGAAAAAACAATCAGTATACAGTGTTAAACAATATTATTTTAAAATCACCACATGCATCTGTGCCTTTTGGGAGGAGGGCTGCACAACATCACAATCCAATCAAAATGCTTGTACAAAATGTGTACACTTTAAAGTCTGGAATTATTTAGGCAGCACAGTACTTTGTAAATAACCAAATGTATTGTCTCAAAAGGGGAGTAATTCAGTTTTAAACCTGCCAACTCATTAGTAGGCCACTACAAACATGTTACTTGCATGTGATTCTTTTATTAGTTTAGCCATTCATATTTCAGACTTTGTGCAATTAGACATTTATACAAAACTGCGCAATCCTAAATACGCAACCCTATAAAGAGTTTGAGAGCTGATTTGTGAGAATAATAATTCCGTAACTGTCTACTTTTGGTTGTAGGTCATAATTTAAAAGCAACATAACGTTTATTTCATTAAAAAAAAACCTGTTGATTGTCACTCACTCATACATAACTCCCTCATTGTAATAAAAAATAAACAAAATCAAACAGATAAAGCATTTAAAAGCATTGAACATTCAAAGTATCGACAGTTCCAAAAAAATAATTTAAACTTATTACAAAAGAAAAGGTTAAAATCTCTTTATATCAGAGTGCTGCAGTGGAGCTGTTTAGTCATGCGCCCCCTGGTGGTCCCAGTTCACTAGTGCAACTCTGGGTCAGAAGCATCATAACAGCGGCTGTATATTCCCCTCAAACATGGACTGTACAACATACATCATCAACGTTGATCACTCGTTTGCTCTGCAGACATTCATGAGAACATTTCACACTCATCATTAAAAGAATAAATAGAAGACAGACGCGCAGGAGGCAGGAATCAAGTCAGGTATGCTTTGAAATCCTATCTTTCTAGTTTTGTTGCCCGCAAAGAGGACAAGTAAGTGACAAGCAACAATGGCCATCACTGTTGAAGAGCCTGCACCCGTCAAGGTCAACTGTCAGTCAGTGCAAACTCTGAATGGAACACAAACAGAGAAAAACGATGTTCTAAGATTGCTCGAATAGACTTCTTTCAGTCTTGTATGTTTCCGCAAACACATGGACAAAGGTGTTTGTGTAGAAATAACATGAGCCAATAGTGGAGAGTCAGAGATGAATTGTGTATGTATTGATTTTTAAAAGGGCATATGCCATGTTTGAGAAATAGCTTTAGAGGGATATGCAGACCTTTAGCACAAGCCATCGGAGTGTTTAGAATCACAAAGCTTTACAGTCGTAAACCCTGGTCGCTGATGCTCGTTTTATCCTTCAGTACTTCAGACAGTAGTGCAAATACCAGGAAGACAAGTGACAGTGAGACCTTGTAACTCACTGGCTCTTGTCCAAGGTTCACCCGACTCAGGCTCATAGTAGCTGGGATGGGTTTTAGCCACATGCAGTCAGCAACAGCATTGTGTTGAGAGAGAGACACAGGTGTACAGTTGCCCTGGGACATGTGACAGCTGTAGTGGCTATGCTTAAATGTTCTCTTCTCTTTGCTTGGAAGGCCCGATTACGATTGAAGTGAACATTAGGAGGAACAATTCAAGTTTACAAAGAAAAGAGTGTCCATCACAGGAGGAAGTACAGTACAATAATACTACAGTAAGCATGGAGCAGGGCCTGTGGATCTGGAGTGGGACTCACAGTAAGGCACAGAGCTCTGAGGCTAAAGACACTCGTACTGCTACAGCGTCTGACACAACTACTGCAAACAATTCACAAAAGATCGAGGCAAAGGAACATCTCTCCCCTCATAGCTCTGTGGAGTGCATCTTCAAGCATCGACTGTAGCCTTTCAATCTTTGGATCAGACGGCTCTCGTCAGTCACACTGAACACACAAGGCAAGTTGGTGCTCTGTTCCATCATTCTCGTGCTCGAGTTAAAATCCAAACCTGCACATCGCAACAAAACCTCTGCTGAATTCACACTCCTTTGTGGGGCTTAACGTCGCCACCAACCTCAAAACCCGGCTCGGAAGAACATTTTCCATTTATCTTCCCCACAGATGTGTCAGAAAATAAAACATTAAGGGTTAAAAGGTACAACAAGGTGTGTGACAATATATACTGATTTTGTGATATATCGCAAAGTCGGTCAGAACAGTACAGGGCAGCACGACAATGTTAAATATTTGGACCAAACAATGACAGTTATCATTGATCTTTTTTATTTTATGAATAAGATTAACTTGTAGTGTATTCATTATTTTGGAAACAGGTTCAAGACCACATATGTCTCTTTATAATCCTGATATATTGTTATTTTGAGAAATATAACGGTTATTATCATTATTGTGAGCAATGATAATAACCGTATCGAAACATGAAGTACTCAAAGGTTCCCAAATCGACTACAGTCTTTCAAATCTTAGCGACTACTGACCATAGAACAAAGATTTTAAATGAAATATAACACTAAATACTTCAAATCAGAGCAAAATACTTTTACAGCATTTTGGTTGATAAAGTTTGGGATAAATCTTATTCATCAAATTAAAATGGTAGGCTTTATGGTCATTTATGACAACATAGCATATTGGTTTCCATCATTAATTAATTATTCATTTTTTTACGACTATGAGGGGAAAAAGTGTAAAATGTACTTTCAAAATCTAGAGTGGGTTTTGAGGAGGGTGGCACTGTTGAGCTCCGTATACAGTAGTTTGAACTATTTTTATGACTCCTTATTAAACTGAAACATTACAACAAAGAATCAGAGCGTCTTAACTATATGTCTTAGATACGCTCTATTTGGTGTTAAACATTATTGTGTTGGAGATCAGCGCTTGCATGGTATAGCAGGTTATTGCACTGCAAAGGCTGGAGCCCTATCGCACCTAAGGTCCTCTGTAAACCTCAAGTGGAAATCTACACTTACATGTAGTACCTCTGTCAGAATGAAAGACACTTTAAACAGTGAGATGTGCAGGTTAGGCCAATTGAATTCTTTATAAAACACCTTGCTGACAAAGAAACTGGTTATCTGAAATGATTTCTCTCCACGAAGTGTCTAGTAATTCCCCATAAAAGGTACATGTCCAGTTGTGCAGCTGGAGCTCGTGGTGCTGTGTGTTCTGAGATTGTTGGACTATGAATCGTGTGCTGGAATCTTAAACCCAAACAGACCAAGTTTGTAGCTTTCTGCTCCTCTTTGTACAGCTGAGGTAGCCAGTGAACTCCAGCTGAAAGTTTGAGGACAGCAGTGCTCTGCTCGGATGTGGGTTCTGCGCAGAAGTCTAATCAGAGATTGTGATCGTATGATGGTTTTTGTATGGCTATTTCATCATTTGGTTGAGTGTCCATTCCATAACCAGGTTTAGCTGAATCAAATACACTTTTATCAGCGGGTTTCCGTGTGCACTGTGTGGCAGCGCAGTCATCCTTTGTCATCACAATTTTACTTTTCCTGCAATAATGGAGCGGTGCAACTCTTCATCCAAGGGCATGTAGCGCCCTCTACTGGAATCCAGGAAAAACATCCTGTCTGATACTGTACTGGGGTCAAAGCCGTCCCGACGCAGTTCTGTCTTCTGAAACTTGAAGGTTCCTGGAAGAAAAAAATGACCATTTATGTCTATTGGCAAAATCTGGTCTTTTTTCATTCTACACAATAGCATTGAATGATTAAAAATGCCAGGTTGCAAAAGGACTATTTACCTGTCTTGTTGACCTCTGGTAGGAAGCGAAGAAAGACAGGTCGGGCGTAGGGAGGCAACGCTTTCTCCATGTCCTTCACCAACTTCTCCAGGTCACTGGACTGAGATGGATCAGCGATGGCTGCCATTCCACCCTTTCCTTCTGCTCCTGTGACCAAAGCAACCAAAGGTAAAGGTTACTGAAAAAATGCCAGTGTTTTGCATAACTGAGTCCACATATATGATGGTAGTATGAGGAAACTGGTCAAATATTCAGTGTAAGATTTGTGTAAAAAGTAACTTATATCACGGGTATCAGGTTAACTTTTGGAGGGGAAGATGTAAATGATTGTACCTGGCACTTCTACTCCGTAAACAACGACATCTTTCATGTCGAGCAGCCGGCTGAGAGTTCCTTCCACCTCTGTGGTTGAGACATTCTCTCCTTTCCAGCGGAAAGTGTCTCCTGTACGGTCCTTGAAAAACATGTGGCCATACTTGTCCATGATGAGCACATCACCTATTGAAAAGAAACAGAAGAAATGACAACAACGTGTCCTCATAATACACTTATTTTTAGAGTTTGTGTGGGATTACCAGAAAGATAGGCACTGTCTCCTTTCTTAAAAACACTATGAGCAATCTTCTTGCTGGTTGCGGATTGGTTAACATAGCCATCAAACCTCCTTAATGGGTCATTCTGAATTATTTTTCCAACCAATTGACCCGGTTCCCCTGTGAAAAAAAAGTAATGTACAGTAAAGCAACAAATATTGCATGGTTTGAAGGTCCAACGCTGATATCAGCATGTACATGACTGCAGTAATCCTACCTGGTTTACAAGGGATACAGACGCCATCCGGTCCTCGAATGAGCTCCATGGTCTCCTCATCCACCCTTACCAGTCTGATGGGGTATATGAATGGTAATATCTGACTGTTGAAGCCACACGCTCCAACCTAAAACAAACCACGGCACAAAAAGAATCAGCATGAGAAGCTCGAGTTCTGCATGGACAGGACAGAGACTCGGCATTGTCGCACCTCGTTACCGAAGTTGCCCAGGCTACAGTTGCACTCTGTGGCTCCGTAGAACTCTGCAATCTGAGGGATGTTAAAGCGGTTCATGAACTCCTCCCAGATGGATTGGCGCAGGCCATTACCTAAAGCCATGCGCACGCGGTGCTGTCGCTCAGTGACCCGCACCGGCTGGTTCAGCAAATACCTGCAGATCTCACCAATGTACTGAACAATCTGTTGAATACAAACATGGAGTCTGTGATGAAGACTATACAGATTTACTTTTACACAAAATATATGTACAAAATATCATTTGATATTTTCTGCAATTCACAAAAAGGAAAAGAAGCAAAATATAAGAGGTGTTTGCTGAGATCATACAGAAAAAGTGTACAAATGTACTCACAGTACAGTTGTATTTGGCACAATCATCCCAGAAACGTGAGGCTGAGAACTTCTTTCTGATGACGACAGTCATGCCATGTATAATACACTGGCCAACTCCCACAATGTTGCCTGTAAATAGACCAAAGGGTTTATTAAGAAGAGCAGCTTCTTTATTAAAAACAAAGAACACACATTTGCATTTGACTGACTTTTCAGGTAGATTGCAGAATCAACTTGGGTTGTACAGTAACTAAACACGTGTTTACCTGCAGAGTGGTAGAGAGGGAGACAGTCGTACAACACGTCATCTGACGTCATCCTGAAGCCGTAATACACCAGTGCAGCCATGCGGTAGTACCTTTGAGCAGAAACTTAAACTTAAACCTTTCAAATAACCCCTTGTCTCTTTGATTCTTAACATTCAAAATCAGAGCAACATAGATCAACAAAAAGAACAGCTGCAGTTGTGCGTATGTCAGAGAGCCGCATGACTCTGTCCTACCTGCTGTGCACAACAATAGCAGCTTTAGGCATTCCAGTGGTTCCTGAAGTGTAGATGTAGAACAGGCGATCTGAGGCAGACAGGGAAACTACAGTGAGCATTTGCAGCCTGTAAAGCAACATGATCAAACTTTCCGTGTTCCATTACAGGCACTAACGGACTGTGCATGAATGTATATACTTCTAAATACAGATGATACATTTTGCCACTGAAGCAGTGATTCAACAAATGAGTGTTTTTCAGCATTATAAACACTTTAAATTGGAAATAAATTAAAAAGTAATGCTTTACAAGAATTATCTCTCATCAGATTAAAGATAGCAAATGTATTTCCTTGAGACATAACTTAAGAAGGACATCCTTACCTGTGAAGCAGCGCTCAGGCCGTTTGGGCAGGTGAGAGGGGGCGCTCTCCAGCAGAGTCTCCAGGCACTCTGTTCCCACCGGGACTCGTTTAGGGTCCAGCTCTCCAGAGCACAACATCTGTACTGCCTTTCTCATGGAACTGTGAACCTCTGACACAGCTATGAGAGCACAGGAGATATGAAGTAAATACAAAGACATCAACTTATATTTGTGTACATATGAATAGTCATATGAAAAAGGGCTAGGACTGTATGATATGAGAAAAGCAAATAGCTATTCAATAACTGTCTATATTGCAATAAAATATTTTTGTGATATTTCAAATAATCTAAAATACAGTACATTCAATTCAAATTAAACACAAACCAAAAGCAACTTGTTTTTCAAGCAATTGTGTCAAAACAAGACAAAATCAGCACCAAAACAGGACTAATATGGAACTATAGTCGGATCATTGTGAATAAAACTGAAATTTTGCATGTTATTAATTTAACAAGCATTTCTGTTATAGGGTGTGTAAATCTGTGTGTAAATCACTGTAAACCACAGTGTTATATGGATATTGTGCGTCACTTGATTGCTAAAAATAATTTGCCAATATATTGTGCAGCTGTAAAACGTGCCATTGATTAAAGTAAAACAACAAGAGGTTCTATGTCTTGTCCAAAGGATCAGATTGATTCCACACGCCTCCTTATGCAGTGCGCAGAGCACCCACCCTCTAACATCACCTGCCAGTCCAAAGAAAGTTGTTCTTTCCCAAGCTAGTGGGAACTTTTCAGTGTGACGAGTGCAACCATATAACCATAAATGAACAGAGCCACCTCCTTTAGCGACTCCTCTGGTAAAATAACTTTTAGATGCCAGTATTATGCCAGTTGCAATACAACGCATGTGATCTATAGACTGGACGGGTCCTGTGGTTTTTATACTGAGACACAAATCAGAACACAACTAAGCTGTAAGACCTGTCCATACCAGCATCACCCCGCTCAAAGTCATGATACTAGAGTTAATCTCCCTTAGTGTCAGAGGAGGAGACAGACTAAAAATGCTCTCACAAATGGAGACCTTCAGGATTTTACAAGATAATTGACACGTCGCTTACCCTCAGTCAGTTCAGATCCGAACACCACAGCTTTAGCATTGGATATGGTGACACAATGGACCAGCGCCTCCAGTCTTAAGTTGAAATTTATGAGCGCAGCCTCCACTCCGATCTTCGCCATTCCCAGCCACAGACCAACATACTGGGACCTGTTCTCCATGAAGACAGCCACAACATCCCCTTCCTACAGAACACACCATTCATGACTTCATTTGCCTGGGCTGCACGGTATAACACAAAACTTACAATACTTTGTCACACACAAATTTGAAGCATTTTCTTTCTTTTATAGCGTAGAACAATAATTTTCACCTCTAGTTGATGCTCTACGGTTAATGTGCGACTTATTTTAGCGCCGTACCTTAAAACCTCGTTGCAGCAGCAGATTTGCGACCCTATTGGAGTATTCATCAAGTTGTCTGAACGTCCACCTCTCTCCTGTGCCTTCGAAGATCAGTGCCGTTTTGTTGCCGTGGCGCTGGACCGTTTCGGCAAAGATCTTCGGGATGGTGTTCTTCTCTCGCAAATGGCGTTTCACGTTCAACTTCACTCGCAGCAACACATACGCCGCACTAAAAGTATAAAAGAGTGTGGCATGTTAGTAAAAAGCACAAGGTTCGTTAAGTAGCACAAACCAAAACAACAATAAAAAAGTAAATAGAACAGCAGCAGAACCGCGTGGTTAATGGCCCTGTCGCTGACTTTGTTTTTTTAGCTTACTTTCTTAACTCGCTCCCTCTTTCATTGTTTGTAAAGAAAGGAGAAAAAAAGTTACATGACAATTACTGCTGGGTCACTACAAACTGGTAATGTGAGCGGTAAATTGAATATTTTACATTTTAAAATCTCTGTTGCTGAGAATCCAGCTTGATTATGATAAAACAATCTCTTATGCTGTATGCACTGCTTAAAATAAATAAAAAAATTAATTGATTCTCCAGTGTAAAGCTTAAAAATACAGCCCCATACAAATTTATGCTTTAATGGCTCGTGTATCCAATTAAAAAGGTAATAACCAGGCACATTACATGCTATATGACAGATAGCTGGGGGGCAGAGTCCAAAGTATGCCTTTAACAACCGCACAAACAATTCAGAATGACACCTTGCAAAATTTATGGGACAAAGGTTTTCAGTGCTTTGTGGAGTCAAGAAAAGATTCAGATCAGTTATCGTAGATATATGACAGTGTAATTTGTCTGAGATAAGCATAGTGTCATTGACTAGTGTTCTAAATCTGTAGCGTAGTTTAAGTTTATGGGCTGTTTTTTGGCTTTGGTGAAAGAGGGTGAGGCTTTCAGCAACTTGTCGGAGTTAGGACTTGAACCCACGATGCTGAGGACATGTAGGCCGTCAGCAACTTTACCCACAGAGCTACCGGAATGAATCTCAATATTGCAGATGGGTCCTGCTTTAGTTACAATCAAAGTATAGTATTTATTTATTATGTTGATTTTAACATTTTTCATAAGACTAACAAAAAATGTCAAAACTATTTATCAATAGTATTGTTTGGCAAAAGCCAGAACCGACTTTTATGTCCCATGTTTTAGACAATAAAATGTACCACAGCAGTGTTAAAAGCTGTGTGTGAATGCTTTTAATCTTATTTAGTTTTTTATTATGGCTTATTGCAGTGGTTCTCAACCTTTTGGAGCCACGACTCCCATTATAACAGTTAAAGGGGTTCGTGACCCCCCACCCTGGTCAAACCGTGAGAAATAGGCACATTAGTCTATATAATTCTTAAAAAATAAAGACAAAAAAACAAATCCCTAAAGTAAACTTCATGAAATTACGTACAAATAATGGCACTCTGGTGAAATAGCACACACATGCTACAATAAAATATTAGATTATATATCTACATGATCTGGTGACCCCCCATTGGAAACTAAGCCAATCACAAACTAGCCTCTAGCTGTTGACACTGTGTACACAGCACTTGGAATGTATGCGACAATAAAGAAAGAAAACCAGAAAGCTGTTGTGGTTATTTTGTCCAAATCTGGAACATCAACTTGATTGCTAATTCAGATTCTCTAAACGTCACTATCACACATTTGACTTGGGGAGAAAAACTGCAGAATTTACCATGGCAACCAAAGTAAATATTAGCTTTATGGTGGGGCCGCGACAATGCCTACGCTCCTTCCCCCATTCTTTCTTTGTCCTTAAATATTTCAACAAACCTGCTCTGCCACAAAGTTTTGAAACAGGGTCTTAAAAAAGGCATGAAAATGAGGCATTAGCACTCACAGCAGCAGCATCCTGTTATTAGATGTTACTACACAGGCTACGGAGAGTGGGAATGAGTCGTCATACTTACAACAGAAAATCCCAATTATTAGAAACACAATAAAGATATTAAGATGCGGTTTTGTTTACCATTTCATTTTGACTTCTTAATAGATGTTGGTACCTGCCGCTTGCCAGAGTTTATCCCGCTTGTGTGTCCCCATTATGCATTTTCAACAACTTTGCTCACGTCTAATTTTGACATATTCTGTAAATTAATAATTGTATGATACTAAGACACATTTGACAATAAGGAAAATATATATATAATATTGTTTAGTCGTCTAAAATCTGTATGTTTAACAGGTATTTTCTGTAAGCGTCGGTGGTCAGCCACTACTAGCTCTATCTCATATACATGTAGAGTACATTATTCAGAGTAGTATCTAGAACGGAAAAGGCCTATGCAGTTAAGATTGTAGGTACAATATCACATAGTTGCCTCGTCTACACACAATCACTTACTGTAAGTCTCTGCCAATTGTTTTGGAAAATATGTGCAGGGAGTTCCATCCTCCGCTGCCAAGGAAGAGGATGAGGATGGCTGGGATGACCTGGTACCAGGGCAGGCCCACCAGCAGCTTCAGCACAAACAACAGTGCTGTGCAACTTGCTAGACGCATCATCCTGAAAGAATCATAAATTACATGCAGTGTAAGGAGTCACAAATCAATATTATGTTTTACCACGTGATGATGATCACGTGCAAGGTTTGAATAAAGAGAGAAAAGCTGGTGGCTACAGGACCTTGGGGAAATCTGGACTTAAAGCCATAGTAACAGCCCAGAGCATCAGAGGACAGTGTGTGTTGACAGTGGTGTTCAGTGCAACCTGATAGCTAAAGCATGCTCCTAGAGCAGTCACGATAGGTTTACAAGCCACTTATTATCTATTTATTAGTCTGGTTAGGGCCAGTGGCCTTTAGGAAACAGCAGTATGTAACTGCACCATTACCCATATGCAGATGCTGACAGGGGGATCCCACTGTGCAATGAGCTAAAATGATGATGGCTCTTTTCTTTTACATTCAGTTATTTGATGATACTGAACGACAGTCATTCAACTCGTCACTCGAACAGAGAATGAACATGCATGGCGAAAACGAATGGATTTGACAGGATATGGCCCAGAGCAGAATCACCAAAAGCAGCTTCATCATCGGTACCCGGAAATTTCAGAAGCGCGCTTCACATCATATTGCGGAATCCAAACGAGGCCCAATGATATGATATAATGATATGTTGCCAACAACATATCATTAATAACACCATGTGCGTGCGGCTCGTGCCTTATAAAGCGATATTTGGAAATACGCGCGCCTGGGAATCTGAATAAGCCGCAGCATGAGCTAGCCTAACAGTAGATGGATCTGATGGAGGAGCTAACGTTTTAAATGTATCTCATGTTTCATAGCTTTACGCATGACGGAGGGTAAACACTGAATATAAAGACACAGGTAGCGGGTGGTGAGGTGTTTGCAGGCGCACAAGGTTGAGAGAGGACAACAGACCGTTCTCCGTTTTTCCCCTGGAGCACAGCCCCGTCCTCTGATACAATGACTGTACATTGTAGGCAAATACGCTACATACCTTACAACTGTATTTCACCGTCACAACATGAAATCCAGTGTGAAACTCGTCGTGTGCGCTTCCTTGATCGGCTTACAGGCCAGCCTGGTCGCCCCCTCCGTTTCTCGCCTGGCTCTTCACAGAAACGCGCAGACACGCACCGGGATCCCCTCTCTCTGCCGCTGATAATAACACGCGGTGATGCGGCTCGTCTCCGCCGCCAGGCCAAAGTCAAATTCACCTGACTGCGCACGTCGACTTTGACCAAGCGCTCATCACTCGTCAATTATCGCAGCCATTCATGTTATTTGTTCAGCTCATTGTAGCCGACGAGCTCGCTAGCCAGCGTAATTCAAATGACCTTATAATTTCCTTAGCTGCGCCCGCCCCCCGCCGTCAGCATCTCATCAGAGCATAAGGAATAAGGATTGACAGACGCGCGCCTCGGCCAATCAGAGCTTCGGCTTTCGTTTACATTCATCCGACAGGGGCAGGGTCTGCGGCATTTGTGACGAGGGGAATGCAGTACACGAGCAGTGTCCAGTTTCCACCCGGCAGTGACAGCCCAGGCAGCGGTGCATGGAATCTGCCTCCACCCCATTCAGACTAGGGTCATATACTTCAGTGGTTTATACGCATGGTGTGCGCGTGGACACACACTGGGCAATGGGCACTGGTACATCAGGGACACATTACAGTAAACCAGCGCATCTGTAGATTCGCATCCGGCCCGACAGGAAACACACATGTCGAGATAAAAGAATAAGAGTGTATTTATTATTAGGTTGTGCCAATGTTAATCAATAACTGAGAGATGGAACAAACGTCCTTGTATTTGCATATGGCCCGCCGATGCTCCACCTGAGTGCAGTTTACTGTCAGGTCATAAATGTCCAGTTACAATTTCAATGGTACCTTTATTAATGCTGCCAACCCATCAACAAAACACACAAAATACACAAAATCCTACCTTTATTAATGCTGCTGCTGCTAACCCATCAGCAAAACTATGAACTAGGCCATTCCATAAAAACATAAAGTGCTTTCAAATAAAAATCACTAATCACAAAAAAAAAAAAACATAAAGCGTCCATCGAGTACACACAGGCAATACAGTATCTTCTGACAAGTTATTTGATCATCACACGAGATTACAACATGAAAAAATAAACTGCTGCGGGTAACAAAAGGTTACCTCTCCACAGCGCTGTCATGGGAATACTAAATCTGTTTTTGCTATTTCACCAACATATAAATGTTTACAAGAAAAAAGGCTTAGATCAGCACTTAGTCTTGTGAATGCACAATTGACATTTGAGTGAGATGTGTAAAAGATAAGGATGTAAAGCGATAGGCAACACAAAGATAAAAAACAGCTGCATGAGCTTTGACCTACAGTTGAATGACTAACGTTTGAACACACTTTTGCTTATTTATACAGTACACTGTACAGATAGACGGCGTTGCAAAATCTCCCTCAGATAATGTCAAGGCTGTCAAGTGCCTTATCTTAGACAGATAAAGGCACGCCCAAAAATACAACAGCTCTGACGTTCTTGGTCTCTTTTTTTGAAAGGCAGGAAGTGGCTAAACCGCCCATTGATGAAATTCAAAACATTTTCAGGCTTAAACCACCCAGGAAACCACTTCACAGTTGCCCAATATCCTCTTCATTTTTACTTGTATGAAAACACAGTGCCCAAACCCCAAACCCCAGAGTCATACTGTAAATACACATGGACGTACTGAGTCACACGGCCAGCAGACAATACATTCAGACCCTACACCTTCACCAACTGTAGAAAGTGAAATAAGATTTAATTAAAGGAATTCCTGTTAATAAAAGTGACTATTTTGCTATTGTAAATATATTTTTTTAAGATTGCACACTAGATAAACCCACAAACACATCAGCTGGGATTGTCTTTATATTAATGTAGACCGAAAGTCAACTATGATGCACTTCCTTTATAACTGTTTTCAGATTACAACACACACAAAACCAAAGACAATTTCCTGTGAAATTTCCAAGCTAAAGGCCTAATACAAACTATAAATACATCTGTGGTCTCCTGACACAGTTATGACTCTGTCAGTCATCTAGTTCTAGTCCAAAGTGGCTGTAGAGGTCTCGAGTGGTGGTTCCTCTCAAAGCAGCTGCAAAACAGAGCGTTGCACAGGTTTAACTCGTTTGCAGTGTCGGGCTTACATTCAGGGTGACAGTTTTCCAAATACTGCCTTCTTTACCCTGTACTCCTGCATTTTATAATGTGATCTTCTTGACATCCTTTTGACTTAACAAAATAAGTAAAATGACACGTGCTTCTTGTCTTAACATGGTCCGAATGATCATTTCAGTAACCAAAGTTTATTAGGGACTCCAATATTAGTAAAAGGCACTGCATAGGGCACGTAATGTAAATATGTTAAATTCAACAAAAGAACTTGTTCTCATCAATTTAAGATGAAAGGCAGGGGCAATAAATATGGAGGTTTCACTGTTTGAAAGAATAAATAACCAAACAGCCATCTACACTGAGCTTCATCTCCGTTTCTCTACACAATTGACAACAATAGAACCTGTGTGATCGAATAATGTCACCACTTTGTAATACTAAACAAATACTACACCATAGTTCATTTGTCTTGACAATGAACACATTGAACTTTGTGTCAGTTTTTATTTCACATGGATAGTGACGTCTGAAGCAATTTGGGGCCAAGGGTGAATATGAGCATGAGGCCTTTGTTACCAGAACAAGAAAAGAGGGTTGATAAAGTAAAGTAAAGTAAAAGCAAATTCTACTATTGAATTCTTGCCTGTCCTCTGCTTCAATAATACACTATAAGCGCTTGTGCAACCATTAAATATTAGGGTAAAATACAAAATGAGTTGATTTGAAAATGCATTTGTTGCTCTGTAACCCTGTAGAGAAGCCCTCTTGTAGACTAGCGACAGGCAAACTCTTCTGGGTGGGAGCTAAGGGGCCTATCGGAGTGAGAGCAGCAGCCTGCCCACTATCTCTCAGACAAACACAGTGTGTAAGTGTCATAAAAGTGTGCCTGTGTTTGACTGAGCAGAAAGGGGGAACAAGAGGAAGAGCCAAGCATAAGTGAGTTTTTATTTAACACTGTGTATGGGTCGCTGTAAGCATGCATCTGTACAGCAAACAGATGCGGGGATTGTGTTGGTGCAACTCAATGACTGCCATTGTGTTAGATGGAAATGCCACCTACATTCTCTCCTAAACTGTCATAGGAATCAAGAACAGGGGAAAATAAATAAATAAATAGAAATCTACAACTCACATTTTCAGTTTTAAAAGTAGCACAACTCAAATTTTGTTCAGGAATTTTGCTATTAAGAATGTGAATGTGTAAATAAATGTGTGTGTGTGCGTATGTATATCTAAATATACGATGAAATGGGGGAAAAATACAACATATTTTTAATGCAAGCCACACTAACACTAAGGTGAGGGTGAGACACAGTCACACAGGAAGGAAGCAGCAAGGTCACACTCTGTTGCCCTCTGGTGGCTACATGTTATGCAGAAACATTCATTGGATTCCTCACACAAATTTGTTTAATTCCATAAATCCCCGGCTCACCAACAATAAAGACTGTTAATGACATATTGACTTCACTGATGAGGAGTTTATCCAATGTTTTTACTATAATCAAATCATAATCTCAGTTTAGTGCGGTTATGTGGCAGAAAAATATCTGTGACAGCACGACTGATCAGTTTTCTGGCATTTCTGTGAAATTGACTCTGAAAAGTGACCCTGGAAGTTGTGAAATGTGCCTATAAACTCATCCCTGTGAAGCACTGGGAAGCTACAAATGTGTTAGAAAAGTTAGGAATGGCTTTGGATCACAACTAACTTTGTAACTTCCTCACCTTTCACCCCAAAGTCTGTCATGTATGTTCAATTTAACTATAGAAATCAGACATTTCCAGGGAATATAGAAAAACATGGTCTATAGACTCACATTGGATTACATACTGTACATTTTTCCCCCCTTATGAAGTCCTTTATTCATTGAACATAAGATATCTCTATTTATTATTACTTGTTTACACATCATCCTGTTCTTATTTTATTGCACATGTTTCTTGACTGTTTGCACCCCGAGTGTTCGTGAGAGCTGATGATACAAGTCAATTCGTCCATTGTGAGATCAATAAAGTTGTATATTATCTTATTATCTTATCTCTTATCACCTTGAAAAGTGCAGTGGAGCAACTTCATTACCTTCCAGCTCATGGCGGGTAAATAGGCGAGCTGGGACAAAATATTGGATCGGACTTGGATCCGAATACTTAGAGCTGCAATACTAAGTATCGACACTTTATCAAGTATTGCAATACTTTCAATACTTGTGGTTGAAAGCATTTTTTATCATACATTCCTTTTTTCCCCCCAGTAACAGTTACAGAACTTTGTTACATTTGCGTTAATGCACGTTTCAAGAAACACTTCAGTAAATGTCAAATGGCATTTGGTTTATAAACTTTGGACACATGACTGTTTACACATTTTAAGGTAAGCATCACTTGTTATAATTACTTACCGTATCGCACTACGGATCGGCCCCTGAGTATCATGACATGTATCGGATCGTGACAAAAGTGGATCGTCCCAGTCCTAGTAAATAGGTCTAATACACTGTAGTATCCAAAGGCTTAAATACGATTTATGATTGAAGTATTTTACATTTTAGACCTTCCCTAGAGTTAATTATGGAATAAGGCAGGAAGTCCCTACATATTAGCAGAATTTTTATCTTAGCAGTCATCTTACCAATGCGACCAAGAAGCGACTGTCCAATGTCTTTGATGTCATTGTACTCGTGCATTTTGTCAATATGATGCTCCAGCTCTTCTACGTCGTATCCTCTGCAAAACAAGGAAACCATAATTTCACTCAATAAAATGTCCAAAGGACAGCTGAAAGTGAACTGCAATGTTGTGTTTATTTTCTGTTGTCTATTCCTGGGACACAAACGCCACAGGCCAGAGCCTCACTGACCGGTCAACCCACCTCCGAAGGCCTGGCCTTTCATTTGGACTCAAGACAAAAATGCAGGCAGAATAAACAGGCCCAGCTGCACTCACTCAGACTCCAGCAGCGCGATCTCCGAGTCCAGCTGCTGCCTTCTCCTCTGCAGCTCCGCCACCTCCTCTTCAAGGCTAACTTTAGAGCTCTCTGGTACTTGAAGCTGAGAGATGAACAAGATGGATGTGTTTAGAAGAAAATCGATTACACTTAAAGGATCCTATAGTGATCAATGCAGTTTTAAAGAATGGCACTTACGGGTGATTTAAAACTGGAGTGTACTCTCTTGAACTTTGAGTACGGCGTTCTGGAAAACACATCATTAATGAGCTAAACTAACAAAATGCCATGTGCAAAGGTTTTTGCATGCACTATCGGTCAAAACGTGTGTGCTGATAGGCTTATATCGGCGATGTGTGTTTTTCACAGAGCATAAGCACCTACCTTCCTTGGACTCCTTTTCTAAACTCATTCCCGTCTGGTGTCTGCTGTCTATGATCTGTAGTAACATTAAAATCACGTTCTCTGGATGCACCAGTGTCCATGACTCATTTTTATCGGCGCCCAAACTAATTAAACTTAGAAAATAACTGACGCGAAGGTAAACAGGAAGTGTTCAACCCTTCGCGGTCTACGGCAGAAGCGATTTGATTGGCTCTTGAACCATGTAGGGGCGGGACTTCGTGTGGAGGAAAAAAAGAGCTCATCTTCTGTATGCTCATCTGCGCTGTGAAAAGTACTCTCTATTACAGAAGTATTGATTGATTAATTAATAATAAAAAATGTAGATAAAGCGTTTTAATTAAAAATATTTTAAGAGTAACATGCTAGCAAACATGCACTGCCCCCAACTGACCACAAGATGGCAGCGAAGGACTCTTCCTTATGTATCATAGAGAAGGTTAAATCATCGACTGGACTGGGTTATGGCCGTACCTTTTTTCATCGATCCCTGGATGAATGAGAGCCTTCACAGACATGTTACTTATGTAATTTCATCGGAAATCATAATTTCAATTAATTCATTTAAGCAACATAGTGAGGCTCAATTATGGAGGAAGGATTACATAAGTTATCTTCTTTCCTTTCAGGCAGAATTGAATTTCATCTGCATGTTGCTATATAATGTTGTTTGTACTACATGACATATGTGGAATAATGCCTACCATGTAGCTACTCAAATTTCCTGAAATAAATGAATAAATAAAAAATAAAAAAAACTAATTTTACCCGTGGTGGCTGGGCTTGGGCTTCCTCTGGACTTTTTTTTTTTTTTTACAGGTTTAAACTTGGTTCACACTCAATTTAGGTGAGGAATTGGAGGATCAAATGTTTAATGAGCTAGTACTCGATGTAAATTTAAGAAACTGCAGGGGCTTGAGCAGAAAAGAAGAGCAGGCACATTAGTCTTTTTTGAGAAGAGGTCTGTTAAAACAGGGCAGGAAACAGATTTTTGGTCCAGGAGTGTGTGGAGGAACAATATCATTCAGAGGACTGTATCTAGAACTTGTTTCACTCTCAAACCTTTGGTGCAAGAATGAAATCTCCACATGAGCACAATACAGTACAAGATTGGGAGGGAGGGAGTTAGAGTTGAGTGACTTTGAGGAGCTAGAGTGGACCACAGTTGGTGATTGCACGCCCTCGCACATCCATCACAGTCTCTTCAGTGCTGCCTCTGGGGGTGGAGACTGCGGAGTCCACGGGCCATGTTCAGCCGACTGGTGGACAACTTCTTTATTACTCTAATTTTCAAATTATTTACACGCACTGAACAAGCAGACAATTCAAAAGCCATGGATTTTTGTATTGTTTTATTAGCAACAAAGTTCTTGTTAGTTATACATAACAAACAATAACAGAAACATTTCTGCTGTACTGAGACTTAAAACCATTTGAATCATAGAAGTCTTCTCAGATAAACAATTCCACATTAGAATACATGTATCATAATAATCATATTTATACTCTGATAGTTAATTATGGCACTATATTTCCTGTGCAACGGTCACATAAGGAAAGCATAGCATAAGAACTAATGTATGTGCAGTGTGTTGCGTGTGCCATGTTTGCAGGAAAGCACATCGCCAACTGTTTCACAATCGAAGAAACTCATTACAGAACACGCGTCAGGAAAATGAATGGCTCATGGCTGCAATATCAAAACAATGAGAGAAATTTCCAGTGAATAAAGTTTGGAGCGATGATTTGATGAATGAGGATGAATGAGTAATATGTCATTAAAATCCATTTATCCAAGTTGTAGTAAGACTGCTGCTAGAGACAAGAGAATAGCTGAAAAAGTCATATCTTTTTGAGGCTATGAGAGCATCCCCAGAGTAACAGCAGTATATAGCAAGGTGTAGGGACCAGTATCATTGTGTTGAATCTGTGTTGAACATAACTCGATTAGTGGTGAAACAAAAGGTGGAAGTGGTGACAAAATCAAACGACAAAAATAAACAGGCCAGATGATATGGTCATGTTCACTTACCTACTGTAATACTTTTTACTGCTGTATGAGCACTGGCAGAATTTACACTCGCTCTCATTCAATTTATTGGTCTAAAACTACATGGTAGAATCCATCGTGCTCATCTATTTACAAAATGCCAATGAGATAAAATCTCTTTAAAAAATAAACTTTCTAATTCGTCTACATCTTGTTATAAATAATTTATATCAATAAATTTTGTCAATGGAATATGGATAGAATATATTCTCAGTTAAAAATATATATTATTGCAACCCCGCACAGGGTTAAATAGTGATCGGAGAAACCAAAGTGGGTACTGCTAAAACAAAGAGAACACAGACACGCATGCACACAAAACAAGTGAGCTCCTTTGGCAGCAAGCCTTTGCCTTCATCTGTTCCATAGCACTCTGTGGCATTACATTATCATCAGAAAGAGCTTTTGAAAACCATGTGGAAAACAAGCAGTATCATCTTCAATGAGCCCTTCACGTCTAAAGTATTATTCATATGGCAAAACCACTCCCCCTGGCCTGAGTAAGACTCTTTCATCTGCAGATAGAGGAACAAACATCCACCACATTAGAGATTACAACCACACCAGTACGAATCATAGGTTTTAGCAGCCATAGGAGAGAGAGACTCCTGCCGATGCTTTGACATGGTGGTTCTTGGTCACGGGTGAGAAAGAGTTGGGCAATTAAGTTATAAAACAGATGCACTTTAACATAAGTATAAAAAAAAAGAAAACAAAGAAAATAGGCAATTAAAGTCTCAGGATAAAATTACATCAGCTTAAAATTAGTAGTTGAAAATTGTCCATGTTTAAGGTCCAGGCCCAGCACATCGTAGCGTAAAATCCAGTCCTGAGAGTCCCCTGAGTCCTCCATTGTGAGGGCAGTCCAATTGGTTACATCAGAGGACAGTACACTGGGGAGCCGTCCCTGCGTCCACACAGCTAGACATCGGTGCTGATGCTACAGCTGCGCTGGAACATGTCTCTCATGGTGACGGAGCGGGCCAACTGTGGCTTACGGTAGTTTGTGATGTTGACAGGCACAGGCAGGTCCAGTTCCTGCTGCTGGACGCTTCGGTAGCTGATGCGCTCCCCTCCGTTCCTCAGCCCGTCCGGCTGGTGGTGCAGCTGTGGTGGGGGAGGCTGAGGAGGGGGAGGCTGCAGGTAAAAGGGAAGTTCATAGTGTGTACATGAGGGACAGAAAGTCTGTGAGCGCGTCAGTTTTCTGGCCAGAGGGGGGGTGGAGAATAAGGCGGGGCCATTGGGGATGGAGGAGGCAGCAGCAGTGGCCGCCACAATGTTGTGATTGGAGTGGACAGGAGGGAGGCGGGACGTGACGGCAAAGTCTGGCTCCTCCTCCTCCGACTCGGATTCTTCCTTTTTACAACAATAATACTGTAGGGGATGAGAGAGAAGCAGTCAGCATAATGTGGCATGTAAACATTATTTTGGTTTGTCCTTTAGTTGAAATATTGTAGACATTTTTGAACAACCAATGTTAGGCCCAGTGGTGGAACGCAACAAAGTAAACAGATAAATAGATACTAGAGTTTTGAGCTGGATTAGCATCTTAATCCCCACCTGAACGGAGCACATTTTTTCTAGTTTCCAAATCCAAAAGCGTCAAAAAAGCGACAAATTGTGACAAAAAGGGAACAAAAAAGTGGCAAAAAAAAGCGATGAAAAGGTGGGGAAAAAAACATCATTAGATAAGCTTAGCTTTCAAATGAGACATACCCTGGTCTATACTAGCCAAACTAGAGAAAATGCACTCGGTTAACGAGGGGGTTAAGAGGTTAAAAGTTCAAGTATTCTGAAATGTGGTACAAATACATATATTGTCACAGAGGACACTTTGTCACAGACACTGCATCTAAAACATACACAATGGAATAATGTGTATTTGCAGTTTGGAGGTACATATTGTAAAAAGACATAAGACCCTAAATCTAACCCTAATCTTAAACAAGTTATTACAGATTGTTACAAGGCAGATTACATGTTGTTCGGTACAATGTATGAAGGGAGTGTAAAATAAAGTGTTACTGCTCTGTCCTTCTGTGCTTTATTGTTTTCCAAATGAGTGGTAAATAAGTGTAGCCTAAACGTGTTTTAATGCTGCTTTTCTGCATTAACATCATACAAATGTGAAAGTGTTTTAAGTATTCAGAATACCATACTCTGATTTTCCCCAACACTGACCGTACACAATGAGCTGTCACCACATCTAAATGAAGCATCTTAATACCAAAATGAACTCCTTTCAAATTGCCTCTGTATCTCACTGCGAATTGATTTGCTCCCCAAACAAAACGGCAGATGGCTACATTTATTAATTAATTCAAATCCTACCAAATTATCATCTAAACTGTGGAAGGCCGCTCGATAGTTATTTTAGATCGCAAAGCGTGAGTCACAATTCATTCTGGCACCAAATGAAATTAGACATGGTGCAACATGCTGCTCAGAAAACCTACAGAACTAATGGAGGAATAAAGGAAAGATTGTGGAAACATTTTTTTAAAGATCCAAGACACTTAACTGTCCTTGCTGTGTATTTATAAAAAAGCAACATTGAGCTGTGTACGTTTTGTTCCTTATACCAGTGCATCAAAACCTGTGTGTTACGGCCCGGGCTTCTAGTCTTCAGTCTTGTTGTGTTTGTCTGTGTGGCTTATTTCTGTTTTTTCCCCCACTATGTAAATGTTATAGTCCTTGCCTGCGGTTGGTGGACTGTGTTGGGAGTCCTGGCTGGTGGTTGGTTCCCTGGCTGTGTTTCTGGCTGATTGGTGGGGCAGTTCAACATCTGGCCAACTCCTTAAAGGAAAAGGCCACCGTTTTTTCCATACTGAGATGTTCTTACCTGAGCTTAGACGAGTTGATGCGTACCTGTCTGATCTTTGTGCCCGTGGAAGAGCTTGGTCGCTTCCAGCTTTACCCTCGTTTAGAGCTATAGGAATATACTGGGACAGGCCAAATGCTAACAATATGTTTGGTCTGAGGGCATGCATAAAGACCAGACAGGTACGTATCAACTCTTCTAAGCTCAGGTAAGAACATATCTCAGTATGTAAAAACGGTGGCCTGTTCCTTTAAAGCCACCTGTGCCAGGCACTCCCATAAAAGGCCACACCTTGGAGCATTCAGGGCTGCTGGCCTTTGTGGACACTATGACATTTTGTGTTATTCTGTAAGTCTCTTTGCCAGGGGCTCCACCCTAGCAAAGCTGAGTTGTAACACTGTGTAAATCAGCTGACGAGACATGTCACAGTAGCATCATGTGGACCGTCTGAGGAAGATTGCAGAAAGTGTGCAGTCAAACTGTCAGGTGTGAAAATTAACAGATGCACTTTTTTGGATTATATGAAGATGAAACTAAAGTGTGACTCAGCGTAGACAAGAGGAAAGCTCTTTTTTATTACTTGGAAAGAGCTCCAGAGCTTGGAGATTCCTTAACTAACACGTGCTTGTTGTATTGTATGAAACTATGAAACAAGAGGCTTGAAGAGAGGATTTACCTGCAGCCGACAGTAGCACAGGACCGCGATGATAAGGAGTAATATAACTGTTGCTAGGATTCCACCAGTGATGACCACTGTCCCGGCTGTCATTCGAAAGGCTCTCCATCAACACCCTGCACACAGATATACAGGGGGCATCAGGGTTAGAGGTGAGCAGAGTCGCAGACACTGGTGATAAGAAGAGAACACACATTTCACCAGCACAGTGGCGTCATTAAGTTGATTAAAGCTGTGTGACATCTCCATAGTGCTTATTGAATTTTCCACCAGTTATGAGACGTGTAATAGAATCAACTTTGAATGATTCTTAAAGCGCAGGCAGGACCTAAGAGTCTGTGAGGATCAGTCAAGACTTGAGAACACAGATCAGAGAATTACATGTAGAGATGAAATGCCATAGCAAAAAAAAGTCATATAAACACATTAGTTTGCAATTTTTGAATTTGACGGATGCGGCGGCTGTACCACACAAAAACATTTTCACAGAGTGTAAAGGGGTAAGGAGGTGTAAGGAGGTCAGGACAATACAGAGAGAGAAGCAGACACGTTGAATGAATCAGAAACAGCAGGTCAATAGATACACAGAATGGAGACGGATCTGAGTGACAGATGATGAAATCACATAAATAACAAGGGAGGAACATGAAGTACTAATGCAAAAAAATGTCCTATTCTGCACCAAGTCACCTCCATTGAGCCCTGAGCGATCAACACAAGTCGCTTTTGTACAATGACTGAGGTCTCCAGTTAAAAACAATCTGAATATAAATGAAATCTTATAGATTCTAGATGCCAGGTTTAGCAGAAATGTGAATCTGTCTATCTATGTATCCATAAGTTACCTGTCTTTTATACATTTTGTTTGTCTGTCTTTTGTCTGTCATAAATCCCGCCAGCACATGGACACATGAACATGCCACGGTTGAGCTCCCCGTGTCCTCTTCAAATTGTGCACAGTCATAGCAGTCTTCTTGTTTCTAACGATGTCTTCCCTTCCCCCTATGACACAGACGTGAAGACTGACTGCTTCTGCTTCCACAGCAATGTGACTGACTGAGCAAACCCCATTCTCTATTTATTAGATCAATGCGTCGCCTTAATTACGTATTTTCAGGCTGCGGCAGCTGGATTATCCCACACAGGCGCAGCACTTTAATCACAAACACTGTGATGCCATTGGAAATGTCAAAAATAATTCTCTTTGTTCAGGGTTCTCATCTCAGGGAGGAAGGCATATAAGTCAGTGCCACAGTGACATGTAGCTGTGGGGGAACTTAGGGTTTGTGGGGCAGCATTGGTTTATGTGGATTTCTTTCTTTGTTTTTAATGTATCTCATCTGCACATGCTCTCATTCAATTTTTTAATTGCTATAATAAGAATATTTGACTTAGAGCATTATAGTTTGCTTTATACCAATTACAATTGCTGTATCACTTTATTGTTACGTTCCTTTCATCCCATTGTAGTCACAGCTGCCCTGGGGTAGACTGACGGAAGCAAGGCTGCCTGTCTACACCATCAGCCCCTCCCACTACCACCTACCCATTTATACATTTGGTCAAAGTGTCTTGCTTAAGAACACAAGGACAGTTTGGAATCATTCACAGGTGCCAAGGCAAATACTAGAGGAAAGAAGCAGCTAAAAGAAAACTAAGCAACTTGCTAATGTTATGCTAACACCAGCTAAAGTTGTGCTAATAGCGGTTAAATGCTACCACTGGCAAAATCACCTTTTAGAACAGCGGTATGATGTTGTGAAATATTAAATCCGTATGACCTGCGTGTTAATAGTGAGGGCTGTCCTCTCTTTCGTTGGCCAATCAGAGGCCAGCAGTTTGTTGCTAGTCTCGGTTCAGCGCACTTTGGCCACAGCCAGAGGTCAGTCCTAAAATATATTTCTGGTCAGATCGGTTTGGCCCTAACCAGGTTGACCAGGCACTGGGCTGGGTAGGACCTGCCAGTGGAAGCACCCTATTACTGTTCATGGTAGCTAGACAGCAGCTGAGAAAGGTGAGTAAACCAGAGCAAAAAAACTTCTGTAAACGTTTGGTTGTCAAGTGTGAGTCAGCTTTTACACTTATAATTATAGTATAGTAATGATCAAAAGCTGTAGAAGAATGTACTGCATCTTAATCATTGAATAAATGCCACATGTTTTTTGACTGGAAGGTTGGGTCACACAGAAGATACTGATGACCAAAGCCTTTCATGCTTAACACCTGGTATATATATATTGCTCTTCTCTAAGTGGTGGATGGTCTGTTATTGTACAATTTCCTTGGAAAGTAGAAAGGATCTTCTGTTGTGTTTGCAGACGAGACAAGGAAGACAAAGAACTTGTTATTCCAGACACTGTTGTTCTCGAGCTGTTCCCCTTTATCTGTAAGAGGCACTGACAGGTCTGCTCTGTCTACTATGCTTCCTGTAGATCTCAGTGGTTCAGTAATTCAAGCTCAGTAATGACCAACACTATGGTTAACTGTTTTTTTTGTTTGTTTGTTTTTTGCAGATTTGATTGATTTGCAATTCTGTTGTATTGACACTTCCGGAGAACCAGGGCAAAATATGATGCACTGTGAATTGATTTGTGTAAAATGTCCATTGTTCATTGGCACCAAGTCAGCACTGCACTGTTTCTCTGAGCGGCCTGAAAGCGGCTTCGTGTCCGTGTAGTATCTGATTTTCTCTTGACATCTGCAGTTCTGTGTAAAGTAGTAGTGGTTCCCAACCTTTTTTGTCCCACTTGAGGCTTTAATTTATGTTCCGAGTACCCCCTGACTCGAGGATGCTGGCAACATTTTAACAAAGTGAGAAACTAAATATAGATTATTGAATGTATTGAGCGTTATTTTCAAAATGTAGTGAAAAATGAATAACTAACATACTCTCAAAGTCAGTCTTTGAAAGTACTATTCAAATTCAACTCAGTTTCCACTTCTTTTTCACATCTGAGGTAATTCCAAGTACCCCATGCCAAGTGCTCAAGTACCCCCAGGGGTCCCGCACTCCTGGTTGGAAAACACTGATTTAAACGAATAAAAGAGAAGGGGCACAATTCAAGGCATGAATACAGACGACTATCGTGAGCTTTTCTGGAAAAATCCAGACCAAGAAACAGACAAGATAAATGCACTAATAACAATTCGTTATGAACAGATGTTGCAGGCCCTTAACTTCTCGATGTCTTTACGTTTAGAACATGGTTTATGGAATGATTGATGAGGTCACTGTTGTTTCTCATGAGTTGGATGACTCACTTGTTTGTGATTTGGGATGAGCCCAACAGATTCTTGACAGATGTGAGTATACCTTCTCTCCTTCATTACATCCACAATCTGGACGTGTCTTAGGACCACACCGCATTGTGGATAATTGCCTGAGACCAAAAATAGGCCAGCAGGCTTGTTGCGAAGCCATGACTCAATGGTGCAAGCCATTATCAGCAACAAGCACACAGCAGTGTAGGCCTGCCTGTCAAGATCCAACTCAACTGTGTGTCACAGACATGCCCTCATGAAAAAAAACTTGACAAATAATAATACAGCCCATAGTTATTATACCACCGACAAACATGTGGTAATTATATATCAACGCCAAAACAAACTGTAAGTGCTTTTCCACATTGATTTTTGACTCACTTCCTTTCTCTACCAGTAAAAACCAGTCTGTCAGAATCCATCCGCCCCTGGCTGTTCTGCGGGATGTGTGACCACTAACCATCCGACTGACAACTGTGACCTTTTTACCCTGCAGCCAATCTAACGCTTGCTAAATTCCTCTGTGGGAAGCTTGTCTCAACTGTAGTACAGTTTATAGTGAAATGTCTCCAGAGACATTTCTGTCTCATGACCACAAATACAAGCAACTTCCTTCAGACTGGTGCACAGCTGGACTGTAATCCAATCTGCAGGCCACACAGTCCGCCAGCGCAATCAATACAACTGACAACAGAACAAAGGGCTGGGGTAGCACACAGGATATCTGCCTCTGACAGCTTTGTGTAATTTCACATTTAAGGTCAACGGAATTGCATATTTTTGTTGATAAAACAGTTTAAAGCTGTTCCTCCTGATTTGAGCTGACAGGCCGGTTCACAGTCAAGCTCGTCTCATTGGTCAAAGTCCGGCGATTCTGATTAGACGCAGAAATCAGCAAAGGGAGAGACTTTAGATTTTTTTTTATGATGCAATATTACTTACATTATGTTAAAGGGATATTTCAGGATTTTTGACCTAGGGCCTCATTTCCTAGTTATCCAGAGTGTTGTTGATTTCTGGAATTTAAAAATGTTTTTTTTATTCATGCAGTCCTTATGTTTGAAGAATTTAGTGGTGCTAGGCTAGTGCTAGGCTAGTGCTAGGCTAGTGCATGTGTATGGTAACTAGTAGCCTGCATTATAAACCTCTTCAAAATCATGGGGTGGTCCTCCAAAGTTGCCATATCTGATTTATAGAAAGCTCCTTTGTGAATTCACAAACACAGACATTTATACGGGTAGTCTGGTGTTATGAGTGATTTGCCTCAGGTGCACTGTGCTTGGGTCAGGCTGTTTTTAATACAGGCTACTAATTACCATAGACATGCACTAGCCACTAGCCTAGCACCACTAAACTCTTTTATAAAAAAAAATTACAAAAAAATCAACAACACTCTGGATAACTAGGAAATGATGCCCTATATCAAAATCCTGAAATATCCCTTTAAATTGTAGACCTTGGCAGTCAATTATACATGCCTTTCAGTCATGTGACTTTGGACGGCCATTTTGAATACCGAAGTCGAATTATGCAGTACTACTACATGTAACAATATCTATCTATCTATCTATCTATCTATCTATCTATCTATCTATCTATCTATCTATCTATCTATCTATCTATCTATCTATCTATCTATCTATCTATCTATCTATCTATCTATCTATCTATCTATCTATCTATCTATCTATCTATATATATAAAAAAGACAACTGACCGTGGCATTTTTACTCCTAATCATTACTGAAGAAGAGACCAGTGAGTCAGTGTTTAAAATGTTAGCATGCTCCCGGTTAGCATTTAGCTTCAGCAGCTCAGCTCTGACCTCTCCAAGAGAAAGCCCTGAACCACACTCTGGCCTTGGATACAACATGTGACATAGGTCAGAGCTGAGCTGTTACTGTAGTATTTCCTCAGTTTCACAGATGTGAGACACATGTGTTTATTGTGTTGAAGCCAATGACAGTTGATTGAATCAGCTGCCAGTGGCTGACAGTTGCTAACCGGTAGCATGCTAATGTTAAGCACTGACTCAGACTGAGACTCTGTTGACATGACAAACTGTAAAAATCACAGCGAAAGGTTTTCTGTTTCCTCTTTGACGTGTTCATTTAGTCTGAAGCAGATCTTTAGTAAATCCTGCTGTCAGACAGAGCTGCTACGTCTGTGCCGCATTTGCTTTTTACTTCACATAAACATGCGTCTCTGGGGCCGAGTTTTTATTGTTTCCTTCTAGAGCAATGAATACGAGTACATAAAAATGCCACTGTCAATCAGTTGTCTTTCATTTATATCCTGAGTAGAGATCTTGTTGCATGTTGTAGTACTGTATAATGCTACTTCGGTATTCAAAATGGCCACCGAAACTATACGTGATGTCATTGGAAACACATGTATACGGGATCTATTAAATTAGTGAAAGACTTAAACAGTGAATTCCCTCAAAAACAACCCCTGTGATCAACCCCTGACTCACTTTTATTCACCACATGAACAAAAACCCACTCTCACGTGCTCTCATTTACACATTCTGTGTGTGAACCTCACCTCATTCATAAAACATTGAGCTTGCACAGAGCCTCAGACATTACAGTGTCCCTAACTACACAGCAGACCTTCAGGCAAAAGATGAACTCGCAATTGAAAACCCATACACCGCATTAGTCACCGTGCTGGCCATAGGGGGCGGCAAGTCGAGCGCATTCCTCTCGGGGCCTCCTTAATCAGCTCATTGAGTAAAGGATGTGTTGCCGCAAGTTTGTTAATTGTTAAAGGACAATTCACCGCTTGGCCTGTTTATAGCAGAGCTGGTCATCATTAGTGCTAAGATGCTCGGGCCACAAGAGCGATGGTGGCGCACAATCGTAAAACAGAAAAAGAAAAAAACACTCGCAGGCAATAATTTCGAGAACAAGCTAACATGCAGAGACAGGGCTGTGGGATGAATTGGCATGCTTTGATGGGACATGGCAGAGATGGCAACAGAGGGCTTGCTGGGGATAATGTCTGTTGACAGGCTCAGAGTGGAATGGGGGCGAGGAACGCAGTGGGTGGCGAATCCGAATCATACGCAAGAGACAATAACACGCTACGAGAACAAACGGATGAGCTCGCTTACTGGTGTAGCTGTCAGAGATAGAAGCTTCTAAAAAGAGACGCTCACTAGGAAGTTATGCAGAGCAAACATGGTAAAAGTTTCAAAGGTTAGCGATTTGCAGTCAAAACATAAGATTTATTTGATGGCTGCATAGAAGTAAATGAGACAAGATTTTTATCTGATCCCCATCGACCCTGTCGTCTGCCAGCGTAGGATTAGATTTATAGTTAGGGTTAGGAATTATGCATAGCTAAATCTCAAGGCATATAAACTGGAGATCTTACAGCCAATCATGTGCCAGTGTGATACATCATTCGAGAGCCAAGACTTTCTAAAACGGGGTGTAAGATCTGAAACACAACTAAGACTGTACATCAGACATATAGCATATATATATAACCCCTCTAAACCAGTGCCAGCTATCAACTGGACAAATCCTTCAATCCTCTCATGGACGAGAGATACTGAACAGCTTCAGCGGCTGGTCCTTTTATGGGCTTGCATCAGCAGCAAGAGGGACACGAATAAACACATGCCGATGAAATCACTCATGGTTTCAAAGGCGCCACAGGAGCTGGCTGGATGTTATCATGTGAGCCAGGAGCGAGCTGAAGTGAGTGAGACAACTCCGCTCAAATTTTTCAGTTTACTGATGCTACAGAAGCATCACTCAAATCGCAAACAAGAGCCATAAATGTCAAACGTGTTACTTTTTGAATTGAGGTTTTGAAGGCTCTGATCTGACAAATAGCTGTAATATCTACAGAACTGCAGTGACATCACACACAAGAAGCACCATGACAAATATTGCTGCCACTCGGGAAGAGGGAAATCAGGCTCAATATCGGGCTAAACCCTTCTCTTGTGTCCCCAGCTTTGCACATTCTTACACAGTCTCTCTTTCATTTTACAAATCCGATGTTAAGCTTTCTGTCTGGCAGCTCTGGCTGCAGCTGAAGCAGAACTATCACCCCTGCGTCCCTGTCAGACTGCCTGCTCACTCGGCTCTAGCTCCGCACAATGAAATCCATTTGCCACCATTTCCTCACGTCCCAACAGCCACCACTTATGTCCAGACAGAAAAATGACCACAGAGACCCGCCTCGGGTGAAGCGTGGCCCTGGCCTTGACCTTGAAACCCTGAATCATGGAGCCAGAACTGCACTGTGCCAAGTAAGCTGGAACAGGGCTGCAGAGTGAACATGAGATCGAAATGCATATTAGCTCTTCACATAGATTTCAAAGCGTAACCAGTCATACTGTGAGCTTGAATAGCTTTTTTAAATCAAATAAATCACCAATCTTTTCAATGACTCTTTGTCATTAACAGTTCCCATATTTGAGCTTTGTTTATGTCAAGCGCTGTCTGTCATCATATCCTATTTTCAACTTCAAAAAATAGTCAATTTGACATTTCCTAATCGCATAAAAGTCGAAAGAACAAACATTCAACTTACAACATGAGCAAACCTGTCAATTCAAAATACACCGCACTGATAGATGCACGCTACAAATATAGTCTCCCTTTCAAGTTTGTGTTCTTTTCTAATTTCTGTAATATCTGTGTGAAGAGTGCGTCCTTGTGGACACACATTAACAGCATTACTGCAGAGACGAGAACAGTACAGTGAGGGCACTAGAGAAAAAAATAAAACTTTACTGACCTGGGGCTCTCTTTATTTAATTACACAGCTCACTAAATGTCTCATCCATCTGAATGACCTTGCTTAGTCGTACTCTCAGTTCAAATTGCAAATGCTGATGTAAGATGTCCACTGTTACTTTATACGCTGTGTGCTGAATGCAAAAGAGTGTGATTGTCCTTTGCAATTTTAACGCCATACTGCACAAATTCTGCTTTGAAGTATTTTGCCACGGTCCTATATTTTTTCTTCATTCAAGTTCTTTAAAACGACTTTATTTATTAGATTTGGGCATAACAATAGCATCGGACAAACCGGATGCATTGTGTAAGCGCCATTTCATAAGGCTTACGTAAATACATTGTTTATATAAGTAATAAAACAACAACAGACAAAAAGATGTTAATGAATACATATGAATAAACCATCACCAAATCATGCATCCATGTTTCTCATAAGGATAACATGGTTTAGCTGAATATGGACTTTTACATTGTCTTTTTTATGATTTGATCACACATTTGTATTAAAAAAAAAAATCTTTGTCAAAGTTACGAAGCGCCTTCTCTCTGGACTAACAGTAAATCTAGTTCATGACCTGAGTACCTTAGCATGCACAATCAATAGTGGATTTACTGTGGTCTGTGCTAACCTGACTCCATAAAGTTACAGGCACAGAGATGGACCAGAGTGAGAAGCAGCAGCAGCAAATTGAACAGATGAAAAACCTATGAGGCTCTCTTGAAGCATCTCGAATGCAACAGCGCTGGTGCTTTGCTTTCTAAATTGTTTGTTGACTGTGTTAGTTTGCCAGAAAATAGGAGACTGGGATTAAACCATTATGAATTTAACAACACAAATCCACCATGTTCAGAGGATGCTAAAGGTGCATTATTTTTGTATAACCGTGCATCTCGTCGTAGAAGGGGGCGTGGCTTCGCCGAAGGGGAAAACAGAATATTTTGGGGAACACAATTTTTCACTCTTTTTAGCCATTTTCTGGTGGAATATGAACTTATTTATCACACATAAATAAAGTCAAGTGTAAATAGGGCCCATATGGAAATGTTCTTACAGCAGATTGTTCAGTAGAAGTGAAAAACCGGCAGCGCTAGCAGGCCGTTAGCATTAGCCCGATGCTAACATGAAGCATCAAGTTAGCATTCACTGTTCTTTATGTATTTATGGGCTGTTGAACCGCTTTGCTCCTCCCCGTGTCTTTGTATCTTTATTTAGTAGAAAACTATATTCATAATTCAGCATTTGTTAAAGAAGTTTTTGAATAATTAGAGAAAGTTTAGATTTTTCTCCAAATTGTTTTTCCCCCTCAACTGTTTTCAAACATGACCATATATGGGTGATTCCAGAGGCTCTTTCCAATAGCCTAGTAACGATAAACAATTGAGCTGGAACTGGCTTCAGGTAAAACAGCTTAAAAAGTGAAATAACTCCTGCCCAGGAGAAAAAAGCAAATGAACCGTTTGTGGGACCACGAGCGGATAAAACAACTCGGAGCCGTGCATTATACAGTTTTAATGCTCATCGCGTCGTGCTTTAAACCTGTATAACGCACGGCTGTGAGTTGTTTAATCCTTACTTTTGTAGGGGGAAATTTCATCTTCATGTATCAGCTCTCATTTATCCAGTTCACATGTTTCTCTGATTGCAGGTTGAGGGAAGCAGACTTATACTTCGTAATATGTGAGTAATATGGATATCAAAAAAGGCGACGTTACAATTGACCCTAGTTTTGCAATGACCAATCATCTATGCGTTTAATATAGTGTCGATTACGGAAATGTTCATAGGCAGCACCACTGAAATAATTCATATACTGCATGTAATGTTTTTTCCCCCCATAATTTCACTTAATAATGATTTTAAAAGTGTTTACGCAGTTGTGAATTGTCAAAAACAGGCACATTATTTTCTGTTCGTTGTGACGTTCACCCCGCCCCTAACCTAATACTAACAATATTTAAAACAAAAATACTGTCTGAATAAAGGTAACTCGCCTGATGAGAATTTGTGGAGGCGCGAGTAATGACACAACTTAGAAAAAGAGGCAGTGCTGCATAGAATAAAACAAAACAAAACCCATGGCCGCACCAGTTCATATTAAAGTCATAAAAACATCAGCTACATGGGTCGAGAGATTTGTTTGACGTTTTGCCTGTGATTACCATAATTTGAACATTCCTGGTGGCCATGTTTTATTCAGGATGCGGCAAAATAAATGTTTGAGAAGCCGAGCAAACATGAATTGTAATTTGTAATTTGAGGAAAGACAAGTAGTCAACCTATTCTTACTTCTAAATGTGGGATGTGAGGCGAGACGGGGGCAAATAGAGTGTATAGTATAGTATATATTTGAAAATAACTGGAGGACAGCAGGATACAGACGGAAAATAATTTCAGTTGTCATAAAAATACGTTTTACATGAAGCTAAAGGCTAACATTATTTAGAAATTATTATTATACTACATTAACACTGTGATTATCTAGCAAAGAAACCGGAGTCCACTTTTTCGTTTCTTTTTTTTTTTTTTGCAAAGACGACCAACGTTTCTCTGCTCTGATGAAGAAAATGGGATGATTTCCGAAACATTGAAGAATTGATTAAGCAGATTCTTTTAATTATTGATCAATTTGTTATCACTCCTAAAGAAATATAAAGGGACAGGAAGTGGTCAGCATACAGAAATGTGTTTTTTTCACATTTCTAGGTAGAAATGGAACAGAATGAGATAAATGACATTAAAACTTAGAGGGATGCCACCAAAGACAAAGGTTTAGGCCAATCAATCACAAAACTCTATATATATTAATTTGCAAAACAATCCTTTGCGTCATTATGCAAGCAAATCTTGAAAAGAAAAGTTCAATTTCCAATAGTTATGGAATGCAGCATGGATTATGATTAAAGCAGTTTTTTCTTTGGTGGGTCTCTTTCAAAGCACGTCAGAAAACAACATATTATTGCGTGCTGTCATTTGTGTCAAAGCACTTCCTGCTCCTTCTCTCTGCCTCACATGGGTCTACCCTCTGCTGTGCTAATAACCCCACTCAGCAGCAGGGTATAATCTCATCAGGAGCCAGAGCCAAAGTTAGCGCATTTTATAAATCCTATCTTTAATTCACCGACTTTAGAGCATTCTCTTTTACAGACATCAGATTTCACGTCACCGCGATCACCATTGATTATGAAATTGTGTGAAGTTTTGTGCAGCCAGTGGATGTATTTCTCAAAAATAGTTTACTTCAGAAACAGGCTCATTTGTAGTTTAACAAGGGCTAAATTCTGCTGACTGGACAAACTGGGTCGGAGCACATGAACTATGGACAAGAGTGTTCCATTTCAACACTTTGAGTGAACACTTGGATTATAATGGCTTGCACTTGTATTGCACTTTTCAAGCCTGTGTTACCAAATTTCTCACACTATTATTCATTCACACCATCCTCAGTGGTGCCACAGCCGACCAAATGGGTATAGACTGACAGAACTGAGGCTGCCAAAAAACAGCGGTGAAACCAAGTAGTGTTTTCATTGGAATACTTTGACCTTTTATTTATTTAGAATAATGATAATAAAGGTTGGGAACGACTGATCGACAGAACACAAATATAGACCACTGTATTTCTGCCTCTGGTTCCAGCTCCCCTTAGTTATGCGTTCAATGTACCTTGTGTTCTTCTTCTCACTTGACATCAGACAGTTAAACTGCATTTCTTCTCTAACTCTTGACAGTGATTTGATAAAAGTACATTACATAAAAGTCTGTCTTTCTCAAAGCCAATTTATTACATCATGTGTAGTAGATCTAGTCGTCCCTCCAAAAACAAATGAAATATGGCAAAGTGAAAAATAAATCATCAACCTTTCAGTCAAAGTTAAAGTCGAACCATAGATATAGAGCAAAAATGAGTCGCAGAAGCACACAGAAGGGCAACATAGATTGTCCTGAGCCCCTGTCAAGGACGTGAAACCCAATCATTCATGATATTCTATCAGGCATAATGGATATTTCATCTGACATGTCATCTACATTACAGAGCGTTACAATGCGGCAGCTCTTCAGGACACACAGTTAAGTGAGCCTGATACACACACACCTGGCCTGATGCCAGGGTAAATGTAGTGCAACAAGAGGTGGCGTCCTGAAGGTTAACTTTGTATTATGACATTGTAACCTGGTTATCTCAGCTCTCAGCACTGCGTAAGGCCAGCTGCTGCTGCTGCTGCTGCTGCTGCTGTGCACATCTGACAGACATACGGCCGGTGCCTGGACCAGAGCACACCATAAATCACCTCCTCAGTCTACCCGGGAGGAGTAGCTGCGCCCGGAGCAGCCTCACTGCATCTTCTATATGCCTTTGTTCTCGGCACATGGCCAGCTCCTCTATGGCAGGCACTTTTCCCCATCTTCCTTCTTTTCTTTTGTGGCTTTCTCTTCCACACTGGCTCTGTCTGTGCCTCCTCCTAAGCGCTGCCTCGGTGCAGCGCCTCAGGGTGTGTGGGTAGGCTCATCTTAAATATCACTTTAAACAGTGCCATGTACAAGCAAAGACATCTTCTCTGACAGCAGATAGATCTCAGCGTGGCTCCTGTATATTCAGAGTTCACTCAAGATACTTACAAGGATTACACAACTCTCTCACTACACTCTGAGGGTGTCTCTGGAGAGAGAGGAGCTACTACGAACTAGAGGCAATGACAAATCCTCTGTGAACTCGCGTCTCACTTTGTTCTCTACAAAGCACTTTTGAAGAGCCTGGCTTTCTCACTTGCATTTGTCTCAAGAAAATACATTCATGCATGGTGGCATGTCTACCAAGGTGTGTGGACAAAATACAGAGTAGAGCTTTCTAGTTCTGAAATATAGATTTGGCTCTGTACATTGAATACAGGAGACAAAAAACAACCCTTATAACATACTGAAGGACGAATGGGTTTTAACATTGAATCTGATGAGCAAATTATTTAAATTTATAAATGGTCCCCCCCACTGTTACATGGTACATGCTCACAATAAAGAAAAGAAGAAATGTGGCAGTGGGTTTTCTTCAAACACTCTGATTTGGCAAAACAAAAATATGTGCATAAAATATGACCAACACTATATGGAAAATGCTTAGAAAGTGATGTTTCGATCAGTGTTTAGGGACAAATGGTGAGAAAACAGTAAAAAGTCAAGCCGTGTTCGATCCCCGGCCGGACAGGGCTTTTCTGTGTGGAGTCTACTCTGGTTTCCCCAACTACTAAAAACATGTACAATAGGCCAGAATGAATAAGAGTGTGAGTAGGTGGTGGCCCGAGGGACCGATGGTGCACATTGGCAGCCTCGCTTCCGTCAGTCTACCCCAGGGCAGCTACAATAGTGTGTGTTTACTCGTTTGTGTTTCTTGTTTAGCTTGTTTTAGTAACTTTGTTTTTTACACCTTTTGGTTTTCGTAAAGAAACTAGATGCAAGTTGGTCATTTTATACTCACTACTGCCACCTCAGGTCTCAGGCGTAACTGCAGCTTCTATATTAAGCTTGTGCATGACGGCACTTCAGACCCGAATTAACACCTTTTTCAATGACAATGCAGGATTCTAGAGGCAGTTGTGGTGAACAGGTCTGAGCTGTTAGGACATGGCTGGAACATGTAGGGGGAGGAAAATACTTGGTTTTAACATTTTAAACTCAGTATAGTCCCTTTAAGTGTAGTTAGCTTCTGTAAATGTGTGTATGTTGTAAGTAGTAGTGACATTTTTGTTACCCTTTTGTTAAGTTTACCCTTTCACATTCCTTTTATTAAATTACAACATCCCTCACCCATTTACATCTCGGGCTTTATATTACTTCCCTTTGCCCTTTAAAGTCATCACAGCTCATGGTCACTGAGAGTGACAGACATACAGTAAATATGGTTGTGAGAACAATCACTTGAAGGATTTTCTCACATCATGATTTTATCCTGATTCATTTGCTCATAATATATGCATATCGCCCTTTAGAGATAATTAAAGCCATCTGCTTCTTCACTCAAAGCTTGACGAGAAGATTGTTGTGCATTTGTGGTATAGTTGTATTTGAGAAATGCTACATTAAAGTGGACATATCATGCTTATGGGGCTTAAAAAATGACTTAAAACATTATTTTGGTGCCTCAGCATTGATGACACTGTAGAAGAAGAAACATTTCACAGCTTTGCCCGAGGTTTACTCAAAACTGTGTGAAAGTAAAGTACTACTCCAGGTACTGTATACCTTTAACAACTTTATAACATGGTTTAAAGCTCAACAAAGCTGATTTTGGATGATATGTCCACTTTAAACAAAAAATACAGAATAACAATCCACCCAAATAGCAGATTGTCATAGAGATCAGAGTATTCTTCTTTTTTTTTTTTAATTGATTGTGGTTTGGTATTTTTTGTTGATTTATTATCTATTATCATTTCAATCCTCTACTCTGGACAATCTTTATATCTTTCCTCCCTTGTTTTTCATCACCATATTTACAACATGACCAGTGAAACGAGTCCAAATGAGTCAGTTTGTTGAGAGAAATCCTATCTGAAGTGTGAAGCGTCTCGGGGCCTGAACTGCTGATACGGTTAGTACTGCACACGTGTGGCATACAAATACGGCAATGAAGACACGTGAAAACATCAACAACTGCCTCCTGTATATATGTCTCCCATGCAGCTTCACATTTTACAATCACTCACTGTAATAGGGGTGGCTGACCGGGGTTTTGTTGGGGGGGAGGGGCCAGGCGGGTGGCGGCGGTTTAACGTGATCACTGGAAGCAGCCATATTTCCCTTCCCCCTCCCCGGATGCTTCCCTCCAGAGCCAATTCATCATGATACCGCCTCTTGACAGCGTGTTTTAGAAGTAATGAAGCTAATATTTGAGCAGACTTAAGTAACAGCTTTAGTTATTTTCATTCAGCCTCCCCCATTTGCTCTGTTTTGATATTTTGCATCACTGTCACAAAAGTAGCCACTAGCCATGAGAGTGGCAGAGAAACACACAGTCACGCTGGAAATGCTTGTCGGAGCACACAACCCCATATGCATGTATGACCGATCCCCCAAGGGACCAAGGTTGCTGCGAGGGTCATGGCTGGAGTCACCATAGGAACGCAAGTCTCCCCAGGTCTTTTTATTCTCGTGGCTGACTGAATAAACCACAATATATTATCAAAGACTTTTAGCACCTGTAAGCTGTCACAGATACGACTAAGCTTAGAAAGTTAGCAGTTCACATTGTGCGTGTGTGTATCTGGTCCCCGATTAGCACATACACACAAAAAGTATATTCAATTCACACAATATTGTATAGTAATAGTAAAGAATTGATTGAAAACTACATTTGTATTGTAGTTTCCAATCAAAAATGTATCTAACAATTTAAAATACTTTATATTATTAAAATGGTGAAGCTCATATTTAAGACATGAATGAATGGCAGCACTTTACAGCACAATAATAGAATAATGAAAACGAAGGTTATGCAGGTGACGCCACAGCACAGCAACTGCATGGAAACAGATGAATGTGAAGGGTTCTGCAAGTGCATATAGCATGAGAACTATGGATGATGAAGTGATAAAGGTCCATATTATTATCAAGGACATGTTTCTTGGTAACACACCCGTAGCCGTCTTTTGAAAAATGTTTCCTTCCAATGCGATCAGTCTGCTTGCATGGCGTTAATGCTGCCTCTGATGCATTTTCACCCTTCCTAAAAATATCTAGAGTGAGCAGTTTGGACATGCCCATGCCTAACAGTTGGTGACAGTGGCAGTAGCGCACAAGTCCTGCTGTTGTCTGCATGCGGTGCGCTGATCCAGCCAAAACCAAGCATCTCTCCAGCAAGCCTTCCATTCAAAGCTCCTCTTGCAGTCCTTACAAAAGACCTACATCATCTCCTATTGGACACCAGACTGTCAATTCTTACCAGGGCCCCAAGATCCTATTCATTTTGTGCTGACAATAAGGATCGTAATCAATAATAAATGTCGAGAGTGGACCGGGGGGAAACGGAAGCTCTATACTTCAAAGCGATACAATGGGAAGAACTGTGGCGCTGTCCAGAGTGCTGAACAAGGCTTTACATAAGTAGCACCGGCGAACTGTGCAAACACATTTTGGCAAGAAACCATTTGACTCTCACTCGCCTGTTTGAGTTAAATTGTATACGTAGGTCTGATTTTGTACAAAAAATTGAAACATGGTGCACCTATTAAAAAGCCAGGTTATACAGTGGACTATTACAAATAAGCAACAGTTCGGCTTTTGCGCTCAAAATAAGCAAACGCATCATAACTTATTAAAAGTGTGGCAAGTAAGTGGCCTGTATTTGAAAAAAAGATTAGCCACAGTTAGCAAAAAAAACCAAAAAAAAAAACCCTTTAATGTCAAACCCCTCGTGGTGCTGAAATCCTGCCACGTCTGAATGACTTTACCGCCCTAGCCAATTGCCAGATATAATTAGTTGCTTGTCCATTAGAAAAGCAGTAATGCTCTGTTAAATGCTGAGCACACAAAAAATCACTCCACAACGTGTTCAATTTCTTATAAGTTAGGCTATATTCAAGAAAGTCATAATCCAGACCTAAACAATTTTCCCAATCGTCTAAAACGGTTGGTGATATGCGCACTGATGAGAATGAAAGTCTTGCCACGACTTAATTGTGCTTCCTGCGCACTACCACGCAAAAAAAAAAAAAAAAAATGGTCAATGCTATTTTGGAGGATACAGTAATAGTAAATGTGCCCAACAATGCCCAGCCAAGTGTAAATAGCCATACACGGGCTGCATTATAAGCATATTGCTCAGCATAAACAGAGCAGATCCTTACCTTCAGAAACAAAAGGGAAACCAGTGGGTCACATGAGCAGGACTGGTGACTCCAGAGAGATCGACCCTTTTCTCATCTCGACCCCTGTCAGTCAATTAGCGACTAAAAATCTCGGAGATGCCCGAAAAGACAAAAAAAAAAAAAGGAAAAAAAAAAAAAAAAGCCTACCCAACATCGACATGCGTACAGTGTTTGAAGTTGAATCGCCGGCCGGATTCTTCCTCGAGCTTCTGCAAAAAAAAAAAAATCTACTCTCTACTTTCTCTCATGCCTTCTTTGTATATTCCAAGACGAGTCCCCACAACGCAGCGCTTTCTTTTTCTTTTTTCTTTTTTTTTTTTTTATTGTGCACACTCAGTCAGCCTCCAGCTAGATCCAAAGCGCTCGTCTGGAGTTGCGCGAACGCGAGATGATGGTAAACCAACGCCGCTGCCCGCAAAATATAACACTCCTACGCAAATCTCATCACCATCCAAGGCAGGGAGAGAAGGAGGAGACTAGCAAATCTCGACATCTCAATTCCAACAAGCGCTTTCCCCCCCTCTCTCTCTCGTTTGATTTGGTCGAGGTCAAATATGTCGCGCACGGTTGTTTTGGCATTCGGTCGTCCAAGTCTTCATCCGTGTTCCTTCTTTCCAATGATCGTTCACACGCCGCCAGCGCTCGCGCACACAAAGCTGTTACAACTGTTCCGTCGCCTCGTCTCAACCATAACCGTCAGAGGGTGAATATTACTCTGTCGCTGAATCTCAGTGGTCCGATTCGCGGGGGATAAAAAAGAAAAAGGAAAGAAAAAAAAAAAAAGAGCGGGGGAAATGCGCCACACAGCCAGAGGTGGCTCCCAGTGGCCGCTCGGAGATGGTTATTCAGGCGCTGCTTGACATGGGGTGAGCATAGTCATGTGTTCAGATGGTCTGCGCTTTCTTTTACGCATGGAAATTGTGTTTTATTTCTCATGGTTACTGGACAATGCATGCCAAAGTCCGACACGTTCAATATTTCCCTATGATTTTTTCCCCCCAAAATGTTTTTTTCCTACTGAATGGTTTATCTATATTATAAAATAGCCTATGAATGTAAGTGAATCCAGCCTTACTGATTTGAGCCCACTGCTCGTCCACAAAGAGTCACACATTACAGGCACACTGCATAACATTATGGATTCTACTGTTGCCAGTGTAACCGAGCGGAAAAAAGGCTTTTAGTGCCTGCCAAAGTTTTCACCAAATACCACAATTTATAGTGAACTGCACAGGTACTACATTATGGACGTGGTGTAATCAAAAGCGAGGCTGAGAAAGAAAAAAAAAACCTGATAATGAGATCATAAACGAAGTGAAAATAACAAAAAAACAACTAAAACAAGCAATCTCCAAGATGTTAACACACGACCTTCTCACACCGCAATGGCTTCATGCCTCGACCCATTCCTCAATTTAAAGTATGTTCCAAATTATTATGATATTTTTCTCAGATATTCTAAATTGTGAACTCAAATAACAGTCAGCATAATGTTCGAGTCTTTAACTGTTAGAGGATAATATGAATATGATTGAAAAAACCTCCCAATGATAAAATGAATATAATACACTTGAAAATGATTACGCACAGCAGCGTTTCAATACATTTTAGACGTTGTAAAGAACTGAAAATGGTTTGTTGAATTTGTAGCATTAGGAGGTCATATTTACTGAAATTAAATGGTATTTCAATCAAAAACATCTTAAGAAGGTCAAGTTACATTTTAGAACCCTTCTGTGATAGAAGCTTCAAAATTCTTAAATCCATTAAACTTAAAAGAGTTTTTGGAGAGTTTCTGCTTGGATTTCTTTGCTGGATGTCAGAATAGCCTCCCAGAGCTGCTGTTTGGATGAAAACTGCCTCCCACCATCATAGATGTTTTGCTTGAGGCTCCAAAGGACAGGGGAGGAGGGGGTCCACATCATGAGTTTCTCTCCTTTTATGCCCATAGCAGCCTATGATGCAGAGGTATTCTTTACAGCATGATCATGCACGAAGATGATTTTTGTACCAGAGAAATAAGTGTCAGAAACTCCATATGTTTTTCAGAGGTCATTTTTACACCTTCAGGGATCCTAAAGGGGCCGACCAGCTCTCTCTCTCTTCATGATTCTGGCCCAAAACATGACTCCGACGTCACAGCCTTGTTGGGACATGGTGGCCATTCACCAACCATCCACTACTCCATCCATCTGACCTTCCAGGGTTACACGGCCTCATCAGTGAACAAGACTGTTTGAAAATGAGTCCTCATGTATTTCTGAGCCACTGCAGTCGTTTCTGTTCATCAGCATTTAATTAACCGTGTAGGGGAGGCTGGATAGACACAGCTGCAGCCTCTACACCTTGATGTTCGGGAGACTATTTGAAATACTCTCAAAAGAAACATAGCTAACATTAAAGGACCTTCTGGTAACATCAGTATTTTTTATTGGTCTATCACTGAATCCACACATTGTCAGTCTCTAAAAGACATTTTCTGCTGTTATGCTGAAACTGAAGAGCATATTCAGGAGATATCAACTCGTCTATGCTCCGGTAAGAACATATCTCAGTATGAAAAAACGGTGAACTATTCCTTTAAGGTTAAGGTGAACATGTCATGCATGCTTGACCTTGTATTTTGGAACAATGCAACATAATGTGATAATATAGCCTATTCCAAAAAACAGTGTACACTTCAGTCACCATACTGCACTTTAGGTGTCATCATTTCTGGTATGTTTTTTTCCTTTAAAGGCAGTAATGTTACAGATTAAAAATCCGCTCACTGACTGGAATATTATTTAAGTATACCATCATTGTTTCCCAGGGAAAGTCATTAATATCACAAAACAATACATAACAGAAACAACATCCATCTCATAACAAAATCAGACAAATCAACATGTGACAGATTTGATTTAAAAAAAAAAATGTACATACAGTTGTGCTCAAAAGTTTAGTTTAAATCATAGTGAAAAAACAAAGTACCAAAATGACCCTGATCCAAAGTTCACAGAGCCATGTTCTGTGCATTGGCCCGTTTAGCATCAATGACAGCTCTGAGTCTTTTGTGGTAGTTGTGGAGAAGGTTCTGTATATAATCTGAAAGCAGCCCATTCCTCTTGATCATAAACCTTTGATCATTTTTGGTACTTTCTTTTTTCATGAGAGCAAACTTGTTTTTTTTTTTTTGCTTCAAACAACCACTAACTGGTGTGTTATCTTTCATATTCTTTGAGAATACTCAAAAAAATCAAAACTTCTGCCAGGGTATTAACTTTTCAGCACACAGTATTTTGCCCCAAATCAGAGTTTTGTGTAATTTTTTCACTCTCTGTAAATTGAAAGCAAATATTAGGTTTCAATTCTATTTTGAGGGGATAATGTGACTGCAATCTCTTTGCAGTCACATTATGACTGCAAAGAGTCAGTTATAACCATGTGCACCATCAGCCTCTCCCCTCATTGCACGTCTCTGCCTCTGCTCCACACTTTAATTAAAGCCCACTTTACAGCATCTCATCTCATGACTGTTTGCTGACACACACAAACCGTGTGGCGTGTTGATTATTTGCACAACAAGTAGTGAAACCATTTCCGATGTGCCGTCGAAACAAGCCGTCGAGTGGAGCTGAATGGTGTTGCTGTACATGCGTACAACTATTGGGAAATTTTCAAAGCTGCTTTTCCGTTTATGATAAAAGTACCTTTGGGCTAGAGTTCATTACTAAGTAACTTGTTTACCTTAATAAACCCTTTCCGTAGTCTCTCTGGGGATGATAATTGTTAATGGGATGATTGGGGGGTCTTTCATCTCCCCCGGTGTCTATGGCCAGAAAACCACAATTGCAACTTCGCTGCCTCCGAGGCGGTGGCACCAATACACACTAATGGAATCACAAAGAAGAAGCTAACAGGCTAAAGGGCAAAGCTAACTGTAGGCTAGCGCCACTGAAACAGTATTTACAGCCAAGTTTGAGTGAAAAAAAATATATCTCCGTTGTGTAATTGGATGTACAATATCCCTCTCTCCCTTTGTCTTTTCTGTCAGTGTAGTATTTACTTTCACGGACAATTAATGAGTCAAAAAACACAACATGCTACAACACCTGCAGTAGCGCTTATGGCCTCTAGGGGAATGAGTTACTTAGTACTGCTTTAAGTAAAGTTTAAGCGTAGTAGCAGCCATTTTCTACGAGACACTAGTACTGGGCACATGTGAAGTGGTACATTTAAGCAGCTCCTCTCGACGGAACACCAGAGCAGTGATTTAAAGCAATATGCTTCAGGAAGAGTGAAACAAGCGCCAGACAGGGGGGCTTAGAGGGTGCTGAGGTCTTCAACGGGGGTGCTCAAAAAACAGGCAATTTTGGACCATTTAACCATGACACATGATAAACGCAAGCGTACACACACATGCAGAGCCGGTTTTTCCTATAGGCAAACTATACAAGTTGCATAGGGCCCCCGCAGCCGCAAGGGCCCCGCATCTCAGTCACACTACGGTGTTGTTTCACTGATTAATCAAGGCGTTGTTACAGGCCTTGACATGACTTGAATCCACATGGTTCTCATGCACGCAGTTACTTACAGTAACTCTGGTTCTCTGAGTCTAAAACGAATTGGGCTACTCACAGGCTAATTCTCAGTGGTCAGCAGAAATAACTGTTAGGTACAGGTGCTAGTTATAAATCAGTGGTTCCCAAACTGTGGGTCAGAGACCAGAGGTGAGAGAATGTGACCATTTGCAATTTACCATTTTAAAAAGTTGGGAAATAGACTATAGTAGTCCTAAATCCCAGTCTCACAGTAGCTTAGTGGTTAGTGGTTCTCACACTGTGGGGCAGGGCCTGAATTGAGGTCATTATTTTCCACTTCTGCCCTGCACAACTGCACAGAAGAACCGCTTTTGACCATAAATGGATTCGCTCTTCGTCGAATAACCAATAACCAGTATAACCATATACTGTAGGGCCCTCTGTGTGGATTTTTGCTTAGGGCCCCAGAATGGCCTGCACCGGCTCTGCACACATGCGTAAAATACTTTTCACATAACAGCATCCGAGAGCGCAGAACAGCGCTGAGTGGAGGAGGAAGCGCTCTGAACCTTCTGTTCTCTTCAGCGCCCCCCTGAGGAGCTCCGTTGAATGGTTTTACGTTAATCACAGGAGGACATGTGTCCCAGAGTAGCAAGTCCTCATGCGTGTGTGGAGCTGTGTTCGAACACCACAACATCCTCTCACACCCCACGTCCTCGAGCCGCCTCTACTTCTCGAATGCTTTTCATGTTATAGTTGGGCTTGATTTTCAGACTGATGTCCATGACTTAACAAGTTCACAAGTGAACTTTTCACTGCTGTTGTGTGAACCAGACTTTGGCTCGCAGCTGGAGGACTCAGACTGTTCTTATTCTTTGGGTTCAGCTGGTCTCACGTTGCTACTGTATATCTTAAGTGTGTGAAAATAACCACTGATTTCTATTCAGAGCCAGTGGAGCAATGTCTGACTTTATAACACTATTCAGCTCTTTGATTATATTAAGTGAATGACTGTAATAATGACCCTTGAGTCAAGATAAAGGATCATCTTGAGCTGCTTGTGTCATTCTGTACAAGAGTGGTTCAAAAGGATGGGTCAGATTAACCTTGCCTGCAAGCTGAATTCTCGCATATCCCTATAGGTCCATTACAGAGCCCAAGTGACATTTTAAGTAGATGAGGTCAGCAGTGTAGCACCAAATTCTGGGCCCTACATACAAACTATTTTGATGGGCAAAAAATTGAGAAAAAGGAGAAGAAAACACAATTTAAAAAAAAGGACAGAGAGGCGACAAAAACACCAAAAAATGGGCAGAAAGTCCATGAAATGTGAAAAAAAACTAACCGGAAAAGCAACAATAACACAATAATAATAAAGCAACATAAACATGACAAACAAGTGATGGAAAAGCAACAAAATAGCAACAAAAACGTGACAAATGCAGCTAAGATGTGACAAAAAAGTTATGATCATAGCTTTCAAATGAGGCATTTGAGGCACAAGCTCCAGTCATGAAGCTTTTAGATTTGGGTAAAGCTGGAGAAAATACGCTGGTTAGGGTGGGGGTTTAGAGGTTAAAAACATTACATGTTAAGTCGTTTGCCTGTGCAAAAAAGAATCGTCTTAAAATTGTATTGCGTTGTTTACATGTTACATTGTCATTATTTAACACTAGCCTATAGCTGGCAAGATAAAAGCCCCTACCTTACGACCACTGGCGGTTCCTATGGGGCAGGATCCACATCATGTTTGTAACGAGTTGCAGTGACTGTCCATCAGTAACTAAACAAAATCTTGAGCTATTTCTTCATTTCTTCATCGTTTGGGACCCTGCAAATCGTGAATGTAAAAGATATGGGAAAGGAAGGACATCGCTGGACTTATTGTCCAAGAAATCACATGGGACACATATAGTCCATTTGAATCCTACTTTTAGATGTAGGCTACAGATATTCTGAAATTTTGTTCAAAAAAACTTGAATAGTCTCTTCTATTTTCACTAGAACCATGTCAAAGGAGTCTCTAAAGCTGTGCATTTATGAGTATGCAAATGTCAATGTCAATGTCAATTTTATTTATAAAGCACATTTAAAAACAACCATAGTCGACCAAAGTGCTGTACAAGAACAGTAACAATATGTACAATAAACACAATAAAACTTAAACACAGGTCATATAAAGGCGCAAACTGTGTCTGGTCTACATAGAATCGAAGGCCAAAGCAAAAAGATGAGTTTTTAATTTGGTTTTAAACTCCTCTACAGACTGAGCCAAGCGCACATGTAGAGGGAGGCTGTTCCAAAGTTTAGGGGCCATGCATGGGTAATTTGCATAATTCAGCGAAAATAGTGTGAGCGACCTGTGGGTTTTGCTACTGTTTTGGCCTAATGGCAGTCAATGACCATAAATAAAAGGAAAGGAAAACTTTTGCGACAGTGTTTAACTGTAATTCATCACAAGAAAGTTCCCATCATCCCAGGCCCGCTATAGTAATAGTGTCAAACAGGAGCCTTAAGAGTGAAAGAGCGAGGCAAGACTTTCTTTCCTTGCTCTGTGTCAATGCGGAGCTCACCTTCTTCTTCAAACACGATTTTAAAGGGGCGTCAGGCCCTGAGATATCGTCCATCATTGTTGTTTGAGCAAATTTCTGTCTAGCAACCATTGTATTTCAGCCTGGTTGGGTTCAGTTGCTAAATCAATTATACAGAAATTTAGGAAGTGCAACACAGAGTGCTTTTATAGCTGCACTTTTGAGGGCTCCCACAATGCATTGGGCCATGGGTACTCAGTAGGGGAGACCGGGGCTATTTGTCACACTTTTTTTTCTAGAGTTTGCTGCTCATCAACAGAAAATCCCACAAGAGTCAGACCTGCATTAAATGAAAGCTTGAACCTTTGACTTGGACTAGACCTGGCTCTCGTTTTTCTATCATATTGCGATAAATAGGCAAGTTGTCACAAGGCGTGGGGTTGGTTGTCACTATGGTTTTTAATGGAGTTTTTGATGTTAACTGGAAATTTGATCAACCTTTGTAATTGTTTTGCTTTTTGAGATAAAAGGACAAAATATGCCACGGTGTTTACAACACAAATTTAAGCTAACTGTTGATTTTTTTTGCAAAATGCTCTATGAGGTGTAAAATGTACAAATTCACTAAAGATGACCCAAATATACGGCCTCTATAAAAGATAATGTCAAAATAAAGTGATCAGAAAAAACATAATAGACACAAAAGAAAAAAATGTCCCACCGTTTATATATACAAATAACCCCTCAGTTTTTGTGACAAATAGCCCTGAGTGTCCACTTTACCAACAATGTAAGCTAGCTAACAAACGGATTTAGCATGCTAGCTCTGAACCGGCTCAAATCGAAGCTAACGTCTCTGTCTTTCAGATCAGTGTCTTTTGTTTAAGGCACTAACTAAATGAAAGCTCTCATTACAGAAATTAACCCGAAGATTAAAGTTTGGGAAAAGGCATAAAAACAACTGAAATGTGTCCTCATGTCTTCAGTCCAAATGAGAAACTTATTATTGGAAAAGAAGAGGAACACCAATACACATATTATATTGTGTATGAGTACAAGTGTACAGCGCCCTCTAGTGTGGCTATAAAAAGCAAAAGTGACAAATGACCCCGCGTGACAAATAGCCCCGGTCTCCCCTACCCTTTACCCCGTCTTATAACTGCAGGTTGGCAGTTGGAATCCTGGCTCCCTTGCCACCTTGCCTGTGTGAAATTTTGGCCGATGGCACAAATTGGCAGCCTTCTCGCCTATCATTTTTGGCTCCTCCCTGGTTGAACTTTTTGAGGGTATAGCCCACTCGACGGTTGATGTCACAAAGCTAGACAAACAAATGACTTACATTAAGGTAACGTGCTATCATGTACGATTTATTTGTCACTTAGCAGAGCCACAGGATCTTGTGCTGATGAGCCTTCTCCGTGACTTAGATCTGTGGAAAGCCTTTTTCGCCCTTTGTTTGGCATGTTGTTTAGCTGGGGCCTTTCGTTTACATCTCCACATCTGAGAGTGTTGCTCGTGTCTGCTTGTCATTCTCTTCCCAATTATGTCATGTTGTTGCAGATCTTACCGGGCTTTGGAAATGGGATCAAAAATGTTCCCTCCGCCAACCGATTTGCCCAAGCCCCAACAGCAGCGCTTAGCTCCTTCTTTCTTTTTCCAGTTTATTTTCCAGTTTTATTGTGCTTAGTTCCTTCATGTTTGAACATATTTTGAAGGAGAAAACTCACAAGGACTGACTAGCAAGACACACCATAGACACCCATGCAAAAAAAGCGCTTGTTTGACTGGCCTTACGCCCCATGATGCTTTGCGGCTGCTTAACTTCATTATGTAATACAACTAGAATAAGTGGTGCATTACTCATTATAGTGAGGTCATAGGCCCTTCTTCAATATGGCAGAAGCGAGGCATTGAGAAGCTTTACCAGTCGCCTGTCTCATCGTTTCTCTGTGTTTAACAGGTTAGTAACCAAGTAAAAAACACATCAAATAGGTCGGAAAGTACTTTTAAGAAACACAGCAAATGTGACTTTATAAATCAGGTGGTAAATACTGCATATTTTTTTGGTTTTGACCATGTGAAAAGACGTGAAAAAGCTGCCCGTTGTTCCTGTTTCAGAGCGTGGTGCTAAAACTATTTTGTTAAAAAGCAGTCCAGCTGCGACTATAAAAAAGGTATTTTGGTTAAAAAGACTAATAAGTTAAATAGAATAGATAGCTAAAAGTATTAAAAAAGCAGCGATTAGAAAGGTTTATTGGGATATTTGTTGTTGCTTATGGTGATCAGGCCTAGGCTTCATTTAAAAGTTACTGTAATGAAGGACAATTTGTTGCATACTTCTGCATATAAGAAACAGTTGTTCAGCTGTACATTTATGATACATGTGATTGTATTAATAAATATGGCAGAAGCGAGGCATCGAGAAACTTCACCAGTCGCCTGTCTCATCATGTCCCTGTTTTAAAGGAACATTGAATCTGCCCAAAACCTGGGTCTGTTACATTAGCATGCATTGTCTTCATGGTCAACCACAAGAACGTACTGTTAATTCCGTCTAATTCGGTAGAAACTTGACCTGTTTTTGTCTTTTGTCTTGATGCACTCTGGGTTTTGTCTGCTCCGTTCTTGGTTCCGCCTGCTGCCAGCCTGCCCCCGTCACCTCAGCCTCTTCAGCTTTTTGGAAATAAATTGTTAAAACTTACCTGCCTCTATCTCCGCTTTGGGGTCCTCCTCTGCAAACCCTAACAGATCTTTGTTTATGCTCTGTTATATGTTTTAATAAATCACCAAAAGACATCGGCTGTTTCCTCAATTTATTATCAGTTTTTCAACCACACAGCCTATAAGCTCAGCTCGCGGGAGCTTCATGTGTGGAGCTCACTGATTGGCTGCCAGGTTCGTTCAATGCTGAGTTTATATTCATCTGAGGTTTTAGTGTGAAAGTCAAGATGATGCTGTACGACTCAGACTGTTGCGCTGTAAAGGAGCAGAAGGTTAATGAGGCTGGTGTGCAGAGAGAGACAGATCACAGGGACACAATTCTGAGCCTCAGGGGCTTGCTCACTTTATTACATTAACCAAAGAGTCTGTGTCTGCTTTCTCTATTCTCCGCTACGCCAGCCAATCCCATAAACCATCTGTCATCTGACAAAAAAAACGTTCTCAACTCGGCCTCGTGCGTGTTTGCTCAAGGATATCCGTGTGTTATATTTCATTTTCTGTGTTTTTTTTTTGTTGTTTTTTGACAAAGTGGTAGGTCAGGTTCTCTACCCAAATTTAAAACACTAGATTTTGTGGTAAAGTGCTGTATGTAAGATACAAAGTTCATCGCTTTCACACCTTTTTGCGTTGGGATGTCTTTTCTTTTTTTTCCCTTTTAAACATTATGTTTGCTAATCCACATGCACAGCAAACTATGCCCATTGCTTTGACTGTAAAGAACAGCAGAGCTATTACATGATGAAAGCAGAAAGATGAACTGCTTATGATTGATTGCAAACTGAATTCCAACTGTTTGTACTCCTCAGCTTCTGGTGGAGGTGAGGACCGTTTTGTTACACTGGATTAAATTGGTTAAATTATCACAGTAGGATTTTTTTCTTCCCCCGTGGGCATTTTAGACAAACAAAACAATGGGGCTTTGTAACCTTTCAGAGCAACTTGGAGCTGTCCGTCTTCCTTTTGAGGGCATAATTGACACCTTGATTAGGTCTTCTCTGGCCTCGGGCAGGACAACACAGGACCCGTGCATTATAATGCAGGCAGAAAGCCTGGTGACTGAGAGAAATCAAGCACTTAAAAAAAGTCAGTTGTCAATATATTTGGACCGCACCTTGGTGTTCACAATGGTCTCACAGTGGACTAGAGATAATTATATGAGCTGCTGCAGACCATGTGTATGATTCTAGGCACCAAGTCTAAACATACAGTTAAGAATAATTCTATTAAAACATGCGTCAAATTCTACTTTCGATATGAATATTGAGTGTTTTCTGTACCGCACAATGGTCTATGGTTGGATTTGGATAAATTAAGACATGGCAGATGTTCAGAATTATGGTTGGCTCGAGGGCTTTAAGAATACAATCCAATTTCCCTCAACAATTGTAACACTATTAGGTCTGGATAAAAGCAGACAAGTCACAAGGGAGGGGTCCTTTTAAAAGGCAAGGACAAGCTGGACGGGTTGTGCAAAGGCTGGTCTGACACAGAGGAACAGGTTGAAGAGATTACAATATTAAGTCAATACCTGGAGAACGGCTCAAGACTGCGCTGCAAATAAAAAGATCCTGTTAAGTGCAGCGCCTATTTCAGACCTACATTCAGTTGTGGAGGAAGCTTTCCGAGAGCACAATGAGAATCTTCGGTAAGGACTTTCGCCTCCAAGATGTCACCGTCATGTACTTCACGGCTTTGGCTACTCTCATGATCATCTTAGTGGCTTCTTACCAGTCACCGGGGTCAGCCGTGGACCTCACCAGCCTACCGTCCGACCGGGCACTCCCACCTCTACCTATGCCCTTTCATGTGCTCCTGGACCCCAGAGGAGAGCTGCAGCTGGCCTGGAACATCAGCTACGCCACCCAGGAGGTGTACATGGAGCTGAGGGCGTCCAGGGCGCGTCATGGGATCATCCTAGGCATGTCGGACAGAGGCGAGCTGACCAACGCGGACCTGGTGGTGCTGTGGGACGCCGGGGCTACAAGCTACTTTGGGGTAAGTGCATGTGCTCATTGAGTGGTTCAACTTGGGGACTTTCACAGGGTTTGTGATCAAATTTTTGGATTTGAAATAGTGTTGTAGATTCAGATTACTTTGTCCCATTGTTTTATTTTGTCACTTTACTGTTCATTGTTTTGTTGCAATACAACTCAGCATTACTGTTCCGGGTTTGTTTTGTTAACATTCACCTTTTGGTTAAATGATCAAGCTTACACTGTATTTAGTTTAAATTATTTATTTGGTTCATAATGTTCATTTAATCAAGTTCATTTCCAAAGTAATTAAACACAATCATACTCACCACCTGGCCCAGACAAAGAGGAAGTCTGTCCTAAAACCTTGGCTCTGCCCTCGGACACGCCCATGTGCAAGGGGCAACTGGTTGTTTTTTTTTCTTTTGGTATTTTGTGTGGTATAGACTGTTCTAATTGTAAGGAACATAAAGTAGCCTGTTAAATGTAAGGCGTAAATACCTACCTGCTAAGTCTAAAACCTTATACATACCTGTTAAAGGAATGTACTCACCTGGAGGAGGGTTACCTGCTGGGGAAAGAATAAAAGTGTGTCCTTCAATTAGTTTAGGTTTGCTGGGTGCGTGTGATTTCTCCTAAATTAAATTAGGTTCTGTTTTTTTTTTTTATAAGCCTTTTAAAGCAGTAAGTAAACTCATGCCCCTCGAGGCCATAAGCGCCACTGCAGGTGTCGTAGCATGTTGCGTTTTTTCACTCATTAATTGCCCATGAGATTAAATACTACGGTGACAGAAATGACAAGCCAATCACGCAATGGAGATCATTTTTTTCACTCAAACTTGACCGCTTAAGTGGCGCTAGCCCGCAGTTAGCTTTGCCCGTTAGCCTGCTAGCTTCTTCTTCGTGATTCCATCAGTGTGTATTGGGGCCTCCGACCCGTGGCAGAGAAGTTGCAATTGGGGGTTTCTGGCCAGAGACACCATTAATTCTTGCAATCCCACCAGAGGGACTACGAAAAGGATTTATTAAGGTAAACAAGTTACTTAGTACTGCTTTAACAGTCATTTTTGTGTGTACATTTTGATGCATGCCACATTTACCACAGTGAATGTTTGAAAATGAATGCTTGTTTAAATGGGATTTTTGAGACTTGACCACATTGGCCCGCTTCCCCACCAGTGTATGGGTTTTGTTTTTTTATTCCGTTTAATTCAATCCAATCAAAACAAAACACTTTGAGAAAACCAAAAGAGGAAAGGGGATGGGGTCAGTGTAAGCGCCCGTGATCCCTGATGCATGAGATTGCAGTGTTCTTGCTCTAAGTGGCTGGCAGCTTGTTTATGATGGCTGAGTCACTGGGGATTATCGTATCAGCCGCGGCTAATGAGGGAGCCCACACCGCACCAACAGCTCAGGTCCTCCAGGGATTCATTTGAGAATATTAGCGTATTAACACCAATCAAAACACTTGTCAACGCTTAATTTAGACATACATCCACTTTATCTCTCACAAAAAAAAGTATGTGCCGGGAAATATCAGTTTGTTTGTTTGTCTTTCGCCGCTGAAGTCTCACATGCATTTATTTCTAGGATGCCTGGAGTGACAGCGAGGGCCGTGTGTCGCTGGATGGTCAGCAGGATTATGACCTTCTTCATGCTGAGCAGAGAGCAGATGGATTGCGCCTCCTTTTCAAGCGCTCCTTTGCCACATGTGACCCCAGGGACTATCTTATTGAGGTGAGATGAGCTACTGCTCCTTATGTATGAAAAGTATTACTCAATCATTATCTTTTAACAGTAAGACTTGTTTTGTTTGCTCAATGAGGACGACACAGCTGCTCTGGCATGGAATGAGATTCATTTTGTGATTATTCATTTGGTACAGGAATCAATCAATTCTCTTTTGAATACGTCTGCCCTTCCTTTAAATACTATAGTAGCAAGTTCATTTCAAAATCTGGATTCTAGCGATGCATTTTGTGATTGAAAGAATATTTTTTTAATCTACTCAGCACTTAATTGATGTCAGACAATAGTTTCCTAAAAATATATACATTATTTTGTTTGATCAAGTGAAGCATGACATCATGACATGGTTGGCTTTTCATATTTTTCTGTAAATGGAAAGTGTACATATAAAAATGCTGGTACAGCCACAGTCTATGGTGAATCTAAAGTACTTAGAATATCATGGTATTAGGTAAAACGTTCTCATTGTTATGTTTTCCATTGCATCAAAATGAAAATGTAATGTTTGCAATCCTTATTTGCCGTCCAATACTCATTGTTTGACATGGTCTGTTTGATTAGGACGGAACGGTGCACTTTATCTATGGGTTCCTGGACAACCCACTGACGTCTCTGGAGCAGTTGAACCTGTCCCGGATAGAGACAGGACTGCAGAGGGTGGTGCTGCTGCGTCCCGACGTGCCACCCCCCTCTCTGCCCCCTGACGTCAGCACCCTGGATGTACGGTCCCCCAATGTGATTATTCCCAGTCAGGAGACCACCTACTGGTGCTTCATACAGGAGCTGCCCGAAAACATGCCCAAGAACCACATCGTCATGGTAAAATATTCTACACATGCTAACAATGACAAGAGTTATAACGGTTTCATATTTTAAGGAAAAGTGTCTCGTGTCCTTGTTAAATAAATGTGTCCTTCACATTTTTATTTTAATATACTCAAGCATATTTCAAGTCAGTTCAGATTGCCTCTCAGCCGTGTTCAAGGTGGCGTCTTGAAACGTCCTTATCAAAAATGTGCCAGTCTCTTGAATGTATTTTAGAAATAGGTGCATAGATCACATAGATATGCCTCAAATCCTACCACTATTGCATCAAGCTTGTGTCATTAAATGTAAACAAAGTACATTAGTTCATACTGTACACGGTTTTGAAATGACCAAATCTGAAATTCTCCACCAAGACATTTTACATTCAAAAGTGTCAGCACAACCACAGCAGCTGCAGCAAAAGATAAAGTTTACATTATATTGACTGCTGCGTGTCCTTGTGTGTGCCAGTATGAGCCGGTGATCACTAAAGGAAACGAGGCCGTGGTGCATCATATCGAGGTGTTTGAGTGCGCTCCGGAGGTGCAAGAGGTGCCCCACTACAGCGGCTCCTGTGATGACAAGATGAAGCCCAAAAAACTCAACCTCTGCAGGCATGTCCTGGCTGCGTGGGCTATGGGAGCGGAGGTACGAACGATTGTCAAAACATGCTGATGATAATAATCATAACAGTGAGAGACAAGCTCAAATTCAAAACACTCCCCCTGGCTAAGGTTAAGGTTAAGGTATTTTATTAATCTCCGTAGGGAAAATCGTTCTCTGCTTTTGATCCATCCTCAATGCCGCTGGGGCAACCTGCTGGAGCAGAGGGCAGGCAGCCAGGCTAGAGGATTAACCTGGAGGATTAGCCTATTGTACATGTTGTTTAGTGTTAGGGACAACCTACACAGACACGGGAGGAATATGCAAACTCCACACAGAAAAGGAATGGGAATCGAACCCGGGACCTTCTAGCTGTGAAGGACAGGGCTAACCACTCCCCGCCAGTGCTGTATCATATATGGCCTAAATGGGTGTTCCGCTAAGACATTTTATAGGAATGTCTTGAGTTTTACTTTTGTTGTTTATTTAAGGGCTGTCAGAGTTAACGCTTTAACTCACGATTAATCAAAAGATGATTAACCAATAAATATAACTAATATGTTTGGACCTAAAACACACATTACTTGAAAGACAGAGCACTTGCAGTACAGATTCAAATTCACATAGATTTATGAAAGTTATTAGTTTGCTAAATAAAAGCAAATGTTTTGAATTACAGGTTTTCATTTATCCAAGCATTAATAATGACTACAATAATTGCATTAAAATTAGCTGAAAAATGACAGTATGTAGAGGATAGATGCGATGTTGTATTTAAGAACAACCAAACTGGCAATATAATGCTCATAATTTTGCTGTATTATAACCCTTTGCAATGGAAAATATGTGCATTAACCATATCGCAAGGGTCTTCCATCTCACAGAGATTTACACACTTTTCATAACAAAGACAGAAGAAAAAAATCATTGTAAAAAACATATGCAAGATTTGATCTAAAATGTGCTAATTTAGGTCCATGATTTAGGTCATGATTTGGAAAAAAAATAAGTTTTTGCACAATTTGGGGGAAAAAACAACCATTAAATATTTGTTTGACTTTAATTAAACAAACATTAACAGCTAACTAAGTGCTAATTAGTGAAGTAATTGATGGTAAATTTGCTCTTAAAGGAACCAGGCCACCGTTTTCCCACACTGAGAGATATTCTTACCTGAGCTTAGACGAGTTGATACGTACCTGTCTGGTCTTTGTGCCCGTGGAAGAGCTTGGTCGCTTCTAACTTCACCCCGTTTGGAGCTATAGGAATACATTGGAAGAGGCTAAATGCTAACAACATCTTTGGTCGTTTTGCGTGACTGAGGGCACGCACAAAGACCAGACAGGTACACATCAACTCGTCTAAGCTCAGGTAAGGACATATCTCAGTATGTAAAAACAGTGGGCTGTTCCTTTAAATGGTATTTATAAAGATTTTATTTTATTCAGCATCTTATAGCTACTAATTAACTCTTTTCCATTTATTAATTCTCCATTATTGTTTTTCAGCCATTAATTATGTATTAATACACTTCTGGTTATACGGGCCTTATGAAGTGTTACCTGTTACCTACCTTAGGGTTAGCAATGATGCATATTCAAATCTCAACGCGTATTGACCATAAAGCTTACAGCCTATATGCCAGTATGATACCTTATTTGAAAGCCAAGACCTTCCAGTTTCTAACACTACAAGATCTGTGTGAGTGAAACACAACTTCCATCACATTTGCCATTCCTAATAACTCTAACCCCCTGATTGGCAAGTAACAGGTAAATACTATAAAAACACACAGTCTAATTTATGTTCAATTACCTTAATGAAGTATTTGTATCTGAAAATAAGGTGCCCTTTCTAAAGTGATGTAGGGAAGTGTTAGTTAGATAGTAAGATGTTGAATAACGTCATGCAGAATAAGGGCTAATATGTGCTTAATAAATACCAAGTAAGTGTAAATTAACCATCAATTAGTATGTTAATTAGCATTTAGTTAGCTGTTAATAAGTGAGTGCTAAAACAAATCTTCAATGTGAATGTTGCAATTTGTTTGTCATATTGTTCAACATTAAGTTTCCCTGGTATAAGAACTGCAGCAGCATCCAGCACAATACACAGATTTATATCCATGTGTCTAACAGAACATGGCTTTCAGTATTGTCGCTGTATTGCAGATATTACAGTACTGCCATTAAAAGAAATCAACAAAACTCCTACTCCAATAATGAGAAAACCTTGTAAAGACAGTCCCACACATGACAGGCCATTAAGAGTTCAGACTGTGAGTGGGATGCACTCTTAAGTAAACATAAAAAGTTACTTAAAGGCTCCGCATATACAATGGAGACTGTACGAAGGGCATAAAGGATTTACTATTTACTGTACAGGAGATAATGTTACAGTGGCTGTCTTTCTCTATTCTCTCTCTATATGCATGTTATGACTGAATTATTGTAGGTTCCTCATAGATTATTCATTGATTACCAAATAGCTGAGAAATTAACCAACCGCAACTGTGTCCAACTGGCCAATGAAGCTGATGACCTGTTCAATCATCATATATATATATATAATTGTATGTACTGTATGTATGCAAAGGGGGAATTCAGCTTCCCGACACTGACAGCTTGTTGGATGAGGCTGTGTTTCAGTCGACTGCACCTGTCACTGACCGAGACTCAATTTGTGACTATCTGTGGTTCTCTCTCTTACCACACTAGACACAATTTTTGCGAAAACACTGTTCACACAATTTAAGATTTTGCCCCAAAATTGTCCCAGCTTTTTTTAGTTTGACAGTTTTTATTATGTTTATAGTTTCACTTCCTCATTGGTCACTGACAGGGAGTGACATACCGTAGTTAAAATGTACATTTTAAACTGTTGGGGGGGTGGTGGTGGTGGCTGATGTGCGCAGACTGGTTGACTCGTTTTACCACCACCGAGTATGGAGTGAATGAATAAAACACAAAATTGTAAAGCGACTTTAAAGTGCATATGACTGCAAGTCATATGCATGTTTTTCTGCAACCTGTAGATATAATGCAACTGCATTACTGTATGAGAATGTAAGAGTCCTTTGAATGAGTGTTTGTGTGTCTCCAAGTGTTCGTCCTGTAACTATCTGACTAGAGGTTGCATTGAATGGCTAGTGCTTAAATGTGTGATTTTTATTGACTACAAACTAATCCTCCTTGTAGATATCGGCAAGGTTTAGGGGGACAAACTGCCCCATCTCTGCAGCACTCTGCAGTTACCTGACCAAACAAGCAGACTGCTGCTAGCCACAAAAGGCAAAGCACTGAGGGGAACAGTGTTCCTGTCACCATATTTCTTCACTGCGCTCCCCACTGTCTCACAGGCTGGCCCCTCTCGGTCACATAATTCTGCCTGGAAAACAAAAAAAACAAGCAGGGTGCATTCTTTGTGCTGTGACAAGACATGATGGTGGGAATTATTATGTTCTGTTTCATCATATCTTAAAGGTGCGGTATGCAACTTTTTATGTGAAATGAAGTTAATATGAATATATATTTGACCTCTCAGTGACTCAGCGGATGCTTGGCCACTGTAGTACTCAATAGTACCATACTACTACTGAGATACTACCATACTCAGTAGTAGCATGGTAGTATCTATGAATAATGACTACAGTGTGGCAAACTTGGAAACACAGGTAAAGCACAATAAAAGTGTAAGCCATTATAATTGAGTGAGCGTATGAACCACTGGTGTAGTCTGAACCAGATCACACTGGGCTGAATCGGGGCTGTATATTAATAAAGAAGCCAATCAATAAACATGTTCCAAGCCAGTGCCTGGAAGCTCAAGGATTTTAAACTATTTTTGATCGCTTATACAACACCACTGACATCATTCTCTCTATGTGAGTGCCATGTAGAAGATGCTGCTTGAAGTAAAAAAAAATCTTTTTTCCCCTATTTGCAGCCAGAGCTGTGCAGCCTTGGTTTCACAGTTCTTGGGTCTGTGGGTGGTTGAGAGTTTGCAAGAAGGCTTTCCTATATTTTTAGAAGCAAAGTACAGAAGTGGGCTCTATATCTTTTCACAAGGGAACTTCTATACTATCCCTTATCCTTATCAACAGCTTACATGTGTAGTGGTCTGAGTTTTACCCTTAGCTTTTACACTGAAATAAAATAAGGGCGCAGGTTCGTTGGTTGATAAAAGGAGGACAATGAGGACATAAGCTGATCATTTATTAGTAGCAACATATATAGTTTGTTTTAGTTTAGATTTTCACAGGAGAAACAGGTGATACTTACATTACTTTATATTGTATCTCAGCCGCTTAAATGTTGACGTCTTTCACAATGTGCATTAAAGGAGACATATTCTGCTTATTTTCTGGCATTTTGTAATGATCAGTTACACACATACAACATTATTTAACACATTACAAGAGGCAATATTGGCTTAAACGACTAAAAATAGAAATGAGTCATTTATTTCCGGTCCAAAGCCCGTGGAATTGATTCAGTCCTGCCCTTGAGCAAACGTCACTATCATCACAGAAACACAGCGTCAGGCTAAAATGTCTCTCCCAAACATTGTTGGAGCTTCTGGCCTCTCAATATCAACCATCCATCCATCTATTTTGTTCCGCTTTAACCGGGGCCGGGTCACGGATGCAGCCGTCTGAGCAGAGATGCCCAGACTTTCAGCTGTTCTGGGGAGATCCCGAGGTGTCCGCGGGCCAGCTGAGCAACATTGATGAAAGCATTTTTGTACAAAGGATGGGTCACTAGACAAACTCCAACGTATCCCGCCTTATGATGACGGTGATGATTTAAATTTAGTTTAAATTTAGAGACATCTAAACCCAACTAAAGTGCATATTTTTGTCTTTCAAAACCCATTGTCTAAGGTGAAGGATACTAAGACAGCGTTGTAGTTACCGATCATGCGCCAATATCTATGAATATTCAAATATATAAACTTTTTCATTGCCCATGCAACTGTAAAACTGTAAAACTGCTTCTCTCCCATATGGAGCAACAGGATGTTTAAGCCTGGGAGAGCGGATGGAGGCTTCAAAGTGTGGGCAGATAAAGGTGTAAAATCAATTGGGGTTCTATATTTGGACAGAGAAACGCTTACGTCTAAGCAGATTTGTCAAATATTTTCTATTCCCTGTAGCATTTTTTTCAAATAACTGCAATTAAAGCACTTTATGTCATCATGGTTTGAAAACATTATGAATGAGCCTTGTTTGTTTTGTACAATTTACAAGGAAAGAAGCTGATCTCTCTCTGGTGTCAAATGATACAGAGTAATAGTGGCAAAAATAGACTGGAAACATGGAAATGAGATAGTCAAGTAAACACTGAGGTGGCCGATTGGGGAAATGCGTGCCTTAAAGAACAAATGCAAACAGTTATACTAGAATGAGGTTCTTACAACATAAATGGTTAGGAAATATTGGAAATCTGTCATTCAAACTATGTCCACAATAGTTGGAATTGAAGTTCCTCATTGTGCAGCGCTGTGGATTTTATATCCTCTTTTCAAGCTCCTGGGGAAGATATTGAGACTGGGCTCACTCCTGTGTCTGTTCCTTTAATTTGGGTGGGTGAAAAACAACATCAGCAGCAAGAAAATGTTGTCCAACAGAAATGTGAATACTGCAACTCTTGCAAAATTGTCTAAAGCACTGAAAAATAACAAATGAATATAACAAATGAGCCAAAATGAGCCAATTTGCTGCATGGAAAAATTGAGGACACAATGATGATGAATCCAGATGGATGATGACTAATCCTGATGTGTGTGTTTGTTTACAGTCATTTTACTATCCCCCGGATGCAGGTCTGCCCATTGGTGGTCCTGAAGGCTCCAGGTTTCTCCGCCTTGAAGTGCACTACCACAACCCTCTCATCATCACTGGTATCACTGTATATATTAACACATAGTGGTCTGAGTTTACCTTTAGCTATTACCAATAACAGAAAATAGCGAGTAAGTTGGTTGTTTCCATTCTACAGTACAAGAGTCCATTTTTGTCACATGACTTAACCAACAACTTGCAGGTGGGAAGGCAAGCTACAACAAGGCCAATAAACAAGGCGGCAGTGGTGGGTCTGTAGCGGGAACGGCTTCGAACAGGGCATTAAAACATTTAGGGCCAGATCTTGTGGCGGCGCACGGGGCGGCGCAGGCTCTTGGCGAATTATTTTCCGAGTGGCGGAGCTGTATGTGCCATTCGCCTCCGCCACCTGTGAGGGGGCGTCACAAGAGGAGGTGACTGCACTGATGGAAACACGGCTGACATTCACTTCCTCGTTTACACTGCGCTGTCTTGCGTTCTTTCTTAAGCCTTAGGCTCTCACAGGTCAAACTGAAAACTTTATTTACCCCATCGTGAGCTAAACGATGTTCACGTCTCGAGAGAAAAAGAGCTACAGCGTCCGCTGTGGCGCGGATCGGCCGCGCTTGGCGTGAATGCGAAGCAAAACAAAAGCACATGTTCACCCCCCACTCCCACACAACCACTCTCCTGGACGCGGAGTTGATCTGGTTGGAGGAAAATGTGTATGTCTCAACCCACTTAAATGCGCCAAGTCTGGAGTGGCAAGATCACAAAGTGCGCCCTGACTGAGCGCAAAATGTCAGGCTATAGTCTCCGTTTTGATGCACAAGATCGGGCCCTTAGAATACAGCCTGCACACACACTAACCTAAAAGGAGTGGACCAAGCACCGAACCTTGGGGAGAACCCTGAGATAGGGGTGGCAATGGGGGCAGCTGCTGATGTGGATGGACTGTTTCTGGAAGACGGGTTTTGATGAGAGGAAAGGGGAAGGGGAGCAGGTGGTAGTTTTAATGCCTGATAAAGTCTAGCCAGTTGAGGGAGCTTTTGATCGAAGCTGGAGGGAGGCGAATCTGGAGGAGGTGGAGAGATCAAGGGAACTGTAAATGGTATCAATTTTAGAATGAAAAAAAGACTAACAACTATTGCTACAAGGTCTTAAGCAAAATTGTTGATTGGCTGGCCTTTTTTGGAACCTACTAGCGATTGCTAATCCTTTTGATGAGTCACAAACATTGCTAAAAATCATATAAAATTGGAAGCAACACTGACATGGTCAACACAGCACAGAAATCCGCAAAGTATATTATATTTACATTGGACGAGGCCAGTTTTTTAGCTTTGTTATAGCTAGAAACTACTGGCGCTATATAGAGTATAGAAGCTTAGTGGCCTTTATTATGTCTGAAATAATATCTTTCACATGATCGAGGCTAACGATTGTTATGGTAATGTAAATTAAGGTCACATGCTTTTGCACGCATGAACAAACAGACTAACAAACAGCAGATGGACAAAACAAACCATACACCTGTTTCACCGGCATCTGGCCACTGTTATAGGTCTCTTTCCCTCTTTTCCCATTACCAGCTTTTATACTGGTTTAGCATGTGCCACTGAGTAAGTGCCTCCCCCTCCAAACATGTGAAGGAGCATAACAAATGTAAAAGCAGGTGCCACAAAGGTTCAGTTATGGTAAAAGCAGTTTTGGAAGATAAGAAGGATCAAGACATTTAAAAGATACCATTTTTTTCAAACCTAAAACCTTGACACAACCCCTAACTAATCGTAATTGTTCGTAGTCATTCGACAATATTCCTGCCCATTAAAGGGACTATACAGAGTTTAAAAATGTTAAAATGAAGTATTTTCCTCCCCCTACATGTTCCAACAATGTCCTAATGTGTAGAATGAGCCCAGACCTGTTCACCACAACTGCCTCTAAAATCCTGCACTGTCACTAAAAACGGTGTTGCTTCGGCCCGAAGTGCCGTCATGCACGAGCTTAATATAGAAGGTGCAGTTACACATATGACCTGAGGTGGCAGTAGTGAGTATAAAATGGCTAACTTGCGTCTAGCCCCTTTAAGTTTGTAAATTGTTTTTTTTAAGGACGCCAAGACTCATCCGGCATCCGATTGCACTTCACTCCCAGTCTGAGGCGCTACGACGCGGGGATCATGGAGCTGGGGCTGGTGTACACTCCCATCATGGCCATCCCTCCAGGACAACAGGCGTTTGACCTGAGGGGATACTGCTCCTCCAAATGCACCCAGACCGTGAGTGACAATCTTTACTGTGTCCGAACTGAGTCGTTTAATTATTCAGACATGTGGCTTTTGCTCCTGTGCCCAGGCCTTACCTTCAGGTGGGATCTATGTGTTTGCCTCTCAGCTGCACACTCACTTAGCGGGACGAGCAATCCGCACCGTCCTGATTCGAGGGGGCAGGGAGGTGGAGGTGCTCTCTCAGGATCCACACTTCAGTGCACATTATCAGGTGAGTGTAAAGAGTCTTTCAATTCCAAATTTCAATGACTGCACACACAAGTTCAAGTACTGCTACCTTGGCAGTACAGACTTTTTCCTTAAAGGGGCAAGATGCAAGTTAGCCACTTTATACTCACTACTGCCACCTCAGGCCACACGTGTAACTGCACCTTCTATATTAAGCTCGTGCATGACGGCACTTTGGACCTGAATTAACACCTTTTTGAGGCAGTTGTGGTAAATATGTATGGGCTCATTCTACACCTTAGGACAATGTTGAAACATGTAGGGGGAGAAACATACTTAATTTTAACATGTTTAAACTCCGTATAGTCCCTTTAAGTTACAGGTCCAAAAGGGAAAGCATTGTTAGGCAAAGAGCCAAATACAGTACTGGTTTGCATGGAGACAGATCAAATGCAGCACATCTATGATTGACTGTCCTTCTACAGAAAATGGTGCCACCAGGACCACAACAAATCTCCCTGTGGACCCTGTATCAAAACTGACAAGCTCCATAATGTTGTTTATAGACAGCATCCAACATCTGCTGTTTTATTTATGCACAATCACCGGAGGCAGCAGTATACACACGCATACACACATACACCCATACACACATACAGACATGGACTGAGAGAGACATCTGTCCTGCCGCCTGATACAATCCGTGCCCCTATTGACGGCTCTCTAGCGTAAGTGTACCTGGTGGTGTGCAGCCCGCAGCCTCAGCGGACAAATAAAGATGTTATCAGCACCATCCCCCAATCCTATTAGAACCAGTCAATAATTATGGAGGCGCCTTTGGGAAAAGCAGCGATTTCTATGGTGGAATAAACCACAAGCGGTATTACTACCATAAAACAAGGCAGAACAAAGCAAGAACATCCTTTTTCATTTCCAGAACTGGGTGGATGTTTGAATCAAATCGGAAACATCAGTAATGTGCTCTTTAGTCGCACGCAATTGGTGAAACGAATCCAATGGACACCGGTTGTACTGATATGCCTTTTTTTTTTTTCAACAGATGATCCGCAGTCTGAGGCAGATGGTTCATGTTTTACCAGTAAGTCATCTTCTTATGGATTCGTTACTCAGTCCATACAAACACCACAGGGGAATACACTGTAAAAAGTGTTGCTTAAATGAGAAGTAAAAAAAATTCCGTAAGCGGTTCCATCGGACATTTTGTGTTCTGTCAACTTCAGCTCTTTATTAAGTACTAAAAAATATTAAATTGAGTTTGACAGAAAGCAAAACTATAACTTACTCGTGAAGGATTTACTGAATATTTTTGTGTTCTCCCAAAGCAAAACTATAACTTAGACGTGAATGATTTACTCAATATTTTTGTGTTCTCACAAACCAAAACTAAAACTTAGACGTGAATGATTTACTCAATATTTTTGTGTTCTCACAAACCAAAACTATAACTTAGACATGAATGATTTACTCAATATTTTTGTGTTCTCCCAAAGCAAAACTATAACTTAGACGTGAATGATTTACTCAATATTTTTGTGTTCTCACAAAGCAAAACTATAACTTAGACGTGAATGATTTACTGAATATTTTTGTGTTCTCACAAAGCAAAACTATAACTTAGACGTGAATGATTTACTGAATATTTTTGTGTTCTCACAAAGCAAAACAACTTTAAAAATGTAATTATGTACCACCCGGTTTTATATTCTGATTAAGCACAACAACTTCATGATGATCAATTTCGTTCATATCTTTGTGTTCAAACATTTTTTTGGTGATTAATGCATCTTCATTTTATATCATTGACCATTAATTATCTATAACTTAAATGTAATACCAAAAACAAAGTTATTTTTCTGCAACGTTGAACATTTATTGAGAATCAAATTTTCCCCCCCAAAAATAAAAAAAAATCAAATTTTTTACACAATAAAAGCCAAACACATTTGAACATGTAAGCAGCAGCAAAGTTCCTATTTTCTTCGGTAACAATGAAGCCCTTTTCTTAACCAAAAATAATAATAACAACAATAAAATATAATACAGTAGTGAAATAAAATCATGCAATGCTAAGTATATCCCAAGAATGCTAGGAAGCTTGCGTTTCTCTCATTCACCTGGCTTCACAAGCTATGCCTTTCTTATTTTGCTTAAGCTGTTATGCGTTGCTATGGTTATGATGTAGCGGAGTGACGTTACAGCTCTACTTCCGGATCCACATAGACCGGCAGATGTGCGAGAAACTACACAAAAACTTCAACACCACAATCAATATTTCTGAAACTCAACAGAGTTACTGAACAGACCTATTTATCAGGCCCATTAGCCAAAAATGCTGAACCTACTGCTATAAAAGTAATATTTACCAAAATCGCTACATCCGGGTTTAGCACAGAAAAATGCTAATGTCCGAGGTGGCGCAGCAGCTACGCTAACCCCAGAAGTAGCGACTTTAATATTACTTTTGTAGCAGTAGGTGCAGCATTTTTGGCTAATGAGTCTGAGAAATAGGAAGGCTCAGTAACTCTCCGCTGAGTTTCAGAAATATTTCTTGTGGTTTTGAAGAGTTTTGTCTTGCATATTTGCCGACTGGTACGGACCCAGAAGAGCTGTGACGTCACACTATACAACCGAATAACAGTGATTTGAGCTAAGAAGCCATCATCAAAGCCAACAAGGGACTGGAATATTTTTTTTACTATAAACCTTCATAAAACCCCTTATTTTTTTTATTTTTTTACAAATGTAATCCAATGTTCATCACAATACTAAACATTTACATGTTACATGTTATTACCAAGAACAGAAGAATAAATTAATGCACTGTATTGAACAATCTTCCCAGATTAGGAGGTCATCACAATTTATTGTTTAATAGCCATAACACTAAGTAATTCTTTATGAGTCAGAATTCCAATACTATTACATGTGCATTGTTTTTGTAGTTTTTTGGTTTTGTAGTTAGGCAAGTCAAAGCACTCAAACGTGTGTTTCAGCTATGTGCGCCATCTTCTGTGTTCAAACGCAACGTGGCCAAACCTTTCAAGACTGGCTGGCCATCAATCACGATCCCGTAGGTCTCTTGAGACGTGAAGATCATCACTGGGAGGCGCTGAGATCCTCAGTGAACCCGTTGGTCTGTTTAAAGAGACAAATAATGTTTAAAGTTGACAGTTTGTTTAGTGTTTCAAGACCACATTTTTTACCTTCAGATAAATGGTTTTCAATAATTTTCACACCAAGTACAATCTTGGAAAATACATTTGGTGCTGTAAGTGCCACTTAGAATTGTCACATTCTGTATATTTACAAAGTGATAAATCAGCTGAGCGTTTCATGACAATAGTGCAGGCATGTCCCAGCCAAGCTTAACCGTGTTGGGCTGATTAAACAGCCTAACCTATCCCATCACAGAAATCTGTAAGTGTAGCTGCATTTACACAATAACCCTTATTTTATCGTCTCACGTGCCATTCCTCTTGTTCTTGAACTTTAAGCCACAACAGGACCACATTTTTTAAACTTATAATCACTAGTTTTAGTTTAATCTTATTTCTCTTGATCATGTCCTGCCTCCAGCCCTATAGCCCTTTCAAGACAAAAGAAAGTTGTAAAGTTGTAAAAGTTGTTACCTGGTCATCACAAATGAGGTCAGCCTGGTTCTCCCCAATGTACGCCATGAGACATCTCAGCAAAACGTCTCTCCTCTTTTCAACCTTTGAAGATGGACTCTATAACACACATGAATTTCATTCAAATTTATTGTAGACATGTTTTATCCCCTACCACAAACCAGGGACCCACAATAATTCACATTGTAAGTGTAAAATGTTCATACATTGTAAAAGTATATACCTGAACCATCTTTTCACCGAGTGCCACCTTTTGAGTTGAATAGTGAGAACATCTTGGCTGTGTTCTCGGATAAACGTTGGCTCCAGAGATATGCCAGCAAGCTGCTGAAATTCTTCACAAATCTACAGAACAAAAAAACATTTTTAATACACAACCATGTAAATACATACTTAAATGCAACAACATTTTAGAGCCACACCTGAGATTCATCTAAAAAGGGCCGGCCACCGATCAAGTAGAGTAGCAACATTGGATCCTTCAGATAAAGCTTCTTGCCTTTGTAGGCTGAAGGTTTGGGACATCAGGTCATTTATCACATTGCTTTTCTTCTTTGTCTCTTGAAAAAGCTGAACTGTAAAATTATATGTAAAAAAAAAGAATTAACAAAAAAAAACTATAAAAGTCACCCATATTTAAAAGCACAGCAAAGTTAATTTGACCTGTATCATATCTTGGTCCACCGTCAGGTCTTTTAGGTATCAGTAAGTCACCAGTCTGTTAACAGAAGAAATTAACTGTTAGACAGAAATATACACACAGTCGATGCACATATGGATAATATATGCTCGTCCATTTGCACAAAAAGCTTAAGTGGGACAAAGAGCGAAACGTCCGACACTCCACCTCTGAGTACAGATGAGGACTAGAGGGACTGTCTATGGACAACACCTAAGAACCTACACAGAGGTCCCCTCCCCAAGTTAATGCATTACCTAGAAAACATGGCAGAGTGGAATGTCATTTGTCAAAATAATCAGATTTTCCAGTATTTTTTACATTACGCATCATCTGCTGTATTCCTGTCTTATTATTGCACACCCGCAGTTTTTTTCTGAGAGCTTATTTAACAAGTGAATTTATCCATTGTTATCATAAACGAAGTTTAGGCTAATGATAAATATTACAGCCCTAACAGTTTGAATCGATGCACAGTTCCCCCCTACCGAATGAGGCCATACAACAACGTTCACTTAGAATCTTACAAAAAGGGGAGAAGTTACCTGTGGTTAGCACAAACATGAACTGATACCGAACCACGTTTACTATATGTTTTTGTACAACTTTACGGTGACGCAGGGTGAACTGGAGATAATAAAGTGTGCGTTTGATGAGGGGAGAACAAGAGTCAGTGTTGGGAAAGTTCATTTTCTACATGAACTACTTCAAAGTTCAGTTCAAAAATTTCAAAATGAACTAGTTCGTTCATAGTTCATAATTGTATATTACTAATAGTTTGTTCATAGTTCCAAAAATGAACTAGTTCATAGTTCTTTTTTTTATTGTTGCTGCGAGCTGTTATTCAGGCATGAAAACGGATCGAGGTGAAAAGGTGAGACATAAAGCAACAATCTGATGCATTTTTAAATGCATTTTTGCCAACCTTGGTAGAGCTGGAGAAAGTTGACTTCAGCCATGACTTAAAAATATTATCCTCTCTTAGTGTTATGCAGCTATGTCATGTCAGCCTGTCACTGTTTTATGAGTGGATTTTGGTTATCTTTGCTAATCATATTTTATTTTATTCTTTTTTTTTTTAAGTTTAATTGGTAAATTCTTGGTGGGAAATGAAGCTACAAATATTCAATTGCATGTGTGTTGATTTGGTAAATTAATCACGTGAATAAGATTGTTTTATGAGCTAATTTGTAGTTAAAAAACTCCACATTGTGTCTTTATGTAAATGAGCGCACGCGGAGCAGAGGAGTTTGGAGGGACAGACGTTACACAACGGGAAACTCGCTTCGTAACCTCACTTTGTGGCTACTCGCGGGCACCGTGCGGACCCGCTGGTTACCGGTGTGCCAGGGCCTGTGCCAGGGCCATAAACAGCAGAGTTCAGCGCCACAAAACTGGACACAGTCGGGCAGTGGGCGCGGGGGCGGAGCGAGCGCGAGCTACACCGTGGACCCGCCAGAGTTTAGAACCGCTGGTAAAACTGTGACGGCGGGTTTTACATTCACTGATCCGCGGTCTTAAATCACAGATATAAGAAATCTGGCTCCATATTGAACGGACGTAAATAGAACGGGAATGCCGTTCACAGGCACCAGAATGAACGCGTTCATGGTTTCGTTCATCAGGCAGTAACACTGTGCGTTCAGTTCACGTTCGCCCAAAATATGAACGCGTTCATTACATCACTGACAAGAGTAAACAACACTGAACACTGTGCGGGTCTCTGGTTCTGAGCTCGTTGAGCTAACACTGTTGTGGTGCGTTAGATCCGAGCGCAATTTCGTTTCGCCTACACGTGTCTGATTTTTAGAGATGCGTGAATATTCCTGGCTTTTATCAAGGCCTCTCGGGACGCACTGGCTCGTACATGTGTGTGTGTGTATATAGACTTTAGTATGATCCTCTCTGTTCAGATAGTCCTCCTCCCCAACGCGCAAGCTTTCACGGCCACTTACAATGTTAAACCAAATTCATTCACCAGTATCTTAAAACACATAACACATAAACGCAACAAAGTTTTCCAAACCATTCCTTTCTAGCGACCAACAACAACATGTTAACATCGGCTAATGCTAGCTTAGAGCATGTATGTCGAACTAATTTTTTGGACAAATTTGACAAACAAGATAACCACCGTTTGCAGTAAAGGATACACGTACCTTGTCTCGTTCACCTGGAAAATATTTGGATCCATCGCGATGGCAAAGGCACTTCTGCTGCTCAGCTCCCAAGAAGACGTTGCACCAGACCGGCTTGAACCGGTCTGAAAGTCAGCCTAAACCCGCCCCCAGGGCCAAGTTTGTGTTCGATCAACACATTATATTAGTTTTGTCATTACAGGGCCACCACTCAGACAAAATAAATACTTAAAGTGTTTTCACCTAAAGCAATAAAATCTGTATTTTTTATGGTGCTGTAATAATGATATATAGTACTTATTTGTCAACCAAAAATTTAAATTTATAAAAAAATAAGTACTTAGTAACTAATTAAAATGTTTCAAACCAAAGTTTGGTCTGCAGCACTTATTACAGTGTACTAACGACCCACAACCAGCAGTACACATCCATCTTAAATCCACTTCCTGCTATGACAGTGTGACAAACAATTTGGCCAAAGAGATGATGTGAAAGAACAGTAAACAAGGCCATTTTTGCGAAGAAAGAAAACCCTTCTCACTGTCGACATGGTGGTGCTGGAGACTAAGACTATAATTTGTCCTTGTGTACATAGCGCCTGGTCAAGAGCTGATACTTAAGGTGTGCTTTACCTTTCTGCTGTGAAAAGCTTTTTGGAAGTACAGCTTGCTGCTCTGGAGCACTTGGTTTGAGTGCTCAAATTGAGCGGAAATGGGGACGGTCCCGGGAGAAAGATCTGCAGATGTGCCCTGTAATGCATGCACTGGTTCTCCAAACTCGCTGATTCATGTCGGGAAGATGTAAAAAAAATAACAATAATAATGGTGAAATTAACAGCCCTCATCTTTAATGTAAATATATTGTTGTATTATCTTTGATGTTGTTGTATGAAGATGTTGCTATAAAATAAATTGCATAATTCTCTATACCATGACCTTTTTCACCCTGAACTGTCCTGTTGTGGTTACAGGGCGATATCCTCATTACCAAGTGCACTTATAACACAGAGGACAGGACCAAGCCCACAGTGGTGAGTCTGATAGTGACATAGTTAGCTACACGTTGCTAAATCTCTTAAATAAATGTGTTACGAATCTACATAACAAGTGTTGAACATGCACACACTAAATTTAGTGTTGTAAATGGTCTGTGTAAGGCGTGTAAGGTTTTTGGTCAAATAGTTTGACTACAGAATGTTTTTGCAAGCTCTCAATTGTCCAGAAATGTTCCTTTTGTAAGAGATTCTCAAATATTGTTGGCTGGACTAGGTTGTTAGGTTGAGGACGTTTCACCTTTTTTTTTTTTACACAGAGGCTTCATCTTGTTCTTCTAATGAAATTGACTGAATTATTCTCATTGAATGGAACCCAAATAATGAAACAACTCTTGTCTGAATGGTGCTTTGACAGTCCTGACCCCTCCTTTCAGGAAGGGCCAGAGCTTAGCAAGAAAAAAGCCTCAACAAAATGTGAACTATGCTTGAGCACAAAAGTTTATAGACCTTCCAAAAAACTGTCTCTTTGTGCGGAGAGGCCAGCAGAAATATGCTTTGATCATGATTAAACGATAAACCAATGCGATGCTAGATTGCATTGAGTATATCTTTGCACTTCCTTATTAAGGTAATAGGTAGACTTGTTTAAGACTGTTGTAAATTTCTTTCTTTAGAGCCATCAGTGGAACAGAGTTTGCTCCGTTCAAATGAAATCTGTGGCCACATCATAATAGAATTGATCTCCCTCTTAACGTTTGCTTCCAGGGAGGTTTCGGTATCATGGAGGAGATGTGCGTGGACTACATCCACTACTACCCTCGTACTCAGCTGGAACTGTGCAAGACCCATGTGGACCCCGGCTATCTGCAAAAATACTTCAACTTCATCAACAGGTTAGTTTTTTTTTCTTTTGTTGCATGTTATTTTGTTAGCCTACCTCGTTTTCCATCTGCTCTCTCCAACGTCTGTGTGCAGGTTTCACGGCGATGACCACTGTGTGTGCGGGGACGTTGGTGTGACCGAACAGTATGAGCGGCTGAAGTGGGGTGCGTTCACTGGGGAGGTGTTGGATTCCCTTTACAACACAGCCCCGATGTCTATGCACTGCAACCAGTCCTCTGCCCGGCTCTTCCCGGTGAGTGTTTAAAGTATGAATCACTAATCAGACGGGTGCCTCAGTATAGGAGTACATCCACACGCCTTAATGGGAGCTTGTTAGATTTTTTTAGCACCAGTTTGGAGATAATAGAGCCATTCAAGACCAAAGCAATGGCTGGAGTGAATGACTGAGCTAGTTAACATCAGAACAGTCTTCAGAAATATGGAGAAATGCAGCTATATGAATTAATTTTGGCACACTGTGAAAGTCAGTGAGAGGAAGAAGATGAATGCGAGGGGAAAGAAAGGAGAAACTGGGATTTTTTTTTTTCCCCCTATCCTCAAAATGCCTTTGCGCTTCTATTTGTTTTGACCAAACATAAAGGTCTCCCATGTGCTTCCTGTCCTTGGACGTCCCTTTCTGGCAAAGGAGGAAAAAAAAGATGTGCTTGAAAACAACACTATAAGCACAATGTAAACAATATGATTTACAGCATGTAATACGATGACCGTCAGGAACAACAAGATGGTACTCTTTCAATATTCTTCTTCTAATTTTTGACATCTCACTTTGTCAATATCAAGTGCAATTCCAAATCTCTTAATTATGTCCCCTGCAGATTGACATGATCATTAGCTCCACTTCCAGCTGCCAGTACAATGTTATAAACAATCACACAAACAAGACCTTGTGACTGATAAGCAGCCAGAATATTAGCCCATCATTCTGGCTGCCCATAATGAATGAAGAGCTTTATCGTCATGATACAATTGTACAACAAAATAGTGTAGATCAGATGTCGGGTTAGTCCTGAGACACTGTTGATCAACCTGACCAACATGTTTTTGGAGATAACCGGAGCACCCTGAGGAAACCTACGCAGACACGGGGTGAACATGCAAACTCCAAGTTTCAGACAATCAGGCCTCACAGCTTTGCATCCTTCGTGATGTTACATGGTGAAAAAAGTGGACTCCCGATGACGCTTCCCACCACCACGCTTGTGTGGCTCAACTGCAAATCTTGCCCGGATACCCCCTCGTTTGTCCCTTTTTTGTTTCCTGTTGTGCCTCTTGTGCTGCCTCCACTGTGCTGCGGGTGTGGGGGGCTCTCAGTGCCTCTTCGGTGTTTCAGAAGAAGCAATCTGTGGATTTGGTGCTCTCAAATGCCACTCAAACACCTTTAGATCATCAGCTGGCTAATCATCTCGCAGTTCAGTCTATTAGCAGTATGTTCAAACTTTAATGGCTCACAAATCTAGTGTGTTTGTGGACATGTTTTAATGTGAGCTTTTGAAGATAAAAAAAAAGTCATATGGCAATCACAGAAGCAAAATCATTTATAGGAGAGAAATGTGTGTGTGCTGTATTATTGGAACGTAAATGTTTTGTACTGGCCAAAATAGAAGCGCTATTACTGTGAATTGCAGATCTAAATTAGCTTGGCAAATATAAAAGCAAGCAATATGTTGGACAGCGGAAAAGAAAGTTAAACAGTGAAGCGGTTGCTTACACATAAGGAAAGTGAACTTTTTTTAATAAGATGCGCCAATTATGATCTGAGAGGGAACTGATGATGTCAACACAAAGGTTGTAATTAAAACTGTGCCATTTAAGGACACTGTAAAGGTGCACTACGCAACTTTTTATGCAGGAAGTGCATAAAGTTGATACTACTTTCGATCACAGTGGTCTCTAGGAAGCTGCAGTATCAATTGGTAGGTTTTCACTGCTGATGGACCCTCTCACCAGAAAACCTACAAAACAAGTGATCCTTTAGCCTTGTAGAGACCACCGTGGTCGAAAGTAAAGGCGCCATGCTGACCACTCATACAGCCGCTGGGTCACAACAAGGTCAAATACTCACAAATAGCATAATGCACCTTTAACTTTAGCATAAAATCTTACTACAATGTTAATACATGACGTATATATTTTGCAGGGAGACTGGGAGAAGCAGCCCGTGCCAGTGGTGACATCTGTCCTTGATAAGCCTCACTATCCCTGTGAAGGGCAAGCCCTGCCCAGCTCTGCACCCTGAGAGGCCCAGGGATGACGGGACATATTGTGACCTGGTGAAGAATGTACATTTATGACCCCCCCAAAAATAAACTGCATAAATAATGTCTCGCTGCTTTCCACAGTAACTATTAAATTATAATTGTTATCAGTATTTTTTCCTTTTCATTGAAGCATCTCCGACCATTAGGAGCAGTAGCTCTCGGCCCTTTCTTGGTAGATCAGCAAACAGTGTTTGTTGTTTTTGTAGTGTAAAATTAGCATGAGGGGTAAAAAGATTGGAGAACCTGTTCTAGAATCTAAAAGTAAAAGTAAAACTAAAACAACTACCGAATTCATATTACTATCATTTAACAACAAAATATTAATCTACTTTTTCCCAATTATACAATTAATGAAACAATTACATAAAGTTTAATGCGTTTAAAAATATTAATCAAAATTAATCTCTTTACTTTAATGGCACAAAACTATTTACTGTTCATTCACACAGTTAAGCTGACAGAAACTTTAATATTTAGTTTTTGTTGCTTTGTAATCGTACCAACAAAAAAAAACACACCCTTGTTGAGATCTTGCGATTAAAATTTATTAATAAAAAGTTACATAGCTTTGGACAAAATAAATAAGTGTACTGTTACATGTTGGCTGGTTGTTCCTTGAATTTAAAAGGCACATCACAGACTTTCAAAATGAATTGTAAGTATTTGAAAGCACAGAGAACAGGGAATTGTTCACATTTGTCATGTTGTCATTTCTTAAGACTTGCTGCATAATATTTCACACATCACTGGCAAACAACACATATTCCATACGCCGGAAACAAACATTAAACCAGTAATATATTGAGAAAACTCTTCGAAATTTATTCTCCATCTGTATTTTACGTTTGCCCTTGGTATAAACATTACATTAACTAAATGTTCTCAAAAGAACTACAGTTTATTTGATTAATGGTTTTGGGCAAAATCCATCATTTTGAATTAGTAAACATTTTTGTGCTGAAGAAGCAGCGCAGCACAAGCCGTCGTCATCGAAGGTCGAAGAGCCAGAAAACAAATGGCTCCCGTCGGCAGGCACTTCTTTGGCAGGTGCTTTACACCAATAGATTTGTATTTGGCACAAACGGTCTTGCTGCATAAAGTAATTGTTATAAGTGTCAAATATATTAAGCACCTCACAATATTAAATTCTTCTTAGATTGTAAACACGATGTAAACATAATTATCTTTCTACTGAATTACTCTGTCATAAGATTAATAAAGGAAGTCGATACTTCAAACGTTTTCAAGCATATGTAATAGAGATAAATTATCGACCAGCTATAGCAACTACAGAGATACTCAAGAGAAAGAAAAAAACTTATTTTCTCATGCTCCTATAGGCAATAGTGTGTTAATAAACTAATAACCTATTATACAAAAACATATTATGGCATTTTTTTGTTTTAACTCCTCACCTTACAGTCGGGGAGACAGTTTTGTACCTACTGATTACATTGTAGTTTTTATAGACATATTCATAAGGAAATAATGAAACTAAGGATTTTGATTAGAAATTAGGTCCATTATTTCACTATGTCACTAAGAATCCATTTCCCTGTCCTTATTTCAGTTAAACGTTAGGTGATGTTGTGTGGGCGGCTATAGCTCTGCGTTCATTAGAGTCTATGTTGTGGCAAATACGTGATCAGAAAAGTATATCGTCAATCGCAGTATTAGATGAAGCAATATCAATCATTCTCAAGAAGCCACAATATATCAGAAAATCACTGAGGTCCTACATCCCACAGAGATTTACACATTTATTTTAATACATTTCAACCTTTATTTGCTGTCCTGATAAAGCATAGTGAGTCTTTTGGTAAAAAAAAAAAAAAAATCCGTTTGGATAACAAAAAGTTAAGTTTTACTCCTAACTTTCCAAATGTGTTTCTAACCTAATCCTGATTCTAGGCAGAGAGAGAGTTTCTCACACACTGACCTGCACCAGGGCAAAAAAATATAGCATCAGTGCTAAAAATAGTTGATTATGCACGTAGGCGCCATTTTTGTTTTTTACTTCACAAACACCTTTAACCCAGCGCCTCATTTGAAAGCTAAGACCAACAAAACTGCAACTTAACTGTTGTGTTGTCACCCTATTTTAGTTTTTTTGCCTAGTTTTCTGCACTTTTTGATTCATTTTTTTTTTACACTTGACTTTATTTATGTGTGATAAATACGTTCATATTCCACAAGAAAATGGCTTAAAAGAGTGGAAAATTGTGTTTCTCTATTTTCCCCTCAGCGAAGCCACGCCCCCTTCTATGACGAGATGCCGTCTGTATCTATACAGCTGAAGCAATGCAGTGTTGCGGCCTGAGAAAGACAAACTACATTTGTGACACATTCTGAGTTAAAATATTGCAATAAAATTGTCATGGCCATATTCAAGACAGCTACACATTGTGTCCTAATTGTCCACCCTTGACACTCAAGCTGCTTCTTTCGGCTTAAAACGCGAAGGGAATTGTGGGGTAAGACGTTAGCGTGATAAGTGGTGTCAACAGGAGATTAACACTGCGGCACAGAATGGCCGGACACACAGCTGCAGCTGCTTTCTCAAAACTGACGCGTTTCTCTTTCATTCCTCCTCACAATGTTTGTCTCCAGGCTCCTATTCCAGTCCTCCTGGTTTCTTTCTCGAAACACTGTCTGTTGGAGATGGAGCACAGAGCAACGAGAAGTCTGTTTTATCAGTCCCTGTAATCAGACTCCATGCCAACAAGCTGGAGACATGATTGTAGCTTGAATTTTTTTTTTTTCTTTTTTATTAAAGCACGGTAGACTAGGCTCCCCAAGCCAGTGGGTCGAGTCCCTGTGGGGGATCACACTGACGTAAGATGATTTTGAGACAATAATTACATTTCTGACATTTAATTTGATGTATTTTCAATTTAGAACAGCATATTTTAGTGAAATTAAGGCAAATCTCATAATACAGTATCCAAACATAATTTCAAATGCTTTGCACCTTTAAATTATAATAAAAGACAATTACATTTTACAGAACGTTCTCCTTAATAGATATACAGGTGTCAGTTTTCCAAAGCAGGCTGTGCTACTCGTATATTGTTTTAGTGTTTGTGCGGTGAAACAAATACATGTCTCCAAAAAGATAAAGAAGATGAAAAAGTCTTGAAGGGAACTGCTCATTTATACATTTGAAAGGGAAGAAGTTTTGCAGGATTTTAATGTTTGAGACTTAGAACTGGGACTTTTGTGTGTATTTGTTTGCCAAGTGAAACTATTAAAATTAGTGGCATGATTTCAATCTTGTCCCAGATCGTGATTCAGCCACTTCAGACTTTACTATGCGTTTCTCGCTCATCCAACTGAAATGAGTCACAAGTGTTTGTGAGACTGACAAATTCAATACGGTATCTATAATGGGATTGCGTGTTTAAAACGTGAGGCAGACTGACATCAACAGGAAACAGAGGGGGTTTGAGTAATGCATTTTTTACATCAGCCATCCACATTACTCACTAAGACTAAGGTGTGAAGGTAAAGTCCGGTTCACTGTGTTTATATTTCCACTGTTGTGGGATTTTCGTGGAGAGATGAAAACTATATATTTTTGGAAACCTTATGGTATAAGCAATGAGAAAAACAATGTTTCCATTTGCCCATGACATTTGGTAAAATTGTGCAATTATAAAATCTTTCCATTAGAGTAAATGGGCAGAACTCCCCATTCAGTCATTGCTATGGTTACTCCAGGAAAAATATGTCAAGGGTTTCATTGGCTTTTTTGATGGATGCAATATTATTTAATAAGCAAATGTATAGCGTTGATACTCTCCACAAAAATCCGGCGAAATTACATAGTGACATAGTAGTCCGGGTATGAGAATATCTGACAGACAGACCCACTTTTGCTCCATCAAATGAATGACAAATTGAAGATTTTGTTTATTTTAACTGTCTTAAGCTCAGAGGTTTGCGTCTATATCAATTTGACCATTTACAATGATACGTGGCTACAACAGATTCTGTGAATATAGCCTATAAAAAACATGAAATAATCTGTGGCCTGTACCCAGTATCTCCTGTTCTCAAACAGCGACATTCATGTGCATGTTTTTTTGTTGTTGAAGTTCTTAGAGGTAGGAACTCAGAGCTCCAGTTATCAGGTTGAAAACATTTGACAAAAAAAATGACAAATACAGTCATGAAGCTGGTAAGACAAAATATGGATCAAATTCACCAAAACAGCGTGATTATATCAACGTGTAATAGACAATGTCATTAGCCTCAGAGCAATGAGCATGTTTTATAACTGCCGAGGTTAAAGCGCTGCGCAGGAGCCACAGTCAGCGGGAGAGTGGCAGTGGACTCCTCAGAGCTAAGTACACAAGAAATCATGTTGTTCTTTCTAAAGCTCATGTGGAGAAGGACACCTGGACATATAATGTATTCAGAAGGGCGTTCCATTTCAAATTTGCAGGTAAGAAATCCGACCTCTGAGAACTCTTTTTCACATTTTACAGCTTTCAGAGTTTGTCACAGGCTGCACATCAGCACAGACCTGCTCCCAGGTTTGCAATCGATAAAGTGGTTCATCATTAATATAAATGAAAGAATTATTGATTTAATTTTTTCATCTGCTTTCACAATACACTCTGTGGCAGTGGCTCCCTCTGGGGTGGGAAGCACTGGAATTGCAGGGAGTCCTAAAAGCTTTATCTGGTCAGAGTAAAAATGATCATATATAAATCGCTTCCATTGGTAGCGCTCTTTATAAGCCTGTGTTACAAATTTCTCAAAAGCACTACATTGTAGTATTTATTACTCCATAATAGCAACTTACTATTGTATCCAAAACTGCCCTGGGGTAGACTGATGGAAGCGAGGCTGCCAATCTGTGCCATCGGTCCCTCGGACCGCGGTGAAAGGATTATGCTCTACTGTACTACAAAAAAGGTTGGGTGTGGAGTGTAGAGTAACATCTATAAAAGACTGAATGCTAAGAAAATGATGGCAAGACATACATTTTAAATGAATAGGGTTTAACCTAAAAATGTAAAGAGAGTCCGCACAGCAGCAGGAGCTCCCAGTTTTATATTTAGTCACATAGTCAATACTAAAATTGGGAGCTCCTTCTGCTCTTTACAGTTCTACTGTTGCTTCATTTTCATCCAGCATGATGGATGTGCGTGTTCATTTCTCCCGCTATGGATTTAACCTAAAACCTACGCACAAACAACTAACAAAAGGGCTGTTACTATGACAACAATGAGAGGAAGCAGAAGAAAAATCAAATGGGTGACGCGTGCTAAACCAGTCGATTCACGTAAGAGGGATTCTTTATTTTTTTTGTCCTTTGGCTCAAGTGTGGTCCTTTTTTCAATCATAAATACCCTTGACACGTTTGTTCTCAGAGTCGAAAGGCGTCTTGAGGTGAGCCTTGGCTTTGTACGTCACCCCCATCCTCTCCAGGGTGAACTCTCCGCTCCTTATGAAGTCAGCACTCACCTGAACATAGAGGGATAATATGACCATGATGTCACACATGTTATGTCTTCATTATGGACACAAGAGAAGGACATATTGTGCAGCTTTTATACAAAATCAAATGGAGAAAAGACATTGTGTTGTGTGCTGAGACAATATATCAAACTATACATTCACCCTCTCCCACACCTCATCTCCAACACCTCTACTGCTTCCCCCACGCTCTACTTGGATGCCGCATAATTTGCAAAAGATCGGAAGACGGTGGAAATGCCCACTTTATCCATTAGCTCTGTTAAGACCTTTCCCCAAACGCCTTGTCACTTCAGAACAGACAATTTGGCAGAGTTCATATTTGACGCTGGGGAACATTAGTGAGTGAAGCACGAGTTATAAAACGCTGACAGCTATTCTTTGGCTCATAACTCAACGTCGGTGCCTGAAACAGAGGGAGTTCATTTTCTCCACCTCTGTTTCTGCCTTACAGCCCCTGCACAGATCTGTCCGTCTCACGTCTGCTCTCACAATGATCCGCTTTTACTACATCGAAGGCTACACCTTTTTGTTGTAATATTTCACAACTTTCCATTTGGATGAGGTTTAAAGTGTTGTTTGTTTCGGAGCTTTCTTTTGTTGTCGCCTTTGGAAATATCCACCGTCTTTTAGTTCATCACTACAGTCATCTTTCAAGCAAAAATAGAAATATCACGTTAGCGACATAAAAGCGAAAGGAAATAAATTGATGTGCATCTGACAATCTCTATGAAAGCTACAATATTGCACACAGCAAACAGCAGCACTTGGCAATGGAGATAATTCAATCGAGCGATGGGAACGGTAATAACAGTCTACTTGTTGTAGCCTTGAGTGACAGACAGTGAGAAAAAATAAGCCTGGTGGAAAGGTAATGTGGAAAATTGGTGGAAAAAAAGAAATGACAAAATAAAAGAAGACATTTAATCAGGCAGAGAAGCAAGTCAAATGTAATGCTTTTGAATGCCATTTTAATGCCACAAACACTAAACTTTAATGCCACAAATGGAAACTGCAACTGAACATGTTTTAGAAATTTAGACCATCATTTAGGTATTTTTGATGAACTTAAGGCCAGTCTGAATCCAATGTAATGCTTTTTAATAACATTGGGCTTGATTCTATCGCAGCCTTAAACACGACAAGCTGTCCTGTCCAGTTTTTTCTTTTTTATGTTAATGTTAATGTTAATGTTAATGTTGAGTGGTGTTTAGTTATGGAATTGCAGATTCTGCAAGAGTTATGAAAAGAAGAACAAAATAAGGCAATTTCAGGTAGTTACACATGTTGCTGTGACGGTAAATTCGCCTTGTTATGATTATTGTGGCATTATTTAATCAAACTGTGTTAAGATGCTGTTATTAATGTAAATAATTCCTCCCTATGGGAAATGTAAGCAACTGAGTAGATGCGTTCCAGTCATGCATCACATTTTCTTCTGATGTAAATGCCTTTTGAGGACACTTATCTACTCAAGGAATAGACTTTTCTTTTTTTTTTTTTTTGCTAAGTTCTTATTTGCTGTGGACATAGTCCTCACATATATATTACTGTGGAATGCAAATGTTTATTATGGTGAATGTGTGGAAGGCGCTCATAAGATTCTTACTGCAGCCTACACCTCTGAGCATCTATGACTGTCTAATGTGTATTTTTGTAAATTAAGCTGCTCAAATAAACTAAACTGAACTAATTCAAGTCAAATTTTCTCCAAATGAGTGCAGCTGATAGTCAGTAGTTAACACACACACGAGCGTCCCGGCTCCCGACAATTTGCTAAACGTCTCTCACCTCTCTTTACCTCCTTTCACCCTGAACTGTCTTTAAATAAAGCCTACAGGCAAAAATATCCTGAAAAATCCTCTGAATTATCAGCGTTTATACGGTAAGTAGTATCTCTCATACAGACTAATGAGTCGGTGGAGTAATTACCGCAGATAATAGAGTTCAGAAGAAAATGAAAAGGTGCAGATTGTGTGTGTGAGGTCCTCACCACTCCTCCGTCTGGGTTGCGAATGTATCCGTAACCAATAGTCTTGTCGATATAAAAGCCATAGTCAGAGCGTCTCAGGTGGCCGACAGGGACACCGTTGCGGAAGATCGCCTCGAGACCAAACATGGGCATTTTCCTGTTTCACAAGAAGCAACGTGAGGAAAAAAAAATATGATCCAGTAAACAAGCAAGAGGTACACATTTTGTACATACTCGTCAATGGTAAAACAGACTATCTTTCTCTTCAGACCGTCCTTCTTCTGTTTTTCCAGGATATCACGTCCCTGGAATGGGATGGTGCTCTTGAGTTTGCAGGTGAAGGCCAAACCTGCCTCTAGTGGTGTGTCATCAGGACGGAGGTCAGCGTGCCAGTGTCGGTAACCTAAAGGACACATCATAACAAATGACAGAACAAAGTTAAATAAAATGTATTTTCCCCCACGTAGCATACCCGTTCTATAAAAGAAATATTGCATGTTGAGCAGAAAATTACGACCAAATTTATCATTGACTAGGGCTAAATGTTGATGCATTTATCATTTTTTGTCTTTTTTCATTAGAAAGATTTTTCTGGTGAATTAACGTTATAAAAGTAAAATGCATACATTACAGTATATTCTTTCAATTTGTGCCTATTATCTCCCATGCAGCATGTGCTACTTTGGTGTGCTGTGTGTAACCGTAACCTTTCTCTATGCTGAGGGAGTCGATGGCCCGATAGCCTGAGTTGATGATGCCGTGTTTAGCCCCGGCAGCCATGACAGCATTGTAGACTGGAATACAGGAGTCTTTGGGAATGTGCAGCTCCCAACCCAGCTCACCGACAAACGACAGGCGCATAGCTCTCACCTGCAAACACCAGAGGGCTAAAGATAAGAAGGACCAAGCCTTTGGTCTCCTATTGAGCTCATACGACACAAATACTTTATCCTCAAGGACTCTCCGTACTTTTAGTGAATGTTAATGCCAACCACTTTGGTGTGCAAGCCTGTGTGCGGCAGTGAATATCAATGCAAGAGATGCAACAGCAAGATAAAGTGTACAAAGAGGAAAATGAAAATGAAATCTAGCCTTAGAAATCTGCTCTGAAAGGTAAGTGGGAAGGCGGGCTATATAAAGGCTACCCTTTGAAATATGGGCTACAGTATGAATCATGACTTGACATGACGCTCACTTAGGTTCAATTTAGCTACATGTGAACAGGAGTCGTAATAGAAAATGAAGCTACTATAGTATTTACTTGGAAGCTTTTCTGGCAGTATGGGGAGTACACGTGGCAAGAAAAGTGTGATTCATTTCAATTAATATTTTTAATCTCATTAAACCTTATGTAATTAATCGGAATTAAGTGAAAACGTCCAGGCCCTGGTAATTACAGTGCCAAGAAAAAGTAAGTACAACCGTCTGCCAAAATTGGTCACTAAATGTGGTCTGATCTTCATCAAAATCACAGGAATGATTAAACAGTGTCTGCCTGAACTAATGCCACCCACACATGTACATTTGATCAGGTTTTTATTGGCCACAAGATGTAAGCATTCACAGGAGAGCGTGGAATAAGTAAGTACACCGCCTGAATCTTTTTGTAAAGAGGAATGGTCCAAGATTCATCCTGATGTGAGCGTCTAATCTGCAACTACAGAAAAGCAGTTATTGCTGCAAAAGAAGGATCAGACAGATATTTAATACAGGGGTTCACTTACTTATTCCATGCATGTTGTGAATGTCTCAGGTCTTTCTGCAAGATATCAAAGTTTGTGAATTCATTGTTCTATTCTACAGTAGCACTACTCCACAGTAGTGCTGTGGAGCTGGATACTGTGGAGTAGTGCTACTTTCACAAACCAAAGTTGAATAGTTTGGGAGGAACATACAATGTCATGTGTGGAGGACAAATGTTGCCTCAGGGCTTGGGCAGCTTGCTATCATCAATAGAAGAGTTTATTCACTATTATTCATTCAAGTTTATGAAGATATTTTGCAGAAAAAACAGACATTCACAACATGCATGGAATAAATAAGTGACCCCCTGTATTAAATACCTGGCTGATCCTTCTTTTGCAGCAATAACTGCTTTTCTTTTTGCAGATTAGACGCTCACAACGATCTGGATGAATCTTGGACCATTCCTCTTTACAAAACAGCTGCAGTTCAGTGAGATTCGGGGGGGTGTACTTACTTATTCCAGGCTCTCCTGTGAATGTTTACATGTTGTTGCCAATAAAAACATGATAAAATGCAAATGTTTGTGTGGTATTAGTTCAGGCAGACACAGTTTAATCATTCATGTGATTTTGATGAAGATCAGACCCCATTTTATGACAAATTTAGGCAGAAATGTGAGAAATTCCAGATGGTGTACTTACTTTTTCTCTGCACCGTCTTTATTTATTGAGAGTTTATCTAAGCTGGGTGTTTTTTATTTTGTTGCTGGCTCAGAAGCCGGCGCCTTGCATAAGCTTCAACCCCCCAAAAAATCATAAAAATCCTAAAGTAAACATGCCCTCCACCAGCAGGAGCCACGAGAGCGAAGCCTTGCTGCCAGGCCTAGTTCTCTCTAGGCCTTGTGTTAATGCCAACTAACGCTGGCAGGGTATACAGGCTTATGGCTATTCACAACACTCACTTCAACAAAGAACACAGATGCACAGTGACTCCTAAAATGTAGACAAGCACAGAAATACATAAAGAGGCGCTCATAACCAGGCACACGTGGCGATCGCTCCAGCCGTGTACATTTGAAATGCGGGGAACAGAAGAGGAGAGCGGCTAATGAGCTGTGAGGGGAGTCGGGAGCAGGAGACCGAGGGAGCGCTCTGTTCTCGCAGCGGTGCAGCCATTAAAATGTCACCCAGACAAGGCCAGCAAGCCAGCAGGAACACAACACATTGGCACAAGCAACACACTCACAAACACAATGTGAGGATACAGTCTGCAATCAACACAGTGCTACATAATTCATGCAAGAGTGACTAAGACGGAACAAGCGCATTTGGGTGGACATATGTGCCTCTGCATGCACCAGAACACTGTGGACAACATGCGTGCTTTGATGTACGGCCAGGAGAGCGTGAAGGTCAGGGGCTCCTTAACAAATATTTACACTGGCCGGGGCTATGAGTTTGACGCCGACTCAAGCTAAAGCCAAATTGGTACAAAAACTAGTTGAATCTTGGGTAGCGCAGAAAAAAAAATTAAAGCTTCAAAGGTCGGTGAATATATTAGCCATTAAAAAGTCAAGTCAGTAATACTGAATATCCTTTCTCTCAAGTCAATGTGTGCAATGAAAATGTGAAATTGCTAAATTATGATTGGAGTTTCTGCGTGTCTCTGCATGGTCAGGTGGTCCTGTTAAGCCTGATCAGTATGCAGCTCAAAACCAACACATTCCATAAAAATACAGGGTGATTTACGTGGAGTTGCTCAATGTTACTGTCCAACCATAAATTGTGGATGCCACTAAATCATTTTTACCAATTGGTCTCACCACCATATGCTACAGATGTTCATTTACAGTGTACAGCTATATATATGACTTTGTATAAAGTTAGCTGTATGGAATGCTTGAATGATGCGATTCATAGATTTTCTGCTCCTAACAGCTGAGTAGAAAGTCAACAGCCAAAAACTGCGGAATAAATATGCAGCCAAAAATCACTTCCCTGTTTTTCTTTTGAAGCGCACACAAACACACAGTACAGTTGACTAGGTGTGAACCCTCGACCTTTGCGTTCCTAAACCACACCACAGGAAGACTCCAAGTCCAAATATGGAGGCGCAATCATTTTCAATCATCTCCACCTGGTTCTGCAGGTTTTCTGTCCATATAAACGTAGCCAGTGACAGAGCACCACTCTTCACTAAAATGGCTTTCTTGGGTGATGGCAGATCTGCTTTTCAAAGCTATAATTAAACCAAATTTTTACATACACTTTATCAAAAGGCACATATGCATTTTTTGCTCAGTGTCTGACATGAAACCAGAATTAACTTTTACTTTTTTTTTTAAATAATAATAATGGCTTGCGCTTTACAAGCCTAGGCCAAGGTCAGTTACAATTTTCAAATTATTTATATTTGCTAAATGCCAGAATAATGAGATGTGTATATATATATATATATATATATATATATATATATATATATATTTGCAATTTCAAGACACTTGAAGGCGCCACGTTCATTGGTTCAAACAATTATACTTAAGTATAAAAAGATGGAAATCCCCAGTCATCACACAGGTCAATGGCAGGTTCTGTCTCAGAGATGAACGTGCTGTGTCTGAAACATGTGAATATCAACCCAAGAACAAATGCAAAAGACCTGGTGAAGATGCTGAACCTGGTAAGAGTTTGTCATTATCCAGTGAGTGAGACAAGTACTGCACCGACATGGGCTGAGAGGGAACTCTGCAGGAAGAAGCTCTTACTCCAAAAGAAACACAAAACAGCCATATTGGAGTTTACAAATGCACACAAGGATAAAGACTTAAATTTTTGGAGACATGTCCTGTGGTCTGAGGGGGAAAAAAATCTAATTGTTTGGCCATAATGACCATGGTCACGTTTGGAGGAAAAAGGGGGAATCTTGCAGCCTGAGAACACCATACCATCTGTGAAATACGGGGGTGGCAGCATCATGCTGTGGGGCTGTTTTGCTGCGAGAGGGACTGGTGCACTTCACAAAATAGATGACATCATGAAGAAAGAACACTATGTGGAAATGTAGGAGCAACATCTCAAGACATCAACCAGGAAGTTAAAGCTTGGGCGCAGATGGGTCCAAATGGACAATGACCCAAAGCAAACTGCCAAACTGGTTACAAAGAGGCTTAAGGATAAACAAAGTAATTGTTTTGAAGTGGTCATCAACAAGTCCTGATGGCAATCCAGTTGAAAATGAATGGGCAGAGCTGAAAAGGTCTGTGCACTCAAGGGCCTACAAATGTGTCTCAGTTACACCAGTTCTGTTTGGAGGAGTGAACCAAAAATACTGGCAACTAATTGTGAGAAGCTTGTGAAAGGAAATCCAAAACGACCCAAGTTATGCAGTTTAAAGGCAATGCTACCAAATATTAATGAAACTTATGTAAACTTTTGGTTTTGTAAAAAGTAATACAAAATTTCTTCTGGCATTTAGCAAATAGAAATAATTTTGAAAATTCAAATGGACCTAAACAAGTGAAAATGATTTCGGGTTTCATGTCAAAGTCAGAAAAAAATGCATGTGTCTTTTTACAGTGTATGTAAACATCTGGTTCCCACTGTATAATATAGTATTAAACATTTATAAAACAGAAAAGTGAGTGTGTAGACCTCACCTGGTGCCCTGCTGCATTTACAACTTTGTGGGTTGAGAATGGAAAGGCTTCATTGCTGAGGTCTGTGTCCAACACCTCTTGAAGCACAGCTCGACTGCAAAACAAAGTTATAACTGGCATTAAACATAAATGCATTTGTTGATATTGCAATGCGTATGATAATCAACCATTAAATGTTTTGCCTGCCTCCAGCAGCTTTCCGTGGTCCAACGAATATTATTATATAACGATGAGTCAACAAAATGGGCCTATGTTTAGTAGCTTTATCTTCAGTCTGTGCGAGTGTAGGCAGGGATTACAATGTGTGATGTCTTTCAAGGGATATTTTTTCACATTGCGTGGCACTTGGCCAGGGCCTGATGTATTTGAAGAAAGGTATGAGCTGTGCTTTGAGTAGATGCTGCGCAAATCTGTGTGCTAAATCAATACGATGCATGTTAGGGTTCAAGAAAAACATTAAAAGATTACCTTTCCTCTATGGCTGTTTTATTTCAGTAATAACGCGAGCAAAAGGTCCAGAATAGTTACAGAGACAGGCTTTCAAGCTGTTTTTTTGCGCTAGATTTCATGTTGCAACATCCTTTCACGGTGAACTGTTTTTTGTGGGGGGGTTTTCCCTCTCACTCAAATTCTTCAGACACCACTGCAGATCTGGCACTTTGTCACAATGTAGATACAATAAAACACAAGCCTTTTTTTGTCAATTATGGTGGTTGTAGCAGTTCAAAATTCTCCTAAAAATGTGCGTCTGATTTCCTATATTTTTCTCCAGACTGACATCCAATTTCCATCTCTTCACTGCTTTGTTTGCTCAATTCAAAAGGCCTGAAAGCAAGGGCAATTAGCTAAATATAATCAGCCAACAGTGCCGATCCGTGCATGCACTATGCCCACATGTGTGCCTGGGTGACGAGGGGCTTGTAACCGCCAATTTGTTTTCCTAACATGCCACTTAGCCGAGGTTCTCATCTCGGTACACGCACATGCTCAAGAGGGTCTTGCTCAGAATAAATCAGAGTTTCATGTTTTATAAATAAGGTCTGTAATTAAAAACGCAGATCGCTCTTAGCCCGTCTAGAAATGACTGGCAAGCTTAGCGTGTGACTAAGTGCCAGATCTACAGTAGTGTCTGTAGAATTTGAATGAGAGGAGAGAAAAACAACAAACAGTTATATATGCACTCTAATTGCCCCGGTGCTCGAGCTACAAGGAGATTAAATAACTTTAAGAAAAACATTTAAACATTGCAATCTGTGTAGATGACAGACAACATGAAAACGTGAAATTTGAACCAATGTTTAAACCACACAAAATCTAACAAAACATAAGACACACCATTCAAAGACAAGTGATATATGGTCTCCAATAATCAATAAGCACAAGGACTGCACAATATACATCCTTTTACAAACAGTGCCCACAATTTATGTGTGGCTACTGTACACGGCTGTTCTCCTGCTTATTGTTGTTGCCCGAGCTGCAGCTTCCGTATTTTTCCATAAGAACAAATGAGGAGAGTCACATTTTCAGCATGAAGACAACAATATAGGAGGAGAGATGGACATATGTATTGAGGCGGAGGAGGTGATGTCGGCAGCTGATTAATGTAACTAATAAAATAACTTGTAATCTAACAGTTAATATTAAAATCAAGTAATCAGTAAAGTAACTGTTACTGTTACTTTTTAAAGGAGTAATCTGGAATCAAATTGAATACTTTTTTAAGCACAGATTACTTTTGTGCAGTCCTAATCAACGCTGCTGATTAGGACTGCACAGCATAATTGACAAATCTTTTTGTTTGTGCTTCAGTGAACTATAAACAAACTCCAAGTGTGTCGTGCACAATGAAATCGAAGAAACGAGTGTCTTGTATTGAGTCACAAAATCATCATTTGATTGTGTAACATTGTAAAGAGCCGTGTCTAACTGCAACATCTTTTTAAGGAGGTTTTGTGACATAAATATGAGGCGGATAATCATAAAACAAACAGCATTTTGCAGCCAGTGAGTCAATGAACACTTTTATGAAGTTAAATAGGGAGAAAGAGTGTGAGAGCGCCAAACCCGTTTATTTGTGAATGATTAAAACTAAGGGTGTTTTTCTGACAACTCCAAAAATGCCTGTGCTGCCTCTTGCAGATATGCATGTTGTTGTACATGAAGCTGAAATTAAATAAATAAGTACCATGATGTTTAACCAAAGCTTTAGAAGTATACATGCAGCTCACATGCATGAAAAATAAAACATGCAATGTAAAATATTAAAATCGCACCAGTCGACAATATCTGTCAGAAAAATTGGGTTTTTTGTCAAAATGGTGCAGCCCTTTATATGTACACTCAAGGCAACTATACTCCTCCTTGATTAAATTCTTAAAACTTAATAGTAAATGTGATCTAGTCATGATGTACTCACCAAGTTTTAAAAAGAACGCTGACCAAACAGTGCAATTTGACCACCTCCTTCTACCCTGTTCATGGTGTTATTTTTAGTCATTCCTTTGCTGTTCATGAGCACAAAGGTCTTTTTTCGTACAGCCATCATAAGCAACATGCCCTATTATATAGATATGCTGCAAGGCTATATAATGCAAAGGAACATAAAAAGAATTTTCCACAGTCATTGTGTTATCATTGATTTTAAATTTGACGTCAGTAGGCTTTGAAAAGCACATGGGCTATAATTGCACCGGAAGGAGCGGGGAGAGGCGGCCCAGCGATATCAAGACAGAAGCAGCAGATATCGACAGCCCACAAAGGGGAGAGTGGCCGAACCCTGGCACTGCTGAGAGGCGAGAACAAAGACAGAGGGAGGCGATGGGGAACGACAGGAGGTGAAAGGGGAGGAACAGTGAGACGAGGAGTACACAAACAGATCAGTGCGAGCTAAAGGTGGTCTGTGCTTCGAGGCAACAACAAAAGGAAAGAGAAGAAAGTAACTTGTGATGGGCTACCTGTGCTACTGTGAGGAGCCAAGAATGGAGATATTTTCACATCCTCAAGAAATGGTTTGGTAATGCAACCTCAAAGCTCGCTCAAAAGATGACTATTGCACTGCACTGTACACAGACAGCAGCTATAAGTCTGCAATGTACTGAATGCATCTGCTGCTCACACAAGTCTAACGGCCAACATTTAAACATCTACATCTTTGTCTACAATTGCAGCTTCATGTGAAAGCAAATTGAGTGAACACCTCTTAGTTTGGGATTATCGGATTGTACAGAGAAGTCTCCAGAGCTTTGTGAATTTGGTCATAATAAAGAACACGTGCAGTGACTTTCCCAGCATGTGGACTCACTGGTCTCTCAGCCCATACAGGAAATCACAGTTTGCATGTGGGTGTCTTTTTTCTAATACAGACCATTATTTTTGTGTCTGAAGCAAAATACTGAGTTGATGTGAATTTCCGGGAAGCGTGTGAGCCAATTTGTCAAGAACAGCGTCTTGTTCCTTCGGTTTCCTCTACCTCTTGGGCCCCTGGATGCTGATCATGCCCATGTCCTCAGAGTGGTCTGTGAGCTGGCAGCGAAAGCCTTGGTCCTGCAGAGCTGTAGAAATGTGGTTCCAGTTGTGTTCAGCCACACCACCTCCAATGGCCAGGTAGTACGTGTCACCTTCGGAGAGAGAAACATTGTGCACCGTGTAAATAATAAAGGAAGTAACCGAAGACATTTCATGGCATTGTTTCACCACAAAAAAACGTACCAGGAGTTTTGTTTAATTCATCGAGGTTTGAGAAATCCAGGATATTCAGATCTTACGCTCACCCCGACTTTCTGTACGACTCATTTAGTGCTACATTTGCCTCCACTATGTCACATGTTCTGCTAACATAACATTATTGCACTAAAGCTACAAAATATATTCTTATTCCTCCGTAGCAGCTAACACTGCACTTGACTGCCGCCTCCTTTCACAGCTTGAAAACGGGAAAAATCCGGTACCCCGCTTTGAGAAATAATAAGTTATTTTGAATTCATAACAGAGCGTAATACACTGTATAAGTCCTTCAATAATTGATGGCGCTTTAGTACAGATGGATGAAGGTTGTCATAGGCCTAAGGACACTACACGCTGTCATGTGTCCATAAATATTTCACAGATAATCTCTAAAACCCTGCCCAAATACATGAGTGTGTCTCACCATTGGATTCAGGAGCCAGAGGTAGGTTGGCAGCACCGGGCTCCAGTCTGCTCACAGTCAGGTCCGCCTCGGATCCTCCTCTCTTATTCAGCATGCACGTGTAGACAGTGGACCCTGGAGTACACACAGGCCATTAGCGCCGCTGCTGGCATCTTAATTAAAAGACCTATGAAGGAAAATCTGACAAGTTCTTGCTTTAATGTCAGAAACACTTGGGCTATGTGCGAATACAACTGGAAATGCATCAATACTATTTATCTGCAAACTTTAATTGTAATTTGTAATGCATTGTCTTTGTCAATTTTAAATGAAAGTAATTATCAACCAGGGCAGGAACTTTTTAAAGCCATTTTCTTAAAAAAAAAAAAAAAAAAAAAGAAGCCCAAATCTATGAAACTGGCCATTTATCTTCTACTAAGAAGACTGCAAGAGTGGATTCTGTACCATGTTAAAAGTTAAAGATTTAAACCGAACACTTAGTCTGAACATTTGTGCTTAGGCTACTGGACTTCATTTAAAAAGACTGATTTGTTTTATTGTCTGAACACATGAAGAAGAACAGGCACAGAAGTTACGGCTAGAGCTGGTCCCATTTCAGCACTGCAGTCGGATTTTGTTCACACTCCTACTGCCTCAACCTCTGCCAACTCAGGTGAAACTGCCAATCACAGCTCTGAGCGGGTCTGGCTGTCAATATCATGGTGATTCAAAAGCAAGGTGTGCTGTGTGTACACCTACAGTGTCTCGGTATCCAGTTGTGAAGAAAAAAAGCATTCAGAATCAGATGGTGACAGTTTTCTTTCTTTTTTTTCATCAATAAGCACTTTATTCTGTCAGTCTTTTCACTCGGGCTGAAGCTTCATCCAGACTTACCAGGCTTTTTGTTGACATCAGCAGTGAATAACCAATCAGCTGCCTTTTTAGCATCTGGCCCGGTCAGATAGAACTTTCCGAAGTAGGACATGTTGAACACAGCCACACCATTCCTGCATGTAAGGCACTCGCTTTTGATCTGGAGAAACAAATAAAAAACAAAAATATTATAAAAAATCTGTAAAAAAAAACACATTTATTTATTTGTTTAAGTTTATTTGAGTCGGGACAAGGCAAGGCAACTTAATTTATACCACGCATTTTGTACACAAATGCCTTACAAAAGAAGATGTGTGAAATTACAATCAGGTTAAGTTAAAGAGACTAGATGCAAGTTGGTCATTTTATACTCACTACTGCCACCTCAGGTCTTACACGTAACTGCAATCTCTATATTAAGTTCGCGCATGACGGCACTTCAGACCCGAAGTAACAACATTTTGGGTGACAGTGCAGGATTTTAGAGGCAGTAGAATGTGCCCAGAATAGGTCTGAGCTCATTCTACACATTAGGGTATGGCTGGAACATGTAGGGGGGTGAAAATACTTTGTTTTAACATTTTTACACTCCGTATAGTTCCTTTAAGGCAAAGCACAAATATAGAAACATCAAGACATGGGAAATACACAGTACACCAGGGCAGGTGCTGGAATTTTTTCTTGGGTAGGGAAGGGGAGGGAGGGCGGCCGTGAGGGAGTTACGCAGAGGGATTGGGGCGTGGTTATGGAGGAGATGTGTGTGCAGTTATTTACATAGTCCTAGAATTTAATGTTGTGAATTAATGTTTGTAAATATAGTCGCAAAAGCCTCCACTCCCCACTGTCACTTGAGTGGGGAATGTTGACGGCATATGAGAGATAAGAGGTCCAGCTGCTTCAATCTCCTCTCAGGAGGAAAATAATTATTCCAGTATTAGTTCATGAATTTATAATTAATACGCGTTTACTTGGTCTCAGCATGAGTTCAGTTCTCCATTCACATTAATCCCTTTTCCTGCCATAGTATGCTACAAGCTTATGTTAAACTCTACAACATTTTAGCCGAAGCTAATTCTCAATGTCCGTCCCTAGTTGGGCCTTTACACAAAAATTAAACATCAGAATAATACAGTGCAGTGATGGTCACATTTCTGACCTCTAATGAAAGAATCTGAAGTGTTTGACACTTCAGTTCCGTGGGTAAACATTTCAAGGCTTTTGTGCAGAGAAAGCTGATTGTCCAAATGAAGCATTACACCTCACCTATTTTTTAACACCAAGGCATTGAAAGGTTGAAGGGTGAAGGGTCAATTACTAGCCTCATAAAAAACTAACAAAACACTAACTAACAAATGTTGAACCTTATCATTGTCCACGACGTTATAATGTTATGGCTTGAAACCCACCACAAGATGCCATAGAGAGCCATAGAGAACAATAAATTAATGAAGAAAACACTTATTTTTCTATAGTTTTAGTTGTCTGTGGACACTGTTTACAAGTAACATGTTTAATTTATAGCACTCTCTCCCAAACTGTTCATTGAAAATTGGATTTCACTTTTATTCATTTTTGTTGAAAGAGAAGACAATGAACTTTGTGCCAGTTTTTGTTTCTTATGGATAGGCCCCAAATTTACCCTGTTTTGACTATTAAGAGGTACAAGGCCAAGGAAATCAGCCACCACTTCAATATCAACCTATTCACATTCGCTTTTTCTTATATTCGGCATCTTACCACGTCATGGTGCGGTGGGAAATTGAAGGTGTATTCTTTGCCCAGTAGTTCATTGTATTTGTAGTTGTCATTCTTCGGCGTGTCATATGCACCATAGTAATCATAGTCTTTAACCTGCACAAACACAAAGAGTAGGTAGAAAATGTGTCATCGGGGTAATCGTCAAATATCTGTCTCTTTGCCCAAAAGCCTAACATTATGGGAATTAGATCATCTCACATTCCTATACAGTAAGAGCACTGAAGATACAAGTGCTGTAAAAGATCTATATGTAAACAGTGGGTCTCACAGGTGCAGCTCCATCTTTGTTGAACCAGCCCGGTCTCTCCCAGCCGTGCCTTTCCTGAAATACACATCCCTGCTCCGTCAGCGCCTGCAAATGAGAAAAACAACACACAGTTTGACCTTTTGCTTTTGAAAAGGGACGAGTGCACTTTAGAGTTTCATGTACTGTAGTTAAGTAATAGACCTATGGATGTATTAAAACTAAGATGTGGAAAAGATGTTTTTTTTGTTTTTTTGGGGGTGGTGGAGTTTGGAAATTCAACCTGGATAGACTCAAACAGATTAGGAAGATTTATTGACATGTATATTAGTTTTGGCGATCAGACCCCGGCGGTAGACAACGATGTATGAAAGTCAGTATGGATGAACATCTTGTAGTTAGGGATTTCTTCCCCCGGAGCCTGGACACTGGTGGTGGTATGGAAGACCCGTGAAGATGCAGCAGGTAGAAGCCATGGTCAGAAGAGGCGGAGATGGGGTGGAGGTGGGTCGCAGCGCAGCTGGGAAGTGAACGACCCATGATTGCTGGGGCTCAAAAGCGGGACCGAGGGCGATGATCGGCTGCTATGGAGGTGCGTCTCTTACGCTGATGGCTGAGGTGGAGGTGTGGCCCTCTCAGAAGCGGTCATTGGCTGGAGGTATGTGATGCTGAAATTAGTCTCCCAGGTTGAATTAACGCCTAGGCTTCATTAGTCTTAAAGGAACTCACCCCAATGGAGTCCTAATTAGTACCAGTGACTGAATTCTTGAGGTACTGTCAAATGAGGAACTCCAATGTGTGTCTTAAGTAAAGACAAAATGCCTCTGGTTCCTCCACACCAGAATTAATTCACAACTTCAACTGGATGGTTGTTTTAACAGAGCGATTGATGAAGAAACTATAGATTCCCCTGGTTTAAAATGCAGAGCAGCGTAGTGTGAACATTGTCTGGAGTTTGATAATTCAAATTTGATCTGGAGCTAGTTGTATTGATCGGTGCAGGTGAAACCATAGAAATGAACCACGCTTATGAAAAGAGTCCGTTCTGCACCTGTACAAAGCACTGTCGTAAAATTTGACATACGGCTTATTTACTTTTTTTTTTTTTAACTATTAACAATTAACAAAGATTTGCGTTTGTTCTTGTTGGCACGGTCTCCTGCTAAATTGACAGCCGCCCCCAGTTGGTAGGTAAGCTAGGCTCCGCAATGTACCGATCTGGCTCGAGCTGTCTCCTGCCAGAACTTCCCACACAGAGCTAAATTTAACCCCATGGTGCTGAGGTGGAGAAGGAGTGTGTGCTGCAGTGTCAGAGAAGGCCTGTTCCGTCTTCTGAAATAAACACACGCACGGCTTCCTTGAAGTAGCCCTTCTCATTACGTGTGCAGAGATGGCTTTCTCGGTGGATTAGGCGTTTAAGTAGCACTCAGCCACAATACATGCTGTAATGATTAGGGGAAGAGTGTGGGACACAAGCCTACTCGGACAATAGAAAAGGGCACTTGTGTGTGTTTCTTCATGTTGGGTAATAGAAAGTGAGTTGCAAGGTGATGGTCAACGAGAGGATCATAGACGGCACTTTACAGCCATTCAGCAACAGGTATTTCCATAAACGATCATACAGAGATAGAACTCAGTTAAATAAGAGATGCACTATGGACACACAATTTATCAACAATTTAATTTAGTCCAGACTCCATTTCCAAATGTATTAGTTGCATAAAGCCTTCTTTTGGTCTTAAGTTTGTCTTTGTTAAGTTTTGATTTTGGCAGTTCGACGAGGGAACAAATTGCTTCATACTGAATCATTTATTTAACGGTGCATACAGTGTCATAATCACTTTGTATAATTTTGTTATTGAATAAGAACTCAAATCTCCATTGTTCCTGTGCAGAAATTCTTGGAGCTCCTTTTATTTTAAGAGAAGGACATCTAAACTTGCCAATTGCTGTAAGCATTACTAATAAAAAAAAAAGTGTTAATTATACCCTTTTCACATTGACCACACACAAACTTTTAAAGTGCTTTTCCATTGATGGTGGAGACTTGATAAAACAAACAGAGAAGGGCTGTGGATGATGGCACGTCATTTCGCAAAGCCTCGCACGCAGGGCTCAAAAGTGCGACCAATTTGTAGATGCAAGAGTCTCACGTCTGCCAACGACTTGAAACCCCATATTATCTTTGAAAAAGATTCAAATGACCAGATGGATCCCATTTACGTAAACCTTTAGACTCAAATACGAAATCATGAAAAGACCCTGAGAGCAAACAGATTAATTACGCAAGCTCTTGGGGGACGGCACAAAACATATTAATGATGTCCCTACGCAATGGATATGACAGTAATGTGTTTGGAGAGAACGCTCACCCCGTCCTGCATGATGTGGGGACCAGAAGAAAATTGCAACAGTTAAAAGGTAAATAGTGGAGAGAGGGCCAGAGGAAACCAAGGCTAAGTGGGTCGTTAATGCATAAAATATAGTGGCAGGGCCCATTAGGATTTAGTGCCAACTGAGACACATCTAAGGCCACTGCAACTGGCGCTAAGTGTATCATTTGTGGTACTGCTCGCAGGGTTTGTATTGATAAAGTAGCTGCCTGACAACATGAAGCCAACTGTCCGTGTTAATCAGTGGCAATGTATCCAAAACAGTGCCGCTAAAAGTTCTGCTGCAAGTGCGAATATCAGCCCCATCCTTATACTTCCACTGGTTTCTCATCACAGATTAGATACACTCATATAAATCTGAAATAACTTATCACACCTCAAACCTCAGACCTGAAACCACGGAGCCTTATGTTCAGCTCGGTAATTAAAACATGTCCTTTTATTGATCTTTCATTCAAGATCCGGGCCAGGCGAGAATGTTTTTGATGTTTTAATTTGTAAACCTGTGTATGAAAAGTGCAACTTTGACTATGACTATGACTCGATAAGCACAAACACAGGACTCCAGAAATGTTGAGGTTGTAAACTAACTAGGCCTCATGATTATTTGACAAAAATGAAATGACATGAAAGACATATTGTGAGCCTTTTGACATGATGAGCTACTTTTATAAAACAAAAGCGACAGAGCTACTGCATCAAAGAAGCTTGTCTAATTTATATATTTTTTATTTATTTTATCCAAGTTTGTCCCTTGAGACTCAATGTCTCATTTACAAGAGAAATGTATAGAGGGATGTGAGTCATGTAGAATTATGTAGATTTATGTGATTTCAAGGAAAAATGAATTTAATTTTGTCCTTTTGTCTACTTTATGTACCTACTTATGTACCACAGTGGCGGCGCGGCTCAGTCGCAGCGGCTCAGGACTAACACCTGAACACAATTTCATTGTACGGTTGTACAATGACAAATAAAGCACTTCCTTAAAAGTTTGCAGATACTGTTCAAAATGTTCAGCCAAAGAAAATAAGCTGTTGCTTTTCCCACAGAATTATGAAACTGTGAATATTTGGTTAATGAAATGTGGGCAAAAGTTTTACTTTAGAATGTTTTATGTCGGCCTAGTATTAATAATGAATATAATTATAAGTGAAAAATGAAACGTGATTAATTTCACAAGCGCAATTAAAATAATTGATTGACAGCACTAAAACTAACTCAACTTGTAAACTTTTAATTTCAAGGGGAAAGCGTTCACTCACAGAGAAATAATGAAGAATGCAAAGCTGACAGACACGATGCGTTTGTCATTTAAATAATAATAATCATTCTTGCAGGGAAAAAAAAAAGAGTAAAGAAGAACGGACAATTGTGAGGTATTTCAAACTTATTTCATTGCTTTTATCTACCTTATGGAACGGGTCCCGCCTCATATTGCGACTGGCCAGCGGCTCATCAAAGGGGAACACCACAGAGTAGTTTTTAGCGTAGGACTCGTGGCTGCGTTCTCTGATCCACCGGTTGTTGTCGGTCAAGGAGTGATGGAAACGTCTGCAACAGGACAAAGAGTCACTTAAGAGACGCTCAATCAAAATTACAATAGTTCAGCCATAGGGTAGAGTTGTGTTTGAATGTAAAAAAAAAAAAAAAAATTATTGAGTGTAAAATGTAAAAAAAAAAACTGAAACTAGACAGCTGTTTGTGATTGCCCACTTCTATATACTGCCATGAGGAAGTTCCCTAGATGTGGAGTTGCCATCTCCCTAAATGCCCAGTCCAGTTGGTTTTGTGATTTAGATGCTTGTACTTGGGTAAAAGTAATTGAAGACTGTACACACTTTTGGCTCAAATACATTTTCTCCACTTTTTCCTGTTTGAGTGGACCCACCGAATGTCATAGCCGTACATGTCCTTCTCTGGGCGGCCGTGAATGATCCAGTGGGCCAGCTCCCTCCCACAGCCACCGCCCAACATCATGCCTGCAATCACAGCATGAGCTCAGAGAACCTTCCCGAGGAGAAGTACAAATTGGGTGTTCAATAAAAACGCAGAAAAAAAAGGATATATCACATGCTTAAACAAGAGGGTGGCTAGTTTTTAAATTAAGGCACCACAAAGATGATACTGTATAAGATGAAGATAGAATTGGAAAATCTTTTTATGAAATGCTGTCTCGTCCTTTTTAGAGATCAGTGCATTTATGTGGTTATTTCGGAACAGTTGCACATGGGCTGATAATACTGTACTTTTTAATGCTTTGAAATACAAAAAGGTGATTTAATAAGGTTTTCTTCCACCCCTCTCTATCCAGTTTTACACATTGGCGACAGTGGCTATTTAAGTGATATCTTGCCTTACAATCCTGGCCACCACACATGATGTCACAGGACATACATTATGAGCCCATGACTTTGTTCCATCAATTTCCCATAACCTACAGTTGCCCTGCAGGAAAACGACCTCATCCTCGTTGAGTCCTTTTTCTATTTCATTCTATACATCCGCAAAGCTGCACAGGGGAGGGGGTTAAAATCATCAATATCGACGACCACCATGAAACACTGTGTCCGTGTGTTCATCTTTGTCTTCTATCTTCCAATCTCACCTCAGATGCTGTCACTGAGAGCATTTGAATAGACTAATGGCGGGATGGGGGTGGGCCGGGGGCACAGATAAAGTGGGAGGGGATGATGGAGTTGCCCTGAGACGTGGGGAAGACGCGAGGCGGCGAGGCAGAGGTGGCACTGATAAATGTCAGTGGAGATAACCGCTGGGATGTGGGAGTGTGATTCGCCCCGTTTCATCTTGTCGCTCTTGTTGTAAAGGCCTGTGTCACTGCTGCTCTATCACTATTGGTTTATCTTCTGCAAACACTTCATCCATCTCGATCATTATCCACCAGGCACTCCGTCTCGCCTCATTTCTGTCAATCTCCATGCGTTGGTTTATTTGGGCTCTACTTTCTCACATTTACAGTGGCACAACAAGCAGACGAGACCCATATTGAGCAATGACGGGGGATAAATGTAGCATGTGTTCCTAAATCTGGGATGCCAAAAACAATAGGCTGTTGGTGCAAAATGTAATCAGATGTTTAATAGAATATTCCCTTGCTAATAAGAGATGTCCCGATCCGATATTCAGTACTGGTATCCGATCCAGGCATTCAGAGAATATCAGATCGGATTTAATGACTGGATCGGGTCCGATGCCACAGATGGTATAATGGCCGTATAATGCTATCGCTAAGCTAGGCTACTATTGCTAACCTGCCACTCACACCTGCTTCTTAAAAACTCACTGAGGACAATCCGCAGCCGCTAAAAACATAACAATGGCAAAGACCAGTGCCTTGCTTCCTTTGCAGTGCTGTCATTTATTTTTTACTGAGGAGTCAGCTCAGGCAGAATCCAATCCAAAAGCTGAGATGAGAGTGTTTTACATACACACTTAATGCAAAAATAATTAGAGTGTTTAAGGTTCAGGTAAAGGTATACTTTATACTTTAGACCTGAATGGCTTTAAGAAGCAAATAGAGCTGAAATAATATCTGTGGCAGTTGTTTTGTGAAAGGGCTTAAAATGCAGCCGTTTTTTGTTTTAATGTAAACTGGCCTACACAATAGCCAACATGGCACTTCTAACTAAACATTCGAAGCTAAACTTCTTGCATATTTATAAAAAGGCCTTTAATAGACGACAACTGGTGAAACTCCATGTAATACTACAGTAATACATAATATATAATGATACATAGTATATAAAAACATAATAATACAAAAAGACTGTATCGGATCGTTATCGGTCGGCATGAAGAGCCAACATATCGTATCGTATCGGGAGCTCAAAAAGCAGATCGTCAGCCCTATTGCTAATGTTTAGAACTCAGTACGGACATTGCACACATGATGTCCACAGTAATGTTGACTTCATGTGTGCATCCACCATTTGTTGTTAAATATTGCACTCCATATGTAACAATAAATGGTGGATGAAGCTAAATCCAAAACTGAAAGGGCTGCTTCATTAGAGCACATGTTGTAACCAATTTGTACAAGTAGTACAGTTGAGTATTTACATCCTGACTTTCCTCTATTTAAGGAATATAGCATGGTATTCAATGATTCCTGGCACATCTCATGAAAATAAACCAATGGAGATTTTAGAATGTAACATACTGGAGTTAATGCTTACACTAAAGCATTTGAACCCTACATTGTGTTGTAAATTCGGGCTGTTTTGAGTCACTTTTTCTATTGTATGCCTCTATTGGGAGTCTACAGTACTCTCTTTTTGATTGTACCTATGAAAGGTACAAGGTCAGTTAACAGTGAAGAATGCAGACAATGAAACGGACCAAACGGTGCAGATGTTAAGTGTAATTAAAATAATCATTTATAAAGAGCTGGACTGCAGTAGTTGTTGCTAGGCTACAAAAATGTCCTGATGTTGTGCTGGTGCTCGGCAACTAAAACAAAACGCTAAAAACCAAATTGTGAGAGAGTTATCCACACAGAGCTCAATCACAAATACTGTGATTGAGTGGTTTTTTTTTTTCCATTTATTTGTATATTGTTGTTGTTTTTATACAAGTTAAAGAAAGTTTTTTAACTATGCTGGAGGATGTGTAATTAATGAGCACCACTTTTTTGGTTACCTGAAAAAACTACTAAATTAATGGCTAAATCCTGCACACTTTTTACTCATTCTTTTCGCATTTAATCAGCCAGCGTTTCGATCCAAGCTGGATCTTTTGAGAGACATTTGAGACATTTTTCTATTGCATAGCAGTCCAGCTATGTCCGGACTTGGCTTTTGACAAATTTACAATAGCAGACAAAAATAGTGGGCGTAATAAATTGGGAGGACCAGACCTTAAGAGAATGGTGGAAGAGCCAGAGCACAGTCATTAGTGCAGCAGCCAGTGCTCCTCCAGAGGTGCCCCCCACACACATCACTCAAGTCTGACCTTCAAGACAATGCAGGTCTTGTGTTGAAATCCCACAACTATATCCATTAAGATCCATTTACTTTGCCACTTATGCAACTACCCTGCCCCATTAGACCTTGGAGACAATCATCTTTTCCCTATGTAATGCTAGCAGTGACAGTTTAAGGTTGTTTGTACATCTTTTTCTGTTCTCTGCGGAGAACCGAGGAGAAGTCCATTATTTATTGTTCCCAGAGAGAAAAACACAGACAGGCGAAGGCTGATTATGAAAGAAAAACACACTTGCACCGTCACTTCGGGCTTGTTTCGCTGACCCTTCTGACTCAGTCCTCACTTTACCCTCCAGCCAAAATAATTTGAAGGTTGAACAAGCGTGCGATTGTAAATGACAAATGGAAATATTTGGCATAAGGCCATAGAGTTTACACCTTCTGTCAGTTTTCTTCCTATTCAGCAGTAAATTTCCAGCCTTGTTCTGAACTTACCAGCGCTGTTGAAACCGCAGCCCAAGAAGTATCCTCTGACCTCTGGAGCCTCTCCCATTAGTGGTTTGTGGTCTGCTGTGAAGGACTCTGACAGACAAATCGACAAGATGTTTTTAATACACAGACACTGACTCACCATTCATTAGGATATGCAGTAAAATAATGTTTTGGAGAAAGAACTGCTGGTTTTCCACCACACAAGAAGCTTTGTTTAGGAAAGTAGAGCAGCGGGTTTCACAATACATTATAATTTCTTGTAGAAGAGGCTTACAGAATTTTGAAAACATCAAGATGTGCCTTTGATTTTCTTTGGCTTTGGTCCAGACATCCTGTACATGAACATATTCATTTCTCTTTGAAAACAGCTGCCCTGCTTTGTGATGATGAAATGCACTTTTTGATATAGTAACAGAGCTGTTCTGATCCATCTGGCCAACATGCTTCTGATCTGGAGTCAGATTTTCCGAAATGCTGTTCCTCTACAAACTGTACTATAACCCTATATATTCATGACGCACTACAGCAAAAAAGCCTGAAGTAAATGACTCGCATTAAACAGGCACATTGCTGTTTGCGTTACATGGTCTAATGTGTTTAAGTGGTGTATAAAGTCAACCATGTTATGAGTGTACCTGGGCCGCACACGGTGGACTTGATGCCCGTCTGCTCCAGAACAGGAACTCTGTTAATTGCTCCCTCAATGTGTTGCATAAACACATCCCAGTCCAGGTCAAATAAGCTGAAGGCAAATTTATCAGAAACCTGCGAAGGCAATAATCACAGAATGTGCGTCACTGACAAAATAGTTTGTCAGCATGAGGCCATACATTGGTTATCTAAACTACAATTAGAAAATCAATGAGTTAAGTATGTAATAATAGTACAAATAGCACTGAGCTAAAACACCAAGATGATTTTTAACATTATGCATCTTTATGCCATTCATGACAAACAACCAAGATAGAGCAACAGGAAATTCTTAGCAGCCACCTACAAAACTCTGTTTTCAAACTATTGGGAACTTCAGAAATTGGTGTTAATTAAAAAATAAAAATGTAAGAGATTACTTCCCATGAATCACCTGTTGCAGTTTAATGGTTGTATATTTCTATTGATCCTTTCTTTTACTGACCGGAGTGGCCTGAGACCTGCCCAGAAGAGCCTGCATTCACACACTGTAGCTGACGATGTCCTGTTCCTGTATTGTGCCAATTTTGAAAGATTGTCTACGGTCCTTTGCACAATACACTCTCTTCTTCTCCTCTTCTATCTCCCGATAATGTCAGAACATTGACTAAATTATTATTGCATAATGTCTGGACATGTCATATTGTAACACTGACATGCTCCCCTTTTTGATTACCATAAAACAACAATGTCCAGAGGAGAATTCATCTCTGAAGAGCTTGTGTGTGATTCCCCTCCTTGTCAGTGGGCATAATGTTCTCATACTATTTATCCAATTTCTTTAATATATCATTTACCAACTAGAATGTCTGAGATGGGATGCTATATTCTAATGTGTCGCTTCTCTCTTTAATTATGAGAAGACATTATGACCAAAAACTGGCATTGGTACATAGTTAGTAAGGAAAATCTGTACAATCCTATGGCGGCAGCAGAATGGCCGCTCTGTCACTGAAGAATCAACATCTGTGAAATCGGGCCAGCCCTGTCTGTTCCGTGTCCAGGCTTTAATTTGCTCCCATCTGGACAGCTTCCTGGTCAGCTGGGCCAAAATGCAGTCTTTAGCTCCTCTATCTCCAGCAGAGGAGCGTGGACCGCCTCGCCCTTAACAACTCTCCTCCTCCTACACAAATCTAAGTGACTCAGCGGGCTAAGATTGAAAAAAAAAAAATCCTCCGCTCACCACCTTGTGCTCCGAGCAGGATTTGGTAAGTCACGTACTTCCCCCATTCTTGGCAGCGCAACGGTCCCCGCTCCTCCTGACACCCTCCTCCTGCCTGGCTCCCAGATTTTTTCTTTTCTTTTAAGATGTGCCTTTCTGAGTCAGGTTGTACCTGCCAACTTACTGGTTAAAAATATTTAATACAAGATACAAGCTTACTTCTTTGTTGAAAAAGACCACTCCTTACAAAAAACATGACTCATTATTCAGTCATTTTGTGTAAATGAATCACTTCCCTCCAAACTGTACATAATAATAATAATGCTTTGGTTTTATATAGCACTGTTCTGGACACTCAAAGACGCTCTACATTGCATTATTCATTCACTCCATACTTGGTGGCGGTAAGCTACATTCACCCCAGGCTTCCTGATGTTCCCAAACCGTCGCCCATCCAAGCACTGACCAGGCCCTTCCTGCTTAGTTTCTGAGATCTGACGGGACCGGGCAAAGGCGGTATGGTCGTGTACATACATTGTACATACGTGTATTCCTGTAACTAATCATTAAAGAGACTATACGGAGTTTAAAAATGTCAAAACTAAGTATTTTCCTCCCCCTACATGTTTCAACAATGTCCTAAGGTGTAGAATGAGCTCAGACCTGTTCACCACAACTGCCTCTAAAATCCTGCACTGTCACTCAAAAAGGCGTTAATTCGGGTCCGAAGTGCCGTCATGCACAAGCTTAATATAGAAGGAGCAGTTACACGTATGACCTGAGGTGGCAGTAGTGTACCTTAATAGTGTAATAGCAAACTTGCATCTAGCCCAGGGGTCGGCAACCCGCGGCTCCGGAGCCGCATGCGGCTCTTTCATCCTTACACTGCGGCTCTGAGTGGCTTGGGAAAATAAATTACAAAAAAAAAAAAACCTAAATATTTAATTGAAGTGTGTTTTATTTGTGTTAGTTCTTTAATATTTTAGTTCTAAATTGGAAGATTATTGTGATCTTGACATGTTAGAATAAATATATTTTATTGTTTTTCGTCGCTCAAAATAAACGTCATACTCGTGAAAGCCGGTATACCCGCCAAAACGCCGGCTTTTCCGCCTCCTGCGGTCGTTCCTCCTGATGTTCCTTTTGCCCCCCCGCTGGAGAACCCCACTGTTATATATTTGTCCCGATTTTCCCCGCGTTTGTGGGGAAAAAAGGGACAGTAAGAAGCGCCTTTCCCGCGGTCCCTGAATGCATCTCCCACGCTGCGTCGCACCAAAACAACAGCGCGTGGTTCCAGCAGCTACACCATGGAGAAGTTAAGGCTTATTTACAGCCTTAGACACGTAAAGCAAGCGGTGACGGGCGCGGGGCAGGTGAAGACAGGCCTGTTTTTGTGGATTATAAAGTTTTTCCAACTGGAGCTGAGACTGACCAGACGAGTGAGAATCATTGGATAAAGAGGTTTAAGAGCAGCAAGTTCTACCACGGATCCCCAGAAGATCAAGTGCACAGTGAGTGTAGTGTTGTTATGCTTTTCTGTGAAGTAAAGTCAGCCCAAATTGTGCGGCTGTTGCACGGACTTATCTGACATGAAGCGCGTGCGTTTGTTGATGCGTTTGCCCGTGTTACACGTTGACAGGAGGTTGAACTGGTGTGACTGTCCTATAGACTGAAAAACTATTGCTATTCTCCAGTATATGGACAGGCCGGAGCTGGTGTATTTGCTTTTTGTTTAACCCGATTTGGCGAGAGCCCAAGGAGTCAGGAACGCACGGCGGAGCGAGATCTCTCTGCTCCGCCTCCACCCCGGTGAGCGCGGCAGCGATCTTGTCCACATTCGCCCAATTCTTGACAGATTTTTGACAGAACGCGACAATTCCCAATAACACGCAGCAGCTCGCAGCAGTGCGGGACGCATATTCGTGACCGTGCCATTAATCGTAACACGCAGTAACAGGTCGCAACAGTTCGCGGCGGCGCGTGAAACCTCAACCCCGTATCACCCACATTCGTGATCCTCGGCCACGAATGCCACAAATGTGGATTCGTGGCATTCGTGACTTGTCGTCGTTATGTGTAAACCCAGCATTAGTTGTCAAAAAGTATTTGCGGCTCCCAGTGTTTTCTTTTCCGTGGAAACCGGATCAAATGGCTCTTTCGGTGTTAAAGGTTGCCGACCCCTGATCTAGCCCCTTTAATACAGCTGTATATTACTTGGCATGAACAGCGGAAGTTGAAATAATCCCTTCTCTAGAACCAAAGTTTGTGAAACGTCCGTTCTGCAGATTTGTCTTTGTTAGGTAATGTCTAGTTATATCAATTTATCAGATATATTTTCCCACATGGATAATTCATACAGACAAATTGTCAACAAGAATTTTTTGTTTTTTTCCTTGTCTATCCATGTATCTCAATAAAATGTATGCAGTCCTGCTTTTAATCTCTGTGGACATTCTCTTTTCAGCCTCACCTCTCTTCTTCACCATCCACTTGAGGACATCAAAACAACATTCTGCTGCATTACAAGACCAAACACTACAACACATTCACCAGGGAGTATGACGACAGGCATCAAGCCAGATAAAAGAGAGAGAAAGAGGAGGACAAGCACCACAAGCCTTCAAAACACCATCTAAAGACCCACATGCCGTCCGCTTCATTATGTTTTCATGAAAGTGATTTTCGAGATTAAATGATGGCGCCAAAACAACACCAATTCCTTTTGACCTCTTCCTAGAAAATAGAGATACATGCAGACAAACACCCCAGGGAAAAGCTTCCACGGTCTGGGAATCGAACCCAGGTCTTTCTTCTCACTCAAGCACCGTGCTGCCAATTCTACAGTAATAGCCAATGAGCCAAGTACCCAATGAGAGACTTTGCGTTTCTCATATTGGACAATCCACGCATCATCCATGTCTATCGGTCTAAGGTAACACTAGGTCTTTACATAGAAAAAGTGTAGTCTGGCAACCATGCGATGACACATGAGGAATAAGTTTGAACAGGCAAGACCAAAGATAACCTTTAACTTTCTCACACACGCACACACACCATCGAAAATACGTCCAATCTTACCTCTTCCCAGAATATGGGGTTTTGTTCGTAGCCTCCCACAGACAGGGCATCTCCTTGGAGACGCAGATAGACTGACGCATCGTGATCTCTGACGTTTGGCATGTTCTGCAAAGGGTACATGCATAACGTTAAACATGTGATAATATGATATGTCTGATACATCCCCTGAGGTTTCCCTGCCTGTCTTAGAAAAAGCCTCATGTTATTATGCAAACCTCTTGTTCAGCAGGTTTCATAGCGACCAACTACAAAATCCCCAATGCATACAGTTATTTTGTGTGGAAGGGATTATATAATTTGCATTCATTTGTCACCAGGTGTTTTCTTTCATGAGCAAAAGTGAATAGCTGAGATACACATTTGAAAACTGCTTGGCTGCACAATAAAATTCATGCTCAGATGTTCGGTGCCGAGTCCTTACTACAGACCGAGCGCTGCAAATGACTACGTCCTTCACACACACTCCCACAGATGAAGGGATATGCCAAATACCATCAGCACTCCGTGAATATGTGAATTGTAAACCTCTCCATTCAATATTGTGTCGAGACTTCAGTGGAAAAATTATGTGGTGAATATTTTGAGACAGCCTTGATTTATCAAAAACAACAGGAATGGTCTAATGTTTATACCTCGGCCTCCCAAATAGCTACAAGTCTAATAGCAAAACATAGACAAGCCGATCAACTATAATAATGTAATTTTCTTCTCATGGGTGGTGTGAGCAAAAAAGATGTATCTGTAATGCTGGTTAAGCTGCTCTTTAATTACATGCAGTGACAGCGCAGCTTTGGTTTGGGCAACTAAAAACCGCAGCTCTCCAGGGACAAGGACAGCTATGCCTCAGTACACCAACTGCATCTTCCACACACAGGAGTGCGACTCTGCACACACGGCTGTCAGACAGTGCACTGGGTTACATTCATCCCCTGACACACAGAATCAACACAATAATGGATCCTGTCTCTATCTCTGACACAAACAAGCATCATTTTATTAAACCACATACAAGCTGTGGCAAATAATTCATGTGCTTGCTGATAGTGCCACCTGCTGGTCATATCACCTATTACAGACGAGAGATGGATTTCTGTTGGCGTAAAATGGTGATAAATAAGAAAAATGAGACACCACTGATGGTGCTTTTAAGTCTGTAAATCTTAAAGGCTCTATTCCTCTAATGCTTTATTTTACACTACCCTTGATGCATTGTATCTGCCAAATTTAGTACAATGTAATGTGCTTTGCAACAATGTGTAATAACTTGTACCTATGGGTTACATACACAATGGAATAATATGCGTTTGTAGTTTGGAGGTACATAATGTAATAAGGCCCTAATAACCCTAACCCTAAGTGTCTTATTACTGTACATTATGTACCCCAAACTACAAATACGTTTAAATTATGGGTTATGGTCCAAACCTCTTCCTAAATGTTTTTAAGCATGTTTCACAACAGTAACGGTAGCAACAACTAACCTGCAAGGTTACAATAAATAAAGCTTTACAATATAAAATTAGGAACAAAGCAACTATGGATGCACCAATACGATAAAGGTATCGGATCTGATACTGGAAAACATACAGTATTGGGTATCGATTCCAAATATCTGATCGTGAACCGATGCCTGTTTTGGTCACCACCATTTAAACAACTTTCACCAACTTGGTCTAAGTGAATATGAACATGGTATACATGGTTTACATAACTTCGATTGCCACGCAATGCTAATGTCAGCTACAATGTTACAATGCAACTAACGACTGGTTCAACTAAAGTAAGAAAATAATATTTCCCACTCAGTGTTTGTAATTTAGATTATGAAATACTTTTAAGAATAAGTGATATAACGTATATGTAATGCACATGTAATGATCAGATGAATCTTGTGAGTTGTTTATGTCACTGTAACCAAATACTCTGAGTCATGTAGCCAAATATATTTACGGAACAAAAGTCCAGTGGTCGTTGTGAAACGTGTTTTCATTAGGCAACATTTTATTAATAGAAACCCCCTTGATATGCAGCGTCTCCTTTGCGAGATATGGCGCAACTTTATTGATCTCACGATATGAGAAATTCACTTGTTACAAAAGACTTGCTTTTTAACTCACAGCAAGCTACTTTAAAGAACGTCTCTTGGTATTGATTAGTATCTGATATCGGAATATATACGCAAGTGACGGTATTGGAAGCAAAAAAAGGTGGATTGGTGCATCTCTATAAGCAACGCACAATGTGTTGTTTGTTTTTTTCTACAATTGTTTGTGCTTACAACATACTTAACAAAAAAACTTAAATCCACCACTGTGACTGTTATAATATTGTTGGATAAGATTTCGAATACGAGTAACTAAAATGTACTAAAATGTTGAATATAATGACCAAATTCTAACCTGGATGCCGTTGATTCTCTCCGTCACCACATAGGCATGATGCATCGCAACGAGAGGAACTTTAACTCCCGCCATCTCGCCAAGCTTTGTAGCCCACACACCTGCATGTGACACAGGGGAGCATTGTTTAAGAGAATGTATTCAAAGCTTGAAAGGTCCTTTTCTATTTGTAGCTTAAACATTTTATTATTACCTGCGCAATTTACAACACACGGGGTTTCAATGGTGCCGTGAACAGTCTCCACTGCCTTAACTCTCTTCACTCCCAGATCGTCTGCCTTCACTTGGATCCCAGTCACAGGGCAGTTCTCAATCACCTGAACAGGAATACAACAGTATTAGTAGTATATTATTTTGGTAAATAAAAAAGTGAAAATGATGTATGTAGCAAGAAATAAATAAACAGCACAGCAATTGAATGCCACAGAAACAGAGAGCATGATTTGAGATGGTTATTTTTGTAAACTCACTGAAAAGTTTCCTAACGCACCACAACAATAGGTGACTCCATTTAAGATTGGCCCCAAAAAAATAAGGGTGTGATTTAAATCTTGTATAACGAAATCATAATGAAAACAAAAAGGTTTCTGTATTAAGGGGTGAAGCAGACATGACCTTGGGCTTTCCCTCCAAAACAGAGTTCACTCTTTCTCTGCTTGTGCCAAACAGTGCAGTCAAATTCTGCACCATGGTTTTTGGATGTGATGATCAGGGCAGGCCACACAGAGGTGACAAACGTTAAGAATAAATATTGATGCTGACACTATTCTGTCCCTTTAAGAGCTGAGAGGTGGCGAGGGACAGGCCTGGAGAGAGCTGGAGGTGGCTAAGTGTAGCCTGGCATCCAGAATGATCCCCCTCTGTATATTTTATACACGGGGATATCAGTCTGGGCAGGGAGCTGGCTGTTGTCGCCTCTGTCAAACTCAAACGAAGCCGTGCAATCAGAATCGTTTATTTGCGGTCACATGTTGTTCATGAACAGCATCATGCTTGGAATGCGGAAGTCCTCTCGATAGCAATGTACAGGCGGCGCCCGGGAGAGCCATGTTTTTTTTTTTCTTATCAGTGGTAAATGACCAAAAACACATCGGCAGAAGGTGAGTTTTGTGATTCATAATTCTGTTTGAATATTAACGCAAAACCACTAATAACACTGACTGCCCTTCGCTGATTGGTTCACTCCGCTTCCTGTTTGCTTTCATATGTTACGCTGTAGAAATCAAGTTGATGCGGACTCTTACCAGATTCTTCCAGGCAGTAAAAATATTTTCCCTAGGATAGTTGGTAAACGGTAGACATTCATAATCCAATCAGAGACTAATTTACGATTAGGCACCAGCCCACTATCCTTAAGGTTAGTGGCTAGGGCAGGGTCAGGGTTAAACTGATTGGTTGATATATGTTTGACGTTTCACTCTCATGACTTGTGACTGGGTGATCTACCAACTGTCCTAGGAAAAATATACTCGCTTCCAGGCTAGGCCAGGTGTGGACCAGACCATGGCAGAGGGGGACTGGGGTCAAGTGGGCTTTCCTTGTCCCTTAGTTTGGTCTGTTTCTCCCCTATGTTCCTGACTTAATTACATTTTGGCGTGGCTCGAATTGTATACAAGTTGTCTTATACAACTCATGTGTGTCTCATGTGGTCAGGTCAGTTTGTTCATGTTAGTTTCCTTTTGACATGTTTCTGTAAAGTTACATTTCAAGTTCACATTTTCCTGATGTGAACCCAAACTGCAATCGATGTGATGCTATTCCTGCCAATCATGTCCATATGTTTGGCCCTGCTCAAAACTCACTCACAATATCTTTTGCAGTGCTACTGGTAAACCAATGCAATCATGTCCCCTAATGGCCATATTTGGAGCTTTGTTCGATTGCACTGCTGGCCAGTCTAATTCTTGTTATTCTATTCTATTCTGCCGCCTAAATATCCAATGGGTTCATGATTTCCTCTTCTTGTGAAAGTGTCTTGCAATCATTAATATCATCCTGTTGACAAAAGCAATAATGCATAAACATAATCAATATGAACAAGGGGTGTGCCTTTTTGTTCATTTGCTTATTATTTGTACATTTTATCTTTTGTGTTTTATCTTCTTGTTTTTTATAGCCACACCACGTTACACTTCACCCAATCATCACAAACTAAAATACAAGCATTTATGTTATTACAGATAACTTTATCCTTGAAAAACACCTTGAACTTGGGTTACTAGTGGGTTGGGTTATTAGTACAATGTAATCTGCTTTGTAACAATCTGTAATAAAATGTACCTGTACATTTACCTGTAGTACACAATGGAGTCATGTGTATTGGTACTTTGGAGGTACATAAAGTAATAAGACAGAAGACCCTCAGGCTTAAGGATTGTAAAGCACATTACATTGTACTAAATGTGTTTGCTGTGAGCCGCTCACCTCCCCTAAGACCTGACTATAACTTAGGGGGCTGGAACGTCTCCAGCTCGTCTCCATGGGGATTTTGACTAAATGAATAATAAATGAATAATAATAATAAACTCACAAATCGACACCTTGTCTTTCGTGTTGATTTTGACAGATTATGTCAGCAGACATTACCGTGGCTCCTCGGGCTGAAGCCGCTCTGGTGAGGGTGGTACAGGTGCCCGCAGGGTCCATGGTTCCATCTTTGGGAACATACAGCGTTCCATAGAGATCATCCACGTTCATGAGAGGGTAGAGGTCCTTCGTCTCGGCAGGGGACAGGACATGGGACTCAATGCCATAAACTTTACCAAGCTACAAAAGAGACGAGAGTCAATTTGTTTATCAAGGTGCATTTTCACAATTAGTTTGATTTAAATAACAAAATAATCACTATGATTAAAGAAGATAACAAGATTTTGGGAGAGCAGATAAACCGTCTATGGGCTGCTCTGGCACTTAATCATTTTTTACTTATTCATTTATTTAGGACAGTGCATGTTAATGAACACATATGGGACACAGGAAAATGATAAGACTTAAAGTGGAAAGCATTCATTTATTGTTAAGCTGCACCATATCTCATCAACATCTTAGTAAAACCTTTATTTGTTGGTGAGATTGGCTTTCTGGTTTTTATCTTGCCATATTGCCGAGGCCTACTGTTAGGACATAAAAAAGGAAACAAGTATGATTGATCCTCACCGACATGAGGCGCTTGTACTCGTCCAGCCTCTGTTTATTAGAGGCAATAAACAGGCCTCCGTTCTGGATCCAGCCAGTGTGGAGGCCGGTCTCTTCCTCCAAGTCTTTGCTTATCACGTTTCGAGTGTGTGCCAGGAGTTCAACTTCAACATCACTGGGACGAAGTTGCCATAATAGACCTAATGACAAAGGCGAACAATATAACAAGAGAAGATGTAATTGTATTGATCTTACTGAGGTTAAACTCACTGGTAAAAGCAGCTCTTAATAAACAAAATGCAAGTAGCAAGCAAAAAAAGTGACGAGATAGATATAAACATCGGAACAAGTGTACTGTACACTCAGACCAAAGTTATAAGATAAGATAAGAGATGGTACTTTATTGATCTCACAGATGGAGAAATTGCATTCATCATTTATCACTATCAGCTTTGGTAAATATGTACAAAGAAAAAAATAAAAATAAAAAGCGATAACAACAATGTTAGAAGAATGCACCCATTATAGAAAAAAAAAAGTTTTAAGAACAGTTACTCTAAAGCTGTAATTAATATAAGCTAAACCATATGGACAAAATTTCATATCTCGATATTCATGCCAGATATCTCGATACGATACGATATTACTATGGGTTAGGTGAAAACTAAGCATTTTCGGAAAAATAAAATCATAATACAAAAGAGTGCAGTTTTATTGATGAAAATCTATATCGTTTATATCTTGATTTTTCAATTTTAATATTTTGAAATGTTCATATCTCAATATAAACACGATAACAATATATTTTTCTTTTGCGATTTTGATATCTTGAACATTCATATCTCGATATCGACACGATAACGATATGTCTTTCAGCCCTAATATAAGCTGAAAATAAAATAACATTTTATGGTTGCTCTGAGCATCTGCAAAGATTGTATTCATTTTCATCTTTCACAATAACAAAATGTAAAAATAAAATATCTCTATTCAGGCTTATTACATGTACAGTTTCTACTAACCCCAAAATAAGACCTCTACAAACATAATAATAATAATAATAATGCCTAATAACGCTTTACAAGCCTGTGTTACCAAGTTTCTCAAAGTGCTACACTGTCGTCATAATTCATTCACTCCATACACGGTGGTGGTAAGATACTGTTGTAGCCACAGCTGCCCTGGGGTAGACTGACAGCAGCGAGGCAACCAGTCTGTGCCATCTAGGGCTGTCATGATAATTACTACATCGACTTATCGTTCAATAAATAATAGATAAACGATACATTTTTGGGCTCGATATTTATCGTCAGTACATTTATTAGCATTTTCCCCTTTATATTCCTTAATAAAACTTTGATTTCTAACTGAAGCAAATAAAGTTACATTATATTTCATGTTTATTGTTGATTGTGTGGTATTTTAGGATATGATGATGCACTTTGAGAACAAAGGGTTACTGTCATTTTTATGTATCGTTAGAGTCAATCATATCGTTTATCGCGATACTTTGCTGCCCAGGCTTCCTGTTGTTCCCAAACTTTCTCCCATCCAAGTACCAGCCAGGCCCTTCCCTGCTTCGCTTCCGAGATCTGACGGGATCGGGCAGAGCGAAGGCGGGATGTTCTACAATGCAAGCTAATATTTCAGTCTGTGCTCAATTGAAAATAAATGCTTCAGTGTGAGTTTAAAATGTGAACACTTAATTAAAATCCCAAATCTGACACATAAAAAAAAAACTTCATCAGATATTTTTTTTTTAAGATGTGCAACTCTTGTTATGCCAGACAGTTGACACATTACTCACTGAAGAAATCATTAATATGATATGGTGTAGTGCAACATGACAAAATCAAGGCCAAGTAGACAAATGAAACAATATGAGTGACAGAGAATAAAAAATCTGGCTGTTTGTGCTGTGATTTTCTTCAGTATGATTCTGTACAGGAAACATACAGTGGAGGGAATATATATACTGTATATATATAAAAACAATACCTTTTGAAGTTGTCCCGAGTTCGTAAAGTGAATCCGGGTACAAATCTAAGACCCTTCTAAGGATCTTATTCGAGCTTGTTTTTATGTAGGATATGATTAAACAAACCTTTAGACCTTTAAAAATGTGCATTAGTTCATAAAGTGAATGGGATTACCTGCAGTGTGCCAGGTGGTACCAGCAGTTAGTCTGTCCCTCTCCAGCAAAACTACATTGGTCATCCCCATTTTAGCCAGGTGGTAGACCGTCTGACAGCCCAGACTTCCTCCTCCAATTACCACTGCATCTGCTGACCTTCAGCAGTGACACAGCAAGTGTGGAATAAGAAAGTTATTCTCAGTTAAACTTAGTAAGAGAACATTTTGTCCTGTCATTGTAGCAAAAGCCTTGTAACGTGTGACCTGAGACGAACTGAAGTGACACTCAGGCGAGGCTCACCTGGGGAGAGGTTTGGTCGGCCCTGCGGTCGTCGCATCCTCCTGTTTGAGGGTCTTCTCGTAGGGAACGCTCTTTTCCTTGGTGGGTTCTGAGCTGTAGGCCCGAGCGCTCGTCCGGCACAGAGGAGGCAATGGTGGCCGGAGGGATGAGGATATTCGGCGAACTGCACTCCCTATGAAGGCCATGGACTGGACAGAGTTAAAATAAACTGTTAACAGGGTACAGTGTGTACATTAGACAACTCAAGTAGGCCATGTTGTACTTTAGCTGTGATGCTCAATGTTCTGATCCACCAAGTGAGTTCCCTACCACTGTTACAGCATAATAACAATAAAGAAAAAGTGCATTGTGGGCATTTACGTGTATTTGCCACTGTGGCCCCAGCTCTGGTCAAAGTTGAAGCCGTGCAATGTCACCTTATCAATAGGTTACAGGATCAAAGGAACATGTTGACGTCCCTTTACTGTTTACTTTAAATCAAATGATACATTCATAACACGTCATAAGTGGCTTAGGACAGGACCACTGCTAGGTCATATATCTGCTGCAGTTATATGACCTGTATAACCTGGCTATGCCACATGCGGTTCTTTTGAGCTTTGATGAAAAAAATAAATTTAAGATGTGTATTGATACGAGTGACAATCTGTAACAGTGTGTGGAAAAATCTGTGCCAGAACGAAGGCTGTGACAAAAGATTTGTTGAAATTTTGCAGAGAAGGAACATCCAGATCCGCTCAGCCATATTTCCAACTATCAGAACAGTTCCAAAGATTTTTGATGATTCATTTTAATCTATTTATTCATCAGATTATATTAAAATGTGTAGGCCAATGCTTTGAAAAATACTATTGCGGCGCTTTGAGACTTTCTTGTTTGTTTGTTTAAAATGACTCAGAGTGGCTCTTCTGATGTTGAAGGTTGCAGAGCTCTGCCTATGCACCCGGCTATCTTTGGCAGTTGTGAGTTTGATCCGGCTAAAAGCAGATAAAGGCGAGAATATTTGAGTGGATCAGCATTCAGCAGGTCGGGTAAAAAACTGCCAGGGTTAAATAATGGCATGTTGGCTGTCAGCTGTCACGTCGGCTGCCATGAATGAAAGACTGTGTGAAAGTGCCACATCAGTGTGGACCGCGGCTCCAGTACACACTGCTACAACTGTGCGTGCGTGCAGTGGCCATACGAAACCAACAAGCCACGACTTAAACTAAACCACTGAACTAAACAAGGCTGCAGAGAGCCGCGTGCAAATGCATTGCATAAAGTAAACCGTGTCGACTGTGTCAACGCAAACTTTTTTCTCGCGGTCGCTCTTGATCATATCCTACCTACAGTGGATCCGATCAAAGTGTTCCGGTGAAGAATCTACAGAAATGGCAGCGTTGTTTTTTAGGAGGTGAAAGCCTTCCTCACAGTGTGGCCCGGCTGGAGCTACGGGTCTGATGTCAGAGGAGCAGAGGTTCCTACGGTTTGGCCCTCCCACTACGCGTAAGACAGGCTGCCCACTTTTATGCTACACTTGCGCGCTCCACATTATATGAGAAGGCGGAAAATGAGATCAATGTGCGGCTTTTAGAGGTTTGCTGTTGCGTAAATATCACATTTGAAGATTATGAAAACTTGTGAAATGATTGTAAAGCAACGTCTTTCATTCATATTAGCCTCGTCCATATGGGTTGTGGCGGAGGAGAGGGAAGCAGCTGTATGTGCCAAACCATGCAGAAATAGAGCATTTGAGCCCCTCGTGTAGCCGCGCAGCCTTACAGTTTAAGCATGATGTGGCCGTTGTAGGCAGTTCCTGCTTGCTTTGCCCAAGTTTACCTCACATGTCCCCACCTCCTGCAGCAGCCACTCACAGACCGAGAAGGGGTTCGCGCTAGTTCATACAGCCTCGAGCAGGGCACGGACGGAAGTTATGTATGAAGAAGAAACACAAGTAGTGAGCTGGCAACGTTTGCTCCGAGCCTAAATCGAAATGTGTGTCATCTGCAGTTGTAATAGACGGCCATATCTGTCCATCTGTGGCCCAATCCCTGACAGGCAGACGCTATAGTCCCACAGACAGTGCCCTCTCGTGGTGGATGTTTGAACTGCGAATACGCTTACACAAGGGTTCGTTTTTTTGTTTTTGTGTAGAAGAACATTGTTGCGGCTTCCAAAAACAAATCTTGTCGTCTGGGATTGAATGAGGCTGGATCCAATGGCTCGTTGTGATTACTAATACGATGCGATCCAAAGATGCTGCATTTATTTCATACAAAAACACAAAGCAGATGGATACGGGATGGTAAAGCCAGAGGAATCAGCAGCAAAACATGTGGATGAATATGGGTGTCGTCCAAATAACGGCTACCCAAACCACCCAGACCTGACCTCTCTGTGCCTTTACACACATGCGCGCACGCACAGTCTTACGCACGAACACGCCTACACACACATACACATATACCTCATCTCCAACTGTTGTGTCCCCTACAAACACTTACATACATCATTTGTGCATACAAAGCCATGACTCAAAAATGAAAAAAGTAGAAACAAATTGCACTTTTTCATACATTATCTGCCACCAGAACATGGATATGTACATGGACATACATACATACATACATACATACATACATACATACATACATACATACATACATACATACAAACATACATACATACAAACATACAAACATACATACATACATACATACATACATACATACACATATACATACATACATACATACATACATACATACATACATACAAATATACATACATACATACATACATACATACAAATATACATACATACATACATACATACATACATACAAACATACAAACATACAAACATACAAACATACATACATACATACATACATACATACATACAAACATACAAACATACAAACATACAAACATACATACATACATACATACATACATACATACATACATACAAACAAACAAACAAACAAACAAACATACATACATACATACATACATACATACATACAAACATACAAACATACAAACATACATACATACATACATACATACAGTGGGAGGTGTGTGGACGCTGTAATTTCTCACATTTCTGCCTAAATCGGTCACTAAATGTGGTCTGATCTTCATCAAAAGAGAAAAACAGTTTGTGCTTCAACTAATACCATCCAAACATTTACATTTTATCATATTTTTAATGGCCATGACATGTAAACATTCACAGGAGAGTGTGAAGTAAGTGAGGACAAAGACCTGAAACTCACTGAACTGCAGCAGTTTTGTAAAGAGGAATGGTCCAAGATTCACCCTGATCGTTGTGATCGTCTAATCTGCAACTTCAGAAAAGGCAACAAAACAGCCTGTGCTCTGAGGCAACAAAACTGCCCCTCACCATGATTCTCCTGCTCCAGACTTCACAGTGGGGATAGGGTTTTGATGTTGGTGTGATGTTCCATTTTTCCTCCATACGACATTGTGTGACGTGTGTTCCTCTCAAACTTTCCAACTTTGGTTTGCGAGAGAGCTCTTGGATGCTCCACAGCACTACTGGAAAAAATACACTGTAGACTGATTAACCCAAAGTTGAATAGATTGGGAGAAACACACAACATCATGTGTGGAGGAAAAATGGAACATCACATCAACATCGAAACACTATAACCACTGTGAAGTCTGGAAGAGCAGGAGAATCATGGTGTGGGGCTGATTTGTCGGGTTGGACAGCCTGCTATCGTCAATAGAAAAATGAATTCACAGGTTTATCAAGATATTTTGCAGAAAAACCATTCAGAACAACGTGAATAAGTAAGTGAACCCTTGTATTAAATATCTGCTGCTGGTCCTTCTTTTGCAATAACTGCTGTAGTTGCTGATTAGACGCTCGCAACGATCAGGATGAATCCTGGACCATTCCTCTTTACAAAACTGCTGCAGTTCAGTGAGATTCCCAGATTCACTTGCTTTTTCCTCCCTGTCCTGTGAATGTTTACATGTCATGGCCAATAAAAATATTAGCAGACACTTTTTAATCATTGTTATGAATTTGATGAAGATCAGACCACATTTTATGACCAATTTATGTGAGAAATTCAAAAGCGTTCGCCTACATTTTCCTCCCACTGTACTGTATAAATAATTACGAATATAGGAAATCCATACAAATTACACATTACAAAGTACAACGTGTTGTTGTTGTTGAGTTTTTGAAGGTTCAAAACACACCAACAAGGTAAGATAAGTATTTTGATTTTTGACCAGCTAGATAAGTAAGCCTGTCCAGTATAGTCTAAAATGTTATTCTTATGGTAAAAAAAAAAATATGTAGAAGAAAATATCAGTCATTCCCAACATGTAAAACATATCACCAGACACATTTCTTATAACAAAACAAAACAGAGAAACAAGAGTGGACTGTTCTTGAGTTGTGCAAGGTCATCATAAAATAATGTCCCACATAATATAAAGGAATTACTCCATGTTTCAAAGCTGTCCAGTTGTGTGCAGGTCAGTGCCGTGACAAAACCTCCTCTTCCAAAAGTCCTCACGAACTGGACCTCCACAGATTTCGAGGTTTTACTCTAAAGTTCATCCCTGTAGGCAGAGGACAACACCTCTGGTGGTGATGAGCCTTTTAGCATCTTGTGTGAACCTCTCCAGTCGGTGGGAACTGAATCATCGTCCCACAGCGTTGAGGTCTCTGTGTCACTCACCCACTCAGGATCGCCCGCGTATTTACTTGGCTCAACCAGCAGAGGGCGTGTGCTGAAGGCTTGTAAGTTTCTATTGGGGAAGTGGGATTTGTACTCCTCACTGTAAAGACAGATGTACAAAAAAAGTGTAATCTCAATATAATGTAAAAAAAAACATTTTTTAAAAGTCTTTGTGATAATGTGGTGTAAAAAAGTCACAGTGTGGTCTCATTTATTAGTAATATGTAAATGTGTATAATTTAAAACCATTGCTGTCTTTTTGAACCTGAGGATCAACAGCAGGTCCAATGTGCTCCATTTTGTTGCCTTTCCTCAACAGACTAGTCAAGCATATCAAATGAGAGTGAAGAGAAAAGGAAAGTGGGCAGGGTCTGAGGCCTTCGTGCACGCATGAGCACACACACTGCCAAGTTGTCTGGTTTGCAGATGCATCAAGATCTCAGTCCACTTCTGTGGTAAGATGCCTGAGTATAAGCATTCTTTGAAGTAACAACATACTCCTTCAAATTATTCAGGTATTTAGGCTATTTGGATTTTCATTTTGTTTCATGCTTGTTTGAATAATCTTGCATATTTAATCGTAGCAATGTTACGCCCCCACCTGTTGATACTTAAAAGTCAAATAGGTTTGGCACAATAATGCTTATGTGTCCAACGGTGAGTAAATAAGTACGTAAAAAGATATCAGTATTTGTAAATGCAATAAAAGCAGAGTGGGCTTGCAGGGATAGGGTACAAGGCCATCCATCCATCCATCCATTTTTTTTTCTTGCCAGAGAGAGTTTGAGAATGAAACAGTTTTGATTCTCTGTATGTGCTTTTACATTTGTTGGAACAGACAACAAAGCTAACCGAAACTGAGGAGCAAATACACGACCAAAGTATACGGTGAAAGGTATGCAGCAAAGTTAGCTGGGGTGAGAGACGGGGGTTTATGTGCATAGTTTGACATTTTGTGACCTGAGGGAGGTGGAATACTCGGCACTAAAAAAAGAGAACAGATGAAGAAGAAGGCAGAAGATATTATAATTAAGAGCGATCAAGGAGTCTACATGAATTCCTTTCATACTGAGGTCAGTCACTTTGCTATTTTAGTCCAGGAAATACTTCTTTTTAATCCAATCGAGTTTTCTATTATAAGTACAACCACACGAGACCACATTTTCGGCTGGAGTGCATAATTTGCCGTCTGTAAAATATATATATCTTTTATTGATCATTTTCTCTACATGGCACAGGCAGTAAAGGTGGTTTTACTGAAGTGAAAATGTATTTTGAGATACGTACTTGGGATGTTTGTCGTACATGATGGGGAGGAATTCATCGACTGGCAGCATTTTAGAAAGTGGTTCAGCGTTGAGCAGTTTCTGGGCTCCTTGCAGAGAGATGGCGTAAGACAGAGTCCAGAAAGAGTAGTCAGCCCACACCAAGTTTTGGACGTTCTCCACGGGCTCCTCTTCTCCAGGGTCAACCTTCTTTCTGCCCAGGTAACTGCAAGGATAGAAGTAAAGATGACAATAATAGGTTGTTTATATATTACTTTGGAAAACAACACTTCTGTGCATTGTTCAGCTGCACATTGAATTGTACTCTAAATTGCAGTTTGAATAATCGATAAATGTGTGTCCCACGTCTACATTATTGTTAAGCCTCTGTTTACTTGACTGCTCCACAGACTTCACTCATAGGGTCAAAGTGTTCATCTTACATGATGTCCCAGTCCAGCTCTGCCTGCTCCACCTGCTCCATCAGCTTGAGCACTCTGCGTTTGAAGTTGGCTTGGAATCGAATGTCGTCTTCAAAAATTAGAGCCTTGTCCATTTGTACATCCACAATCTGGAGAAAATTACAACGGTATAACGGCCTCATAACAGGCCTTACATAATGAGGCAAAGAAGAGCCACAAAAAGTACAAAATCTGCACTTCTATTCAACAATCCTTCAATAATTACAAGCACAAATTCACCTCCAAATGTTACTGAAGGCATGCACTTATAATAAGTAATAATCTGATTAAAGCAGTACTAAGTAACTCATGTCCCTAGAGGCCATAAGCGCCACAGCTAGTGTCGTAGCATGTTGTGGTTTTTTACTCATTAATTGTCCATGAGAGTAAATACTACGCTGACAGAAAAGACAAAGGGAGAGAGGGATATTGTACATCCAATTACACAACATTTTTTTCACTCAAACTTGGCTGTAAATAGTGTTTAACTGGTGCTAGTTAGCTTTACCCGTTAGCCTGTTAGCTTCTTCTTCGTGATTCCATTAGTGTGTATAGGCAGGAAAGCTCCAATTGTGGTTTTCTGGCCAGAGACACCAGGGGGAGATGAAAGACCCCTCCAATCATCCCATTAACACTCGTATTACCCCCAGAGGGACTACGGAAATTATTTATTGAGGTTAAACAAGTTACTTAGTACTGCTTTAACTCATTTCATATAATAATATATTTTTAAAAGTTCCTTGCTTTGCTAATTTCAGCAATTACGTAATCAGAATCCCTGGAGCCATCACTTTGACCAATGAGTAGCTTTCTGGTCGTCTGGTCTTTCCAGCGTATTTTTAATTAAATTGCATAAAAATGTCCAAGCACATCAACGGGCAAATGTTTTTCACCAGGTTTTTACAGGTGCATAAGACCTCAAGGAAATAGGGCCCATTTTCTGTTATTTGCAAACAACTTTGTATTAGATGGTGATCAATCCTGCAGCACTACTCACACCAAAAGACACTGATGCATGTGTTCTCACCTCCTTCCAGATGAAGAAATGACTGAGAAAGCAGCCCACTTCTCCCTTGGTCAGAGTGCGTCCAGAGAATGGGTCGTGATAACCAGGCAGAAGGTCCACCCCCAGGACCTTTATATCGCTACTGTTCAAGGCACTAAAGACACATAAATACACACACGTGATTAATCCCGCCATCTTTGTTTTCCTCGCCAGACGACAGATAAAGTCATCACTCACTTTCCGTCCACAGCAGGCACCACCTTCACATCAATTTCCAACTCATTCAGGGAAAATAACATCCTGTCTCTTCGGTCAAGCCGGCGCTGGAGATTTATGAGAAATATCTGAAATACAAATAGGAATGGTGTACAAGTGCGAGCCAAACATAAATCAAAAATTCACCCTATGGTAAAAAATGTGTGCTTCACTTCATCAAATCCCATTAGGTCTCGCTGTTTGGTAAACATGTGGACGTGGGGAGATGGCAACATGGGAGAACCGTCAACTGTAAGCGCAAAGAGAGAAGCATATAACTATTAAGCCTGTGATATTGGCGAGTATTGTTCAAAGCACTCACTCATGGATTCTAAATGCAGGTGGACAAAGTTGACCCGGTCATCCTCCATCGTTTGGTGAGGTTTGGGCGGCACGTTCCCATAACCATAGCGTTCCTTATTGCACACATACATTTGGATTTCTGAATGGTAAAAGCATAAGAAAAGCATAAACTATAAACATAAATAAATCACCCAATTGATTACTATTAGGCCATGCACAAACCTGCAGCGCGGCATGAAAAGGCAAAGACAATGATATCGTCGTAGGGCCAGGAGTAGTCGTTGTGTGGAGGGAAGAAGGCCAGTTTCTTCATGCCCTCCTTTCTTAGATCCAGGAGCACTGTGGAGTGGACCATGGGTACGGGGAAGCAGCCCAGCTTATGGCGGTTTCGAGTGGGGAAATACTCTGCTGTTCGACGGTAGTAGCCCTGAAACAGACGCAGATCCAGTATAATGTTGATCATGAATCACAGATGTCGCACTGATGCTATAAACACATAGTTCGTAATTGTCGATATCACCAGATCACTTCCTTTACGTTGCTCACTACCCCACCTGTGCTTGTGTTCTTACCTGTGGAGTTATGCCACACCAGAAGTTGGAGTATGCTCCCTGAGAATCTAGCATGGGCGCTATCACAGACTTGTTCTCGGCTATCAGCAAGTTGAGCGCCTCCGGGTTGGTGAGGATGTTGTCAGTGTCTGCATACTGAAGCAGATTCATGAGAGGAACTGTTACTACATTGTTGACGAGAGGAGAGATGTACAATGATTTTACTGCTAAGGATTTTGCCCCGTTACCAGGATGTAGTCGGCCCAGTGTTTTCGTGCAAAGTTTAGTGCTGCCTGCTTCAGTTTCATCACATACTCGTATCTGCTGTTCGGCCAGTGTTTAGGGCCGAACTCACCCGGATAAGACCTGGAGAAGACATTAAATGCGAATGACTATTTTTGACAAACATTTTCCTGACACATCTTGATGATGTTGATGTTGAGGACAAAAAATTAAATAAGAAATCTGTAATCAAATTTAAATACCTCGGATTGGTCCACGACCCCCAAACATCTTACAATACAAAGCAATCTAAATTCTTTCAAACTCATTCGACACTACATCCCAAACCAGGCCACTCTTCTGTACATGTAGGCTCTGATATTCTCACATATATCATACTGCATGACGGCATGACCCCAGGCCCCTTCCTCAGCCACAAAACACATCAAACTATATAAGTTATGGACAAAAGGCCAATTCGATATCATCATTTCACTATTCTCTTAAGTCATAAAAGCTTTGGCAATTTATGTTGTCTTAAACTAACAGTCAAATGTATCAATAATCTGCATCTGAGCCGCTCAGTTCATTTATCCAGAGACAAAACAGCGACAGAGTCACCAGAGGCTCCATCAATCACAACTGCACAATTCCTCACCACAAGACTGCATTTAGTCAGTCTGCCTCTATAGATAAAAGTGCAAAGTTGTGGAAGTTACTGCCCACTGAACTTAAAAACATATTTGACTTAAAATGTTCACCTCTTGGGTTGAGTCTTGGCTGAGAACGAAGCAGAACTGTATGACTCGTACTGGGTGTATAGGCTTTTTAGAATGAATGTGCGACCAATGTAATTGTAATGTAGTGTTGAAAGGCCCAACCAGGGACTGAAGTGTACACTCATTATGCATAGCAGCAGCTACAAGCTGGTTTTACAATGTTGAATTGCTATGTCCCTGACAAATACATGTAATAAATATATGTGGTCTTCTGACATCATTCACTGGGTTATAACTTTAGGGTTGAAACATCAGGATGGGCCTTCACTGTCAAAGGCAGCACAATTAATTACAATCGAATAAAACTTTCCAATTTCTCTGCTTGCCATTGCCATATAGCAAAGACAGCCTTTATTTGGGCATCCTTTGCCAACAACAAATTACCCTCCATGAGCTTTATTATTCCTAAAACCTGTTAACTCAGTAGTTTAGACGTCCACAAATATGACTCTTACTTTAACAGTTCATTTTCCCTTCTTTACACATTTGAAATGCTCCCTGCCATGTTTAAAAGTTGCAGTGAACTGAATCAGGATTTTCTAACATTACTTAACATAAGACATATAACTTACGTGGGCTGGTCCATCGGTCTCCACTCCACATAGTGATAATACTTCTGCATAACAGTCAGCCACTCTTTCAATATGGCAGTAGTGTTGTCTGAATTGTGATCTGTGGCTGCCCTATGCAGAAAAAAACAACACATTATTAGCAACTGGAGTATTTGAAGTTTGATGGTCAGTGGTGCAAATATCACGCAGTTCAGCCCTAACTCAGAATTTTGAGAAAGACGCTCCACTTTGACCCGCAATAGGTGAATGTGTAACCGTGATTGCAGTATTATTAGTGAGTGACAGTCGAAGCTGTCATTGCCGCACTGGGCCTTAACTTAACCTTAATCACCCCAGAGTCTGACTGAGAATTGAACAATTAGTGCAATATAAAACGGCTTTGGGTTTCGGGAAAGGTGTATTATAGCAGCTTGTTACTTCACAATATTCTTCATCAGTGGAATTAACAAATATCAATGTATATACAAAAGCATATGACTTATAGGTTAGACAAACTCATTGGCTTTGAATTCTGAATCTCTAAAATGAAATAAACAAGATGCAAAACATTAACATTTTTGCCATCCTTGTGAAAAGGTATAGGTTCATTTATATTTTATATAAGACTGCACCATCTCCCAACCTCTTCCGTCCTGCCATCAGGGAGAAGACAGCAAGTCTCTGCCAGATCCAGCTGACTGATGGACAGCTTAATCCACCAGATTGTCAGGAAGCTGAACTCTCACCTTCCCTCCCTCCCTCTGCAGCATTATGTAGTTATGAACAATGTTATTACAGATGCACAGAACACAATTCATCCATGTGAACTTTGACCACAGGCTTAGAGAAAAGGCACACATGCCACAATGCTCTCTAGTCACTCCCACGGGCAGAAGGGAGGCGTGAACAGGATACTTAATTATATTACTGTAAACTCACAGACAAAAACTCACATCTATCTGCTATTACACTGTGCCTATCCCTTCGATGTCAACAAGCCTAATGAATATAAAGAGTCCAAGCCCTGAGTCCACAGTTCTCAATGGGAAGTGACTGGGCCAGTGAAAGGCTGAGAGGGAGCAGCTGGGGAGGGCTGGAGCCGCATTCACAAACTCATTTAAATGCCATTGACCTTTTGAACGGCCACTAAAGTCGGGATGAAAAGAAGACCCCTCTACTCCCAGGCACACAGTGAGAAAGGCAGACTACTATAGTACGTGTGGAAACCCACCATATTGAGACGCGTTCTTTGGGGTAGTTGAGCTTTTCCAGAGCTCCGAGGTAGTAAGGCAGTGAGTGAGCAGCGTTCCGGGCTATGATAGTGATGACCACGGTCGGAGGCTGCATTTTCGACTCCTCCGGGTACTTTTCCTCCGAGAAGTAGCCATGAGTTTGAGTTAAAAGTGCCCAAAGTAGCAGACAGGGGAGCAGCATGGCTAAAAGCTGTGACCGCACGAAGCTTGAGACGCTTCAGCACGTCTCTCCTGTACGCGTCAGCACTTGAAGAAGGGCTATCCCAAAAAATGTAACCCCCCCTTTCTTGTGTGCCATTCACCAAAAAGGCACCCGAGACCGAGTGAACCAGCTTCTGTTGCAACTAAAGTTGTGCGTCAAAGAATCCCACAGGTTTATATGTACATTTGTAACTCCATCAACGCTCCACAGTCGAGGTCCCCCCCGAGCTACAGGAAAAAAGGGCTGCCTGTGACGTATACAAGGCTACACCCATTTAAAACTAAAATAACAGTTTTGTGAAGGCTTTAGTTGTTGACATTGTTCTAAAGAAGGCTATTTAATGCTCAGCACAATCGCGAGTCATTATCACGAATGTAGACTAAACTGTGCGTAAAGTTCGTGCGTAATTTAATATATTCAACCATTTTATAAACACATTCTTTACAAACGTATATATATATTTTAATTTATGTATATTTTCTGTTATTTTGGAAACAGTCGTATTGGGTCATTCTGTTACTATGTAAGTCAATGCATTATGTCAGCCCTGAGCGCATTTGGATGTAATGGCGCATTGTACCCAGCAGAGGGGGGATTTGATCCAGAAGAAGCCGAGACGAGAGTGGCTACGGTGTCCAAAGTTCGAGAAATATATATTTGTGTGTGCATTATTCTGACCATATTCAGAACAAATCATGATCACGGACAGAATCAATATATTGCATATGTTTGCTTGTTTTTTTCGATGCCATATAAAAGTCTATATAAGAAATGGAATTATTTACTGAAATTATAAGAAATAAATGGTAATAATGAAGATGACCAACCAGATTTTAGTGAACAAAGCCACTACGAGCGTAAACACCCGCTTTATCACATCTTAAAAGGATATCCATAGAAACTTTGTTAGCAGCGCCACAGGAACAAACAGTGTCAGTGTTGTCCTCGTGAGGCTTTAGGTGCTATATCTATTATGCGTCTTTATTCAGCTCTAACGGTCCCATTATTAGGCACAGGAAAATGAACCTCCTTGTTTATGGCCTACAGAGACTGGTAAACACGCTTATATTGCCCTTCTATGAAAGTCATTGTATGCTTTATATACTTTCAATACAAGAGAGTATACAGTACACACACTGATAGTTGATGTGTTGCATTCTTTTACCACTGTTACTGCTACCACACTACACAAGGTCACACAATATCCACAACATTTTAAACCAGTTTTAAAAGTGTATCTGTTTACTGTGTGGGTGGGTTGATGAGATTTGAGAACATGTGTGAATATTATGTTGTATCCCATGTACTGAGTTAACCGCATTCAAAGTAGTACCCTGTTATATTGTGTGAAATGATAACCCCATATATTCATGGATTTCAATCTCATTTTTCCCCATTTTGAATTTATTTGCATCATCAATATTCTTCACATGTCGGAATCATATATGAGGCTTCTTCTTCTTCTGTAGGTGGTCCAGCAGATGTGGAAGTGATGGGAACTAAACCAGCAAAGCAATATTTAAAAAAAAAAAAAAAAACCTGCATATCTGCCGGTGCAAAGAAATAAAACAATGGCCTTAAATGAAATTCCACTGTTTTTTGGCGGGCTCCGTGAATAAGCTGGGGCAGGGCATGGCTGACAATGGCCAAGTCAGGTCATTTTCTGAGGACAGGTCATAGGCCATGGGTCAAAGCTGGCCTTTTCACGGCGCCCCCCAAAGTGTCGCCAGCGTCACACAAACATATATGCTGGCTCGCACTCTTATTAATATGTAAGGGGCACTTTCCCAGCATTTGCGTCTGAAGGGTTCAACCCCGGGTGCACTAACTTTTCACAGGGAGGTCAAGGGTGGGGCTGGTGTCTGTGTGTGAGGGTGTGTGAACGATCAGCAGCCGGACAGACGGTAGAACAGAAAGAGAGACGGGGATGACCGTTAAAAAATGGGGCTGGAGAGGGTAAATGGATCAACTCTTAAGGACATGTCGAGAGGGTAAATACCTTGAGGATGTTACTTGTCCTGAATCTAACTCCAGTCAAGGTCAGTCGAGCGAAGGTGGGAAGAAAAGAGAATTATAGAATATAGTTTGAAATGTTTGCAGGTTTCATTACGTTGGGCCATTTAACAGTGTAAATTACCATGATATGACTATACCTTTGTGCTTCAAAAGGTTTTCTTAGGGCTATTCAAAAACAAAGACAACATCAAGCAACAAGCAGATTACTCCAGTGGACAATGCGCTTGGAAAATAGGTATAACTGGCTCTGAGAATTCATGAATAACCTTTCAAACTCACAACAATACCTTAAAAAGCACTTTCTAGGATCAGATAAGTCACAGCGACCAATGTTCCAACCGATGAATGCCGTGTATGGTTATTTATATGTCATGTATTTCCCTTTTAAAACTAAACTGACAACAGGATGCTGATAACCCCAGGTTCCTTCAAAGGCAAGACACAAACATGACTGTAAATCCATTTTCCCTTTGGAGCAGCAGAGGAACATTTCACCCAATAAAACAAGAATAAAATACAAGCATAAATAGGTGAAAATGACTTAACCCTTTAAAGGGCACTCATTGAAATACTTTGAAATAAATAATTTCACTTAAGAGTGTTATTGGGGGACATGACACAAGTTAATTTCTGTTGTAACATTAAAAAAATATATATCATGCAGAAAATCAGTGTGAGCAAAGTTACCATATTTGGTGCCTTGCCCGAAACTGATAAATCTGTAAAGTAAGTTACCATATAGTTCATTGCCCTTTAAGGGGTAAATTTTTTTTTACAAAGGTTTATATATAAAACATGAAGCATGAATTATAAGTGCAATATATATGTCCATATTTGGACACGCCCAAATATGGACTAAACTAATTAACCTTAGGCTTAAGTGAACGTAAGTATTATCAAATATGGTGCATGCCCTTTTCATGCTGTAATTTCACTTATTTCACTTCGTCCTCCAAAACCAACACATATATCATCACATAGCACAATTATTCACCAATAAAATGTGTGAGTTTCATCAACTTACCATTGTTAGTTTTCAAGTTATGTAAAAAAAAATGTATCATGAATTTGGCTAGACTTGAGTCTTTTTTAGACTTCAGAGAAAACAGGAAGTTGAGAGCGCAACCGGTCTCTGCTGATTGGTCAAATGTAGGGTGATCTCTTCTGAGAGAGGACAACATGTTTCTTTACATTACTGATGTGCAGCAGGGAGGCCGTATGAAAAGTGTGTGGAAATTACCAAAAATAGCCACTTGCCCTATAAAGGGGAGCTCTCCTCCTCGCCACCAGGCCTGACTCAATACTTTGCCATTAGTGGGACCTCACCGGATTGTCTTCGAGGAGATATTGCTGCTTTGCTTTGAGGTATGCAGACATGAGGTTTCCCAGGTCTGGTGGGTCCTTTCTGTGTGAGGTTTGCTCATTTTAACCGTGTCTGTGTGGGTTTCCTCTCCAAACATAAACAGCATAAGCTAAAAACCTCCAACAAGGTAATTCTAGTTGACCGAGCTCCTGGCTCAAGAGCAGTGGATGGGTCCCCAGGTGCTGCACTGTGGTTGCCCAATTGGCTTGGCAACATATAATAATAACAACAACAACAAAGCTTTTATTATAAGAATTAGAGAAGCAAACACATATTGCTCAAATGTTGTGGCAGACTCTCGGTGGTGGCGTCCCTTGTCTTTGCCCTGCTATGGTCTCTCTTTCATCTTCAGTCAGAGAGAATGGCTGTCCAGAGCTCTCAGCGTATTACCCTCACAATGTCCCAGCCTTTGTGTTTATTTGTTGGGACCAAAGCTTTCTTAAACGCAGAGAGTCGTGACATTCTCTTGAGCTTCCGGGACCTTTATTGCCGTGGCAATAATCAATAGCCGTCCCACAGAGACATCTTTTGGCTGCGAGGGTCAATACCTGTCAGTCAGGGTCTGAGCAGCACCCTCTTACTCAGCACCTACTCAGGCCCCGCTGTCTGTGTGATACTCTCATGTTCGCCTCTCCAACACACTGGTCTTATTTCACTTCAGAATGGGTTCGGAAATGTGGGAAGAGTTTTTAGTTGCTGAATTTTTAACAGATTTCCATTGAATTCACCATATCACTGTATTCTATATAAAACAGAAATGTTCAAATGTTGTGATGGGCAGAAACAGGTTGAGAAACAAAGTGTTCAATATTATATTTATAATGAAGGGAGTTTTCTACAGAATGATGGTGTTAAGTTTGTGAACACTATTAAACTGTAATTATGCATTGATAGATACAATATTCAATCAATGAAAACATGAATAACCTTACTTTATAATAACTGTAATATAACTTAATTAGCTGAAAGACAATGTAGTTTCTCAGGGTAAGGGTAATTCAAAACAACTGGACATACTTTTAAAAACTGTCCGCTCTTTTTTAAAAGTAAGTCCAGTTGTTTTGATTTACCATTTTATGAGTCTTAAACTAGCTGAAATAATCCTTATTATACGGTTACTAATGAGAATAACTCAAAGAGCCCTTTTCAATTGAAATGAGTGTTAAATGTTTTTACAGACATATATCAAACCAAAAGTCCTGTTCAAAAGTCCTTGATTCATTATATTATTATGGGCTCAAGTCAGGACTAGAAAGAACCAGGAAATACGACCATATTAGTCCAGTGCTCAGGTCTCTACACTCAGAGAATAGACTTCGAGACAGCTCTGCTAGTTACAAGTCTTTTCATGGTTTTGCACAAAAGTATATCTGTGACATGTTAAATCAACTCAACTCAACTTATACAGAACTTCTCGATTAGGCCCAAAGGTCTTTACAGCAAGGAACCAGTTACCCATTAACACTCTCATTAATACACCAATGTAGGCAAACACTGGAGGCAAGGTGGGGGAAGTGTCTTGTCCAAGAAGACAATGACAGTGTGCACCGTCAAGAGCTGGGATTCGAACCCCCGACCTTCTGATCATGAGACAACCCACACTCGCAGTTAGAGCCATATGTACCATCGGGTCCTGAGAACTTCAGGAAGGAGTCTCCTGCTGGTCCCAGAGTCAGGACTAAACATGGTGAGGCTGTGTTTCAGTCTTCATGAGACAGGCCTCACCACAATGTTCAAATCCAGGCAGAAAACAATTATGTTCAGCTGTGCATATAACACTGAAAGTATTTTGTTTACTTTTAATATAGTTTATAATGAATAATATATGTTTCATTGATTTTTTTTCATCTGCCTTTTAATTTTATGCAACTGTGAAGCACTTTGAATTGCCTTGTGAACAAACAGTGACAAATAAAGTTGCCTTGCCTTTTGTTGTTATTTATATCCAGTGTAGTTTGGGTACAAGGTGCTACAGTCAAATGTTAGTTTAAGCTGCAGTTTCAACCAAAACACTTTTGTCCAAAATAAATGTAACTCAAACTGAGATGAACTGGCCAGTTCACTCATGTGTCTCCTGTATGGGTCTCTGTACAGCACTCAGACAGGATTGCTTCAGTGGTTCAGTTGTCTGTAGTCTCTTAGTCAGCACAAAGAGCTGATCCTGGACTAACTGTTCTGCCAATGCCACGTGTAACCTGATTATGAGCAGTGTGATAGCACCATGATTGCATTATAACATCTCATGAATATTATATGGAGCAGTCCCTTAGCGTTTGGAGCTGGAGATGATCCTAAATGTTCCTCTTCAAATTCACGTCATCAGCTGAGCTATTACCTAATGTGCGTGAAGTGGTTATACATGGCCAAAATGAATTCCATGGTTTCAATATGAAGCATCACTTAGAAATATCTTCAAACCACAATTCCACAGTTATCTGGCAATCTGCCTTATCAACTGGAAAAGCATTAGATGCATTAGAAAGACCCTGAACACTGATGTGCACGGACAGCTCTTGCTTTAATTGACAGTTTCAATGTCAGGTGAGAGAGATAAATTCAGGCAATGTTTAATGCAATTGTTCCAATGTATTCATGATTTTGTTGAAGCTATTGTACAGTTCTACAGCCTTTAGACATGCTGCCATCAGCCTGTGTGGCAATGTGTTAGCACACAATATATTTAACTGTGTGCTATTTGGTGTAAAGCATGTTCACATTCTGAGTTCATGGAGTTGTGCTCATATAGGCCGAATCAAAGCAAACAGAGCTCGTACGTAAACGTGCTTTAGTCTTTATTCATTAAAAATGACTAAATGTAGTGCTTCCTCCAACTGAGCAGGATCAGAGATCAGTCTCATGTTTTGTAAATCATGGTGTGCTGTAAATATATCATAGTAAACTGTATGAATTGCTTTTGTTTTCAGGTAGTACTGGAGGGCAGTGGACTTCACAAGTTTGCATAGTACAGTCTAAAATACTTTAAAGCTATGTAAGTAATGCTTCTTCATTACTGAAGATGTTCCCTGTCATTTCAACAAGACACCAAAAACAGCCCGGTCTTTTCCTGTCATTTGCGTCTGATGTGTTGGAAGTGTGTGCAGATTAGTGGAGACTCCTCTGCCTCATCTTCTCGTTGTTCCCTGGATGACGCTGTCCATCGGCCCGTTGCCAGGCAACAGTGCAGCTACTCTCAGAGAATTCTCTGGGCTGTTTGGGCCGCGGCGGGGCTCGGGGGGAGGACAGGGTTGTGTGTGTGGCTCAGAGCAGGAAACACTTAGTTCTGCGTTTATGGGAGATTCCTCCTTTAATCTTTTAATCCCTGCTATTATACTGCTGCGCTTCATCACTGTGGGCTTTTGGAGCTGGCATTTCAGATGAGGCCAAAGTAAACTTCTGATCAATGATACGGCAACTTTCATTTGGACTGGTGTAAAATGTTTGCCTTCAAGACTCAGTTTTAGACTGTTCTTGTTTTAATTAACAAGGTGAATCAAAACTTAAATACTATAATTGTGCAGAAAACTGGACAAACCATATTTTTACATGAATTTCAAACTACGTTTCTGTGCAAACAAAGCCCTGAATTCTTGCCACTATTAAAACTTTAAACACCTTAACCTGGACTAAACGGTCTTGTCTTCAGTTAGAAGGGTATAGGGTAAGCACCATTGACTTAACCTCCTAACCCCGCCTGAACCGAGCACATTTCCTCCAGTTTGGCTTCACCCAAATCTATAAGCTTCTTGAAAAAAGTGTCAAAATAGAGACAAAAATGAGACGAGGATGAAAACGCAACAAAGGGTGACAAACATGTGACAAAACAGTCCACAAAAACAGCAACACAAAAAATGAAAAGAAATGTCAAAAAGGGTCACGACAACACAGGAACACAAGAAAAGGATCTGTTAACATCACTTTTACTGGTCTTAGTTTTCAAATATAGGCTGTGACCTTTCAGATTTGGGTGAAGCTGAACTGGAGCAAATGCATTTGGTTAAGTGGGAGGTAAAGAGGTTAAAACTTGTAGGAGTCAGAAGAATAATTGAGAATGTGTGTTTTTTTTAATCATGTGCACAAGAATATGAACTGTGCTCCTGTTGGACTGTGGGGCAGAATGTGGAGAAATCTTCTTCTCTTAAAATCGTCTTCTTTCCAGTCCTGGCCTTAAGACCGACACAGACTTAGCGGGTCTGTGTGCTCCTCTGTACCTGGTCTGGTCCATTTTCTGCAGTCTGTGGAAATGCCCCTCATCGTGCCTCATACCTCAGTTCTACCACTGACGTTTGCTCGCTGAATTTCATTGCCCGTCATTGATACTTTTCCACTCTATACAGCACTACTAATCTCAAGTTGATTTGAGTTTTCATTTTGTTTCAAGGCTAATATACAAAGTTGTCTTGAAGTTATTCTTCAACTGGTAGAAAATAAGTTCTGCATTTTGCCCTGTTCGTGTCCCGGTGTATCAAGGCAAGGCAATCGAAAAGGCAAATGAAATGAACAATAAAACTATACATCCTACAATGAAATACATTTAAAAGTGAAGAATGCAAATAAAATACTTACTAAACGACAGAGTACACAATATTATGGCAAACAAGAGAAAACCATTTCCACCATTGTTCCTTGTAATTTGTAGTCCCTGTGTTGGTTGATGTTTACAGACAGGACAGGAAACAACAAGTATATTGTAAAGCCACACAATGAATGACCGAATAACACTAAAGTACTGTAAACACTAAAGTACTGTAAGCACAGTGCTTTAGAACACAAAATGTTAACTGTGACTGCAGGTTGGATTGTCCAGGAGCCTGGGTTTTACTTCTTACTGATATGTGATACTGATATATACTGTAATGTTCTTGATATTGGGCAGAACAATATTCCTATAGGTCGAGGTTCGAATGTGAAAGTTTGCATGTTCCTCCATGTTTTTTTTATTTTTACTTGCATGAACGTTTTCAAGGTGAGTTGTATGAGTTCATTTATTTCCTTACTTGAGTTCTTTCCTTTGAATATTCTTAATCTACTATCAATGTGTATCTCACAACCTCAAATGGCAGATCCGTGCGTCCAATACCAACGTACGGCCAATTCACTGCCCCACTATCTACTGGATAACCATAGGTGAGAAGTTTTTGTTTTTATCAGTAGCCTGTCATGTTTCACTGTGTCGAAGGTGTTCTTAAAGTCAAGAAGAACTGCCCCGGCCACGCCCTCTTGGACCTGATGTTTTTTGAAGTCTCTGTGGACTGATTTATTTTTGTTGTATCTAATAGAACGTAGATGTTGAGTAATGCTACATAATGCCGTGACTTTTGACACAGGATTGTGCTGCTTTAAGATGGCTTTTTCCAAGCACATGGGAATGACCCTGTACTGGGTGCCGAGTTCAGTTTTCCTGGTTACTTTAGTGTAAAATCCTTGCTCCACAGAGATGTCCAGATTGTGTTCATTTTTCAATCATATTTCTAAATACCTGGCTATATTTGAGCTTTCATTATGTATTAGGTCAGAAAAAAGGGCTGAATTCCTTTGATTTTTTTTTTCTTCATATACATACTGTACATTGGTTGAGTCACAAAACATACAGCAAAATAAAAGTGGATTTAACAACAACTTGGGGAGGAAGGGGTGACCGGGAGGGTTTGGGTCACTATTCTGAACTGGGTCACCATTTCTGTTAAAGGGACAGGCCACCGTTTTTACATACAGAGATATGTTCTTACCTGAGCTTAGACGAGTTGAGTTCCTGTCTGGTCTTTGGAGGAGCCCGTGGAGGAGCGTGGTAGCTTCCAACTTCACCCCCGTTTGGAGCTATAGGAATACATTGGGAGAGGCCGTTTTGCATGGCTGAGGGCACGCACAAAGATCAAACAGGAACACATCAACTCGTCTAAGCTCAGGTAAGAACCTAAATCTCAAGATGTAATTATGGTGGCCTGTTCCTTAAAGAACCTACCTTAGTCTTTAGATTATTACTATTCATCCAGGAAAAGATGATAAATGAAAGTCTAGTTCTTCAGTGGGAAAGATGAATCACACTTGACAACCAGAAGTTTACTAAAGTTGGTTTTAGGTTTGTCTTTTGTGTTTTGTTCTGCTTTGCTCACCTTTCAGGCATCCATCCATCTACTGTTGCATCCATGAACAGGAAGTGACATTACATCCTGTGACCATGAAGTCTCATTAACCAGGTCTCTCTTGTTAGCACTAAAACAGACACAATATGTTGCGAAAGAAATTCCCATCCCCAAAAAATGACAAATGTTGAAATTAATCATTATTTGAAAGTGATTGGATGCACAAACCTGATAATTTTTTAAAAAAAAAGCACAATTCTGAATATTGGGTCATTCCGTTCCAGATCACCCAAATTCTCAGAATCTTCTCAGATCTCAGATTTTTTTTTTTGTATGTGTAATGAACATAATGCGAAGCGATTTGCTCTAACTCCCAATATATATATATATATATACCTTTTCTGCTCGCTCACAGGTACGTTTTACATTTGTGTGCACTTTTAAAGAGCTGTAGCTCAGCAATGGAAACATGTATAGGGCTACAATCTGGTCAGTGCCATGTCTACTAACAATATGCTCAGGAACAATAATCAAAAATGTTCTAGAATGTGAAACCTTTGGATTTATAAGTGCTAAAAATTGCATTTTTTTTAAATTTCAGATTTTTTTACCCAAAATGTCAGGGGCTGTAGAAAAGAAATGTACTGAATGATCATCTTCATATTCTAGATTTTCTTTTATTAGGATATGATCTTGCTGCAGTAGAAGCAGGATGTCGATCGGATCTTTGAGATAGCTTCCCAAAGATGGTCCTTCTCAGAAACGATAAAAAAAATGACCATCTAGTCTATGTAGGATTTGACTATGTAGTCAACTACTGAGGCACTACAAATTTGTCACTGATAGAAGGCAAATTTAATTGGACTTTAGTTTATAAGTGCTGACAGAAAAGACACTGAGCATTGTGACTAAAGTCAGCATTTCGACCATTACCATACTCTTTCCTACCTGCCTACCGCCTCAATTTTAGACTCTAGAATGTTGTGGCGTCACGTGAACATCTTGGTACCTCAATAAACTGTCCTGCTCGATGCTCACACACGATCTCTCCCCTTCTGTTCAGCAGGAGGACATGCCTTCACCAGCGGATTCTCGGCACTGAGGACTCGCCTGCTCATTTTGTAATTTGTGCTTCTCTGGACGGGACAGTTTCATAGACCGACCCTCCGCCCGGGCCCCTCTCTCTCCCCTGCAAGGCCCTTTTAGCCAGCGGGTTAAACATTGATTTGTGAATGGGGAGCACCACAGTGGCCCCTGCTGTGTCTGTGTGTCCACTCTCCCCCATGGGCTATACACCACCAAGAGCCGCGGCCGACATGAAAGCGGCGCCGCTAAAAAGGCTGTAATAGAGATATTGTTTGTACTGTTTTTAAATTGTGCCAATGTTTACTTTGAGCTCTGCGGGCTAATCTGGGACACATGTATGACAATGATACATGCAGCAATGGGACTCTCATACAGTGCCTGCTTGTTATTCAAAGCAGGTGTGATTCCGCTTGTGCAATGCAACTGCCGTCGATATGTTTCGCAGGTCTGTGAAAGAAAAGACGAAAGTAAAAGTAGTGCTTGTGTTATATTGTTGTTATATCTCCAACAGATAGCTCAGGGGCTACGAGCAGCTCCCCAGCACTTCCTTGGTAACTTGGTTTCTGTAATTTTCTTTTGCTTCTGATCATGTTCAACACACCATCTGCATTTGCAAGTATTAGGACAAAACTCATGTTGAAATATCATCTGGCTCTACCTGCCCAGGGTGACCTCCTCCTCAGTCTTCTTCACGTAAAAGAAGCTGACAGGTTCAAAACTGTTGGAGGCCCCTGTGTTGTGTGTGAGATAACTGCACGGGTAATCAGTGAAATCTTTTTCTTTCTATGTGGGTAACTGTTCTCTTTTGGTGTTCCACCCAAAAGAGCCCCCACGGAGCATGAGCACTCCCCAAAGGTTCCAGGGCAGTCCGATTCGAGATTTGAGGAGGACGTCATTTGTCGTTTCAGTTAATCAAATCTTATGTTAGATTGAGTTCACTGCCAACTCAAATAAGGATATATTTTACATGGTTGCTATTGAGGAGGTAAGTGTAAAGGCGGCACAGTGGAAAAGCGGTTACCGTTTGTGCTTCACAGCTAGAAGGTCTCGGGTTTGATTCCCACCTGGATGAGGCCTTTCTGTGTGGAGTTTGCATGTTCTCCCCGTGTCTGCGTAGGTTTCCTCCTGGTACTCCGGTTTCCCCGACCACTAAAAACATGTACAATAGGCCAGGGTGAATGAGAGTGTGTTTGAGAGTGCAAGTGGGGGACAACGGATGTAAATTAGCCTTGGGTAGCGTTGGGTGTTTACATGCATGAGTCCCATGTATGTTCATTAATATGCACTGACCAAATAAACAAAATGCATAAAATGGAAATGACTCATCTGCTCCTAAGGGATAACAAAGCTGCCGCTGACATGTTTTTAAGCTTTTGCCATGTAATGATTATTTTTCAGATTCTATATAGATGCATTTGGGTCTGCACTGGAAACTTTGACACATGTCTGTTCAGTGACAGTGTGAGACAGTGTTCAAGTGATTCATTTTGTTGTACAAGAAGGTAGCATTTAGTACATTTAATTTCAACCACTGTTTGTCCAGTGTCCAATCAAACTGGACAATCCCAAGTATTAGTAGTTTGGAGGTACATGATACTGTAGACAGACCCACGGTGATGGTTAGTGTTAGGGTCTAATAAGTCTTATTCTATCTCCAAACTAATAAAGCATATTACTCCATCATGTATATATGTACCAGTTATTACACATTTTTACAAAACACATCACACATTACATTGTACTAAGTTTGGCAGGTACAATATATCAAGGGTATTGAAAATAAAGTGTTACCCAGTAAGGAAGTTTATCTGGGTGCCGCCATGAACTGTGACAATTCAAGAGAAAATCAGATCTACTCGATTACAAAGCCAAAACAGTGCATTGTTGACTTGTTGGTGCAAATGGACTTTGGACATTTTACATAAATTAATCTACTGCACATCCTGTGAGCATTTCCCCTCGTTCTCCGCTTAATGAACAGACTTACTTCGCGCTGTACCGGAAGTGTTGATACAAAAGAAGCAAAGAGAGGCACTCAAATTGCTATTTTGATTTTTTTTTACTTTTTATTCTATTTATTTAGCCTAATTTTTGTCTAAAAGAGAGAAGCGAAAACGGGAGAGAGAGGAGACATTCAGCAAATTGTTGAAGCTGAAACTAAAACCAGCAAACTCCGCAGTGTTTCTCAAATTGTTATTGTGATTGTATTACAGTTTTTGTCCACTTTGGGTTAATACTTCAGAAGTGCTATGTTTGTTATTTAATCCTATTTTAGACCTGATTCAGCCCAAGTATAAAGCCCTTTTGCCAAACCTTTGCTTGGAGTTTGAGAACCACTGCCCACAGAGTGTCTCTTGTATTTTTTGTTTTCATAAGATATTGTATCAAACTCAACTGGGTCAGGGGCAGAATCAAGGTGAAAGTAACGCTTCTTGACTTGTGTTTCCCGCCTTTGGATTCATCCAGTGAGAGGGAGCCCATAGCTGGAGCCTGGTCCTGAGCCTCGATAAAAGGAGCAGTGAATGAGTGAGAGTGGAGTGAATGAGAGGCGGGTCGCACTGAGAGGGGCACTGGCCCCCGCTGCAGCAGAGGTTAACTCGGCTTCTTCACACCCATGAAAGGGGGGAAAAACGGATTGAGCTTTAAAGAGGAGGACCCCCTGCGCCCGGGGCGGGACCAGTCAGGATGATTTATTAGAGAAACACTCAGAGATCCACAGAGAGGCTGAGAGAAGCAGAGAGAGAGAAAGGAGAAGAGAAAAGACAGATATAGGTAGAGAGAGGCTGAAAGAGGCAAGAGAGAGAGAGAGAGAGAGAGAGAGAGAGAAGGGGGGGGGGGGGGGGTAACATCAAGTGTTTGCACCTATAAGATGAAGACATGTAAGCTCCTGTAATAATAGCATACATGAAGTTTTTAAGAGTGTTCAACTAAATCCATTGCATTATCAGCTGTTGGAGATTACGTCACACAATTCTGGTATAGTAAGTATATTATATGAAACAATCCTTGAGTCACTAAATATTGTAGTGAATGAAATGAATTATAATTGTTTAGAATGATGAAGTGTTTTAAATGCATTCCTTGACTGTGAAACCATGCCCTGGACATGAGGTTAGGCCTTTATTGAAAAGGTTGCACAGAGGCACTGTGTCGTTGTCAAAGGTCCCAGGGCCTCACTGTACTGACTCTTGTGTCATACAGTACGTTCGAAGGATAGAAGCCATGGTCAGAGTATAGCCTTCTGCAGAACGGCACCACTTTGCACCAGTGCTGTCACGGCGTTGCACCGGAGTTTGCTCACGCCACAGAGCAACATTGCGCGTCATGCAGCGCGCGCAGAGTGTAAACAGTGTCGGGATTGTAATCTCTTTTTGAGGAGAAAATGGGGCTGTTGTGTCTTTAAGAGGCGCTGCTGGTCCCCAATCGCAGCTGCTGGCGCGTGTGTATGTGCGCGCGCACGAGGCTGTGTGACACAGAGGACAGCGCAGATTCATTACTTAAGCAGTACAATGGACATTTATCACCCCGTGGTGTTATTCAAATTCAGTACCAAGCGAGGAGAGGCTCCACTCCTCTCTCGCCTTTTTGTGGAGCGATGCAAGAAAAGCAGAGCGCAGAGAGACGTGCGTCCAGTGTCAGTGAGCAGCCAGTCCGTCACAGAGCGCCGCGGAGCGAGGATGGAGGCACTGGGAGAGTACCGAGATGAATGAACGAAGCGCAGGTCCGGGTGGTTACAGCCCCAATGCTCTTTTGGTCTTCGGTCCTTTTTTTCCTTCCACGTCCTACATCTCGCTGCTGGGGGCCGAATCAAAGACGACGAGGGAACCGATCCAAGGACGCACCAACGGAACTATAAGCGTTCTTTTTTTCATTACTATGGGAAACAATATCAATGCTTTTTAATCACAGGCTCGTGTTTGCATTTCAAGTGGAGCCATTGTGTGTATTCTCGCACTTCACAACTGAACACCGCTTTCCCAAGATCGATGTCACTAATACAGGTGCAGAAATGGCTTCTCCAGCATCAAGGACTTTGTACCAAAGTAGTTGCGCTGTGTGATGCCACGGCTTTCTCCCCCGCCCCCCCTTTTTTTTCTTTTTTTTTTAAACACTTGAAAAGTCAAGGCTCTTGAGAACAGAGGAGATGACATTTCACTTGAAAAGGCAGTGGCCATCTTAAGGGCCCAGAGTTGTGAAGAGACTTCCACTTGATATAGGCTTCAACTTTACAACTACAGGTATTAGGACAACAAAGGCCGTGGGGGACATGGAGAAGGCCATTATGTGGTGTCCGTTATGGACACATTCATCAATGTGCACTTTGAAAGAGTTGAAAGTAGACCTATCCTATTTTAATATCCAGTTGTGGGGCTATAATTTGAGCTTTAGATGTTTTTCTTTCTTTCTTTCTTTTTTAGCTTACTGTTAGTGTGCATTGATGTGTTATTTTGTTGTATTGGAAAAATAACGCATAATTTTGCAACAGAGCACGAGGAGTCGGCAAGGGCTCCAGACAAACGCTGTCAAAGGGCATTTAGTGTTGGCAGGTGCACAGTAGGCCTGCGCACTTCCTTTAGATCTCCAAACGCAAAAGTTCGTCTTAAACCGTGGCACACTGCGCACGAGTCTTTAGCTGCTGATTGTCCAAACGCAATTCTTGTGTCAACTCAAAGTACTCCCCAAGAATTGTGTATGGACATCTGTTGCTGGAGGCTCCCATTCACCACTGTGGCTTTAGCCAAGCGCCACAGCAACAACGAGGGCCTCCGCGCACAAAAGAGCAAGTCTGTGACTCTGTAACAGTGGCACTCAGGTAAGACCCAGCGTAAGCCGTGCTTGCATGTTGTGGACATAGTGACGATGGGTTCAGCCAATAAAGTCAAGTCAACCTGATCCTGCTTCATGTATGTGTTTTTCAAGCAATGCGGAGCGGTTGGCCCGATTGGTATTTACACATAGTCGAAAATCTAATCAAGACTGTTTGTTCTAAATGACAAATATCGACTTAAAACATCAATGGATCGACTGTCTTTGGCAAAAGAGCAGCAAGTTGAGTGGTCCCAGAGTGAGGCCTGCACAAACGCACAGCACACTCACGAGCACCAGTGGGGAAAACAGGGGAAATCTGGAGCTAAACGATTTGACTTCCTTTCGTGTTTTTAAAGGACAATAATGTTTTTTAATGTTTTGTAAAATATATATTTAGTTCTAATGAAGAAAACAGTTATTGTTTTTCAAAGCAGGCTGGCACATTGGATCAGAACAAAAAAGGCTACATTTATTGAAATTAAAAGAGATTTTAGATAAAAACAAAACTGCGTTTATTCTCCAATTATGATTCTCTCAATTTCATCTGAAATAAATATTGATGATTGGCCTATTTCTGAAATAGATGTTACGATTAGCTTATAGCTAACTGCACACCTTAAATTAATTGAATTCTGAATAATAAAAAGAAGGGATATGTTTTCAAAAAAATGATTTAGGCCTATCCTATTATCCAATGAAACCTAAACCTATGTCAAACATAAAAGCGCGTTAAATGCCGTTTCTGTGCATAATAATGTCTCAGAGATGAAGCTCTTCAGACAGGATTAAATTAAAGTGCTCAATGTCTTTGCTCCAATGAGCCACGTGTTTTGGTCTCTTTTAAACAGCAACATGAAGGTGTAATAAAAACGTGGTAGGCTGTGAACTGTTTGGAAAATGCAAGATCAAGATAAATTCGTTTAATGGAAGGGCGGATAACTGCAGAGCCATGTACACAGGGCAGGCTACAGCAGAGGTTAGTTTACACACGCAGTGTGTTTTAATGTTATGGATTTCCTATCAAATATGAGCCTACCACGTGTAATTTAATTATTTTAGCAAAATATCATTCGTGACTGACAATGTATCTTTTCTGAAGGAAAAAAAAACAAACACAAATCGTGTGTAGGCTATATGAAGCAGCAGGTGGTGTGACGCACAAACGCGTAATGATAAAGATTGAACCAACATCAGTGAAACCGCCACCACACGCGTGTTTTTATTCTGCATTCATTTTTGTAATGATCTTCTTTAAAACAATGAAATGTCATAAATTTGGGCCAACGCTTTCAGGACCAGCTGCGTCTCTTAAACATATTATTTTGGTCAATGTCTCAATAGACATTTATTTTTACGCAGCAACTTTTGCGTGCCCTGAGACACTACAGGCCTAATGCAGCGGCTCATTATGAAAGCTCCAATCCCCATCACCAGTGTCCGCCCCTGTGCTGGACAACATGTCATGCTCTGGACTGGCACAGCTGCTGACGTATTGCACGGGCATCTTTATGGCTCTGCTGATTTTTTAAAACAAACAGGATATAATGATCAGGTTTGTCTATGGCCTTTATAGCTCATTGAATGGAAAAAAAAAAAAAAAAGCTGCTAGCACCAGTTGCCCTGTCAAGGCTAATACATACACAAGTTGAAAATTCGATACCAAATGACCAGGACTAAAAACGAGCATAATATCCCAAGTGCCCGCTCAGACATGGGCCTACAGTAGGATGCGCACGCATGGCCTGCACCAGCTGAGGCATTCTGTGCAGTCTCTCCCTCTCACCACACACTCTCATTAGCATTTCTTTTCTAGCGTCACTATGGTCCGGTTTCCCGTTGCAAATCGGACTTCACAACCGAAAAAAAAAAAGGTTTTAGGTCGCCCCGGGCGTTCAGGGGAGGGCAGCCTGGAGGCGAGACCTCGACCTCCCGCAGTGGCGCTGTAACGCACACTTCCATCCCCCTCTTATGAATATTCGAGCTAGGTGAAATCTCCCTTTAGTCCTCTCTAATCAGCCTAAAACTGCGATGTGATCACAGAGCGGGCGCACATCGATCAGATAGAGCCTCAGCCATCACCGTGAATTATCCAGGCGTCATGTCAAATCCTAATTGAGTCAAACGTTTGGCTCTCACAATGTTGCGGCCCAAACCGAGCTAAAGCTGTGTTACTATAGTCTACCACTAATGCAGGCTCTCACTGGACCCTCCATGAATGGGATCATTTAAGTAAAAAAAAAAAAAAAAGGAGACATTTTCCAGAGTCAATAATATGCAAAAAGTTTTATTAATTGTATTTTTTATGTTAGTTACATTACAAACATGTAGACATTTTATACACACAGTGAGCAAATAATAATAGGCCTTCAAAAACTGTGGGACTTTTGTTTCCAGATCCTAATTAGAATGATAGTCCATTTCAATTACCCATTTCCCAAAAGCTTTCAAAACAGAACTTCAAAACAGAGTCCTGCAGCCGGGCCACTGTTTAGCGCCACGACATGCTTCGAGTGCATGTCTTTAACCGCAGCCCAAGTCATTCTTGTGGACAAACATCTATCAGCTCAGTGGCCATTGTGAGGCCTGACACCGCGCCGTGCCCAATCAGGAGGCACGTTGTTGGGATGTCGCAAAGAGGAAGTGGAAAAAGGCTCGAGTCCATATTACATACATGTTAAAGCACACGCTTTGTCGTTTGTCGTCTATCCCCCGTGAAGAGTGGAAATGAACACTACGTTGTCCTGGTCTTGCAGTTGGTACTTGAGTTCCCCCTGAGAACATTAAGGATTGAATATTCAAAAACAGAGGATAAATACTTGCCAATGTGAGACTAAGGGGGGATCTAATCATGGACAAACTTTGGGTTTCCTTTACCTTCAGTGTGTGATTTAGTGACTGAATCTAAACTGATGTATGTATTCAGGGACGAACCATAAGAGCATAATACTCAGGGGCTTATAGAGGACAGGTGATCATTTTAAAATCAGAGTCAGCAAAATATAGTGCAGACAAATCCCATCACTAATATGTGTCTCGTTGACCTCAAACATTTCCTTTGTCCGGTGCAAGTGAAAGCAAACACAGTGGATGCTCACCATCAGCTCCCAGTCTGCGTCATTCACAAGCACCAGAATCCCTGGCCTCCTGTGGGAGAGAAAACACATCACTGGGAGACTTGGGAAAGGTAACGTTATATACAATAAATACTGGAGCCTTTGAAAACACATTTGGGGAATGGGTGTCTCGCAGCTTTAAATAAGGCATCGATAAAAATACACTTTAGTTAAACCTGAAACCTGAATCACACTGAATATTCAAAACTTGAAATACTGGAAGATTCATATTTCTCTTTGTCGTCTTTCAGCTTTTTAAAGAGCTAGAAAATGAAGCAAAATTCTAAAAATCTTTATAATGGACAGAAGTAGAATGTTTTTAACCTAAATTCATAATTATATAATATTACGATATTGTACAAAAAAATATAAATGAGCTAAAACAAAAAGGTACATGTTAAAGCATCTCCATCATAATAATGATTTACATATTACACTTTTTAATTGAAAATGATCCATCCATTAAACAAAGCACTTCATTTAATCTGGCGTGTACAAAAGCTTTCACCATGGGCTTAAGAACATTGCTGCAGAATTTACATTTTTTTCCTACCCAATACATTTTATACAGTAAATGATAATTTTCTAATAAACTAGCAAAAAGATATAACTGTACAGCCTGTCAGTGTAAATTAATGAGAGTCCAAAAATATCTCTTGATTGCAAAAAAGTCTTTTAAAAAGGATAATGGGGTAATCAGGGAGGGTGAAAACCTGCAAACCAAACATCGCAGACCTTTGAAGGTTGTTAATGTGTTTATGATGACAATACATAATATAGCCTTTTTTTTTTTTTAAAAGCATGATGCGAGTGGACCCGGAACACACAACGCCTGCATTTGTACATTTCAATTTGAACAAACGTCTGCAGTTGCACATCATATGACGTCAGTGAAAAAGAGCATCTGCAAAAACAGCCAAGATGACAAAAGAGGAAAAAGAACACAAAACAGTCCTTAAATGTCAATTGTTAGTGCTGATGTGATTCCATCTTTCTTTAAAGACAGTGCTGGCTCTCAGCGCAGAGCACACGCACACACACGAAACACACATCTAATCTATAGGGTTTATAGGTAGCCCAGCTTTTTCTCCATTCATTGGTGGGGTGGTGCTATAAATAGTTGTGCACAAAGGCAGCTGTAAAAGTCAGGCAGTCCTATAAGACCCGGACACACACACAAACACCCGCGTGAGGACAAACGCACTCCAGCACTGGGGAATCTGTGCATTGAAACCCATCACCTGAAGGTTACCTGTTTTTACAGTAAACGATAGCGATAGTAGAAAGCCGAGTAGTTCAGTACAATAAAATGAAAAAAATAAAATAAAATAAAATTAAACACGTTTATTAAATGTTTTTTTGCTTTATAATGGATCATGGATAGGATTATGTTTTAAAGAGTTTAAAATAATTGTTAAAATAAGAAGTGGTTCAACCTAGTTACTTCAATATATACAGTATATTATTATTAAGGTGAATCAACTCAGAGGTTGATTCAGAGGATTCAGAGGTTGCTTTAAAATAGACACCTCAAATGTCTATTTTAAAGCACCTTTTTGTGTCATTTTAGAGGAAAATGTTTCTCAGATTGTTTAGTAAAAAAATAAAACAATCTTTCAAACGCTTGTGGTTTGAATGACATGCTCAATTTGATCATTCAGACTGACTATGGAAAAGTCACATTTTGAATACTGGTGCATCAATATGCCTTAAGGAAGAAACTGTGGCTTCAGAAAGTTTGCAGATTAAAACATATATCCGTCTATTGTATATCTATATACAACTAGACACTACTACACAACTGCAGACCCATTCCATTGCTCTCATGTAAATGTACAGTGCTAAGTGCCAATTTTTTCTAACATTTTTCAGCATTTGACTTGAACATAACAGAGTAAATGCATGGGTATGAATACTTCCTGAACTCGCTGTGTGTTGGCGTCAGGTGTATGTCAAGTGCAGCCTTCTCACTTACACAGAGTCTCCCTGGACAAAGAGCTCGGGCCGTTCCTTTAGCAGGTTCTGTTGGATCCACACCAGCAGCTGCTTCACGTTCCCTGTGTGCACACACACGCACACACACACACACATACACACACATACACACACACAAAGCCAGGGCAGACAAGAGACCAGGGGTCAGAGGTGAGGGGTCAAGGTGCACAGTTCCAGCCTCCTGGTCGATGTGACGCGACAGAGGCACCAGGCGGGACAAGTTGGCCATACATGCGTCTATACTGTGTGTGTGTGTGCGTCGAAGCTGCATGTATATGGATGAGTGTATGTTTGGGGGGTGGGGGGGGGACACCGAAAAAGGAGGGGGAAGGGTCGGCCCCGATGTCACAGCCAAGACCGGCAACATTCACCTTGGACGCAGGGCAGTCGAAAGGATTCTGGAAATTGATCTTTATTATTTCTAATTTTGTCACATGTAAAAATGATCAAAACAGAAAAGACAGTTTTGGGGGGGATAAAATACATCGAATTCTGTCTTATTTTTTTTTTCTTTTCCCTTTTCAAAATACTGCACCAGTTTAAAAAATTACTCTCAGCTCTCAATGCACAAAAAGATTCAAAGTGGGAAAACACTGTAGTATCACCTAGTATCAGTAGCATAAGATAACAGCTTTTGCGAGTCCTTTTTTCAAACTATTGCCATTCAGAAACAGAATCTTCAATGACCACTTGGTACTGCATTTCAAATCGCTCACATAGCTTCGTATATAAACTAAAGCAGGTGGCGAATTATTCTGTTTAGGCCCATCACAATAAAAAGCCATACATCCAATAGCCCAGGAATCACACCCTTTGTCCGAGTGGACCTTTTTAATGTGTCCAGCCTGCTTCTGGATATCAGCGATGCTTGAATTTTCTATGAGTCTGACCCCTTGAACAATCAGATTGACCTTGTCTCAACAATGGCTTGAGCGCGGCTCCGGCAGACTGACAAGCCACAAAGGCGATGACAATGAGAGGTTTTAGGATAAATCCCCACTAAACATCTAACAATGAATATATTAAAGTTATGGCGCACATCAACGCTCAAAGATTCGGGCTGGTGGTGAGTGTGTGTGGCCTGATGCCGTTTTTTTTTTTTGTTCTAGCACGGAGACGAGAGCTACGTATAGACTCATATAGGTGGAACACTTTCCCTCGGTCGTTTCCATCCTCTTCCACGTGTGCAGCGGCGCATGTGTGCAACCACAGGTGAAATATAGAGGAAGGACGATCTGAAACAGCAACTCGGCGACCACGTTTACTTGGAGCTCTTGTGCGCACGGGTAGGAGTATAAATAGATAACAAAATGACTCAGATTAAAAGTCAAACCGGGGGAATTGTAGAGGATGAGGACATAGCGGCGGCAGATGGAGGAGATTGGACGCGGAATAGTGAGTCATTCCGAGGCAGGTGTGTGGAGAGTGCTCAAGTCTGCGGGCGCGCCACATCAGAGTTCAGCTGTATCAAACGCAAAGCTAATATCACATGAACAGTGCACGCCGCTGTGTAACCCACTGGAGAAAAGCAAGCCACGCGTCCATAATAATTCACGCTGTATGGACATCACCACCGCTGTCTGCGAGCAAAAGCCCATCACCGGCCTCCATTTATATTTGCGTCCTCAAACACACCTTGTCAGACAATTGCTTTTGCTTGAGCTTTCACGGTTTACTCCTCCTACTGAGCCTCATCCAGGGTGGAAGTTTTCCGCGCCATTGCAAATCATCTCCGCATCAATAACACAAAGGGATGTTCCCGACGCACAACCTTGTACGCCGTGTTTCGTCTGCCAATGCGTTTCCAGTTTAAAATTAGAAATCTACCCTCGGCTGCCTGGTTCAGACGCCTGCACTTTCATCACTCTAGCTCCGCGTGTCACCGCATAGCAAAGCGTCCTATGGAGAGTCATATGGCATGAAAAGAACGCACATGACTTTGGGCTTGATACATGTGTGTCGGGGCATGCCTCGCTGCGCCCTGCCCAGGTTAATTGCCCGGCTGTCGGCGGCTAACTAGTATAATGATAGTGCTGGTTTTCTTGAGGGCCTGAGTGTATAAAAATGAAAACAAGATGAACAACTTGCTTTAAAAGACTCGCACGCACACACACACACCGAGAAAAAACCCACAGAAAAAACGACAAAGCAGTGAATATTGACCTGTCCCTCTGCAGGGCTAAAACAGGACTAATCACTAGTGCAGTCATAACTCCTTCTTTGTGGTGACTCCTTTCTGCCTCGGACTATTGGTATTTTTCTCCACCATTACCCCTTATTCGCTCTTTCATCCCGCTGCCCATTTACTTTTTCATTTGCTCGGCCTCTCTCCCTTTCACACACTCTCATAAAACCTGCTCTCCTCCCCCCGCTCGCTGCTTCTACCTTTTGCCCTCTTGATTTTATATCCTTCTTCCAAGGCACTCGGCCATCAAGCATGTAAAGAACGAAAAAAAAACAAAAAAAAACGAAGTTGCATTGGGAGAATAAACCGCGTGAAAGCTTGGACGTTCGTTTCAACTTTGGCGAGCTATTTGGGGGGGGGGGATATTTTACGGCATCTGAAGCAGCTAGTGTTTGAAATGAATTGTAAAATCGTATGCAAATCCGATCTGTCACAAACGGACGGGTTACGTGGCGAATGTACAGGTTGAAATGGGATACGCGGGATTGATCGCGGTGAGGTACAGGTGGAGGGGGAAGAGGAACGAGGGCGCAAAAAGGAGATAGAGGGGGGGAGATGCGTCACAAGCTCCAAGTGCATTCTGGGAAAAGGCTGCGTTGCGTGGGTGGGAAAAGGACTAAGGCGAGGGGAGGCAAAAGGCGCCATTTTGACACAATTTAAATCCTCGCTCGCTTTGCATTGTGGTGATTTCCGTGCATAATTATGATGGTTGTTTAGAGGTGGGGAGGGGAATGGAGAGGGGGGGGGCGATCCATCGTGATGGTGATGCGTGGAGCAAAAAAAAAAAAAAAAAAGTACGCGCGCTGTACAGACCAGGGGGTTTTGTGGTGGATACGAGTGTCTGTGTGGGGGTGGGGTCTTTCAGTCGAGGGTCATCAATCACCGGCTGGGGTCAAAGAGAAATGCGAAGGATTGAGAACCAATTATATCTGCCCGCTCTGCGTCCTCGCCATCACTGCGGCCAGACGTGCACACACGCACCATCCAAAAGTAGCGGGGATCTGAAATAAATATTGTGGAGTTTTTTTGGATATATAACATTGCACATAAGAATAAATGGAGGCAGAAAATAGCAATTGGACTGGTAATAGATAAAGAGAATAGATAATAAAGGTGCTATGAAATTTTAATTTAAAAAAAATGCACCTTTTTTCCCCAATATAAATAATTTAAAATATATAAATCAGTGTTAAGTGCTCAAAAGGGGCAAAACATTGTCCGTATCCGTGCTCAAAGAGTGCTCATGTGATGACTCGGCCGGACATTCTTTGTTCTGGTCAACTTTTGTCTTTTTTGTCGTCGTGGGAACATTAGCATCACGGGTGAACAGCCTTTGTGTGTGGAAAAAAAAGTCAAATATTTTTTAGTATCCTGCACGAACAGTCAATACTGCTCAAACCACATCAGCTCGAGGCAGTTCAAACTTTTTCTTTTTCTTTTTTTCTTTTTTTTAAACGTGTACAATTTACAAATATTGTCAAACACGCAACTATAAAACTCACCATTTCTGAGTTCGGGAAAATGGAAAGAGCTGCAGGCAGGTTTCTCTTTGCACCACTATGACTTGTTAGTGACCCGTGAGAGAAGGAGCCCGGGTCTCGCAGCCACATAAAATCCAATCAATATGGATTGGGGGATGAAGAAGTTTTATGTCTGGGCGAGCAGGTAGACATCATGCGGGACGTGAGCTGGAAAAGTCCTGAACAAGCCTTTTGCTTCTCTCCAAAGGAACGTTAAAGTTTTCCAGTATCCTTTTTGCTTTTAATAATGCCACCATCATTCCCTCTAAAAATCCAACATCACTGGTATTATTCCTATGGGACTCCTGTACCGACACTTTAAACGGAAGCACGTTAGCATCCAAAATTATTTGTGTTTATTACGCGTTTTCAACAAGCAAACGTTATTCATGGTTGATTTTTACTCATTCTTTTTTAGTTATTGTCAGAAGTGTGCATGTTTGCCCATATTCATCTCATAGAAAATACTGCAGACTATATGTTATTGACATCAAGGCTTTTATCATCACATCTCCTGATTGTATGCAATCTAATACACACTCACACTCAGCAGATACTGTCCTAGTCTTGTCAGATCTTATAGGTTTGTGATGAACCTTTAAAATGGCCCCATTATTGTTGTCAATGTTTGTAGTGTAACATAGTGTTAGTTACTGCATTATCTAATCACATATTGCTCTCTGGTTCTGGTTTTGTGGGTCAGTTATAGCAGTGGTTTCCAACCTTTTTTGCCTCGCGTACCCCTTGAGTCGTGGATTTATACTCTAAGTACCCCCTACCTTGAGGATTTTGACAATATTATGACAAAGTGACCAACTAAATTAATATTATACAGTATTTAACAGTGTGTTGTGTTCAAAATTAAGCAAAAATACTCTCAAAATCAAACCATTTACTGAAAAACATAATTAAAACTAACTTTCCTTTGAAATTCATATTGAAATTCTATTCAGTTTCACCATCTTTTTTTTATCTGAAATAATTCCAAGTACCCCCTGTTAAATGCTCAAGAACCCCCGGGTCCCCGTACCCCTAGTTGGGAAACATTGGGTTATAGCAGGGGTGTCCAAACTTTTTTCATGGGAGGCAGCATATTGAAGTGTACACGGGGTGAAAGGCCATAGATCAGTAGTTAGTGCCGCAAAACCTTCGACCAGCAGAGGTTTAAATTGTGCCCCTTACGTCTATTTAAGCTTAAAACCTTCATGCCAGCTCTGTCTCACAATAAAATGTTAGTTGTTAGGTTAGAATTGTATAGAATTGTTACATTTCAAATAAAAAGGTCAATCTCTGGTGATGTGTACCGATACAGCAAGAGGCCGAGGGCCACCATAAACAGGTCTGAGGGCCGCATTTGGCCCCCGGGCCGCACTTTGGACACCCCTGGGTTATAGGATCAAGAAAAAAATGGAACTAGAATAATTTAGCAGAATAAAGAAAAGAACAAAACAAGAGAAAAAAGATGTAAAGTTGTATGAAAGAATGAAAGGGATGTTCTTGGTGCTAAACTCAGTATTACTCACAGGGCTCTGATTGGCTTGGGAGAGTCACATGATGCTTCTTTATGCCATCAAACAGCAGTTCTGCACCCCCTCTAAAGAAATCCAAAAGATTATTGCAGTTTTACCACTTCAAATGCACACAATGTAAATGATGCACTTAAACTAAAGGCAGGAGGCAGGGATGTGAGGAAACACTGGGCAAGTCGACTCCAATCAAATAGACTAAACTGTCTTACTAAGTAAAGAGAAAATGTCCCAGTGAAAGCTTCTCTTTGAACACAGACTTCCTTGTTTCTTCTTCGCGACTCAGCCCCATCGTAAACTGAAGGCTACACGCATTATATTTAAAAGTTTACAGAGGCTAGCTTTTAGCTGTTGAAGACATGTAACCTCGTTTTTTAGGAAGCGGATCGTCAATCTATTTATCAAAACGTAAGACATGCGTGCGAAATATCATCCGTAAACACCCGCTTAAAAGACACAACAATATCAATGCATCAAAAAGCTCTAAAGTCACAATACACCCACCCAAACTCCAGATTTATGGATATGGGCGCTGCCATGTTGTTTGCACATGCAGGAAGAAGAGGCGGCGGTGTAACCGGAAGTGACGTCAGCTGCTGGGGGAAAAAAGTAGTCGCTTGCTGATGAAGAAAATGGTGAGAATGTGAACAGTGATGTGAATCTGTTTCATGCAATATTGTAGCCACGGATTATAACCTATATATGTATGATATTACTAATCTTATTACCTCATAGCCTAGTGTTAAAACATGTTATAGTTGTAGCAAATAGTTTCTTACCTTCATACCTACAAATGCTTTACACATTTAGGGTTTTATTCACAATGACTGAAACTTGGCCAGTTTTAACACGTGTTATTTGGTTTTGCCAGGGAAATGTCTGTAATAGTGGTACATGAAAGTCCAGAGAGCATGTGTGAATGCACATCTGTCTGTCTCCCTGTTCTCCACATGCATAGATCCTCAATCATAGCAGTGACAGGTCTGGTCCCAGTATACATGACTGGGTGGATATGGTTGAGGGTAAAAAGGGGGTCGGTCAGAGGTTTGAATTGCAAATCTCCTGCCTTCTGTTGGCGTCCAAGCCATAGCAGGCCTTTGCGTGTCTGCATTCATGTGTTAATGAGGAGTCAGTGCAGGGGCACATAGACAGATCGACCAGGGGCCTGGCAGGGGCCAGTGTGATGCGTGGGTGAGAGAGACAGGCGGGAAAATCAGAAGTCCCCCAACAGTGCACACAGCTGTGAGAAGTTTGAGCTATAATAAAGATATGTTCATAAGCTGCTGTGTTGTTGAAACAGACATAATGTGAAAAGTGACAAGTGCAGATGCAGTGGGGAAAGCTACAGGCATACGTTTCATGGTTGTAGAGTGACACCCTGGAATGACTGTATCTGAATAAAGTGCCAGCTCATGAAACATCCAACATTTATATGTGCTCACAAAAGAGTGAAGATATATTTTTTTATTTGTTTAACGAAAACTAAAAGCATGTTATGTATTTATTTTATGTTTGGGAAATCATTGTTTAGCCTTATACATGACAGCACCTCTTGCTCTATGATTGTTTTGTTATGTCGAATGTCAGACCTAACTGTTTTGCTGCCAGAGTTGCACACAACAGGTGACAATGACCAGCGCAATGGATTAGATCTGAAAAGACTGGGCCAGAGATTAGGGTTGAATTGATGATGCTTGGATGGCTGCTTGGCTGGTTTGCAGGGCTGAGAGCTTTTCGGTCTGTTTCAATAAGGAACATAAAGCGCTGAAATTAACATGTACCATGATACAAAGCAGAGAGAATCCTCTTAGAGATTACATCCATAACATGTTACGCCTATGGAACTGTATGGGGAGAGGAGACAAAGAGCAGAGCGGATGATAATTTACCATTGTAGCTGCATCCTATTCTTTCTCCTTTGTCCATTGTACGCTGATGCGCTTTGGTTGTCCCTCTCTGTTCGGCATCAAACCCCATTCAAATACTTGCTTCTATTTTAGGTACTACCTGGAAAGAACAGTGTAACAGCTGCCAGGCCACACTACTGCCTACTGCATGAAGATGGTCTCGGTAACAGCAGTACAACATCTGTGTACTGGGTCTCATACACACACCATAGTGACAAAAGCACGCAGGAACACACTCCATCTGTCTTTGTCTGCCTCCCGCTGCCATCACCATGGACCTGTCTCAGCACAACAATGTGAGATACTTCTTGCACATGCTCTGTGCACCTCATGCCTGCAGTACTTGTAAACTGTCACCTTTTGGAGGTATAAAACACTGTGAGAGCGCTGCTGGTGGAGATGATAAAGGAGGAACAATGGTGGGCTGATGAGTGCACAAGGAGACAAGACTGCGGACCCGGAAGTGAGCTGACACATGTACATATAATATACAGGGCCAGAATGCTGAGGTCAGTTCTGGAGGGACTTTGGTTTGGTCATGCTGCCCCTGCTGGTTGAAAAGGCACATTGGATGCATGTGACTTAACCTGTGTAGAGGAGATTTTTAAGATATCATCGACTTGACTGGGTTGATTGAGTCTATGACATTCCGCCTCTTCAGAGATCTCGCTCTTATAGTCAGAGGTAAGACAGGTTAGCACACTGTCACTATTTTTGATTATACATTTGATCATAAGAGCGACTGCCAAAGATAGAGCCAACGAAATTTAAAAATCTCTATGGAAAATTCTAGGACTGAGAGCCTAAACCAAAGGTTCACGTTGTGGCACTTTGGCTTCTCCTGGCGGTTACTCTACTTCCACTTTTCTGTCCAATTCAGCCCTAACCAGCTCAACGGTGTTACATTTGCGGCCTTGCGTGGAGCTGCAGATTGCAGAGGTAGCCATTTTGGTTCAGGGTGCCACTGAACAAGTTAGTGACCCTAGATCCAGCAAAACAGCCCCCTATACCATCACGTGTCCTCCTCCAGGGGGAAGCACATTTATGGAAATACTTTTATGAGTTAAAAGTTTTGAATACATTTTGGTCAATATATTACTTTCATACATTTCTTATTATTTCATATCAAGAGTACAATGATGCATTGAACAGTATGATTATCAAGAAACATGACGGAAAAAAAAACACACAAAAAAAACCTTTTTTTCTGACCTGTAGTGTTCATCATGTATTTATGATGTATTTATATATTATTTTATTTACTACTGAAGTACCCTCTTTTCTGTGCAAATGAACAGCCTTTCCTATTTGTGTTAGGCTATGTATCAATCCTTATAAATGAGATTACTGTTACTTACAAAATCATTTAAATTAAAGATATTAAACCAAACAATTATTTGGGCATTCGTTTTATTTCAAAAAGTGAATTGATATTTACAGTACATAAAAACATGACATACATTATTTTCCCATCTAACATTTTGCTTTTATTTTCCATTATTCAGTCAAGTCTGAGCACTTCTGAACAGCATTCGAGGGACAGGGGGGAAACAAAGCATAAATACATTATCACCGTAATAAAATCCAAACCATTGTCTTTTCCTTGATCTTATTACGAAAGAAAATTGCATTGCATTTATGGCGCCCATGTTACAATTGTCGATGTTTTCTAACTAAAGGGCGCCCTCTGCTGGGACGACATGGGAGAGGCACCGCTATCTGGTTTCAGTGCAGCGAATGAAAATTAAAGATAAAAAAAGAGCAAAAGACTGACCGACTACAATCAATGAATAGTAGATGTAAGTTAAAGCCTATCGGTGCCTTGCTTTTCACTTAATCAATGACAGTTTGTTATAAATAATGAAGGTAAAAAAGTATATCAAATCAACAAGAAAGCTGGGATTGCATGTGGCCTTCAGGGGTCAAAGCCCTTTGGTTCAGTGATTGTACAGATCTTATTGGCTATTTTCAAATAAATACTGTAACAAAACAGCACAGCCAAACAATGACTAATGAGTGGTATTTGTCTGATAAAAAAATAAAAAATGAAATCGTGCACCTAAAGCACAACAGCCGAGGACTGTGCTCATAGTGAACTCACATAGTAGAAGGTTAAAGCAATATTCCACTGGATTACACAATAAAAGCACCGGTAACCATGCCAATCACTTTCACAATGTAGATTTTAATTTAGCGAATAAACGGTTTGTGAACAGGAATATTGCTTTACCCACATTATAACCATGAGAGAACATGTTAGCTATGTGATGGTAAAAATACAAGTCAAAAGTTTCTCTTTCTAATATTTTAACAACTCACAAAGCCCTCGTTTCCATGTTGCAGCATTAGTTCTATAAATGCTTCATTTCTGAGACATTTATTAATGCATGCCTAATACATTTTTGATGATTTTCAATGGGATAGTCAAATACATTTTTTTTTTTTACACAATTCACTCTGCTTGATCACTGGCTGATGATCCAGCTGTATAAATGTCCAAACTGTTTTGGTAATTTGATCATGAACAATAAATAAGACTAAAAAATCACAAAAAATGCTGATGACGTAAAGAAGGAATGTAAACACATACATACACCCAAACACATTCACACGATACACCTGTTATGAGCTATGCACGTTATCGTCTTGTTTCTCGTCTGCTACAGTGTAACAGCAGTGGATTCGAACAACAGCGTTTGTAACATGTAACAGTTTGTACCAAGCGCAGAAGCCCTTCTTCTCTCACTCAGTCCATCTCGTCCCTGCTGCGTTTAAACATCTCGCACAAAGTGAGGAGGTCCACAGAGAAAAACAGAATACATCTGTTCCTTAAAGGAGTCCACAGTGAGTGCGACGCTTTATTATAAATGAGTCCATCTCCTCTGTTCTATTGCTCACATCACATGCTCTAGCTGCCTCTGAACTTGCTCCTCTCCAAACGTCTCTCCAAGCGTCTGCTCCCCCACATCTCTGGAGCCGAAACATCAGTCCAGTGTTGAGTGTCTGTACGGTAACACAGGGTCACACCGGGTGGTCGTGGTGGCAGCAGGTGGAGGGGTGGGTGCTATAGCTCACTTTGACGGACAGGAGGCTCCAGCTTGTGTGACAGCGCGGTCAGGACTTTGTCAAACTTCTCGTAACGCTCTGACTGACTGCCCTCAGAGCCACGACTTCCCCAGAGGAGACGCATCTGGAATTCTGTTTGAAAGATTTCACCAATTTCTGCGTGCTCCTGGAAATCTGTGAGGAGAGACAGTTAATTATAAAGTTATAATATTATCACAAGTTTGGTCAAATGTTAATATATGTCTTTCTTGATTTCAATTTCAACCTTTTTTGGCGACTCGCGCACTACACAATAACAATCACTGGTGTCAGCAAACCCCCAGGGCACTTTTTCCAGTAAAACTACATTGAAAATATGTCTCCCATATTTTATGGCAACCTCCCATGCCGTTCCCAAGCCCCAGGTTAAAGCAGTAATAAGTAACTCATGCCCCAAGAGGCCATAGGCGCCACTGCAGGTGTCGTAGCATATTGCGTTTTTTTACTCATTAATTGTCCGTGTGCGTAAATACTATGCAGACAGAAAAGACAAAGGGACAGAGGGATATTGTACATCCAATTACACAATGGAGATCATTTTTTTCACTCAAACTTCGCTGTAAATACTGTTTAAGTGGCGCTAGCCCACAGTTAGCTTTGCCCGTTAGCCTGTTAGCTTCTTCTTTGTAATCTATTAGTGTGTATTGGGGCCACCAACCCGGTGCAGGAAAGCTGCAAGTGTTGCTTTCTGGCCAGAGACACCAGGGGGAGATGAAAGACCCCCCAATCATCCCATCAACACGGAAAGGATTTATTAAAGTAAACAAGTTGCTTAGTACTGCTTTAAGAAGCACTGGATTGCTACTCTACCTCTCAACGGGATGGACTGATAAAACAATTGGTTTACTGATTGACGCAACCAAATCTCGAGTTCACTGTGACTACTACAACAAGACGCAATAAATGTGTGCTAAATTAAAGTGATTTTTGAGATGGGAGAAGTGTCTTTTCCAAAGAAACAAAGACCGGTTGGTTTCATACTGCCGCCTTATGGATCGTTGGAAGAGCCTCTGTCGCCCCAAATAACCTATTGCTGCCCTACAGAGAATTGTGGATTCATTTGTACATTGTGAATTAATGTTGCAGTTCAATGCAAAGTACACAACGTCAGGGAAACAATTACACTACTGTAATAATAATACTTCTCTGAGATCAGCCCTGTTCGATAGCAAACTGAGCGTAAAGATGTGAGCTGATAAAGATATTGACAAGGCTCATTCAATAAAGCAGTAATAGGCTCGAACTGAGAACCGATTGGGGAAAGGTTAGAGATCAATACAGTACAGACAGTGTCCACGGGAAAACATGATAATTACATTACACTGGTCAAGTCCCCATCACTAATCCCATCCATCACTATCAACACAACGACATGTGATCCAGTGACCAAGAAAAAAGCAAAAACCTGTTTCTAACAATAGCCTAGAGGCCAATGGTTCTCAAGCTTTTTTGGTCACAGACCCTCGTATAACAAGTGCTGGTGTTTGAGACACTCATTCAAACATAGAAATACACATGGTCTTTGGCAGTTTTACTTTCTTATTTCAAGAGCAAGATTACCTTACACCCCCCCCCCCCTTTGTAGGCAAACAATAAGAGTCTACCTTGCAGTTTGGTCTCGGCGTTGCTTGTGTAGATGCCTCCGTGATGAGCTATGGTACGAGCTGCTTCCAGGTGAAACATGACCACGTCGACCCCGACCTCCGTACTCTCCCAGGCCTCCAGCCCCTCCCCCAGAGCCACGCCCCTCTCCAGTAGGGACAGGACCGGGATGATGTGGGGGAACGTGGTGTTGGACAGGACACTCGACTCTGGGAAGCACAAACAATGGAGTTAGTTTTGAGTAACCCGATTTATTCTTTTTAATGTTGCCACCATGCTGTACAGTGTGGAGGGATGTTTTAAGTTAAATTGATTTATTTGTTGCTCATTGCTAACACTCAACAGTAGTGCAATTGATTTCTAGGGGATCTGACGTGCTTCACCTCGCCATCTCATAAAGCTGTACAAGCGACTGAGATAAGCATGTTACTTCAGGAACGATAGTGAGACGTAGAAGGAAGTTTGAGACACTGTTAATAGTTAAACATCCACGCCCCCTTATTTCATGGTTTTAAAACAGGAAAAAAGTGCTAAATAAGTTGAGACCATTTACCATCTAGTCTTGATGGCGCAGTAGGTAGATATAGATTTAAAGCTCAATGATTCCACATTAAATACAGATTTCAGTAACTATTACAGAACTTTATTTCTTCCATCAGCACTGACTTTTGAACAAACCAAAACTAATTTTTTTCTTTAGACATGTTGCAATTAGATCTGGGTTTTCAGCAGACACTGAATTACTGTCTCACCACAACTGTAGTTCGTGGCTCCTTACTCAGGGCCAGATTTAAGTAAAATGGCCCCAGGGCTAAAGTTTTTTCAGGGCCCGCCATATACTGTATCTGTCTGTCTGTCCCACAGGGAGTTTTTTATTTTAATGGTGCAATTTGGTGCATTCTCATGCATCTTTACAGACCAATAGGTACATATTTGTTCCCAGTGTCAACTCAATGAAAATGGCTCAGACCTGATTTAGACCTGGTTTAGTCCTGGTTTGGTCTTGGTTTAGTCCTGGTTTATTTCTGGTTTAGTCTACATGTGAGGGAGTCTGAAAAGAGACTTATGCCCATGGGCCCTTCAACCTGCTGGGCCCCTGGGCTTAGCCCCTGTAAGCCCCTGCATAAATCCGGCCTTGTCCATACTGTCTCCAGTAGTATGTGCACCAACCTTTGCCATCATTGATATTCTTTAGAAAAGGCTTGAGTTTCTTCTCGTACAATATGGCTCCTTCTGTATGTCTCTGCCGTAACGTCATCCAGGTCTGTTCTAAACGTGCGATCTGCAGCAAAAACACCACATGCATTTTTCAGCAAAGAAGTTGCTTTACAACAATGATTTGTAGTGTGTGGCTGTGGTGTTACCTGTGGCAGCTCCAGGGCTCTCATTACTGCGGCGAACCCAAACATGTTCCCCACACTGCTCTTAAGCTCCGCTGCTAGTTGGATGGTTTTATGGAGCAATGCGGCCCGCTCTTCTGTGCTTCCTGTGCAGCCCAGCAGATCCACCGCCATCATTATGGACATAGTGTAGAATCTGTGATAATAAATGTGTGAGAAATTACTGCTTCACTATTGTCTATGTCTACATGTTGGAAAAACAAATACACATGCATGAGCCTATCGGCAATTTCACCTTTTTACAAAAGATAATGCTATGGTGCACATAAAGAATGGTAAAAGGAGAGCACGAAGGAGGAAGGAAGAGCAAAAGAAGACAGAAGGATACACAGAGAGAACTAAAGGGTGGATCAATAGCTGCATTAATGAAGGCGCTCCTGAATGATGCATTAAAAGAGTCTGTGAGACAGAGCCCGTTTGTACCTCTCCAGCAGGTCCAGTCTCAGCTGGTGTCCGTGTGGCAGAGTCAGTAACTCCAGCCCCGAGGACACTCCCATCATCCTCTGCAGCTCTGTGGTCACTCCGAATATTCTTGCAACCTACACCAGTGAAACAAGTGATTACTTCTTTCAGTTGTATGAGGATAGTATGTCTAGTCACTGAATAAGGCACACATACCTTGCAATCCACCACAGTGATGTGTTTCGCTGTAGTCCGTGCATCAGCTTCAGCAAGAAGCTCTTTGACTTTCTTCAGCACAGACATCTCCAGAGGCTTGTTCTCCGCTGGTAAAAGGCGTGACTCAAACCTATAAACACAAGCAGAGTTGCATGTTTATAAACACATAGGACTCATATATGTAAACATGCCACTCCGGATTGTAGCCCGGGCTAATTTCCATCCATTGTTCCACACTTGCACTCTCACTATTCACCAGGAGTACCCGGGAGAACATGTAAACTCCACACAGAATGGCCCTGTTCAGCCTGGGGATTGAACCTGGGACCTTCTAGCTACCCCACCGTGCTGCCCATTTGACTGACTTTTTGGTAAAATGGCTTCCTCCAATTCGCAGCTGCGTTTATGTGCACTCGAGTGTGGTACAACTCCCCAAAACAATACAATACACTTTTCTCCCCCAAGAGTAACAACTATTCAATACTCTTGATTCTATTCTCTGTCACTGTCAAACATACAATTTCTCACAGAAATTACTGTTAGTAGAACATTAAACCACGTTAACTATATAACTGACTCAATCATCAAAAGTTAATGACTGAATGTAACTCAGAATCTCAGATCATTATGTACAAATGGCTCAAATCTGCGGCATGTGAAAGACTGTGCTTTTGGTTTTTCAGTGGAAATTAAGTTTTATCACTGTCACATCAGTCAAGTGTGAATTCACAGAACAATTCTGATTTAGGCACCCTCCCTCAGGAGGACGTCAGCTGAGCTCTTTTATGCACCTCTCAGTTTGACAGTCTAAGCAGCACATGTACTGTATTAGCCCCGATACGAGCCTCCTCACCTCTGTGTTATCACGTGCGCATAAAGAACTTCTAGTTAGTGCTAATTCACAGCTCATATATGCCTGTTTGGGCCTTTAAATTTACAATTAGACAATTGAAATAACTGCAATTAGTCAACACATAATCATACCATTTCCCCCATTCCCACTCATTGTCCCCCTGGGTTTTATTGCATATAAAACCTGCTAGGCCCGCAGACCTCTGTACACATGTTCTGAAGTGCAGGTGCCTCTTGTTTATGTGTAGCAGGTCATATTTCAATCTTCTGTCACAATGCACTGAATCTTGACTTCACAAATCACTACGAGTTGATGTGTCTCACTTTGAAAAGCAAATAACGTGGGGACCGAGTGAAACCTAAAAAAGTACTTGCACATTTGCATCAGTTCAAATTCATATAAGCAACATTGGTATATTGTTTATTAATCCTGATCAAGAGTCAACTCCACAAGAGTCAACTCCACAAGGTCGCCCCGAGGGAGCTTGTTTTTTCATACCTGGACGGTCTGAAGGAAGACGCTGTCTCCACCTGTGGCGCACTGAACAGTCCCTCTCCGTCTCCCCTTACTCCCTCCTCCCTCCCCTCCTCCACTCTTAGCCTCTCCACGTAGCTCTTGGTGGGGGGCTTGGGCGGGGCACACGGTCTGAGGTCGCAATAGCTGCCGGCCGTCTCGGAGGAATGCGATTGGTGGGTGGGATGGTGGGCGGGCGAGAGGTGGACGGAGTGCGAGGTGTGAGCGGGGTGTTCAGGTGGGTTGTTGCAGGCTGTGGGACTGAGCTGTGGATCACTGGAACGTCGCATTATGGGAGAGGGCGGGACTACTGCGAGGGCACGTCCTCCTGAGTGACATCTCTGCCTGGTTACTAGAGGAGAATGGGCAAAAGTTAAGATTTACTCCAAGAAATGAATGTGAGTTCAGAAAGTAATCAGATTTATGAATTTTATCTATGTATATTTAATTATTTAGCAGTTTGACACTCCCTTGCGCCTTTCACAGACATAGTCATAAAGCATTTATACATTCACTCCATACTCCAGACCACCACCATGCATTCAGATCATTCATCCTGACCTATTGTACATGTTTTTAGTGGTAGGGGAAACTGGAGTACCTGGAGGAAACTTACGCAGACACTGGGGGGAAAATGCACGAGCGCTAACTGCTGTACTACCCTGCCGCCGATTGTAAATGAACATACAAAATGACATAGGATTTCCTAAGTGTGATTGTGAAACATGTAATGAATATAGACTTTTCCCTCTTCCTACATCACTTATGTTTCAGAACATTTTCTTAAAGTTGCCTCCTCAGTGTAAAATACTGTATAATAAAAAGCTAATAATAATTAAAGCATAATAAAAGCTAACCACAGCCATTATCCTTGATTGCAACGTATTACATTAATTTCAATAAACCTTTTCAGGATGTTTCTCAGGAAATATAATCACCATTATACGAGACTGATTATGCAAAAGTCATTTTAAATAATTTAAATTAAAATACAGGCCAGTGATCTTCATCAAACATGGATGTCTCCCAGCAGAAACTCAACGTCTGAAACCTAAAGGTAAATAAAACCTAACTACATTATTGAACTGTAACTGTCACAAAAAAGTAACATAAAAAAAGGATCATTCATTCAATATTATTTTTGAGAAAAATGAGCGGAACAATTTGCCGCAAACCCATTTTGATCCCCTAAGAAAGTCGACCTGTAGACATTCATTGATTAATAATAATTTGGAAGGTTTACTTGTCAAGCACTTTTCATACAAACTTTGTAACACAAGGGCTTTACAAATTGAAACTGATTCCCTAAGACCCTCTGACTCAGCCTTCCTGCCACATATAAAAACATATATACTCATCCCCCGTCCCACAGACACACAGACAAGCACACCCACACAAGCTATACAATAATGGATTAAGGCTGAGTACAGATGAACCAGGTGAGGAAGCACCATCAGAGCCGTCAAGACATCAACACTTCCTGGACACACTGTTTGTAAGTATATAAGTATATGCAGTAAGTTAAAGACATACTGGCTGTGTAGGCAGGAGACATTGGTGTTTCTCCGACTGGCGACAGTGGGCAGCGGTACTCCTGGATCTGGTCCATGCTCATGGCACAGTTCCGCATTGCGTCTTTATGGTGGTGGATTGTGGACGGGCTGGAAACAACATGATATGAATGTGAAACATATTTTCAAAGTCTGACTGTAGTAAATCTGTCAGTGCAGTGCGGTAAACTTTACAGGGCTCACAGGGGGTGGCACGTCGGGAGAGGAACAGAAGGTTAGGGGTATGAATTCTAATTACCATAAGGTTAGAGAAGAATATTCTTTTAAAGATATTTGTTAAGCCTCATAAGTAACACTAGACACTGTGTTATTTATGAATCAAAATGTTAAAGTAAATGAAATTGAAGCAGAAAAAAGTCAAAGAGAAACAGCCAAATGATAGATACATTTATATTTATATTTATATTTACATAATTACAGGCTTCAGACCTGTTGTTTATAACTTTCCTAACTTTACATTTATAACATCCCAGTTCTTTATAGGAATAAGTTTATTAGCCCATTTCACAATTTGCAGGAAGCAATAATGTCATTAAAAAGCCTGCCGCTAGTTCATAATCAATACAAATTCTTTTTAATTTGGTGCCCAGTACACAAAGGATTTTTTGGGTTATGAAATGCTTTTACAAAATACAGGAGGACAAAACAAATTGTATTCCAAAACTACAAAAAAGAAATCAGGAACAGGGCCTTAAAGCAGAACTAAGTTTCTTGTTTACCTTAATAAATCTTTTCGTAGTCCCTCTGGGGGTTATACAAGTAATGGGATGATTGGGGGGTCTTTCATCTCCCCCTGGTGTCTATGGCCAGAAAACCACAATTGCAACTTTCCCTGCACCGGGTCGGAGGCGCAATACACACTAATGGAATCACTAAGAAGAAGCTAACAGACTAACGAACAAAGCTAACTGCGGGCTAGCGCCATTTAAACATGCTACGACACCTGCAGTGGTGGTTATGGCCTCTAGGGGCATGAGTCACTTAGTACTGCTTTAAACTATGTCTAACATTTTGTCATTTTGAAGTGGCTGAGTTAATGTTAAAATTGTCAAACAGACTATCGGCAATGTGTATATTTTCGGTTGCAATATCATGAACAATACTTTATTACTATAGGTGTTCAATCTCCATGTTTTCGGTCCAGCCACAAAAGAGCAAAGATGTTTAGAGCTTTATCTTCCTAAAGTTCCTTTTCTTTTCTCTTTCAGTGAGAACATTTGCACTTTGTCTGCTCCTCTCACGTGGACAATAGCGTCTCAAAAAGAACGATGGATTAAGTGCACGAGTGGGAGAGTCACTGTGAAGCATTGCTGTGAGGGGTCAGTGAGGGGATTGGTGTTCACTACGCAAGAGGGAGTGCTAATGGGGCTGTAGGGATGAGGGGTCAGCAGTGCACTTATGAAGTAGGGCCTAAACAACAACACCACCTGCATCTGGGCACAGGTTCGGGCTCGGGGTCCACTGGAGGGGCCACGGGGCTCTCAACCGGGCTTGGGGTAGTGGAGCTGTCGCTGATTTTGTACATAAGAAACATAAATTTAAGAGGCTAATGGGAAAAGAAATGTAAATATGTAAAGGACAAAAAGGAAATACACAATCAAAAGGTTTCTCTATTATGTTATATTTGGTAAACTGACAAGAGAGAAAGGAGGCAAACGCGAAATGATGAGATAAGAAGAGTTGGAAGCTAACAAAAACATAAATAAAATCACCATATGTCTACAATATAATACGCTCTGTAAAAAATATGATTAGATTAGACTCTATATTTCCCTGCCGTCTCACCTGTGAGGTATCATCTTTTCAGTGGTCAGCCCGTCCATCATGGTGACACTCCTCCTCTTGATGTAAGAGCCTCTCTGGCTGGACGGGGAGTAAGCGGAGCCCTGCTTGCTGGACAGCGCAAAGGTGGCCTCCAGGTATCTGAGGGGGAGGGTCCTGCTGACGGGACAGTAGATATGCGCCCCGCTGGACTGGGACACAACTTTGCGCTGGCCAATGTAGTACCTGACCAGCTCCTGGACAGAGTCAAAACTGTCGGACTCCAACACATACTGCACCTGTGACAGAGGAACGCACTCATTAGAGCTGCACGATTTTGGAAAATTATCTATTCGCAGTTTGTCTGATAAATTATGTCTTAAAATCTAACAATGCACATTTTAAACATTTGAGAGAAGACCAAAATATAACATGCAAGCTAGCCTAACATGTTTAAACTTTTACATTTAACAATAACTTTGGGAGACAGGATTTTAAATTGTTGCATTGAAAAAACATTGTACAGCATAAATATTTATGAACGAATTAAGAACACAAATTTCTCTAAAGAGATTTCTCTACAGAGATTGATAAAGTATAGCTTAACTTATATTTCAGTCTTTGCATTTTGTTCATTGCAACCACTTATATTAAAATTTAAAGCTGATTGCAATTAATTCTGCCGCCCAAAAAATATGCAAATTAGGCTGTATACAGAATTTAACCCACTTGAACATATTATATATATATTTCAAGCAGAACTAAGTAACTCATGCCCCATAAGCGCCACTGCAGTGTGGTAGCATGTTGCGTTTTTTTACTCATTATTTGTCCGTGAGAGTAAATACTACACTGACAGAAAAGACAAAGGGAGAGAGGGATATTGTACATCAAAATACACAATGGACATCATTTTCTTCACTCAAACTTGGCTGTAAATACTGTTTAAGTGTATTTACGTTTTCTGTCATTTTATGTTTTCATATAAAAACAAGGAGTTTTATGCCAAAAAAAATGCCAATTTTTTTTAACAAAAATTCGGCGACGAAATCTGAATAATGGATACATTATTCAGACACATTAAAATTGATGGTTGGTTGGTTTTATTTTATTGAGAAATAAGTTAACAAGACATTTTCATAATGGATTTTGGATATCTTGTTTAGTTTTAAAATAACCTGTTTTTTTAGTGGAAAAATTAGCAAAATTTTAATTTTCGCCTTTTTTTTTAACATTCAAAACTCAATAAATCAGGCTAGGAATTAGATATTTTAAAATCCCTCTGAAAAAATCTTCAAAATATTGTTCAGACCAAGGTTGGAAATTTTGAAGTCTTTAGGTGCTACTGACGTGGAGATAGTGTCGCCACAATGACAGGAAAATGTGTTTTGAGAAAAAAGCCCTTGACATTACGAAGTCTATGGGGAAACATTGAATCAGCGCAATATTTAAACATGTTATTGTGAAGATTAGGGATATTTTCCAGGTGAATGCTTGTATGTTCAGAGATCTATCTGGCCAAAAACTTGAAAACTGAAACAATTTAGTTGCCCGTTAGCCTGTTAGCTTCTTCTTCGTGATTCCATTAGTGTGTATTGGGGCCGACCCGGTGCAGGCAAAGTTGCAATTGTGGTTTTCTGCCCATAGACACCAGGGGGAGATGAAAGACCCCCCAATCCTCCCATTAATACTTGTATTACCCCTAGAGCGACTACGAAAAGGATTTATTAAGGTAAACAAGTTACTTAGTACTGCTTTAAATAAACTAATCAAAGTAATGGCATAAGGTGTTAAGAGCACAATGACCAGAGAAAAATGTCAATCTCTAACAAAATGTCAGTCTTTTCAGCATTACGGATTAAGACATGAGCTATTTCATTCTGTCACTGATACAACAACCACTTTAAAATACAAAGGAGGTCATTTATCAAGACAGGTGCTAGAAAGCTGCACCTAATTTACTATTCAATATTGCATGTATTCCAGGATTAGCACCCCAAATACAATACGCAATCAAGAGAATGCTGTGATGGTAAAAATGTGTAAATTACTCTGCTGATGACCCACTTTTGCACGTACTGCTCGTCCTGCACATGAGCAAACGCTTGGTAAATGAGCCCCATAGTTTTACAGGATTATCACAGACATTCAACCAATTCCACAAATGATATTGATGGTTACCTTAGTTTCAGTAGATTTCACAAGGACTTTGCTGATTTTGAAGTGAAGCACCTCATTGTCCCACCTACAAGTCAGGACATAGTCTCCAACACTAGTCAGTGAATCTCTCACAAGGAAGTCTCCATTCCTCACAACCAGCGTCTCCGATACCTACAACAGAATAAAACACACTTTGAAGTTTTTGTTGTGACATAAAATACACAATATCATTTAGTTTGTTTTTGTATATCTGTAGTATGAGACATTTCATTGCATACCCCCAAACTGCATAAACAGCGGAGACAATACAGCCAATTACTGCACCACTCGCTTTGTAAGTACATCTCTTAAACGATTGCATGACTACGGCAAATATGAAAGTGATTTTGAATTTATTGACAAAATGAGCAATGTAGAAAACAATCTCCCATTCATGGTCAATAAATCCGCCTGAGGCGGATGAGGCCATTGCACTGTCTCTGGTTTCTTTATGAGAAGAGATTGCAAATATTGATTGATACAAAGAAAACATCATCACACAGCACAGTATTCTCAAAGACATGCCAACGGAGTTAAAATCAAGCGAAACAACCAGAAAACATTGGATTTGTCATGTGGACAACGTTGGAAATGAGCTTCGGTACTTTCCTCTGTTGACCAGCAGGTGGCAGCACTTCCACAGGTAGCGCACAGAGGCTTTCAGGAAGCTCTCTGCTGCGAATTGTAAATATTGTAACACATTTCCCCTTCATCTGTCGCTTTGAATCTTGTCATAACGTACAAAGAGAAACAATAAGTTAGCTATAAACCAAAGGCACTGCTTGCTGCCCTATTTGACATTCTCCTTTAGTGTGACTTCAGGATATAAAAGTCAGTGTAAAGAAAATACATAAAAGTACTAGGAAGAATATGTTTAATAAGTGTTTGGTAGAGTCAACACGCATTGTTGGTTGCTGCGGGTGCCACTTAAGTTTACATGGGAGCAGGCACATGAATATTTCATGTGAATTAATTGAGGAAAGCCTCCCAGATGGTTCTTGAAACTGTGAGCGAGATCACAGAGGATGAGCAAGTGTTGGGGGGAGGCTGGCTGCGTTTTGGGGGAACCCTCCACATGTGCATCCAGGGACAGGGAAGGGGGGTTCAGGTCTGTCGCCCCCCTATCATTGTGTATCTGTGTTTTAGTCACCAGCTGTGAAATCCAATTGCGTACAGGGGGCAACGCACACAGCTGTCTGTTTGGCACGCTCTCCCACCTCCTGAACGCTAAAGCAATTTCTACTGAGCTGTGACAGATGATGGGATTCATTAATCAGTGTCATTCTGTGTGTAAAGTATTTAAATGCCGCTTTCACAATCCGCATGTCTTGGCAGTTGGCAAAAGCCGCAATGCCTGGTTGACAATTACATGACAAAGCTTGTTGGTTGTTTTTGTTGTGTGAGTGGCCTACATTTTAAGTATGACATATTAACAATAAACAAACACAACAACGACTGTATCAATGACCAAAGGCTCTTGAGTCATCATCTGTACTCTTTCTTTTTTGGACATTTCGCCTCTCATCTAAGAAGCTTCGTCAATGACACAAAAGATCTCTGACCACAGGCTAAATAAAGATCACTGGTAGGCGTTTAACTTGTCCTAGTACCAGTTCTTTTTATTCTATAATTAAAAGAGAATAGCATTAGCGCAAAGACAAGTTAAGCTCCCCCAGTGGTCTTTCGTTCGTGTTGCTGGCGAAGCTTCTTGGAGGCAAAACATTCAACTCTTCAACTCTAAAGAACACACTCAACATCCTTCATCTCTGATAATAAGACCAAACTCTTTTAGTTCAGGGGTAAAAATAGTCAATAACTCTCAAAACAGTATAAAGTCTTGTTGCAGGTTGATGGTAGAGCTGGGTGTCTAATTGTAATCGGAGGGTTGGCGGGTTGCCCCGTTCCAATCAGTCTGCCACAAGGCAGCTGTGACTACAATAGAAGCTTACTAGCACCAAGTGGCGAGTAGCACTTTGGGAAGGTAATCCATTTTAGAAAGAGCAATACAAGTGAGATTATTTCTTCTTCTTCCTTGACCCTTGCCCCACACTGTAAAACCTGTCAGACTCAAAGCTGTCAGTTATTTAAGTCACCATATTTTACCACAAGCAGTCATTTGAGGGTTCATATTCCACAGCTTATGTCCAAATAAATCATTCATAGCAATAACATGACATGCTCAAGTCGAGTCACAAATCATTTTTACAGAGTTTGCTCTCACCAAGAGAGCCTGTGTGTGTGTGCGTGTGTGTGTGTGTGTGTGTGTGTGTGTGTGTGTTCGTGCGTGTGTGTGTGCGTGTGTGTGTGTGTGTGTGCGTGTGCGTCTGCGTGTGTGTGTGTGTGTGTGTGTGTGTGTGTGTGTGTGTGTGTGTGTGTGTGTGTGTGTGAAATAAACAGCTGGTCATTCTTCTTCTTCTGAACAATGGGATGAGGGTGTGAAGAAAAGAAAATGGCATGTGTTAATGTTTTGATCATGAGACAACAAGCTCTTTTGGGAGCTCACAATCCAATATGTAACAAGTACATTTTATATCATTCTGTTGCCCGCCCCGACTGTGAATCTGCTGGTAATGCATGCGGTGCACCCTGTTCTCTGTGGGCTGTAGGACCCACCTCTCTGGGTATGTGTCCATGGTACCAGCCATGGCTCCGGATGTCAGCAGGACTCAGTTTCAGCTCCTCCTCCAGCTCTTTGCGCAGTTTCTCTGGGGGAGACTCCAGCAGGTATTTCTCCTTTGAGAACTGTGCACAAAAACACAACAAAAACAAGACGAAGGGGATTAAAAAGCTGAAAGCACAGCGAATTCACCTAGAAACCTACTTCACCAAGGGCTAAATATAACTTTGACTCACTCAAAAACTGTAAATACCATGGAGATTTGAATTTAATTTTCAAAGCTGATCTGACGACATAAAAAGTACAACTACATTGGTCGAACAACAGTTGAGTAGAGCACTAGAAAGAGCAGAGTGAAATACAAGTACTTAGTGCACAGGACACAAAGTAACACACCTGTGCTACAGAAGGCAGCTCTGCAGGAAGCACTGCTGCTGTGTATGGTCAGCCACTCAAATGCTGCATACTGTTCACATGAAGTACACAAACACAAGTACTCTCAGAGAGCAGAAGCAATTCAATCGACCCTGACCTGATTACTGAGAGCCAGAAATCACCAGGAGCAATCTCTTATTATTGTGGCCAACTTCACTGGAGACGGGACTCCAGCTCTGAGCACAGCACTCAACACGTTTACAATAAAGCTGAATGCACACAAACAAGTCCCACACTGGCAGATTTAGACCTGACTATTTATGCTCATACTGGTTTATATTGATCTGTGACTGAGGAGAAAGTCGGGGAATGTGAATGTTTTCATATAAGAGTTACGACTGCGGTACGATTACAGACTTGAGCATTTTGAGGTTCTCTTTGGGATGGGTGAGGAAGAATACCACTGTGTAAGGCTGAATCCATCAGGAAAATATCTTGCTAAACTAACAAAGGAGTCGCATGCATTTCAGAACATTGTAGAGGTCTAAACTAGAGATGCTTTTTTGCTACCAATGCTGATACCGATACTGAGGTTAGAGTATCTGCCAATATCCGATATTTACCGATACCAAGAGACTTTCTTACAAGTGTTTTTCTCGGAGTGAAAAATGTTATTGACTCTTCTCCATTGTAAGATCAATAAAGTCATTTTTTATTGTTATGTTTAGTTAAGTAGTACTTTATTAATCTCTGTAGAGAAATCTGTTCTGTTCTGTTCTGCATTTGACCCATCCTCAATGTGAAACGCTCAGGGACCCAGGCTGGTGGTCAGAAACACCTGGCTGGAGGATTAACCTATTGCACATGTTTTTACCACTAACCGACGCAGACACGGGGAGAACATGCAAACTCCACACAGAAAGGCCCCGTCCAGTTGAAAATCGAACCCGGGACCTTCGAGCTGTGAGGCACAAGTGCTAACCGCTGCACCACCGTGCTGTATGAGATCAATTACATCAGCCTAAACCCTTTCGGTCGTGTTGTACACAAAGAATTGGAAATGTATTTACGTTTAAAGGAATGAACTGACCGAATAAACTACTACTAATAAAAGAAAAAAGAAAAATTCCACTGAAAAACTCTTGGATAAACAATTAACAAGGATGACTTTTTTTTGTTTTTGTTTTTGGGTTACGAAGGTTAAAACTAACTCAGTAATTGAATTCTCCAGGTTCTCAGCTTTACAATGATATGCAGCATGCCCATATTCAGTTAGATTTAGGTGCAAAAGTTGTGTTTTTTAGGCGCTGGGAGCAAAACTAGTATCGGTTAAATATAGGGTATTTGTAGCTGGTACCCGCTATCGCATTTTTTCCAGCATCGGCTCCGATATCCAATACTGACTTTCTGGTTAGTCTGGTGTTATAAGTGATTTGCCTCAGGTGCACTGTGGAGTGTGTAAGACTGTTTTTAATGTAGGCTAGCTGATACTATAGAAATGTGCTAGCCTAGCACCACGAAACTCTTCAAATATAAGAATTGCATGAAATACAAAAAAAAATCTCCAGGTCCAAACACTCTGGATAACTAGGAAATGAGGCCCTATGTCAAAAATCCTGAAATATCCCTTTAAGGTATATCTGAGAATTGATAGGAACTTTCAGAGGGAGAACAGAGGGAATCCCGCAAACACATTTAACTCTGAGACAGAAATGAGCCTTGATGGAGCGGAGTGAGGGAGCGCATACAAAGATAAGCGCACGCACATGCACGTTTAAAAACTTCACAAAAGCTCAGCAGAAAAACCAACATGGAATACACACAACAGAGAAAGGAAATCATCTCCTGCTCTGCCAATATGAAGAGTAATGAGACTGGAGACCCAAATAAACAGCAAACAGTGGTGTCGCTAAGACTGAGCTGTCACTGCTGCTAATCCGGCCACTTTATTTCTCCCCTCACACTTTTATTATCCAGCCAGGCTTTCTCTTCTGTTAGACGATATCAGTATTATATTTGCATTTCCATCCATCACTTGCATGACTGTCCATCTGCAAGACTACACATGCAAAGGGGAGAAAAATGCCTTGTACACAAAACAAAAGCTGAAGTTTAGACCTCTCTGCAAAAGATGATGTGATCGTTGTATTAGTTTTTGTAGTTTTAATTCCAATATTCAGTGCTCCCTGGACATGTTTAAAATGTGCACTGTGAACATTTATTGTCGAAAATGTTTTTTTTTTACCCCTAGAAATATAATTAGCTTTTTCATTTCAAATCATGCACAATGGACACTGTTTGACATTCACCGCATCTTCTTCCGAATAGTATAGCTGAGACAATTGATCTAATCTTTCAGCCAGGACAGTGCCAGATGAAATTATTGAATTCTACCCTTGTCCCCTTCCAACATCTCTTGCCTTTTTTTATCCTGCTTCCCTGAATCCTCAGGGGCAGATGGGTAGATATCACTTGGCGGCCTACTCTCCCAGATTAGATTTGAGGTGTGAGTGTGCGAAGAGGCCACCAAAAGAGCACCGGGGTCAAGTGTGCCGTTATTGCTTTCTGCCTCGTCGCTATGGATACCAAGCCGAAGCAAATCCCTGATCCCCAACAATGAACTAGGCGCGTGTGTGTTTTTTTTTTATATATATATGAAGGGTTACAGGGCAAATTGAAATGTCAGCAGGGTCTCTATTTATGATACGAGCCGCAGAATGGGCTGACAGTAGATGGGACACTGAGACATACAATAAAGGAATAATGAAATGGGAGCAAAAGGGGGAAAATAATTATGTCATTTGTCATTTGCGAGCGAGCACAATAAACCCTACCTAAACCACGTGTGGGCTTCTTCTCATAACTCAAGTGTCAAAGATATTGTATGAAATAAGAACTGGGTTTAATGAATGGAGAAAAAGTAAGGTGTGAATTAAATGGGATCCAGATCTATTGAGAAAAAATACAAAGGCTGAGTCTTACAATAGGAAAGATTATAAAGGGAATTCATACAATATATTACACTTTCCTACCAGAAGAGATGGAATAATAGTAGTAGACGATTATGAGTGACAGGGTGTTTTGGTTGCCAAGACAACTATTTCAATGGAGTATTTTTAAGGCCCTGTAAGTCCTACACATATTCCAACCTTTCCTTTTTTTTGTATCCAAGGTTAAAGTGTGTCATATACAAGACTGTCGACACAATACACTGCAAGGGGGCAAAATAGATTTCACTCAAGTATAAAAATTAGGTACAGCCCCAGCATATGACAGATATTAGACAAAATTATCACCAGAGAATTGTTAGCCTATAATTCAAATTTAGCTTATCTTCTATCTCTCCCTGTTCTTATGACATGAACTCTAAATTACCACTTACAAACAGCATCCTCCCAATAACTGTTTTTTTCTTTTGTTTTTTCTAATATTCATTATTAGAAAAAAAACGGTTGTGTTCCCTTTTTATCATAAGGAAGGTGATTGACCTATATTTTGCATGGCTTTAAAGCAGTACTAAGTAATATGTTAACCTTAATAAATCCACTTCATAGTCCCTCTGGGGGTAATACAAGTGTTAATGATATGATTGGGGGGGGTCTTTCATCTCCCCTGGTGTCTCTGGCCAGAAAACCAAACTTACAACTTTCCCTGCTCCGAACCGGAGACCCAATACACACTAATGGAATCACGAAGAAGACGCTAACAGGCTAACGGGCAAAGCTAACTGTGGGCTAGCACCACTTGAGCAGCAATTACAGCCAGGTTTGAGGGAAAAAAATGATCTCCATTGTGTAATTGGATGCACAATATCCCTCTCTCCCTTTGTCTTTTCAGTCCGCGTAGTGTTTACTCTCACGCACAATTAATGAGTAAAAAACCGTAACATGCTACGACACCTGCAGTGGCAATTATGGCCTCTAGGAGCATGAGCTACTTAATACTGCTTTAACACTGCGCAACTCTCAGCTAAATAATGACTTTCCTTTTTATCCACTTTATCCACTGCAGGGCTATTAAGGATCGGACCGAAACATCAATATGGCAATATCACTTCCCCTAGTCATACATGAACTATATCTATACCTCCCACGGATGCTTCGGTCTCAGCCTCAGCTGGTTTGACTAACTACTCAGAGGTTTTCTGTAATTGGGTGTATTTCTCAAAGAGATGGGAGTATGGTGAAGAGAATCAGCTCAACTGGAAAAATGCAGCACATTTCTTAGGCTTAATGGACTGCTTGTGCATCAGTAAGCCCAACATCAATATCAAAACATGACTTCTTTTGGATGCCTTTAGTTTGGCCAAGAGGTCTGGAGTCGGACTCTGTGATATACAAAGGCATTTAGAGCATGATAAGCATAAGGTCATTTGCTACCACTTGTCATTTCTGGATTACTGGGGGCTAGAAGTGACCCCGGTAGGCTTCGTGTGTGATTTAAATAAAGTCAGTGGCACAGTGGCTCAGTTGGGTTTCATGGATGTGTTTCCTTTGTTTTTTTTTACCCAATATATAAAGATGACGCTAAGTTAAAGCTAACAAAGGGTGTCTGACAAATAACAAGATGGCATACATATCACTGCAGGAAGATTATTAGCTATTGATTCCTAAAAAGCAGATTATAACTTTTGTTTGTTTATTCATTTAAATTTGTATGCACCGAGTACCTGGAGGCAAGGCCGCAATAACAAACAGAGGGCAAGCAGGCTCCACAATGCGGCCCTATAAAGTCACTGTTAATATTTTATGATGCAATATTCCATAAATTTACTGAACAGCTCATGAATACAGAGAGAAAGAGTAATTTAGGGGGAAAAACAGAAGACAGACAGCTTAAGCCACATGGACAGACAGACCTGGAGCCGTATATATGTATCAAACAGCAGACAGCTGACATCACAGACAGACAACAAGAGCTCGTTTAAGTTAAGAGCGGGGCAGGCATGCTGGAAGACAGGTAGTCCATTAGCCGATGAGAGAGTTTGGGTAATTTAGCAGCTGATGCCGGACTTGGCTCCCCAGGGAGGTTAGGAGAGGGGAGCCGTGTGCATCTCTGCACTGTTGGACCTGTAATTGGATTGGACCCTATTTTAGTGATAGCAAAGCCAGACAGACTGAAGCAAGGGGTCAAAACGTGGGCATAGGAGGGATATGGAGATAGTGAGGTGAGCGTGTGTGCACGTGTGAAAAGGAGATATCAGCTCAGTGTGATCTCACAGCTAATTTACACTAACATGCATCTGATTCTGTTAACTCACTCAAAATCCATTAAAACCTTGATGTGTGTTTGTATTCAGGATGCATCCAGTGTCTGCGGACATACAGTATATTTTGTATGTCGACACGTTAATTATAATCAAAGTGGAAAACCATGAAACTGGCTGCAATAGTTTATTATGTGCTACAACGGCTTGACTTGTTTTGAATGTCTCAAAATAAGCACAGAAAAACAAATAACTGAAAATGACTAGATAATAGGGCATTGTGTTGTACATTGTCCAAAAATTGCATTTCTTACGGCTCATATCAATTAAGACAAAATCATTGATGCTGACGGATAAATGGATCATTATGAAACAAGCAAAATTAATAATTGACATGAACTTCAAGTATCGGAGGCAAACTTACGCTCTTATCCTTGCTTCAAATAACATCTCTTGACAAAGCATTGAAGCTGCTTTTAACACCTGACAGCAAGTATAAGCCTATACTGGCAAACTACAGAGCCAAATCCATTTCCTGTGAGACAACACAGAACTTTTGCTTTTTTGAAATGACATTTTAGCCAAATCAAATTCAAATTGACTTTTGCATGGGCATAACCAGCGCAAAAAAACACACACAAAGTTAATCACTAACGGTTTATACTGTGTATTGTACAACACTGTGTCCTAAGCATTTAACCAGAAACCAAACAGAATCCAAGTGTAGCAGGTGGGAGAGCCTTAACGCTGGCATGGTTCAGCGTGTTGTTGTTTAGACTTCATCTTTGTCTACCCATGCAGACGAAACACAGATCTCAGCACCTTAAGCCATTTTAGCACACAAGCAAACAAGTGGCAAGTGAAGAATGTGAAATGAACTAAAATAAATAACCAGTGTTGAGTTCAACAAAACAGGACATTATTGGAGACGAGATCCAGCTCGGACAGAAAAGAAGCACATTCCCCTAAAAACGTGCACAAAAGAGGCGAGGAATGCATTTGAGCAGCACTTTGAGCTTGTGTCAGAATGCACCTTCTTTCTTCTCCAGCTGCGAGGCTAGCCTCTAACCTCATCACCATGGCAACCGTCCTAAGTGGCAGGAGGCTCAGGCAACGAGTTTGGGATAGATGCATGGGTGGCATCACTGGCGTGGGGCAGGCTGGGGGGTTGGGGTCCCTTCTCCCTCACCGTCAACTCATGTCCTCACATCCACTACACAAAAGCCAAAGGTCGAATTCTTTAAAAGCACGTTCCCTTGATCTGGCTTCTCGTTCTCTCGCCCTCCTCTTTAGGACGGACAGAGAGCAGGATTAAAGCACACGGGCGACTGGATCCCGCTATCTCTTTTTACACCCTCACGTACTAGGGGCCGATGGCAGGAGAGGGGGCTCGTATCAGCCCTCTCCAGGCCCAGGTAATCCCCGCGTGCCCTCCAGCATAATTCTCATTGTTACGGAGGCTCACTGGTTCACGCGGGTTTGAGTGGATTTTAGACACATGAAAAGTGATAGGAGCATTAGGAGTGACTGTAATGTTAGGCCACTTGTGCAGCAAGGAAAGCTTTGTTTCTGTTGTCTAAGGCAGTGGTTCTCAAGTGGTATGGCTTCGGGACCCTGCAGTGGCGCTTATGGCCTCTAGGGGCATGAGTAACTTAGTACTGCCTTAGTAAGACTGAAATTAGGATAAAAACATCCCAAAAACATTTATTTTAACAGACTCCGGGAGTGTTACCATGCTGTTTCAGATGGAAAATAGTTAAAGAAATGTTCCCTGGAATAGGCTTGCGACACACTGAAAATGGTTTCCATGACCCAAAAGTTTAGAACAGTTTACAACAGGAGAATGAAACTATTCTGGACAATTTATACACCCTATTCAGGAAGGAGAGCCTCTTTTTTCTCATAGATGCTTTCTCTTTTTACCCGCCACCAAAGAGAGAATCAACAATAAAGTGTCACAATATGGTTGCTCAACTTACAACAGTTTCTTTAAAGGTGATGTATAAATCAAGGCAATTATTATTACAATTATTATAAAGTCTGGATCAACAAGACACTGAAAGAAAACATAACAGAATGGCTGCCTATTTTGAGTCATCATGTGGTTTCCAATCGCCATCGTTCATATTGAATTAATATTGAATCTAACAGGTTATGAGAATACATCGGCTCTATCTCCACCTTTTGGAATTGGTTTTCTTGCATCTAAATGTAACTCTAGAAAGAAGCCTAGAGTTCCTTAACTTTGAGGCAAATAACTTTTAAATCCACTGCAGACTTGACCTTAGTGAAGTTTGACCCAACATGCACCCAAGATGCTGCCGTATCTAATGAGCTCAGAGCCAATTAAAATCCTTTGAAATGACCGTATCTCGTTAAGCGTGGAATGGATGCATATAAATGTGCGCAGTTTTGCTGAAAGTCGGAGGGAAAAATGAATAAAACGTGCCCAGTGTAAAGAATGCATTGATTAGCAGTTTAATGAGCCTCCTGTGGGACCGACCGTTTGATATGCAATGAAATATTAAAGAACCTAAAATGATCAAGACGCAAGATAAATATGAGCAGGTGCTGTATTAGAAAAGTAAATATACTGCAGTAACCTTTAGATAACACCAGTGACAAGAAGGTCTTTGTGAGTCAAAGATGGAATGATTATTAATAAAATACAATGACATATTAAATACTCATCAACACCATAGGGAAGAAGGAAATGGAGTTGATTTTAGTATCTATACTTTCAGGAACATATGTGTGCTGTATCACACCTTTTCAGTCCAGTTGTATCACAATGACTTCTGTGCCTTGAGGTTGTGCTTCAACAGAGTGAGTCATTATTGGCAATCGATTTGTCTCTAGCACAGATTTTTTTTGCACTTTCTTGATACACCTCTGTTTGTTCACAGCCTTAAAACCTGTCTACGTCATCCAATACTTTATTTATAGGCCACAGTAGGGGAAGGGATACACCCTTGACTGAAAACTAAAAAGTATAACGGCAAAAGAAAAACAAAGCACACGCGCTGTTGTCTGACATGATCAAAGCACCTCTTAGACAGGTCTCCTCAGACAGAACCATGGAGAAAAGTGGCGCGGGAGAGAGACTGATAGTGATGGTGACCTCCTCCTGTCATTAGGAATCACTGTCTCATCCAAACACACAAATACAAACAGGGCGCACACCCATCCCTGGAGGTCGGCTCAGAGCAAAGGCTATATATCTAACAGCGAGCGCGCACATACTCCCAGCAGTGTTAGCAGTAGCAGTAAACGCGTATAAAGTAAAAGTTGTCAGTCATAGCTCAGACCCCCTGGACTGAGTGACGGGAGGTGGTCAGGATGTGACACTCCACAAGCCTCCCAATGACAGCATGAAGAGCAGAGCAGCTATCTATGCAGTACGTTAATATGGAAGAGTCTTCAGTGTCGTGTTGAAGGATTTCTGAAAAAATGCCAATCTGACATTTTATAAATAAAGCAGTTAAATATGATGTGTGTTACTGATTATACTACAAGTGCAATGATAATAAATGAAGAAAATAATTAAAAGTGGTATCCTAGATGCTGATATCATTAAAGCAGAACTTGTTTACTTGAATAAATCCTTTCCGTAGTCCCTCTGGGGGTAATACACGTGTTAATGGGATGATTGGGGGGTCTTTCATCTCCCCTGGTGTCTCTGGCCAGAAAACCACACTTACAACTTTCCCTGCTCCGAACCGGAGACCCAACACACCAGGGGTCGGCAAGTTTGCGTTGAGGTGGGCCGATTTTCATCATCGCCAAAACACCAAGGGCCGAACCTCAACATTGCAGCCTAAAGTGAAAAAGTTTTTTCATCAGTGGTTCCCAAGTCGGGACCCAACGTTACCCTCGGATGACAGGCCCAAATAACCCAAATAAAGCCTACATTTGTCATATATCGTACAAAATATTAGGCATAATATAGGCAGTAGATATGCCTTTAAAACTGAAATTCCATACAGTTTCAGATGGAACATATTGAAAAAAAAGTTCCCCATAGACTCACGACCCACTGAAAAGGGTTCCATGACCCACTTTTGGGCCCGACCCACCAGCTGAGAATCACTGTTTTACATTACATACTGTAGGACCAAGTGGGATATTCTGGACATTTTTAAAATACTAACACTATTTCTTGCATGTTTAGAGTACGGTAAAAGGAATTTGATCTTATTTGCATAATAATGTTTCTCAAAATCATCTTGAGGGCCAGAGGTTCTATGCTGGAGGGCCGGATTTGGCCCGCGGGCAATACACACTAATGGAATCACGAAGAAGACGCTAACAGGCTAACGGGCAAAGCTAACTGTGGGCTAGCGCCACTTGAGCAGTAATTACAGCAAAGTTTGAGGGAAAAAATGATCTCCATTGTGTTATTGGATGTACAATATCCCTTTGTCCCTTTGTCTTTTCTGTCAGCGTAGTATTTACTCTCACAGACAATTAATGATTAAAAAAACCTGCAACATGCTACGACACCTGCAGTGGCGTTCATGGCCTCTAGGGGCATGAGTTACTTAGTTACTTCTTTAAGGCACAATCCAGGCAGAGAAATACAATTATATTTGCTGTATTTTAGAGCATTATGTTATGCCGTGGCCTCCATCCAGCCATAGGGGGTTATGCTAAATCAATATGCAAATCACTTCACACCAGGAGGCAGATTATCTTTTCCCCGAGATGGAAGGGCCAAAAAGAAGATAGTTTCATACAGTCACAGCATAATGTTCTTTACTGCGGTCGCCCACTGCTCCAGACATGGACAAGGTTGACGGATGTGTCAAATGAAGATAATTTTTCATTACAATCTAAACTATTCTACTGTAAAGTTTAACAAAGCAATTAGTTTCAGTGCTGCCCTCTCACTTACAGCAGCCTTATCAAGCCAAAACAAAAGTGCTCAATTAAAACACTCCCCACACGTCACAATCGCGCAGCAGGGACAGTGTTTAATCAGGTTCATTCATTCAGCAAACACTCTCCACCAACTGCCACTGTACTGTTCCTCTGATGTCAGCGGCGGGAATCCAGACTGTTGCGCCTCATTTACGCCAGTCCACTTGTCTTCACTTAGAAAGCCAGCAATATCACTTAAAACAAACACATTTTGTTCATAGCGAGACAAAGACAAAGAAATGTGACTGGGGAAAGTTTCTTTTTTTTTTTTTTTCTTTCTTTCTTTTCTATAGAGCGGTATTGCCCTGCTGTGACTCTAGCGCCATTCATATTTTAATGGTCGCCTTCGCTGTGATCCGCCGCTTTATAGATGTCTTTTGTCTCGAGCTCAAAGACCAGCAAATCCGTTTCCTCCTTCTGTCCCGCGCTTTCTAATCAACCTGGCGAACAGCATCTATCAGCACTTTGATGAGAAGCCCATTACGGAGATATACAGCTCGAAGGTCCTCTCTGCTTGTGTGTTATCGAGGCAGTCGTGAGATGGAAGCGCTTATTTACCGACGCTTATTTGGGTCTTTGGAAGCCGCTGCGTGCAAGGCGTTGGCACGTTAGGAGTGAGAACAGAAGTGAAGTAGACAACTCGGGGAAAGGAAAGAGAAACAAAGGTGATATTCCCGATTTCATCAAGTGCTTGTTAAAAAACAGAACCAAAAACAATAGAAGTTTTATTCAGTATATTGACATGGAGACTAGTCTGGTATTGACAGTTTCAACCTCTTAACCCCCACCTGAACCGAGCACATTTTCTCCAGTTCGGCTTTACCCAAATCTAAAAGCAACGTTAAAATAGCGACGAAAACAAGGATGAAAACGCAGCAAAAACAGTTGGGGACCTTTGTGATAGATCTTAAAGGGATATTTCAGGATTTTTGACATAGGGCCTCACTTCCTAGTTATCCAGAGTGTTGTTGATTTCTGGAGATATTTTTTTCTTAAATTCGTGCAGTTCTTATATTTGAAGAGCTTGGTGGCGCTAGGCTAGTGCATTTCTATGGTATCAGCTAGTCTGCATTAAAAACAGTCTGACCCGCTCCACAGTGCACCTGAGGCAAACCACTTATAACGCCAGACTAACCATATAAATGTCTGTGTCAATAGAATCACTATAACTATTTTGCATTTAATATAACTTATATTTGAGCAGCATCAGCTTTGTGGTTGTACAAGCTACGCGGCGGCGGACTGATCTGCGAGAAAATAGTCCCTCAAAATGTGGTAATTCATGTGATACAAGGTCATATTATGTATATTATTATTATATTTCATACATGATTCTATTAACAGACATTTATATGGTTAGTCTGGTGTTATAAGTGATTTGCCTCAGGTGCACTGTGGAGTGGGTCAGACTGTTTGTAATGGAGGCTAGCTGATGCCATAGAAATTCACTAGCCTTGCACTAGCCTAGCGCCACTAAGCTCTTCAAATATAAGAACTGCATCTTAAGAAAAAAATATCTCCAGAAATCAACAACACTCTGGATAACTAGGAAATGAGGCCCTATGTCAAAAATCCTGCAACATCCCTTTAACTACTGGATGAGCAGCTTTTATATAAAACTCGCTGAAGACAGGATATTAAGATAAACTGTGCAGCCCCACCAGAAGCATGCGGTTTGAAGTATATGGCTGCTTTTATGCAAACAAATGATATTCTAATGACTGTCATGTATGATTGTTGACAATGTATTTCTACCTGGGAGTTCCTCTTCTAAACACAGACAACAAACAGTCCCTATCTTTACCACGCATTCAAACATCCTCTCCCCGCGGCTTACAAAGGCAAACACGCTCGTATTCCCTTTACCAAACACACGCCGCACTCCTCAAAACAAGCTCTATACCCACACAGAGAAGAAACGCCAACACTACTGATAACTATTCCTAGTAATTAATGTAACAAGATTGAGTGTTGATGCTAACTGGCGCGATACAAACACTGATTACCGATTACACACATTCAATTAGGCCTTCTTCGAGATGGAATCAGATAGCTCGGTTGAACCTACTCAAATCAAATTACTTTAATAACGGTGCTAATGATGGGAGTGTTGCTCTACACATTAAGATGTAATTGCAGAGCTAGAAGTAATGGCACACACACCGATAGGCCGCTCTGGCGATGGTGAGAAAAGTGGCAATTTGAGGGCTGGATCTTAAAGGGTGCAGGAGAAGGGAAGACAATAGCGGTGTGTGAAAGGAGCAAAAATGTGCCAAAAACAATGGCAGGCTATTTTTACTGTGAGGACACCTCTGTGACAGTTTCTTCACCTCTGTCTGGTGCTGACCAGATGGTGCTGTGCCTGGAGCATGCTGGGAAGCGCAGGCATGATGGCGATTATTAAGTTTGGAGAACGATAAAGGTCAGTGAAAACAGCTCAGTGCAAGAGATGTATTACTAGAGTTAGGGATGGGCACTGTGTTAAGTTATAGGACAAATGGCTGTACACCGAGAAGCTTCAAGAGGCGACAATCACTCTCTTATCAGGTCAATTTACCAAAGACAAAACGAAAAACATCTCCACGGTTATTGTCGTGTCGTATGTCAAGTCTTTTTACCCATTCCCGATGAATGTTAATGGTGATTTCATCTAAATCCATTTTAGACTGTAATAAAGTATTTTTTTTATTTTTTTTTGGTGACAGTTCCCTCCACGACATCTGTTCACACAACGAGAGGACACACACCGGAGCCTGCCTCAGCTGACAGCCCCGCACGAGGAGCCGTCTGACAAATAACAAGAGCTAAAACTGTTGCAGGCTGCTACAAACCACACACCTGCTGCAGTCACAGTCGTGAATCTAAGGAGCAGCAAAAAATTTGAATTGCAAAAACATACACATAAATGTTGGTTACAATGCAGATCTAAGTGCAGGCCTCTTTGGAAACACACTATGACATTTTATGATTCAATACATCAATTTGATGACCCACGTCTTGAGATGCAGCCACGGTAATTATTCTGACTTTGAGACCATTACTGTATACAGCATTTCCTGTTTGGTATGAATTCATCCATGGGTTGTTGTAAGGTTAGAGTTCACTTGGACAATTAAAAACAGCTCATTTTATTAATACTGCAACAATGCCATCATAAGAAATAATAACTTGAGTATGTTTTGAAAACCACATCTGCCACAGTTTGAGCGACTCCTTTGATTTGCTTACCAAAAATAAAGTTGCTACTTCCTTGTGGTTTTAAGAAGTGAAATCAAAAGAAGTGGAATTTGATTAAAATTGCCTTCTGATATTCCCGTTCCCATTAAGCCTGGGAACCAACAGCTAGTCTTCATGCATCACAGGTAGGGAAAAACAAACCAGGATTCAGATTATCCCTTTGCACAGCTAAATATAATTCACTTAAAGTATCTTATAGGTTACAGTGAAAAAACAAGCTGCACTACACATGCCCTGTCCATGTCCACTTACCTTCATGCCCCACGCCTCCTTCTCTCTCTCCTTTCTCATTCCTCTGCGTATTTATTCAAGTCAATGCACTTTCAGCTCCGATATGAGCGTACATCTTGTTAGAACCATTGCGGCAGTAAAAGGCTGTTTAGTTGCCGTGCAAAATGCAAAGAGAAACCACGTGGTTCCACAATGATGTAGCACCGCTTTAGGAAGAGCCCGGAGGCCGCGCAGTCAGAGATAGAGCAGTGCAGTTTGGACTTTCGTCAATGTGACGGACGGCCTTCAAAATTTTCCGTCAAAGCTAAAAATATTCATTCACTCCACACTCTGTGGTAGTAAGCTACTATTGTAGCCACAGCTGCCCAGGGGCAGACTGTCCATTTCCAACTTGCAAGTCACACAATGTGTTGTTTATATCCTGATTTCTTATTATGTCAGTGCCCTCTGCTGGACACCTGTGGAATTCTTTCCTTTTAATCTTATTTAATCTGCCCCCTAGTGGCTCGAGTGAGCTTTCTGGTCATTTAAAGAAAATCATAACTCCGCACAGGAATGGGCTACAGACTTACTTATTTTTTGACATACTCATGAATTTATGCTCTACAAGTTGTGGGCCAGACTGAATCATCTCGAGGGCTGGATGTGGCCCGCGGGCCGCATTTTGCCCAAGTCTGGCCTATAAGGATTAGGGTGTTTTGCCACGAGGTATTCACCATTAAGGATGTCATGATTCTAAGTTTTTGAGTCGTGTTTATTGTGAGGAAAAATACAGCAATTTTACGATTATCTATTGTTGAAAAGCGCTAAACAAGACTTGTGTATTATCATTATTATTCATTATCAAAAAAAGGAAGAAAATACTGAGAATTTCTCACATCTTTTACAGTGCTGTCTATACTAAGGATGCACCGATACCAGTATCGGGTATCGGGCCGATACCAAATGATTGTACTCAAACTCGTACTCATTCAACAGGTCCCGATACCAGAAACCGATACCACTTGAGGTGCGGCCAGCTCTCCTACGAGGCGCAGCTCTCCACTGAGGAGAGAAAATAGCAACAAACTGGAGAATTCTTTAGTGGAAATACAATATTCCACATAGAGGTGACTTTATTACAAAAAGTGGTATCGGTGCATCCCTAGTCTATACGTAAAAGGCCTGATAAAATAATGTCTTTTAAAAAATGAATAGGTAATAGAATGTTATTATCAGCAATATCAAAAGGAAGCAAATTGGTGTGAATGTTTTCAAAAGATATGCTCTAAGATATTCTCTCTCTAAGTGACCTAAACACATTAACCTATCTGCAGATTTCCAGGCACTCAATTTCCCTTTCGTTTTCACTGCGACAAAACGAACGCTCTTTTGAGACTCTTCCCACGGCAACGTTATGCAGTTATCATGAAAAAATGGATACGATTTTTCTCTACTTTGAACTGGATTTCACACGTTTCTTCAGTTTCTTAAAGGGGGGGTATTATGCAAAATCAACTTTTTCAAGCTTTACATCATGTTATTAAGTCATTCCCTCATTAAAAACATGCCCGAAGTGTTGCCTTGGCACATTCACGTATTTTCGAGTAATCTGTAGAAACTCTGATGGCGGCCATTTTAGGGATAAAACGCCTGATTCCTTCAGGAAACGCCCTCGACCTCCAGGATACGCCTCCGACCTTTCGTCACCAGCCGAGTAACCAACCACTGCTCCTCAGCAGAACCCCCTCCCCGCAGTGTCTAGCCCTAAGATGTAAACAGAGTCATCATGGAGGATTAGCTTCATGTGTTGTGAACCGGAGCCACAGCAGACTTTTACAAAGACACACATCAGTGTTTCTGTTACCGAAACACCCAGGATTAAAACCGGTGACAAGAACACTTATTTTAGTGTCTGGTTCTGCGCTGGGCCTTGATGATGCACAGAGCCTCCGGAGAAAGCTAATGCTAAGCTAAACCTCGAGTCATCACGTGAAAACGAGAGATATGCACACATAAAGTCAATAAAACCACCACACACATAAAGAACCGTTTAACAATGATCACACACGGAGCCTGGCTTGTTGATTTGGAAGTTTATTGCTCACATTTCATCTACAATGGGTCATAGCCGAGTGGTTTTCTCCCGGAGCTAACAAGCTAGCCGCGACAAGCTAACGGGAAAATTCACTGAATACAAGCAGCATATTATGCATTGAAAACGTCACTAAAACAGGCAACTGCTTGAAGCAGCCTTTATGATGATCACACACTGAGCCTGGCTTGTTGATTTCGTAGATTATTGCTCACATTTCATCTACAGTGAGTCGTAGCCGAGTGGTTTTCTCCCGGAGCTAACAAGCTAGCCGCGATAAGCTAACGGGAAAATTCACTGAATACAAGCAGCATATTATGCATTGAAAACGTCACTAAAACAGGCAACTGCTTGAAGCAGCCTTTATGATGATGACACACGGAGCCTGGCTTGTTGATTGTGTAGTTTATTGCTCACATTTCATCTACAGTGAGTCGTAGCCGAGTGATTTTCTCCCGGAGCTAAGGCACTATTAGCCGCGACAAGCTAACAACCTTCACCTTCACAACATTCATTGAAAACAGGCAGCATATTATGCACAAATAACGTCAATAAAGCAGGCAACTACTCGAAGCAGCCTTTACGATTATCACACAATGAGCCTGGCTTTACACATTTGTGGTTTATTGCAGACTTTTCATCAACAATGAGCTGTAGTCGATTATAACAAGCTAAGGGGTAACTTCGAAAAACCACTGTCCACCTGCACAGATAATGTCCGTCTTTTGAATCGTATGGGCTCCTGCAGATCCTGGTGTCGTCCATGGGGGTATAGTTAGAGATCCATAGGGCATGGCAGATGCAAAGAGATAGCCTCCAAACAGCAGTTATTTTTCAGGCAAGAGCCCCTTCCAAGCGTCCGGTGTGGAAGGTTCGTCTCCAAATAATATCCTGTGTGGCCATTGTTCACAAAGTGATAAACAGTAGCTCCTTTCCAACAGTAAAAATTAAAATGCACCGATCGTAGTTTCAGTACTGTTGAGACAACGAGCGCAGTGTTGTTGTGATGCCACAGACAGCGTGTGGAGGGGGCGTGTCGGAAAGGGTCAGAGGTTCTTAAAGAGACAGAGGCCTATTGCAAGTCATTTGCTACCGCCATTTTGAAAGAGCAATTTTATACAAGGCAGTTCTTCTAATTTACTGCATTGACAGACCAACAGAAGGTTTCGTCATCATTGTAGTGTGATATAGACTGGTGCTATGTGGCTGAAAAAAGCATAATACCCCCTCTTTAAGTTTTTACCGATGAGTATGCACCTTTTGGCATAACACGCTGAGGCTCATGAGACAAAACAGCGATTTACCGTGGGTCTTAAAATTCTCACGATTCACCTACCATGAGCTTTTATAACCACGATAATTGCAAAACCGGTTAATCTTGACATCCCTACCCACCAAAAAGGTCAAACCTGCATGACAAAATATTTCTCATCTAACCTTGCCCCACACACCACTCCTTTTATGTCGACTCAGCAATGCCACACCTATGGATGCTGTTTCCATGGCAACCTCACAGTCGGCTTGCCCCAGCTGGTACAGTCCCTGGAGGGAACTGTATGGTCCGCATGTATATGTGTGTGTGACAGAGAGTGAGGTTAATGCGTCCCACGGGTGCCTTGCTCCTTCATGTGCAGCCGAGTGGACTGAGGGGGAAAACTTAGCTGGTCAAAAGCAGCTATCAGAAGAACACTATTGTCTGCCGGATATGATGGCGTCTTATCTTTTGGTGCTGATCAAGTAAAAAGAAAAAGAAAAAGAAAAAGTTTTGGCAGATTAAGGGACGGCTTACTCGAGACAGTAGAAAGAATAGCTGTTGGGATTAGTCCTGACAAATTGCTGACCAAGACTTTCTGGGAAGGTCAGAGTTACAATACAGTGATGAAGACTTTGCACAAGGATAAAATTCAAACCCTTACAATGAATCACTGCAATCTGAGTTGCAAGCATAAGTTTAAGGACATAAGTTGTGCACAGATCTACCATCTGATGGGACTTTACATCTTTGGCCCTTTGACGAAGAGAATTGGATGATTCTCGAAACGTCAGGCAACTATATGAAAATGTCCAGTTGAAATGATTTAACTATATATGAGTTAAGGACACAAGTTTTCTTCCTTTTGTAATATACCTAATTCATAATCAGTAAATTTGATAATTTGTGATACCTAGAACATGTCTTGAAACATAACAAAGTCACAAGGTATTTACAGGACAAGTGTCTGTACTATTTCACTTGTACTCTCAAACTTATGTTTGGTCTTCTGAAGTCAAATAGTCCCTTGTCTGACAGCCGTCACTACATCAGCCTCAAAACCAATATATCCCCAAAACATACATAATAGCCATAGATACAGACGGCACCACTGAAATCGCCCATATATGGTCACGTTTGAAAACAGTTGAGGGGGAAAACAATTTGGAGAAAAATCTAAACTTTCTCAAATTATTCAAAAACTACTTTAACAAATGCTGAATTATGAACATAGATTTCTACTCAATAAAGATACAAAGACATGGGGAGGAGCAAAGTGGTTCAACAGCCCATAAATACATAAATAACAGCTAATGCTAACGTAATGCTTCATGTTAGCACCGTGCTAATGCTAACGTTAGCTAGTGATAGCTAAGACTGAGGCTTTTTTGCTTCTACTGAACAATCTGTTGTGGAAAAATATCCATATGGACCTGATTTAGACTTTACTTTGTTTATGTGTGGCAAATAAGTTCATATTCCCCCAGAAAATGGCCAAAAGATTCTGTTTTCCCCCTTCACAAAACCACGCCCCCTTCTATGACACAATGCCGTCTGTATCTACATCATACTGCAGAGGATAGATTTTTTTTACATAGAGACAATAAAGCTTAATCCAAATCATCAGTTTGGACTTTCTAACTTTATCTTCAAAGCAATCAGGCTGCATTCATGCTTTCACGTGATATTATGAAAAGATTTGGAGCGCTAAAGTGAGATGAAGTGAAAGTGAAAAAATATATTTAAAAAAGTTGCGAAATTCTTTTCTCTGGTGAAATAATTTCCCTCATAATGGAATAATAGCATATGTTAGGCACAATGGATGTCAGGTGGGTGGATAAGTTTAATAGGTCAAATTTGTGGTCCTAATAATCCTTCAAATGTCCCTCCCTTTTTCTCTACTCCGAGCTCTGCCTCCTCAATCAAGACATTTTTTAATTAATATGAAGCAATAAACATGCAAATATTTTTTATGCACATACAACACAACTGCTATATCTTGGCACCGATGGCAGCATTAGCCCTGCAGTCACACAGCGTTTAGTGAGAGAAACCCTTTAACCTCACAATCTGGCCATAATTTTCAACTATAAAAACATCACAGCGCTCTTTATCCCTATTCTTTCCTCAACCCAAACAACAATATGCTAAAAGGTTAATAGGGCGTCGTCGCCAAATGACACCAAATAACAGTGGCACCCGATGCTTGTGTTAGCAGCTGTAGCGGCGTAAACAAACACTTTAGTCCACTCACTCTCTCTGCAGTGACTCACACTACAGCGGCGAATGTACTGTGTGGTCAGCATGGCCCTGGGGTTTCTCTTTCCAGCTTTCCATGACATTTTGCAGGAACAGGAAGAAGAACATGAAGTCAGCTCATAACAAAGGAGCTGGACGCAGTGGTGACATAGCTCCTCCGACCCGAGTGGATTCAATGGTATTTGGTCACAGGCTTTATATAGGAGATGAGCTCAGGAGAGGCTTATGAATAAATAATAGTGAAGGACTGGAGGGACTTAACAACTTTGCTTCTTTGTACACCACCCTTATGCAGTGCTCTGGAACACATGTGTGAGCCATTGGTGTTTTGATGCTTAAACAAAAAGTCTAAAACGCCTTAATTATATTTGATCTATTACTGTACTACCCTTTAGGTTTTTAATTCAGTGTGTTATTTCCTGATGCTGGAAAGAAAGGGAGGAAAAAGAAAGAAACAGCTGTTGGTGGTGTAATGTACTACATCACTGTATCACGCACACGCTATAGAATATTGCTACCACTTTTGGACACCTAATAAAGTAAATGCTTCCCCCTTAGTTCAAATATGCTGTCAAACATGATGGTGAACTTTGTGACAGTTCATAAGGACAGGCTCAGTAATGCGCTAAAGACAATTGCAATTTAACACTCCCCTTTAGTCTTCTTAGCTGCCCCGTTTTAAACTATACGCTCTTTAGCATGTGTTTGTTCGAGTTCAGTTTGAATGCACCCGCTTTATGCTCCCATTGCTTGCATTTCCCAATAGAACTGAGGAAAGATTGAAGGTCACCAGTGTTGCTTTGGCATCCTTTCGCTGCGTCCATCTCCACATACTTTGTTCCTAATGCATCCTTCTCCCTCCCACCTTCTTTCCTCAATTCCCCTATACACATACTCAGCACGCTCCTCTATTATCTGCTCCCTAAGTAGTCATTCAAATTGCTATTTCCATCTTCCCATTGCGGGCTCATATCTCCCTCCTGCCGCTGTACGTGGACCGCAGATCGTATCACTCGCCTGAGCCGCTCGGTGCACTCTCCATCAGCTGGGTACCTCGATCGCTTTGTCAGCGTGTGTGTGTGAAATCTTGTCTGCAAACATGGGAGACAGACAACAGCACACACTGCCAGATAGACAAAAACAGCAGGAGAAAATGGATGGAGAAAGATGCTTTGAACTATCAATCAGAATGTAAATAAAACATGAGGTGGGGAGGCTTCAAACCATGTCTTACAAGTCAACAATATTGTGTATTTATAACGAGGAATCTTGCATGTAGCGATTCAATTCTTTATCATGCCCAAAACTGAATATACTGACTTGTCAAATTTGGCAAGCTACAGATTTCCGTTTGTTAACAAAAAAAAACAAAAAAAACATGGGAAATTAGTTGTCAGCTCAGATATGGACAGAATTGAATGCCTCATCCCAGCAACTGTGACTAGAGATGCACTGATCCGATACTGGTATTGGATATTGGAGCCGATACGGGAAAAAATATGCTATCGGTATCGGGTATCAAACATCCGATACTGAACCAATACCAGATAATGGTAAATGGTAAATGGTCTCAACTTATGTTTTATTTTCCACCTAAATTAGGCACACTCAAAGCGCTTTACAGCAAGGATTCACTCACCCATTCATACTCTCAATCACACACCAATGTACGCAGACACTGGGGGCAATGTGGGTGAAGTGTCTTGCCCAAGGACACAACGACAGTGTGCACTTACCGGTAAGTAAGTAACTACGTGAATATGGGCTTGCAGTATGTTACTTTGAAGTTCAGAACCTGGAGAATTCAATCGCAGAGTTTCATCTAACTTCCGCAAATGCCGTGGATAGCGTCAGTATGCTAAAGCTAGCGGTGACATGCTAATGCTAACAAAAACTAATCAAGGCTGGGTCAGAAACTATGATAGAAATACCTAAAGTAGCCTAATAAAATAAAATAACCACAGCTGAAGCCAAGTGTTTGTACTTTAGTTTAAGAAATAACTGATCTAACATATTGGTAATGATCAGGTCACTTAATGTGAGTTGTTTCTATTAATGTGACCAAAAGTCATATACCCAAGGATGTTTAGTGTAGAAAAGTCCAGTGATCCTTGTTAAATGTTTATAGATATAATTGCCAATTGATCTGTAACACCATGACAATAAAATATGACTTTATTGATCTTAAAATGGAGAAAAGAGTCAATCAATTTTTCACTCAGGGAAAGCCACTTTTAAAAAAAGTCTCTTGGTATTGGAAAATATTGGATATCAGCAGATACTCATACCCCAGTATCGGCATCAGTATTGGTAGCAAAAAAGCTGGATCTCAACCTCGCTACCTGGTCATTCTTCAAGATGCACCCACCCAGGGTCCATACCATGACCTCTCTAACACTGACAGTCACACAGTCACTATTGCATTTAAAATTGAATGAACCTCCGAATACAAAAACAATACCTCTCTAAAGTGTAAGAATTACAACCAAAACATGATCCTGCCCATGGAATCAACAACAGAAATGACCATTGACAAACCTTCCCATGAATTCTCAACAGTGATAAGATGCAAACAGGATATAAAGTTGTAATATAATGACAAATAAAGCACCCTCACTTAAGAATACCTGGATCATAGAAGACCTTCAATGGCCTTTTTGTTCTGAACAACTGTGCACCCACCAATGCCGCCCATTTCTGCAATAAATCATCAAGAAAGAATAGAGACACCTGCCAGTTTTAGGAAACAGCTTTTACAAACGACTCCGTTTCTTTCATGTAATTTACAGTGCTCAGGTGGGACCACTAAATAACACGGTGTGCCGTTTATTCCCCGGAAACACAAATCTAACCCTTCATTGCGGCTGCTCAGGGGAGCCGTGTGTGATTAGGGGGAGAGCACCGCTGTCAGCAAATTTGCAAAGGCCTGCTTTAGTATGCGACCCTAACTTGACGACTATGTTAATCAAGGCACACTTAAGCCCTGCCACCTCAAAAATATGCAACACCTTTAAGTTCAGTTTTTTTTCTTCTTTTTTCTATGGCACAGCAGAAATCAGCCGCACGCACAGAATTACACAACCCTCCCCAAGGGCCCTGCCACTCTCCGTCACCCTGCCTCCACCACTAATGGCTAATTTGCTGGCTTTTTGGGGTAAAAGGTCACCGGGCTGACGGATGGGAGGTGTGAGGACTTGTCAATACCAACCTTCTTTTTAACACACACATACACAATTATAAGCACATAGGAGCAGTCAGGCGTTCATGAATTTAAACACTTAACGTAACCAATCAGACGCACGAACACATGTGGACATCCATTACAGAGGTGCCACATGACCAGCAAGCCCAGTGCCATTACGATCCATATAGTGCCATCTATCTTAACAGTGACAGGTGCGAGGGGAAGGATCCCACAATGCATTTCTTCAGCGGTTAAACAGGGAGGGGGACACAAACGGCAAGCTAGAAGGACAGACAGAGAAGGGCTACAGTATATTGGCTCCAGGGATGCAGTGACAGACAAAATTCTGCGATGATTTTAATGGGGCAAGGAAATTGATCTCCGCTGGCATCCTTTATTTGTAGCTTTTTTTTTTTTAAAGTAAAACAAACAAACAAATAAAACAAGCCAGTATTACTGCGATACAGCTATATATGAGCTATGCAATCAATTAGCGATGTTTCTTTCGTAATAATAATTAACTCAAATGCAGCCGAGTCTGTTGCCTTGGAGACAGGCATACGGTGACACAGCATGTAATTAATTCATCAGTGAGTGACAGAGAAGGATTAATCAGCTTTGCCCACTACAAAAAGGAGCAAACGAGAAAAGCAGAAACAAAATAGGAAAAGTTATGCATCTAATGACTTTACAACACTCTTCTTTGTTGTTTATTTTATAGGATGAGGTAACGTGCGCATTTTGCAAGGCACTGGATCAGCAAACCTGGTGATCCAACTGGAGACTGCAATGGTCAGCGCTCATTGGCACATAAAAAAAAAATCATTGCTTATGCGTTTTTTTCCGTTTGTGGCAGTTTCGCAGCCTGACTGTCCCTCATGACTAAACAGTATGTGGAAAAGCTAGAGCGAGGCCTGAGCGAAGCTAGGCTCGGTGTTAAAAAGTAGTTTTTTGGGCAATAGTTTTTTTTAAAGGAACAGGCCACCATTTTTCCATACTGAGATATGTTCTTATGTGAGCTTAGACGAGTTGATGCGTACCTGTCTGGTCTTTGTGCGTGACTGAGGGCACCAAAGACCAAAGATGTTGTTAGCATTTGGCCTCTCCCAGCATATTCCTATACCTCCAAACGGGGTGAAGTTAGAAGTGACGGGCACGAACACAGACCAGACAGGTATGCATCAACTCGTCTAAACTCAAGTAAGACTCAGCATGGAAAAACGGTGGCCTGTTCCTTTAAAGGAGGGAATAGATAGAAGAAAAAAAAACTACACAAAATTCCACCTTTTGAAAGCTGTAAGTGCCCTGTTTGTTGAACACAAGCAGTTTGTTTTTACATTGTGCTCTGTGGAAAACCATGAGGTTTTTGCTGCAGTACCATGAAGTGACCACTAATCAAACAGACACCAGAGGGGGTGACACCTTATTGAGTTCTGTTAATGTATCCATGAAATAAACTCATGGATCCCCAGGCCACATCTTCATTGCTTTGAATAAAGGATCAGCTTTGCTTTGACCAAGCAAATCACACAGACGCACAAAGGAAGCACAAAGTTTGCCTCTTTCCATTTGGCTGGACGGTTGCCTTGTAAATAGAATATTAAATGTTCAAATGCATAGAAGACAATTTGAAGCAGAAACTGTCCAATCTTACAGTCGTACGAATTCTTTATCTTGAGACCTTCCAGTCACAAGCAAGAAGGACTTGCCTGAGGCTAGAAGAACAGTGATGAGGCCCATAGGGAAATCAATTAAACATGCATCAATAGCAACCAAGCCCATCAACATTGACATGGAATCAAAAATTGACAGAAGGGATAGACTGAGGTAGAACATTTTTCCATCTTCTCTATTTTATATGAACTTTATTTAACCAGGAAATGTTCAAGCCACACATTTACCATATTGAGCTTGTGTTGTTGTTTTAAAGGTACGCTTTAATTGATCTTTATGAGGGAATGTGTCCTCTGCATTTGCACTAACAACTAACAACACCTTTGTGATTTATAAACCACCACCTTTTGATACTATATAGCACTATACCGCTTTCATTTTTACTGCATGAGAGCGTGTGAGTGAGGAGTGGTTGGTGGTCGAAGGGTCTGTTGGCGCAGATGAGAGCAGCTGTGCTTCTTTCAGTCAACTCCAAGGGCAACTGGAGCTTGCCACCACCAAGTATGGAATGAATTAATAATTTTCCTCCGGGAAGCTCTTTGTTTCTTGTGAAAAACGCTATACGATTCCTTTCTGCACTTTCCATTTGTTTCTTGCGGATGAGCCCAGCAATCTACCTGATATGTATGAACTACTTAAAAACAACAATAATATGAGTTAAAAGTTCTACCGTACAAATTGAGTCACATGAACCAAATGAAGGTCAAATCTGCAGCAGCATGGATCTCTCAACTTTTCAACATAACCTTGTATGTAGCATTTGAGAAGTGCATTTTCAATCAAATTAATCAAACAGAAACTGGAAACCAAACCACAATATGTCATCAGAGGTTTGGCTATGCCTCGCAGATGACATCATGCTGTCTACTGCACCGCTATGCACGCCACTGTTTTGCCAAGTCACAGCAGCACAAGCAGCAACCTATCGACTGGCCTTGGATCATGACACACATGCACTCACACGGGAGCAGGCGGCGGCGATATTGCAGCTGAGGAGGCCACTGTGGAGGGCAGGAAGAACAATGCATCAAGACAGGCATGAATATAGGAGATTACTCAATATCCTCAGAAGCCAGGCCTGTGTGTTGGGCAGAACATATGACCTGCAGGGCAAAGGACGCCACATTCAGAATAATAAGGCTCACTTGTAAATTGGATTCAAACGGAGGTATAGACATGGAGTCGAAACACCAAAGTGAACTGTATCAGCTACATTATGCCTTTTCTCATGTGCGCCCCCTCCCCCATCAAATACATGTATGTATTTTGTAAAATAATTGCTCTACGTTTTAAACTGTCATTAATTTGACACTTTGTTTTTCTCTGTGATACTAACTGGTGAACTAGTGAGTAAAATACAGATTTGGAAAACTATGTTATTTTGAACATGACAAAGAAAATGTGACATGCAAAGAGTAAACTGATTCAAAGTTGTTTTTGGAGGGGAAAGATATAAAAATGAGCAGTCTGAGCAGATTGAATGGAAATCCATAAGCATTCTGAGCCATAAGTGGATAACAGCTGCATATCAATCAGTTTTATTGCCCTATTAACAAGCATACACACTCCTCACACGATTGTTTTTCTTTTTTCTCCATCACTCCGTTCAGCTCGCTGGCAGAAAAAAGCTCACCCTAAAGCTATACCGCCATTGGCCAACAATGATGTCATCGTTTCCTGGAGGCTGTGAAAGGAACAATGCGATTGGCTGGCATCAGCAGACGGTAAAAGAGCAGCGCTGAGGTATGACTTCCATTCATACACACACAGCGGGGTGAACGCGCACGTGCGACCACTCCCCATAGTGCCAGCCCTATTAGGGTTATGTCCATCATCTGTAGCAGACAGTACCTGCTGGGACCAGCCCTAATGGACATGTTGGGACGTTTTAGGATTTCACTCACGCTTTCACAAAAGCACACTATCAAATATGCAAGTAATCAAGCATGAATCCCCACACACTGACTGCGGGTGGGGGTTGGTAGGCCAGAGATGGGTGTTGGTTGGTTCCCATGTTGTTGCCATCCTGTTGTCATGGCGATGTAGTTTTACCATTAGGTTTATGTTCACAGTGCAAAGCCAGTTGGTCTTTTGTGTTTCACAATATTGTGCCTCCACTTGATCTGCACTGCCTGAAAGTTTCAAGAAATACAATATGAAAAATGGTTGTGTCAGTAGTGCATTCTTATTTTGGTGCCATTTCTAACAACAAAATGGGCAATTATTCTGAAGTTCTTGATTGCATGGGACAAAATTGTTGCAATGCAGTATATTCTAGGTTCAGTTCACAGCTTTGATTTTGCTTGAGGCAAATAGTACATTCAGAGCAGTCCTCCATATTTCGATCTTCAGTAGGAGGAGACGCCAATATTAAGTTGTGCTGCGGTCAATAAAAATGTGAGGTTATCCACAGCAAAGAACAAGTCATCTCACATACTGTTTATAAAAGGCAAGAGTAATGCAAATGACTTGCCATTTGAAAGTGGTCTGCAACCAACTCAGTATCTGCTCAAAACGTCACCTCGTCATAAACAAAGCCAGATCTGACACTTATCAGAATCAGATCAGTATCAGATTCTTATAAGCGAATCTCTACCCGTTTGAATAATTTAACCCTTCACTGAAGAAGACATGTGCCAGATTTTTTTCCAGATTATCGCCCTAACCGCACCAAAAAGCGTCTAAAACCAGAGCCGGCGTGTTTCAAAGGTGTCAGCATAAACACTCCCATGAGACCTCCTCCCTCCCAGCGATGCTCCGGGGAAATTAGCCACTGATAGCCTGTTACAAAGTACATTCACTCACCCCCTCCCCCCGCCATGTTTTCTACCACCTGCACTTATTTCTCTCCTCACTCCTCTTTTATTTTGACTTTGTTTTTGTTTTTTTCCCCCACATTCGCCAGAATCATGCTTGGGGTTTCTCCAGAGATTTTCAGTCATGGCGGATACAAAAGAAGCTTTGATTCTGACAGCGGGTGCAAGTTCGTAACTGGAAGCAGACAATATCAGAGACATAAATGCAACATGTGACAATCTGCGAGCCATTTTTGTCAGAGCAGAGAGCAGCGCGCTTTGATTTCCCAATAAGCAAATTATTGACTTTGCAGATGATGTTTATTGCCTGCGCTTTGTCCATTAGTCTTCCTCATGCGGATATTTCAATCGACTGTATATCACGCTGACGACAGGCAGCCCATCCGTCTCTCTCCCCGTCTCCAGGCTTGAACAAATGTCTCTGGCTAAAACATGGGAGTAATAATGTATATTCATGAGTTCTATGTGTTAGGCATGATATGTGTGAGCTCGCTGCATGAAATTAGTCTGATTAGCGCAATATTAATCTACACAAGTGAATTATGTAGAACAGAGATATCCAATAATGTGAGTCCCGTAAATCTTCTGGATCTATTGTCCCAGACTGACGGCCATGAATTAAATGTTTCAATGTTAATAGTGTCGTAAGCTTCCCGATCTCCGGCTAATCTATTGCAGTGCTGCACCTTTACGCAAAGCTGTGGGTGGATTATTTTAATTTCTCAAGTAAAGTTTTATGTGGCAATGAGGAGTTGGTCTAGAGAAAAGTGGCGCTGAAGCCGTATCAAAACAAACATTGTGTCTTGAGTGGGTACAAAGGAAAAATTCAGATGAGATCAAATGTGTAGGAGAGATTTATCTTTCAGTATACAACAACTGTACAACAAAATATGCCTTTGACCCACCCTTCAGGCGCTGGTGCAACCCATGAGGAGCAGTGGGACACCCATGTTAAAGGGACAGGCCACGGTTTTTCCATACTGAGATATGTTCTTACCTGAGCTTAGACGAGTTGATGTGTACCTGTTTGGTCTTTGTGTGTGCGCTCAGTCTCTCACTCAGTATGGAAAAACAGTGGGCTGTTCCTTTAAGCTGTGGGTGCCAGCACTATATACATTTCAGTACACCAATTAGACAAATTCTGTGTCTCAATAATAAATAATGGCCATTATTATTTATTTTTGCAGCATGGAATATGCCTGCTCCTAACTGCTAATGTTTATTATGACGCTTGTTCACTTCCTTTTTAATTATACCAATTCAATGGTAGTTGCATTGGCATGTTTCCCGCTGGAAAGAGAAAGCGTCCCTTATCATATTTCCTACAATTTAACAACAACAACTGGTACGTCTCCGTTAGCCTATGCGATAGACCTGCACAGATGGTAAAGGCAGCGTTAATATGACATGAACAATTTACCACGAAAGAAATAAACACATGAATGCGCCAACATCCAATTAGGGGTCCACTTGACTTTCAGTTTTAATAACACAAGACTCGAAAGCGCCATTGCACGACGCTAATGCACTGCTACAGAGATGATCCTCAATAAGTCGTTGCTAATCAAGCGGCACACGTGGAGCAGTGGAATGAACATATGTGTGAGTGCGGCTATAGGAATGAGAGGGAGGGAGAGTGTGATGTTCATTGCAATTCTCAGCTGCTCTCTGCAAATCACCCAGAGACGCTTTAACAGCCTTAGGTCTTTTCATAAAGGAAGATGATGCATTTAAATCTCCGCAGAGGTATCCGGCCTTTTGTAACTCAAACACACGTCGTCCTGTGGGATTTGTAAGAAATTAGAAAACCACTAACCTTACGAGATGGGGAATCTTTCTACGCACTTGTGCAGCCTTAACAGGATCTAGCCCTCTGTCTTCAAGTACTAGCTATGCATTTATAATGCGTGTAAAATATATATCATGAACTCAAGGTGGTCATATATCACCATGTGCATTACGCATATTGCCTGGCATCTTAATGATGACATTACGTCTCCCAGATATTCCCCACTTTATTTTTTTTTTGTTTAAGTGTCGGTATTATTAGTTGTTATTGACACTGTTTTTTTTAATCATGCAGGATCTGGAATGTCAAACTGAAATAGAAGAACCAAAGTGAGATTGTTTTTCATTTTCTGGTCATTGTAGACAGAGTCCAGACTATTATGTGGATGAAATTACTATCTGTCTATCTACTATCTGTTGCTATTACTCTCACCATTAGCACAACTTATACTTGTATACTTATGCATGAACAGAATTTCAAAGTGACTAAAAACACAACTCAAAAAGGTTCTTTTCTTCAAAACAGTACCAAATATATATTCTCCCCTTTATCAAAACGCTTGCCTGAAATACAATGGTACGATGTCCACTAATGTATGTAAAATAGCAGCACATACTTTCCGAGCACTGACTGAATAATGAGCATCTGGACGCCCGTGAATGTCCCTAAACGTGGCGTGTCCTCACTTTTTTGTTGGCACAATTGCAGAGCGGGAGCCAGAGGGCCGGTGCTTTTTTTATAGGAGACAATAGACATTTGGGGCCTGCAGAGACCACCTCTCCTCTGCGCACTGGAGGAGCTTCGCCTTTCATTTAGGAGAACTTAGCCTTTAAAGCCGCGGCCGGCTCCGTCCCGAATAGTCTGGGCTGCTTCTGAAACGGCTGCAGGTCAGAGATGAGGAGAGAAAACAGTTGGGTCCCTCCTGCACTGAATCCCATCGCGATGCCACACTGTGAAATTCCCAGCATGTGCTCACAGTCAATGTTTATGTGCACTTAAGTCTGTAAGAATTCAGACGACACACCGTTTCCACTTAAAATGTAAAGTTAGATCAGCTCTCAAAGTTTGTCTGCAAAACAGCCAGTGACACGGAGCACGGTTTCATCTCAGAAAGAAAGTTATGAATAAATGCAATAGACTGAAGAGGCTGCTGGAAACTGCAATTTTTACTTATCCATAAAAAGTTTCATAAAAATACCCCCAAAAAAGTGGCGGAGGAGAAGGAGGAAGTGGAGGAAGAGGAGGAAGAGGAAGAAGTGGAGGAAGACGAAGAAGGAAGAAGAGAAGGAAGAAGAGGAAGAAGAAGTGGAGGATGAGGGAGAAGAGAGGGAAGAAGAGGGGAAAGAGGAAGTGGAGGAAGAGGAAGAAGAATGAGGAAGAAGAGGAAGCAGAGGAAGAGGGAGAAGAAGAAGTGAAGGAGGAGGAAGAAGAAGTGTAGGAAGATGAAAAAGGAAGAAGAGAAGGAAGAAGAGGAAGAAGTGGAGGAAGATGAGGAAGTGGAGGAAGAGGGAGAAGAAGAGAAGGTAGAAGAGGAAGAAGATATGTGGAGGAAGAGGAAAAAGAGAGGGAAGAAGAGGAGGAAGAGGAAGTGGAGGAAGAGGAAGAAGAATGAGGAAGAAGGAGAAGCGGAGGAAGAAGAGGTAGAAGAAGTGGAGGAAGAGGAAACGGAAGAGAATGTGGAAGAAGAAGAAGAAGAAGAAGGAGAAGAAGAAGAAGAAGAAGAAGAAGAAGAAGAAGAGCTACAAAACTGAATAACTGAAAGTTTTTATCACATTTGTTTCATGCCTTTGTTGCATTTTATTTTTGAATTTTTTGTGTTGCTTTATAGTCGCTTTTGTCATGTTCTCAACACTTTTTCGTTACGTTTTCGTTGCTTTTTTGTCACGTTTCTGTTTACAGCCTACAGGCCAGTGCTATACCTTATTTGAAAGCCCCATCTCTTTTGGTCGACATAATTCTCAGTACTATAAATTTGACCTCATCATTACTGAATTGCCGTTTACAGACCTGTTTGTCCGTAGGTTCCTGGATCGGATGTTTTGAAGCTAACATATTGGCCAAAATCTTGAGTACATTTGTGATACACTACAGTCCTATTTAAGAACACCATCATTTTACACTGCATATTATTGACAATTACTATGCTATAACGTTCATGACCTCCAGGCAGGATCTTCACCCACTCCTCTCGCCTGTGGATAAACGCACACCAACCACAGCCATAGGTTAGTCTCCTCCCTAAAGTGTGTCTCTCTCATGTCAGGAGACAGAGCAGATGATTGCATGAAGCGCTGGACTGGAAATCTCTGTGATCCTGGCTCGCAGCTAAACACGAGGATACTACTCTGTGCATCCTCAATTGTTTGAATGGAGATCACGTTAAGAGCTGGAGTTCACGGAGCACTGCCTCAGGACGGCACTGGCCTTTTCACCTTAAGAATGAACCCGCGGAGACGCCGCAAAGAGCTCGTTCATTTACATCATCATCTCAGGAAAAAACAAGCTCACTGAATAATACACCATTAGTAAGATGAGTGGAGAACAGAACTAATAGGGAGCCTACAATAAAGAGAGGCATGGAAGTGTCAAAATAAGAAAGTGTTCTCAATGTTCAGCTTCTGTGACTAATGCGACATATTCACAACTCTGTAACAGCAGGCAAATGGATCTGACAAACACACCAGTCTGCACTAGAGATGATTTTAGTCAGGAGTTTGACAGCACCAACTGTCACTTCTTAATTGTCAAACGCATATTTCTCTCACAGAGCAGCAGTATGTTTCGCACAATATTCAGAACACAAGAAGCCGCAATGGACGAGATCTTACATTTGACTGAGATGAACGTGTTTTTGTACATCCCAGACTAAAACTAAAATGCATGGTAATTTTGAGCCTTGTTTTTGTCCTGGTTGTTTTTTTTTTCCTGGAAAGGTAAATCGCCCACAAACGAGGAGAAAATGGTGACCCTCAGGGTGAAGAATGGCGTCAGAGCCAGGGGAGAAGGAGGAGGACAAAGATGAAGAGGAGGAGGAGCAGATGGAGAAGAAGAGGAGGAAGAGGAAGGAGGAGGTGACCTGTGTGGGACACCATGCTCTGAAACAGGGGAAAACCAAGGAGGCGGTGCACTGTTTCAGAGGAATACTGAAGGAACCCAGCCGTGTTTCAGCCGGGTACTTCGGTTTCCCCTACCTCCAAAAACATGTTGGTCAGGAGCAGGACTAACCCTACACATCTGATCTATGCAATTGTGTTACTTACTTACTTATTTACCGTATCTTCCAGACTATAAGTCACACTTTTTTTCCATAGTTTTTTCTGGAGGTGCGACTTATACTCAGGTGCGACTTATATCTCAAAATATATATTGCCACATGTTATTCTCCCACTGACAGCTGCTAGAGAAAGTTTGGAGTGAGTGAGAAACTTGTGAGGGGCTGGCACAAAACAAGGTGACTCTTACTGCAGTGAAGAAAACAAAAAAAGCTAATTGTGGGATAAAAGCAGGATGGCCACAGCTAGAGGAAGGATGTTGCCGAGGCTGGTGCGACTTATACTCCAGAGCGACTTATATATGTTTTATTTCTCCTTCATTATTCGCTATTTGCGCAATACCATAATGCACAGCGCCTTGGGGGATTGCTAATGTAAACAATATGGCGTTGCAAGCTGTCATCAAAGAGACTAATCTTCTAAATACCTTTAAAAAAATATATGAAATTCCACAAAACCAAGCTCCTTTATCTGTTGATTTTGAAAAATCAATGGGGAAAAAAGCTCTGGTTAACCTTATGTGCAGTGCTTTGTAGTTCCGAATTCCATTTTCGATTGTTGGAGAAATTATGAGCACAGCAGAAGTGTTTTTTCATCATTGTTTGGCTGTAGCTTCACTCGCACTCAAAGGCCTCCAGCTCGTAGCTAACCCCCACAGCGCAAGGCATTATGGGTCATGTGCATTTTTTGGCAGGTGCGACTTATACTCTGGAGCGACTTATAGTCCGGGAAATACAGTGCTAACTTATTTACTTACTTCCTTACTTACTGAAACATCTCTAACTAGTGCACTGCATCTGGCAGAAGCGTCTTGGAGGACGAAACATCACAAAGGTGTTGGAAGTTCTCCAATGCTGAGCTGCTCCGTCTACAGTCTGTACATAATAAATTATACACACATGTCATATTCCTAAAAAGACGCTCAGTCACCCATATGTCAACACATCTGTTAATATCTCATTACTAAGACAAGCCCCATTTGTTCCTTGAAAATGAGCTGCCTAAAAAGTGACCTGCTGCTCGAGGACCACTTCACTTCACTGCTGTTCTTTCCAACTTTCTGAGCCAAGAACCAAGTGCGTAATATATCACTGAGACAAAGGCCTGCCACGGAATAGAGACTAGACTCTGGAGGATGCTGTTAAAACTACAAAAAGACTTCCTACACAGGCAACCTCTTATGCTTCCAGTCACTTTCTATTTTATAGGTTCAAAGAAGTTGCACCCATAGACAGCTTAGCTCCCTTTTCCTAAATAGTTCAGTTTTGTGGAAGTTAGGCAGAAGACAGCACCAGTTGGGACCATGCCAACCTGCTCCCAGCCTAGCAAGAAATTCTGCTGCGTAAAATGCTGATCTCCCTGGTTTCCGCGACCGAGCCCATAGTGTTAAAGTGCTCAATTAGAGGAGTACTTCTTTGGCTAATGTCAGACGGAGACAGAGGAGCTGTTTTTCTATTTGTGCTAATCGAAAGACTGCGGAGTGCTTTGTGCCAGTGGATGAAATGCACCTGCCTTTTTAAGATTAGTCACTGCCTCAGTAAAGTCTGCAAGTTTCCATCAAAGCAGAGGAGTGCAGGGCAAGTTCAGCTTGCTATTTCACCTTGGGGTCGCTGTCAGAAAGCTTATTTCAAAGCCAACGGAGGGAGACAACTGGCAGAAGCTGGGAAATCACAAAGGGAAAGAGAAAGTATGACTAAGTCGATGTAACAGCATGGTAAAAAACATACATCAGAAATCTCATTCTCCAACTTGAAGCTGTTTTTGCCAATGTAACACATGGTTGCTCTTATTCATATCTACTTCATCTTGTCCATCCCAGCAACTGCGAGCTACACGTTGATAACCCATCATTCGCAGCTTAGGAGAATAGTGTTGTCAATATTTATTGGATGGATGGATGGATGGATACAGTAGATAGATAGATATTTGCAGTAGATAGATAGATAGATAGATAGATAGATAGATAGATAGATAGATAGATAGATAGATAGATAGATAGATAGATAGATAGATAGATAGATAGATAGATAGATAGATAGATAGATAGATAGATAGATAGATAGATAGATAGATAGATAGATAGAATGGTTATTATGTTTTGTTATTTAAATATCAAAACTCATCATAGAACCTTTGAGACAATAATGGTATCTGAAATGGCTGGGCAAAACAAAGCTGTTTTCAGGATGTGAAAAAGCAAAAGTAAAGTTGCACGCACTTTATGTTTGCCAGAGCTTTAATCTAAAGATTTGATCCAAACCCTTTAGGTGAGCATCTCGACGCATAATAAACAAAGTCTGTTAATAAATGTATGTTGATTTATGCATTTTGCCCAGACAGCAGAATGAGCCGGGGACCGGGAGCCAATGAAGCACAATTTGTCAGAAACACACAGCGAGCCACCGTCCTGCTTACTCACAGGCTCTTCCCTTGTTACTGCCAAAAACATCAGAGCGCTCTAATGAGGATATGGTCTCTAGAATAAGGCAATTTACCCGCACGCGCATTTACAATCTTACACACACGCCCAGCTGCCCTTCACTCTGTGCCCGCCTGCAGGGTGTGACAGGCGGGCATGCCAAAAGAGGATTTGCAGCCGAAAGCTCTGGGGCGGAGGAGCCCAGTGCGTGAGATAACCGCAGTGAAGAAGAGGGGATTACATGGTGAATATTTCAATGCTAAAAAACATGCAGCGATTGGCCCGGGCTCCCCCTTTTTTTCCCCCGACACGAATAATGGTATTAGTGTGGTCGTATCTTCCACAGCTAGCTAAGCACTGACTAGACACGGTTGGCCAGGGGTTGATGGCTATGAGGCTATAATGCTGGAGCGCAGGCTGAGACCCCTGGGGAGAAGACTGACAAGCTGATTGCTGGTTAACCTACTGTGACTGACTGAATGGGCTAAAAGACACCAAAGCGCTTCTTATTAGTTGCGGACTTGATCGCTGTTCTGGAAAAGCAAGCACAAAGTAAAGTCTACAGATCAACACTTACACTGGCTGGTTTGTCTGCCTGTAAAGTTAATAATAAGGCGTTTGTAGGCTTAGACAGAACAACATTATGAACGCAGGAGGCTTGAGCGAAAGCAATAAAGCTGTAGTTTATTATGTATGGTGCATTGTAAGTGGGAAAATAAAACCCCGCTTGTAATAAGACTGGGCCTTTGAAGATACAGTCTTCACAACATGGGCCTCAACATATCCACAAGAAGTCTGTAAAAAGTGCCATTTTATTTTCAGTCAAGAAGGATAGGCAACATTTGATTAAATTCTGGCTTTACTTTTGAGTTTAATTGGAACAATGCTACTTGAAATGCAAGCACCCAGTGGTCTGAGCGCGTCTTGTTTATGATCTGTGAAGCAGAACCAGCAACTGATTAACACTGGCTTCTTGTTTTTCTCTTTTAATGTTTTATAATGAGATGCTATGAACTTTGCAAAGTCAAAGCTGTTCAGGATTTGGCAATAAATTGTTTTTTGGGGGGTTTTTTTGTAGATGAATGCAATGCCTGAGTGCTCATCACTCCTGACAAAGATCAGAGCACAGATCTGGAGCATGATGGTGCTCCACAACTGCTCTTGGCTTTTGATAATGGGAGCCGTGACATCAAAGGATAGGTCACTGCAGGCGATGATGTAAACAGAAAAGTACCTTTTTATTGAAGATTTCCCTGGAAAGTCCCTGGTTCAACTCCCGGGCTGGAGTCTGTGTGGAGCTTGCATGTTCGCCTTGTGTCTGTACTTTGGTTTTCCCTGCTGGGTCCCTGCTGGTAAAAGGCGCAAAAATTCTGATCCTCAGTGGGACTTTGCTGGCTAAATGAAAGTCAAATATATGGAAACTCTTTATTTATGTATTTTTCTGTTATGAATGAACTCCTGAAAAGATTCTTCAAAACTGTCCGTCTTTGTTGATTGACATTTTCTCCACAGGCTTGAAAATATAAAACATTTTGAGTTATTTCACCTTTTTGTTTCCATAATAATCCCATGTGTTCATCCGTAGTGTCTTCAACGTGAACCACACAATGTAAATAGAGTTGAAAATAACCAAACTTTTGACGGATTGTATATTTCAAACAATCCCAACAGCACAGGTCTCATCATCATCAGCCTGGAACTTACAGCACATTGACATCTTCTCTGTGACTTCCTACCGCAGCCCCTGAACACAGAAGTGTCTCTGTTATGTTCCTTCCTATCTATTAATAACCTAAACAAGTGGCATGTGTGTGTATAGATACGTGGTACATGCGCCTGCTGAGAGGAGAGGTGCCATACTGTGAGGTCAGCTCGGCACAACATACTACAAGGTAAAGGGCTCCCCTGCCTGGACTCCACATTACAGAGGCACCAGCTGCTGGAGGGCACACCGGCCGGTTCCATGCTGCTCAGGTCAGCAGGGAATAGAGGTAGGAGGAGCCCAAAACACAAGTGAAGACCCAGCAAGTGAAGGTGCTTATTTGAAAAACAATGCAAATGCAACAACAGGAGTTCAACCAATAGCAGGGGTGATGCAGAGGTGATGGGGGGTTGACAACCACAGAGGAGGCTGGGGGGGGGGGGTCTGTTACAATGTCCTAGTTTCAGAAATGCGCTGGCGGCACTGGCTTTAATGCGTCTCTATACAGTACATAGTTGTACTATACAATGCTGAGCTGCACAGCTGTGTGTAGTACTAGTTAGCTTAGCGCAGTCTAGACCAGGGGATCAAGTGTAATCTCCTCAGTGATACAGCTCATGAGCGGGGGTCACACTTCACTGTCACCGCAACAACAGCTATTGTCAACACTCAGGCCCATAGGGCTATGGAAGTAGTGACATCATTAGGACTTTAAAATCAGATAGGACAGCATGTTGTGAGAAAAGAACTGATATCTCAAATGTTGCAAAAAGGATATTTTGATGTTTTACAAAACCATTTCAGCACACCCCATTTTTTCATTCAAACTAAATTTGTGAGGAATTTGTGTCAAAACAAGACTCAATCCTTAATCAGGCGGTCCTTAAAGCTAAAATGGACACTGGAAAAGCATGAAAACAGAACTTGTTAAAGAAGAACTAAGTAAGTTGTTTATCTTAATAAATCCTTTTCGTAGTCCCTCTGGGGGTAATACAAGTGTTGATGGGGTGATTGAGGGGTAATCTTCCCCTGGTGTCTCTGGCCAGAAAACCACACTTGCAATTTTCCTGCCACCAGGTTGGAGTCACCAACGCTTTTCTACCTTTATCAGACCCAAAGTGCTTAAGACACCAATTCACACACCAATGTACACACAGACTGGAGGCAAGAAGGGTGAAGTGTCTTGCCCAAGGACACAGCAACAGTGTGCATTTGCTCTACCAACTGCGCCACCGTCGCCCCTAACTTACCTACTTAGTTACTAAGTTCTTATTAGCCTGTCTTTACCCAAAAAAGGGCAAGATGGAAGACCTCTGATAATGTAATACATCTTTTTGGCTTCTTAAGACAACAATTTGGCAATACACTCTGCAGTCCGAGCAATATATAGTATAAAATATAATAAAGCTAATATACAAGTGGGATTTAAAAAACCTAGGATGAAAAATTAAATACCATAGTCCTTCTTGTAGCACTCGAGCCCAAGGTTCTCCTCAGAGTCGCAGGTTCGAACCCCTGCCCTGACACTTAGCTGAAAACCTCTCACTCCCTTTCATTCTAAATCGTCCAATCAGAGTAAAAAGGCTGTGAAAAAAAATAATCTAAAATAAATAAATAACGTAAACCAGAACTATACTGACGAGCTAACACATTTCCTCTGAGGCAGATGGACTATCTTTCAGAGCACAGACCAATTTCACACTTTACTTACTTACGATGCATTGCCCTTCCTCTCGCACCGCCCGCCAACATTGATCAGAGAAGTGCAACTTTTTGGTTAATTTTGAGTTATTGCGTTAGGTGCCACAGACTTCGATAAATCACTATACCCTTGTGGTAACAGGAGCGGAGCCGAATATGAAGATACATATGAACAATTACTGTCTGGCAGAGTGCAGTGTTTGGGTTGTATGGAGCTGTATTGAGCCTGACAGTCTATCTTTAATTGGAATGGACTGAGGAATCAATATCGTCTCCAATCAAAACTGACTGTGAGCAGAAGCCAAGCTGCTAAGAATTAGGCAATATTTTTTCCCCCCCAATAAAAGTGCTGCAACTTACCGCATCGGTTAATTCATTTAGCCCTCACTCATATAACACCCACCGCAGCTTGGCATCAACAACACAACAGCTTTCATGGAGATAACTTCACTAACCCTAAGCAACTCCAACATAACATACATTTGCTTATTTATTGTGTTATTGTTGCTCTTCTTGCATTTTTTTGTCGCTCTTTTGTGACTTTTTTGAATCACTTTTTCATTGTGTTTTTGTCGTCTTCTTGTTGCTTTGTCGGCACATTTTTGCCACTCTCAAGTCACTTTTTTGTTGCGTCTTATCCTTGTTTTTGTCGCTATTTTGTCGCTTTTAGATTGCGATGAAGCCAAAGTCGAGAAAATGTGCTCACTTCAGGTGGGGGTTAAGAGGTTAAAGGGCCCTATACCTGATTTTTTTTAATTTTTTATTAAAGGGTACAAACAATGAAAGAGGAAGCCACTAAATAAAAATGTCAGTTGTGTCCGAACTCATTCCAAACTTTCCTAACATCCCAATTCTCCACATACGGGAGGACAAAACAAATGTTGTTTACGTTAATTCAAAGACTCACCTATTCAGACTGGCCTTAATTTAACACTGATGTTTTTTTTCTTTCTAATGGAAAAGCATTTAAAAGCAAAGCGGGGATTTCTTATGCTGATTGTTTTGAAAGAAGCCTGGTTTTAGAAGTGCTCAGAAGGTGACGCTGACATGGGAGCAGGATTAGTGCCCTAAAGCACAGTCAAAACCTCCCAAAAAAACAAAAAACAACAGCTTACAAAGTTAAGCCCTAATTATGGCAATGTGGCAGCGGCAAGACGAGATTTTGTGCACCTCAAACTCTCTTTTTTTTTTGTCAGTATCACCACCCAGGGCAGTACCATCTCTCCGCTCCCTGGAGTATCCTGTTTCACATTGTCTCGCCTGTCATTCACTTGACAGCTTTGGCATGTGCGATCCTTCAGCGTGGAGGTTCTAAAACACCACTCCCTGCCCCACATGTGGTTCCTGAAAAGTCCCACCACACAACAACAGACTTTGAATGTGAAGCGTGACGAGGCATATCTGATACACAGCAAAAAATAAGCCGTCCATAGAATAAGGTCAAATATTGGGTTGCAAGTGCCAGGCCAGAATTAGACATGTTAACTGATATAAGATACTGTATGCACAACTGTCGGCCGAAAGCACAAACACAGTGCCGTTTCAGATCCCTTTCGCACATGCACGAGCCAGAAATGTTTCCAAAGTTTCTCTCCCTGTCCCGTAAAGCCAGTCTGCAGGCTCCGGCGGTGCACGCAGACCGACATTATCGCTGCAGGAGCAAAGTCAATACGGAGAAGTGCAAAACTTTAGCAAAGTTCGTCAAAAGAGTGGCCGATGTAGGTCAGCGGGAAAACACAAATCAGAATGGTTTGTGCGAGCAAGTTGTCGAGGTTTTTGTTTCCTTTTTTGAAGCATAGAAACATTCTCAGTCACATTTTGAAAGATAATAATAGTACTGGGGGAAAAAATGAAGTTCTTACATAGTGACAAGACTGAGTTTATGATGCAAGTCTATACAACACTTTGAATAACACACTGACACTGTTGTTTGATATCTAACACCCTCCAGCTCTGGCAATTCTATATTACGGGCACAATATCATAACAAAACAAATTCTTCACCCCATTAAAAGTTGAACATATCAACAAATGTCTCACTTTCAAGACTCTTTTTTTAATCAGCCATTCAACATCAAAATATGTTATACATTTCTGTTCCACCCCAAGCCCAGTTTGTCCCTTTGATCACAACACACGTTCGCCATAGAGAAGCACATATATATCAGTCAATCAGCATCCTCTGTGGTAAAAAAAGCAGTGACGTCCACTCACCTGCACCTGCATGAAGGAACCCCGGTAGAAGCAGCACGCAGCGGCGGACAGCGCGCTCCACAGACTACACCTCTCCGTCATCTTGCACCCACAAATATCTCCCCTGTAATGAATTCTCCTCCTCCAGTCACTTCAATCGCTCCCTACTCGCCTTTGACTAAGCTTGACCCAGCCCTGCGTTCCCCTCTTCCCTTCCCTGCCTGACTCCGTGTGTGGCAACCTTCTTTCACATAGTGCCACCACTGATGCGCCGCAACCTATAGTCTTAAAGCTACACCGCTGGCATGAATTATCCCCGCAGCTCCGGGGCGCGCTAACAGTTGGGTCCGATAAGAAGTGGCGGTGATGATCTTCCGGCGGCTCTTGACATCTCCTCTCCTGCTTTTCCCCCCCTCTCAGCCCGCAAACCGGCTTCTGTCGCGCGCTCTCGCTCTCTCTCTCTCTCACCACCGCCGCACTTGCTGCACTTCACGCGGCTGCTACAGGGATTACCTCATTGCTTGCTGATGAAAGGAGGAGAGTGAGTGGGTGGGGAGGGGGAGGAGGCGGTCCAAAGGGGGAGAGAGAGAGTGAGAGAGAGAGAGAGAGAGAGAGAGAGAGGCGTGGGGGGGATGTGAAAGGGGGGGTTGGAATGCTAGAAGGATTCACACAGAGAGAGAGAGAGAGAGAGCCACAGAAGACCCCACCCACCAAAATCCCCCGCTACTCCAATTCTATGCCGAGACAATGCTGACATATTGGGGTGGTGGGGGTGAAGCATGGACTTAGGGGAGGTGATTTTTTGAAAGATGAAATGAATGAGGGAGAGTGGGCAGAAAGGGGAGGGGAGTTTGGACTCGCACCTTCAAAGAGGGTGCCCCTATAACCCTGCTGCACCCTTCCCTTCCCATCAACTAACAATCACTAAATGTTAAAAAACCACTGTCGTATCATAGCACTTGGGGTGGCACAAATTTCATAAAGCATTTCCAGGGAAGCCACGCTCCTTATTGTGTGTGTATGTGTGTGTGTGTGTGTGTGTGTGTGTGTAGCGGAGATAATGATGTGTTTTTTGGAAAAAGCCACGCGGTCTGCAGCGAGACAGCTCATTAGCGAGGCAGGTGCTTCACAGCGAACGCACACCGGATTTGTGTGGCCATTCCCATACGGACACACACACACACACACACACGCAAACACACACACACACACACACACACACACACGCACACACACATACCAGCAGGGGAGAAAGGCCAGGGTGAGGTGGATTGGGGTGGGGGGGGTTGTCGTCTCCAGAGGCTTGACAGTGACATCACAGGGGACGCTTCACCATGGCAACACCACCATCCTAAAAAAATCTGACACTGCAAATAAAAGTGAGGGTCCGCACCAGAGAGGCATGAGGCAAAAAAAAATAAAAAAAATAATAAGAAAACAGGGGAAGGGGAGAATACAGCGAGAAAAAAATATACCTGATTTGTTTAGTATTTGAGTTCCTCTGCCAATGAAGCAGGATGTTGTAATGGACATTGTACTGAAAGAAAAAAGTGCTTTAAAAAAGAGCTAAACACAGTACTGTTGTTAGAGCTGTATGTTAATAAAAAAATTCTGCCAACAAATCTTTATGGACTATTGCAGTACTTACACCTTGTTATTGTGAGAATGATTTGCATTAGGTATGAAAAAGGCGTTCGATATATACAGTGTTTATCTTCTTCTGTAAAATGTCAACTCAATATGGAGAAATGGACTTCGAGTGTCATAGAAATGAGATTTACTTCCAGGAAACACGAAAAGGTTACTTGAGACTTTTCCTCTCACACATGCCCCCACACAGACAGTAACATATAGTTAGGCCGCACAATAAAATGCAAAATGATCATTATAGCAATAGGAGAAGCCACAATATTGGAAAAGTATAATATCGTTATCCCAATACTTAAAACAGTTCACAATGCCTTTATCTCCACCCAAGGAACCTCTTCTCATTCATTGATGGTTGAACAAAGTGAATTTAAAATCTGCTAAAATAAATATCGCTTTTATTCCTAATCTCGCTCAGTCCCGTCATGTCTGCTGGTGCTCTTGGGTAGAAAGTGGTCTGATAAGGAGAAGGGATTCATTAGGTCCAGCGCCTCCTGTTATTATAATCTGGGAGCATCCTGTGTGGGATTAGACCGATTATACAGTTGGGACACATCTAATCTCATAAGAGGGGGCTCCTTCACCACCAAATCCACACCAAAACTATCGCACCACAGCGCAGCGAGGGTACATCTGGAGCTACCGTGCACACATGCATCCCCCCCCCCCAAATTGTATGCTCTGGAAAACACATGTGACACAATGATGGATGCCCAAATAAAGAAATAGATACAACCAGGGTGACAAAGATGGCTAGGGTCAGAACGTGTAATTTCACTTATTTAGGGTGGGGGTTGGGATGGAATGGAAAATTTGCACAATGGGGAAAATTTGAGGGGAACAAAGTATTTTCTGCTCAGTGATTTGGTTTGAAAACTCTGGTTTGGGTAGATTTTAGCCCCGGTCTAATCTGAAATCTGATTTAGCTCTACATATTTCAGTTCATAGTTCAGTCAGCCTCATTCATCCTGTGTCCAGTGTCCACTTTGTTTCCCTTCCTTTTTTATTTCTCCTGTAGTGAATTTCTTCCACTCGGTGCTCCATCAGATGCAGCCCCTTCCCCAACCCGTGTCGCCTGCACCTCTCCTGTGTCATTGCTGCCCTAACTCTCGCGGCTAACCTTTCATCCATCTTCAAACACTCCACCCACCCGTCTCCTACAGCCATCCCTCCACTTTCCCCCCTTTTCTATCTGCACATCTCCCGTTGGCTCAGAGGCGGTCTTTAGTTAAATATTAATTAGTGCGCCCCATCCCGCCGAGCTGATAGGCCCACACAATGGAGGATCGGCGAGTGTGCCTGGGAGCGTCCCGTTAATGAAAGACGTGTGTGAAGGGCAAGGGATAAGAGGGAGATGCGCTGCAGGCTGCATAGTCCAAATGGTATGTGCACACAAGTCTTTATGGATGTGTGCAAAAACAAAGAGTATGGCCTCCGCTGGGGGTTTGGAGAGGGCACACTAATGATCTGACCGATTGTGATCGCGGAGAAGAGCCCTTTTTCAACAATGGGTTAATCCATATCGAACCAGGAGATATGTTTCAAAGTCTCTTTGATGCAAGGATGACAGCGAAAATTGTGCTTTCACAAGATTGTGGGACTATGTTCATTGGATATTTGTATGTTAAGGTGTTTATTGCACATTTTCAAATCTTAAAACTAGTTTATTGACCTTGAAATTACTACATGGCTTTCAGTCATGGGACTTTTGTTGCTATGGTGGCCATTTTGGATAACAAAGTAGAATTATGCAGTACTACAACATGTAACAATATCTCTACTCAGGATATAAATGAGAGGTAACTGATTGACAGTGGCATTTTGTGTTATCATGTAATCATTGCTCAAGAGCCCCATAGAGCGCACGCACATTTATGTGAAGAAACCAGTAAGTCAGTGTTTAAGCAGCTCAAAACGCTAGCATGCTACCGGTTAGCATTTAGTTTCAACACGATAAGCCTCTCCAAGAGAAAGCCCTGAACACTCCAAACATCTAGCCTGGATACAACATGTGAGCGAGGTCAGAGCTGAGCTGTTACTGTAGAATTTCCTCAGTGTTCATAGATGTGAGCCACACATGTGTTTATCGTGTTGAAACCATTGCAGCTAAATGCTAACCGGTAGCATGCTAATGTCTTGAGCAGCTTAAACACTGACTCAGACCCTGTTGACATGACAAATTATAAAAATCACAGAGAAAGGTTTTCTGTTACCTCTTTGATGTGTTCATTTAGTCTTCAGAGTGAAGCAGATCTTTAGTAAATCCTGCTGTAGCGCGACAGACAGAGCTGCTACGTCTGTTATCTTCTGGAGCAATGATTAAAGTACATAAACATGCCACTGTCAATCAGTTGTCTTTCATTTTCAGTAGATAGTTTTACATGTTGTAGTACTACATAATTCTGCTTCGGAACTGTCATCGGCTATGTATAGGCTATCAGTTAATATAAATTATAATAATATTTATAATAATAATAATAATAATAATAATATATATATATATATATATATATATATATATATATATATATATATATATATATATATATATATATATATATATATATAATATATTAATAATATTATTATATATATAATAGCGGAAGAAAATGGATGGATGGACAATAATATAACATTTTTGACGTTTTCATTTGGATATCATGTCACCAATCTAAAGAAGTTTCTGTTTTTCTATAACATCTCCTGTGCAATGACAAATCCTTCCGTTACTGTAGTAAAATGACAGCAACTTGCACAAGTGTGTTGCTGTGGAAACGACACAGATGCTTATGGTGCAAATAATGTGGAGTGAAAGACCATTGTTGTGGGATCAATGTGCTACTTCTCATTGTGGACCTCCTGGGTGTGCTTCTCAGTGGCCTGATGCACACAGACAGCTGCGCTTGACCTTGAAAGCAATGTGCAGGTATAGCAAGTGCAACACGCAAAAAGCACAATACAATTCTGAAGGACACACAAGAAACCGAACATACTGCATGATCACTAAATGGCATTTCAAATAGTATTGCAAAGCTTCATTGTATACACAAGGCTTTTATACTTATAAAACATTCTTCAGTCAATCTTAAGATTTTTTTCAAGTTCTAGCTGCTTATTACTTCAACTGCTCATTTTTAGTGGGTTAAATACAGACACTGACATTCACACAATCTTCTTAACCTGACCCGCCTGAACCGAGCACATGTTTCCCAGTTCAGCTGAACCCAAATCTAAAAGCATCTTGACTAGAGAGTGTGACACCTCATTTGAAAGCTAAGACCTACAAAAGTGTTGTTGCTGTGATATTGTCACTCTTTTTTGTTGTGTTTCTGTTGTTTTGGTGACTACATCATTTTTGTTGTTGCTTTTGTCATGTTTTCGTCATTTCATGTTGCTTTTTTGTTGTTTTTTGCCATTTTTTGGCCATTTTGTGTTGCTTGTCATTTCTATGTTGCTTTTCAGGCAAGTTTCTCACGCTTTTTTTGTCACATTTTTGTTGCGCTTCCATCCTCGTTTCCATCGCTGTTTTGATGCTTGTTTTTAAGTTTTTAGACTTGGGTAAAGCCGAACTGGAGAAAATGCGCTGGTTAAGGAGGGGTTTCAGAGGTTAATAACAAATAACAACAGTTTTAGAGTGTTTTTTGCACACTTAAAGACACAGTGCATTGCAATATTCGTTCACGCCGCACTTTGTGGTTGTAATCTACTACTGTAGCCATGGCCATCAGCCCCTTTGATCAACATCGACCGCACTCACACACACCACCTTCACACAGGAAGTGAGAAAAGTGTCTCAAGGACAATGACAACAACTGTTCCAAGGACGATCGCAAACTGCTGAGCACCCACTCGACCCACTTGTTCTTTAATAAGAGAAATGTACCTCCCAATCAACCCTTTGTTTGTTTTTGTAAAATGCCTACAAAATAAAGCTTGTTCTGTTTTTATTCTAACTGTAACTCACTAACATCTTCATTCAAGTATGCTCATTCTTTTTATCTGATCCCACACACATTTTCTATTATACTCCACCACTGCCAGAACAGCACTCACGGCTATGACTTATAAAAAACTAAAATCTTAATTACAAGGGCAACCAGGCAATTTACATAAGCGTTTGTGACTGTGCTGACTGTCAGCAATATGAGTTACAAATGAGAGTGAGGCTGAGATACGGTATAAAGAGGCCAGAAAGCAGCTGCTCCAACTGCTGACTGTACCAGCAGAAAATACCACATTTATTTACAGGCTCAAATGACTCTTTTTCAACAGGGGCCACCCAAAAAATTTAATATGAGGTGTATTCTGGAAGAAATCAGAAGGACTATCACCGATAAATGTCTCGTACATAATTTGATAGAGAGATTACTGCTGACTACTGAGAAAGAAAAAACATCTTACAGGTACAAGTTCCAAAAGAGTTATGTTTTGGATGAAGTATTTTTGCCAGAGTAACATTTCTTAATCTGGATGAAGAAAACAAATTTACTTAGATTAATATTATCTTAGTGATATCTAAACAAGGACGAGCCTGTAGCCTACACAGATGTCAAAGGATGCTATTTGAACAAAGTAACTATTGAGAACTAACATCACTTCCTTTAATACAAACATTGCACTTGCTGAAATTGCACAAACAATAAACCGAGCAGCAAACAAACAATACGTAACAATTTCAACAGTTACAATAGATTTGACAAACGAACACCAAGCCAGGATTACAAAACGACTGGTTAGTTGACTAGACAGAAAACACAGCACTTCAGCAAAATGCATTCCAAAAAGAAAAACAAAGAGTACGCTTTGGTTGATGATGAGGATGTTCATCCTTTTAACTCGTCTACAGACATGAATTAGGTTTTTCAGTGGGGACGGGTGCAGTAAAGCATAATGCAACATCCATGTAAAGATTGCTACTTGTAAAGTTGCTACTTGTTTTGATAGATGGTGATCTCAGATGAGGGAAGGACTATGGGTAGGTACGAGAGTAGAAGAAGATTCAGAGAGAATGGTGAAACGTAAGGAAAAATACAGGCAACTTACACTTGAACAGGTTTTGGTTAGCGGTAGTTCTCATAGTAAGACTGTTGGATCATGGTGGAGGATCAAGGAAGCAGACAGGTATTAGACCTAAAAAAGCCGTTGACAAGCATGCTAAAAATGCTAACCCCTAGCGTCCGGCTGCGCCTTTCATCACAGTGCATACGACAGAGAAGGAGTTTCTTTGCTTCTCTCTCGAGTGTGCTTCTGTTTTAAGGAAACCACTGTTCAGATTTTTGATGTGTCACTAAAGAAAAAAATATTAGCGTCAAAGAAACTGTTCTGCTTCATTACAAAAAGCTTGTTTTCTCAGCTTTTTAATCAGAAACCAGCATTTTGGGTGATTTCACCTATTTTCTACGGACGATTACTAAAGAATGGAAAGAAGTGCAAACAAACTCTTTTTTTAGATGAAAGAAGAGTCTAATCTTTCTTTTGGTTGGTTTGGTGTTGACATAGAACCTAGTACAAACATTTTCTGTGGGTCTTGAAAATTCAGTCAAAATCCTGAAAAACCTCTGGCAGTAGGGAGCTCTCTGATTTGAAAATGGCTGGGGGTCAATGAGTTAACTTGTTATAAAAAAAAAAAACGATTATTAAGGATGCCCTCCTGCTTCTCCATCCGGAGCCATCTCACGAAACAAAGCAGACTTGCATTATTTCAGGCCGCTCCACATTTCATGTACCGTGGCTCATGCTTTTGCCTGACATAAAAACAAACAGCGCTGTGTGATGATGTCATCAGGCCGCGCTGCTGAGTTTACTTGCGCAGGTGTGAGGGCTGGCCAGCAGGGGGCAGGTGTGAAACAGAGACCTCCCCTTAATCGAGGCACACTTGAAATCATTTGTACTTTTATGACTGTTCAGAAAACAGGAAAATATTCGGCAGTTTTTTTTTATTAATAAATAAATAAAATAAAGATGGACTTTTTTTTAAAGGCAACAAATAATCGTTGAATAATCGTGACTTCAATTATGACTAAAACAATCGTGATTATTATTTTTTCGTTGTTTAAGCAGCCCTAAGCAGCGATACTGAAACATCTCTTTTTTTACGGTTCATGCCTTACCCTGAACATCGCAGGCCATGTGGTGATGACTTTCAGGGGTGCTTTTGAGACTCTTTATAACCCCCTCCCCTCTCATTTACAGTGGCACGGCATTAATTCAAGGCACTGTAATTGTCACACACACATGGGCGCGCACACACTCCCGCAGGGCAGCGCTCAGATTTAATCAGGCGGCACTAACAAAGACACTTTCATTTCAGATTTTGGAAATTCAAACCGCGCGCATAATCAAAAACTCGGTAATGCATATAGATTCACAGCTGAGATTTTCTTCTGATGTTTTTTTTTTTTTAATGTGTTTTGCTTTTCCCGTTTTGGACCTGCTTCACCCCACCGCCCCCCCCTCCGCCCAGACCCCTCCCCTTAATCAAACGCTAAAATGGGACAGGAGACAAAGCCAGGCTGAACTGCAGGCTAAAATCAAAGGCACACAATCATTTTGAAGAGAGAGCCACCGCCAGACACCACTCAAAGTAGATTTTGACTAGGGCGGCATGATTTTACTTTTAATTAGCGCAATGCAAAGCCAGCAGTTATTGAGGCATAATAAGTCTGACATCAGTGGTCTTTTATTATCATTATGAAAAACCTTGTAGTTTACACATCTACAGACATGTTCTGAATATTCATGTGAGTCGTGTACTGGTTCAATAGTTCACATTTCAGTCTTGAAAAAGTTCAAATGGAATCAGCTTTTGTGTTTCGTCTTAAATTTGTACCTTTTCCGATATGTTACGGAAAGCGAGATGAAAATAGTCCGAAAGTGCTCGTTTCTGATATATTTCTGGGTTTCTTTTGTTCATCCAGCTGTCAGACATAATTGAAATGTGGGCACGTGTGTTTGCAAGCACATGTCACGAGGCACGAGCCAAGCGGGCAGAGGTGAGGGGGGGTCACTGGTGTGGTCTGTCCCATTATGAGACGGTGCGCACGCCGAGGCCCGCTCCTGATTTAAACATCAGCTGTCATAAATGTTTCAGGGAGATGGAGAGATGGCTGCCAGCGTCTGAGGGAGGAGAAGTGAAGGGGTTGGGGGGGGGGCATAGAGGAGGGGAGGGCCTGTGGTTGTTGTGCTGGGACAGAGATGCAAAGTGGACAAATGAGAGCATGAGGAAAATGTTAGCAAAATATGGATAAAGAAATGAATGAATGAGAAGTCCCATGTTGTGATCCCTTGATTCTATATTATTATTCTATTTATTATTATGGTGTGCAATGTGCAAATCATCCACTAGGAGTTGCTGCAGCACCCTCAGCACCCTGGGTTCCCATGGCCTTGATCTAGAAAAAACTGGACCGTTAATAAAAAAAGATTTCATTTTATCTGTGTTGTCAGTTTAGTTTGTTGGTTTGTGTTATTGTGACAGCCCTAGACACAAACAGTTATTTGTTATTCACATATTCTTTGTTTGGTGTGAAGAAATTGCCATTATTCTAACTACATCCAGCTACTGCAGGCAAAGAAAAACCTGAATATTCAAATTTAGATATGACATATGCAAGCACATATCAGTTCCAGTTCCATTCTTTTGGAGATTTCATTTCAATGCAAAGCTACAGTAGTGGAGTTCACTGCACACGGTTAGATTTCTAAATCTGTTGTGAAGGGAGGCATACAGGGATTCGACTGAAGTCAATTTGTTATGGCCACGGGAGACGGTTGTATTTGTTTTACAAAAGAATTACGGGTCAGGGTCATAGGAGAAGCCTTTTACCGTCTGCCTCTGATGTATAATCAATAGCACAACAGTTTCTAAGCGCACAGTGGACTTAAGGCCTTCCTGTTTATTCAACAATACATGCATCCTGCTCTACTACTGTCTCACTTCCTGAATAGAGATGGCAAAAGTAAAAAATGATTATACATGCACATTAACCCCTTAACGCCTATTGGCGTAAATCGGCAACATACCTCTTCTTGCCAGACTGTGGCTAAAATAACGCACGTTTTCCCTTGATACCTGTTTGCGCACATCCATGCCGTACCTAGGAACGTTTTGCAAGCACTAGTTTCTCGTAGGACCGGTCAGAGAAGGAACCACAAGCGGGTCATGGTAGCTATTTAGCGGAAATAGCATTTCTGCAAATCGAGGCAGCAACTTTGATGAAATCTTCAAATGTAAATTGAGTTGTGCTAAAATAAAATTATGCAGCAGCTCCTTGTTTCCATCTTTAGATTATTGATTGGAATGAACTTCGTGTGATGGATTTTTTTTTTGTTATTTGAAGATTTAGGTACGTTGCCAATCGGCAACATCAGGCCATAAAGGAAAACTGCAGTAGCTCCATCTGGTGGCCACAGTGACCGCATTTTAGTAGTATTTAGATGTATTACAGTGCTAAAACGTTTTTTAGAACATGCCATTTTAGTGAAATTCTATAATCATTGTAACAATAACATACAAAGATATAAAAAAAAAAGTTAGCCCTTTTTTTACACAGAACAAAATGAAACCGTTGGTGTTGTTTGCAAAGCGACCACAAGGTGGACCTACTGGACCACAAACAAGAGTTCCACGTCCGAAAATAATGTGCAATTATAATATAATTTGCAAATAAGTAATGGTAAATAGAGGTATCTGATGTACAATGTATTATAAAACCTCAGGAAAGGGAGCAAAATATGATAATTAGTCATAAAAATTGTAGATATTTTGTAGATAAATTGTCTGCACCTTTATAAAGTGCTTTTTTTTCACCTCCCTACATCAGGTGATGAAAGCAGCAGCAGCAGGGAAGGCACTGATGACAGGAACAGCAGTAATGAAGATGTTACTGAACATCCTGATGCCCTTCCTGTTACCAGTGCTGCTGCTGCAGGACGGCATCAGCTGCTCAAAATCAACACTTTGCAAGAATTTAGTGAAAAGCGTTCGCTCTGTTTACTGTTCTAATATCCTAACCTGAATACACAAGTGTTCAGTGTATCTTACAGTGCATTTACATTTGTAATAATTGTGAATAAATACATTTTGTCATTTTCATACATTTACAACTTTTGCCTGTTGTTGCCGAATTACAACATACCCAAAATTGCACTTATGCCTGTTGTTGCCGATTGGCAACATACCTAAAACTATATCTATACTATGTGCGACATAAAAATTTACAATCTCCACTTAATTTAGCATCAGCTTGAAAGCAAAAACACTGATAATAAATTTTTTTATATAATGGGAAATTAGTTCAGGCGTTAAGGGGTTAACTCCAATAATGAAGGAAAGTGCAGCAGGATGATCGCAACAGAAAATTTAGCTTGATGCAGTGGCGCCACCTATTGGAACTAATACGAACAGCTCACTGGTTCACAGTGCTTACGCGAGAAATGTCCAAGTCAAAATTCAATTAACTAAATGGCATATTACAGTAAATGCAAAGTGAGGGGATAACAGTTGTGGGCGGGGGCTAATTATCCAACGCAATTATGTCTGAAAGCCCACATTAAACATCTCATTCAGAAGGAGATCAAAGAAGGGTCAGGCTGCTGTAAACCATGGTTATCGGTATCTCAGGCAGAAAATGACTCACTCATTTACATATAGGAGGAATAATGGAGTCAAATCTGCCTCCTTGTGTCGTTGGCAGAACATATACCTAGTAAATGGTTGATCATCGGGAGAGGAATATGGATAGAGCAAAAACTGAAACGCCCTTCTACTTCGACACAAACACGAGTGGGAAAAGATCCTGGGAATGTACAGTAACTTTGTGAAGACATTCCCATTCAGTAGTTTTGAGAGCGTACAGCTTGATTTCAGCTTCACAATATCTTATATAAAAAGATTCAAGTATCCTTCATTTGTCCCAGAAATCTGTCTTGAACACAAAGGATGCCGCACAACAACTATACAAAATATACATAGACATACATAGACATAACCCTATATAGTTACCAATATGTTTCAATTAAGGAAGCAGTGTAAATACTTTAATTAGAGTCTGCCCTGAAATCAGTTGCAATGTCTTACTCCCTTCAACCTGAATGAGAACTGAGCGCACCACCACGACAACAACATGGTGAAAGAAAATGTCTGCTCAATACCAAATACTCCAATATTGTTTTTTGCTGGAAGTACAGTCTTTTTTGGGCTCTGCAACAGAGTTTAATTATATCATGTGAAGTGTGTTAATTAAAATATAATACCATGCTATACCATTGTAGTACTACTGTTAACTACTGTTCAAAATCAAAGGGCTAAAATAGGCTAGTGACTGAAAAACTTTCGCAGTGCTAAACATCTTAACCCCCACCTGAACCGAGCACATTTTCTCCAGTTTGGCTTTACCCAAATCTAACAGTTTCTTGAAAAAAGAGCGTCAATATAGCAACAAAAATGTGGATGAAAATTCCACAAAAGAGCGAAAAAACGTGATAAAAACGCAACAATAATACAACAAAAACTGACTAAAGAGCAACAAAAAGGTGACAAACACGTGACAAAAATGTAGCAAAACCACGACAAAAAAGCAATATAAAAAACGATGAAAAAGCAACAAAAACACATCAAAAAATGACGAAAGCACAAGAGGTTCTGTTTTGGCAACGTTGGAAAATAAAAGAGAAACTGAACTCACCTGAACATATTCTGGCTGAGCTTCAATGGACTTCATGTGGCTACAACAAAGACAGACAAACCCAGTCATTATTGGATTCAGATACAATACATGGTTAAACATTGCAGTAACAGGTGCAGTACACATTACACCGGCACTGTTTTCCCACGGTCCACATGCCAGCAGTCTTTCCACAACCCTGATATGATATATCCCAGTGAGCATTAAGTTTAACTCTCTCGGGCTCCATAACTCCACTCGTGATGGATACAAATCACATGTTAAAGCCCCCTTGTGGACGGTCTGAGCGCTGTACTACACACTGGGTACGGTTTGCATTACAGAACGAGAGAGAGCTAAAAGGAGCGGGCAATTACACACCAGGACAAGTTTTAACATCAATCGGTACAGCTCCCCAAAGTGTGATCGTCTCTGCGGGCCGGGGGCAAAGCTGTGTCTCTCGTGAGTGCGGAGAGACAGCAGATCAAAGTGTCCGATTGTGGAATCAGCTGTGAATGTTAATCGGTCCCATGGTGGAGCAACTACAGAACGCCTTTTTTTTTTTAAGCTGCCTGCAACCAACTGAGCTGAACTGGATGTGGTCAAAGTGGGAAGCCAATGTCGAAACAATGCCGATTTCAAAATGCGATGTGCAGTAAACTCTGGTGGCCCTTTATGCCTCATTTGCATAGTTTTTGTGCAATCCGTGTGTGCAAAAATGTATAATGCATTTGTATACAGAATAGAATGACTATATTATTGCCTATCTATGTTCTCAACTGGGCCGTTGTCATGACCCGCCATAATCCTAGGATGACAAGCCAAATAAGGACTACATTTTCTCATATATCATGTAGAATACTGTGTTTTCCCAACAAATTAGTCTTGAATAAACATTAAACGGACATTTAAAGCGATCATTTTTACATATTCTGATGTTTCTATACTTTAAAGAGGGGGTATTATGCTTTTTTCAGCCACATAGCACCAGTCTATAGGACACTACAATGATGACGAAACCTTCTGTTGGTCTGTCAATGCAGTAAATTAGAATAACTGCCTTGTATAAAATTGCTCTTTCAAAATGGCGTTAGCAAATGACTTGAAATAGGCCTCTGTCTCTTTAAGAACCTCTGACCCTTTCCGACACGCCCCCTCCACACGCTGTCTGTGGCATCACAACAACACTCCGCTCGACAAATATGATCCATTGTGTTCTCCAGTGAACAAACATCAGTCAGAACAATAGTTGGGATAGAAGATTAGTGTGGCTTAGCTGCGAGTCACGAATAACCCTTTTTTGTTTCCTGTAGCGCCTCTTGTGTTGCCTCCTCTGTGCTGCACGTGTGGGGGGCTCCTGGTGCCTATTCAGTGTTTCAGAAGAAGAAATGTGTAGGTCTCACATATCTTTAGCTCATAAACTAGCTGTTGGTTTACTTAAAAAAATATAATCTGGGCCCTTTGTGGCTAGTACGGACTCGCAGTGAAAAAAATTTACACATAAAACCCATGTGTAAAAGTATCCAAACAATGCAGAACACAGAAACTCCAAATGCAGTTCACAGAAAAAGGCTTGAAAAAAAACGCTGCTGTAGCCTACCTAGAGAGAGGGATTGTGCTGCTTGTTTACGTGTCGCCATGTATATGTTTTTTTTTACTAAGGCCTGTATGCTTCTACAGATCTCAGTTCAGAGCCACTGGTGAAGTTTAAATATAAAATAAAAAACACTTGAAAAAGAATGGGGCTTTTAGATGTCCCATCTCGGACTGACCCTGCACCACGAAGCTGCATTTCCCACGGTCCAGTTAATGCGCAGATCCACAGTCACACAAACACCCTGGTGATGCCACTGTGCCAGCTTTAGTTCCGTCTTTATAAAAAATCTACATCGGCTTGACATAGAAAAATACAAAGAGTGAATCCAACAGAAACGACACATAGACACAAACCTACCTGTGCGTTCCTCATGGGGCAAAAATGATCAGCTATGCAAAATATCATCATTCAGTCTATTACAGTTAGAGTTGTATTTTACCAGCAGCATCAAATCAACAGCCTTATCTAATCAACACAACTGCCGTAGAAATGTCTTGTCTTACCTCACGCTCATCAGACAATTTTTCAACCTTTAAATGACACAGACTCCACACAGACTGTGCGCAAACTCCAATGGCAATCTCCAATAAAAACTTTTGAGCGCGGCGAAACTAGACCAAGGTGTCGCGGAGCAGCACAAGAGCGCCCCCGTCTGTACCTAAGGGGCAATGACCGACTGCAAACTTTATAATGGCTGACTGACGGAGTCAAGTTGCACGTGCTTTCAAAAAATGTTGAGGAGAGTACGCAAGTAAGTGTAAGTGATTACGCGTGATCTAGAACTAGTCAATCCAAGTTTATCGGTAAAACAATAGAAATAAAGAAAAGAAAAAGATTTGTAGGCATACCTGTCATGTTTTTGCTCAGACAAGGTGGCAGTCGCTAGATCCTTGTCCTCCTTTGTAATTACAGACAGGCAACTCGATCTTGGAGATGTTGTAGCTTTGCAATCTATTTGTCCTTGTTTCTCATCATTTGTTGCTTGGCCAGGGTCTGGCGGGACGTCTTCGCATGGGCCACTAGGGGGAGACAAATCCTCTGGCACAGACTCAGTGGAGTCTTGTTGGAGGATTGTGTTTTGTCCTGTTTCCTCATGCGGAGCGAAAGGATTAGGTTGGGATTCTGGACTTGGTTTAGCTCCAGGTCTGCTTTCCAATCTGGCCCGGCTGAGACAGTGGTCTTGGCCCCCCACAGAACGCTGGCTTTGATTCCTGCCCAGGTTGCACGAGTCTTTGGTCTTTTTGGGGCACTCTGGGGCAAACAGAAGACGAACAATGGGAAGTTACTTTTCCTTAAAGATTTGTATTTTGTACAAAACAATTGCGTTAGACACATTCACAGAAAAGCATTACGGTTTAGATGATTTTAATTGATGATGCGGTTACCTTACAGACGGAAGTTTGCATCAACCCTTCTTGACCCTCTCTATGACTGTAGGTTTCCTTAAAGTGCTCCAGTTACTACTACCACTACAGCATGTGCCATCGGCCAGGGTGAATGAGATAATGAGATATAAGTGATTTGTCTCAGGTGCACTGTGGAGTGGGTTAGACTGTTTTTAATGCAGGCTAGATGATACCATAGAAATGCACTAGCCTTGCACTAGCCTAGCGCCACGAAGCTCTTCAAATATAAGAACAGCATGAATTTAAGAAAAGAATATCTCCAGAAATCAACAACACTCTGGATAACTAGGACATGATGCCCTATGCCAAAAATCCTGAAATATCCCTTTAAATGCAAAAAAAAACAATGGAGACTTCACTCATGTCAAAAACAGCATGGTTTCAAAGAAAGTTATTTTTTCTAAAGATAGATATCACCCAGTGATAACTGTATAAATGAATTAAACTTTATTGTCCCTTTTGGGGAAGTTGTGTTCTGGGCACATAGTGCAGACAAAGACAAAGAAACAACAGTTGGTGCCAAACTTGATGAAATTGATTATACAGTGCAGACTTGTACAAATAAAAAACATTTAAAGAGCAAAAAAAAAACATCATCCAACTGTGGGCAGACAGCTCATGTGCGGAACCAAGGGGATATTAAAGGATATTGTTTAAAACATTCTGGTGCTTTCCTTTTGATTCGGACAGGCTCCTTAATCGAGGCCTACAGCTTCACTCGAAGCCTGAGGTCACCTGGGCAAAACCATAAAGTTGTAACTCAGGGAGGTCAATCACTCAATGCTATTGTGCCTCGAAAGGCTGAGACTTTATGGATGAGTCCAGTGGTGGCATTCGAGTTCAAACTGCATTGTACTGTATGTGTACTTTGAAATTTTTACATGTTTTATTATTGTGAAGCAGTTTGTGTCGGTCGTCTGAGATGGACAGAGCGTTGCTGATGAGACTCACCACTGCTGTGTGTCCGCAAACTTGATCAAATCAAATTGTTTGCATAGCAGTTGCCTCAAAAGGCTGCAACAATGTTACTAATTACAAACAGGAGCAGTTTGGAAACCACAATGACACAGACATTAAACAATGAAACAGACAAACACACAGATGTCAATGTTGTCCAGCTTTTCCCTGTATTTGTAGATTCTATGTGTAAAATAGTACAGTATAAATTACAGTAGCTATAAAACTGAGCTATTGTTGAAATATCAATGAATTACTGTAGCTTTTTACTGAGCACAAACCTTCTTTGGTCTTGTTCTTCTTCTTCCGGAGCAGGCGTGGCAGAGTGCCCAAGTGACTGTAGCCCTTCGTGGACCTTACGTAGCTAGCTGTTCGTGGGCGCATGGCTTCCAGGTCATCTACAGTGTGCCCTGGCCCTGTGTTCGATGGTTCGACTCCATCAGGGGACGCACTGCACCCTGCAGGCCTCGACTTGGACTCAGACTTATCCGTGGAGCGACGGAAGGGAAGGTTGGTGATGCTCCCAAACCACTTGAAAGCTGAGGACAAGGGAGAACGTTATTTGCAAGACAGGCAATCTTGAACCTTTGGAATAAATTGTACTTCTCGCACATTACTTGTTGCTCCTACTTGAGTAATATCATTTTACTGTCAATACTTACAAAGGTTTAATTATTTGTGAAAAAGGTGTAAAGCAGGGGTGCCCGAACGCAGCCTGGGGCCAAATATGGCGCTCGGACCAATGTTGAATTATTAATTCCATCCATCCATCCATCCATCCATTTTCTTCCGCTTTATCCGGGGCCGGGTCGCGGGGGCAGCAGTCTCAGCAGAGATGCCCAAACTTCCCGATCCACACACACCTCCTCCAGCTGTTCTGGGAGGACCCCGAGGCGACACCAGGCCAGCTCGGAGACATAGTCCCACCACCGTGTCCTGGGCCTTCCACGAGGCCTTGTCCCACTAGGACATGCCTGGGACACCTCCCGCGGGAGGCGACCAGGAGGCATCCGAAACAGATGCCCGAGCCACCTCAGCTGGCTCCTTTCGACGTGAAGGAGCAGCGACTCTACTCCGAGCTCCTCCCGGGTAACTGAGCTCCTCACCCGATCTCGGAGGGTGCGCCCAGCCACCCTGCGAAGGAAACTCATTTCGGCCGCTTGTATTCGCGATCCTGTCCTTTCGGTCATGACCCAAATCTCATGACCATAGGTGAGGGTGGGAACGTAGATCGATCGGTAAACCGAGAGCTTTGCCCTCCGACTCAGCTCCCTCTTCACCACGACAGACCGATACAGCGACCGCATCACTGCTGACGCCGCACCGATCCGTCTATCGATCTCACGCTCCATCCGTCCCCCACTCGTGAACAAGACCCCGAGATACTTGAACTCCTCCACTTGAGGCAAGGACTCCCCACCGACCCGAAGAGGGGAAGCCACCTTTTTCCGGTGGAGAACCATGGCCTCGGATTTGGAGGTGCTGATCCTCATCCCGGCCGCTACACACTCGGCTGCAAACCGCCCCAGTGCGTGCTGAAGGTCCTGGTTCGTTGAAGCCATCAGAACAACATCGTCCGCAAACAGCAGAGATGAGACTCTGAGGCTCCCAAACCGGACACCCTCCGGCCCCTGGCTGCGCCTAGAAATTCTGTCCATAAAAGTAATGAACAGAACCGGTGACAAAGGGCAGCCCTGGCGGAGACCAACACGCACCGGGAACAGGTCTGACTTACTGCCGGCAATGCGAACCAAGCTCCTGCTGCGGTCATACAGGGTAACGGACAGCCCTTAGCAGAGGGCCCCGGACCCCATACTCCCGGAGCACCCCCCACAGGGCACCACGAGGGACGCGGTCGAACGCTTTCTCCAGATCCACAAAACACATGTGGACTGGTTGGGCGAACTCCCACGAACCCTCGAGTACCCGATGGAGGGTATAGAGTTGGTCCAGTGTGCCACGACCAGGACGAAAACCGCATTGTTCCTCCTGGATCCGAGGTTCAACTATCGGCCGGATCCTCCTCTCCAGCACCCCGGAATAGACCTTACCGGGGAGGCTAAGGAGGGTGATTCCTCTGTAATTGGAACACACCCTCCGATCCCCCTTTTTAAAGAGAGGGACCACCACCCCGGTCTGCCAATCCAGGGGCACTGTCCCCGACCGCCACGCGATGTTGCAGAGACGTGTCAGCCAAGACAGTCCTACAACATCCAGAGACTTAAGGTACTCAGGGCGAATCTCATCCACCCCCGGAGCCTTGCCACCAAGGAGCTTTCTCACCACCTTGGTGACTTCAGCCCCGGTGATGGGCGAGCCCACCTCCGAGTCCCCAGCCTCTGCTTCCTCATTGGAAGACGTGACGACGGGATTGAGGAGGTCCTCGAAGTACTCCTTCCATCGCCCGACGACATCCCCAGTCGAGGTCAGCAGCCCCCCACCCGCACTGTAAACAGTGTCGGTGAAGCACCGCTTCCCCCTCCTGAGGCGCCGGATGGTTTGCCAGAATCTCTTCGAGGCCGACCGATAGTCTTCCTCCATGGCCTCCCCGAACTCCTCCCAGACCCGAGTTTTAGCCTCCGCGACCGCACGAGCTGCAGCACGCTTGGCCTGCCGGTACCTCTCAGCTGCCTCAGGAGTCCCACAAGCCAACAAGGCCAGGTAGGACTCCTTCTTCAGCTTGACGGCATCCCTTACTTCCGGGTGCCACCACCGGGTTCGGGGATTGCCGCCGCGACAGGCACCAGAGACCTTACGGCCACAACTACGAGCAGCCGCATCGACAATGGAGGAGGAGAACAGAGTCCACTCTGACTCCATGTCCCCCGCCTCCCCCGGAATCCGGGTGAAGCTCTTCCGGAGGTGGGAGTTGAAGACCCCACTGACAGAGGGATCCACCAGACGTTCCCAGCAGACCCTCACAACACGCTTGGGCCTGCCAGGTCTGACCGGCTTCCTCCCCTGCCAGCGGATCCAGCTGGGGTGAATGTGGTGTGTGAGTGAGTGGTGGTGGTCGGAGGGGCCGATGGCGCAGACTGGTTGCCTCGCTTCCGTCAGTTTACCCCAGGGCAGCTGTGGCTACAACAGTAGCTTATCACCACCGAGTATGGAGTGAATGAATAATGACGACAATGTAGCGCTTTGAGAAACTTGTTAATACAGGCTTGTAAAGCGCATTACAAGTGTAAGGCATTATTATTATTATTAGCTCACCACCAGGTGGTGATCAGTTGACAGCTCCGCCCCTCTCTTCACCCGAGTGTCCGAGACACGCGGCCGGAGGTCAGACGACACAACTACAAAGTCAATCATCGACCTCCTGCCTAGGGTGTCCTGGTGCCACGTGCACTTATGGACACCCTTGTGCTCGAACATGGTGTTCGTTATGGACAAACTGTGACTAGCACAGAAGTCCAATAACAGAACACCACTCGGGTTCAGATCGGGGAGGCCGTTCTTCCCAATCACCCCCTCCCAGGTCTCACTGTCGTTACCCACGTGGGCGTTGAAGTCCCCCAGCAGAACAATGGAGTCCCCAGTCGGAGCACCATTTATTAATTCCACATGATGAAAACTTAAAAACAATATTTACTCATGACACAGAGCTCGCATTCAAGTTGAGAGCCTTTTAGGTTAGAAGAATGTGAGATTTAGTTTAACTTCAAACCTCCTCCTGACCACTGATATGTGGCCCTCCATATACACTTGAATATGTGGCCCTCGATGAGGAAAGTTTGGACACCCAAATGTAAAGTTTGTGTGTCTTCATTTTTGTTTAAAGGTACACTGTGTAACATTTTGGATTAAACTGTTGCCAGCAATACAAAACATGCTCTTAAGGACCAGCTAAACGCATTTTTTGCAGTGGATAATCAAAGAATGGATTTGGATGAGAACATAACCTATTATAATATTTATTGACTAGGTTCGGGAGCAGGACTACGCCTCAACCGATCACACTTTGCACACCAACCACTCTTGCTTTCACCTAACCACGCCTCTAATTACTCACGAGCCATTATATACCAAGCCAAGCCTCGACATCTCAGTTTGTTTGAAACTGTCGACCCCACCCTCCCTCCCTTCATGTCTCTACCATTCCAGCAATGATTCTCCTGCTTAGAAGGGGGGGGGGGGGTCCCGAAGAGCTGGGTTCATCCGAGACGGAGCTCCCACCCACAGTCTCGCCCAGTTTCACTCCACACTAGAACCTTGTGAATAAAATCTTAATTGCACATTGTTGTGATGTGGTCCTGGCTAGTGAATTGTAAAATGAATGCTTGCATTTCATTTTAATTATTTTGTGAAATGTTGCGCAGTGTGGCTTTAAAAAACGGCATTCTTAAACCCATCACACATCTGTATGATGTATTCTATGGACTTATCAGAACTTTAGCATTATTTTATGTTTACTCTATGAGAAAGATCCACAACGAATGCATAATTCAGACGTTTCTGCTCAGTTACTCTGTATTTTCGACAATAACTGTTTTACTCTTACTTGAGGAGTTATTTCGGTGCCAGTTTTGCTTCCGCTTAACTGTAATTATTTCAAAGTAATGTTATTCGTCAGTAAATCTCCCTGCTCTTTAGCCTTGACAATAGCAACAACATAATAGAGAAGAAAATATAACAAAGTGAGGCTTTTACATTTAAAAGTTGCTTTGAAATGCTCCAGAATGTGTTTGTATTGCTTTGCAGAATGACTTAATCAAATTAGTTAATGAACGTATGAGTTGGTAAAGACGGAGACTGAGGTAGTTAAGTAGCAGTAGTACCAAACATCTAGTTACTTATACATAAAAAGATAACACATAAAGCAAAACAATGCACATGATTAAAAGAATTACTTACAGAACTTGCGCAGGCTCATTTTGTGAAAGAACTTTGTGCTTTGTGAAGCTGCTGAAACCCAGTGCTGCAGGTATACACACTGGTACTCTTAACATCTGACAGAAGTGAGAGCAGCTACAGCTGGGCCGCGCCACTTCCTGTCACTGACATGATGAACACTACTAGCAGGAAATGAAAAGATGAGATGACAAGAGCTGTCAGAGACGAACCATCACTATAGAGAAGTCAGGGGCCATGTTTAGACAACAGAAACAAGAGTGAAGTGTGAAGTGTGATGTGACACCCAGGGGACCACAGACATTACTAATATATACCAAAAAAAACTTATGTCAAATGTTGCAAAAAGTAAAAGTATTAAGACTCTCCCTCTAAAATGTTGAGATTTGCAAGTTAAAGTGATCGTGTAAAAATGACTTGTACCCTGCTGTTAAGGCTGAACATCATCACCATTAGCAGTAATGGTGATGATGGTGATTCACAAACTTACTACTGTGACACTACATGAAAATTCATTAGCGTTTATTCCACTATTCTCCAGCCTTTGAGACCAGTCCGTGGGAGATTTACACAACTCAACTTAACTTTCTTGGATTTTCTTCAAACTTGGCACCATTGATCTTGATACACAACATTTTAAAGCAAAAGAGTAAAATTTGAGGCATGTTTACTTTTTTTGATGTTTGAAGAAAAATGAAATTTAGGGGGTTGAAATGGAGGGCGTGGCCAACAAATTTACATTTTTGTACTTCTTCTAAATGACGAAAGGAAATGAAAGAAAATATGGAAGTAATATGGTGAATCAAGAAACCACCACTGAGTATTCATATTGCTGCCAGTCACATTAAAAAAAGAAAAAAAAAAAAGTTAGTTAGTTAGTTTGTTTTTATTTGTTTTGTGGCATAAACTGGATCCATTACTTTTGGTAATTTATCAAATCACCATGTCATTTTAAAGGAACAGGCCACCGGTTTTACATACTGAGATATAGCTTAGACGAGTTGATGCGCACCTGTCTGGTCTTTGTGCGTGCACTCAGTCACGCAAATGTTGGTAGCATATTAGGAGCACTTCGACTTCACTGAGCAGACGTCGAAGTGCTCTTTGGAGCTATACCTATACTAGGAGAGGCTAAATGCTACCAACATTTGCGTGACTGAGCGCACGCACAAAGACCAGACAGGTACACATCAACTCGTCTAAGCTAAGATATCTCAGCATGTAAAAATGGTGGCCTATTCATGAAAAAACAACATTTATGAATACAAATATTATTTTAAAGTTTTATGACAGCAGTGTAAAGCATTGATATACATTTGTACGAAGCATTCCCAATGTACTCTTTTGTTAAACAAGGCACAATAGTCAATGCACTGCTGCTGGTGGTGACTAATATATTATTTTAAGATCTACTTTACATATTTTATTCTAAATAGTTCCCCAGAGACACATGCACAAAAATTACTATTCATATTTCCCCTTTGTATTGCATAGATAAAGTCAACATATTTCTGTTGCCTCAATGAAAAGGTGCATATTTGCAATAATGCAATAATATTTGCAATGCATCATGTAAATGCTATGAGAGACTTGGACGATAAGGTCAGTTTTATAGTGAGTGTACAGTGAGTCAACGTGAGGTGTGACAGAAGTGCAGTAAACAGTCCATGTAAATGAGCTCAAAGTGCTGTAAGACTGAAATACCAATGCAGATAAGGCTGGACTTCCACCACAAAGCATCTGATCTGCAACAATAGCTTTCCGGTTATTTGTGCCTCTCATAAACACAGTAGATGACGATTCTCCTCACTGCTGGTGAACATAACAAGTTTATCAATGATAAAAATAGTACACAGTGTGGATGGTGTTTCGTTGTTGTTTTTTTGCGTTTCCTTCACCTTTTGGGTGTTTTAGCGAAGATGACTTGCCTCTTCCTGTTCACATATTGTACCACATATGAAACTCCCACCTAAGAATACCCGTGACTTTGGTCAGCATTATAAGTGTGCTATACAAGTTGAGACCATTATACAGAAAATAAGAATGTGGCAATAAGCAGAAAAGATGTGTTGTACTTAGTTTTGCTATTGTGAAATATAGTCAAAATCTGTAATCTGTAAGTCTAAAGTAATTGTACTTAGTTACTACTGCTGTTACTGGGACTGTCTGTTTGCTTATGTTGCAAGTTCTCATCATGTGTCACATCATGCAGCTGACACCTCCACAACCACCTTTTCTTATGCACAGTATATGGCATATGGTCTTAATATATGTTTGGAAGAATCAAGAGGTTTGATTGATGTTACAGTGTAAATAATAATCAATGCTTTAGAATAAATGGCACTGATATATTTGGGATTGCTCCAGTTTAATTCGTTTGGGGAGAGAATAAACTTCTGTCATGGTATTCCACACTGTGACTTTTTACTTACCCATCTACTGGCACTTTTTTTCTTTTGCTTGCACTCTTGACACTGGCTCTTTGGTTAATACAAAGCTCTGCAGATCGTATTATTCAAAACAATGGCCAGCCTTTATGTTATAATTGAATCAGAGTGAAAAGATGTATAGGGAGCAATACCTGTTCAATAGGCTGTACTCTTCTGTTTTATCTGGACACTAGATGTCCTTCAGTCGAGGCTGTCATCAGAAGCTATTAGCTGCCATAGCCACTGGGAGCCTTTTGTGAGTGTGCTTTAATTTTACCTTGATGAAAAACAAGCCTTTAATAATTCAGCTCTGTTCCTCTCCCACACAATGACAAATATGGGTCTTTTTTACCCAAGGCCATGTAGTCTGAGAGGAGGATATTTCTGCACCTAAATACTATTAAAATACATTTCCACAGAAATATCATGTAATGTGATGATTATGATTTATGTATATCTACTTTGACTTACATATTGGCATATACTGTAGCATTATTTACCACCCTCACTGTTTGTATGGTGCTTCCTCATATTGTGTGATATTTTTATATTGTACATTATATATGATATTTGACCCGTCCTTCAGCCGATCCCTTCAACCCGAACAGGAGCAGTGGGCGACCTCAGTGCAGCGCCCGAGCCAGAATCTAGATCAGGATGAACTAGCTGGAGGTTTTATCGTGCATACTCTAAACAGAAGGGGAAATTGGACTTAAAGAAACCTGCGCTGACACAGGGAGAACATGCGTCCAATCAGAAAGGCCACACCTGGGAGTCAAACCTAGGACCATGCGGCCACATCACCCGGCAGTTTGAAATCCTGCTATTTGTTCTCCTGCTTCTGAAACATTAGTTATGTTGTCAGTTCAAATCCTGTAGTAAAAATACAAGCCTGTGTCACATGCGCTACAATGTATATTCATATTTATAAAGCGTGGTATTTATATCAACTGCTATAGGAGAAATTACAAATAATTCAAGTAGGTCCGAAAACTCCCTGAACTCATAGCAAGGACAGAGTTAGAGTTGCTCACTTTCATTTGCTGCTCTCTGGAGACGAGGTCATACGGAGGACGGGTCACTGGCATTGTAACATTTGCCTCCATACATGTTCCCTCTCTGATGGTTTGGCCCCTTCTATTTATAGCTACAACATTATGATGTGTGGTCCAGGTCCTTCACTGCCCTTCTCTGTTTCTGCCTTTATTTGTTGTGTAGTGTCCAAAGTAGCTGCAGCGAACACGATCATAAATTGTGCAGAAGGGGTGACATTGACGAGACAGAGTTTCAGTTTGTCTTGTTGTTGTCCAATCCTGTTATTTTGTACTTTTGTGAAAAATGTAGATTTAGTGGGAGTTAAAGCTGCAATGAAATACTTATTGTGCAAGTAATTGAGGCTGTGAACTAGTAGCTCTATTCTGTGTGTGATAATTGAACATTATAATAATGCAAATCACTATTATTAATTATTATTGAACATTTAATGATGCACATACTTTTTTTCCTTTTATGTTTGTATTGCATTTTGTTTTTCTTCATGTAGCTACTAAAGGGTACCATTCAGCTTTTTAGACTTTTTAGGCTTTACAAAGAAATTATGTCAATATATGGATTTTAAAAGCTTGGATTATTCAAAAAATATCCGTCATTTTTCTCTTTTGTTTTCATTGTCTCCGGGTTGCTAATGAAATAGATTTAGACTAGGATTTGGATCAACAAAGTATACTGTGCTGTCTTTGTAAAGAAATTAGGTTTTTTGCATTTGACTCCTCCTCCAATACCGCTGAGGCATTTGTGTGAGCATGTTTCTGGTTGATGGGGAAAACCGGAGCTCTCGTCCTAAATCTACAGGGAAAACATGCCAAAATTCCCACAGAAAAGCCTGCACAGTCCAGGATGAGCGTATAAGAGGATTTTGCCAATACAAGGACCTCCACTATTATATGGTTATATCGCACATAATGAGATAAATTGAACCAGAATTTAAGTTATAAAATATTAATTGAGATGTGTGTATTCAAAAAAACACTATATGACCTTTATTGCACGAAACTATAGGCCTATATAAAACAAGATCATGAGGGCTTTGATGTAATATTTGAAACATACAGTAGGGGGCGCCATAGACTCGTGTATCAACACTAAAGCTTTTCTGACAATAGTTTATTGAAGGATCAAAGAGAGTCATTAATTCATTAATTGGTGGCTCATTACACTGTGACAGGGTCTTATGTACGCGCCATTACCTCAAACACTTACTCTGTTCGGAGGAGCTTCTTAGTGTCTGTGGGATTTGTGCCGGACTGGAGTTTATTATATAATATTCAACAATTTAATTTACCATATAGATCTGTCTCACTTACAATGAATAAATAACTATTCACGCATGGCACCAAAACAAGTCTTTAATTTTCTTAATAGTAGGATGGTTAAGTTAGATTACTTTACCTAATATTTAAATGTACATTTTTAAGATTTGAAAGACCAAGCACAATCCCGTGATATTAAGCTGGGTCAATAACTTTGTGTCAGGTCTGCACCATCACATAAAGCAGTACTATATAACTCATGCCCCTAGAGGCAATAAGCGCCACTGCAGGTGTCGTAGCATGTTGCGTTTTTTTACTCATTAATTGTCCGTAAGAGTAAATACTGCATTGACAGAAAAGACAAAGGGAGAGAGGGATATTGTACATCCAATTACACAATGGAGATCATTTTTTTTCACTCAAACTTGGCTGTAAATACCGTTTAAGTGGCGCTAGCCCGCAGTTAGCTTTGCCCGTTAGCCTGTCAGCTTCTTCTTTGTGATTCCATTAGTGTGTATTGGGGCCTCCGACCCAGTGGCAGCAAAGTTGCAATTGTGGTTTTCTGGCCAGAGACACCAGGGGGAGATGAAAGACCTCCCAATCATCCCATTAACACTTGTATTACCCCCAGAGGGACTACGGAAAGGATTTATTAGGTAAAGAAGTTACTTAGAACTGCTTTAATTGTTATAATATTATTGTAGGTGAATAATGTATTTCCTTTTCGACTTTTCAGGTTTGAAACACTTTATTTTAAAGGGACTATAAGGAGTTTAAAAATGTTAAAATTAAGTATTTTCCTCCACCTACATGTTCCAGCCATGTTCTAATGTGTAGAATGAGCTCAGACCTGTTCACCACAACTGCCTCTAAAATCCTGTACTGTCACTCAAAAATGTGTCACTTCGGCCCGAATTGCCGTCATGCACGAGCTTAATATAGAAGGTGCAGTTACACATATGGCCTGAGGTGGCAGTAGTGAGTATAAAATGGCGAACTTGCTTCCAGCCCCTTTAAGCGTGTTCTGAAATGCATGTGATTGTATTAGCATAGCAGTTCATGTTTCAGTCATCTCATGCGATAGAGTTCGGGAATGTGATGTCATATCACTAAGCATTATGGGATTAGCAGCAATTGTAAACCAATGGACATTTTAAAAGTTAAAATACTGGAGTTATTGTTCACATTAAATCACTTGGACACCACAGTGTGTTAGATGTATTTACCGGCAGTAACTTAGTAGATAACGGAGCTGTTCCACAGCTTCTTTCTTCACTTTTTATACTGTTTTTTAGCTAATGTTAGTCAATGGAAATGTATGCTAACAGCTGCAAAGATGGCGGATCTCCATGGTAACTATGGATTTTCGCTTCTGAACTTGTTTAAAATTCAAGCAAAAAAAAACCCACAGATCTATATTGTAAAAAATACATTGCAAATCAACTCTCACAATCACGATACATCTGAGAAAAAATTGCAATTGGTTATTTTTCCAAACTCGTGCAGCTCTTCTTTGTGTAGCAACACTTAATTGTTCCATTCCCCCTGTTATTGTCCTTTTGTTGAACACACTCATTTACGCGGCAATCATTTTCTGTTGGTGTCATCTCTTCTGTCATCCAGTGAAGGTCAACCACCTTAATGTAGGCTACATGTGTGCGCACACAGCTTCTGAAGGTGACTCATCTCATCCCGGAGCGTCTCACTTTTACACCTCTTTCTCTCTCTCCCACCGAGCTCTCGATAATGAGCGACCTACAAGCCTGAATGAAATCCCTATACCCACCTTTTACACGATCTATCACAGCCACAGTGAATGGGGGAACAGCCCAAATACAGGCAGCAAACAGGCAGGGTCCATTAGTTTAAGGAATTGATGAAAGGTACAACAGCTTGGAGGCAGGTGCAAAGAGGAGAACAAGGGAGTGCGAGAGAGAGGGGGGGGGGGGCTCTTGCGCAGGTGTGTGTCTGCTGGCGAAGTTAAACAAGGTGGAAAAGTACTGAGGAGTTATAGTGGTAAATGGAGCAGGGAGAGGATGTGGAAACGGGACTCGTGGGCAGAGGATAAATAAAAAGCAACAGGGTCAGCGCTAAATCCAATGAGACGATTATGGTAACTGTTTTCCTCCCCCCCCCCAAAAGCAATACTAAATAAAAAAAACACAGCGCTTCTTATGCTTTGGGGGTATTTGAGTGCCTGTGTGAGTAAGAAGAAGTGCGTCTTGGACAGTTTGTTGGAAAGATGTTATTTCAGCCCAAAAAAGAAAATAATAATGTGTTGAGTTTGCTCTGAGCGTTTATCCAAAGCGTCTGCAGATTTTGTTCAATGTGTTCTACAGAAAATGTCTCTCGTTTGAGTTATACTGCCTAAAATCTCACTACAGTTAAAGGAATACTGAGACATGCTCTTACCTGAGCTTAGACGAGTTGATGCGTACCTGTTTGGTCTTAGTGCGTGCGCTCAGTCACGCAAAAAGACCAAAGAAGTCGTTAGCATTTAGCCTCTCCCAGCATATTCCTATGGACCCAAACAGGGGTGAAGTTAGAGGCGACCTAGCCTGGCCTTAGCCATCCATGAACTCCATTATAATTTCCCTACATGTACGTCTGGGTCTGATCTCAACACCTTAGGAGCACTGCGACGTCAGCGCAGTAATATCTTCACTTCTAAAGAATTCTGAAGATATTACTGCGCGGACATCGACGTCCTCTTAAGGTGTTTATATTTAAATAGGCAAAACGTGAAAGAGCTTGGTCGCTTCTAGCCTCACCCCCGTTTGGGTCCATAAGAATAAGCAGGGAGAGGCTAAATGCTAACAACATCTTTGGTCTTTTTGACTGAAGGCACGCACAAAGACCAGACAGCTACGCATCAACTCGTCTCAGTTTAAGCACATATCTCTGGATGGAAAAACGGTGGCCTGTTCCTTTAACCCTAACCCTGTTTGCAACACAGAATGAGTGCGATGGAAACTGCACCTTGCTCTATTTAGAGAAACAGTGGAGAACAACGCTGCAGGTCACACACGATTATTATAGACATGCTCTCATTTTGGTATAAGTCACCTTGCTTTTACTCCAGCCCCCGAGGAAATCCACTGCAGCAGCTCTGAATCGGGCGTCTTAACTTACCTTAAGATACCGGGACGTGCAGTGAATATAATGAGCATCCAATCATCATCATTCAGGGCGAGTTTGCTGCAGAATCAGACTTTCATCATGGAATTTCAGAGCATCCAGGCGACTGCATCGAGCTGGTGTGAGCATTCAAAGCCATGTAGGAAAAAGACTTCATTCTTCAACTTCAAATAAACTAAAACACAGTGCTGTCCTAGAATAATGACTATGTTATTTTCACATCAGAGTTAAAAGAATGCGCATCAATCACGCAAAAACTAAATCCTATCTAACATCTATTTAATAAATCGCTGTTATAAAAAGAAAGTGGTCAGATCCTTCGTAATTCGCACACTAAAAAGCTCATTTCTGGAGGAGAAAGATGACATTTAGTCCAAATCCCCCTTGACTCCATGGACAGGGCCAAAGCAGCCGTTATTAAATTTCTTTACAGCACATACACTTATTAAAAGAAACATTCTCAAAGTTTCGCACAAAACGCTGCCCAAGAGCTTGCGCTTGGGCCTAATTATCCACATGAAAAACAACTTTGTATTTTAAATATCTTACTATGCTTCAGAGAGCACAGTGCTCTCTGAAGCTCTCTTAAATATTTCATCTGCTGCACTGGCAGCTTAGTAATAATCGTATTCTCTCAACACGTGCAGAGCTGGCACAGAGCTTGACCCGCTGCACATGTGGCCTCCATGCTGACGAGCGGCTGAAATGAAGAAGGGAGTGCCATCAAGGCGAGCCGGACAACAGCGGCATAAAAAATCAGTGTGACATTAATGGGAATTTGTGCAGCTTAACGAATAAGTAATGTTCGGAAACACTCAGGAGTCACTGGGGAAGTGCATCAGTCTTTGCACTTAGATGTTGAATGTATTGTAGAGATTTTGATGTTTTTCTGGGCAATATTTTGTCTTAAAAATTATCATGAATCTGATTTTTTTTTTTTCCAGTAGTAGGCCAATTTAAATGAAACTGCAAAAAAAAAGGAACATTGAATTATGAACACTTAAAGGGACTAGATGCAAGTCGGTCTTTTTATGCTCACTACTGCCACCTCAGGTCTTTTGTGTAACTGCGGGTTTTATATTAAGCTCTTGCATGACGGCACTTCGGACCCGAATTAACAGCTTTCTGAGTGACAGTGCAGGATTTTAGAGGCAGTTGTGGTGAATAGGTCTGGGCTCATTCTACACATTAGGAAATGGCTGGAACATGTAGGGGGAAGAAAATACATGACTAACATTTTTAAACTCTATATAGTCCCTTTAAAGCAGTACTAAGTAACTTGTTTACCTTAATAAATAAATCCTTTCTGTAGTCCTTCTCGGGGTAATACAAGTGTTAATGGGATGATTGGGGGGTCTTTCATCTCACCCTAGTGTCTCTGACCAGAAAACCACAATTCGAAGGCCCCAATACACACTAAACGAATCACGAAGAAGAAGCTAGCAGGCTAACGGGCAAAGCTAGCTGTGGGCTAGCGCCACCTGAACAGTATTTGCCGCCAAGTTTGAGGGAAAAAAAATATTTCCATTGTGTAATTGGATGTACCTGTCCCTTTGTTTTTTCAATCAGCGTAGTATTTACTCTCACGGACAATGAATGAGTAAAAAAACGTAGCATGCTAAGACACCTGCAGTGGCGCTTATGGCCTCTAGGGGCATGAGTTGCTTAGTTCTGCTTTAATCTATTAACATTACATTTTGTGCAAAAAAAACTGTCAAAAATCTTGAATCCATATCTTTTTGTCATCATATTAAGCAGTGTCTATTCTGACCACTTGCCTTTCCCTTGTGGTAAATTCAGCGCATGGGACCGAATGAATTCAACACAACAGCGAGGAGTAAAAATGCATGAAAAACGTGCCTGACGCAGCCCTTTTTATTACCGTTACTTTACTTCCCTTTAGTCCACACCTTTTTACTGCGATCTCTTTCTGTCTTACACGTGCGAGAACTGCCTGTTGAAAATCACATTGTTCAACCTTGAGTGTCCTCTGCGCAGCTGACTGAGAGGGTGTGACAGAGAGGAAGAGACACGGGCGGGGGGCGGATGATGCACAGTCATCAATTATTTATGGGTGAAATCTAATAAGAGGTGGGAGTTTAGATGGGGAGCCAGGGTATTGACAGAGAGACATAGTCCCCATTTATGGCAAACCTCACCAAATCATTATCCCATATACCAGAATGAAAAAGATGAAAAAGATGTAAATGCCACTTGGGCTAAGTATGCATCTATATAGGGTCATTTTCTGGAATGGTATTTTAATTAGATTGTATATGACAGATGACGTAGACCGTGCTCGTGTATAAATCTAATCTGTCCCTATGTCCAATTGTCCATGAATAGCAATGCTTGCATTCTTGCATAAATTTGTGTATAATAATTAAGTCCGTGGAATTGTTCATTAATCACGCGTTGGCTATATATATATATTTTTTGGTTTCGTTTATTTTACACAATTTCACACATACAACTGGGATTCAACTTACACACCAAAAGCTGCATGGCTACATTATAGGCACACCTCTACTCTTCACAGTGCAAATATATTTAAAATAATTACATATGAGAGCAACTTATCAATGCATTTTGCTTTTTAATCATAGGGAGAAAAGGTGTTTTTTTTTTAGAAAGATAATTTATCAACAAATTAGTCTTAATGCCTATTTGTTTGTTTTATCTTTCAATAGGAGGTTATTTTCTGTAGATCCAAGAGTGTATGAGTCCGTGAGTAAGTCCTAGATTGTCTGCTACTTTCAAAACGATTCTTCTTTCCTTTTTACTCTTTTATGGCTTCTTTTTTAACTTGGCTCATGAATGCACTGAAAGCTGCCAGAAGAGGTATGCGTAATAAAATGTCCTGTAACTACCGTCGTCATGGGGATGAAGCAAAATGACAATGATCCTGTTGTATGACATTTTCCACGTGTCCTCATCAGAATATGTAAAACCGAGCTTTCGGATGAACAAGTGCTTAGCATGTGGAGAAGGTCAGGGCTGAATCATGAAGCATGGCAGTTACATCGACGAGGGGACACAACTTACACAAAGAACTGATCATGAGACAGACGACAATGCATCATATCACCGATGCACAATATTTGTATTGTAGTTACTCTTTAATACTCTTTAGTTACACACTTTAAAGAGTAACTAACCCCCTAATCTACTTTTTTTTGCATATAAGTTGTATAAATGAGTATAAAGTAATTTAGTGTTGTCTTCATGCCTTGTCCCTATTTTGACAGTTTTGTGCATATTTGCTTAAAGCGCCTGCGTTCAAACGTCTTCAGCATTTGAATTTCGCAGCTGCCGTGTGTGGTTCGTTCTAAGGATCTTGTTTCGTCACCATAAAATATGACGTCAGTCAGCTCTGCTCCTCCACAGCCTCCCCCACACGGCCCTGGGGGGAGCTGGGGGAGCGGGCTGTTGCTTATTAGTTTTTCTCCACATTTCTCCACTGCTTTTTCAGTAACTTTCATTGATACAGGCGTCGTCACTGCTGCTGGAGTTTGGGATCCTTACTCCACAAATGTGTTTTATTGGGGAGAACTGGCTCTTGGGCAGAGAGGTTCCTGCAGAATAATGTTTATTTTGGAGACACTGCAATTATGTGACATGCTTTGTGCACTTTACTGTAAAAATAAATAAATTAATAAAGTTTTGTAATACATTTAGCACCGAGATTCATTTCACATGCTTACGTAGACCACAACAAAGAGTCTGCTTCTAAAATAGATTCTGTCAGGAGACAGTCACGTTTTGTCCCTCAGCTGCGATGCTAACACCCCCTAGCTCAATGCTAAGCCACTTTGTAAAATGACAGTGAATTAACCTAATTGAATAACCCAGCGCCTCAAAGCAGTCTCAGGCACATAGCCGCCGAGCACCGATGCGTCTCTCGTGTGTAGAGAGAGCTGCAGAGTTATCTCAGTGGAACATGCCGCTAAACAAGTTAGCTCGCTGTCGGAACTCCAGGCTCGGACTTTGTTTACGAGTACCGGGCGCAGCGTGGAGGCATCCAGGTCAGGTGGCCTGTCAGTCACAGATCCAGACCCACCTCACCCCCCAATGCTCTTTGACGGTCGGTAATCTGCCTCTTTCTTTTGCATTTTTGCATCAGGCTTGAGGCTGTGGAAGGTGGGGTTAGTTGTCCATCAAGTTAGATCAGTGAAAGTTGTAGGGTAAAGAAATCAAGTCAACAGCTAGTTGATGATCTAAAGGTCTAAAGGTCTCAGATTTTTTCTTCTGAAAAACTAAAGAGGCACCAAGAGCTCCCCACAGCTGCAGCACAGTGGAGGCATCACAAGAGGAGCTACAGGAAATAATACAGGGGCAAACAAGGAGGTATCCAGGCAAGACTTGCAGCTAAGCCGCACAAGCCTTCTATTATACTGTTGTTCTGGTTAATGCATGTTCACTGGAGAATAAGATGGATTATATTTGTCTGCTACGCTCTTCCCAGAAGATGTTGAAAGACTGTTGTGTTTTTAGACTCACTCAGTCCTGGCTCAACTGGAAGGCGGAGTTTCACCGGTGACCCTCAGGTGAAGAATGGCATCAGAGCCGGGGAGGAGGAGGATGAAGATGGGAAGGAGCAAGAAGAGGCAGCGTGGCGGGAGCAGAGGGAGCTGTGCAGGAGAAAGAGGAAGCACTGAATGCAGCCAGCCAGGTTTCCTCCAGATGCTACAGTCCCAGGTAAATCAATGATTCAAAATAGTCCTACACCAAATGTTTCAAATGTGCTGCTTCGTTAGATAAGGCAGACTGTGTGAATCTGTCTTTCATGTGCACTGCTTATTGTGAGTTGTGCACGGGTGAAAACAGTGGAACATCAGTGGACAGAGTTTGAACTATGTGTCGCCCAGTCATGTTTGTTTATTACTGCAGCGCCGTCCACATTTGCATACTCATTTGATTAGCCACGCAGTGAGCAGCGCTTCGGTTCCTCATTAGGAGAGTTTTGGTGTCCACTCATGTGTGGATGCACTGACAGCTTGAGTGCTGTTCATACTGTACAGGGCTTGAGTAAATGAGTCCTCTTTCGCTCAAGCACCAATAAATTGTCTTGTAATTGGCCCTTCAAAAGACATTTTTCTCGGTGAAATCAGCCTGTCTTTGTTGCACGTGTGTCAACTTCAAATGAAACCGGGTATTGATTGGATCTTATTCATTTATTTGTGCGTTCAGTTATTCATTCATACATTTATTTGAAAAAAATAATAATAATAAAAAAAAAACATTAGAAGTGAGGCAGACAAAAAAGGGACTCTGGACTTGACACACATTTTGTAAATTGTAAACTAAACTACCAACAATCTACAACAAAAAAAGGTCTTGTCTTTGTTAGACCTCATTGTGGTAATGACAGGAATGTTGAGCGTGTTGTTGTCTGCATAGTGCATTAGGGCGGGCTCATTTACAAACTAATTAAAAAGGAAACACTCCCTTGATTCACCAATTCACCAAACAGTGAAGTCTGTGGGAGTCTGGGAGCAGTTTCAACACTTAAAATCAAAGTTGGGATTTGATTTATGTGATTTCATACGTGCAATAATTAGTATCACTTTATTTTACACTACCTTGATACATTGTACCTAACTACATTTAGGACAACGTAATCTGCTCTGTAACAATCTGTACTAACTTGTACCTATGTAGTACGTACACAAGGGAATAACTTGTATTAGTACTTTGTAAGTACATAATGTAATAGGACACGAGACCCTTAGGGTTATAGGGCTTAAGGTTAGGGTTAGAGTTAGAATTATGTCTTGTTACATTATGTACCTGCAAATTACAAATACATATTATTACATTGTGCATCTAACCCATAGGTACAACTTATTACACATTGTTACAAAGCCATTGTTACAAATTGTACTAAATTTAGTTAGCTACAATGTATCAAGGTAGTGTAAAATAAAGTGTTACCCAATAATTCAAATTGCAATTCCATTAATTGCGCATTTTACTAAAAAAAAAAAAAAAAAAGATAATCTATGTTTGTTCTGTAGTGCAGTGCTTTATTTGTCATGATACAATTGTAAAACAAAATAGCAAGGATGAAATCCCGACCTTGATCCGCCTGGGGATTGAACTCAGGGCCTGCTTGCTGTGAGGCAAGAGCACTACTACACTTTTTATTAGAAAACAATAATTACATAAAGCAGAACCAAAAGTTGAATCTAATCTGAGGCAACAGGTTGTGTTCATGTGACATCACAACATTCTAAAGAGCCCATAGTTTAAAATTGACTTTCTTAGGTTTTAGTTAATATCTCAGTCATTGCTGAAAGAATCCACATGAAACAAAAACTGTATCAAAGTTCATCATCTCCTCTATCATCATATAAACCAATGTCCAACTATATTCTCTGAAAGGAGTCCAAAAGCGGTGACAATATTCGAAAACATGAGCGTGATGTTGGCCAGTGGAAAGGACTTTCAGACATAAAAATAATATGTCAGGTTTGTGAATCCAGTCACTATCAAATACGGATGAGGAAAGTTTTGTTTTGGAGATTTCTTACAAGAACTGTATTTCTCCCATAGAGTTGCATTGGCCCCCGCCCTCCACCTGACATTATGACACAAACACATTCTAAATCACGAACACAACCTATTCCGTCAACATAAAAACCTTAAACAACAGATATTGTTCCTGCTTTGGTTCAGATATCCTCAATAAAAGTCATGGGAGTTTGAAAGCCTCCGGAGGTGATCCCTGCACTGCTGATCTCTAAATACAGCCACAACAGCAGCCTCCACAGTGACATGGCCTTCTCTTTATCTCTGCACACGCCACTGGCTCACAAATGTTAAAGGGCGCTGAGTGTCAGGGGAGAGGGTTTCGATAAATGTTGGAACACATCAGGGACAGTTCTTTTAAAAGAGCTTTCAAAAAGGCCAAAGATTTACTGTCAGCCCAGATATATACACACTCTACCGCTTTGGAGACGCTTCTTTTATGATTGTTTTTCCTTTCATTTCAAGACCATTTGCGTTGTAGATTTTCACTGAAGGCTTTATTTTTTGAAAGAACACATTGGAATACATAGAAATAGCAGCCTTTTGCTCTGATTACTGCTCTCCTTAAATATTCTTCAGCCAGGCAGGCGTGTTTCGGGGATGTGCATCAGACTGCATCCGCTCCAAATTTGGTGCCAGCAAATGAACCCCTGAAATACTTCCTCCCTTCTCCTGTGAAATGGAAGAGCTTTGAGCCTACCAGTGGTATCTCTCAAGCACGGAGACATCCTCCCATTGAGGGACCATCTGTCAAAAGGGTCTCACTGCCTTTCATGAAACTACACAGTGGAAGAACAACAGCCTGTAAGTCCACACGTGCGGCGACTACCTCCTATTGAGAGACTGTCTGCAAGAAGGAAGTCAGTCCTCCCCACAATCAAGCCACACAATGGAGGAACTATAACACAAGTTCCTGTGGATGGCCCAACTGCAAGTGAAGGTAAACAACATTTATTTCTTTGCACCGAGGGTCAAAGGCAGAGGCTGGTATTTACATTTACTAAAGAACAATTGAGTTGCGTTTTGAAGTAGCTTTCGTTTTATCACATAGCACTTTTAAAAACGCTCTTTCCAAATTGTCCCATTTTCAAATCCATAAAAAGTGAATGTCGCTGAGTAAAATCTCTTCTGCCCAAGCACGTTTCTAGTTTTTATAACCCCCTCTGCACATTCAGATTGTTCACGTAAATTAGTTAAATAAAGTTACATGTTCAGAGTGTGTTGAGAAGTGAACTGGGCTGACTGCCAAAGAAATTTCCACATTACACATTCACGATTGGTTAAAAATACACAAGATATGTTGTATTTTATTGAATTTTTGTATTGAATTTTACACCTAAATGTGCAACTATTATATTTGATGACCTGACCCTGTGACCAGACATGCTCTTCTTCTACTATCTCTGGTGGTCGACCAATTTTCATCAGACTTCCTTGGAACTAATGTTCTAAAAACATCTTTCTGAATGCATTTCATATTTGTTTAAAATGCATTTTTCACACATTACTAAAACTTTTACACCTCTTATCATGTGCAAAGAATGCCTGGCAGTGCATATTATACGTGAGAAGATTGGATCCTCCAGCCTGTTTGATCACGTATACAGTCACACATTGAACGCCACACACTCCCAGAGAGACTCGCTCTGATTGGCTGCGCTGACCGCTTGCTGTGAGGTGAAAATTAAGTGCGAGAGAATGTGAAGCATAGTCCTTTCTCACTTGGTTGTGATGGCTTGTGGAGGCAGGCAGAGGTTAGACAACATTATTCCATCTGTTTTGGTCACGTCCTAATGGATGAGTATCCAACATGGGAGGCGCCTTAGGCTTATGTTGCATACAGTTTTTGTGCTAAGATTAACGTTCTCTCATGAAAAATATAGATGGAGGAGAGTCCTGTTTCCTTTTTGCATATTTTAGTAATCTGGTATATTCAGTCCATCTCCATCTGAAAAGCTCAAAATCTCTCTCTCTCTCTCTCTCTCTCTTTTGTTTTAACCTGATCAGTTTTATATAAACTGCTTCACCTCACTTCATACACCCTCCACTAGCAAGTCATATCAGTATTTAATATGTACAGAAATCTTCTTTATTTAATTTTTCCATACTCACATTCAATACTATGGAATATTTAAGTGATAAATCTTTTTTTTGTGTGTGTAAGAGAGGGCACATGCATAGCTGGCCTAAAAAAAGAAAAACAATCTCTCGAACACAGTCTTACTTGCAACACCAGTGTTTTTATTCATTTTATTAGTTGTTTTATTTGTTCTGCTGAAAATAAAAATAAAGACATAAACCATAAAATAACAATGCTACGGGTTCAGAGGTATTTTTAACGATCATAATAATTCTTATCATATCGGACTTTTAAGTTTACAGATAAACTCTTAACCCGAACAGACGTTGTGGGCCTGTGGGCTCACCGCACGCAGAGGGAGCCATAGGGGTCGGGTCCAGAGAGGACTGGACGGTCACACACAGCTTGGGTTCCCGAATTCCTGGAGAGAGACTGGATCCTCCACTTCTCTGTTGTTGATCACATGGGCGTTGTCGCCCACATAAGACTATACTAGACAGTGCTCCGATTGGGGACTTCATTATTCTTCTGGGGGACCTCAATGCCCAACGACAGCGAGACCTGGATAGGAGTAATCAGGAAGCGGCCTCCCCGATCTGACCTGCTTTGTTATTGGACTTCTGTGCTACACAGTTTGTCCATAATGAACACCATGTTCGAGCACAAGGGTGTCCATAAGTGCAAGTGGTGCCAGGACACCCAAGGCCGGAGGTCGATGATCGACTTTGTAGGACTGTCTTGGCTGATAATGTTTCTGCGGTATCGCGTGTCAGTCGGGGACAGTGCCGCTGGATAGGCAGACCTCACCAGGGTGGTTGTCCCACTACAACAGCCTCTGGAACAGCCTCCCTGTGGAGCTGAGAGAAATACAAAACCTGGACTCTTTTAAAGCTAAATTGAAAACTACCTTTTTAAGAAATCCTGTAATAGTTGATGTTTTTAATGTGTGTCTTCTGTAGCACTCTGAGATTATTTTCAATGAAAAGTGTGTTACAAATAAAATGTATTATTATTATTGTTATTATGTAAGAAGGGGGACCAGAGGGTGTGTTCCAACTACAGGGGGATCACAGGAAAAATGTCATTGGCCTTCTCCTGGTTGGTGGAGAGTCCTTGCCTCAACTGGAGGAGTTCAAGTATCTTGGGGTCTCGGATGGAGCGTGAGATTGACAAATGGATCGGTGCGGCGTCGGCAGTGATGCGGTCGCTGAATTAGACTGTTGTGGTCAAGAAAGAGTTGAGTCTGGTGGTAAAGTAGTCGATTTAGTGGTTGATCCACTTTCCTACCCTCACCTATGGTCATGAGATCTGGGTAATGATCGGGTGAGGAGCTCAGTTACCCGGGAGGAGCTCCGAGTAGAGCCGCTGCTCCTTCAAGTTGAGGGGAGCACGCTGAGGAGGCTCAGGCATCTGTTCTGGATGCCTCCTAGTTCTGGGCATGGGAGGAGGCCCCCGGGAAGACCCAGGACACGCTGGAGGGACCATGTCTCTGAGCTGGCCTGGTGTCGCCTCAGGGTCCCCCCAGAAGAGCTGGAGGAGGTGTGCATCTGCTCAGACTGCTGCCTCTGCAACCCGGCCTGGATAAAGTGAAAGAAAATGAATGGATGGAGATAAACATAATAAAATATTGTGGTTTTCTCGTTGAATTTTGTTTTGCTTTTTAAGCTGGGGACAAGAAGAACAAGGTGGGAAAAAATCTGAAAAGTTGGTGGCAGACTTACAGATTCCAAATGCTTCTCTGTTCTCCGAACTCAGCTTACAAAGTATATTGTGACGTAATCATCATTTGAAACAATTGAACACAAATATTTAAATAACACGCTTGCACTAACTTGGAAAGCATAAACTTACTTATTATTAACATGTAAATATGTCATTAAATCTGTCAAAGCTTTTTGTAAAGCGCTCAGGCTTAGTGTTTCTGAATAAAAAGATGAATGGTTCTTTTGACCCTGCACTGTCACACAGGCTGTTCTTATCGCTAACCAATCTGGAGTCTGAGAGATATTTTCAAGCACCATTCTGTTGCTCTGTCTGTCACTCAAACTCAACAGAGAAAGCAGCTTTATAAAAGACTGTCTTTATCCTTTTCTCTCTGCTTTTATATCTGCCGGTTACCTTTCCTGAAGGCACCATCCACTGTGACTCAGAGGCAGGTGGTTCTTCTCAGTCATTTACTCCATGCACTATTCAAATGAATCAAAGGCTTTCTGTCATCTTAAATCTTATTTTTACATTACTCTTTCTTTACACCAAGCACTTTATCACTTCTCAGGTCACTACTTTATTTGAGTGCAATTCTCTTGAAACAAATCTCAGTCATGTTTATTCAAATTACCGCTAAGCTGTTGATCAATGTACATGCCCGCAGACAGCAAAACGCAGGTAATCCATGATGCAAACCCCTTTGAGGTATAAGAGGATTACATCCAGTGCCAGGGTGCACACACAAATGCACGATTTTATCATCACTTTGCTGAAGCAGCCATTATTGAAATGAAATAGGCCGAGATTTGATTTGTATTTGTTGCTGTTGTATCTTTGCTCTGTGCCTTGTCGCCCACGTGCCCTGATGGTCGTGGCTCGTCTTTGTTGGTGGATTTCACAGTGTCGTAGCCTGTAGTGTGTGATATTTAATAATGGTCAATGCCCCCACCTCAGTTTGCTCTGCTCTTTTATATCACTTAGTGTCCATTGCTCTGTGACAGAAACATGTACAGGGGGAGGAGCAGCCACGTAGCAATTTGATCTTTCAGTGCAGTGTTGTTTTGTTTCCTGCTTAACTTTCCTGGTTAAATACAACTGTTTAATTTGATCTACAGTGCACACATTCAAGTTTGGTGGTTGTGGTCATTAAAGCATCTATGTGATGTCATGGAAGTTCTTATTAGATTTTTTCTTTTCTCTCAGTTTGAAATTATAAGTGTTTTGTTTAGTGTGAAAATAGAATAAAATCTATTGTCGAGCTGATACATGACATAGATGGACACCTAGCATTCTCCGTTATTTATGTATTCATGGGCTGTTGAACCTCTTCGCTCCTCTCCATGTCTTTGTATCTTTATTTAGTAGAAAACTATATTCATAATTCAGCGTTTGTTAAAGTAGTTTTTGAATAATTAGAGAAAGTGTAGATTTTTCTCCAAATTGTTAAAGGAATAGGCCACCGTTTTTACATACTAAGATATGTTCTTACCTAACCTTAGTCGAGTTAATATATCCCCGTCTGGTCTTTGTCCGTGCGCTCTGTCACGCAAACGGAGCACATACGCAGCCTCTCCCACATGTCATATAGCTCCAAAAAAGCTCACGATAGAAGCTACCAAGCTCTTCCACGTGTTCCCTATTTAAATAAAGTTACGTGAAGTGTTTTCATGCAAAGTATATTTACACAGAAATGTAACATGTCGATTTTATAAGCAGATAAAAAGGGGTACTATATTGTGAGGCGTAATGATACGAGGAGCACAATGTCCGCGCAGTAACTCCTAAAGACTTCCCCCGCTCACTTCCGTCAATAGAAGCTGCGTGACTTGTACAGAGCCTTTTACAACAAGCAGAAAATATATTTTCGGAAAGTCCTCTTGCATTCCTACCTCATGGTCGAGGTCCTGAGTCCTGTGTCGTCATCTGGGGTGAGTTGGAAATCTGTGAAACATTACTACACTATATACTTTCTGCTTGTTATCACAGCCCGGCACGATGCACGTAAAAGGCATTGTTCACAAGTTATCGACGCTTCTTCAACTGTTCTCTGCTAGCTCTCTACAAGTCACGCAGCTTCTATTGACGTAAGTGAACGGGGGAAGTCTTTAGGAGTTACTGCGCGGACGTTTTGCTCCTCATATCATTACGCCTCACAATATAGTCCCCCTTTTTATCTGCTTATAAAATCGACATGTTACATTTCTGTGTAAATATACTTCGCATGAAAACACTTCACATAACTTTATTTAAATAGGGAACACATGGAAGAGCTTGGTAGCTTCTATCGTGAGCTTTTTTGGAGCTATATGACATGTGGGAGAGGCTGCGTATGTGCTCCGTTTGCGTGACAGAGCGCACGGACAAAGACCAGACGGGTATATATTAACTCGACTAAGGTTAGGTAAGAACATATCTTAGTATGTAAAAACGGTGGCCTATTCCTTTAACAAACAACAAATGCTGAATTATGAAAGTAGTTTTCTACTAAATAAAGATATCGTGCTAAGGCTAGCGCTCGCTACGACTGACATTTTTTTGCTTCTACTGAACAACTGCTGTGAATAAACATCCATATGGACCCAATTAGACTTGACTTTATTTGTATGTGATAAATAAGTTTATATGTATTATAAGTTTCTATAATACATTTGTCGGGGTGGCCAATGTTACTGAGATAAAGGACATAATTTATCATATTTTAAGATGATTCTACATTGGCCTGTATATATTTAACTTTTACTTGCCAAGTTTCTCAAAGCGCTATTGTCATTATTCATTCACTTCATACTTGCTGGCTACATTCACACAGGCAAAGACCAAAGACGAGCATTCTTAGCACCTGAGCCTCTTTCACCCAATAGCCAAACTATCCTGTTTATTTTAGATATGATTGTTTTAACAAAAATGTAACTCATTTCTGTTTTCATTGTGAGATAGGTCCCATGTTTGGCTGTCGGTAACACAGCAATAAGCTGGGTTTAAATCCATCTTCAACAATAAACTGGAAATCAAATGCTGGTTGCTCTCAGTGAAGCGATTTTGGGACATTTAGCGCCATTACCGAGCAGCCACTGTGTGAAAGCGTTATTGTGTTAGCGAGACGTGTACTGTTGTTGACGCTGGCGGACATGTTGATGTGCTTGTTGCCAGACTTGACATTTTTATTACAATCATTTTTCATAAGCGCATGTTCCTCACTTCATGGACAGCTGCCTCTCTTTTATTCCCCTGATTCATGTGTTGTCTTTTCCCACACACGCAGCCTCGAAGTGATGCTTCATACAGAGTACTGAAGCGATTGGTCAGTGCATTGATTTATAAAGTCACGCATTTTACAACAGAGATGACCGCAGCTCTTGCCTCAGGCTTTTGCCTGGCAATGTGGAAGTGAAGTGACCTCTATATTTGGCACATTGATGTCCTGTTTTCCCCACATAAGAGAGTTAAGTCAGCAGTTTTGGCTAAGGTCACAGTTGAAGGTCGTAGGTAAACGGCTTGGGTTCTCATTACTGACTACTTTCCCGATGCTTCCACAGATGGCTGAACTCACCTCTGACTGCTCTGGTTCTGTACTCACTGGTTTCCATTGCCCTGTACCCAATTAGTGTGAGTGTATTGATCTGAGTCAGTTATATCGACCGCCCCGTCTGACCTGCCGTTCCTTAGGGCCGGAGATCAATAAACATGATCATTGATCACTGTTATAATGAGAATGGATTTATTTGCAGTTCTATGTCGAAGTAGCAAAAAACAATTACAACATTTAGGACACCGTTTTGAGGATAGTGCAAACAGTAGAGACAGCACTTGCTCCGTTCCCTTTGCCCCATCTGCTCTAGGGTGCACTTACACTCGTCCCCGGTTTGCTTGTGTTGTGCAAGCGTGATCAAACTGTGCTCAGGTCCAGCTCGGTTCCAGACTTTGCCCGGTTGGAGGGGATGGGCCAGAGTGCGACACGATGCAGGCCTATAGCGTCAGTCAGTGCCACTGTGCTGCATTTACCTGATGAATGAAGGGAGCATCAGCAGCGGTCGTTCTTATAAGCCTCGTGTTTCGCTGCTCCTCATGTACAGCTCAGTCCAAAATCTAGGATAGAAGTGCATGTGCAAGAGGGCGCAAAGCAAACTTCCATTCATTCAGCCCCTCCAAGAGTCTTGCAAGTGTAGCGCAATTGTTCCAATAAACTATGATTTCCTTGCAACTACTACTACAACTACTACTTCTTTGCATCTAAAGGGACAGTTCCTGATGAGTTAAAGGGGGGGTATTATGCAAAATCGACTTTTTCAAGCTTTACATCATGTTATTGTGTCATTCCCTCATTAAAAACATGCCTGAAGTGTTGCCTTGGCACATTCACGTATTTTTGAGTAATCTGTAAAAACTCTGATGGCAGCCATTTTAGGGATAGCTTTGCCTGAGTCCTCCTAGGACCGCCCCCACCTCCCGGAGACGCCTCCGAGCTTTCGTCACCAGCCGAGTAACCAACCACTGCTCCTCAGCAGAACCCCCTCCCCACTGATGCCACAGACAGCGTGTGGAGGGGGCGTGTCTGAAAGGGTCAGAGGTTCTTAAAGAGACAGAGGCCTATTTCAAGATATTCACTACAGCCATTTTGAGAGAGCAATTTTATACAAGGCAGTTATTCTAATTTACTGCATTTACCGACCAACTGAAGGTTTGGTCATCATTGTTGTGTGCTATAGACTGCTGTGTGCTATGTGATTGAAAAACAGCATAATATCCCCTCTTTAAATACTTTTTCTTGCGCATTTGAGCGGAGGCCTCTCTCTGCTCACCCGCCTCACGCTCATCTTGGATCTGACTTTGCAGCAAGCGGCCTGCACTCCTTCCACTCTATCATTGTCTCACCGGCACGTGCGACACCTCAGCCCCTCAAGTAGCATCATCTGCCCCACTTACTGCACCAGGTATGAGGCTGTAGATGCCGCATAGTTCTGCCCATCTGCGCAATCGTCTGCGTTTAAAAACACAAGATCTGGCCCTTAAAGGGGCTAGATGCAAGTTAGCCATTTTATACTCCCTACTGCCACCTCAGGTCATACGTGTAACTGCACCTTCTATATTAAGCTTGTGCATGACGGCACTTCGGACCCGAAGTAATAACTTTTTGAGTGACAGTGCAGGATTTTAGAGGCAGTTGTGGTGAACAGGTCTGGACTCATTCTACACATTAGGACATTGCTGGAACATGTGGGGGAGGAAAATATATTAAATATGCTAGGATGTACTGCTGAAAGTAACCAGCTTCATTTCATTAATGACTTTGCATGAACCTTGACCCTGACCCTGATCATTTGTCACTGAATTCCATGATCCTGCCGGCTTGGTGTTTACAGGACCGGTGTCGAAGTTCAGCAAGGATGTAGTATGTCTCGACTGCACCTTTAATAAAGGGATTGTGGAAGAATAATGAGTGATTGCCAATAGAGGTAGTATTTCTCAAACAGGTATATGGGTGCACCAGGAATTGGCAGTGAGTACTTTAAATTGGAATTATGTTGCAGTCAAATGTATATAATTGAGTTATTTTGAGTGCTGCTAACATTGTCAGTTCATAAAAAGAATAAACACATGATTGATATGGACACATAAGTGTAAATAGCAGATAAAATAGCACGTGGTGGTTACTTTGACTTGCAAATAAACATTATTTGCATATAAACACAGCATCATCTCTGGGGAGGCACTTCAGACTTTCCTCCTCTGCATGTTAAGTCCAGCTATGAATTATTTAATTGTACCAAAGCTTGTGCGTACTCACATGTAAACATATTATGCATACTGGAGACACCGAGAGCATTGGCTCCTCAGTCAGCTCAACTGTCCGCCGTTATGTCCCTTCTCTCCCCAGACAAACATTCCTAAACATCCTGACCTCATTGTTCACATAGTCTTCCCTTGTCCTGACCAACAACTGTCACCAGGGCCATTATTACTGTACAAGAAACTGCAGTGCATCTCCCTCCGCCCTGTCCTCATGCATGTGTGTGGATAATCGACTGCTGAGAAATAAGATCTCATTTTCTAAATTTATCGCAGCGGAGGGAGGTAATGAAGGTGCCGTATTTCTGCTGTGGCAGCAGAAAGAGGCTGGGGCCACACAGGAAGAGGACCGCAGCTGTGTCACTCTGACCTGAGCCCTGAGCATACGATATCTCCATATACACCCTACTATAGGCCGCTTATATTCAGTTTCACCTTTTTTTTTTAGAGCTAAATGAGTTTTAATCGATCGACAAAGCCGCACATCAATTTGAAACCTGCCTGTCTAAGCACCGCTCCAAATGTTGCCTTTGTTTTAATGAGGGATGTCTAATAATATTTATTTTTCATTGGCTCCCAGGGACACAATGGCAAGCCTCCATGTGTGAGCTGTAGAAAATGAGCTGCAAGTGTTCTTCTTCAGTCATAGTGTTAGTATCCTGGCAGACTTGATAGTACAAATCCATTATATATATTTTTGTGCTATATTTTGGTTGTGGGTTTTACTTGCTTTACTTATTTTAATCTTTTTAAGGGATAATATAAGCTTGTAGAGACAGAAATATACTGCATTAGATTATACTGTCGCAAACAAAACAATATCCATCTGTATTCCCTGCTTGTAGATAATAAATTGATAAATGATTATTCATCAGACAACAAGAAAAACAAGGTTTGTTGTCATATTCATCAGTTTACATGCAGACCCAACAATCTGATCATGATGTGATGTCAGGAGTTCCCAGATTATTGACATATCTCTGCATAAACTAGCCAGGGTAATACAGCAAAAAGGCCAGTGGTACAATTTTCTTTTAGCCTGCCTTTGATACATTGTACCTACCAAATTTAGTACTGTGTAATCTGCCATGTGTAATAACTTGTAGCCATGGGTTACATACACTGTGGAGTAATGTGTATTAGTAGTTTGGAGGTACATAAGACCCTAACTCTAACCTAACCTTATCCCCTAAGCCTGATAAGGGTCTTGTGCCTTATTACTTTATGTAACCACTAATACACATTATGCCATTGTGTATGTGCTACATTGGTATACGTTATTACAGATTGTTACAAAGCAGATTACATTGAACTAAATTTAGCTAGGTATAATGTATCAAGGTGGTGTAAGTGCAACCAAAAATCAAGAGAGAAAACGTAAATCCCAAATTAGTTTGAAGAGAAAGTACAGTGTGCTCACAGATCAGGTTGCTATGGCAGAAAGTGACTACATCGTTGTGAGATTGAATCCCAGCTCGGATTATTTAATTGTTTCTTCCTTCACTTCAGTCTTATCATTTGTATTGTATTTCAGATATCATTATATTAGCTTCATAAAATCAGAGCCGGTGCTGGCCCTTCTGGGGCCCTAAGCAAAAATCCACACGGGGGCCCTATGGTCAAAAACAGATCCACTGTGGAGTAGTGCAGATTAGAAGTGGAATATAATGACCTCAAAGCAGGCCCTGCCCCTCTGTGTGAGAACCACTAAGCTTTTTAAAATGGTAAATAGGAAATGGTCACATTCTCTCGCCTCTGGTCCCTAACCCAAAGTTTGGGAACCACTGATTTAAAACTGACACCTGCACCTGACGGTTATTTCTGTCTGACCACTGAGAATCAGCCTGTGAGTAGCCCAATTTGTTTTAGACTGTGCACATTCAGAGAACCAGCGTTACTGTAAGCAACTGCGAGCATGAGAACCGCGTTGATTCAACTCATCTTTGAGACAAATCAAGGCGTTGATTTATCAGTGTAACAACACCGTAGTTTGACTGAGATGCGGGGCCCTTGTGGCTGCGGGGGCCCTAAGCAACTTGCATAGTTTGCCTATAGGAAAAATCGTCTCTGCATAAAATAATAAAGAGTTAACTGGATATAAACCCTAGATCTTTGAGTCACTAATCCGGTGCTGTATCCACTGAACTATATCCACAGGCGGGTGGTGCCACATGGAGGAGCCTTTTGACCAAAAATTGCGGCACAATCACTCTCCGCCTGGTTATGTAGGTGGGTCTGATTGAAGAGAGGGGTGGAGATGCTTCAGTTGCTCTAAAAATCCACATCTGCTCTGACACGTGTAGAACCCAGAGTTTTGGACTATCCGATTCCTGAGAGTGAATATATATCTGGAATAGATCTGATTATTAGCTTATCTGATTCCTCCAGGTATCTGATTTTTCTGACCATGTAAACCTATAGCAAAATGGTAATTCACCTTACCATTCACAGCATTTCACTTTTGTATAATTTAATTTTCCTATGTCGACGAATTGGTGTGTAATCCATGTTTCTACCTCTAAATCAGAAGTTGAAGGCCTGCTAATATATTGTCTGTTTGGGCCTCCATCTCTCACATCGATCATTATATATTATATATAATACAACAAAACATGACATTCAACACGAACAATTAACACAAGCTCAATGACAAGGTAAGTTAAACAGAAAACCCTGAGTTTAGGTGTCAGGAATAGAGAAATAATCACAATGACATGGTGATTGAGGTGAGGAAAGAGTGATTGTTAGATTCAAATGAAATGTAAACAGAAAGAGCTGAATGGCCCCAGCAGAAGACAGGGAGATGGATGATCTGAGGAGGTGACACATCCATGAGAGTGAGCGGAAATGTTTTGGGGCAGGTGTGAATGCAATCGGAGTCTGGTCACAGGCACTTAGTATAACACAACGCAGCCTAAAGCGTCACAGTTATCTACTTTTGAAGATTTGTTAATCCAAACGGAAACAGCTAAATTCTTTTATATTTTCTATATTTTTAACACAAGCTCCCAGTCTATTACTATATGTCCATGTGTTACTGTGCTGTTTGAAAACAACAGACATCCGGCCGTCCAAATACTCTACAGTGACTGACAGCAATTAACTTCAAAACCCATTGATCCAACATTTCACCCACTCACTGACATCGCCACAAAAAGAATGATTTATTAATGGTCTTTAATGCTTCTTTTAATGTTCTTTAATGTTTAATAAAATACCTGTTTTTTGAGTGTGCTCTTGAGTTAAATCTTTTTCGACACTATACTTGTACTTTAACGATACTTGGTTTTCAATGCCGATACCTGAACAATACTTTCATTGATACCTAAATATTTGTCACCTAGAACCAGTACGCAGAACAAAAATGTGTGGAAGATCTGCAAATTTGCAACGTCAGGTTCATCTCCAATGTCCAGGAATGTGTGAAAAATGGGTAATAATTGGGGGGGGGGGAATTGGGGAATATTGTGAGAAATTGTGGTGGCAAAAATAAAGAAATTCTAAGTGGGAATAATGGAGCATGAAAATGAGGGGGAAAAGTTAGGTAAACAAGAAGATTTTATTATTTATTTATTTATTTTTATCGGTGCCTGCCTTCAATACTTTGATTTTTTCCACACCAGTAGTACCTAAACTTTTTTCCCGAGAGCAGACTGGTATATCGAATCACAGTACCCATCCCTAGCTATGGCTCCTCTTTGCCAGTGGCTGTTGTTGCAGGGCTTTTTGTTGCAGAAGCATTAAAATGTGGACTCTCCTCTCATTTGGCCACCCCTAACCCCCAACTATTCAACATGTTCTATTCATTAAACCTGAAGGGATAGATCGGCGTCAACGCGTTACTTTTGTCCTTTGCAAGTGCTGATTTCATAATCCTGTGTCGGTGTGTTACCTTGGCCGTTTGATCATGCAGCAGAAATGCAGACGTGCAGACACCGCCCACACTCCCCTCTGTGCTGTCAGAGGGATAGACAGCTGCCCCAGCTATAACCGAACTGCAGTTAGCACCTTTGAACCCCACATGCCAGACTCATAAATAAAACAAGCACATTAAGGCCATCGGACACATCAACAGTGGTTCATCCTCAAAGACATCCAGGTTAGGCTCATTATGGGTTTGGCTGCCAGAGTGTACGGCATCATTAGGACCTGGGTGGGCAGTGAAATATGCAAATGTGTGAGATGAGCCTGTAGTGTGTCAGAGCGAGATGGCACCGAGATAAAAATGAAAAACCAGAGCCAGTGAGTTGTCAATCACAAACAACTTCCCTATAGGGCGGCTCGAATAGTTTCATTTCTGGCCCTGAGTTTTAAATACACTCCAGTATAGTGATGGGCAGGTCAAAAACAGACAGTATAAATGAGTAATGCAGTCATGATGAAACTGCGCCCTATGGCTATAACCTAAGCGTTATAGAATATGCAAATCAATATCAGAACGTAATCACACGAGCAGAATTGCATAAAGGAACGTCAGGGTTTATATAATGTGGATCATATCTGCCATAGGTTTACAGTTTGTTTTTTTAATGTGCTATATCCATTGTGGAAAGGTTTGTAACACTGTAGATCAATGTTTTGCTTCCTTTTATTCCAACTTGAAGGGTTATAATAGTCAAGGTTGTCAAAATATATCACCAGCACAAGCTGTGACCATCGCAAAAAAGATTATATCAGACATGTCCTCTCTAATGGATCCTGGTTGTTTTGCACATGGATCCCAAAACATGGATCAAATAAGAACGTTTTTTTTCTCTTTTTTTCGTTTTGTTTTTGCTTTTTGTACTAATAGAAAACCATTGGGTACATTTTGTTTAAGACGTCTTTTCAGCCCAGTTTTTACCTTTATCTTTTTGTACACGCAGCGTCCAGACAGCGTGAGGTTTCATCACTATTTTTCGTCCATCACCTTGTTTTAAATCTGCGGACAACAGCTCGCCACACGTACGCACAAACACACACTAAGTTTGTACCTCCACTGTCGGGTAATCACCGTGCTGGAATATTGCCGTTTGTCATTTTCTCCGTTTAGCCTCATCTAATGCTGGGTTTGTTATTGCTTAACAGATGGAGGGATTTGGGCAGGCACCCATCTTTTTCTCATAATATCACACGCACCGCGCACAAACAAGCAGATGCAAGATGTTTTGCTTGGTTATTTGAACGTGGCATGCGCCTTTGTGAATTTAAAGTAAGGGATATTGGCTCTAGCTTGCTAGCTTGCCTCGGGTAAGCATTATGGCTTATCAGATATTAAAGAGTAAAAATGGCCTCCCTAAGGACCAAATATGATGCATTCGTCAAGTCCGCTCCCTGACAGCATCCTTCCCCCTTCTTTTCTGCTGCGTTTGAAGTTCTGTGGAAAGATTTTGATATACGGGTTCGAAGTAAATCTTGGGAGATAGGGATTTGATACAGCAGCTTGTAAAGAGGAGATAAGTAACATGATTTAAATGAAAAAGGTACGGGGAAGGAAGGATGCGAGTATATTCCAGGCAGAAGTGATGCCCCAAAAGCCTCCAAAATGAGGCCAACAGGAGGAACATTGATGTTTTAGAAATGTATGCAGCTATGGCAGATGGGTGATGGGAGAGGAACGATGTGCTGTGCAGGCAGTCAGCACAAAGATAAATTGGTGCCAGGAGTGAGTTCAGAAGAGCGCTCCAAATCAGACTCACAAACTGCCCTAATTGGAACAGTTTAAACCTGTTGATTCATAGATCCTCAGAAAAATGATCAAAAAGAAAGAGGAAAGGAAAATAAGCAGAAACAAATGTATTCTGCCACTTTTCATACAGATGTTAACCTGTTATAGAGCTACAGTATATTCTTTTGTTTCACCTTTCAGTCCACCATCACTGAAAGTCACATTGCACCTTTTCTAGCAAGTTCTGGCGTGCAGTCGGTAGTAGTTACTTGTTAGATAATGCTAATTGGATCATGGAAACCATCAAAGGGGAGGACACATCTGAAATGTGACTTTTTTTCTATAATCAAGGAGGCAGCACCAGCTTCCCTTATGCTGAACGCTATGGCCGAAGCCAATACAGTCTGTGGTTCCATCCACTAAAATGCTGTTAAAATTATAAAACATAAAATCGCAACAATTATGCACGATAGGTCCACTTTGGCATAGTATATGTCACCATGTTCTTTCTACACAGCCTGCAGGTCTAAACTGAACTTTCCTGCTGACCCTCTGCCATACTCAGACCAGCTGTAAGGCTAAAGCTTTTTTATTTTTGATAAGCGGCCATATTGCCATGTATTTGCTGCCCAAATAGGGCACCTCCAGGCTACTCTCTCTCTCTCTGTCCTGACTGATGCTGCGGTGACTAAAGTGTGAGTAGTTTCAGAGCTTTGCATCATCTCAGCAGCAGCCTGCTTGTGTCGAACTCAGCTCCTGTGCGCTCCTGGGGCCAGCTTGACTCTGAGGCAGGTGCACACACAGGATATGCCTCTTTATTGTTTTAAAATTAAAGGAAGGAAGCAGAAGGAAGTTATTGATCACAAAGTGAACAATGATGATAAAGGATTGGTGGGCAAACAAACAATCTGGCTCTCAGTCTCCACATACACTATGTGGTTCTCAAGACTAAATATGTGATATTCATTTTAAACATGTTGTTCCTTCATCCAAAAAATACTTTTTGTTGTAGGAACCGATAACATAATAACAGGACAATAACATAATAACATTCCCCACTCCACCATTTCCCAGTCTCTCGTCACCCCGTCCTTCCACGCCCCCCACCTTACGCCACTTTTAGTTTAGTGCCATTTTCTGACTACCAGTTATGGTTTCCAGGTGGGTGTCTCTTCTTGGCCTCGTGCCCCAATTAACCTATAAAGAAAACAACACTAGAAACAAACAAACACAGCAATCAAAATCAGAAAAAATATTAAAAGAGGACTAGACTGACTAGACTTCTAAAACGCACCTGTTTCAGTGCTCCTGTGGCAGTAACCAGGCTGGCTAAAACATCAGCTAAAGCTTCACTCTGCTCTGACGCTAGTCCGTATTTGTCCTGAGAGTGCATTACAGAGGCTTAGGGGAGGGCTTAAGAGAATGTTTTTTTAGATCATTATGGCATTTTCTCACAAAACAAAATATACACTGCGCTCCAAATTATTATGCAAATGATCTTTTTCGAACATTTTCTAAATGATCAACTAAAATGACAGTCAGCATAATTTTCAAGCCAAGGTTGTAATTAACTGAAAATGGTCATTTGTTGAATTTGCAGCATTAGGAGGTCATATTTGCTGAAATCAAAACATAACAGATCAAGTTATATTTTAGCATAGGACCATTATTTGATAGCAGCTTCAAAATGATTAAATCCATTAAACTTGTGAGTTTTTGGAGAGTTTCTGCTTGGATTTGTTTGCAGGATGTCAGAATAGCCTCCCAGAGCTGCTGTTTGGATGTGAACTGCCTCCCACCCTCATAGATGTTTTGCTTGAGGCTCCAAAGGTTCTCAACAGGGTTGAGGTCAGGGTGGGAGGGGGTCCACATTATGAGTTTCTCTCCTTTTTTCATTGACTCCATAGCAGCCAGTGATGCAGAGGTGTTCTTAACAGTATGACACAGTGCATTGTCATGCATGAAGATGATCTTGTTAGAGAAAGCAAGGCTCTTCTTTTTGTACCATATAAGAAAGTGGTCAGTCAGAAACTCCTAATATTTTTCAGAGGTCATTTTCCTTCGGGGATCCTAAAGGGGCCGACCAGCTCTCTCAACATGATTCTGGCCCAAGACATGACTCCGCCCTCTCCTTACTGACGTCACAGCCTTGTTGGGACATTGTGGCCATTCACCAACCATCCACTACTCCATCCATCTGACCATCCAGGGTTACACAGCACTCATCAGTAAACAAGACTGTTTGAAAATTAGTCTTCATGTATTTCTGAGCCACTGCAGCCGTTCCTGTTCATGACCTTCAACAGTTTAGGGAAGGCCGAATAGATGGTTTATGCACAACTGCAGCCTCTGGAGGGTCCTAGACCTTGATGTTCGGGAGACTCCAGAGGGACCAGCAGCTTCAAATACCTGTCTGCTGCTTTGTAGCAGCTGTTCTCTTAATCTGATGTATTTGTCTGGCAGAAACCGTCCTCATTGTGGCTTTATCTGCACAAACCCGTGTGTGCTCTGAATCAGCCACAAATCTCTCAACAGTACAATGATTACACTTAATCTTTTGTGAAATATCGAAGGTATATCAGCAGAGAAATGTTATGCCTTGTATTTGATCAGGGACAATGCACAAACAACATTAGAAGAGAGAAGAGATGTCATGTGCCAAGTTATAGCAAAAATGCAAATTTCCACCCACAGTCCCTGGACAGGTTGATGTTATACTCACAAAAGATCCTTTTTCTTTCCTATATTGCTTAAAAATGATGGTCTGCTTAATAACGTGGAATGTCCTTTTTCAGTTGTTTTTCCCTTAACTGGGCTTAACCTGACAACTAATCCTCACAGGCGACTTAGATTGATGTCAGTGATTCAAAGAGCCATGAGACACAACACCATCCATGAGTTTCATTGATTTTTTTTTTTTTTTACCTGTATGACACTGAAATACAATTTGCATAATAATTTGGAACGCAGTGTAATAATCATCAAGACGTGTTTGAGACTACTACCAAATTTAATTACTGCAAAACACGTACCTTGTTACCCTGTTTTCACATTTACTAGCATGCACTACTACGAAAAACCTTCATTGGGGTTCACCTCGCATGACCCAAACAACTGCCTAAATCTAATTAGTAATCCACCAGACTTACATGTAAGCGCATACGAATTGTGTGTGTGACCAGAACAGCCCGTGCTCATATCAACATGTCATTAGGTAATAGGGAAGAGTTATTTCCATGCTGTCACTATCACCACAGAGCCAGTTGATTATGTGGGGAACCCTTCTGTCTTATACCAAACAAAAGGGAGCATCAGGACTTGGGATGAGTCTGGTCTCCTGCTGTCACTGCCAGAGCACACGCACGTTGGGATTGGCCAAAGCTGAAGCTCTATGTGCTTTTATGTGTGCGGTTTGTGTTTGTTTTATGAGAGAGCTTAGGTTAAGCAGCAGCACAATCTCACTTTACTGTCACCTTTTTAGTCTAACAACAGATGGACTCACAATGGGACTCTTCACCAATGGCCTCATGTTGTTTGAGAGTGAGAACGGGTGACATGCTCTTGAATTATAACAGTGATCAACAAGCAGCATAAACAAGCACAGAGCATTGTTAAAAACGCAATAACTCCTCATTAGGTAAGTGCTCGAATGTAGGTCAGGGTCTTTGTCATAAGTGTTTTTATTTGAGCAAATTAAACCAAAGACTTTAATTAAACTTCAATTTTAATTAATTTGTTTGAAATTAATGCTTATTAGTTATTTTTTATGTTTTGATACATTTTGGGGGTACACAGTTTCAGACTGACTACAACATGCGCAGGGGGGCTTCAAGGAAAACATATTGTGAAAAAACTTCACAGCAACACATGCATTTAGATTTTGATTTTTGATACGTTGCAAATAAAGTGGAGAGGTTACACTTGAATCCTGCTTGGCCCTCAGGACTATCCACTAATTAAACGATATTTCTATATAGATTTGATATCAACCAAAAGAGCTAATGAACTTCAACACAACCACCATTCATCTAGTATTTAGCTGCTGCTCAACCGCTGTCCAACAGAAAATTGAAACTTAGTTTTTAAGTTAATCTTATAGCTGCCAGCAGCTGAGGACACGGGCTGGAACATGGGCTCAGGAGATTCTAACAGTACAGAATGGACGACCACAGAATTAATGAAGTTTGCAGTTGTCAGCGATGGTATTACGGCGGTGTCTGGGGTGAGGGACTGCGTTAATATCGGTGCTTTAAATGGGGTGATGTTTCTAGTTTTTAATGTGCTTCTGCCCGTGTGGTGTACAGTACTGTGAGACAAGAAGCAGAACCCTCTAACTTGTTCTCATTCCTGACAGATGTCTTGTATGTTTCATTTTGTTTTTTTTCTTTTGATTTTTAGTCATTCTTTTGTGTGGTGGTGGTGCATATGGTTTTGGTCCCAAAATGTAATAGATTGTATCATACACTTTCTGAATATGTGTAATATAAATAATGCATTTCTAAAAAGGGTCTAATGCAAGTACATTTATAACATTTCATCTGATTTGTCCTAAGCCTTGAGACCCGTACAACGCTCCTTTCATCTATACATGCCTTTCAGTCATGTGACTTTTGTTGTTCTTACTGCATTTGTGATTTCTGTGTTCCACGTTGTTTTGCTGGATACTTTTGTGCGTCTTTTGCCGTGTTTTTGTGTGGATCTGTGGATTTTTACTGCAGAGAGTCCATAATGGTTCTGAAGAAAGCAGTTTTTTTTAAAGAGGGGGTATTATGCTTTTTTCAGCCACATAGCACCAGTCTCTAGCACACTACAATGATGACGAAACCTTCTGTTGGTCTGTCAATGCAGTAAATTAGAAGAACTGCCTTGTATAAAATTGCTCTTTCAAAATGGCGGTAGCAAATGACTTGAAATAGGCCCCTGTCTCTTTAAGAACCTCTGACCCTTTCCGACACGCCCCCTCCACACGCTGTCTGTGGCATCACAACAACACTGCGCTCGTTGTCTCAACAGTATTGAAACTACGATCGGTGCATTTTAATTTTTATTGTTGGAAAGGAGCTACTGTTTATCACTTTGTGAACAATGGCCACACAGGATATTATTTGGAGACGAACCTTCCACACCGGACGCTTGGAAGGGGCTCTTGCCTGAAAAATAACTGCTGTTTGGAGGCTATCTCTTTGCATCTGCCATGCCCTATGGATCTCTAACTATACCCCCATGGACGACACCAGGATCTGCAGGAGCCCATACGATTCAAAAGACGGACATTATCTGTGCAGGTGGACAATGGTTTTTCGAGGTTACCCTTTAGCTTGTTATAATCGACTACAGCTCATTGTTGATGAAAAGTCTGTAATAAACCACAAATGTGTAAAGCCAGGCTCATTGTGTGATCATCGTAAAGGCTGCTTCGAGTAGTTGCCTGCTTTATTGACGTTATTTGTGCATAATATGCTGCCTGTTTTCAATGAATGTTCTGAAGGTGAAGGTTGTTAGCTTGTCGCGGCTAATAGTGCCTTAGCTCCGGGAGAAAACCACTCGGCTACGACTCACTGTAGATGAAATGTGAGCAATAAACTACACAATCAACAAGCCAGGCTCCGTGTGTCATCATCATAAAGGCTGCTTCAAGCAGTTGCCTGTTTTAGTGACGTTTTCAATGCATAGTATGCTGCTTGTATTCAGTGAATTTTCCCGTTAGCTTATCGCGGCTAGCTTGTTAGCTCCGGGAGAAAACCACTCGGCTACGACTCACTGTAGATGAAATGTGAGCAATAAACTACGAAATCAACAAGCCCGGCTCAGTGTGTGATCATCATAAAGGCTGCTTCAAGCAGTTGCCTGTTTTAGTGACGTTTTCAATGCATAATATGCTGCTTGTATTCAGTGAATTTTCCCGTTAGCTTGTCGCGGCTAGCTTGTTAGCTCCAGGAGAAAACCACTCGGCTATGACCCATTGTAGATGAAATGTGAGCAATAAACTTCCAAATCAACAAGCCTGGCTCCGTGTGTGATCATTGTTAAACGGTTCTTTATGTGTGTGGTGGTTTTATTGACTTTATGTGTGCATATTTCTCGTTTTCACGTGATGACTCGAGGTTTAGCTTAGCATTAGCTTTCTCCGGAGGCTCTGTGCATCATCAAGGCCCAGCGCAGAACCAGACACTGAAATAAGTGTTCTTGTCACCGGTTTTAATTCTGGGTGTTTCGGTAACAGAAACACTGATGTGTGTCTTTGTAAAAGTCTGCTGTGGCTCCGGTTCACAACACATGAAGCTAATCCTCCATGATGACTCTGTTTACATCTTAGGGCTAGACACTGCGGGGAGGGGGTTCTGCTGAGGAGCAGTGGTTGGTTACTCGGCTGGTGACGAAAGGTCGGAGGCGTATCCTGGAGGTCGAGGGCGTTTCCTGAAGGAATCAGGCGTTTTATCCCTAAAATGGCTGCCATCAGAGTTTCTACAGATTACTCGAAAATACGTGAATGTGCCAAGGCAACACTTCAGGCATGGTTTTAATGAGGGAATGACTTAATAACATGATGTAAAGCTTGAAAAAGTCGATTTTGCATAATACCCCCCCTTTAAGGTAAACAGCTAGCTCATCAGCTAAACCCATTTGGGACCTACAAATGTCTTCTTCTGAAACACTAAGGCACCAAGAGCCCCCCCACAGCTGCAGCACAGAGGAGGCAGCACAAGAGGCATTACAGGAAGCAACGCAGGGACCGGTTAGCATTTAGCTTCAACGCGCTAAGCCTCTCCAAGAGAAAGCCCTGAACCAGCCTCCAAACATATAGCCTTGGATACAACATGTGACAGAGGTCAGAGCTGAGCTGTTACTGTAGTATTTCCTCACTGTTCATACATGTGTTTATCGTGTTGAAGCCATTAACAGTTGGTACAATCAACTGTCAACGGTTGACAGTCGCTAACCGGTAGCATGCTAACGTCTTGAGCAGCTTAAACACTGACTCAGACTGAGGCTCTGTTGACATGACAAACTGTAAAAATCACAGAGAAAGGTTTTCTGTTCCCTCTTTGATGTGTTAATTTAGTCTTCAGAGTGAAGCAGATCTTTAGTAACTCCTGCTGTAGCTCGACAGACAGAGCTGGTACGTCTGTGCCACATTTACTGGTTATATCACATAAACATGCGTCTCTGGGGCCGTGTTTTAACTGTTACCTTCTTGAGCAATGATTACGAGTACATAAATATGCCACTGTCAATCAGTTGTCTTTATATCTTGAGTACAGCTATTGTTACATGTTGCAGTACTGCATAATTCTACTTCAGTATTCAAAATGGCATTTCCAATGATGTCATTGGAAATGCATATGTATTGGTTTATTTAAGGCTTTAAAGTTTGCTGGTAAATATTGATGAATATCGGTAACTGCCTTTTTCCAATAGACTCTATACAAACATGTCTTGCATTTCTAATCAAATCTTTTGATTAAACCAGGGTACACACATCTTTATGCTGAAATCATATACTGTTCTGTACATATGATACTTTCACAAGCTCTTCTCCTGACATTAACCTCCCTGTATATACCATCCTGTACATTGTGTCAACATCAGCTCATTGAGTGTAATCCTCGCTCAATTGCACTTGTTCTTGCTGAAAAGGTGAAGGGCATCTCTTACAGACAATGTGCTTCTGTGGACATTTTTCCATCAACTGCTTGAATAATGAAGGAACATAGTGCAGACAGAGTAGATATTTCCCCCAGTCCATAGTCTGCCAAAGGGTTGCATTTTAAGCTCCCATCTCATCCATCACACTCCAACAATAGAGATGTCGTTCCCTCCCCAGACAGCTGCTCTCTCACACCCTCAAAAAGGCTGTTTGTGGATATGTTCCCCTTTAAGCGTGTGCACAATAGCATTTAATTCATCAAAGATTGAGCTTTACAAAGAATCCAGACAGCAAAAGCACAGCCCAACATCTCCATTGTACTTTATAAACTGTACTCATTTGTGTAGCATTGAAGAGATTGATTATCCCTTTGTTGACACTGACATGTCATCTCCTCCGTAATATATCCAGGAAACTTTTTAATTAGGAAAGAAATTAGAATCGTGGGCAGAATAATCCCGAGTGGTAATAATCAGTAAAGAGGAATCATAGAGCTGAAGAGCACAGATGAAATTGTGCCGACGCTGATGGGAAACTGGACCTACAGAAATCAGCAGGTAACACAAAGCACCTTCCAAGGCTGTACACCTGGAAATGTTTGAAATGTGACATTGTACGTACGCGTGTCATCATTATGTACGTCACTTTTGGCTCTGTTGACATCTGAAACAGCCGAGTGATGGATGAGCCACTAATGAGAAGGAAATGAGTCTTGACTTGAACACTTGGTTTCTTGACTGTGTTTGATCAAATCAAATCAACATAATTGTAGCTCCTTCTCGGGTTTTTATGTGAGCATTTTTGTATCATTCATCTGTTGATTGTTGTTGTGTTTTCAATAGTTAAAACAAACCAAACAGGTCATTTGACTACACTTCACGGCACAGATGGACAGCTTTATCAATGGACTAATCATTGTTGACTTTTGTAATTTCACTGCTTTGACACACACAGTTGTTATTATTATGTCAATGTCAAGCCTTTTAGCAAAATTAAAATGAATTGTAATTTTATTCATACTATCCATTGCTTTTAGTGTTTTAATAGTAGCCTTTTTCTACAAAACAATGTGTCAGTGATGCTTCTCAATACAATGTCTGAGAAAAGCAAGACAAGGCACGTCTATTCATACAAAAGGCTATTTTAAGTGCTTCACAGTTGCATAAAATTACAAGCCAGATAAAATCAGTCCATAAAACATCAATATAAAACAATATTAATTACAGTAAAACAAAAGTGCAGATAAAATAGTTGTCATATTCACATGGATTTGAACATTGTCAGAGTTGAGGCCTGTCTCACATCCTCATGAAGACTGTTCCAGATTTTAGCTGCATGAAACTGAAACAACAGCCTCACCGTGTTAAGTCCTGACTCTGGGAACCACCAGGAGACCCCTCCCTGACGTTCTCAGGGCCCGCGATGGTTCATACGGCTCTAACATGTCAGAGATGCACTTTGGTTCTAAACCATGAAGAGACTTGTACACAAGCAGAGCTGTTCTAAATTCTATTCTCTGAGCGACAGGAAGCCAGTGCAGAGACCAGAGCACTGGACTAATATGGTCGTATTTCCTGGTTCTTGTCAGGACTCAGGGGTGAATAAATATACCTATCGGCTACTGGAGTGTGTGATGCTGCTTTTTTTTATATTTGACGTCTGAGGAATTACCCATCTTACTTAATTTTCCTGCAAGTACTAACACCAAGGGAAGTTTCAAAAGCTGAGGAAAATCTTACAAACAACTTTTCGCCACTCAATATGTGAATCACTGAAATACCCAGCAGATTTGCTTTGTAAAGGGCTGTGTGGGGAGTGGGACTTGTGCATGTCTTTCTGATCAATGTTTAAAATAAAGTTTTGTAAAATGATGGAATTGAACCCTTGAACTCCACTTGAGGCCCAAATCCAGCTTCACAATGCATGAGAAAGAGATAGGTAATAAACCACCTGTAAGTTTTATACATTTGTTTTGCATAAGGTTGCATGTATTGGCCAGAGAAGATCACCTTTCAGTGACCCTGGCCACAGAATAGGGCTCTGCGGGCACATCTTAGTGGGGAAACCTGCCTTGTTGCCCATTTCTCAGTGGTGCCACCATCTGCTGGCCGTCCCAGTTCAGTCCATTATAGTCCGCAGCACGACTTCTCACACACACACACACACCCCTCGACCTCCTGTCTTGCTTACGGTCTATGGTCCAAGTGGCTCCTCACCAAAACACCATTTGTGGATTAACAAACATGCGGTGGCCAGTATAGTGCGTCCGCTACATACTTCACAATGTCTGTCTGCCCATCTGTCTGTTTCTTAGGTTTACTTTATTGGTCGAATGAAATGTTGAACTTGCAAACGTCATATAAATGAAATTACAAAGTACATGATTTTAATACAGACATGTGTGGATTATTGTTTACCTTGTACTCCTCTGTGCTATTGCCTGGAATAAATGAATGAATACAAAATAATTATTGTTAACATTCGGCTGAAAGAGGCTGAGCACAGTTTCACAATTGACTCCTCCGTGGAGCGTTGGGGTCAAACGTATTGATAATGAAGTAATGTGGGTAATGTAGATTGAAAGAATACACAAAATAAACTCTTACCAGAACACTGTCTGTTTGATGGAGACAACGCAGCAGCATGTGTATGTTGCATTTTGCAAAGACAACTCCAAACCGCTCTCCTCAAAGGGGTGTCATATGGCAGGCCTGCATGTGTGAAGCAGGGGGGAGGCTGAATGGACGGGGGTGGATGAAGGCTGGGATGAAGTTAAAAACAAGAGGAGGGAAGACCGCTCTGTTCTCTCTGCGTTTCGGAGCTTTTGTTCTGCGAGATAAAAACTCGATCCGCCCCCCCTGACTCCAGAGAACCTGCGGGGAGAGCCCCCCCCCCCAGCAAAGGGAACACGAGTATCCTGCAGCCCAGCTCTGCTTATGACAACAGAGGACACCAATTTAGTGGCCTGGTTTTTATGGTGTCTTGGCAGCGTCGCAAGCCAAATTAGCCACTTTGAGGGAAGAGTGTGTGTGTGTGTGTGTGTGTGTGTGGGGGGGGTGCTTGGAACGGCAATTGTGTCAGATATCTTCTTGTCAATTATGAATGCCCCGCGTTTGGCCTATATCGCTTTTAATTCAGGCTAAATCTAGAGGCTGGCATGTGGCTGCCAAGTGCCGGGGGTTGCGGTTGGGGATGTCCTCCCAAAACATCATGATGGAACGTTATCCAGATCTCTGACATGCCCGATAGTTTGCATTGTCGTCACATTATCTCGGGCTGCACAAAAAGCAAAATACAATGTCTATATGAGGCGTGAACATGTTGCTGCTCTCGCTGCGACCTGCTTGTGCGGAGCAGCATCTGCAACCCACATAAAATCTAAAAATAATTCGCCCATCATTGACTGCTACTATACCATGGCCCCCCACATGAATTGAAATGTGATTCAGGCCACGCGTGTTCGTGGGAGCTGCAAACATGTAATGCTGTCACAGGATGTACTATATTGCAATTTTTTGTCACCGCGAATGTCTATCATTGGTGCACGTGGAGGTGTTGTGGTGAACCGTAGGGCTTCACTGCAGTCAGAGGAGGAAGACGGAACTAGATCTTTTGTGACGAATGACTCAGAGACCAATCGATCACAGGGATAGACAGAGATACGACAAACCTGTTTTACTTTTCATGGTTACGACCAGGAGTGTGTCAAAACTGGGATGGAAAACCAGTGACAAGGCTTTTCGGGGGCAGTTTCATTGTTTTAGGCATGTTCACTTCACGCCAACTGTATCAGTATACACATATCAATATCTGTACAATTAGATATGAGCTGAAGGTCTCAACGCAGCTGCCAAGAATGACAGCTATGAATTGTTTTGTCTACATGGCCTGTTAACAACTATATACTGCTCTGTGAATCTCTGTGAACCGCTTGAGCGTGTAAGAGAGATATGGGAAAGAGTTCTGAAAGCAGCATGTCGCCTCTCTGAATCTGTGAACTTCTGCTTGTTGCTGTTGTCAGTAAATCGGGCTCTTGACACGATCCGCTCCTCTCTGGGAGTTTTACACTTCCACAGATAGGTGGAGGATTCGGGCATGTCCAACTTTGAGAGCAACTGTTTGGGCAGGGAGACAGGCAGGCAATCGAAGAAGAACAGAGAAGAGCACCAAAAGAAGATCAGAGAAATGCAGGCAAGTCTAAGAAAACCAGATCCCTAACCAGAGAAGAACTACGACAAACCAAAACGCTGCAGCACCGGTTACTGCACCTGCTTCATTAGGGAGGCAACAAACGTGATAATCTACAACAATGGAGGTTAAAGACACAGTTTAAACTTCAGAGACAGAGGCTGAAGAAGAAGAGGATGCCATGAATTAGGGATATTGGGGAAGGAATGGCCCTGAACAGCAACAAAGTGAACCACAACAAGATGGACATATACAATCAACCCAGATATCAACATCCCTATCAGCCCCATGGAGCGGACCCCTGAGGAGGACCATGACATTGCTGGAGCCTGAAACCTGGAGACCCAGAGGACCCCAAGAGAGGAAAGGGGGAGTAATGTTAATCATTTTGACAATTTTTTTTTTTTTTTTTACCTCATTTATCATTGATAGCCTTTAAAAGTTTATTTTATCTCACTTCATGTTTTATTAGTGTGTTTTTATCCCTGAAAGTGTATATTTGCTCATGTTGTGATATTTCTTGTGTTTTGTAGCCCTTTGGTTATTGAAACCCACGTGACCCATTAGACAATGGACACACCATCCAGATAACAACTGATGCCAAACCAAACCACAAAGAAATGGCACTCACTGAAAACAATGTGACAAGTATGAGACACAGAGCAAGAAGAAGCTTAGGTTTTTTTTTAATACAATATACGAGACACATGCAGTGCCTTTTCAGACCCATATGAAAATAAAAAGCTGTTAATAAGTTGTCCAGATTAAAGTAAAGTTATGGTAAAATTTTATGTAAGCTGCAGAATTCTGCATTGGGTATAAACTAGTTCTATCTGTTGAGGAAATAACTTTTCAGTAATGTGTTCAGTGTATTTTTTGAAGTATTGTAATCTATGTGCAGTGTTTTTTTTTTAGATTATTAAAGGTATTTCCTCAGGGGAAGATAGGTAATTGAACTTTTGAAAAAATGAAGTAGCTTACAATAAGCAGATACACAGTTCAGTAGGGATTCATACACTGTTTGGTTAGAAATTAGTAGTAGTAAAGTAGTTTGTAATTGAATATTTTTTACTTATAGAGTTAAAACTGGCTTAATATGAACTTAATATAGAACAAAGTCCTTGTATAAGTAATACCGAAAATATAGGTGAACTTTGAATCATTCTTCATGCTCTGTGCCTCACCCTTCCTAAAATAATGGTGTCCAATTTAACATTGTCCAATGGTGTCTTCATTGAGGTGATTGTTACTTTTTGTTAGATACAGAAATGAAGATCTGGTCAACAATCTCTGTATGCTTTTCGGTTTGTTATACTTTCAAATTTCAAGTTAAAAGATGATTTTTTGCTTTTTGTTTGATACTTTTAGAAGTTTAATTTGAACCATTTTATCAAGTGGTCACGTACTGGGGGATTTGGAAATATTTCAGTTTTGTTTTTAACCTTTTTATGTTTCTAAGGTTAATTTGACCCAGACACTGTACGCTTTGTACAATTAGATATGAGCTGAAGGTCTCGCCAAGAATGATACCTTTGAAATGTTTTGTCTACATTAAGGCCTGTTAACAACTACACTAAACTATTACTGCTCTGTGAATCTCCGTGAAGCGCTTGAGCGTGTAAGAGAGATATGGGACAGAGCTCTGAAAGCAGCATGTCGCCTCTGAATCTGTGAACTTCTGGTTGTTGCCGTTGTCAATAAATCTGGCCCTGGACACGATCCGCTCCTCTGCACGAGTCTTTCTGTCTTTTGAACTTCCACAGATTGGTGGAGGATGCGGGCATTCTAGAAGACCAGTCTACTGCTTGCCTCTTGGTTTGGATTATTAAACTTCCACAATTTCATTATGAAACCAAAAATTAGAAATGCACCGATTCAGCTTTTTTGCTTAAACAAAACCGATACTGATGTTAAACGATACCAAGAGACTTTCTTTAAAGTGGCTGCTGTGAGAGAAAAAAGTGAATGTCCCTCTTTTCTCCAGTGTGAGATCAATAAAGCCTTATCTTTTCTAGCAAACGACAAGTTACAGATAATTATATCTATTGATAACCTAATGGAAATAAACATAACACAAGCATCACTGGACTTTTCTACTAATTATACTTGGGGCTATTTAAGTTACATTAACTCACAGACTAAAGTGATCAGATCATTAGGCTACAACTTGTGCATTAAAAATATAATATCAGTAATTGCATTTCCTAAACACTTGGCCACTCCAGCAGTGGCTATTGTATTTAATTAGGTCATCCAATCCTAATTTCTATCCCAGTTTTGATTAGTTGCCGATAGCATTAGCATGCTGTTGCTAGCCGCGGCATTTTGTGCAGTGATCAGAAATAAGTTTGCAAAGGTTAAACTACAGGTATCAGGTAGGTAAACAGGTATCGGTTCAGTATTGAATATTTGGAGCCGATATTGTATTTTTTTTCCAGTATCCAATAGTTTTGGATCGGTTTATCCCTACCAAAAAAATATAGTTTTATACTAGCAACTAGTTTTGATGCCTGATATGTGTCATGGCCCCTGAGGCAGCAGGAAGTTGAGGCAGTCAATTAGAATCTGAGTTTTTTTTTTAGAATTTATGAGCATCATTAGGGTTTAAAATTATACCCCTGATATTTTTAAAACACTGTGCCACATTAAATATAACGGCATCCAGCCCTGAAATACTATACTACTTCACTCTACTGTGAAACTGTGAGTCTTTGCAGTGTCTTGTGTGCGACTCCAAGGTGCACAGCTGGAAAGCTTGAACAAAGATGGCTGCATGCGTTGAGGAGAACATAAATAAATGATAAAGAAGAGAAAAGTCCAGGGAGAGGCAGAACAGGATGCCTTAACAGATGCAGAAGCAAACCATTGATGCCTCATGTTCCACACGGGGCTGAAAGGATTAGGTGTAGGTTAAGCATCGGCTAATAGTCTTAACAATGGCGCGTGTCAAAAGTGTCACCTGTTAGACATCTCTGTGGTCAAATTGATCAAGTTGTTGGATTTTTATATATATTTTTTTTAATCTAGTTCAGGAATAAAGACTATGACTGCGCTTGCATGGCACAACTTTAATAACAATCACCTATATCCCTCTAATGGCAAAATGTGTGCGTCAAATAACTAAGAAACTGTCTTTATTATTTTTGGTTAGATAAATACCAGGGGCTTTAACGTAGCTCAGCTTTAGACCAACTATATTTGCATCGTAGTAGACTCTTGAACTCGGAGTGAAAATGAGAGTATTATGGCATCTCCTCCCTGTCCTCCCATCCCTCTGCGTCCATGTGCACGTCCGTACCGTTTTCCCTCAGCACAGGTACGGGAGAGAGCGGCGCATGGACTCGCTCCTCCAATTAGGAGCACGGAGCGTGACCACGTGAACAAATCCTGCTGTCTAAATTCCCGTTGAGCGAAGAGAGGCTCGGAAGAAGCGGTTGCACCGAGAGAGCCACAGCGGAGCAGAAGTCCCAGCGGCGGCCCGGACGTGTGCAGGTAAATCGCTTCGTGGTTTCACTCTTTTCTCACGCGCGCGCCTCTTTCCCTGGCGCTGTTGGGACACTGTGTGAGGGAGGGGCATGACTTTGGGACGCGTCGCATGATATTCGTTTGGAGGAGGGTTTCTTGGTGCTTGTGATGGTCCACGGACAGGACGAACAGCATCACGGGCCAGTTGCTCCGCACCGTCTGCGCATTAACTCGTCCCGGCAGCTCCTCCCTCCCTTTTTGGTCTCTCTATCTCTCCCCTCACGTCTCCCGGCCACACGAGGCTATTGATAGTTGACAGAAGCCGCGTAATCCCGGACTAATCTGGCTGACTGGCCACGGGCATTCGCGGACAACAAGAATGTTGATTGAACTTTTATTTGTTCCGTGGCTTGTCCTAATAGCGACGCCAGCCTGCAATGGTGGCGCGCATTAATGAATTGAGGAGACGGTGCTGCTTTGGTAGCCCTACTGCATTCAGCGAGGCAAGCAGAGGCAAGCTTTTATATGTGAATTATTTATAAGACTGTCTGGGGAAGAGTAATGCTTCACGGAGATGGAGAGCGGCAGCTTGGGCACAAGATTCGTCTATTTTTGATCTGAAAAGTGCCACAGTCAATGCAGCTAATGGTTATTCTTAAAAGAGTGTACCCAGGCAATCCCACGCCATGGCTGACACAGTCATTAAGCCTATGACTTTGGCAGAGAATACAATGTTCTTATCATTATTAGCCACAGATTAGTGTAGTTTAGGCTTTTGTCCCTCAGCTCCAGTCTGCCCGATGTCACCACAAGGGGCAGCGGGAACTTGTGTGACTCTTCTGCGCCCTATACACTGTGAGCCCTTATTTCAGACCAGCAGTTTTAGCAGAATCTATCTTAATTTGCATTTTAAACAGACCCCTACACAAACTTTGTGTAGGCCTATGACATACGGCCTTGCTCTTGTTTCTTATCCAGGTGGAAAGATGACAGCAATATGTTGAGACCAAAAAGAGTAGCAGAAAATACTGACTTGATATTATTATTGAACATCTTTTACATCCTGATTGTCCTGCTTTATGTTCCATTCACACAAAAACTTTGAAATGAGAGGACTTGTCACTTTTGGAGGGGGTTGGACAATTTCTCAACTGCCTCATGTTTTTAGAATACAAAAAATGTAGCAAAAAGGTATAAATCATAGCTTTGAACTGAACGATAATTGAGCGTTCAAGCAATGCATGAGCCAACTCAAACTTCCAAATTCATGTTTGTGCCTAAAACACCATTAATAACAATAGGGACAAGCAACCCCCAAACACAGGCCCATAGCAGTATTGAGCTGCATTCAAGAGTAGGTCACAAAATACAGATTTGGGAGTGGGGCATACATCCAGTCCTCTCCCCCTCTTCTTTTCCTTTAGGTCTACATTTTAAAGGAACAGTTCACCGTTTTTCCATACTGAGATATGTTCATATACTGGGAGAGGCCAAATGCTAACAACATCTTTGGTCTTTTTGCGTGACTGAGCGCACACAAACACCACACAGGCGCGCATCAACTCGTCTAAGCTCAGGTAAGAACACATCTCAGTATAGAAAAAGGGTGAACTATTCTTTTACATATAGGACAGCATATTCTTAAAGGAATAGGCCACCGTTTTTACATACTGAGATATGCTCTTACCTCACTTTAGCCGAGATAATATATCCCCGTCTGGTCTTTGTCCGTGCGCTCTGTCACGCAAACGGAGCACATACGCAGCCTCTCCCACATGTCACATAGCTCCAAAAAAGCTCACGATAGAAGCTACCAAGCTCTTCCACGTGTTCCCTATTTAAATACAGTTACGTGAAGTGTTTTCATGCGAAGTATATTTACACAGAAATGTAACGTGTCGATTTTATAAGCAGATAAAAAGGGGGACTATATTGTGAGGCGTAATGATACGAGGAGTAAAACGTCCGGCGACGAAATCTGAATAATGGATAGAGCTACATTCAAATTTATGGTTTCATTTTATTGATAAATGAGTTACCAAGACTTTTTTGACATTCAAAACTCAATAAATGGGGCCAGGGATTAAATAATAAAAAATCCCTCTGAAAAAATCTTCCAAATATTGTTCAGTCCAAGGCTGGAAAGTCTTTAGGTCCGACTGACGTGGACATAGTGTCGCCACAATGACAGAAAAATGTGTTTTGAGAAAAAGGCCCTTGAAATTGCATTGTCCCATATAAGTCTATGGGGGAACATTGAATCAGCGCAATATTTAAACATGTTATTGTGAAGATTAGGTATATTTTCTGTTTCCGGGTGAAAGCTTGTATGTTCAGAGACTAATTTGGCCCAAAACCTGAAAACTGAAAAAATTGAGTTTTGCCTGTAGTGTCTCACCTTAATAAATGTGCGCATTCTCACGTCTATAAATAGATGAATAATTGGGGGGGGGGGGGGCATTTGCATCCATTCTGCTCTGGGATTCTACACCCATTAAATGAATCGAATCCACGCATGCGCACAGGGCTCCGCGTCCTCTCCGGAGCCTCGTGTGAGTGAGCCGTGCACCAGCAGGAGGCGGCTCTCGGGATCTCGACGCTCATTGCCGGTGGTTGTCAAGGCACGCTGGCTGGAGACACTTCATTTACCCTCGGTGCTGCTGGTGCTGCTGCGGCCGGACGGTGACAGCTCTGCTCTGCTCAACAGCGCAGCGTCTTGGATACAATATCGCCTTTTTTGGGGGACTTTTACAGCTATTTGAAAAGGGAAGCGGGGCAGCCTTTGCGGTGCTTTCCTGGTAAGTTATCTGATATCGAGGCAGAGCTTTGCTTTTCTCTGATTTCACTGCGCTGGGAAGTCTGAAAGTTCGCGTAACCGACTATTTCAATCGATCCGTGGTTGTTAGAAACGGAGCACGCGCTGTGGCAATAGGCGCATGTTTTTGTGTTGAAGTGGCTGTTTCTTTTTTATCGGATCAAACGAGGATTTTTTATTCCATGTGATTTTTACAAAAGCGGTTTCATGGTTGGAGTCCGTTTCTACCGACCACAGTTTTGCAAATGAACATATGTGTCTTCGTTTCTATTTGCGAAAGAGGAACTAGGCTGGGCTGCACGAGCCGTACTTCATCTTTTACTGCAGGTGTCTGTGTGCGCGTGTTGCCCACTTCCGCACTGCTTCTGAAAATTATGATTGTTTTGCGCAAACAACTGAGCTTTTTAGCCTACTAGTATTGGAGGACACCTAGTTTTACGCATGAGACTTACGCACACTGTTGAAAAGCAATGGCTAATGTAACTATTGCTGGCATTTCCTCACTTCCTTTCATTGTTTTCTGTTGTGCCTTCTTAACAGTGCTCCCATTTAAGTCCCTGCAACCCATTCACAGTGCTTGCTTCCATATTATTATATCTTGTATATCTTTACTTTAAAAAAAACATTACACAGTTCACACTTCATTTGTACAACCTGCAACTTTTTTGATTATTTTGTTTTTGTTTTTACTCTTTTACTTTGTTTTAACTAATAATGCCTCCTTTACATTGATTGCCTTGCAAAGAAATGCAGTTCCGTGTGCTCCCCATTCCTGCTTAACCCGCCTGATGGCATACCACTGTCATTACTGTTGCCCCACGCCTTTTAAAGTTTGGTTAAAGTATTCACCTGTCGCCACTTCTCCAGATTCCCAGTACTATTAAAAAACCCGCCTAAGTGAATTAGCCTTTATCTTCCTGAAGCATGTTGCGGTTGCATTCTATTAACTGCCTGCTGTGGTCCAGTGGTTTCGGTCAGCTCGGTTGCACTTGGATGAGTCTGGTGATCGCAGCTTGAGTACAGTTTTTGAGGTTATTTTTGTTGCGCTCCACCCTCCTACCATTTGCGTGCACACAGGTCCCCCCCCCCCCTGACACTCTGCCACACCTGTTCTGTTTGAGCAAGGAAATTATATTCAAGTGGAAATGGAGAAGGAAAATCATATGTAAGGATATTTACATACCGTGGGCCTCCAGGCTTGCGTTTTTCATGCGCTCTTTCTAGAAAGCGTCGACCTTGAAGTGGGGAACCCAGATGTGAACGATAAAGGCGATGGGAAGGCGGTGCTGACTGGGAAGCGTACACACTTTCTCAAATTGTCATGTTTTCTGTTTTCATCACACTTCAATCCTCCTCGTGGTTACGTCCTGACTGTGTGCACTGCTATTTCCTCATTATTGTCACGTGCATTTTGTGTTTTGTTATGTTATAGGGCCGTCGTAGATCTCATGAACTTCTAATTCATGATGCTGATTTATTTCCCCCCAAAATGTCATGATTAGTCATTGCTTTTCATAATCTGTGTGCATTATGAATACAGTTGGATTGGATAAATGCATTGTTATTCAGTTGCATGTTTAGAAACTAGACCCTTGTCACTACTGGCATCTACATTTTGCATGCAGGTGAAACCAGATCATAGATACCACTGCAGCAGGAACTGAACATGCTAACAGTGTGGCCGTGCTTACCTTCCCCCTTTAGTATTTAATTCCTTTTCAATGCAAAACATCCCTTTTATGCCCGCTGTATCCTCATAACCTAAGTGCTGATTGTTTTCCTGCTTTTGCCATGTCCTGTTCCAAACTTTTGAGACTCCCTCTCTTTCCTCCCTGTATTGGCTTTGCATCTGAATGTGTGGACTGGAGTGCACTGCAGTCGTCTGCCTCGGTGCCTACCAGCTTTCTATCACAACAGCACATTTAGTCTCATCTGGTGAGCAAATGTAGTGCTAATCCAATTGGCTGGGGCAGTAGTAAAAGCTTCTCTAATTGGCCCGTGCCGCAGCCTTCTCTGGCTCCTGTAAACACAACAGAGAGTTCGGGGGGTCCCAGAGGTGCAGTGGTGCGTCACTGAACAAAAGGGAGAAGCGGGAGAGCTTCTGCTTTGAATATCACTCCACACGGCATCATAAAAGCAGCCATCTGTACCTTCCTCATGCACTCTCCAGCTGACCATGAGTGTGTTTCAGACTTGTCCTGCTGGCCACGCACACACTCACAGACATGCAAATACTCCAAGCACAAACTCCCAGCTCTCTATCTGAAGCCAGGCTTTCATTATGCATACCATGTTTGAGGAAACATCATCAACTGGCACAAGAACAAAGGCTAGAGCCTCCTTTTTCTTCACATGTGTTTATGTGCTACAGACACAGGGAGAAAAGCAGGAAAAAGTCTGCTGCCAGCCACAGCTGTAGTCTCCCTGCTTCCTCTCACCTCGCTGAGGAATCCAGGAATAGCCCACAGTCATAGAGAGTAGACGTAGTGTGAAACAGTGACGCACAGCTGGAGTGACAAAGAGACTGATGGAGGGACTAAAGAGGCTGTCCATTCAGAGAAATGTTGAGGACACGTAGTAGTATAGTATTGTATAGACGAGGTTCAGTCCGGCTCAGTTCAACATAATCTGTAAACTGCGGGAGTGGCATTCGTCCGCTCACGGTTGGCTTGAACTTTGCCTCTGTACAGTCACAATATAGAGCTTACATTGAGCCAGTTGTGTTTCCAAAGCAAAGTTGAAACTATTTGTGTGCAGAAAGACTGATGTTCAGTTCTCACATGAGAGCAAACTAATTTCCTCGAAAGAAAGCACCATTTGGAGTCAGCATAAAGAAAAAGGTTGCTTATGTATAATTAATTTACGTTGGTTTGTTGTTGAAAATGTCTTCCAGTTTTTACAGTTTTATAAATGTTGTAAACACAGCGTGAGTTGTTTTCAACCGTTGTCCCCTAATCTTTAAGACTTTTTTAAATGCTCGTATACCCTGGCATATCATACACGCATTAGTTGTAAAACCAGAGGACTCTGAGAGAACCCGACACAGGGAGAACCTGCAAACTCCACACAGAAAGGCCTCATCCTGAGAATCAAACCTGAAAGTGAAGCGAGAGTGCCAACTGCCTTGCCACTGCTGCCCTTGCTGCCATGTGCTGCTGATGCACTACTCCTGCTCTCTTGGCCTGTTGCTGTAACCTGTGAGTGATGGATGTGTACATGTAATTTGATGTGTGGTGTTAAAAGGTGCAGTCACCCTGTACGGCAGATCTGTTACAGCCGCTGTTATTTTTAACGGCTATAACTGTAACAAAAGTCAGGGCTTTGGTTTTCAGATTCACTCAGTTTGTGACATCACCCAGCTATTAAATATTTGATGATGGGGACTTTTAACTTTATAATGATAATATTTTCAATTCGCCCTAGTTTAGCCGTCTGCTGTTTTTCTGTTTGTGTTTTAGTGAGGTGTGAAAAATGCTGTTTACAGCGAGTGCTTATTAATAAATACCAGACTTGATAAATTAATGCTTCTTGTGAAAATCAAATGGGTCAAGGACAAAACAATAATTTCTGGTGTGGAGAATTATTGGGCGATTTCAGTAGTGGGTGGCACAGGGGTTGGCGCTCCTGCCTCACAGCGAAGCCCGGTTTGGGTTCCCGTGCAGCGTGGGTCTTTCTGAGTGGAGTTTGCATGTTTTGCATAGTTTCCCCTTCCACATAAATGCAGCATAGGCCTGGATGAATGAGAGAGTGAGTGAGGTGCGGGCCACTGATGGTGCGTTTACATACTACATGAATCCCATTTGTTGCCATGAACATGCACTCTCACCAAATCAACAACAACACAAAGTTTTGTATGGCAAAACATGGTGGCGCCCAGTATAATCTCACACATTTAAAGAACTTATGGATTTGTTTTGCCCTCTGTTTTTTGCTCTTTTGCTTATTTGCATATGTACTGAGATATAGGTAAGCTTCCATTTGACGGTGAAATGCGCATGTCCCATCTGCTCTGTCCCTTCAGAGGCTCTAGGAGTGTCACCTATCGTCCGCCCCACATGCAGTAACATGACAGTACATACAGTTTGCTCCCTATTCCTCTGACTTCCAAGTTGCACACATCATTACACACACAAAAAATCAACACAAAGCTTCCACCTATGGCATTACGGCATCCTGGTCCATAATCCTGTCAGTGACGACGGTCCACAGTGTCCCCAGTATGATAGTTAAAAATCAAAACACACGCTGTGCCCTCCGCTGCCCTCTCTCCCCTCCCCCACGTCCCGGCTCTGCTTACTGTGTCAAAAAGAGCTTAGATCAGGGAAACTAAAGCGTGCCCTTCTCCTGACTTCCAGGAAAAGTTGGTGTGATTTGAAAATACGACACTACAGACATTTAGTGGATATGACATTTTTTTTTTGCATTTCAGTCACAGACAAATCGCAACACGTCACTCAAACGCGAGAGACTCAAACCCTGAAACTATAGCTTCTTAAAAAAAAAGTAATGAATCAAATCTAAACCAAAAATGAAACCGCTTAGGCACGGGATTTATTGCGCGCTGATGCAACATGCACAACGATTTGCAGACGATTAAGCGCGTGATATAACGCGTGCATGTGGAGACGGTCTATAGTGGCGTTAGCGAGTGGCCGTCCAGCGCGAGAAGATTAATTGGTGCTTTCATGTTAAGCCGTGACGTATCGCCCTGTAATTGGTAATGGAGATTATCTGTGAGATGCAAAGTCTTTGTGTGCGTGGGCTGGGTGAGATTACTTGATCTGATTACTGCGTTTATCTAATAAAGCAGGATTTATAGGATTCCACTTTCGATGCTCATGCTGACACACACGAGCGCTCGCAGAATAATATTAACATGCTCTGTCCCGACCCAATAAACAACAGATACATAAAGTGCGTTTTTGCTATGTGTCTGCTTATAGTGCTCTTTTTTTGTTCTAATTTGTTTTTTTTGATTGCACATCTTGCCCTACTGTGTGTTCTTAACAGCTGCTCTCTTTTGTGAGATCACTAAAGAATATAGAATAGTATATAGAATTTATAGTGCAAAGTCCTCTGGCACAAAATAACTTAGAAAATACATCAACTTCTGATAGTCGCAGTGCCAGCTTTTTAATCTAACTTGGCTCTCAATTAGTAAACGCTCTTGAAACGTGACATTTAATCCATGTGTAACTACTTATCGCCGCAAACAATTACGTTAAATTAAAAATGAAAGCTGACAGTTTTGCCATTGCAAGTTTCTTCAAGCATGGCTAGTGTTAATCATCATTTCTCCCAAGTATTTTTAATTCACTTCTTTTTCGGGACTTTCTTTTGGAAGACGTTTAAACAGCTCCGAGGAAGAGCGTGAGCATAATTTCCTGAGTGGGGGGACGTGCTGTAGTTTAACTTGTAAAATGAACCCAAAGAGACTCTGAGCGGCCGTATCTTCCAGGCAACACCGCACAACGCTTCAATTCAAAATCCCTGTTCGGCCTATTCTTCCAAATCTGCCTCCCCTCCCCTCTGCGGCGTTTAATAAATCTGTAATCCTATTGACATGAACTAACACAGAGGCACTCCTGGGTATAAATTATTCATAAATGATAATGCAATATAAAGGGAATTAAGCCTACAGACTTTCATCAAGGTAGTGTATTGTTTGCACTTTCCACCATCGTCATCTCTGTAAGTTGCTGAGGACGGGGCTTTCTCTCAAACAAGTGTGCGTACTCTTAAAAGTTAATACTTAGGAAAAAGAAGGCGCTTTGCACATCTATTTCTTACAACAGAGTAAAGCTTGCATAGCTACCTCAGAAAAAATCTCCAGCACACTGTCAAACTGGCAAAAGGGAGACAATTTATTAATGTTTCGGCAACTAGGCCATCGTCAGCCTAAGTGAGGAGCCATCTGAAATAGGAGTGGCCCCTCCTATTTAAAGAAGAACTAAGTATCTTGTTTACCTTAATAGATCCTTTTCGTAGTCCCTCTGGGGGTAATACAAGTGTTAATGAGATGATTGGGGGGGTCTTTCATCTCCCCCGGTGTCTCTGGACAGAAAACCACACTGGGTCGGAGTCACCAATACAGACACTAATGGAATCACGAAGCTAACAGGCTAACGGGCAAAGCTAGCTGTGGGCTAGCGCCACTTAAACAGTATTTACAGCCATGTTTGAGTGTAAAAAAAAAAATCTCCATCGTGTAATTGGATGTACAATATCCCTCTTTCCCTTTGTCCTTTCTGTCAGCGTAGTATTTACTCTCACGGACAATTAATGAGTGAAAAACCGTAGCATGCTACAGCACCTGCAGTGGCGCTTATGGTCTCTAGGGACATGAGCTACTTAGTTACTGCTTTAAGATGTTTTTAAATTATAATGATGATTGTGGGAAAAAAGGGGAAATGATTCAAGGAAGATGCATTTAAAAAAGGCACGGTTGTTAAAACGTACCAGTATCGCAAAAAGAAAGATACTACCGAAAAACACAATGAAACGTCTCAGTTAGATACTTGATACCTGGTAGGTCCTGGGACAGCACTAATTGAAAGGACTTGATTGATCTTGCTCAGATAAATTCCAAAAGTATAAATTGTTCCTAGAAATCATGCACCAGCTTTTTTGAGGGAGAAGAACGCTGTTTTGTTGGCCTCTTATAACGTGTGGGATAAAATAACACCCAGAAAATGAACCAGCCCCTTAATGAAAGGCTTTGTAGTAAATGTAAAGTGAGAATTTTGATGCAGGAAAAGTGCCTTGTGTTTTTTTTTTTCTTACTATAAGATAAAACTGAATCACAATAAAGGAAAGAAAGTGTTTGTCAATCAAAGAACTGCCTGAGGACACTTCTTGTTCCAGGGTTGCCGTCAAAGAAGGCGTATTGTGCATGTTTTAGATAATTGGGAAACTATTATTGCACTTTACAAACAATAGAAGATAAAAATGTGAACTGAATTTTGATTTCAAACGTAATGCATTTAGCTTTTTCCTTTTATTAGATGAGTCCGCAAAGGTCAACAGGTTCACGGCCATGATCCACAGAGTCTCTCTTCTACTGTATCTCTGCAACACTTGACCCGGTCCAGCCCGCTCTCATATCGTGTCATAATCTTCATAGCATAAGCCCACTTGGCAGCACACATTAGAGCATGACAGTGAGGGTTAGCGCACCTCCTGTTAGCCGCTCAGCCAGTGGAACCGGCAGAAGCCACGCTCAGCCTCCTCCGGCCTAAGTGTATCTGAGTGCAGAGCAAAGTGATAGAAAGAGGCTTGATATGTCGCCGGAGGCCATCATTGTTATCGGTAAATTTCAAATTGAATCTAATAACAGGCAGCCAGTGTAGCGCCGCTAAACAGGGCTGATATGATTCCCTCCTCGGGCTTTGTACTGTTTGAATAAGCTATAAATGATAAACAACGGTAGCAGGCCGTGAACTATAATCCATGCTCATTTTCAGCAAATAAGAAGACAATGAATGTAATGCTATGTTGCAAACGGGCAGAACAACTTGGCATTCTGCACATTTATGACAGTCATGATGTTATGGACTACCCGTCGCTATAGGGATGCACAGCTTTGGAAACAAAACAGAACAATAAGTATAACGATTGCAGCTAGTTTTGTCATTCGTGATTTGCATTTGTTTTAACATTTGAGAGGAGGCTGAAATATGAACAGCTAGACTATTATAAAAACATCTTTCAGAACATCTTTTGTAGAGTTTTTTTTTTTCACACCATAAATCCTGGAGGCTGTTGTTTTCAGAGGACTGTACTATTACCTAAATAGACCAAATGTTCTTAAGCCGGTATCTGTAAACAAACATATTAACCTGAACAAAAATAAATGAATGAATATTTATTTGGGCCATAGAGAAAAAAATACATAAAGACACATAAAAATTCCTAATACAACCTGCCAAGAGCAAGGCATTATTGAGCTCAATCAAAAACAGGCAACTTCAACACATTTACAACTTAGGACAAACAAAACATTTGGTACTTTTTCAATGTAAATGCAACACTTGTTTTTGCTCCCATTGTTCATGCGCTAAACGCAAGGATATGAAAAAATGTCTATACTATACAATACACACATTTCTATCAAAGTTTCTTTGCAGCGATAATTCCACCTCACAGCGGTGGCGTTTCTAGTTAGACCGCATAAATATGGCACAGGCTGTCTACAATAAAAGACCATTCTGAAATGTTCACTTTTGCTTTATTGGAGGGGTCTGGCATTTGCAATTTTATCGCAATATTACAAAATACATTTTCCAAATCAAGGAGTTCGGATGTTTTCACCGAGACCATTCACTAACACCATTTGAAATCAAAATCACCAATGCCTTCTTGCTTCTGCTTCAAAAGATGCTAATAAGGAAATGAAAAAGCAAGCGTCTTGGCTGAGAGATAACACATTGTCAGCTGTGAAGCTTGTTCTACACGACTAATTTTTTAGATACCCTCTGAAAGGTGCCATCTGTTCATGTCATTTTCAATGCAGCAGGAACTATTTTATGTAACAAAACCTGTGATAGACAACAAGCCCCACTTTTGTCTCTGCTTTTGACATGCTCCCATCCTCTTTTTGAGATGCATTATATCAGGTGTTCCTGCCATTGTATGCCATACAGCGTAGGCGTTTGGTAAATATTTGATGGATTTGCAGTGCTTGTACTCTGCTTTTCTTGCTGACTTTCCCTCTGCTCTTGTGCCATAAATATTCCACATGTATCCAACCTTCAGAAAGTTTTAAAAGGTGTTTTGCTCATAAAATCCCTCTTTTTTTTTCTTTCTTTTTTTTTAAGGGTTTCTACACATTTCTACAATGCATGGCGCAACCATAACTCTGTTCCGATGTGCAAAATAATTTCAATTAAATTAATTAGTTTCATGGAGAACTAAAAGCTGGTGTCAGAGTCTGAATCCCTGGCTCATAGTGCTTTGTGAATTGTGAATTGTGAATTGTGATTGCGGCCAAAAAGGATTGAAAATACGTCCCATATTGAGCTTTCTGCTTTTTGCTGTTGCTTTGACCCTGAATTGAGTTGTAATATTTTGCCTACTGTTTCCTGCTTCCAATTGCTACCACATGAAAAGAAAAACAGACCGTCTGTATTGTGTCTGGGAACGAACACCGTAAAACACCAGGGAGCATTTTGAACAGTGTGTGTGAATGGGCATCTCATCAACAACATTTTTTTTTGTTCTAGGATCAGACTGAAGTGCGAGATCTCCCCCACAGCCAAACTTGGCGCTGTCTCACGACTAACTGGAACGGACTGACCCAAACCAACCACAGATATCGAGGTGTGCACCGATACAATTAGACACGTCCCTTTAGCATCTGCATGTTATGGTGATCCATCCAGAGAGACCGTGCACTGGCTTCTTTGCCCTGCTGCTTCAGCATATTGTGGACACGTCCATAAATAACCTGGGGCCCAGTTGTAGAGACAGAAAGAGAGCACAGAGGAATTTTTCATTTGTGAAGGCTGGGCCAGTGCAGGGCTTTTCATAGGACATTATAATTCATAGTGAGTTTGTTTATACAGGTACAATAATCTTGCATAACAGGTCATTCTCTTCCAGTGCTCATAACAGCGTCCAAAATTAACGACAATGTTGGCCAGTAGAAAGGACTTTCAGCCATGAGAATAAAGTGGCTTGTGAATCCAATCACTATCAAATAGTGTGTACAGCTGTTATTATAAAGATGGTATGAGCAAATGTACAGGTTGAAATAAAAGCATCCTTATAAAATTCAGGAACTAAGCTCATATCCCTACATTTACATTTCTTAGGTGTCTAATCCGTGTCATCCCTGGATTATGTAAAATACACATAAATTACTCACATACAGTTGCAGTCAAAAGGCATATTTCAGCACAGACTCTGCAGTTGGGGTTGTCTGGGTTGTTGAAGAGTGAATGTAAAATTGCTGTACTTATGGTCAGTCATAACAGCGTTGAAGTCTATCCTTGTTGTGTCGGGACTCCACTGTAGGTGTTGCTAATTGCTGTGGATGTAAGCGTGCTATTATGTCTGCAGGGGTTGGAGTGAAAGAGACGGATAGTTCTATAGCAGTCGGAGCGGTGTGTGGGTGGGACCTGCTCTGTGATATTATAATTGATGAAAAGCAGACTTACACAAATTCACACATGGGCACCTTCTCGTAATTAGACGTCATTACTGTGCTGTCAGTTAGGAAGAACGAATAGCAAGGGGGTTTCTGCCTCATGCACTCAAAACTATCATACTATTTACTTTTTGACAAAAACGTGACAAGTCCTAACACAATGAAACACACTGTATGCACCGAAGTAGTTGCTTCACTTTATATGATGCGGTCCGACATTCACTGCTGAGGAGATGTTTGGCGGACAGCAGTTTCTTACCGTATGCCTTGAGTACCTGTCCAACTCGCACACGCTCTTATAAAGGCTAGTACTACACTCCAAGTTGAAAAAGTGAGCCTGGAGTCTTCCATACAATACTGTGAGAGCCATATGTTCATTGTGGCACAAGAATAATAATTCGGTAAAATATTTATTACTCGTGCAGTTCTGCTACCATGTGCTTTGTCACTGACTGCAGATCTTCAGCCAACTGCAATGGCTGCTATTCTTCGCAGGTTACTCCTCCCAAGTCTTAGAAGTAAACATCTCAACTTTTGACATCTGCAATGTAGGCCAACACAATGGTTTTGGTTTCGAAGCTGTTCAAAGAGTTCTTAAAAAGTACCTTCAGTGAAGGCTAAATAAATATATCTTTCTGACACAGGTCACACTCTGCTGTGTCGTACATCAGGCACATAACTGTGATGAATAGGTCCCAGAATAGTTAGTATGCTCAGAGCATTCTTCATCAATAAAACATTTAATTAGTGCTAGGAAACGCTGACCTACACACAATGTGTGTTTATGGGGTAGTCTTATGGATGTGGACACATAAGCGCAGAGAAGTGGATTATAAAGTGCTCCTTGCAGTGCAGGTGTTGTGTTTGAAAAATTGAAATAAGCAAAATGGGAACAAGAACTGCTTCCTGCGGGCTTTACCCAAATGTTCCTAAAGTTACCTGTTGTCAGATATGCTCTAATTGTACATAGAGTAATCTTGAATAGATTGATTAAATGTTTTTTTCTTATTCCTGCTGCCAAAGATAAAAGTCTGGCGAACAGCAATAAAGCCCGGATAGTGTTTACCAGCAGAGGGAAGGAAAATAGGTAAACAAGGAAGCACAGGAGGAAGCAGTGGAGATGAAAGGAGCGGGGCTATTAGGAGGGAGAGCCCTGCACTCCAGTGTATTCAGGGAGAGAGAGGATGTCTGTGAGACGGCCTGAGATGAACAGAGGCCACTTCTGCTCTAGCCTGATACCACAAACCCAATCAATGTGGCCCACACCTTCAAGCCTCTTTTTCACCCCTCACTCGCTCCTCTTCCTCACTCCTCTGTCCTCTCTGGCTCGCTTCTCACTCTGTGGGAATTGTCTGACCCACTTAGCTCCTGCACCAGCAGCCATAGCAGCTATTTTTACATATTAACTGGAGACAATGCTGCGCGTCCTCCCCTTGTCCTCTCCTCGTTCCAAAGCTTCATCTTCACGTCTGATTTCTCTTCATCTTGCGTCTCCGTCTCTCAACTCTCTCTAATTCACATAATTTTTCCCGTGTCTTTGAAGTGTGGTTTTCTTCAACTGCAGATGGTGCACTTCGATTGTTCAATAGCGCAACATTTTAGCAAGTGCCGGAATAAGCATTGTTATATTTACTTTTAATCACACACCTGGGAGCTTCTTCTGCTATGCCTAGTCTTTATGCTGGGGACTTTGTGACTGGCATTCTTTGAAAGTGCTGTCTGTGTTCACTTTGGAGAGTTGTAAAGTCCTTTGTCGCAGTGTCATAAAACCGCGTGCAGGCAGCGGGCATCTGATGAGCTTTGAACACAGGACTCAACTCAAACTGGATGTCCTCTATTTAATTAAACACTTCCATGTCTTTGTAATCCTTCCAGTACTAAATATCTGACACTATGATACAACATTGTACTTATTTATCTACACTACATGCATGCCTATTAGTCTCAACTGCCTGGCTTCGTTCTTTTTTTTGTCCTAAATGAGCCATGTGACTTAAGTGAAGCTAGATTCATTAAAGTTATTTGACATTTTGAGAGGTCTATTGAAAAAAAGACACAGGCAGTTGATCATGAAACAAAATGATGGTTTTGCTGATGACTCAATCATGAAATCTAATTTGTCCGAAAGTAAAACTACTATGTGTCCAATTTCCAGGAAAAGTCGTGCAATGGCATTTTATTCAAACAAGTGAGTGTGTCCATGCAGCCAATAGTCTAATGTTATCTGCACATCTGTCCTCAGCAGTGGTTTTGTGTCCTAGCAACGACAATTTGCCTAACGTCTCTCCCCACTCTTTACCACCTTTCACTCTGTCCTGTTGAATGGCGCTTACAGACCAAAAAAGTAAATATGCCCATAAAACAATGTAGCTTAGTCTGTTTTAACTTAGCATTGCAGCATGGACCTTATGGAGCTTGGCTTGATTCTGTCAGTCGATATATATACATATATATTTTAAATCAATTGCTCTGTTTTTCAGGTAATGTGCTCAAGACACAGGAGTGTGTTACGTCACAAGATGATGCGATTAATTTGCGATTAAGCCATGATTTATTTCTTAATGAGCTTTTGATTAATAATTTAAAATGCTAACATTGACACTTTATTTAATACAGACATCTTTCAGATATGGAGACGCCTTCCTTCAAATTACAGGCATGTCTAAAATTCAAATGAATCAACCAAGGGCTAAACAATATTTTTTTCTAAATTTTAATCTAATTGCGATTTTAATAAAGGTCGATCTCAATTAGGGCTGTCACGATAATTACTATATCGACTCGATCGTTCAATAAATAAAAGATAAACTATACATTTTTGGGCTCGATATTTATCGTCTGTACATTCATTAGCATTTCCCCCAATTCTTTCTTTGTAAAACTTAAGAGTTGCATTATATTTCATGTTCATTGCAGATTGTGTGGTGTTTGAGGATATGATGATGCACTTTTAGAACAAAGGTTTACTGTCATTTTTATGCCTGAGAGTTGACAGCACTGTTGGAGTCGATAATATCGTTTATCGCGATACTTTTCGCGATACTCAATATATCGAACTTCAAATTTGTTATCGTGACAGGCCTCATCTCAGTAATTGCGCAATGCGTTTTAACCAACAGAATTATTGGCCAATCCTGCGGCAGGGAAAACATGTTGAACGGGGGAACAGCAGGAAGCGCTTGTTGACAAAGCGTCTGTAAAATCTGCCCACGGACTGTTTTAAAACAAAACTGAGTAATACAAAGAACTCATCTCAAGAACCATCGTCGCTCAGTAGTACAAAGAAAGCCAAAACGCTCGACATCTGCGGATAGATGAAAAAGAATCTACTTTTTGCCGGACACCGCAGTGCTCTGATCAAGCCTAAGGAATTACATGACCCTTGCACTAACTTAAAAAAAAAGTTGTTTGTTGAGGATGAAAACTTTAAATGACTCCCAGGGCGGCAAGTCCCTTTGACTATAATGGTTTTCTATCCTTGGAGAAATCAAATCAATCCAACATGTGAAACTGCCCAGAGGCGGATCAGGAAGATTGCTGTATTGATTGTTTGTATCTTTGCCTGTTCAATACAACACGACACAAGTCAAAAAAACGTTTCACGCCGTATCGGTCCGGCTCCCACTGTACGCTCATGCATTTATGTAGTTACACCGTTTTGCTCCGCGCTTCATTCCCACAGAGCAGCATTTGCGCAGTAATCAATCTAATTTCGCCGTGATTAACCGAATTACGCTGACAACACGACTTAATTTATTGCATTAGCGTGTTTCACCTTGCCAGGATCTCCTTGTGGTAGGTAAACACAGCGTCCGTCAGTGCGTCACCTTTCCCCTCTCTCGCCCCCCCCCCCCGTCCCTCCCCCGCCTCCCTTATCCTGAGTGGGGGGTGGGTGCAGTGCTATAGTGCAGGTGTAGACAGGTCATCTATCCCTCTCCTAATGATGACGGATAGTGCCACTGTGGAGCGAACCAGGACGGAGGGAAAGAGAAGTAGAGCGATACGATTTGGAGATAAAGAAACCAGAAGTGTATTTATGTTTGGAGCAGATGGCAAGAGTTTTCTGTTATGCTGATCTGCCAGGGCTTATCATTACTGTCATCCACCTGAGAACAAACAAACTCACACGGGCTCTTTGGTGTTGTGGCGTTTTAGCAGACTATTTAGGTGACATCTGGCTCAAGGAGGAAAGGCCCGGCCAGTGTGGGATTTTGGGTTCCGATGTTGATACGAAGGGGGTTGGAAAGGTTGATGCTGATATTTTCCACCCACTCATTCTCCTCAACCAGCTTGGATTTGCTTCAAATTTGGCCTGATTGTGAAGTAAGCCCAATAGTTGCATTTGGTGTCTTTTGTAGTTTGAAATTGTTGGGTTTAAAATTGTGGATGAGTCAAGGCAAAAATCATGGCTTTTTCAAAAGTTTGACAAGCTGTTGTTTCTCAGTAGTTTGCCCAAAATAAATGACATTTTCAGGGTTTGTTCTACACATTGTGGAGTACCTGTTAGTCGGGCTGTGCAATTAATCGAAATCGAAACAATCGCGATTTTGATTATTACACTACACGATGGCAGAAATAGCATAATCGACAAAAAACGGTTATCAAGGATGACCTCTGAAATACTGGCGCAGCGTGATAGATCTGTGAACAATATCATATGCTCACCTTGTGCTGAAAGGCAAACAGCTGTTTAGAAACCTCGACATCCTTTGCCCTGGCACTGGTTTTGTGTCTAGAAGAGTCTAAAACTCTTTTTCAGGAGCAGATCTTAACTGTTTGAATAATCTTGATTTCAATTATTGCTAAAATAATCGTGGTTCTAATTTTTTCTATAATTTAGCAGCCCTACTTGTTAGCATAGGAACTTGAACCTATCCCCAGGTTCAAGTTCGGAAACCGTGTTTTTTCGGTCAAACCTGGCCTTGTTCTTGACTGCCACTTTTTGTGCATTTTGTTTATAACAGTGGTTCTGAACCCTTTTTGTCTCGCGTACCCCTGGAGTCCTTAGTTCATACTCAAAGTACCCCTTAGCTCTAATTTAGAAAATTATCCGCTGAACTCAGATTTATTGGTATGTATTTAATTTATTTTATTTTCTCTTCAAATAGTATTGAAATATTGTTCGTTTTTGCCTTTTTAGATCCGAAATATCCCCTGCTATGTTCTTGCATACCCCCTGGGGTCCTCGTACCCCTGGTTTGTAACCACTGGTTTAATTTTAAAGTTATCTCTGTGGGGACAATAGCGCCTATCTTTGTGAGATCAGGATGCACTGACCTGCTTACAAAAGCAGCTCATGAGACCTTTCTTTCAATCTGCTGCCGATTCTCTTGCAAAGCTTTCAGCACTCAAACATTTAGCTTGTGCTATATTGAACAACAACATTAAGTATTGAAAACGCAGCAGTTTCAGATGGTTCATCTTTGGTAGACTCACTGTTACTGTTATAATGTTTTAAAGTTGTACAAGTGTGTTGAAGTAGCCAGCTTTTTCTACAAACCACAGCAATGTATTTCACATTGAGATGCAAGTACAGAGACAATAGGAGGAGATGTCTTTTATTGTTCTATTGTACAACAAAACTGGCTGCCGTCCATACATGCAAATATGATGACGCAGACATTTTTTCCCTTTTTGCCACCCAGCATATTTTATTTTGGGACCAGGAACGGCCTCGGAAACTCACCTGTCTACGTATATAGGCTTGCAGTTTATCCAAGCTTATGTTGTATGATGTCCCTCTTTACTTGGGCTGGGTATTGCCAAAACTGTCACGACATGATATATGTATCCTGTTACAGTGTCCATGAAACAATACATACTACAATAAGGTACTTAGCAAGTTAAGCCTTACATTACAGTGTGCAGATTGTGATACGTGAATCAGGCCTGGGGTCAAAAAAGCATGTTAAAGTATTGTTATTATTGTTTTGAATTGCGTCAATTGGTACTCCGTATATGTCCGTATATTTCGCTGATAATTTGGCGATATATTGTGATGGTCCTTCACTAATTCCTGCAACTATGAATGCATTCCAGAATATTTCCGCCCTCTGTCTCGATGATGCGACAATTAGTTTTGTGTTAGTTGTTTTGTATGTAGTTGTAAGTGATTCTGTCCCCACACACTAGTTCTTTGCAGCTCTATCTCACACCTTACTGTCTCAAGCGCTTGCTGATCCACACTCGGTGGGGTTACTGCGAGGCGGGCATGTCCGCGCGCACACACCATCATCACGCACCAGACTCCGTGGAAGAAATCGCACCCTTTCCGACTAACTAAAGACAGGGAGGGAGACTGTAGCTATAGCAACCGGGCGAACAGGAAAATGATTGGGTATGTTGTGGATTTGTTAAGAAGCACTGTATAAAAGCCTTGGGGAAAGACTTAGTCACTGGGTCTCATTTGTGCTTATGGCGCAGGCTAATACGAAAGTGTGAGATGGGAAGAAGGACAGTGCCTGCTGTGCCTCTGTATGAACGCTCTGTCAGGTACATTCTTGATTGAATTAATGAAATGCTTCACAGGGGAACCACAAAGCAGTCACACACCATAAAATAGCCAATTGTCCCACCAGAGAGGCAGCATTTAGGCTTTGCTTTTGCAACAAAGGACATTTCCAGCAGGCCTTCTTTTTTCATTTTCTGCTGAGGCTGATAATATTATTTGAAGGCGTCTTTCTATTTTGGTATAAGTTGGTTATTAAAAAATGTATAACTGGGGAACATAATTTCTTTGCATTTCTGTGCCTACCAGACAAACATGATATTGTCACGCTGTAGTGTGAATGCATGACACGCCAAAACTGTTATAGTGAGTCATGCGTAACATCTTTTGTAGTTTCCTGTTTTTATCATCAGCAAAGATTTTTTTGTATTTAATCTGTACTGACAATTAAAGCAGTGCTAAGTAACTTGTTTACCCTTATAGATCCTTTCCGTAGTCCCTCTGGTGGTAATACATGTGTTAATGGGATGACTGGGGGGTCTTTCATCTCCCCCTGGTGTCTCTGGCCAGAAAACCACACTTGCAGCTTTCCCTGCTCCGACCCGGAGGCCCCAATACACACAAATGGAATCACGAAGAAGAAGCTAACAGGCTAACTGCGGGCTAGCGCCACTTAAACAGTATTTACAGCCAAGTTTGAGTGAAAAAAATAATCTCCATTGTGTAATTGGATGTACAATATCCCTCTCTCCCTTTGTCTTTTCTGTCAGTGTAGTATTTACTCTCACAGACAATTAAAAAAAGCAATAGCTACGACACCTGCAGTGGCGCTTGTGGCCTCTAGGGGCAAGAAATACTTAGTACTGCTTAAAACTATTTTATGATTAATATTAAATAAACAATTATGTTACTGCTGCTTTATAGTGCTACTAGAATAACATGTTGCACTTTAACCCATTACTATTACTTTGCTGCTTTTACCAATAGAACTATAGTAGTGCTGTGGCTTTCATTAACTAAGCTACACCAACTAGTAAGGGGAAACAAATAAAAACTTTAAATCATTTACAATTGTACCAAGTTATTTCTCACTCTTAAACCAGGCCAGCTGAAATATCTGCACATATTTTTAAAGTGCACCACATTCATGTATACCACAGTAGACTAGTATGTACTGTGTAATACAGAATGGCTGTGTGTTGAGCATCCAGAGCACTTGTGTCCAGAGCGAGTGGGTGGAGGGGAGCAGTGTCACTGTGGGGTTGTATGAAACACAGTGGGGCTATCACTCTTAAAGAGAGCAGTCTTTGTACATTTGACTGCAGAATGGGGCCTGCTGTGTTCTGTGCATTTGCGGGGATGAGCACTGCGCTGCCAGAGTCAAAGGTTACTTCATTTCTGCTTAGCACAGATGCCCCTGAACAAACACAGCCAACTCTGTTATTAATGCCACAGAGATAAAATGCAGCAAATGGCACAGCTCTGTTTATATACATAGGAGTTGCACTGTGTCTCTAATTGGGCTTGTGGCTTTCACTGGATATCAAGGTTAAGTTCTGTCTCTCTTAGCTGGTGTTTCTCCATTATACAGAATGACTGTAATTCAATTAAAATGTTGTTCTGAAGCATTACAGGCACAAGTGAAGACTATTTCTGTCTATTGGTAGAGTGCTGATGGTTATCGTCTCGGTAGTCTGCAGTAAAAGACTGTGCCAGGTTTTTTTTTTCTGGAGATGGAATGGCTGTTGTTGAAACAATTCGATCAGTGCTTCCTTGTTCACTGGAATGCAGAGCTACAAGATAATCTCCTTTTTTCATCTTCCAACTTGCTCCTGCGTTGTTAGCTTTCAACAACTTTGGTGTAGCTTACTGGAACGCTTATAGTAATAATTGAAGACATAGTCATTGAAGCACTATACTGCACAAGTGTCTGAGTCCAGCGGTTTGGTGCACACTGCCAATGAGAATCAATGATAAATGGAAATGTGTTATGCTATGGTTTTCTGTTAACTTGGTGTTACTTACTAGTTACTAATTGGTCCCCGTCTGTGTTAAGAGGTGGACAATGCCTGAGACTAACAGTGCACGGTCAAGAACTGATTAACCGGGTTAGATGTAATGACTACATTGAATACCGCTTGAATTCCTTCCGCCGTCGTATTAGCGGTTCGGTGTGTGGAGTTGTCATCCGGGGTCCAGTTGTTACAACCGGCATCAGTTTCTATTGATGTACCTCCTGTCCGCTCCTCACCTTTTGACCGACTCCTAATCCGCCTGTGTCCGTCTCTCCAATCATTCAGCCTGTTACAGTCCACAGCCCGCTCAGACCTCGGTTCCCAGTCATTTCCTGATTGGAATTCCAAAGACCAGCTTCAATCAGTAACGATCTATGGTTCGGCCGCGCTCATGCACCAAGAAAAAAAGTAATTCCATGGCTTTCAACCCCGATGTGAGGTGTGAGCTAGAAAGGTGCTTGTGTGTGTCAGCGCTAACAAGACCATCGCTAATCTCCCATTTTCTCCGAGACAGCGGCTGTGCAGTACATGTGGAGACTGTAGTTCATATCAGGGACATTTTGGCACAGCTAGTTTTAGGGCTGGGCAATTAAGTATGATGTCATCAAATTGTGATTAAATCTATGGTCAATGTCTATAATCGGCACGGTGCTATTTAATTAAACAGATCTTCAGCCAGTTCTATGGATGTAATAGCTCCTTGTTTGGAGAGTAGTTCAGAATTTGAGGATCGAAGTCAAAAGCATTCATTTGTTGTTGTTGAGGTGTAGTTTGAAACATTATGAACAATAGCTATAATAAAGAACACTTATTTGTTTATAACTAAATAAAATGTTATTAAAAGTTAAGATTTTTTGTTTGTTTTTTTGTTTTTCATCCGGCCCAAGCTGCATTGGTATCTAACTGCTGTACATTTGTGCTTGTAACAGCATACCATTAATGTAATTATAATACTAGAAGAGATTATTAGGATTAAGGTTACATGCTATTATGAAAATAAAGGAATGTTGTCATTTCGCTGTGTTTAAGGGATTTATCATTGTGAGTTGCACTGGATTAAAAAGTCAATCATTAAATGCATAAAGTATTTTTTGTTGTTCTAAGACAGAGCCTGTACAGTACAGACGACTGCAACTGTGACTAGAGTTATGTATAATGCTATTTATTTGTCTTATTTGTAGAGGTCGGCCGATATATCGGACCGATATTTGGGGATTTTGCAATATCGGATATCGGCCGATCTAGTGCCGTACCATGCCGATATCTCCGGGACCGAAAGTGATAGAGACTTCCATGGCTTTCAAACGAGTCCTCCCTCAACTCCCCAGGCCTCAGGCGAACAGAGAAACATCACAATGAAAAATGGTCAGCCACAAGTTTGTTAAAAATAAGTTTCACTTAACCTTGGTCAATATAGACATGCTGTATGTCATTTTGAATCACAGAACCCAGAGAATTGAATCGCTGAGTTAGTTTGAACCTCCGCAATTGTATTTTTGCTAATGCTAATGCTAACAGCACAAGCTGGGACAGAAGCTATGATTAAATGACCTAAAGTAATAAAATAAAATCCAAGTATTTAGGTTTTTACGGAATTATAGACCAGACATTTGGAAATATAATCAAAAATAGCGGCTGAGCAAATCGGCCAATAATAATCCCCAAAAATCGGAATCGGCCTTAGAAAACCCCATAGTGATGCAGGAGATAAAAAACACTTCGCTGCCAAACGTCTGTTTGAGGCAGTGAACGCAAACTACTAGCATGCGCCCTGCGCCTGACTATGGGGGTGGGGGACCTTTGGACTGGGGAATCAGGATGATCTTCGATAGACACAACGTCTTACGGACAATATCACAATGGAGATTTAATTCAAAAAAATTGGCTTACACACGATGGGGACGGAGGGAGGGGGGAACAACGGGGTGTGAATGGTATGAGTGTGTGAATTTGGGTTTGAATGTGGAGGAGAGAGGTGCACAATCATATTTCGACTTAACAAGTACTAAGGTTTTTCATGTAAAGATAAGATATCTCAAATTACTATAATGTCAGCGTATAAGAAAAAAATCACATTAGTTTCATGGAATGTCAGGGGGTTAGCTAAAAACATCAAAGCAGGGAAGGTTTTTTCACACTTAAATTCATTAAAAGCAGACGTTCTATTCCTACAAGAAACACATCTGTGTAATGACAATCAACACAAACTTAAAGCTAGCTGGATATCTCAGGTCTACCATGCACCTTTTACTTCACAAGCTAGGGGTGTAGCCATTTTATTTCATAAAAATGTGCCTTTTATACTTGCATCAAAAATAATGGATCCTAATGGGAGATTTGTTTTATTAAATGGTCATATTACATCCTACCCAGTGACATTTTTGAATATTTATGGACCAAATACCGATGATCCAAACTTCTATCATAGAATTTTTGGTTTACTCCCTGATGATAGATCCTCTCATATCTACATTGGTGGTGATTTCAACTGCCTTTTAGATCCCACTATAGATAGATTGTCATCCAAATCTCATGTAATTGCTAATTCAACTAAAACAATCAATAATATCATGAGATCAAGAAATATCATAGACATATGGAGAACAAAACATCCAGATAAAAGGGAGTATTCATTTTACTCCGCTGTACACAATTCTTATACAAGAATTGATTACTTCTTAGTGGACGCTTCCGCGCTCTCCAATATCAGTAACCCTGAGTATCACAGTAGAGTCATCTCAGATCACAGCCCTGTGAGTCTGCAGATCCAAATTGATCTTCCTAAAATTAAACAAAAATGGAGATTTAATCCACAATTATTACTATATCAAGATTTTAAAGTCTATATGAATAAGAGTATCCAAGATTTTCTTGAGGTGAATGATAACGGAGAGGTCTCAGACTCCACTCTGTGGGAAGCTCTAAAGGCTACTTTGAGAGGATACATCATTTCATTTGAAAGCTCTAAACGAAAAGAAACGAGGAAAAGGCAGAAAGAATTAGAAAAAGATATTAAACAGATGGAAGTAATTCATATAAATTCCCTCTTGCAGTCTGACTACAATAAATTACTGAAACTAAAAAACGAATATAACTCTCTTCTTCACGAGGAAATATCCAAACTTTTACTAAAAAATAAACAAAAACACTTTGAAATATCCGATAAACCACAAAAACTTTTATCTAGACAGCTCAAAGGAGATCAAGCCAAAACTGCTATTCACAAAATATGCTCAAAAACAGGGGAAATATGTACAGATTTACAGGATATTAATAATGTCTTCAAAGACTTTTATTCAGAACTTTATAAATCCAATTCAGCTACATCGGCTAATGATCTCAGTGATTTCTTTACTACATTAACTCTACCTCAATTGAGTCCAAATCAGCAGACTTCTTTAGACGATAGTATTTCCATTGAAGAACTTGTAAAAGCATTGAGATCCTTCCCCGTGAACAAGAGTCCTGGTCCCGATGGATTTGGAGTGGAGTTTTATCAAGCTTTTAGTGAAATATTGTCTCCTATACTACTTAGAATGTTAAATGACTCTTTCTCAAACAACAAGCTTCCAAGTTCCTTGTATGAAGCCCATATATGTGTAATACCGAAAAAGGGGAAAAATCCACTCGATCCAGCCAATTATAGGCCTATCTCCCTGCTTAATTTAGACCATAAAGTTCTAACTAAGGTACTTGCAACAAGATTAAACAACCACATAACAGAAATTATCCATCCGGACCAGGTTGGCTTCATCCCAAACAGGCCTTCATTCGGTAACGTGCGGAGGTTGTTGAATTTGTTGTACTCAGACTGCACAGAAAACAAAAAGGCAGCCGTCTTGACTCTGGATGCTCACAAAGCTTTTGACTCAATTGAGTGGTCTTATCTATTTCATACTCTCAAACTATTTGGGTTTGGAGAAAACTTCATAAAATGGGTGAAAATCATCTATTCTGCACCAAAATCATATGTCATAACCAACAATATGGTATCGGATAGCTTTGAACTGCATCGTGGAGTGAGACAAGGCGACTGCCTTTCTCCCTTACTTTTTAATTTAGCCTTAGAACCACTGGCTATTGGTTTAAGAATGAACCCCAATATTAGAGGATTTCCAGTGGGCTCATCAGAGAGTCTCATCTCACTTTATGCAGATGATGTACTTGTTACACTTACTGATCCAGAAATTGCATTACCACTACTTTTAAAACATGTAGACTCTTTTGGTAGAATATCCGGTTATAAAATAAATTGGTCCAAAAGCGAGCTTATGTTTATAGGAGAAAATGTTAAAATCAGTCAAAACCCTATTCAAGTCGCAGAAAACTATATATCCTATCTCGGTCTGAAAATAGCCAAGAATTATGAATCATTACTAAAATTAAATTTTAATGAAGCCTTTGAGAAACTGAAAAGATCCATTGAGTATTGGAAGACCCTTCCCCTCTCCATGATAGGCAGAGCGAATGCTATCAAAATGATCACCCTGCCAAAATTTATTTATCTTTTTCAAAACCTACCAATTCTCATTCCTAGCGATTTTTTTCAAAAAATTGAATCCTTGGTCCTAGATTTTGTGTGGGGGTATAAAAAACGCAGAATATCAAAGAAGCACTTATTCAGATCTACAAAGGAGGGGGGACTGGGCCTTCCAATGTTCAAAAATTACTACTGGGCAGCAAATCTGAAAGTCTTAACCTATTGGAAGATAGGGTTTCCAAACGATGGATCACTTAATTCTGCTCCTTTGTGGCTGAAATTGGAACTGCAATCATTAATTAAACCTTACACATCATTGTTATCTCTACTTTTTACTAAACCAGTCTCTTCTATTAAACTAACAAGCCGCAGTATTGTGGTGAGAAACTCAATCAAAATTCTTTCTCAAATTAAAAAAATATTTAATATTCCCAATATAACTATGTATTCACCAACATGCCACAATCATGCATTTATTCCGTCTACAACAGACAAAACATTTCTTAATTGGCACTTAAATGGGATTAAATGCATAAAAGATGTTTACCTAGAGGGCAGTCTGGCGTCATTTGAGCAATTGCGAATGAAATTCAATCTGTCCCAATCTAGTTGGTTTCGCTATTTGCAGTTTAGGAAATTTATTAAAGATAACCTATCAAATTCTCAGTTGCTAAATGAAAATCACCCTTTCATAGAAACACTAAACCTACCACCCACAAGCAAAAAGCTTATTGCTAAATTTGCTAGTTGCTTCATTGTACCCGTCACATCAGCAGATGGTGTTAAAAAAGCATGGGAAAAGGAACTAAAAACAACAATATCGAAACAACAATGGGAACGGACACTCTCTCAAATTCACAATTGCTCAATTAACAGCAGACACAGGCTCATGCAGTTCAAAGTGATTCATCGTTTCTATTATTCCAAAGTTTCACTACACACATTCTATCCTGACGTATCTCCATTATGTGATAAATGTAAATTGGCTGAAGGATCACTGTCACATTCATTTTGGGAATGTCCTATTATTCAACCATTTTGGTCCAGCATCTTCTTCTTTTACTCAGGAGTGTATCAGAGAAATCTTGTCCCTGACAGGGATATGGTCTTGTTTGGGTGGTCTTCTGAAACACAAAACCTTCCACAACATATTAGGGCTGTGTTGCTCTTAGGGACTGTCTTGGCCAAAAGACTCCTTCTCAAAGAGTGGAAAACCTCATCTGCACCGAACTTCAGGAACTGGCTAAATGAACTTGTGAACGTAATGACTCTTGAAAAAATAAGATTTATAAACTCTACAAATATGAACAAATGGGAAATAACCTGGAATCCTTTATTGAAATATATTGAATCCTAACTTGTTGGCATTTTTTTATTTATTTTATATATATATATATATTTTTTTTGTTTTTCTCTTCTCACCAATATATATTTTCTACATATAATTCCTTTTTTTTTTTTTTATTTATTTATTTTTTTTATTTTTTTTTTTTTTACTATGTTTATCATGTTTACACTTATTTGTCTTCGTATGATGGTTTCAAATAATTTTTACTGTTATACTTTTGTATAGTTATGAAGGTGAATATATGTATATGTGTATATATATATATATATATATATATTTTACTTTATTTATTATTATTATTATTATTATTATTATTATTATTGTTTTTTTGTTTTTGTTTTGTTTTTTCTTTCCCTTTTTAGTGCCTCCGTGTGAACGGCTGAGGGGTCCCCAGGAAGGGATCCAGCGATTGCTTCCTGGGCCCCCTTGATGCCAAGCAATATTCATCCATCTTGTTATGGACTGGATCCTTCGCTGATCCTGAGCCAGTACAGGATGGATGGATATATACAATATCTGAGTACTCTCTCAAATAATGTAATGTCTCTATACCACTGTGAGCCTTTAGTTTGAAGTCTCGATTGCGCCTCTCTCCTCAAGTGTGCATGTGTGCGTGACAGAGTGAGCGAGTGACTGGATGAATGCAGTCAAGGGTATGAGTGAACAAAGTATGAATGACCAATGTGATTTTAACTGTAAATTCAATAAATATATTTGGATTAGAAAACCCCATAGTGGTTGACCTCTACTTATTTGCGGCAACAGAATGTTGACGCGAGCTGCAGAAAATATTGAGAGTGTTTATGAGTATCGGTGCTCATACTCCAAAAGGACCTCCTGCTTGGAGACTGTAATTTTAATCATCATAAACAACAATATAGCTAATGCAACATCTCTAATGGCATATATTGTTCTTCCTTTTATCTGTAAATTGGCCCTGTGTATCGCATGCAGACTCTTATTGCTCTAGTTTCTTAATGGAGTGTATCGCTTGGATAACACTGTTTGATCATTCACGCTGAAACGTTCTGTGGTCACCCCGGGGCACCTACACTCCAACATTACTTACAAACAGACATGAATGGACCTAAATGTATCACACCAATTGAAGATGAAAATGTGCCCTGCTATCAACGGTGAGCATGATGACCTTAATGACCACATACGCTTTAAAAGCTTTTGAAAGAGCGAGATTGTGAAAGTTGCTCTTGCGGCGGTTTAACAGTGTCCGTATGACCCTGGTAGGTGTAGTCCTCTCGTGTGTCCATCTCCTGTACATGTTGATAGACTTTTACAGAAATCTGTGGTGGTGTGTCAGAAGGACATTTTTTTACATATCTGTACATGGATTTATGGCTAGACCTTTACATGTGTTTGAAATGCTGTGGTAAATGTCCGTGATCAATCTGTTCATCTTCTATTATCAGGCTGCAAACACTCTCTAGATTTGGAGCTTCATAGTTGGGACTTGATAGTTATACTTTTCTGAGTTTTTCTGAATTGTTTGGGGCCATCTGTTATATTTTAATATCTTGCAATGACAATATTTGCAGTTATATTGCCCACCTCTAATGAGATCTACATTTCCAAAAGGCCTATTAAAAGGCTAGACTTTGTATGATGCCTAAACATTATTGTAAAATGCACCTCTGCTGCAGCCAAACTCCAAATGGGCTGTCATTTTGGGAATAGTGTTCACGATAGTTATTCATGGTCTTAATAAAATGTGATTTATGCTCAACTGTGCTCTGTTTTAGCTTTAGCTCCCCTCTTCCATGTGATTCTCAAAGTCATTCTTATTGTTTCTCTACTCTACTCATCTCTTTGGTGCCCAAAGTAAAAATCCCTTTCAAAATCTCACAATAATTCTTGTAATAAGAGTTTAAAAGCATGATGGAGGCTAGTTGTCCATATGCTAACAACTGACCACATCGCAAATATTTTACAAGAAAGAAAACACCAAATACTAGAAAGACGGCTTCTGTCAGTTTGTAAAGAGTGGGTGTTTTATGTCCATGAGCTGCTACGGGCTGATAACGCGGATACCGCATAATATACAGTATTGGTAAAAAAAAAAATACAATAAAATACAATATTTTTGAAAAATTGGCATTCATATTTATTCCAAGTAGAGCAAAGGTGCAGTAGCCCAGTGAAGAATTCCCATCCATGACTTTTATTAAGGTGATCTGAAATACAGCTACTATAATTCATCATCTCATAATTGCACAATGTAAAATCAGCCTGAACACCAGTGTAATGACAAATCGCATTTGGTTTTGTATTGAAGATCTGGAGCAGTTTAAAGCAATTTATGTGTGATCGCAGTGACTCTCAGTTTGAAACCTAAATTGTTGCTCCTCTGACCGTAATGGCTAACAAATGAGATGTCACAGAATGACAAATTACCTGCAGGTCAGTAAGGTCTTTCTTTATTCTCTCGCGAGGATTTCTTTTGAGAAATAAGTTGTGATTGTGTTTGTGAAGACCATTATCTCTGCCACTGTGTTTCTATTAACCTCAGTGACATGTAAAGGTCTCACTGTAATATCAGACATTTTGAAGACTTGGTAAATTATTAATCCTTGATCTATAAACTGCCCCTATATGGCTATTGGCTAACATAATGTAACCCACATTGAATCTGTGACCCAGAGATGTTGAAATCTTTACCTTTACATGTTTCAGCCGCTATCTGCGCTATCTTCATTTGGTCCTAGTGTCTGACCAAATGAAGTTAGACCGAATGAACGTTACTAAGCTTACTTTTTGTACTTTTTCGTATTGTCAAAGATACTTTCTGAAGAGAATTACTGTCATTGCAAGACACTTACTCCTTTTATCATGAGAAAATAAAGAATGTGCTGTGTGTGTGGGGACAGTGTCTTTGCAGAGGTTTGCTTTGGGTCCTCGTTTCTTTTCCCTATTTATAATCAGTACATACAATTGTGTAAATTTTTGCTACACTTGCTTGAAACTTCACTTTGCTCTCTCCCTCTGGCACACAGATCAGACCCACCAGTTGAGAACCACTCGCTTTTATCTGGAGTCCCTTTTTTTTTTTTTTTTTTCAGTTGGCACTGCTATTATCAGGGGAACCAGTTTATCTTGTGCTACCATGACATTACATCTATTACACCTTACCACCTCCCTCTTCAGAAATGCTGCAGTCTTTTCTAAGGTGTGACCTCTTCCTCCAATCCCACACAGAACACTTCATTTGTTCTGCTCAGATTTTCTTGGCGCTGGGAGTGTGTCTTCTTTGTGGGAGGGTGCACCGCTTTTATTTGTCCTGGTTCTGGTTTGTCAAGATTATTGCTGTCACACCTTTACCCACACTCTCATGCACCTTCGCAGGCAGTGTTGGTATGCATGGGTTCATCTGTTGTTGTCTGTTCGGTCTGTCAATTGAAATGATGTGAAGTTTGAGTAAGGCTGGAAGTTGTCTTGGTCTAAGGACATTTAAAAGTGACAAATCTTTGTTTTTGAAGGCCTGACTGCAGCAAAAACACTATCTCACCAGTCAGGAACAAAGCCCCTATCAGCGTCAGGGGTTTGAGTCCATGTCCAGTTTTCTGCCATCTATTTTTGATGCTTTGTGCTACATCAATATGCATATTTTTTGCAAAAGTACAATTACCAATGGCTCTCTGGTACAGTTTTCTAACGTTTCAGTTTTTTATTTTATTTTTATAAGTTGGCTACCATTGAGAAGCGGAGCCCGGATCAGTGGAGCTCAAGGTGCCACTGTGGCCACCCTCACGTCTCAGTGACACGGCTGTAACGTGAGCTCCAGCACGTCAAAGCCAGGGCTAGAAGATTTGTGAGAGCTAGAAAATAAGTTGGACCGTGCTTAACCGTTTAAATTGTTACTGTACTGCTTGGCTTTCTGTCACGGTCACCTGACAACAAACTTAACTACATGCCAAATCTATATGTTCAACTTAAAACACCACAGCCACTGTTTTATAGAGCACAGAATCACCTGTAATGAACTGATCGAATTAAAATGAGTGAATCCAGTTTTTGAATATGTATTTGGCAATGAACTAACACAGCCGGCCAATGCAAATTATTTATCTATTCAGAATAATCCCCATGTTTATGAATAAAATAAAAAGGCTCTGAGCTCTTCTTCACATCGTTTTGGTCTCAGTAACGTGATTACCAGGCTGTCGGTGTGAAAATAAAGTTGCTGGAGTAAGCGCATATTTGTAGCTAATGCTAATTTGGAGGAGCCACTGCCAGCACATGGTCTTAGTTTCTGCTCCGTAAGCTAGTAAACAACTCTACAAATAGTTAACTTAAACTACCAACCAGTGGCAGCTTTGAATACCTCCTGGCTGTCGGTGGGCAACAGAGAGGAAACGAATATGAGTCTGCAGTGCGTGTCTTCTTAAGTGAGTCAGCACCACTTTATTACAGTTTCTTGTTAGGGCTTCCGCTTGGCCTGTGGGTCTCACCCCCTCTTGTAATCCATCTTGCTGCGAGGTAAATGCCCCAAGCTTTTTTATGTAAACACATTTGCTTTCGCCTGTGTTACCTCAGCAACAACATGACCCCTAAATGCGGTCAGTATGGTGTTGGTTAACCATCCCAAACTCCTCTCTTCTCAGGTGCTGAACGCGGTGACACCCTGAGACATCACACTGGCCGCGGGACATTCAGAGAGGAGCGGACAGATCAGATCGGGATAGGAGGACAGAAGGAGGTGAGCGGGTGAATAGGGAATCCATCCTTATCTTTGGCACTGCAGACAATTGTGGAGATTTCTTTTGCGCCGGTGTTGCGGGTGAAAAGGTGCACCGCTGGCTGAGTGATCGGTTGAGGGGAAGAGCTCGATCAGCGTCTCCTGGAACACAAGAGCGGCCCTGTGGCCCGGAGCTGGGGCTGTCACCCCCGCTGAGCTGGAGACGCAGAGTCCTATTTCGCTGCCGCACAACAAGCAACATAAGCAGAGCGTGAACAGGCGGGGGCATTCACAGACCAGCGGACAGGGCGCTACTGTGAGAGTAGGGTTAAATTTAATCACGCGCCCGTCTGAGGAGAAGAAACCTCCTTTTTGGCTAAGTTATGTGACAGTAACAGATTATTGTGTGGTCGGGTGGCTGTTCTTAAGATTTACAGATTTGTGTTTGGTGCTTGTCCCTCCTGCATCAGCTTTTTAGCTGTACAGATACTCTACTGACCATCTCAGATATGCATGTTTTTTTTAATGTTTTTCCTTGATCGTAGCTCTTTATATTAGCTGGGATGGCCTGGCACCTGCTAAATCAGCCTTTATAGCACTAGTAATTGTGGAGGTTGTTTTAGAATATAATTGTGATGAGCAAAGTGCCATTGTTTTTGTTTTTTGATCCTAATTAGAGATGTACCAATCCAGCCTTTTGCTACTGATCCCGATACTGATACTGGGATTTGAGTATCTGCCGATATCCGATATTTACCGATACCATCCATCCATCCATCCATTTTCTTCCGCTTTATCCGGGGCCGGGTCGCGGGGGCAGCAGTCTCAGCAGAGATGCCCAAACTTCCCGATCCACACACACCTCCTCCAGCTGTTCTGGGGGGACCCCGAGGCGACACCAGGCCAGCTCGGAGACATAGTCCCACCACCGTGTCCTGGGCCTTCCACGAGGCCTTGTCCCACTAGGACATGCCTGGAACACCTCCCGCGGGAGGCGACCAGGAGGCATCCGAAACAGATGCCCGAGCCACCTCAGCTGGCTCCTTTCGACGTGAAGGAGCAGCGACTCTACTCCGAGCTCCTCCCGGGTAACTGAGCTCCTCACCCGATCTCGGAGGGTGCGCCCAGCCACCCTGCGAAGGAAACTCATTTCGGCCGCTTGTATTCGCGATCTTGTCCTTTCGGTCATTACCCAAATCTCATGACCATAGGTGAGGGTGGGAACGTAGATCGATCGGTAAATCGAGAGCTTTGCCCCCCGACTCAGCTCCCTCTTCACCACGACAGACCGATACAGCGACCGCATCACTGCTGACGCCGCACCGATCCGTCTGTCGATCTCACGCTCCATCCGTCCCCCACTCGTGAACAAGACCCCGAGATACTTGAACTCCTCCACTTGAGGCAAGGACTCCCCACCGACCTGAAGAGGGGAAGCCACCTTTTTCCGGTGGAGAACCATGGCCTCGGATTTGGAGGTGCTGATCCTCATCCCCGCCGCTACACACTCGGCTGCAAACCGCCCCAGTGCGTGCTGGAGGTCCTGGTTCGTTGAAGCCATCAGAACAACATCGTCCGCAAACAGCAGAGATGAGACTCTGAGGCTCCCAAACCGGACACCCTCCGGCCCCTGGCTGCGCCTAGAAATTCTGTCCATAAAAGTAATGAACAGAACCGGTGACAAAGGGCAGCCCTGGCGGAGACCAACACGCACCGGGAACAGGTCTGACTTACTGCCGGCAATGCGAACCAAGCTCCTGCTGCGGTCATACAGGGAACAGACAGCCCTTAGCAGAGGGCCCCGGACCCCATACTCCCGGAGCACCCCTCACAGGGCACCACGAGGGACGCGGTCGAACGCTTTCTCCAGATCCACAAAACACATGTGGACTGGTTGGGCGAACTCCCGCGAACCCTCGAGTACCCGATGAAGGGTATAGAGTTGGTCCAGTGTGCCACGACCAGGACGAAAACCGCATTGTTCCTCCTGGATCCGAGGTTCAACTATCGGCCGGATCCTCCTCTCCAGCACCCCGGAATAGACCTTACCGGGGAGGCTACCAATAGGTTACCGATACCAAGAGACTTTATTAAAAATGTCTTTCACTGAGTCTTTTTTCCCAATTTAAGATCAGTAAAGTCATATTTTATTGTTATGATATGACAGATCAATTATCAATAACATCTCTTGATCAACTCTAGGATAAGCATTTAAAGCGAGACACGGCAGGTTAAAGTATTGATTTTTCACGCAGTGGTCGAAGTGGAGATTTTTATCTATTTATCTATCTAGAAGGAAATTGGGCAGCAGGTGAGCCCTTATTGTTGCTCCCACAGACTCCAAACCTTCCAGTCTTGGTTTTAACCAGATTTTTAAGATTTTTTTTTATTAATATCTAATTCTTAGCCTGATTTATTGAGCTTTGAACCGAAAAAAACAAGGTGGAATTTGAGTTTTTACAGATTTTTTCACTTATTCACTTATTATTTTATAGAAAAAATGAAGAAGATATCCAAAATCCGCTCTGAAAAAATATTAGTTTCTAATACTAGTTAGTAACTCAATTAAATCAAACCATACATTTTAATCCGGCTCAGTCCATTATTTAGATTTCGTTGCACAAAATATACACAATTTGGGCCATTTTCATGCACAAAATGCCTTATTTTGAAATTAAAACATAAAATTACTGAATTAGTAATAATCAGTAATCAGTAATATTCAGCAAAAGTTTCTCTACATAAAAAAAAAAGTCTCTACATTTTTTATTTTTCTCTATTCACCTGCAGTGTCTTGCCTTAGCAAGGATCACTGGACTTTTCTACACAAAATATCTTTGGGTATGTGACAGGCTTTAGGTGACATTAATATAAACAACTCACATAAAGTGATCTGTTCATTACAAATATGTTAGATCAGTTATTTCTTTATTCGTCTACTTTAGGTATTTCTATATACCATAGTTTCTGACCCAGCCTTGATTAGTTTTCATTAGCATTAGCGTTAGCTCCTGCACCTTTAGCATACTGATTCTAACCACGGAATCTTGCATGGCGATCATAAATACAGCTAAAACTAACTCAGCTGTTGAATTCTCCTGATTCTCCCCTTTAAAATTATATACAGCAAGCCCAAAAGTTGTGTTTTTAAAGCGTTGAGAGCCAAAACTGGTATTGGTTCAGTATCGGATATTTGTAGCCGATACCTGATATTGTATTTTTTCTCCGATATCCGAAACCAGTATCGGTTCGGTAATCGTAACCCTTTAAATATACTATAAAGCGCATCCATTTGTCTTTAGCTAACTGGCTTATCTCTGAGGAAGAGGCTGCAGTGAGAGTGACTTCCACACATGGTGCACACATTGGCGGTTTGGGTACACAGTGCAGTGATGGGTCTCAGTAGATATTGCTTCTTTGGGCGCGAGGCTGAAAATAGTCCCATGTTTGTATTTTTGAGGAATGTTGATCTGAAAACACAGTAATCCAACACTCTTCAAATAGCAGAAATAATATTTAGTTTTCTAATCCTGCAGCCATCTCGATACAGCACTAAAAATATTTGTAATGAATCTCACGTCTGCGATCGGGATGAGCCGTGCCAGGACGTGGTGTAGTTACACGCTACCGGGAACACTGTTGGCCTTGTTGAAATCACATGCAAATTGACTCGAAAATAACCAAGCACTTGTGGTGTGTCAAAACGTGGTATTTTCTTAGGAAACACCTCATTATAGCTCCATGGAGCCCAAACTGTTTTAACCTTTCGCACATTTAGCGCGTCCCAAATTGGATAAGCACACCCGCCATGTGTTTTGAGCTCATGGTTTCTGACTGTGCAGTGATCAGGTTAGTTTGAATGGTCAGATGACTGCCTGGAATTGTGTTTATTAATTAACAGAAGGACTGCTGCTACCACTCGCTCCATGTTCTTAACTCTGCCACCTTTGTATGCAGGTCACCACTGTGTCTAATTCATGCAAAGCCTTAGGCCGGCTGTAAATTGTCTTTTTTTGTTGTTGTTAAAATCCAATTTCATTTAGGGTTCCACTATAGCAGCATGTAATTCATTTCATATAATTTAACATTTTGCAGTCCTCCATTTAGGTTCATTAGGTCGTCTAGTAATGATGCTAATATGTTCTTACAGCGTCATAGCAACGAGCTCTGAGGAAGGCCACAGTTGCCGAAACTGTCAGGTACAAAATAACACACAGGTCTGGCTATAATAAGAACATATTAACAAGTCCTTTTTAGTGGTTTCACATCACGCATATACACATAAAGCTATTTTGAAATTAGATGTGTTCAAATTCACTCATTTGAATCAGTTTTTTAGCCTATACTGTAATCGTTTTTTCAATGATTATCAACAGTGTGGAATTGTGGGAGATAATATTATAAAAAGGCCTCCGGAATGACTGTCCTGTGCATTACGCCAGGACTCTCGACCAGAGGTGGGTAGTATTCCGTTACATTAAGTAACTTTTTGAAGTAACTACTTTTGCAAGTATTTTTTTTCATACAGTGCTTTTTGTTTCTACTTGAGTAAAAAAATAGTGCCCCGTGCCACTATGAGTACTTCTTTAAATGGTAAATGGTCACATTTATATAGCGCTTTTCTACTTTCATTAGACCCAAAGCGCTTTACAGCAAGAAACCAGTCACCCATTCACACTCTCATTCATACACCAATGCACGCAAACACTGGAGGCAAGGAGGGTGAAGTGTCTTGCCCAAGGACACAACGACAATGTGCGTCTTCAGGATATGGGATTTGAACCCCCAACCTTCCGATCTTGAGACGACCCGCTCTACCATCTGCGCCACCGCCGCCCCATAAGTGTATTCAGGTTTATTTCGTGTTTTGTTTACTTAATTCTTCATTATGATTCCTTTAGACATGTTTTTTATGGAGCTCAAACAGTTACTCAGTACACACAGTAGTAGTAGCATTTTCTCCAAGTACTTATTTTCTCTTGAGTAAATATTTGGGCCTTAACTGCTACTCTACCCATCTTTGCTCTCAACTGGCACAGGAGGAATCATTTTATTTAAATATAGCTAATAGCAAGTACTGCAAATTATTGGCATTAAAAGACAAAGGGAGAGAGATATTTTTTCCCTCAAACTTGGCTGTAAACACTGTTTAAGTGGTGCTAGCCCGTAGTTAGCTTTGCCCGTTAGCCTGTTAGCTTCTGCCATTAGTGTGTATTGGTGGCTCTCACCTGGAGGCAGCCAAGTTGCAATTGTGGTTTTCTGGCCAGAGACACCAGGGGGAGATGAAAGACCCCCCATTACCCCATTAACACTTGTATTACCCCCAGAGGGACTACGTAAAGGATTTATTATGGTAAACACGTTTCAAAGCACTTACAAATGAGTAGGTGGAGGATAAATGTTTTGAGGTAATTAAGGAGATAGACTGAATACAAAGGGTTACTCGAGCTTTACAAAACGCTTCTCTGGCTATTTTCTACCACTAGTAAACACCAGGGATAAATCGGTCTATCCAAGATTGGCCCTGGTTCTCTGGGGTTTGTTTTGCAGCTTACTGTGGCAAATCAGACCTCACGTGGTCAGGAATCTTTGGACGGTGTGGACTGCTGGGGTCACTCACTGTTGTGATAAACTGCCTTGTTGTGTATGTTAAGCAGCTTTCATGCAATTCACCCTGTGGCCTTCCCCAGTATCATCTCAGCGGGAGAGTGGCGGGTTCTGCCAGTGCACGCTCGGGTGTAAATAATTGATTTCTGCAGAGGTTTCTGTGCATCGGGGTTGAGTCTGAACAATTCACAAAAAAAGCGGCTTCCTCTGCTCCTCATAGAGTGTCAGAGCCACGTCGGATGCAGTGTCATGTATGCAGTGATTTGGTCCATAAACCAATCTAAAATCCATGCAGGAAACTGAGCTAAGTGCTGTCATGTGCTGAGCTGTCCTCCAAAGTCATCCGCATGAATCGCGCCGCCTCAAAGCCAGGGTATACACTGCATAAAAATAACAACAACAAAAAAGTGCTCGTGCATGACACAAGGAATTATAATGAGGAAACTCATGAATATCACCGCAACAGGCCCAGGTGCCGCTGTGTGTACAAAGACAAAGTGACAGTGATGCCTGGTGGAAGTGATGAGTGGAAGTGAAATCTCTGCGGTCTGACACCTGCCTTAAGTTTGCGATAAAAGTTTGAGAAATAATCAGAGGAAATTAAAGTTATGCAGCTGTAGTTTGTCTTATGCTGTGTTTTCTTTGGCAACCTGGAACACCTTGTAATGGCCGCCATTGTTGTAATACAGTTGAACTCGTTTCTGAATTTGGATCACTTTTGAGTTTGTTGGATTTACAAGCTTTGTTCTTGGGCTTTTTTCCTAGCAGGTTGGAAATTGGTGAATCCTCCAACCAGGTGATTCTGACCATTAGCCCTGGTTTCGATTTTGTCTGATATGTATAATGTGGAGGACAGTTTTAGGTTTTAACAATACTGCAAATACTTATGTCCAGGAAGTACAGAAAAGAAGAAGAAACAGCTTTGTCCGAACTGCGTGAATGTATTTTTAATGACAAATGAAGAGTGTTTTTGTCTTTTGAATACTAAAACAGTGTATGTAAATTAGTTGTTGTTATAAGGTCTTAAAGGGATATTTCAGGATTGTTGACATAGGGCCTCATTTCCTAGTTATCCAGAGTGTTGCTGATTTCTGGAGATATTCTTTTTTTGTAATTCATGCAGTTCTTGTATTTGAAGAGTTACGCGGTGCTAGGCTTGTGCTAGGCTAGCGCATTTCTATGGTATCAGCTAGCCTTCATCAAAAAAAGTCTGACGCACTCCACAATAACGCCAGACTAACGATATAAATGCATTTTGAGGGACTATTTTCTAGCAGATCCCTCCGCCGCTGCGTAGCTTATACAACCACGAAGCTGTTGCTGCTCAAATATAAGGTATTTTACATGCAAAATGGTTAAAATTACTCTATCGACACAGACATTTATATGGTTAGTCTGGCGTTATAAGTGATTTGCCTCAGGTGCTCTGTGGAGCGGGTCAGACACTTTTTAATGCAGGATAGCTGATATCGTAGAAATGTGCTAGCCTTGCATTAGCCTAGCGCCACGAAACTCTTCAAATATAAGAACTGCTTGAATTACAAAAAAAATATCTCCAGAAATCAGCAACACTTTGGATAACTAGGAAATGAGGCCCTGTGTAAAAAATCCTGAAATATCCCTTTAAAGTGCTACTACTTTCTTTTGCATTACTTAGAGCAGCAAATCCCTTTAATTCCTTTAACTAGATCGGGCTGGATTAGTCAATTTCCTTCTCTCACTTTTCAATCGGTGTCCGCCTGCTCTTCCATTTCTGTGTATTTAGTCTTTTCTGCTTTGGCCTTCGCTGCTTTTCTTCCTTCCTCTTCATCCAACCTCGTCAGTGTCTTCTCTGACGGTCGCCCGGAGCCGCAGTGTCCTTGAGAACGCAGTGACTTTGACAGTGTGTGCAGCCGAGCGCATCTCTCCATCTCCCTCACATACGCACATTCACATTCGGCCATTGCAACGCTGTCAAGCACAACCTTTACCACACCCCTCTCCCTTCTAAATTATTCATCTGCTATAAGTTTGGATGTTTTTTTCATGCAAATATGAGCTCAAGAAGTGATAGTGCTGTATTTTCTGTGTGTGCCGCACTTTAAAGGAACAACTCCATTCTCAGCAAATTGCCTTGACACACGATACAGCTCCAAGACATTGCAGGAAATTAATTTGAACTGATTTAAATGGGAAACTATTTGTTTTGCATTTTATGAAGGATGTTCAAATGATTGCTTTCACCTACAGTGCCAGGCTTTTAGGCAGACACAACGATGCAAATTTGCTGTTAACTAAAAAGAGCGTGGAAATTTGAACTTGGTTTCTTGCTTCAAGACATGTAGCAGATGTTTTGTTTTTTATAATTTTATTGAAAGTTTCCTTTTACACGTGTTTCTGTGATCGTGAGGTCAGAAAGATGTCATAAAAGTCACCATATACAAATACAAGTGAAAAATGCCATGTACAAATTCCAATCGCACCCTCCCGAAACCCCGATCCTCCCACAGCTGCTCTCCTCTCCCTTCGACCCCCCCGCCATCCAAACACATGATACACACTAATACAGCCAAAGCAGCACAGAATGTCCAATCACTCACTCCGCTGCAAACACAAGCTATGTATATGAAATTAGCTGATTAACAGTTGTATAATCATCATTACCATCGCCATAGATACCATAGAGATATGGTGCACATTTGATGCAAGCAATTAAAGGCACAGGCCACGGTTTTCCATACTGAGATATGTTCTTACCTGAGCTTAGACGAGTTGATGCGTGCCTGTCTGGTCTATTCCTATATTCCTATGCAACCAAAGGGGGGTGAAGTCAGAAGCGACCAAGCTCTTCCACGTTTTCCCTACTTCAATACGGTTACGCGAGTAGTTACACAATCCAAGTATAGTTACACAAAATTAAACATGTCCATATTCTTAAGCGGATAAAAATGGGTACTATATTGTAAGGCGTAATAACACTTTAGGAGCACTTCGACTTCTTTTTACTGTGCAGACATCAAAGTGCTCCTAAGGTGTTATTACGCCTTACAATATAGTACCCCCTTACTTACAATGTAGTACCCCCGTTTGGTTCCAATATGCTGGGAGAGGCTAAATGCTAACAACACTTTGGTCTTTGTGCGTGACTGAGGGCACACGTGTAAAGAACAGACAGGTACGCATCAACTCGTCTAAGCTCAGGTACGAACATATCTCAATATGCAAAAACGTTGGCCTGTTCCTTTAAGATATTTTTTTTTTTTTCTTTAACAAATTCGGAAACATGAACAACTTAGAGAAAACTATGTCCTGCAAAACTAATATAATAATCACAACTACAGTCATGTTTTGTGCATAATAAATAACGGAGACGAGATATTGTTCTGCCTATATAAGTGCAGACTTCGCGGTGGGCATATTGTGCGGCCCCTTTGAATATATTTATCTATATCTATCTACAATATTTGCTTCGTATAGGTTTTTTTTGTTGCTTGTTGAGTTATTTTCCATCATCTAAGTATTTGAATGAAGCCTGTGCACTAAAAGAGTTCGACTAAAACATACGCGGCGGGGGCAGATCAGTTAGTTTTAGCATTGCCCTCTCCCTTGAGGTTTGTTACCGAAAGCGGACAAATTGCCTTCAGGTGATCCTGTCGTTTGCCTGTCCGTCCCGGTAACCCCATCCTCCCCGCGCCCTCCTCCTCATTAAAAGTGCCCTACACTAATCTTGGATCACGCCGGGCCATTGTCACAGTTTTCCGTAGCCTCTGAAATATACATGGGGCCTGATTGTCTGCTGGTAAGATGAGAGCCTATAGTCTTTCGATTCCATTTGTTCCTGTTCCTTCTCCATTACTCCATCGGATATCATAGTATTGAAGTCAGGCCACCTTTTTTTCTTCTTCTTTACCTGCTATCTGTGAGATATCGGGTGGCAGGCAGGCGGCTCGCAGCCTGCCGCGACTATATATGGTGCAAGTGCTGTTGTAATTGCATCCAGAATGTCAAAAGCGATATCACTGACAAGGTGCTGAAACATTTGAATTTGCACGTCTGTATCTCACTCATCCCCCAGTGGTGAGGTGTGTGTGTGTGTGTGTGTGTGTGTGTGTCTGTGTGTGTGCGTGTGAAGATCTGTCCCACCTTCAGGTGAAAATGCGTGCGTATCCATGGCGACCAGTCCCAAGGGGAAAAGTTGAGGCAGAATCTTCCTCGCGCTTCTTTTCCCTCCTTTGTCTATCGCTGCCGTGTTGCAACCGAATCCGTTTTCTGCGCTCAGTGACAGGAGGTGTGTGAGTCACTGTGTTATGGTTTCTCCCGGCTGAATCCTATTAACTGTTGGCGTTAAAGTGCTGGGCTCTAATGACTGTGAAAGACCTCTTATCCTTCATTGTTTTTACCCCATTTGGGAAGATGACAGTGACATGTTCATTAGCAAACCCTACTATCATGTTGAGTATATGTAATCGGAGTTGTTCATTCACACAGTTAAGCCTACATAAACGTATTTAAAATGAACATTCTCCAATGACTTGGGGCAGGACGGAATAAACGGCTATTGTCTTTGAAGTGGCCTCTCATTGTCACTTCAATAAGTTCAAATGCAGGAAAATACAAAGAAGCATCAAAAATAAATGCAACCCCTAAATGAATGATGCTTAAATGCAATTAATTGTGATTGATTCATTAATTAAGGGCCATATTAACTCGATTAAAGCATTTATTTGAGTCCAACCACTAATTGAGACATATTTTGGGTGTGGTACAAATCTTGACTCTTCAAAATATTGTATGTCAGATTGGCTTACTTGAAGTGCAGTTGTAAAGCATACATTTGAACATTATGAGTAATTCATAAATTTTAAATTAAGTGCAATTTCAGTAATAAATAAATAAATAAATAAATAAATAAATTGTAATTTAAGATAAAATGGACAAATAACAGGACCATTATTCTACATCAGGGGGTAGGCAAGTGCTGGATGCTAATATTGTACATTATAGACACCTTATAGGTAGATCTGGGGTTTCTCCAAGGCGAGAGTCCTCTAACAAGTGTTTAGCTCACAATTGGATGAAATTATATATCTTGAATCATCTTGGGGCTAGAATTAATGTTTTGAATCAATATTAAAGGGCTAGATTTAGCTTCTGGGACCGATCACCTGTCTATATGTTCACAGTTTGTTTAGTATTCGAGCTCGCTGTTCAAACAAAGGCTAGAAGAGGGTGATTGATTGAATTTATTTATTAAGTTATTAATACATGACAAATTGATGTGCAGTCTTTACAATTGTACAAATATACAATATATATTCAAATCCTGTACATATTCACATACTTATCTAACGTTTTACATTAAGTTGGCTGTACAACTTTAAGCTCGAGGTTAATTGCTAAGGTGATGGTCTATTAACATAAATTTGTATTGGGAACAGAAGCCATTATGCATGTGTTGCTTATAGGACTGATAATTACTATATCAACTCATCATTCAATAAACGACAGATGGACGCTGCAATTTTGGGCACAATATTTATCGTCAGTACATTTATTTGCATTTTTTCTACTTCAATAGTTTATTTTTTAGCAAAAGTAAGCTGTGTCTCATTGTATTTCATGTTCATTGTGGGATTAAGCTTTCAAACAGAGCGCAACTGTCATTTTTACGATTTAGAGTTTGTTTCTGTGGCATTTTAAGGAGTTCAATAATATCGTATATCACAATTAACCTGGCTAACACCAGGCTGCTGTGTGCGCTCGAATTATTTCGAACTGCACAACAGCCTGGAGACCATGGCCCAATTTTCCGGTGGATTTGGGAACCAATCACAGAACGAGGAGAGACGCAAGACGATGACGCGCTATTCGAAAGCTTGTAGTTTATTTACGGATAAAAAAAAAAAAGTTATTTTACGGATCCAACGTGACAGCAGCAGACGCGATGCTATTGTTCGATCAAGCTTTAGACCTTGTTCTAAATAATTTAGCTCAAAAGTTTACAGCGGATACGTCATACGTCATCTCATACGATGATACGATTGGCTGTGGCTACGTGCAGACGCATGATAGACTTTTTTTTTCTTTTTCGTATCGCCCAATAAACGAGTATGGACGATCGTAAACCACACCTCTCCTACGAGAAAATGAATTGGTGGTCCCCAGACTAAATATCACTTGTGATTTTAGTCTGGTGTTAGCCAGGCTATATCACAATAGTCTTCTGCCTCAACATAATGAACTTCACAGATTCTGTCCTCGCGTTGCACCCGTGACCTCATGTTCATCTGTGTCACTTCTTATTCCGCCTCTCTCTGTGTTGACCCCCCGGTTTCCTTTTCCACGGCTTACTTGCCTCCTTCTCTCCTCCACGGCCGGTCCGCCCTCGCCCCTGAGCCACACAGACAGGAAGGAAGGGTGTAATCAAACAGCCTTATCACCCAGAACACTGCCCAAATTGACCTGGGATGAATAGAGTCACTGACGTGCTCCTGCTGAAGCTGCGCTGGAGCTGGGAGCGAGCTGGCACACAACGCAACATTTGAAGTTGAACCAGCTCTAATGGCGCTGGTTCTCTGTTAATTAACATGTAAACATCGCACACTCTCAACCCTATTGTCCTGTTATTTCCAACAGAATAGCTTTATAGAAACGGTTCTTTTTCAGCTGTATGGCAGTGAGTCAATTCCCTTATTCCTTACAATAATTGTGCCGCTCTTATGGATGTCTCGATGTTAATTTTCTTGTGTTTTGCAATTTTATTTTACATCCCCAGACTCTTCATGACTCATTGCAATTTATAATCCAAAAGCAACTGACAAATTACGACAAAATTCAGGGAAAACAGCATTGATCGCCAAGAAAATGCAGAAGCTGTATTTGTGAGTGTGAACAGCATTTTAGCTTTTTTGCACCCGCTAAATTGGACCACTTTAATAAATAATTCTACAGGAAGTAACGAAAGGTTGTCCTTCTTTTAAAATGCTGTGATCAGTGTTTATTTTTTTCCTGTGTCTGATCATTTTGTGTTTGGGATTTCATAATGCCTTCCTCTAATCCACTCATCTGCTGCACTTGAGCTGGTTTTAATGAGAGAATGGACCTCATTACTAGAACAAGGCAGTGTTGTGCGTGTGTGTGTGTGTGTGTAGGTGTGTGTGTGTGGGTCTGTGCGAGGGGTAAAATCCATTAGCGAATTAGCAGTGCACATCTGTCTCTACCTCTGTCACACTGTCCTCTGGTGTCTCGGCACCAGGAGGCTTTAAAACTTCGCACACTTCAGAACTTGTGACCTCAATTCTCACCAAATGAAGTATTTTAATCCCACTCTGACCCATTTGGGACGTTAAGCGCCACCTCAAATTTGACACAACAGCACCTTCTGTGCCCAGTCAGCAGTCTCGGTATGAGTCATGGGTCAGCCCCCTTAATGACTGTGGAGTATTTGAAAAGGTATTGTTTTAACAAGGAGGTAAAGTAATGTACTCTATATGTATTTCACCTGATGCATAGGTCAGTGTTCTCCGACTGTAGTTACTCCGGCTGCTTTAGACGGTACTCTTGCGTTTTTTTTTGCTCTGTATTAGTCATTAAGAACTACTTAAAGCAGTACTAAGTAACTTGTTTCCCTTAATAAATCCTTTCCGTAGACCCTCTGGGGGTAATACAAGTGTTAATACGATGAATCACGAAGAAGAAGCTAAAAGGCTAACGGGCAAAGCTAACTGCGGGCTAGTGCTAATTAAACAGTATTTACAGCCACGTTTGTGTAACTGGATGTACAATATCCCTCTCTCCCTTTGTCTTTTCTGTCAGCGTAGTATTTACTCTCACGGACAATTAATGAGTACAAAAACGTAACATGCTACGACACCTGCAGTGGCGCTTATGGCCTCTAGGGCCATGAGTTAGACCTATTTTAGACCCTTGTGTAGATCTTATTCAGCTCAAGTTTGGATCTGACAGCCATGATATAAACCTATAGTTTAGGTACTCGGATTCTTTTGTTTTGTTATAAATGTTAAATGTCATCCTTCTATTTCTGGAAAAGATGCACAGATTCAGACTTGTTGCTTCCAATACCGATGCCGATACTGGGGGTTTGAGTGTCTGCCGATATCTGATTTTAACCAATACCAAGAGACCTTCTTAAAAATGGCTGCTGTGAGTGAAAAAAGTGAATGTCCCTCTTTTCTCTAGAGTGAGATCAATAAAGTCTTATCTTTCAATAATTAATTATATCTATTGATAAACTAATTTAAAAAAAAAGCATTATAGAAGTATCACTGGACTTTTCTTCTAATAAGCCTATTTAGGCTATTTAAGTTACATTAACTCACAGCGTGAAGTGATAAAATCATTACAAAATGTGCATTGGCCACTCCAGCAGAGACTATTTTATTTTATCCGGTGATTCAATTATTTTTTCTGTCCCAGCTTTGATTAGTTGTCGCTAGCATTGGCATACCATTTGACCGCCACCAGCGATCAAAAAACTTTGCCAAGGTTAAAAGTCTGCAATTGATTTCTGGCCTTTAAATTGAGACACAGCATGCCCATATTCACTGAGAACTAGTTGGTGAAAGCAGTTTTTAAAGCAGTAAGAGCCTAAATAGGTATCTGTTTAGTATCGGATATTTGGAGCCAGTACCCGATATGGTATTTTCCAGTATTGGCTCCGATATATGCATGTTGCTCTTTCACTGGGACTGGATTCCAAGGCAAAAAACAGCTCAACATATGTACTCTCCGTGTTGACTCGCACCATTTGGATCTATAGTTTATATTGTGTAAGTGATTAATACGTTATATTAGGCTCCCTGGCACAACCACTGAAAAGGCTCGTCATGTGACTGTCTGTGTGTTGGCACACACAAGCTTAGCAATGAAAAGGCTTTCAAGTAGGATTAAGCCGCTAGGTGTCAATAGAGGAGACAAGTAGGCCACAGACCGCTGGGATATCACTTACTGTGACAATCGTCGTGGGAATGTCGGGGCGCGCGCTCTATGTAAAACACTTGAGAGACAGAGGGCTGCGGATATTTGTAGAATTACAGAGGAGGAAGTGCACACACATTCACACGTCCTTTCAGAGACGCAGTCCTGGCACTGCCATCTGTTCCCGCTGAAAGTCAGCACAGCAGGGCCCTGCACACACACACACACACACACACACAATATACACAATATTCTGACACGCACAGTACGATACACTCTATTTGTGTACACACTGACGCAGGACACACTCCGGCATTCCCTTTTTATGAGCTTCTCCCAAAAACATAATGACAACAACAAGTAGAGCAATGTCAAGGTCACAGATGTAACGCAGAAAAGTAGCATCAAAATAGCGTGTTCGCTGAAATGAACTTCAGGACCTCTCAATGAAATGAATATGGACTCTTTACCTTCCTCACAGATAGACCGATAAATCCCATGTCTCAAAACTGAAATGGTAATTGCTGTTCCCGCGTCTCCAAGAGTCCATACTGTGTTCCCTTGTTGAGTGAAGTTGCTGTGGGAGCGGAGTGCTGTGATCGGTGGATTGTAATTGTGTTATTGTCCTTCGCTTATTACTGAAATTAATTTGAATTCTGTGAAAAAAAACAATATAGAAATATCATCATTTGGTAGAGAATTCCCCCAGTGCTGCGAATGTCGGTGGTTTGATTCCAGCTCTCACTGAAACCGCCTTGCGAACAGTAATGTATAAATGTCTGAATGGCTCCTTGCTGTGAAGTTCTTTGTGTTTTCTGCCCCCACACAACTATACAGTATGTGACCTTTTAGAAATTGTATTTAACTGTTCCACAGGACTGTACAAATAGGTTGAATAGGACTGATTGCGGGTTGTGCATTTTCAATTGCATCTTGTGATGAAAATGGCTTGTAATTGTTTTTTTTGAACACTGTTGTTGTTGTAGACTTGACTAGAGGTTGATGCTGTTTCAGTTATTTGTAGTTCTTTAACTGGTGTTTAGATCCCTGCCAGGTGTAATCATATTGACATGTGCTTACATTTAATTGTCTATTAATTGATCGATTATTTATTTCAATGTACATTACATAATACACATGTCTATTGTTTACATTAACATGTGCAGCTTTTGCAAATTTTTAACATGCATTCATGACATTTCCACATGCTTCCATAAATACATAATACTGTGCATAAACTTGAAAAGGAGTGGGAGGAAGTAAAGTAAAGTATATATAATGGATCTATGACAGAGGGCTGGATTTGGCCCTTGGGCCTGATGTCACATACCCCTGCCCCTGTCTACTCACATGTTTGTGGTACCGGATACATCCACCTATCCTCTCCAGTCTGACCCAGTGTCAGCAGGATCTGCAGCTTTCTCCATTTTAATAATCGACCAGAGGGACTTCCACTCCCCTGTCAATGTTATCTATCTCCCTCCCTCCAGCTACATCAGCATTTCCTCTGCTTTCTGCCGTCTCATCAATACACAGGGCTTTGACCTCTCTCACTGAGCACCAAGAGTCAACAACGCCAGTGTCTCACAAAAATATTGGTTGCACTTTTACTCCAGTCCTTTTACGACACAATTCAGAAAAATCGTTGAGTTTTGCCTTTAATTTTGGAAGGAATTTGAAGGTAGTTAACCAGACAAATTGAACATACATGCTATGATTTCACTTTCAGACTGCAGAGAGATGGGCTCTGCAATGATATTTATATAATGCAAGAGTTATATAAGGGAATAATGTGGCATTTCATTCTGAGCATACCACAAGCCTTCTAACTGAAGGACTACGGCAATGAAAACAGAAAATGAGTAGATGAAAATGTCAATTCGGCAACAAAAAAAAAAAGATTTGGGCTGAACATTATTCACCTTACACAACATTAATCACTGCTGCATTGTCAATCCCCATTACCATCTTTAATACATTATGCAGTTTATCATTTTGACAATCCATAAACGGCTCATCTCTGCACTCACACACTGTGCAAAATCGACTTTACACTATACCTGGAGTAGTATTTTGGGTCATTCACACAGTTTTGGTAAATCCTGTTTACTGAAGACGTCCTTTTCCTGCTGAAGTGCTTCGATCTGTCTCCTGGATTTTGTTGCATAATACTGAAGTCTACTTTAAAAGCCCGGGGCCGCTCTAGCGATTCTGCACTTAAGCTATCAAAAGGTTACTGCTTGTAAGCTTTTCGATAGCCTAAATATTTATACTCCCCTCTGCTGCCTGAAGAGGGAGCTCCAACTAAACAATGAGATAAAGACCAACAAACTCCATGCAGACAAATAGCTTTTTTTTCCAATGTCTCCACCCACACTGCACCGTGCCCACGTGCTCTTGTTGACTTCCTGCTCGTGTGTCAGACCAGGGCTGATCCTCGCTCATTTAGCTGTTCTGATTCTAACGTGACGTGAACAGACTGCTCGCCTCTGAAGACGGTTGTAGTATGTGACTGCCAGCTCCAGTTAGCATATCATTTCATTTGCCCTGTTAGCTCATCTTTATAGTTCATCCTTTAAGCTGCTTCTTTCCGCTTGCTTTTAGCTTGATGTTTTCAAATCATTTCATCAACTCCATCAAAAGGCGGCATTTGTCCAGTGTTCAGCTTGCAGCCCCCAGACTTTCCTTGCTTTATTTCAGCTGCCCTAATTAGTCTATTGTGCGTATTGCAGTGGTGCGAGCATCGTGTTTCTTTTCCCTGGGACTGCCCACAACGACAGAGCACCACTTTTGTAATAGAAGCTGTAGAAATAGGCTACAGAGGATCTTTTATTCAATATATAGCTATGAGAAAATAGTTTATATTGTCAGCCACTACTATAATATAGACATTATATCCACTTTAAAAGATGCATACTGATGTTGCCTTTTAAATAATATGATGTGCTTGTTTTTGAGCCGATCCAGTTGAAAGCAGCAGCTCTGTCGGCTTAACACAGAGGAGCTGTGTCCCGACATCGCGGCTGAAGTATGGGATAAATTGGACTCGAGCAGGTGCATAAGTTGACACCAGTGGGGAAATCAGTGCGATAGTCATTGGAAGACGTAATTGCTTTGTGTCTGTGTGCTGCCTGTGTGTCCTTGTTCTTTTGTCCATACACATTTAGGGACATGTCATTGCAGGGACTGTAATTGGGCAGACTGAATGTAAACACGCTTACAGTATCGGCTGGCGAGGCTGTCACTGTGTATGTTCCTGTTAACTGCATCCGTATGTTTGCATGGTGACACCAGAGCTTTCACATTCTAATGGCGTCCTAATGTGGTTGACAAAACATTGACACGCATTAGCATAACTAACCAACATCGCTACGGCACGATGATGCAGCGGTTTGTGGTCATGCTTCACAGCTAGAAGGTCCCGGGTTCGATTTCCATCTGGACGGGGCCTTTCTGTGTGGAGTTTGTATGTTCCTCCCGTGTCTGCGTAGGATTTGACATCAAATTTCCTGTCAACAGTTTGACAACCCACTTCTTGGCTATTTTTGGTGTAGTGGGAAGTTTATTTATAGGTTGATAGTTGGACATGTTAATTTTAGCACCTGATTTGAATATTGAGTCACTACAGCAGCCACTTTCCAGTCTACTGCTATATAGACTGTTTGAAGGACATATCAAGGAGATGAGAATTTGGATGTTCAAAAGGATTGTGTATTTTAATATTTCAAGCTGGTAATGATTTAGATCAGGGGTAGGCAAGTTTGCTCGGTGTAGGGCCGGGATTTTTCATCGTCAAAAGACCAAGAGCCGGACCCCCCAATTGAAGCAATTTAAGTAAAGCATCACTTTCTACATATGCCAGTGTTGTACATCATACACACTGGACAAATGTCTGTCGTAAATTAGATAAATTACTTAAAATTGCTTGAATAAAGGTTTTTTAATGTTAAATTTGAGTCGGTTTGAACTAATCTAAGATCAGATAAAAACACCAATGCCAATTGAACAAAGAGAAATCCCACTGGAAATCAAAGAAATCAACTTTTACTGTAAAAAAGAATATTTATTTTCACTTGAAATTATACAAAATAATCTGAATTAAGAAAAAACTTGTGCTTGTTCCATTGGCAAGAATGGGTTTTATCTGCTTTAAGGTCAGACTAAATCCACTCAATCTTTAGATTTTATCTCTTAATTCAAGTAGATTTAAGTCATTTCTTAGTATTCTTAGAGTATTCTTTTAGGATTATAGCCTAAAAGGGTGCTTTGCTAAGACATTTTAAGGAATTGACAGTATTTTTAACATTTGTAGAGTACTTTAACAGGCATTTTATCTCTGATTTGGGTCACAATATTTCTCAAAATCATCTCGAGGGCCAGAGTTGGATGATGGAGGGCCGGTTTTGGCCCCCGGGCCTGACATTGCCTGCCCCTGATTTAGATGTCCGTATACCACCTCATGCCCAAAGTACATTTAAATCTGCACTATGCTTTTATTTTCTCCAGTGAGAGGATCATGTAGCAGAGTTTAAATTGTTCACACAGTGGCCCCAACGTGTTTGTTTTTTGTTTTGTTTTTTTTACTTATTGCCCAACTCTAGTCTTTGTAATATACTCTATGGAAGAAATGTACTCTGATACAAGGTACTGAAGTTGTGATCGATGACAAGGTGTAAACTCTTTGTGCACTGGATCAGCTGCACTTTCCCTGTCAAAGAAACAAGTCAATAAATAAATAGGAGAGGGAAATAAAGTACAGGAGCTTTACCTTCCCATGACATCAATTGGAAATGAATGGAGAAAGACAACCCCTCTGTCTTTTGTCAGAAGAGCCTGTGCCCCTGTCTTCAGTCTATAATTTAAAAAAATAGTGAGCTCTCCTGTGTCGGTGCTGGTCAATCTTCTGAAATCCCTTTTATATTACATTGATGGCTCCATTTGCACATTCACTTGTTCGCAATGATTCTCTGCGCTTTCAGTGAATCACATTGTCTTTTCCTGACTGCGGGACGGGCTGAGTCACCTCCACAGGGGCGTAATTGAACTGGCTTCTCTTGTACCTCTTCAATTCAGAGTGAATGGCCTCTGCACATGAATCAAATATTAAAATAACAGGAGGGACACTGGCTGGTACTTGGGGTCTAATACCTTAAACAAGATGGTGTTTTGTTTTTTCAAAGTAGACATGTGATGTGGGTGATTGCATCAGATATTCTTAAAGCGTAGCCATCATTAGAAAGCCATCACTTTTATAGCAGTAAATAAGGCAACCCAAGTATAGTGAATAAAGCAATGCATTATCATCAATCTGAATATCTCTTATTACTGGGTTTCTGAGGATCTGAAGTAGTTGTTTTTTTTATTCTGTCAACATCAAAAGAAAGTTGAGATGAGAAAGCAGAAAGACGAGGCAGACAATGAGCTGTTACTCACTCAGAGAGGCCCAGTGTGAATTGCCAAAACAGTCCTAATGAAGGCATTAAACATGAAAGGAAAAATGATAGAATTTCGTTTAGGTTTTCTCAGCTTGAACCATTCATGAAGTCAAAAGGTTTAGAGGGCAACCATCCACTAATATTGTTGGAGTAGAGAAGTACAGGCACAGATGATCACAGCTTCCTATAATACCACCTTTCAAGTCTGCAAAAACTATTTTCTAATGGAGTAATTAATTAAAAATACTTCATTTATCCCTTTGGGGCAACTTAAAGGAATAGGCAACCGTTTTTTACATACAGAGATATGTTCTTATCTGAGCTTAGACGAGTTGATGGGTACCTGTCTGGTCTTTGAGTGTGAGCTTAAATACTTAAATAGACCAAAGACGTTGTTTTAGCCTCTCCCAGCATATTCCTATAGCTCCAAACGGGGGTGAAGTTAGAAGGAACAAAGCTGTTTCACGTTTTCCCAATTTAAATACAGTTACGTGAAAAGTTACACGATCCAAGTCTATTCGCGCAACTAGATCGACATTAAAGCTGTCGATTTTCTAAGCGGATAAAAAGGGGTACTAGATTGTGAGGCGTAATAACACCTTAGGAGCACTTCGACTTGACTACGTGGACGTCAAAGTGCTCCTAAAGTATTATTACACCTCACAATATAGTATCCCTTTTTAAATGTGACTGAGCACACACACAAAGACCAGACCGGTACGCAACAACTCGTCTAAGCTCAGGTAAGAACGTATCTCAGTATGGAAAAACGGTGGCCTGTTCCTTTAAAGACACACTGAGTCGTACACAGTGTCAACAAAGGATGGCAACAACAAATATGAGTTACCTTATATGGACACTAGGGCTGAAAGATGTATCGTATCGATATAGAGATATGAACATTCAAGATATTAATATTAAAAAAGCAACGATATATCGTTATCATATTGATATCGAGATAAAAACATTAAAATCGAAAAAGTAAGATATAGACAATATAGATTTTCATCAATGAAACTGCACTTTGTATTATGTTTTTTTTTTCTAAAAAATGCTTGGTTTTCACCTAACCCATAGTTATATCGTATCGATATTGAGATATCTGGCATGAATATTGAGATATGAAATTTTGTCCATATCGTTCGCCCTAATGGACACTGGCGGCCACTCACTGGCACTAATTACATGTATGATCATGAATCTTCAACACTTGCAGTTACTCAACATGCAACTTACTTTTTAGCCCATTCAGACTATTTGTATTGATGTGGTCCATTTGCCGGTGAATACAAACATTTCTTATGTATTGTATTACTGTGTGTTGTATAGTGTTGTTTGTTATTCAACAGCCCTGCATGGATCCATTTATCAAACACAGCTACAGCGGAGAACTGTACAAAACACAATTATCACAAAAAGGATCAAAACAATGATAATTCTCATGTTTCCCTTTGTATATTATGCATTCATATTGCAAGTTGTTTACACTTCATGTGCAAATAGAGTTGAGCCGTTTAAGTGTAATTTTAAAGCTCTATTGTATGAGAAATAAGATGAATATAGTGTAGTGTATTTCTATCTCACACTGTAAACAATGGATGCATGGTCTTTGTGTAATGCCATATCATTTCTCAAAGACAGATCATTGTCTCCCTATAGGCCTGTCCCTCCCACCACCTGTTTACCACCGCATGACTGCCTTCTTAACAACAGCTTTATGTGAGCGTGAGCCTGCATGCATTCTGCTGATAGAGCCCCGACTGGATCTCGCCGTTTCATTATTTTTGGCTCCTCTTGTGCGTGTGCGTATTTGTCCATCTCATTACTCCCCGTGTTTGTAGATGTTTCACCAATTGCAAACACTGTGGCATCGGTAACCCTTGGGCAAGCCACATTTACAAGCCCCTTTAATATGCAGTCCAGGCTATTTGCACACTTCTGGGGTGTTTAAACATGATCTGAGGAGAAATGGCAGGGGCCAAAAATACACCGTCAGGAATAGTGACAACAAACAACAACACTTGAGCTTAAAATAGGTTTGAAATAAATGAGTGTTGTCAGAGGTGCCAAATCCAAATTTACACCTTCTTGAGGTTACTGTCTTGTTTGGGTGATTCATCGGGAAAGCGCAATAAAAGATTGTGACTTGATGCTCGGCACGCACCAAACAGAAGGAAAGTGTGCGGTAACTGCAGTTAACACATTGAGTGCCAAAAACGGAAAAACTCGTTTTTGCTTTTGTTTGTTTTTTAAATTATTTTGGTAGCTCTGTGATGAACAGAAGTGAAATAAATGACGATCAAAAACTTGTGAAAAGTCAAGATCTGGACATTTCATATATATCATTGCGTTTCTTTTCTTTTCTTTTTTTTAGTCCGGGGGGCGTGTTTTTGCATAGCGAAGCTGTAAACCCGACGCTCTCTGGACCGCGTTTGACCATGGACAGATCGAAACAGTTGAGATTTTAACGTTTCTCTGAGTTTTTAAATGGTCAAAATCGGTCCAAGGACGGCTGAGAAACATCCTGTTAAAGTCTTCAATCCGAGAACCAGGCTGTTTAAATGCACACGTGATAATGAGCGATTGATAACACGCGGTGTTTCAAAATGTGTCGACAATGTTGTCCTTGAAAATTTACTTGAAACGGAAATATTAATATAACATTTGCCTCTTCCCATCACGTTTGTGTCAGTCCAGAGAGGAGAGAGGAGGAGAGAGGAGGAGAGAGGAGGAGAGAGGAGGAGAGAGGAGTTAACCAGAATGGAGAGAGTTGCATAAAACCCCCGTTTTCTCCCTTTCTAGAAAAAAAAAACAGTGATTTTGATCAAACTAGCCTCTGTTAAGCTTGGATTTTAGCTTAAAGTCTCACCTTTCAAACAAGCCAGAGCATGTGTCCATAACTATAACATAGTATGTGCTGTGGTGCTACAAATATCATGAAAAATGGTCTGGATTGTTGGCACTTGCTTCCTGAAATGCCCAATTATTACTATATGCAACGTATACATATTCTTCATCCTTTACTTTATCAGACACTGTATGACGGCATCGACATATAGAAAATAATGAACTATTCACTGTTCTCTTGTTGCCTATAAAGCCTCGAGGATGCCCTTGCATGTGAAATACATTTACATTTTGAGCTGGTGGATTATTACAGGATGTATATTTGATGGTTGTCTGCAAGATCAATTGCAAGTGAATGAATATTGCAATGTTAGCGAATCACAAAGCTATTATGCATTTAGGGCCTTATTATTTAAACCTGCTCACACTAATTTAAACTTATTCTGAATTGTAGGGGATTCTTGTATCAACAAAGCTGTTCATGTTTCATTCTTATAACGTGACACATTATGCACTGTAAATTAAATCTTGTTTTGAAAGTATAAATTGTAAATGCAATAAACACGCTTGCATTTGATTTGTTTAGCTGCACATACGTCTAAGTCTATTGTGTGCCTCTTACGGAATCCCTTTTTCTGAACCTTTTATCTTCCCCCGTGTTCCCAATCCATAGTGCAGTCCCTGTAGACCCCGGGCACCGATAAGGAGGCTCTCTGCGGATGTCACATGGAACAGAGCTATTAATCAGAGCGGTTGACAGCAACCAGCAGCTCCACAAACATCTGTGAAGAGCAAGCAATGTGCTGGGAGGAAAAGGGCATTCGCTTCTGCTGAGCCTGTTCCTTTTTAGCGCTGCAAAATCCCTTTTATCCAATAGTTGTTGTTTTTTCCTTCGTTCATTCTTTGGCCCATTTAAATTCAATTTTACGGTTGTCTCTTTGTCCCAGAAACACCTAAAACAGTGATGTGCTTTCATAAAATAGTGAGATGTTAATAATTGTGTGATTTATTGAGCGGCGTCAGATTTTTGTTGTGGCTGCGCAGCGTGATTTGTGCTCCAGCCTCTGGCAGGCTCCCAGTCATCTATCAGAGTGCTGGAGTGCTCACCACTGCTGCCAAATGAAACGCATTCATCCAACTGGCTTTCATTGACTACGTTTTACACAGTATGCTTAGTGATAACTCTACAATATATTTTATTTGTAAAATTTAGCAATTTTATGTTTTGTACTTGACTGAGGTCTCAGGAAAAGCCATACCGAGTGTGGCACCAGCTCTGCCCCAGGTCCTGACCGAGCCTGGTCCAGACGCACTGAGGAGCTGGGACACCTCGGCCAAAGCCACACTGAGAATCTAACATAAGATAAGATAATCCTTTATTGAGCTCACAATGGAGAAGTTCACTTGTTAGATCAGCTCTCGAGAAACACTCAGGGTGTGCAGAATAGACCGGAAATGTGAAAATTATATAGTAAATAGAGGTATCTTGTATACAATGAGTTTAAAACTTTAAGGGGCAAAAAGTATAAATAATAAGAAATAGAATTAGAGCAGAATATAAAATGTAGAATATCAAAAGGTCAGCATTGGCAGTGCAAAGTGTACAGTCCTAGTGCAGGTGGTTGATGAAGTGACGCTGATACAGAGATCATTGCACGTATTTTTGCAAAGGGTTTATTGCACATGTTACTTTACAGTCTTGTTGTTCAGTCTGACACTAGTGGGGATGAAGGCCTTGTGGTCGCGCGCCTTTTTGCACTGAGGGTGCCTCGGTCTTCCACTGAAAGAGCTGCTCAGCTCCTCTACAGTCCCGTGCAGTGGGTGGGAGGTGTTGTCCATGATGGAGGTGAGCTTGGCAAACACCCTCCTGTCCCTCACCTCCTCCACAGAGTCCAGGGGGCAGCCCAGGACGGAGCCCTCCTGACCAGCTTCTTCAGTCTGTTCTTGTCCCGCTCTGTGCTGCCCGGGGCCCAGCACACGGCAGCGTAGTGGAGAGCAGAGGCTTCCACAGAGTCATAAAAAGTCCTGAGCAGAGGCCTGCTCACTCCGAACGACCTCAGTCTCCTCAGAAGGTGGAGGCGACTTTGGCCCTTCTTGTACAGGGCGTTGTTGTTGTGGGACCAGTCCAGTTTATTGTTGAGGTGAACACCCAGGTACTTGAAACTGTACTGGATGTTCAGCGGTGTGTGGTAGTCTCCTCCTGAAGTCGATCACCATCTCCTTGGTCTTACTGGTGTTCAAGCACAAGTGGTTTCGCTCACACCAGTTCACAAGACTTGACCGTGTGGGGTCAAGGCTTACTGGAATTTTGAAAACCATGAACAGCCGGATGTAACCTCACCAAAATGCTTGCAATGGAATGTCAGCACGCAAAAAGTTAACCATGTAACATCACATTTAGTATGACAGAAACACTCACTGAATGAAGACAGAGGCATTTGTTTATTTAAAAGCTTAAAAAATCATTACACAGGGGAAAAAAGCTGAAGAAATAAATCAAGCAAAAAAGACTATTTATATGAGTCTATGTCCTGCACTAACTCAGAATCATCAAAGTCCCATGGATTCTACCCCAAAACACAAAAAATTATCTCTAAAATCGGTCTAAAATCGGTCTCAATGTCCACAGTTTTAGCCGTGACTTTTTTTACTACTCCAAGCACATATCATTATATTATTCATCTTTACAGATTACAGTTTGTTTACTAATTGATCCAAGTTTATAGCAGTTGGGCTTTGCCAACCTATTTAGTAAGAAATATAGTTTATAGATGATGACATCACAATCTGGACACATGTCGGGACAGGTTAAATCAACGTGCCTGTGCCCTGTACTGATGACTTTTCACACACACACACTTTGTCAGTCTCCCTGGAGCCGGCCTATGTAGGGAATATGACAAAACGTGGAATAACAATAGGTTTGCGATAGATTGTGCAGCCTTAATATTTAAATAAAAATGCTAGCAGCTCTGTGTGACAGCGTTCCTCCGTCTCTAATTAGCACATACTTAGTCCTTTGTGGATGAGCTGCTGTCGTCCGCACTGCTCATCTCCTGTGATGGTTATCTGAAGAGAAAGGTGTAAATTGCCGCTCAGAGCCACATCAGCATATCCCGGGCTCCACATATCTCCACGTCGTCCGCTGCTTTTCATCTGCAGGTGGAGCTCTGGATGGATCTAATCAGTGGCTCCTGCAGAAGACGAGCCGAAGCTGAGGTGTGCCTCCGTTTGCGTCCAATCCTGCCTATTAAATAACAAGGCATCCATGCTGAAGAAGGGCGGTAATGTGTATGTATTGGTGGCTGAAGGTGTGTGAGCGCATGCTAACGTCATGAAGGAGGCAGCGCCAGCTTTAATGAGGCTGTGGGGCTGCTAGTGTTCCTCTCCTCTCTCGTCCCGCTCTGGAGGAAAACACACAATCACCTATAATTACCCATCAGGACATATCCAGGCAGCCAGCGGAGCAAACGGTGAATAAACAGAGCACGGAGGGAGCTGGTACTGGAGTACTTGACTTATGTTGTGAGATACTGTGGGACTGTGTGAGCCGGCAGCTTTGGAGAGGAAGGCAGCTTTTAACTGTTAGCACTGATCTGGAGGTAGTTTTAGGAGGCATTGTTTTGGATGACGAGTGCTTTCTGACTAACTGTGCCCACGGAGGTAATGAGTTTCAGCCAGAAGTTGGCCTAAACAATAATCTTACAAAGTTGTGAGTGTAGGCTCTTTGTGAAGCCGGACTGACCCTGGTGAATGAATTTCCATAGGCTGTGACTCACTGGCCCATGAGTTGTCTGACCCATAAATGAATATAATGTTGGCATTGGTTGGCACTTACTCGGCAGCTAACACAAGCTGGACAAAATCATTACAAATCTTAATTTTACTTTAATGATCGCTCTTTCTACAATTAGAAGTAAATTGGATAATTGTTCTCAGCAGACCGCTCGCAGCAGCCCCACTGTTGTTTATATAAAACAGTGAATCACAGTGTGTGCAGGCGCTGAGGAGAGAACAGGAGTGTTCTGGGATGGTGTCCAGTGGTCCCAGCGGCAGAGCTGCAGAGAGAAGGAGAGCTGCCTCTGGTGGAGTCAGTCTGCCCAAGGGGCCGGCTCAATATCAGCCTGTGCTGTTTATCCCTGATCCTCTGTCCCCTGTACCACTTTGTATTCGGCCAGCAGTCCTTGGCTGCCCTTTTGCTCCAGTACATGCCCATTTCCAATTGGCTTCTCGTGTCTGTCTCTCACAACTGTCTGCCCGCACCTTGTTCGCCTACCCCCCCTTTACTCCGCCACTAAGCCTTAACTGAGAGACAGTACCATGACCGCACTCTAATCCTCGGCCAGGACCCCACTGGGGCCACTGGCACATACGGTTATCAGTGTCCCCAGGCTTCATTCGTAAAGCCCCGAGTCTGTGTGCAGTCCCTATAGGTGTCGAGATACGGTTTAAAGCTCAGACACCACTATTTATCAAGCAGCATTCAAGAGTAGAGATCTCATTATTCTGCCTGCCTTTTGGCAAGAAATAAGAGCAGGGAAATAATGTAACTCGTGAACTTAAAGTGATTGAAATTTCATGAATATGGCTCTTAAGTCCTTTGAGCAGCACTGTTAAAGACTGCTTTTGTGAACGGTCTTTCACGGTAATTGGTCGTTCCAAAGACCAATTATAACTGTATTCTCAGGTATTTTTATCAAAGGAAAGAGTTAGATTTCGAGATATACTGTACATGAAATACTTGTTAAATATCTTATTTAATAAGTTTAATGATTTAACCATCACAAAAGTATGTAAATATTGAATATCCTACCTTATCTGTTTTGATAAGAAGCATGCCAGTTAATTATTAAAGATAATGTTGTAGTGTTTACTTGGTGACTGGTGGTGGTTGACTGGAGGGATACCACAAGAAAAATGTATATGCATTTTAATAAACACTACACAAAAAACACACACAAAATGCAGTTGGTTTCACTTGTATTGTTCTTGCGCGATACCTCAGTCAAACACAGACGCTGCAGTGTTGTGTACATGTCAGTGTGGTTTGAGGCTGACCAGAAGCATCTGTGTGTACTGTATCTGTGCCTGGATGCTGTTGACATTTCATGCTGTGGATAGATGTGTTGTGTGGATCTCTTCACCTCAGCTCCCTCTGATATTAATCAAGCCTCCTTTTTTTCTGTCAGTCCCTCCCTTTCAAAATAAAATATTACGATAGCATTTCAAACAAAGTGGATGTTGTGTAAGTTATATCATGTACACATTATTGCCTGCAGTTTTTAAAAATATATTATTTTAAACAATAAAATGAAACCACTTTATAAACCGCATGATAATGAAAAATCACAGTCAGATAATGGTGGCCTACTGCTGTCATGAGCCAGAGCGCATGTTGTGCATTTGTAAAAGACTTGTGTTTTAACAAAATCAGCAAAACCAAGGTGTGAGACAAACCTTTTATCTGAGAGCAGCTTCATCACAGTGAGACACAGAGGCAGCTTCTCCCTTGCTCTGTGGCAGTGTGAATATACACCGCTCTCTGCGAGGCAGTCTCTGGGACACTCGTGTGCGACGTGCAGGAGAAACTAACTTAGTCCTTTTTTGGTGATGTGCTTTTATCTGACAGATAAATGCTGCGTGTACTTAGATCACTTCTTTTATTCGTGTGATGCAGCGATCAGGTGAGATGCTTTATTTCCTGCAAAGAAAGCCCCTCACACAAGGTGGAAGTGTGGAAACTGTGAAAATGTTTGTTTCTACTCTGTGAGGAGTGGACAAACCGATCGAAACGCAATTAATAAATAAACCGAGCGTCGTTTCAGGGCCGCGTTTTATTCGGACTGTAAGTTGTGTGGACTGAAGGCCTGGTGCTCACAGTGACAGGTGCCTATCTGCCCCGCCCACTGTCCACAGCTGGGCAAAGGATGGGGGGCGCATGACTCCATTTCACAGATTATATTGTGTAAAAACAATTCCTAAGTCATTCTTATTTTTCCGATTAATCGTGAGTTAAAGCTTTAACTTTGACAGTCCCAGCTAAAACTGATATAAAATGCAACAAAAAAATTAAATTTGAAATGGAAAGTGGGTGATCACTTATTTTTGACAAGCCATATGTTTATAGTAACTTTATTTTTCTGCACTTTTATATGGAGTGGCAGCCCGCATCTTTGGCCACTTTGAAAACATTAAATGATTTGCTTGGCCGTAGATTCAGTGGTAGTTTAGCTGTGCTGTCACCTCTGTTATTGTTCACAAAGGAGAATAAAAACCAGGACAAGCTAAGCTTCGGACCATTACTGTCACATGTTGTGCTGAATGCTGTTCCCAGGGGCATGGAGCTGCAATTCTCACTCAGGACTAAACTAGTTGTATGTCTCTCTTTGCCGTCTTCCTCTTTCTTACTGCATTGCATTCTTGTTTCTTCCAATTCTCTTGCCTGATGTACATTTGCATTGATGGTTTATTGGTTAAACTGTCGAGACACAGATAAGATAAGATGAAATTCACAAGATTTAAATTGATTTTTTTCAAAGCGCCTGGCACTGCACATTTAAAATGCAAAAACAATTCTTCATTTCCGAAATGCATACCAGGTCAATGTTGAGGTGAGCTGCACACAGTCTTTAGAGCTGTTGATCAAAAGACGAACTGAATGTAAAGAATTACTCAAATATACAGTACACGATTGAAACAAAACTCGAACTATGTTTTTGATTAAGTGGCTACAATATACAGATACAGACGGCATCTCTGGATTCGCCCATATATGCTCATGTTTTGAAGCAGTTGAGGGGGAAAACAATTTAGAGAACAATCTAAGCTTTCTCTAATTATTCAAAACTACTTTAAAGGGACTATACGGAGTTTAAAAATGTTAAAACTAAGTAGTTTCCTCCCCTACATGTTCTACCCATGTCCTAATGTGTAGAATGAGCTCAGACCTGTTCACCACAACTGCCTCTAAATCCTGCACTGTCACTCAAAAAGTTGTTACTTTGGGTCCGAAGTGCCGTCATGCACAAGCTTAATATAGAAGATGCAGTTACACATAAGACCTGAGGTGGCAGTAGCGAGTATAAAATGACCACCTTGCATGTAGTCTCTCTAACAAATGCTGAATTATGAATATAGTTTTCTACTGAATAAAGACACAAAGACATGGGATGGAGCAAAGTGGTTCAACAGCCCATAATTACATAGAATGCTATCACAATGCTTTATGTTAGCATCATGCTGCATGCTAACGCTAGCTAGCACGAGCTACGACTGCCGTTTTTCGCTTCTACTGAACAAGCTGCTGTGACAAAACATCCATATCGACCCGACTTGACTTCATTTGTATGTGATAAATAAGTTTATATTCTGCCAGAAAATGGAAAAAAGAGTGAAAAATTGTGTTTTCCCAACGCAATGCCGTCTCAAGAATGTCCATTTAACAAAATACGGACCTGTCGACTTCGTGAATAGAAGTATCTCTACCTCATGTTAGTCCGACCTTGTGACTTGCCGTTCCTTGTTCCTTTTGTGATGAAAATATGACGCATGCAGTGTGTGTTAGCTCGTGTGCGCGTGTGGCTGATGAAGAGTAAAGCAGCCGCTGCCAGGTCATGGAATATGAATGAGGGGCTGTATGTTGGTATGTGTATGTGCAGCACGATTAACCATTCTGTCAGATCTTTCCTGAAGGACGAGGACAGGCTATACCTCCAATGCCTCCCGTGAGCAACCGGCTTTGGTCCAATTTGGTTTGATGTTAGGCCAGTTGATGGTTCTTTTCATTGTGTTGCAATCGCAGCAAGTGCCTTAATTGTGTTGCTTAGTTGTAAACTTGTTTTGGTTTTAAGGCGAGACAATGTGAATATAGAGAATCAATACGTTTTATGTGCAGAAATTGCTTATGTTTTGAGAGTTTCGTTTTTTGCTAGAAAGGAATCTGGAGGAAAATGTTTGTCTTTCATTTGTCCTTTAGCTGGGCAGATTTTTCCTTGAGTTCAGCTCTTTGGGTTTTCCCACTGGTATGTAACTGACTGACTCTGAACTGACTTGTGCCCTGGTGTTTGGCTGTATGAGCGAGGGTGTTTGTGAATGAGTGAAGTTAATCGAAACCTAGCAAATACTTTATTCATCGTGACCTTAATAGGCCTAATCCTTAACCAGTTCTGTAAAGCAATCAAATACTCTGCTTTTGTGACCAGCCTTCCCCCCCCCTTTTTTTCTAAAATATTTTACAGCTGCTTTTATTTAGCTTAGTATTTATGCAGGTTATTACACCAGATGCCCTCCCTGCAGCATAGGGAGCACTTCCATTTTCCCTGGCATGTGATCATACTGCTAAGTTTTAAGCGATGTTAAGCTTGGATTTGCATAGAATTCTAATGAAAGATACATTCATGATCGGAAAACTTCATGTGACTGAAACCCATTTAAACACTGAGTTATGTGTGTGTATCTTTACCTCCAGCCCCAGCCATAGCACTATATACACTTTGTATTCTCACACAGGGTATGTTGGCATAACATTGGCATAACAGCTCTGTAATATCCATTTGGAATGGCTTCCAGTGAAAATTTAGGCTTAAACTCTCAAAATGGAGGTAAACAATAGACCACTACAATACACATATAAACATAATATTTATTTGAATTATTTTTAGTTTCCAAAATGTTCTTTGTGTTTTTAAGTGTGTTGCAGCATACCTTGTGTTATTCTGGCATCATCGTTTCGATAAAAGGGCCTGTTGTCAAGAAATAGAAATTCAGCAATTGGCTCAAACCGCCCTGGGTGCAGATTGAAACGAAGCACAACGTGGTTCTTATGTTTGTTTGGAGTTTTTTGTCAAGTTTAGTTTAAGGCGTACAACTAAACCCTGTAGGGACGTTTGTCCTTTGATGTCGCTGTGGTAACACATAAGGAGCAGTGGGCAGTGCCCAGGGACCAATCTTGAGGCTAATAGTCAGAATCACCTGGCTGGAGGAATGAACCTACTGTACATGTTTTTAGTGGGAGACACGGAGAGATCAATCAAACTGCTCACAGAAAGGCCCTTCCTGGTCCAGGATCAAACCCAGGACCTTCTTGCTGTGAAGCGAGAGAGCTGCTCCCACCTTGCCGGTTGCAGGCAAGGTTAACAGGAAAGATTTCCATGTAGATTAAATCTGCCTGGTATGAGAAAAAGTTTAATTCTGCAGATGAATGAAGAAATGGCCTTAGAGAAAAGTGGATAAACAATACCATGGATTTACGCATTTTTGCAAAAGCCCAGCACCAGTCTATGCAAACACTCCTTGAGTGATAAATCACTCCATTATACCAGGGGGCCTAAACTTTTTTCCTCGAGGGCCATATTTGTGAAGGGCCACAGATTGGTGGTCAATGCAGTGAAACATTCAACTAACAATTTCTCAGACCCATATTTAAGCTGGGATCGTTAACGAAATACTCTGGTACTACTAGATATCCTTCTCAAATACTGACCTGCATTTATGCTTTACTTCCAGAGCTCCAGTGACTGCGTGGTGGCCCGGGTATCAGCAGAGCACATGAGGAGCGGACACGGCTCGAGTTCTGCATCCTGACCAGTACTTTCTGCTTTTTCCACCCGTTCCGCGCCCACCTCCCCATCTCCAGACCTGGGCGTCCCGAGTGAAGAAACGAACGCCCACTCCTGCTGCAGCCATGGTAATGAACTTGTTTACACACACTCTCCAGACTTGCACGGTCACAGAGTTCAATTTGATTACAGCTTCGAGATGTGGTAACAGTGTGTGTCAGTGAGGGAGTTGGTGCAGATACGTGATTAGTGAAAACATGATGGAAAAGCATGGATTTCTGTTGTAGGGTGTCTGAGCTTTACATAGCTATAGGGCAGGGCGAAATGATAAAGATTCCATTTGATTTTTATCATTAAGGACAAACAAACACGTCTTTTACTAATTTGTTTAGTGATTGAATTTGTTGAATGAAGTTTCAAAACCCTTCAGATCCCTGAAAGTAAACAGGCCTCGTGTGTACCTGAGGGGATATTAGGTGGCTCAAGTGCTGCTCGTTTTCAACAGTCTCCGCTGTCCCATAGAAAATGTAGTACTACTCTGATAACCACCTCTGTGTCTTGTGTAAAACTGATGTGGGAACATTCACTCATTGTTTTTGGTCTTGTCATAAACCTTAGCGATCCTGGGCTGAAGTATTCTTCATACTAATATAGAAATGGAACCCATCAGATGGAAAAAGACTATTCAATATTCTAACATTTGCTGCCAGGAAAAAGTCCCTTCTGTTGGTGGTTGGCACATAATATTTTCTGAACTGATCCCCCTAGAATACCAACCGATGAGAATCGCAATAAAAAGAAAACCTACTCGAGATCAAGGGCATCACCTCATGCCATCAGCTGATTAGGTGGAGTGTTGTGAGCTCTTGAGGAAGTGGGACTAGATATAGATGGACTACTTAAAGCAGTACTAAGTAATAAAGTGTTAATAGGATGATTGGGGGGTCTTTCATCTCCCCCTGGTGTCTCTGGCCAGAAAACCACAATTGCGGCTTTCCTGCACCGGGGCCCCCCAATACACACTAAAGGAATCGTAATAAGAAGCTAACAGGCTGATGGGTAAAGCTAACTGCGAGCTAGTGCCACTATTTACAGCCAAGTTTGAGTGAAAAAAATAATCTCCATTGTGTAATTGGATGTACAATATCCCTCTCTCCCTTTGTCTTTTCTGTCAGCGTAGTATTTACTCTCACGGACAATTAATGAGTAAAAAACCTTAACATGCTACGACACCTGCAGTGACGCTTCTGGCCTCTAGGGGCATGAGTCACTTAGTACAGCTGCAAAGCCGGGGGTTTTTGTCGTCTGCGACAAACAATCAGGTCTTACAGTGAGACAGGTGATTTTACAATCCCTATGTTTTGCAATGTGACAGCTTATAAGGCAAGGCAAGGACAGGCAAGAATGAAGTAAAACTCCGGGCCTTTCTCTTTAGGAAACACCATTGTAATATGATTCAAAGTGCAAGAGGGCGATTTAACAGAAAGCAAGACCTTTAAACATCTCTGGTAAGCTTGTTTGTGTCTGACATTTTAGCAAACCACAACAGAATTAGATTAATAATGTCAGCGATGTGCTTTTGGGATGTGTGTGTTATTGTTTTCACTGTGGGTGTGGAGGCAGATGAAGGTGGTGAATATGACTTTCAGTTTGAAGTTTGATCCTTGGATTGGGATTTGATGACATGAGATCAGAAAAGAATTATTTTATTTTATCTTATCTTATCTTATTTTCACACATTTACAGGTCTTAACAATTGATATTGGTAGTGGGGCTTTTCGAGTTTGCCAGGTGGTGTTTAGTGAGGGCTGTGCTGGTGGCTATTGGAATTTTAAATTGGAATTAATTTGTTCATAACCTCAGACCAAGGGCAGAGGGGCAAAAAAAGTTGTTCTAAATCTGTCCATATCTTCAGTGAAAGGGAACAACAATAAAATAAATTAGTTAAAGTTGAATTTCATTTTTCACAGATATCATATTTAGCAGTTTCCCATTTATTAGCTGATCAAACAGAATCCCTGCTGAATTTCCCTCTTTCCACTCACTCACAGTTTGATTCTGTTACGACGCTGTTGTTGCTACTTGCTTATCACCTTTAATGAATCTCAATTATTGACATGATGCTTTTTAACCGACAGGTCTACACCAAAAACACATGTTTTAAATATGATTTATCCAGAACAATGCTGCTTTTGTGCTTTTTACACTTCTGCCACTCTAATGGACCGTCACAGTGTAAATGCACTTTGTCTTCTATAGCAGGATTAGGGCGGGGCCATATGGCTTAAATCTATATCACGATATAAAAAAGAAACATCACGATGACGATATATTTGACGACATAATTGACAATGGACAAATTGCTTGAAAATTCCAGCCTTACGCCTGTTGGGAAGATTAATTCAGTGATTTTTTTGGGGGGATTTTTTTTTAACAGCACACAATTTCCTTTTCCTCGCAAGTATAATCTACTCAAGCACTTTAAATCCTTTATTTAATTTCACTTTTTAAGCACCTGTCCCCGTGTTCTGCAGTCACTGTTTATGCTGCTCTGATGGAGCTGAGCGCAACGTCAAGTATATCGTGTCCACAACGATATAAGAATTCCAATATAAAAAAATAGTATTGCGATAACGATTTGCGATGCGGATATGGCCCCCCCCTAAACGGGACACGCATGGATTGAGATAGATTTATATGAAACATGTGTCCTGTTTGTACCGTCATGTCATTCAGGAATCAGCAATTACATTTTTAAATGACACACATTTGTAATAAACACCAAATAATTTTCTTTATACTGCATTTCAATTTGTGCCTGTGTGTAATCTAATGTGCCACTGTGTACATAGTGTAGTCACGTTCTCCAGGTGGAATATTCCATCTATTATCAGTGTTAACAAACTTCAGCAGATGTATTGCTCACCCACACAGTTAAAAGATGAAAAAAACCATAAAACTAAAATACATCGGTCATGCCATCCTCCTTCATATCGGCATCCATATCGGCCAAGGCACCACTTAAAAGTTCTTTTGAAAGCTCGTTCATTTCACAGCGCATGCGTCTACATTGTCCCTTTCTGCGGCTGAAAATCAGTGCTTAGGAAACAGATGAATTTAGAAGAATAGTCCCGCAAGATCAAGCTGGACTGAGAAGGAGGAAGTGTCAGCATCGAGGCAGGATAACGCAGTGTAAAATGAGCGGTGCGCGGACACTATAACAGAGCGGTCTATAGCGGAGAAACGGCAGGAACGGAGGGAGAGGTTGGAGCCAGGAGAGAGAGACGCGCAATTGATTAATGCTCAGCCTGTGACAGAGGGAGCTGTGGCCCAAGGGGGGGCTGAGCAGAAGATGAATTATTAAAAAGTAGAACAAGAGAAGGAAGGTGGGGGAAGAGCATGGTTTGTGGAGGATAAAAGGGTAGCTGGAAATAGTTTGAACAAGGAAGAGAGAGAGAAAAACAGCTGATTGAAAAACTGAAATTGTGGCCCAAGGTGCTGAGCTCGGACTTTGCCGGAGAGGATATAAATAACCAATGGTAATGAGACTCGGCGCACGCAGCTCAGTGATTAGTCTTAAGTTATAGTGATGCGGCAAATGCGGTGTGGGTCACCTTGGCAAGATGTCAGAGCACAATTTGCACAAGGCTGCAAATTAGTCCCGACTCCGCTCCTTTAAGGTCTTCATTTCCTGTTTTTGGAGGATTGTGTTTTGGAGTTTGCTGCACTGGAGGCTACGCAACATCATTAATTTCCTCTGCAATACTATGAAGCCAGTGGAACTTTGCCACAAACACGTTTTGTGCCTTTTATTTCCATGGGTCAAAAGATGTAAATAATGGATTTGAAAAAAACGGGTTCGTTTGTCTTTAGAGGTGCCAGTAGAATCAATAGTGCAATTGAATGGATTATTGGTCCCAGCGCGACGTACAATATGACAGGGATTTTTCTTTATTAAGTGGTTTTGTTATACTAATTCAGCATGTACCGGCCAAGAGTCTCCAGAGGTCCACAATACCAATGTTCACCAGCAATCATTTGTCACTTTGTAGATGTAAGTTAAATCAATAGATGTTTTTTTTTTTAGTTGTTAGGGAAGGAGAGAGTTGGGCTTCCCGGCAGCCTGGTAGATGAAGCTGTTATTAAGTCGCCTGGACCGGGCACTTGGCCTCCGCAGTCTCCTCCCTGAAGGCAGCACACTGAAGAGACTGTGCAATTGTATTTAGATTGAAGAGTTATTGGACTGAAATATGAAGGCATTCACATTGTAGCTCATCTTTTGTGAATGGCTTAATGAGTAACAGTATTGGTGTTTAGTTAAGTTTATTTCGGTCAGCAGTAAAATAACGATGTCAAATGTAGGGCTGGTTACCGTTACATATTTTTACTTTTACTTACTTATACCAGTACTTTAAAGGTGCATTATGCAACTTTTGATGCATAAACAAAAGGTTGTGCGTATTTGACCTTGTAGTGACCCAGTGTCTGTACGAGTGGTCAGCCTGGCACTTACTTTCCATCACAGTGGTCTTTACAACACTCCAGGATCAATTGTTTTATAGGTTTTCTGGTGAGAATATTACGTCAGCAGCGAAAACCTTCCAAACAATTGATCCTGTAGCGTCCTAGAGACCACCGCGATCGAAAGTAAAGGCGGCATGCTGACCACTCATACAGTTTCTCTCTACAAGGTCAAACACGCACAAATATCAACTTTTTTTTCACATAAAAAGTTGCATAATGCACCTTTAACGATGCTTGATTTTCGATGCCGAAACCAGAACAATGCTTTTTTTCGATACCTATGCTAAATTGTTTGTTATTTAGAACTATAAAACAGATGAATTATATTAGTTTATTCCTTTTCCTTCCAGAAGAAACTTCCTTTATCGACAAAAGGGCGGGGAAAAAACTTGCCACGTTTTTCTTATTTTTTTCCCCATTTTTAACATTTTTTCTCCAATTTTTCCCAATTTTTCTTTTTCTTTTTTTGGTTTCTTCTTCAATTTTTTTCTCAAATTTAACCATGTTTTTCCACTTGTTTTTCTCAATTTTTCCCACTTTTGAATTTTTTTTTTTGTTGCTTTAATTTAATTTGGATTATAACAGCATCAAAACTTAAATATGAATATTTTATATTTCTTTTCGGTACCTGCTTTCGATGCTTTTCCGATACCGGTAGTACCTAAACCTTCTTTTTTAATACCACCCTGGTATCGTTTAAAGATGCCCAGCCCGAGTCAAATGATCATTCTTAAAGGCGTAGGCTGAGTATGTTGGGCCTTTGAGGGTTTTTGACAGTTTGTGCGACTGAGTGCCGATGTGCAAGACACTGAGCGCACAATAAAAGCGGATATTTGATGGGCAGAGCACAGCTAAATCAAACCATGAATGTTTTACATGGCTTCCCCTTAGGTGCCGGAGGACACTTCTCACTTGTGTGCCTGAATCTACGAGCCTAGTTTAGGTAGAATTCTGGGTTATTGAGCTCTCCTGGGGTTTTGTTGCTAGAATCCTTTCTTGTGCAAATTGTAAAAGCTGATATTTTTCACACGAGAGGTTTTGAGAGTCCTTTTTTTTGGGGCATTTTTTCCACAAACATAATATTCAACTGCAGAAAGAGAAGCTGCTCTGTTTTCAGCGGATTGTCTCATGAGCCTCACCTCTGCTCCTTATTGTTTGTCTGTTTTGCTCATTCCACTTTTCTGTTTCTTTATTTAAGAAACATCATCACATTGATTCATCTTCATTCATTTTCTGTTCCTTTTTAAATGTTTTGTATTGAAAACAAGCTCCAAGACCTCCAGACGAAATTAACATCGCTTTCTGCTCCAGGAACACAAATATTCCTCCGTACTTCCCAAACTGAGGTGTTGTTATTGGTGAAGAATTGGCTGTAGATGTGGCGATTAAAAAGCCCCACAATTAATTTCACTGTGCTAATCCACAACAGTTGCTTCCCTTGTAAATTCCCTTCAAATTTATGGTGCTAAAATATGGTTCCAATCTAGGCTGATGTTGCCCCAGCGTGTCTTGTCCTTGGCGCGGGGTCAGATGATTTACAGCAGATGGTCAGAGAGAGAGACGGATGGCGCGGCCCAAGCCTGAGAAAGCAGCACGACCCAAAGGGAAAGTCAATAGATGTTATAAAGTCTATCTGAAGCACCTTGAACTTCTTCCAGAGGACGCTTGGCCATACAGTTTTGATAAAGGACACCTGTGTCTTTGTGTATGCCATTGTGGCGGGCTTTTGTGCACACATTAGCGGTAAATGCTGTGTAACGTGCTTCTGTGGCCCAGGCCCGGCCGCTGCTTTGCATTCAGTGGAGTGTGAAATGGGGTGTAATTGGTGAGCGTGTGGTCTGAAGCACCATATACTCCACTCCCATATCAAGGGCTGCCGCTCTACACAGGCTTGTTAACGGTGAAAGGGAAGGGATGTTAGAGGGGGGGGGGGTCAATAGAGTATGTGTGCACTTTGTCCTTTTGCGCAGGATCTTTTGTTCAAGGGAAATCATTTTGGAATTATTTGATTGTATAAAAAATATGTGTGTTGAAGTAAGGCCTATCTTTGACCTGTTGGAGTGGCCTCTGCGTCTGATGTCTCTTTCCAGGCTGAGGGGTTTGAATCAAGGATTAACCTATTGTGTATGTGAAGAGACTGTATTTGGAACAACTAACAGGGCTAAACTCGATGTGTTACTTATGCTTTTACAAATATAAATAAATACAAGTAAAACAAAAATGCAACATGGACAAAATGTCATTGATATGCTGTATCAGGGCCTGTGGGTTTTTGGGGTCCGATACTTGTATGATGATATATAGGCCGATATTTCAAGTAATTTAATCTGATGTCATTTATTTTGTAATCTCTCAAATAGCCTATACAGTAGTTAAGCATTTATTATTATAGTAAAGTTTTCCATCATAGAAATATATAGAAATAAATCTGGCTGCGGTCAATATGCGCAGATGATTTGCTTGGCCACATTTTTTTTTAAATGCCTCATCTATAATCCTGTGTATGAAGCTTCTAAACGTATCAGTGTTGAACTGTGACAGCAGGGGGCGCTGTATATTCAGGTTTAGTAGGTACTTCACAGGGAGAGGGGTTTGAAAGACAAAGCAAGTCTCTGGGCCCGATCTTGTGTCTCAAAACGCAGACGATAGCGTGACATTTTGCGCTCAGTAGTAGCGCACTTTGTGATCTTGCCATTCCAGACTTAGCGCATTTAAGTGGGTGGAGACACACATTTATCTCCAACCAGATCGACTCCGCGTCCAGGAGAGTGGTTGTGTGGGAGTGAACGTGCTTTTGTTTTGCTTCGCGTTCACGCCAAGCGCGGGCCGATCCGCGCCACAGCGGACGCTGTAGCTCTTTTTCTCTCAAGACGTGAACATCGTTTAGCTCACGATGGGGTAAATAAAGTTTTTAGTTTGACCTGTGAGAGCCTAAGGCTTAAGAAAGAACGCAAGACAGCGCAATGTAAACCAGGAAGTGAATGTCAGCCGTGTTTCCATCAGTGCAGTCACTTCCTCTTGTGACGCCCCCTCACAGGTGGCGGAGGCGAATGGCACATATAGCGCCGCCACTCGGAAAATAATTCGCCAAGAGCCTGCGCCGCCCCGTGCGCCGCCACAAGATCTGGCCCTGTATCTCTTATGAATCCGAAATTATATGCAAACATCTACAACAACATATCAACATGTCCATCCATCCATTCATTTTCTTCCGCTTTATCCGAGGCCGGGTCACAGGGGCAGCAGTCTCAGCAGAGATGCCCAGACTTCCCGATCCACGCACACCTCCTCCAGCTGTTCTGGGGGGGACCCGGGGCGACACCAGGCCAGCTCAGAGACATAGTCCCACCTGCGTGTCCTGGGTCTTCCACGGAGCCTCCTCCCAATAGGACATGCCTGGAGCACCTCCCGAGAGCAGGCGACCAGGAGGCATCCGAAACAGATGCCCAAGCCAGCTCAGCTGCTCCTTTTGACGTGAGGGAACAGCGACTCTACTCCGAGCTCCTCCCGGGTAACTGAGCTCCTCACCCGATCTCGAAGGGTGCGCCCAGCCACCCTGCGAAGAAAACTCATTTCGGCCAAATCTTATGAGCATAGGTGAGGGTGGGAACCTAGATCGATCGACTCAGCTCCCTCTTCACCACGACAGTCCAATACAGCGACCGCATCACTGCCGACCCTCACTCGTGAACAAGAGATACTTGAACTCCTCTACTTGAGGTCTACATTATAAATGACACAAAATAGGTGTACAAACTTGTGACCCATTTTCACGCGATGTTCCTCTGCTCCCCTGAGGGAGAGGAGGTTGTGGGAGGGCTCATTTAAGAGCTCCCTCCAGACAGTGCGAAACACAGGAAATCTCTATCACTTTCTGCCTTTTTGTCAGCCAATGAAAACACACAAATATCAGCCGAGCCCTATTTTGTATTGAGTAACTGTTTTTTACATCACCATCAACCCCTTGACTCCCCACTCAGCATGAATGAAAAGTGGGAATGAGAAAATCCTGTCTAAATCCATCATTCACCCTGAGCGCTCCCTGTGTGCCACCTTTCTAAATAGCCACGATGTTATCTGAGCGCCGTTGGCCTCGGGGTTCGATTGCTGTCAGTGGGGCTTCCTTAACCACTGTGATTTACATGGTGATCAGAGCCGGCCGGCACTAACAGCTCAACGGTCGAGTAATGCCCAGTCACACACGCCATACACGCTGCTCGCTCTCTGCTTTATGGCTGCAGAAGCTCCTATTAGCAACGCTTCATAAAATTCATGAATGTTGCTCTGTTAAACACAGCTCTGTGCGGGCACACCAGTTTTAAGATTCACAAAACACTGTTCAAATGCAGCCTGGCACACCACGTCGTCACAGTAAACACTATTTCCTTTTCGCTCAGCAAATGTTTCACTTCTCCCAAGTCAAATGCAGATTTTACATTTTGTAATGTGTTAACGTTTAGTTTTGGGGTTTTAAGGGGAAAAGATTGATGTAGTAATTTGATTTACCTGCATAATAAAAGAGAAAATACACCAATATATATATAAATTTATGACTGACATTATGTCTTAGAGCCCAGTTTTACTGCAGATGCTGTTATGCAACCTTTTCCATTTATCCTGTTTGGAGCTGGCAAAATGTGCTTATTATAGTACAGATACTAGAGCAAAAATAATAAGTACCAAGACCAATTTGATTGGTTTTTGGGTGTTTTTTGGGGCAGGTTTTCTGGATGGAATGCCATGTAAAACCAGAAAAACTGTTTTGCTCACCAACATTTTGTATTTGTTCAGAGAAATGTGATTCACCAGCAGCGCATCGACCAAAGAGGTCACTTAGAGAATAATGTGTTCAAACCGCTTTACTTTGTTACTTCCTCCACTTTTCAGAGGTTTGTATTTTGTATTTTTTTTTATTTTTAGCATTGCAATGTGCGTCATGGTGCAAATTTTCAACACTTTCAGAAGTATTAGCTGTTGAACTATTACTCCAAAAAGGCATTTTAGTTCATGTTTGTAGTGGTCTAAACTAGTAAGTGCATTTTAATATAAGCAATTATTCAAGTTACAGTTTTATGATTAATCTTAGCCCTAAATCTGGGAGGCAGAGATCATTATTAGTGTGTTTGTCTGGAACATTTACTTTTCTTTGCTTGTGCGCCGTAAGATATTCCTCACTTCTCTGCACAGACATCTGCGTATCGTTTGCCAAGCTGCTGGAGATGCACACAAGTCCCAGTCAAACCCAAGCGACTGAACTGCCAAATGTTTTGGCACATTCTGCATACTGAGTAACACCGGCCCATTGTGCAGTAATTGTACTTCACTCTGTTAATGGCTTCATCTCGCTCCCACCTTGGGAAATGTCACTGGTTGAATTAGGAGCAGGTCGTGGAGGGTGTGTTTGTGTGTGAGTGTGCAGGTAGGCCTTGGACTCTGAGCAGATTTATAATGACTAACGCACCATGCGTTACGCAGACAGGTTTTCAAGTTCTGCACACAAAAAGTGTTCTGTGTTGAATAAAAAGGAAGTGTGTGTTAGCAGATAAAGCTGGACTACCTCAGCCTGTTGAATTTAGGCTGCATCTAAAAAGTGGCAGCTTCTTTCTCCTTCTCCTTAACATTCACTGCCAACGTCATGAGGTCGACCTTGAGGAACCTTTTGCCGTGAGGAACAGGAGCTTCAGCTGCTCCTTCTGCCCTTCAGGACGATTTAACCCTCCTAACCCAGCGGAGGGAACAACCAGGGAGTTGCGTCGCACAATGTACGCTCCATATAACGAATGGAATGTTACTACCAACAGTACAAATATAATCTGAGCAACTGCACAAATGTGAAAATGACAAATAAAAGACTCTTTATTAACATCACGTAAACAAGTGCATAATGTTTCTATGTACGTAAGTTAATACATTTCCTATAATAAAACATTCAGACGCTGCTGTGGCTCTAGTGCTGCATGACCTGCTTTATACTTTCATATATATATAGGATATAGCTTATGTTTTTATTTAATGAAATATCATGCAGCAAAACTGTCAATCATTTCACATTCAGGCAGAGATCGGCTGAGTTCAGAAACCTTAGGGAGGCAGCGCAGTGGCTTGTGGGATTGTTCTTAGCTTCTTATGGGCTGATGAGGAACATCCACAGGTTCTTATGCTTAAGGAGGGTTAGCTCCTTCTTTCCTAACTCCCTCCTAACTGCAGTGACACTTTTGGGTGCTCCTTGTCATGGCTGACGATGACACAAGTGTCAACGATTATTTACACTTTTTAGATGCTGCCATCGTGTCTGAGCGCCTCAAGTCCTCCACCTGTGACTGTTATTCATGTGTTTATTCATTTGAGCAGAAGGTAGTTCAAACATCTTTTTACAGAAGAAAAGACAAAAACAAGACTGTTGTGGTCAAAAGGAGTAGGAAGAAGTTCAGCGAACTTATATAAACCACCCCTCATCTCTCATGCATAGCAGCATCACATAAACTTTCAGCACAAGCAACAGATGCATGAGTCTATGCTTGTGCATTAATAGACTGTCTGAAATGATTAAATTGCCTTTGATTCTGATATAAACCCTTGTTAACATAACTTCTTTCTTTCATCGATCTTTCACCCTGACGCAAATGATGTTCATATGAATAATTTCTGGTTGATCCAACATGGAGCCACTTTTGAAAGATCCCCTCACAAGAGCTGCAGATGAGGAGATGAGATCACCACAATTCAGTAAAAAAACCTCTTTCTTTTCCGTCTAACCGCTATGTATTGCCTTAGAAGCTAGATCATCAATTAAGCATCACTTGTCGGCAATCTCACCTCAAAAAAGAGCGAGATCTGAAATATCAGTGGGACTGTCCTGAACCAATTAAAATCCATTACATGTAGGCGCCATAATGAAGAGCTAATTTGTCAATTGTCAAAATCCGCATGACGCCAACTCCGGATACTGATACAAACTTGCTCTATAAACAAACCATTGTTTTATATTCCAAAAGCAAAGCCAGAAAGTTATAAAAGAACAACTAAATGAAATTAGATTTGGTAAGTCGTGACCTTGAATATATTAAGTCGAGAGATAAGGCGCGCAGCTGCACCGCGACACCTGTTTTATTGAAGTCATGCAGATCAGAGTGTAATAATGTCAATAGGATTACTGTAGAAGACGTTGCTCCTTGCCACATGCTGATAAATTAACTTTAAATAATGCATTGTGACAGGCCCTATTGAGTATTAATTACATGATGCGCAGTATTTATGTAATTAATTATGCAGCTGCCCCCTAGAATTAATGCTGCCTTTATTGAAGGCAAGTGTTTGGCATAAATAAAAGAACACATCATAATGCGATTTGAATGTAATTATGCTGTGCTAAGAATTCGTATGTTCCCTGTAGAGCGGCGAGCCCCTGTACGGCATGTAAATGACTAAAGGGGGGGGCAGCTGAGAGGAGAACGCACACTTCAGCATTCAGTTTACGCTCTGTAGTAGTTTATGATTCATTCAACCGAGCGCCAGCCAAACTTATTTCTGAATGATTTTTAAATTGGAGCGATGCCCATTGTGTTGCATCTCATCATTATCTTAAATTGTGGTCGGCATAGTAATGCGTCTTGACAACTTGTTTTTGCCGGATGCACATATCTATTGTATTAACTCACATCTCAGTCCATCCAGAGCTTTCAGTGCCCCCCCCCCCCTTAAATGTAATCGTCCTGTAACTTTCACATTGTCAACATCAAAATGGTTCTGCAGTCGTCCACCTACGCTCAAATCGATTCAAGTATTGTTGCACCGCCGTGTGTCATTTCTAATTTGTTATGGCCAGTATTGGCATAGCGCTCATCCTCGTACGAGAACGTTTGACTGTTGATAAGCCAGCAGACGCACTTGGGCCCATCTGTGGAGGATTAATTGCAAATTGCATGTCAGAGGGACCTGGGCTGCACCTGCTCCTCGTCTCCGTCCCGTTCTTTCTAATAGAACTCAAGAAGACCCTGCACTCTTCCCTCCTTCAGTCCTCATCTGTGTCCTATCATCTCTTCCTTCCGTTATTACCCTTTTTTTTCCTTACCCTTCTACGGGGCTGGCCTCATTTGATGTTGCCCACCTGAGATCCTGAGCCTCCTTGTTTTTTTGTTTTTGTTTTCTCTTCTGTGAGTGAGTTGTGGTCTTGTATTCCCAGGGTCTGAGTGCCTGAGTGAATTAGGACAGATGGATGGGACGAGATGGGGGCGAGGAGGCATAAAGGTGGTGTGTCCGTCCATGCATGTGCTGGGTCAGAGCTACTAAATGGACCTGCCGGTTGAAAAATGTATACTTTTCCGTTCAAGAGAGCAGCAGAAAGCTTTTTGTTGATACGCTACATCGAGCACTAGACAGGAGACGACTCAAGTGTTTTATGCACTAGTGACGCTCCGTTAGATCATACTTGTCGTCAAAAGGATTTCGAATGGAGGCCTTGGAACAAAAATGCAAATATCTCTAAATACTTGTCTCAGCGCTTGTTTGTTTTGGCAACAGAGTATTTTAGGTGTTTTTTGATCTTTGTTGGAAACGAAGCTAAACACTGTCAGTTCTCCCCTTTGGTATGAGAAGCAATTAGACGCTACCCTTTTCATAATTTGAAAAAAGCTTTCGCTAAAGACTGGAAGTAAACAAACCCCCGTCACCCTCATGCCACCTCTTTCCTCCCCCCTCTCGCCCTCCAGTTCAAATCTCCAGTAGAATATGCTAATGCGCACACTCTGAGTCTCCGCCACTTCGAATACGCATGCACGCTGTTTTTGATAGTAAAATTTGGCAAATGCCCGTGGCTGTTCCGACTGAGTTTGTTTGTAGTATCGGAGAAGAGCACCAGGCTGCATGATAAACACTCGAGTTAAAGTGAAATCCAACTATGATGAATTGCCTCTGCGCTTCCCGGGCCAAAATGAATAGTGGTTCTCTGCCTGTTCACATTCTTATTGACAAAAGCTGGTTCCTTGTAATTTGCTTTTCTTTTGAATTGGTTCGAGTAAGACCTGTTCATGTCCCCTTCAGTTCCTCTTCTGTGAGGATCGCAATGTTGAGATTCAAGTGAATTTACTTGGTTTGCGCTTGGACACTTTTGGACCTATTGTTGCTTTCATTTTGAAAAAGCTTACAAGTGGACAGAGTGATGAGGAATAATAACAACCATTACTACTTTCTCTTATGTTTGACAAGTTGACATATTCTGTATTCACTAGAAGGTAGTTAAAGAAGCACTGAGTAACGTATTTACCTTAATAAATCCTTTCCGTAGTCCCTCTGGGGGTAATACAAGTGTTAATGGGATGATTGGGGTTTCATCTCCCCTTGGTGTCTCTGGCCAGAAAACCACAATTGCAACTTTCCTGCCACTTTCCTGCGCAATACACGCTAATAGAATCACGAAGAAGTAGCTAACAGGCTAACGGGCAAAGCTAACTGCAGGCCAGCGCCACTTAAACAGTATTTACAGCTAAGTTTGAGTGAAAAAAATGAGCTCCATTGTGTAATTGGATGTACAATATCACCATCTCTCTTTGTCTTTTCTGTCAGCGTAGTATTTACTCTCACGGACAATTCATGTGTAATAAACCGCAACGTGCTACGACACCTACAGTGGCGCTTATGGCCTCTAGGGGCACGAGTTTAATTAGTTCTGCTTTAATTCAATCTTGTAATGAGACAACTGGGCTTATGTTTTGACAGATTGCCAACCTTTTCACTTCCAAAGAGCATCCTCATCTGATATCGGGCGTGACCATCACCAAACGCTGCCACGAGGATGCTAACCCACACATGTCCAATCCCAATAAAGCCCATGTACCCACCCCCCCATTAACAGATAACAATATGGAAATGTGATAATACATATGACTCAATCCACTTCGACAGATTACTTTGGTAGAGCACCACTAATTTACTCAAATGATTGATATCTCTTATATTGTCTTTGCAGAGGTCCTTTCGTTCCTTCAGTAACGATGACCGCCACGTCATGGCGAAACACTCCACCATCTACCCCTCCTCCGCGGAACTGGAGGCGGTGCAGACGCTGGTGTCCACAGTGGAGTGCGCCCTCAAGCACGTCTCTGATTGGCTGGACCAGAGCAGCGGGGATGTGCGGGTTCAGACAGACAGCCAACCAGCAGAGAGCAAAGAGCAGAAGGAGGAGGAGCCAAGTGAAGAGGCGGGAGATGAGGCTGAAGAACCCAGTGAGGGCCCCAGGTACGCAATATTCATCTACCAAATGTGAAAAAAATAAAGTTACCAGATGTGAGTGGATTTTAAAGACTCCAATTAAACCGTTGACGGGCTGTTGAAGGGGCTGTCTCTTCCTTCTATGATTTGTAGCTCTCTCTTTCATTGAACCGGCCTTATTTATTACTTTGACAGGATGCATTTTCCGGTTTGGAGCTTCAATGTCAGGTTTAGCAAGATTTAAAAAGATCTCTTTCAATTACCAAAATGTATTTCACCATTAATGTAACAAACTACCATCTCCGACTTGTAAGCCTTAAGACATATTTCAAGATAAGACTAGAAATGACTTTCCCAATTTCTCGCTTCCACACACAGAAATGTCAGCAATTGTAGGGATGAAGTTTGTCAGACCGGAAATTACTTTCATTTAAGACCCAACCTTATTAATTTAAGACCCAACCTTATTATATTTACATTAAAGATGGCTGTAGGTGATATATTCTGATTTACCTTGGACCAAATGAGACTATTAAGACATGTACCAACAAGCTTTGGCCAATCATACATGTAGAATTGCCCTGTTGGTTTTATGTTTCTTTGCACAGTATAGAGGTTATGCACATGATGTCATAACATAGCAACAGCATGGCAGTAAGCATTTCACCATGGCAACAGCAGCAAATTGAGTGGCAAGTCTGCAACGTTATTCAGTGATTAACCTAAATTCTGAAGTCTGATGTAAAAAGTGTTGGACTTTTGTCGCCCTTTGGTCTTAAAGAACTAAGTAACTTTTTTACCTTAATAAATCCTTTTCATAGTCCCTCTGGCAGTAATACGAGTGTTAATGATTTGATTGGGGGGTCTTTCATCTAACCCTGGTGTCGCTGGCCAGAAAATCACACTTTCCTTGCTTCGACCCAGAGCACCAATACACATGGAATCATGAAGAAGAAGCTAACAAGCTAGCAAGCTAACGGGCAAAGCTAACTGCGGGCTAGCACCACTTAAACAGTATTTACAGCCAAGTTTGAGAGAATAAAAAATATCTCTATTGTGTAATTTGATGTACAATATCCCTCTCTCCCTTTGTCTTTTCTGTCAGCGTAGTATTTACTCTCACGGACAATTAATGAGTAAAAATGTAACATGCTACGACACCTGGGGCACCTAGGGGCATGACTTACTTAGTTCTGCTTTAAATCTGATCCCCCCAAAAAAGGCAAAATGGTCATTTCTGTATTTTATTCCATTTTACAAACTATTACTATTTTACAAGCAGTTACTTTCTCTACTTAAGTAACATATACTCAAAGGACTTTTTTACTTTTACTTGAGTAATTTTTTAAGTCATTACTTTTGACTTGTACTTGAGCAATATCATTTAAGCAACGTTGCTCTTTCTTGACTAAATATTTTGGCTGCTTTACCCACCTCTGCTCATAAGAGAAAAAAACCTTTGAGTTGTAATTTCAGCTCTGAAAGTACAGTAAGTAAAGTGTTGTGTCATTTGCACGCCCGCAGGGAGCCGAGCGGTGGCGGCGGCGGCGGCGGCGGCGGTGTGCTGTGTGGCGTGATGAGAATCGGCCTAGTGGCTAAAGGCCTGCTGATCAAAGGCGACATGGATCTGGAGCTGGTGCTGATGTGTCGAGACAAACCCACACAGACTCTGCTGGACACTGTCTGCCACAATTTACCTGCTCAGATAGAGGTGAGAGACACGCCCTGCATGAATAGTCTTGCACATTAGCAGGCGGGAAGCATGTGAGCTGCAATTAGGGGCCAATAGGTGGCACTCCTCTGATAATACATCATTATAAGGAACATATGATTTAAAAATTAGCTCTAGAGACGGCTAAGACTCTATCTCTATGGTAGAATTGTCAATTGACCTGTCTAAGAAGGGCTGAGCTGGGTTAATAGCGGGATAGGAGACCGTGTTAGAATACAAAGTAGCTCAAGTGTGGTGTGTGAATGAGTGGGTGGCTGGTGGTGTGCGGATGGTGCAGATTAGCAGCCTCATATTGTCGGCGAACCCTAGGGCAGCTGTGGCCATATTGCCATGCGGGGAGTGAATAAAGACTGATGCATAATATTGTGGTGACTTTGAGCCTTAGATGAGCGAGGCTAAAAAGCAGATAGCAGAAATGTAGAGCAGTTTAGTTTCCCTGATTACTCTTTATGACACACAGCTTTATTTTCAAATTGTCTCATTGCACCGTCTTATTGGCGCTTTCTTCAGTGTGTGTTTTAATTCATGACCTATTCGGTTTCATTACAGAAGTGTAGAGCGGTCTGTTGAAAGTGTTTGCGTACTCAAGGGCCAGCAATATCATTAAGTGGGTGTTCTTGGGAGCTGTTTTATTATGGATGAGTCATGTGTGATTACAGCTCACGTCACTACATCAGTGTTGAGTTTCTTCATTAACGAGTCGGGGCATAAAGTGAAGCTGTCATTTCTCCATGCCAGCAGAACAGGGAAAATAGTGTGAATGCTATTTTGGTTTTTCAAATATTGTAGCTACTGAGGGATGTGTTTTTAGGTTAGAAACGATTCATCTCCTGTGCGTCAAATGGACGTTTACGCAATACTCAAAAATGTATTTATTTTTCAAATGAAAACTTTCAAAATGTTTTAAACTGTAAAGAACTCGAGAAGGAACTAAGATATACCAGCCTGTGGTTTTGGCAATATTAACTGATAGGTGATTGTTAATAATGTCCATGTTAATTACCTATTGAGGTCTGAAGTTCAGTTTACTTTTGTGACAGCGAGCCTCATGCATGGATAAATTGAAGAGGACTGTAAAAACTATAGGCTATTCCCAATCCAACTATATGGGTGATGACTTGCCTTTGTGCAACAAGGTGAAAGAAATGAAATAAATACCCACGATTAAACTTTACTTGCCTTGTGATTCTTGTAAATCATAGGCAGAATTGAGTAAATATTATGTGGCCCATGTGCTGATTGTCAGAAGCAGCTAAGTGGCGCGTGGTGCAAGGGGGCAGCCTTGTGTTTAGTGAGGTGTGTGGGCAGGACTAATCTCGTGTCTTGGCCCAGTGACCACAGTCTGATTTTCTCATCAGAGCCAAAGTCAATGGAGACCAGCCTCACTGTTCACTTAGGCAGCATCACAGGCTCTCTCTGACTGAAGTTTGTTTACAGCTCACAAGGGGATGCTGCGTTTCTCATTTCAACCTAAGCAATACTTGAAGGATACCACTTGCTTGCTAATCTCACTTTTTGATAGATTCCATTCGTAACTGCACAAAGTCTGCAATTCAAAATGTGGTAGTGGACTTCCCTCAGACAAATATCACAAGAAATGTACTGATACTCAAGGCTTGACGTTAACTTATTTGCCTTTAACTCGGATTATTCATTTGAAACATTAGTGTCTGAATGTGGTGGCTCTCAGTCGTCCAGGAATTTTGTAGTATCAACTGCACGATCTTCATGAGTTGACAGCAAGAGCGAGAAGAAGCTTTTGACGACCCAGTTCTGCCCACGATATTCCACTAGGATTGCTATCTGAATTAACCCATTTTAATTGATTTTAGTTTCTTTCACAATTTCATATTTTGCTCCATCTTGATTAAGATTAATCTACAAAAATGACAAACAAAAAGTAGAAATAAAATACTGGATCTTAGATTATGAGTTAAATTGTATTACAATCTCAAAGTTAGTATCTTCTTCTTTGAGTAGTTCACGCTTCACTTTGATCGTTAAATCCACTCTGAGCATGACGGAGGCTGGCCAATAGGGCTGTGGAAATGTAAAGGGCATGTATCTGTTTAAGTATAGAGCTGTATCTCTGTAAATTAAATTAATTACTAGCCAAAGCTAAACAAAAGTGTTAATGTCAAGCTTAGGTTATGCTTGGTGGCCCATCATAAACACTGAATGATGGAGCCTCTTTACAATGACAACAATGTCACATATACTGTATACAGAGATAGTAAAATTGACTCCATGAAGGCCACACAAAATGAGATCCTCCTTCTCTGTGTCCTGTCCTTGGCCCCTGACCATCCATCGCTGTCTGTTTGACACACTGCAGAAGCTGACAGAGGAGAAATACGAGGTCACAAGCTGTTTGCCCGAGGCGGCCATCTTAGTACAAACGACGACAGATCCAAAACTCAATCTGAAGATCACACTCACCTCGCCTGCCATGAGGGACGACCTGGATGATGAAGAGCTCGAGGAGGAGGAGGAGGGGGACGTGGAGGAAGAGGCGGAGGAGGGAGAGGAAGGCGTGACGGAGGTAGAGGAGTCTGTACAGGAGGCTGTACAGGAGGCTGTACAGGAGGCTGTACAGGAGGCTGTACAGGAGGAAGAGGAGCAGCCGGACATGAACAATGGCCTTGGTATGGACACTTACACAAACTCTCTGTCTTATTGCTTTATTTTGGCGACCAGACACATATTATTTCTTTCACAGATGCTTGAGGTTTCAGAAACACCGCAGTTTAGTTGTTTGCTTATGTCGCATAGTTATACTGTATGTAAAATATTTCTGTGCTTCCAGCTTACGTTTGATTGGTCCATTACTGCCTTGTGGGTTCATCATGGAGAAGCAGTTAGGTTGTTCATTCTTTAGCTGACTATGTCAATATTTTTAGATGAATTAATGATATTAAGTAGAAGGATTTCTTATAACAAATCCTGCTTCCGGCCTGCAGGTTCTGTTCTCATGTAATAATTGCTTGTTGTTGATGCTAAGGAGAAGAGCAGCCAGCAGGCAGCCCAAATCGAATCAATAACCAAGCAGTAGCCAGCTGCCCATCCATCCTGCAGCCCCTTCCCCTTTTAGACATCCAGGGTTCAGTCTGAGATGAGCGATAGCACGAAGGTTAGCCGTACATCACGACAAGCGCCTCGCTGAGATGAAGATGACTGCTCGTATATTCTCCCTGACCCATCAGAGACACGCGCAGCCCTGGGCCCGACAAATTCACACACATCCATATTTCGTAAGTGTCGGGTAAAGATGGCGGTCACACCACGGTAGCGGTCTAATTGCTCAGACTTCATTAGCCCAGGAGGGGGTCGAGAGGTACTTTGTCTCAGATAGTTACGTCCTAGGAAGGAAGCCATATTATCTTTAAAACATTCAGATAGACAAGCAAATATAACTTTTGGGCGGTTAAGCTATGTTTTATGAGGTTGTCAAATGTATAAATAACCCTTGAAAATATACTGCTGTGTTTGATAGAGGCAGGGGGACTAAATTTAACACTTGAAAAAATCAATGCGCTTAATCTCGTTTATGGCAGTCCAGCAAATCCAATGCAATCATAAATCTTTATTTCCTAATAATGTGTAGCTATCCCCCAGGCAATAAATATTTTAAATCCTCTTTGACTGAGTTTAAACCTTTGGGCTCATTGCACTATATTGCAATGCATAGATAATGTATGGTTTATATAATTATGTTTTCAGCTAAAGCTAAAAGTACATTTTCTTGAATTCCTTTCCACACATTCCACAATAACATGTTCATCTGTTGGACTCCATGCTGCATGTTTACGGATATTGAACATTGAAGGGATATTTCAGGATTTTTGACATAGGGCCTCATTTGCTAGTTACTCAGAGTGTTGTTGATTCTGGAGATTTTCTTTCTTTTTTTTTTCATTCATGCAGTCCTTATATTTGAAGAGTTTAGTGGTGCTAGGCTAGTGCTAGGCTAGCGCATGTCTATGGTAACTAGTAGCCTGCATTAAAAACACCCAAGCACAGAGCACCTGAGGCAAATCACTTATAACACCAGATCACCCATATACATGTCTGTGTTGACTGAATAATGTTTGAAATATAACCATTTTGCATTTAAAATAACTTATATTTGAGCAGCATCAGATTCCTGGCTGTAAGCTACGCAGCGGCGGAGTGATCTGCTAGATTACCGGATCTACAGTAGTTTGTTTACCTGCGGCCGCATTACTACACGTGGAATTCACAAAGAGGCTTTCTGCAAATCAGATATGGCAACGTTTGGAGGACTACCCCATGATTTTGAAAAGGTTTTTAATGCAGGCTACTAGTTACTATAGACATGCACTAGCCTAGCACCACTAAGCTCTTCACATATAAGGACTGAATGAATAAAAGAAATATATATCCAGAAATCAACAACACCTTGGATAACGAGGAAATTAGACCCTACGTCAAAAATCCTGAAATATCCCTTTAAGGTGTTTGCCATTTATAATCCTTATAAAGCAAACCCTGCACAAGTTAGCTGTGTTAAATTATATCAATGATCTTTAGTCTGTGTGGAGACTGGAGTGTTGCTACTTTGTTCTTTTTATTTTGCAAATGAACTTGAGCTGCACAATATATTGGAAAATTATAATTAACGTAATATTAGGTGATAGGTCTTGTTTTGACACAATTGGATGAAAAACTAGACTAAAACTCAAAAATATTATTGTAAATTGTTAATGTAAACTCAGTCCGATGTTTTACTGTGAGTGGAGAACAATATAGTGATAGGAAAACTACCGTGATTGCTTTAGCTGGTAAATGGTGTTGGACAGTGATGCCTTTGGTTTAGCTTGAAGTTGATTGTATAAGGCATTTACTATTCTCTTCATGTATATATATGTGCTTTCTGGCTTTTAATATATGTGAACAGTTTTTTACATGTGACAGTTGTGCTGCATGCTGCAACAGTATATTAGGCGAGACTTGATAGCGGGACATTTTTCTGATGAGTCCAAATGATAAGATGTTATCAGCAACACAAAGCAGGATAATGATAAAAGGCCCGCTGAGTGAGCGAGCGGCCACTGACGCCAGCGAGAGGGGCGGCTGGTGAAGTATAATGATCCACCGAAGCAGCAGAGTGGTCCATGCACAGCCGGGACCCTCGTAGACCTTGAGATTTACTGTCACACAAGAACATGCATTAGTGATGATAGACGAAGAGTGCACTGCGGCAATGGCCAGATGAGCTCAGGGCTAATGCGAGATATAGGCTGCCTCAAGGATGTGCTTTTAATACATAGTTACAAACATGATGGCAACACATCATACAAGGGGGCGTGGTCTAGCCAAGGGGGAAGAAAACACAATACAATTGATACCTCTTTTAGCCGTTTTCTGGCGGACTATGAACATATTTATCACACACCAATTAAGTCAAGCCAAGATCGGGTCTATATGGATTCAGTAGAAGTGAAAAACGGCACTCGTTAGCATAATGTAGCATGAAGCTAATGTAGCTTCCTGGTTAGCATTGTTTTTTTTAAAGGAACAGGCCACCGTTTTTACACTGAGATATGTTCTTACCTTAGACAAGTTGATATGTACCTGTTTGGTGTGTGTGCACTCAGACACGCAAATGTTGTTAGCGTTTTGCCTCTCCCAGCAAAGGTTTAGCCCCAAACGGGGGGTGAAGTTGGAAGCTACCAAGCTGTTCCACCTTTTCCCTATTTAAATACAGTTACGTGAGCCTTTACACGATCCAAGTCTAGTTACACAAAATTAAACATGTCGATTTTCTAAGCGGATAGAAAGGGGCTCTATATTGTGAGGCGTAAGAACACCTGGAGTACTTTGACGATATCACGGTGCGGAAGTCGAGGTGCTGGTGTTATTACGTGCTATACCTTTGCTGGGAGGGGCTAAACGTTAACAACATTTGCGTGGCTGACCATACCAGACAGGTATATATCAACTCGTCTAAGCTAAGGTAAGAACATATCTCCATTATGTAAAAACTGTGGCCTGTTCCTTTAAGTATTTATGGGCCGTTATTTATGGGCCTTTACTGAAGAGGGTGTCTGGCTGCTTCTAACATGACCATATATGGGCAAGTCCAAAGATGCGTCTGAGATTATCTATCCACTGTACACTTATGTAGATAATGGGTATTTATGTGTGATAGACAATGAATTGCATCGACCTTATCATCACAACCATGAAAGCAATGGAATAGATCTGCAGATATTGTATTGGGCCTGATTACCTCAGTCACTGTGAATTTGTATATATATAAATATATATTTTTTCCCAGAACTTATAATGTATTATTGTAGCGATATCAGTGTCTATATATATTTTTTTATATATATAAATATAAAATAAACTTGCTATCGGTTTTATTGTGAGACTGCTACGTAACGAACTAGAATAAGTGAGCCAGCGCTATGTCCAGAATCTTCAATGGAAAAACACCATGTAACCACACTCATTCATATACTCACTGTACATTGCGGTGTCATAGTGGCCGGTTTAATTGTGTCTGTGGGGCATACATCAAACGCTTCCATATAAACAAAATGCTCTGTACCAAACATGATGCTCTGACTAAACCCTGCCTTGATCCCTCCTGTCTTGTGTTTATCTCAGACTTGGGCCAAACTCTCGTAGACTTGTCCTTATTTTTCAGTTCTACTTTAGGAGCGCTTGATTCTGTGTTTGCTCAGACAGGTTTTGTTTTGTTTTTCTTTTTCTTTTTTTAATTGCTCTTCCCACACCATCTCTATACCACAATGTGAAATCAAGTGCGCCTTAAGTAATCCCTCTGAACAGCCGACTTCTATTTTGACTCCTGCCTGGCGTAGACCGGATCAAAATATCCTCTTCAAATACATAAAGAGGGGATTGATTTACCTTGCTGGGCTACGTCTCAGCAGCGCCCGCATCCCTGTAAATCAAGCACTCTTTTAGTATTTGTTTGTTGTATGTCCGTGGGGCGCTCTCCATCCCACAAAGTTGTCTCTCTACCTTGTGATCCAGGCTTCCCCCCCCCCCCCGTTTACTGATTTTTTTTTTCGGTTGACTGGATGGATGCGAACCTGCGAAATCCGGGTTGAGTAATGTCTGTTATTTTCAACACATCAATGCGCAGCAAAGCACGGCGCATCCCCGTTTTTTAAACCTCGTACCGGAGATGCGAAGGTGTGCTGCGCTTAACCGGCCCGAGATTGATCACGGTGTTGAAAATGGCACTCCATAAAGAAATGCGAGGCAACCTTCCCCCCAAAAAGCATTCATCGTAGGTCGTCGAGAGTCGGCACTTTCGAACAAGGCGAGAGGGGGGCAACTTTCTGGCATGAGAAGCACCTTGTATGTACCAGATTTCCATGCATGTGTGTGTGTGTATGTGCGCATTCACACGCCAAAACTCCATGCGTGTGTGTGTGTGGGTGCCTACATTCACACACACACGCACCGTTCAAACACACACCGTCTGTCTGTCTGAGCGGACGTGTGCGTTTCACCTTCTCTATATCGGGTTGTTATTGTTTTGTGGCAGTGTTTGGTGCTGCTGCGCTCAGAGTGGAGGCTGAGGAGGAGGAGGGGGAGGTGCTGGATAGACACAGATGTCTGCTGGCCCTGGCTGCGCTGCGACACGCCAAGTGGTTCCAGGTCGGCACCCACTCACTTCCTGTCTTCAATGCCTGACGCTTCTTGTAGCCTGACGAATTCTAGCGAGGAAAGTTAATTGAACGCTTACCTACCAGTAGTTGCAACAAACGAATCACCAGATATCCAATATTTTAGTGTTAGATTAACGGTGGATTCTATCGTAAGGCTACAAAAGCAATGGTTGATATTCATTTTTTTGTTTCTTTTTGCCTATTACGTGAACCTGCCTGCTCTGTTACAGTATGCCATTGCTTCCCTTTTTTATTACCCCCCAAACCATCCCCCTTTCCCATCTGTCTCCAGCACACTTACCTTACTTACAAAAACATATGCATACATAGCTCTGCAAAGAAGTCTTTTGTAGTCAAGAGAACAAAAATATGAGGGTGGGGGAAGGGGTGTCTCTATCCAGTTTCTGAGGGAAATGGTAGAAAGCTCAGATCACTTCATTATAACTGTGCCTTTGTGGTGTAAAGCAGGCTGTCTGTTTGTTTTTAGTTGTTTTTTTTAACTTTTTTTTACTCTGCAGAATTGTCTATCTTGCTGTGACTTTAATCTTGCCTCTATTTTTCCCTTTCCCAGGCTCGGGTCAACGGGCTCAAGTCCTGCATTATAGTTCTCAGGATACTTAGAGACATGTGCAATAGACATCCCACTTGGGAACCCCTCAACGGATGGGTGAGTAGTTGTCTATAATTACCTGCACAGACTTCAACTTAAATTGTCTCGATCATTTGACCTTTTCTTGTACGTTTTGTGAAGTCATGTTGTCTCTTCATGCTCTTGTGTATGTAGTATAACCACTCAGCCCCATAAGTATTATATGCAGAAGGCACATTAACCTAAACAGTGGTGGCTGCTCACGAGGACTCGGTTGAATGCCACGGCAACCCAACCCTGAGAGCGAAAAGCTATTCAAGCCAGCAGTATTTTTCTCACTGTTGCATGTGCTCTGTGTGTGTGTTCCTCAGCCCTTGGAGCTTATCTGTGAGAAGGCCATAGCGACCTGTAACAGGCCTCTGGGGGCGGGAGAAGCACTGCGTCGAGTCATGGAGTGCGTAGCCTCGGGCATCCTGCTGCCAGGTAAGCGGCGCGATGCGAGCGGCTGGATAATGTGGAGCTGAAGGTGGCTTAAAAGTGGTAGAGCAGGCGCATATGTGATCGCATTAGCATCCCTGGCACATGCGCGCATTTGAGAGAGTGTAAACAAGTGATAATTGGACAGCGCAGATTCATTTAGACTGCGCTTGGGATATTGCCAAGGGTGTTTTTTTTTATACATGTTGAGAAATTACTTGGAGGCCGTGACTTTTTATGATCAATGCACGACACGTTCATTATGGCTGTTGTACCTCATTTAAATTTAGTGTAGGATGTTCGATTTAAATGGCAAAACACTTAGTTCAAGGTCAAAAAAAGTGTTAGCAAATGTGAAACGTGGGATGCATCAGCAAAAAGCCCTACGCCTATTGATTTATCTATTCCTTAACTATTTTTAGTGCATAAACATTTCTCTCTTGCATCATCACTACATACGTTTATAGCAGATCTTCATCCAAGGGCATAAAGCGAGCTGCATGGTAGAGTCGTACACGGTTGCAGTTTAAGTGTTGAAGTGTTTAGAGGCAACACTTCAGCTACAGAATACAGATGATGACTCTTCACTGCACGAAAGTACATGGCATTCCTATAAATCCAATGAATGAAGCAAAACACAAATGGACTTTCTTGATTTCTTGGCACCTTCTTCAGAGCTTAGTTAATGGCTGTGACTCCCATTACATGTAGCAGTGGGTATAGCATAGTCAGTAATCCTTAGTAATACCTTAGTGTGTCTCAATCATGTAAATCCAACTGTGTTTTGTTTCATTCATTGGATTCATAACTTCCTGGCAGTCCCACAATAGTCATTGTTTTGCGGATTTCCTGTTATCAGATGGGATGGCACAATTGGAAGTGCTTACTGGTCCATTTGGTGGATATTTACTGAAATGTGGTCTGTTCTGCCCCAATAGCATGTTGGACCGTCTCTAAATCGGCATAGTTGCAGGAAAAATCTTCCAGCTGCCATCGTAAATGAGAACATTAACATGAATGACTATTGTAAAAAGTGGAAATCTCGTGCTACATTGTGTGTTTCAATATTTCATGATGCTGACCTTGGTTGACCTGAAGCTGACATGCCGTATCTGTGTGTTCCTCTGGCACTTGTGCAGGTGGCCCGGGCTTACACGACCCGTGTGAGAAGGAGCTCATAAACACACTTGCCCACATGACCGACCAGCAGGCTGAGGCCGTCACCTACAGCGCACAGGTACACACACGTCAGTCTGAGTATGCTGTTATCGCAGGCTTCACGCACACAGAGCTGTCAGTGTGTTAGAATCAACAAGCAACACTCCTATTACCAGACAGATAGCCCTATCACCACGGCGTGCACTCACACATCTGAGGGAGCATCTTAACAGAGGTGCTGCACTGAATTTTAATGATTAGTGTGAGAAACTACTGCCAGTGCCAGCCATAAATCCATTTCTGACATCCAGAGGACAGTGCTCGCATGTGTGTGCTACCATAACCCGGCGCGCACACACAGTCGAGTGAGCAGGGCAGCCTCTGAGCCGCATGGCTTAGCGGATCTTGCCGTCCATTTCCTTTGAAGGCAGGCCGGACAAGGCTTGAATGTCAATGGGGATAATTGTATTGGAGCAGATACAAGAGCAGATAGGAGAGCAGAACTGTTCTGTCAATGAGCTACAGCGTGCCTCATGAATATCTGAGACACTCCAACTCCTTAATGGATTTATAGGAGGAGTGCCACCTCACACCTCTGTCTAAATCTCGATGTGTGCGTAGGTCAGGCTTAAGAAACAAACACAACTGTTCTGCATACCTGCTATTTGAACCAATTAAATGTGCAAGTTTACTAATGAATAATTTGGCCTTTGACAACGACTTCTTGTTTTTGCGTCAATTCCAGCATGCTCTCAGGCTCATGGCATTCGGACAAATCTACAAAGTGTTGGAGATGGAGCCTCTCCCGAACAACAAGCCCTTGCAGAAGTTCCCCTGGTCCGATAAAGAAGGTGTGTGTGCAGCTGTCGACCTGCCTGTCTCTGAGTCCCACTTGTTTGTCAGTGCCGCTGTCTCCTGTCTCCTGTTTCTACCTGTTTGTTTATTTGCAGTGGTTTTCAAACTGTCCTCCTGTCTCCTTATCACAACAACCTTAGCATGTGCAGTTTTCTAGCTCATGTGTGTGCTATAAAGTCAATACAAGGTGCACGCCAAACATTTACACAGAATGCATGACCTTTCGCTATTTAGAAGTGTTTTATCAGATAAGCAGCAGTGGCAGGTCTGTCGATCGTGATTTCATGATGACTGATCGTATTTACCCAGGCAAGATGTTATGGGACATATATAAACATTTAAAAATAGCAATCTTATGAAACGTTCAATTAAAACATCAGTCGACTCGTTTTCTAAATGAGAGGTTGGCATTTCGAAACTTCAAATCCCGGCTCCTGGAGGTGCAGACGGTTATTGTGTCCTTGGGCAAGACACTCAACAAACCTTGCCTATCTATGATGTAGTGAGCAAGTGGCGGAATGAATGTTAGATTATTAACACAAATAGAACTACAGATGTTAAGAGCCCATTATCGTTTTAATTTCCCTGGAAAGAGAGCCTTGTGTCATTGATATGGAAACTTGCCAAAGGATGGTCAGATTAGGATTCGCGTGGGGAAAAAACCTTGTGCATCTTCCTTTTGTTGAGCCGTGTTCCGCTTATCTTCCCCTGCATGTTATCCATTTTCATGCCTCTCGTGTGTTTAGTGTTACACTGTGGTTTCCGTCACGCACAAGTGCCTTTACCGAGGAACTACTCCTGGAGCCATTGATTAGCAACTCTCTCTGTCACCTGTGTCTGTGCAGGGCTCGGGCTGAAGAGGCCATATGAGGACGGCATGATGGATGACAAGGACCTCATCAAGAAGATGAAGAGAAATCTCCGGAAAGGTATCCACTCCTGTGCCCTGATTGTTCTGCCACTGTTATATGTGCAAATGATTGGCTTCTACCGCTCACAAACTAGCCCCACTTCTCTCCACTGTGCCCATTTGTTTCTTCTTATTTGTCTCCCTTTTACCTTCATCCCTTGGAGGAAGATCAATGGTATTGATTGCAAACGTTTTAGTAGGCCACCCAGCCTTCGCCAGCTCCTTCTTCAAACAGACAAAGTTGAGCCTCTGCTAATGGAAGAAGAACGGCATTTTTAGATATTGGTAGAATAGAACAAAGTGGTGGGGAGAGGAGAAAAAAATAGCCCCTTTTTTACCGTTAGATAACCTGCTTTAGTGGCCAGAAAATGTGATTTATTACCAGCAGTGTCAACAAATTGGTTCAATCTGTCCCCTTTCGACAGGATAATTGCAACAACCTCTAAAAAACCCTGTTTGAAAATCTATTATAATGTAATTTCACACACATCTCACGTTTTTTCTCTTTCAGTCCTGGACAGCAAAGCCATAGACTCCAACCAGCCAATGAACGCCCTGATGCGCTTGAACCAGATCCGGCCGGGGCTGCAGTACCGTCTGCTGTCCCAGTCGGGCCCGGTTCACGCTCCGGTCTTCACCATGTCTGTGGACCTGGACGGGACCATCTACGAGGCGTCTGGCTCCTCCAAGAAGACCGCAAAACTCCATGTGGCAGTCAAAGTAAGAATGGCCAAAGCATTTGTTTTACTGAGTGATACATAAGAAGCCCATAGATTAAAAGTGAGATAAAGTAATGGCAGTTTACATTGAAAATACATGGGAGAGAGACCACGTAGTGCGTCACGCGTCTCCCTTGCAGCACGTTTTGAAGATTTTCGTGCGTGGGAAGCTTTGACATGCTTCTAGCGGCCGACTCTAGAGTTGAAATTGTTGAACTTTTTGGAGAAATTCGCGAGCGTCGACCAATCAGGAGTTTTCCCCAACAGTGACATTGGAGCGGAGCCACCAAATCCAATGCTGCAGATGTCAACAGGATTTTAGCTTCATCGCATTGTGAACCGGAGCTACAGCAGGTCTCTGGGACTTTTACAAAGACACACATCACTGTTTCTTTTACCTAGACACCCAAGATTAAAAGTGGCGACAAGAAAACTTATTTCAGTGGCTGGATCTGCACTGGGATTGTGTTTGGGCTTTGATAATACCCAGAGCATTCCCATCAGAGAAAGCTAATGCTACAAGCTAAAGCTCCGACCGATTAAGTGAAAACGAGAAATATGCACAAATAAAGTCAATAAAACCACCATCTACATAAAGTTTAACAGTGGTCATCACCGAGCCGGGCTTGTTCATTTTGAAGTTTATTGCTCACATTTCATCTACAATGGTACAATCAGTTTTCTCCTGTAGCTAACAAGCTATTAGCAACTAGCATCAATCCGGTGAAAGCAAGTATTAAGCACTAATAACGTCAATAAAACCGACAACTACATAAAACAGCCTTTATGATGATCACACACTGAGCCGGTTGTAATGTGGATGCTCCAATCCAACTTCATTTTATGTTTGACCTGATTTATGGTTAGTATTTATAATTACTGGGCCTTTACACAATGTTTTTTCTGTCTGCAAAAATGAACTAAGGAATTATGAACTAAGAATTAATACTCTGTAACAAAAATTCTACGCTTCAACATATATGGATTTTCTGATTCTCCATAAACAGGCTCCTTCCCTCCATCTGAAATAATGACATTGATTTTGAAACATCCAGACCAACTCAACCACTTCACTTTAAGTATTGACTAATTCTTAAAGGCCTCGATTATTTACAGAAACACATTTGATTAAACCAAACCAAAGTCGATTTCCCTGCGCCCTCTCAAATGTCAGTTTATTTTTATGAATTTATTTCTGTGATGTTGACTGTGATAACGGTCGTTGTATAAAAATGAAAACAATCACCAAATTCGTGTCTGATCCGTGGTTTGGCTGTCTGAAGATTAGTCTGCAATCCAATATGTACTTTGTGAGCCCATGCCCATTGTGTTTTGGCATTATGTGTGTTCGGGTGTGTATGTGGTGGAGGTTTGGAGGTGGTCAAATCCATGTAATCCCAAAGTGATGGTGAACAAAGAGGCTCTCCGCAGCACAGAGCCGGGATAATCTCCCATCCGCTGCATTCCCATAAAAGGCTCTTTCTCATACACCTCTCTCCCTGCCTTTCTCCCCTCTCCTCACCTTTTGAACATTTTCCTTCCACTATTCTATTTGATATGCTGTCGGCGCACTCTCACCCTCCAACCTGAAAGAAGAGTTCAGTTGCAGAAACACAAGCACTAAATTAGGTCAAAAACAGAATATCTGCATTTGCTATATCTATTAATAACTTGTCTGCAGCTCCTTTTAGATATGTGTTCTGTTTTGGCAGGTTCTTCAGGCAATGGGCTATCCAACAGGGTTTGACTCAGACCTGGACCCCTTGAGTTCAGATGAGAAATCGGACGGAGAGGGGAAGAGTGAGACATCCACACATTCAAGCAATAACCCCACACACTCCACAGACAGTTCAAATACGCTGGAGGTAAGCGAGGAGAACCGCACTCTGAACCCAAAACGTGTTCAACTGATTTGCATATTGTCCGTGTGTCCCAGGTAAGAACTCAGGGTCCCATACTGACAGCGAGTGGGAAGAATCCAGTCATGGAGCTGAACGAGAAGAGGCGAGGTCTGAAATACGAGCTGATCTCCGAGAGTGGAGGCAGCCATGACAAGCGCTTTGTGATGGAGGTGAGAGCCGCACAAATGCATATTCAACTCTGCCGCTAATCCTCTCAGGTCTGAGACATGTAAAAACACCAGGGTGTGAGAAAAGTGTTACGTCTGAGGGTAGAAATGCCCCTCGTATCAGGAAGCGCCTGATTTGTTGAGTATTGCAGCAGCCCCGTTTCCTGCTCTCTGTGGGGTGTGTTGTTTTCAGACATGCCTCTCTGCTCCATCGCCTGGCTGACTGATTAGCAGGTTTGCCTGACAGCAGGGCTGCACTTAACAAGCTGTCCGGTTCAAGCACTCTTCGGCTTACTTACTGCTAAATACTATTTCTTTGAACCAAATTGTTGTTCCTGTGATAGCTTTGATAACCCTGTGCAAACAACAAGGCCATGAACTGCTTTGCAAAATCCATTAAAATACATCCATTAAAAAAGAAAAACACGGAGTGATAATAAAACCCCATTACCATAATTGTTCTCTCTCTCTTAACCCAGGTGGAGGTAGATGGACAGAAGTTTCGAGGGGCTGGCCCCAACAAAAAGGTAGCAAAGGCCAGCGCTGCTCTGGCAGCTCTGGAGAAACTGTTCTCTGGGCCCAACGCAGCAGCAAACAAGAAGAAGAAAATCCTGCCTCAGGTGAGGACCCACACATGCAAATGAGGATGTTTTACACTCATTAGTGTAAAACATCCTCATTTGATCTTTAAAAACTAAAGTTCACAGTATTTTCCTTCTTTGTTTCCAATGCCTGTAACCAATGCATTGTGTCGCATCAGATCAATGAGCGCCATTGATCAGATCACTCTGTCGGCAGTCTGTCGATAATCTGTGTGCAGACCTGCTTATGTTCCATGTGCTCATACTATCACGATGTAGCATGACTCTTTTTTTGTATCTCATGTATAAGAGTTACTAACATCCTATACATTTCACAGGGTGTTTATTCCCAGACAAAGAGTGCGTTGGCAGCAGCGGCCGCAGCCTCGGCGGTGGCAGCGCAGGTCGCCAGAGGACGAGGCAGAGCCGCTCTGGCCCGAGGAGCCTTTGTGAGCGCTGCAGCTCCTGGCTATGTCACACCAGGTACACACTCACTGCTGACCTCTTATACACCCTGCTGTTGTACCAACGCTGCTGCATAATTAGCGATGTGCTCAGTTCTTGCTTAATTTTATTTTAATACACGTTTAGGGCTAAGCGTTAATGCAAAAACATCTCACATTTAGGCTATTTTGAAATTTATTTGTAGGAATGTATTAAAAGTAACTGATTGAATTGATTTAAAATTGTATAAATTGCACAACTCTACTCAGCTAAAAGCCTCCTATGGACATATATTGAAAATTAACAGGTGTATAGTTTGCTCAGATGAGATCAGAATACTTTATTAATCCATATGGAAAAGTCATCAGTTGCTGCTGCTCCAATAAATATCAAAAACATTAAACACAGTACAAAACAAATCAGTAATAAAAGCCATAATAAAGTGCTTCTGGGACCATAAAATTAAAACATCGTACCACATTAAATAATTAAATAAATGACATGATTTTTACACATGCTTTGGGGAGTTTGTTAATGTCGTGTAACATTGTTGTCAAGTCTTGAGGCTTATGTTTCTGGTTTGAAACGGTCATGCTTGATTTGAGCAGCAAATATCAGAAATAGGTCTCCCGTAGCCCACAGTGTTGTGCAGTGGCAGGCGCATGCGCTGCATAATGATTCTCAGATCAGAGCTCTTGTAAAAAATAAGTGCCTGTGTGTGTAATGTGCACCCTTTGAAATGCCTATGTGACCTGAAGTGTGTGACCTTTGACCCGCAGGTTTTGGGACTCCATACGGCTACAGTCCTGCTGCTGCAGCTGCTGCTCCTGCCTATGGTGAGCTCTAACAACCACTTCCATCTCCCTGCCTTTAACAAATCTGCTACTCAAGGGATGACTAAGACACATTAACCCTCTTCCATCACTGGCGCTTCACTTGTGCTTCCAATTCAATTCGCCGTTAGCCTTTCAATAATAGAGTCAATGCTTCTTCTCCCAAGCAGGGTTTAAAGTTTGGCTGCCCTCTGTTTCTGCGCTTTTTACAATTGTTTGCTCTTCTCCTTTGTCACATCTGCTAATCTCTTGCGATCGGACCCGCCGCTGCCAGTAACGCTCTTTGTACGTCTTCACCTCTTGCTGTCCATTTCCAAACTTTGCCATAGCCGCGAGATGCCACACGCTCATGCAAGACAAATCCACGCCACAGAAAAACGTGGTCTTGTTCTCCGGTTCTAAGTGTTTTTTCTGTTGGGATTTAGCCGACTGTCACTTCCTCGCTCACACTCTTATGTAAGACACAGTGGCACGGCAGTTTGGCAGCGCTCCTGTTTTGTTCCGGTTGCTAAAAGCTTATCCCAGGGCACGAGTCACATTGCGGGGGGGGGAAAAAAAACCTCTTGCCGAGCTGTCAGACTATAGGTGGAAATACAGCGATTGGTCCGACGTGGACTCCATACGTCCCTATGTACACTGCAGACACCTCAACAGACCGAGCCTTGTACACGTGTAGCACTGACAGACACTGAATGGTTCTTGTGTTGGCAGAAAGTAGACTAAGCCCTGAGGCACATTTTACTGTCCCCCTGAGAGCTCAGTAGCCACGTACGTGAAGAACTTTCTGTTTAACATTGGAAGCTTGTAACTACATAGAGTGTTGTCGTTACCTCCACCGCATCCTCCTCCATACGTCTCATTGTGCAGCTATACTGAAAGAAGGTGTTAACGTAAACAGAACAGGATGTGTTTTGTGGCAGAGTCACATCCAGGAAGGGCACCAGCTGTTACACCTGTGCCAAATTAACCGGTTTTAAAAACATATACAATAGGGTAGAATGAATGAGAGTGCGAGTGAGTGGGTGGTGGTGGACGGAGGGGCCGATGGCGCAGTCGGGCAGCCTCGCTTAGGTCAGTCTACAGCAGGGGTAAGCAAATTTGCATCATGGAGGGACGATTTTCTTCATTGCCAAAACACCAAGGGCCGAACCTCAAAATGATAGCCCATGTAAAGCACCATTTTTTGCAAGTTTTGTACATCATACATGTCTTAACTCCCGCATTTTCTCCCACACTTTACCCAAATCTGAAAGCTTCTGGAAAAAAGTGACAAAATAACGACGAAAACGAGACGTAAACAAGGATGAAAGCGTGACAAAATTTTTTAAAGAAATCACACCAAAAAAAATGCAGAAAACGTAGCAAAGACATGACAAAAAGGCAATGAAAAAATAACACGAAAAAGTGACAACAACACATGGAAAAATCGTAGATCACTTCTGAAGGTCTTAGCTTTCAAATCAGGCATTACTCTGGCAGCTCCAGTCCAGAAGCTTTTAGAATTTGGTAAAACCGACTGTAGAAAATGCGCTCGGTTAAGGCGGGGATTAAGAGGTTACAGGAAGAAAATCAAATACATATTACAGTATTTTCCTTATCTTTAAAGCGCTTTGTCGAGTATTGGTCTCTGATTTATGTAATATTTGTCAAAATTATCTTGGGGGCCAGAGGTTCTATACTGGATGGCCAGATTTGACCCCCGGGCCTCACGTTGCCTACCCCTGATCTATAGTATGGAGTGAATGAATAATGACGACAGTGAGAAACTTGGTAACACAGCCTTGAAAAGTGCAATGCAAGTGTAAGCCATTATTTATGTGTGCTAATGTGATATTGGCGAAATTCGTTCTCGCTCTCCACCCCCTCAATGGACATAAGGTTTGGTTTTATTATACTCGAAGTTTGGAATGATTCGTATAAAGTTCATGGAGAGGGCAACTCTGACCGTAGTTCAGTGCTGCTTCGGGCTTGGTGTCTGGAAGGCCGAGGACCAGGGATTTTTTCTTATCTTCTTGCCATTATGTACTTTTCATTATTATGAGACAAGTGCGTAACTCCGCTGAGAGCAATGACCTCAGTGGCTCTTCCAAAAAATAAGAAGTCATCCAATAGTTAGTTTTAAGAAAGTATGGTTGGTAATGTTTGATACACTTTATTTTGCAAGTTTGCTTCTTTATTTCAAACTTTCAGGTCTTCTTTATATCCCAGCCCTAGAGACAAAATAAATGGTTCACAATTAAGCATAGTTTAAGTGTTTGCCAAGGCAGTAATTCAATTTTGCTCCTTGAGCTTGTGTAGAAAGCCTCTGGGGATGGAAGTGGAAAAGGGTGGGTGGTAACTGGCATCTCCCGCGCTACAGCTCGGAGACCCCTGACCTCCTCGAACCAAACGGGCAAGCTCGGACCGGGTGCGAAATAGCTCAATGTGTGTCTTCCTCATTGCCTGTCTGTGGCGCTGGGCCGATGGCTGCCACCCTGTTCACACTCCCTGCTGCTGATCTCACACTCTTGCACCTCTCTCCCCTTTGCACCCTCACCTCTTCTGGGAGCTCTGTCTATGGTGGCGCTGACCTGTAGTGTATGGATTTAGCTGTAGGAACATGTGGTCGTGTTTGGACTCATTCAGCGTGCTCTTCTCGTTGTCTTCCTCTAGGTTTGCCCAAGAGAATGCTTCTGTTGCCTGTCATGAAAGTGCCCACCTACCCCGTCCCCCACTACCACTTCTTTTAGCACAGGGGAAATGAGACGCACCTATCGCTACTCTCTCGAAGGGAATCGCTGCCTGTTTTTTTGTTTTTCTTTTCTACAACACAGTAGGACAGGATTTGGGACATGAGCTATAAATGTTTGTAAAAGCTTTATTTTTTCTAGCTATTTTTTCAAAAAACTTTTATGAATATAAAATACTGCAGGTTTAAGTTCTTATAAGATGAAACTTGAAGGATTTGTACTGTGAATTGTTACCTCACTTTGAGTCTAAATTATATATACTGTATATTGGCCTTTTTGTTTGGTTTTTACTTTTTGCTTCAAAGAGGATCGCCTTTGCAATAAACACACACAACACACGTCTGTAAAACTTGTGTGCTGTGTAATTGGTGTAAAGAAATATTTAAATAAAGTTTACCTCTTTTACAAGTTGATTAATAATTACTGCCTGTTTCATCTCACACAGGGCTCTCTGCGTCGGGGCGTAGTGCTTAAAGGCCCTGGTTTGTTTTGTTTTCACAACTTTCAGGGAGATTGTTAGTCAATTATCAAGAAAGATCCTTTCTAATTTAAAGGTACGATCTTTTTCACAAGCATCTGGTTTTCAAATATACCAAGGACAAAACCAATTTTATTCCATAGCTGGAAAAGACAATCAGACACAGGGCCTTTAAGTTTCTTGATTAGGAACAGGTTTATATGTAAAGAATTCTACATGGTAAGTAATGAGTCAGAAAATATATTTCATAGAAAATAATTATTATTAATGCCTGGGCTAAATATGTTTTGTGCTTTGGTTAAATTTATAAGTTTTTGTCGCAAATCTTGCCTTTTTGTGTCTGTTCCAAGCCCAGGTAAACAGAAAGCTGTGTGAGAACTATGCTTGATTATTACATCAATCACTGCATGCCTGAAGCCCACTTAGTTCATAGTGAGTACACACAATCAGTCTAATTCACGATGTATCAGCTTGAGCTGAATATAATCCTCCCACGATCGTGGATGGCTCATTGGACCCTGGGCTTTACACATGCAGAGGCAAATGCGCAGATTGAATGAGCAAAGCATTTGTCACGTCCTGCATCATGCATCAGCCGCTCGATCTCATCACACCAGGATTAGCACATGTTCTGTCGTTTAAAGCTAAATAATCTCTCTTCCGAATGAAACAGGAAAGTTCAAACATCCAGGTGTATGAATAACCAGAGTCCCCTCGCTGTATCGAACCATCAGACTCTGGTTATCTTTACTCTGAATGGCCAGAACTGCAACAAATGGCATACATAGCAGGAAAAGGTCATGTGACTGAATTCTACAAATATGTTGTTTAATTTGAATCAATAGATTCTCTTTTTTCCTTTTTTATTTCTTTTACTTTCCCTCAAATATCCAAATCTTTTCCTGGCCCCAGTGTGGAACCTATGGTGCATGTGTTAGTTTTTGAGGAGCTGCAGCACCTGGAGGGAACCCACTCAGACATGGGGGAACATGCAAAGTCCACAATGAAAGCCCAGCCCAGGAACTGAACTTAAGAGAGGAAATGGTTTTGTTCAGTTTAGTCGCCGGTCAGTGCCTCCCATGACAGAGACGTGATCATTCTCTACATCCATCAAGTGATACCTGCTGGTGACATCTCCATGGTTACAGTGACACACCGCCATTGGATTAAAAGGACCTGCTGGTCCAATGCTTGGTTTGCTTTATTTAGAATCAATATACTAACGGCGCCACTTAATTTCTGTACATTGATTACACTTGTTTAATCGCCAGAGCCGATTGAGACATTTATGCTCTGCCTCTTCATTACTGGTCATTATAGTTTGAAGCAGCTTATCAACCTGACACGAAAACCTGACACTGCATTTGTTTTGGTTGTTCTTTTACCTTATTTACTTTAAGGTAGGGCAATCTGACATGAAAAAAAAAGAAAATCACTTTTCTTATAGCTTTGATTACACTGTAGGAGGAAACCAAAGGGAACTGCTACGTCCGAAAGTCCACAGGTTTCCACAGGTTACTTTGGCATTTAACTCACTCAGAGTATGAAGACACTGACCAATAGGAGGCGTAAGAGAGGAAAAGTGTCAGTCTACAGGTTTCAGATCAGACTTAGCCTTTATTTGAGTACCTGAGAGAAGTACTCATGTGTTTAAAAAGGCCTAAATTTATTGAGAATCAAATGTTATGAAATGAATGGATAAGACGAGGGCTCTTGAGTCATCATCTGTGCTCTGTAGTTGAAGTTCACCAAGCGTTGGATTGTTCACCCACAAATAGGCAACGTGATTTTCAGCTCAGGTTATTTGCTCCTTAGTGATGATGTGTTGTTGCAATAGCAGCCTTGAGAGTTGCCTTTGAATAAACAAGGGTAGGACTACAACCAACCAACCCCTCCCAGTGGCCTATATTTAGTCCTCGTGTGGTCCAAATTCTTAGGTGTCGCTGACGAAGCTTCTTGTCCTACATTTCAACTGCAGAGTCAAGAACTCTCGTCATCATGGGGTGTTGTGGGCCAAATCTGCCATCCAATGAAAAACTAAATGTAACTGGATTTCTTTGGACACTACAGGAACATGCCCAACCTTTACTCCTCTATTATTCTCTGCTGCTGGTAAAAAAAAAAAGTTACTATTTTTGCACTTCATTAGTATCAAACTGCCTTTGGGCACCGAAAAGGTGATCACAGAAACTCAAAACCAGACTTTAGAGAGATTATTTGAGATAACATGATTATTCACAATCCCACACTGGAGCATGCAAATGCCTTGCGCTGCCTGCAAGGGAATACATTGGATGAAGTGAACTGCGACCTTGTTTACAGCAATCTCATAAAATACGTTTGCTTCATAATAGACAGACGGGATCAACCACTTAAAGAAGCACTGGATATGATGCAGGAAAAAGCGGCAGGAAGCCTTTTCAAAAACGTCCTTTTCATGAGGAACGCTTCCAAAGCTGTTTCTTGCTCCGGTTTGAGGGATTTAATATTTTTATTTAATGATTTAAAACAGACGAAAGAGCAGAAGAAAAAACAGTGTATCAGTCGCCAGGCCGTGTTTTTGGAAGAGTGACGTGTGACGGCTTCTGTCTCTTGGTGCATGATTGGACCGATATTGGTAAAATCGGTAAATGACTGGTTGCCAGACGGTTCTTCTTTTATATATATATATGGATTGTGAGTATACAGTAAATAGATATATAACAAAAAAATAGTAGTAGGAATAATAATGTATGTGAGTGACTGATGGCACCAATAGAAGAAATGATAATCTCATTCATTTCTACTATTGGGAGGGGGGGGGGAATAGAATGAAGATTTTGAAGTCCAGATGAAAACTATTCTTTCTCTCTGATACTGTACTTCTGCTGTATTCCAGTCTTGTAATGTCCGCTCTCGGTGGTGTCATTGCAGGTGGCCTCTTCATTGACAATCCCTTCTACCAGCCGCGGACCCTTGCTCCCTTCATCATCCACCTGGGCCCACAGGATCTCTTCTCCGACTTCTAGTGAATGAAATGGACTCGTCTCTGCTCACGTCGCTCGCCTGGTTAACCGCAGGCCGCCTTTCTCTCCAGCTGAACTCAACCATTCAAGACTAAATGCAGCTGGATACTCTCACAGTCTAGCAACAGCAGCAGCAGCAGCAGCCTGGCCTGACTTTTGACGCTTTGAGTTTTGTTTCCCCCTCGAGCAGATTATCACTTCAGAAGGGCCTGACTGTACAAGAAGCAATACTTGGAAATGTGGAGTCTAATGTTCAGCTGCAACCCTTAATAGACTGGGCTGGATTCTGTCTTTCTTAAAGCAATACATGGGAACTTCTTCTAAACAAGATGTGAATGTCTTACGGATTTTACCCAACACATCGTCGCAATATCTCATTTGATTGTATACTCATTGTATGTGGGGTATGTGTGGCTATATACAGTACAGACTATATACACATATATGTATGGTGTATGTTTCTATAATGCCGTGTTGACAATAATATTACTGTATGATGTATCTATGTAAATATTCTATCAAATCTTATTAATGTTGTTATAAATTATTTTAGGATTATAAAGTGAAATGTATCTGTAATATCACTATATAGCTTTCTTCAAATTTTATATACACTGAGCAATTGAAGCTAGTCCTAGGAAATGCAATACTGACTTTGTTTATCCCTTTTAACCTCTACTGTTGGATGTAGACATATACACAGAGGGCTATAGTGGACCATCTGAAAACTCCAAGCTCAGAATAATGTAAATATTAAAAATATTGCCCTTTTTAGTCAGAGTTATAAAAAAACAAACAAAAAAAACACACTTTTTTTTTGTATCCAAACAGTATGCACACCGCATCAAATCAATGACAATAAATCAAGTTAACCACTTTTTTTTTTAATTAATTTTTTTATGCTTTGTTTGATTTATGTTGAATTATCTACAATAGCTCACCAGCTTCGTCTTGAGTTTACAGGAGCGTTGGTCCACTATTCTTCCTCTGCTCAAGTATATGCTTTATATGCCTCTTGTTTCCATGACGTTTTTCTGAGCCTTTCTGAGCATGCCCTCTGCAGCCCGAGTTTCTTTACATAAAACTTGGTACAGGGGGCGCTGCTCACATCCACACGCCCGCCCCACCTGTGCACAACCCGTATCCCCGTCAGAAAGCACACTTTCTATAGCCTCACTGCTGGCAGGGAACTACTATTGTTACAAATATCCGGATGTTGCTCCCACGTGCACACTTCTCTGTGTCCGCATTATAGAGCCTTGGTCGGCTCTGCCCTTGACCTCTTGGACCACAAGCACAGTCCACAGTCAGCCATTACTGCAAATGCCCAGCTACTCTCTCCTATTGTGTCCAGCTTTAAATGAACAACAGTATCCACATGTGCATGAGCTGAGAGAGCGGCTGTACTCTCCTGTTGAATGTAATCTAACGTAATCATAAGCAGGGAAAGACCCCAATCCAATGAGGTCCACAAAGAACTCTTCTCTTATGTGGTGCATTGTGTTCTAGTTATCATTTATTGATTTTAAGGTGACACTCATTGATGCTAAGCGTGTTGGCAATGTTTTTATTCATTTGTAAAGTAAAGATACCATGGAATAGCCAATGCATGTCCCATTGTGGTACAGCAAAAAGTAAAACAAGAAACGACAGCAGGGATTCCTCTAAAGCAAAACTGACACTGCCTCAAAGGGGCTGAACCGGTTTCTTCTTCTTTTTTTCCCTTTTTTTTTTTACCCAGTAGTGTGTCGATGTTTGTAGGGGTAAAAAAAAATGAGATGGCTGCTTGTAGTGTAATATGTACTGTATAATGCAGTGTATATTCTGAGCTATTTCTTGACAGTTGGATTGCTAAAAAACAATGAATTAGCAGGCCAGTTGTTGTGAATATTACCATGCTTTCTCATGGTTTGAAAACAGGGAGAAGAAAATGGGTGCAGCCCCTTTAACACTGGCATGTCTAACATCACCATTCCTATTTGGATGCTTCGATAGATTTTAACCATTGGAGATTACTCAGGAAAGATTACTTGATGGTTGAGTTTGTTTTTGTCTGGTTTAGATGTAAAAGCAATAGGACAGTGTGGCAATATTGGAAATAGCTGTAACCTTTTCCATATTCTTCAACTCCGAAGGAACGATCTGGCTGAAAGCAAATCAGCGTGTCCCAGAACTGTCCGCAACCACAGAAATAGTTCACTTTGTTTGTCTTTTTATAGCAGTCGCTTTGGTCCACAGATGAGAATCAATTCTTCTCAAGCTTACCTTGATCTAGGCGCCAGTTTGATCTCTGCCGTCAGACCCCCGGCTACATCACTTGAATTTTTGGAGATATTCTCTGTCACACGAGAGCGAGCAAACGGCTGCATCATTATTACACTTTACTTTCTCCTTTAAGGTCATTTAAACTACTGCTTTTCTGCTCCATCGCAAACAAACTTGCCCAAAGCGAGGCAAAGTCTGGAGCAACATTTGATTAAAATAAAGGGGTGTTAAGGGAGAATCTCTTCAAGGCTACAATGGGAAAAAAAAAAAAAAAAAAGATAAAATGAAAATATTATTACAAGGATCGGGCCACTTTCAGTCTTCAGAAGTTGCTATTTGTTTAAGTAAAAAAAAGAAACTCGCAATTAAGGCAGTAAGTAACTTATTTACCTTTCATTTCCCCCTTGTGGCCAGAAAACTATTACTCACTAATAGACTCACGAAGAAGAAGCTAACAGGCTAACAGGCAGAGCTATCTGTGGGCTAGCACCACTTAAACAGTATTTACAGCCAAGTTTGAGAGAAAAAAAACCCATCTCCATTGTGTAATTGGATGTGCAATATCCCTCTCTCCCTTTGTCTTTTCTGTCAGCGTAGTATTTACTCTCACGGACAATTAATGAGTAAAAAAACGCAACATGCTACGACACCTGCAGTGGCGCTTATAGCCTGTAGGGGCACGAGTTACTTATTTCTCCTTTAAACCCGCACACAATGCTATTTCCACCCCTATTTTTATTAGTTGTCTTTCCACATACCTTATTGAGCCTTGCCCAGAAAATTAACAAAAATAACTTTCATAATTAAGACCGCTATGTGGCGATCTGTGTGCGTAAAACATAGCAACGCGCATGAGATATTATTCATAAGTAGCGTAATCCCAAACTACTATTTATATTCAGTCCCATCATGAATATCATTAAAATGTAAAACCATTAATGCAACCCGAGCAGCCATTTAGACCTCTAGGCATTTTGACTAGACAGATCTCTGCTTTATCTGGTGATCTTTGCTTGCTTATCAGAAACATATCCAGACGGAATTCGCAGGGACTCGACGAGCGGCGGGATCGTCTTGCGTCAGTGAGTTAAGTTTATCCTGCTGCGAAGGCCTTTTGCGGAAACTGGATCCCCTGGGCCTTCCAAACGAGCTATCGTGATAAAGCCCTCTTCTATGTCCACTGGGTCCGCTGCTATTCCGTACGTTATCACCGCGTCTCGGTAGCAGAGCGCAAGGCCAAATTTGCACCCTCTGACTGGTCCGCGCTCTGGCTGCGGTGGATGAGTTTCGACAGTGTGCAGCGTACAGACGCACTTTTCACCCGTGGCCAAAGAATTTCTCCCAATTTCCCCTCTGCTCTGCTCCGGCCTGGCCCTGTCCCGTCGGGTCCAGATGGCCCGCGTTAATAAGACAGGCAGTCGCGACGCAGACAGCAGCCGTCCCTTTTTCACCGCGCAGACTTGGCAGATTCGGGGAGGGGGGGAAAGGGGTCACCCAGGACAACGACCTGCTGTTCCTTTCTCGGACAGAACACGCTCCATCGATATTCCATGTCAAAATAGGCTGCATTTATTGGGCGCCCTTTAGTATCTGAGTGGTGTCAATAATTTACAATGTACTCCAGCTTCCCCCTTTTGGCCCCGATGTGGGAGAACTCTTAATAGTCTGTGATACTCTAAGGAGCCCCTAGTTCGATATTGGGATGGGAGGCAGCTAAGATTTCAGAAGGTTGCCGTGCTGTTATGGTTAATATCTCAGAGATTATTGCGCCAGATCACGTGCAACAAACTCCAGCACAAACATGAATGTCTAATTAGAAATAGTTTGGACATCATTGTTTCTGCCAGTAGATTAACACAGCAGGTTTATGGACCTTGATGAACAACTTGTGGGATTTGTTTGGATGCTGAACAATTAAATTCCACCTCTCTAACCACTTTGATTAACTAAAAGCTGAATACAGGATACATTTGTGTCATTGTGTACCAAGGCCGTGGGAACCCGGGGTGCTGAGGGCGCTGCAGTGAACTGCAGGCAATATCAACCCCTTAACTCCCACCTGAACCGAGCACATTTTCTCCAGCTTTACCCCAGTTCAAAAGCTTCTGGAAAATAGCAACAAAACTGAGACGAAAACAAGGATGAAAATGTGAAAAAAGTGAGAAAACATTGACGAAAAAGGGACAAAAAATGTACAAAAAAGTGAGAAAAATTTGACGAAAAAATGTGAATAATTCGACGGAAAAAAGTGACAAAAAATGACAAAAATGGGTCAAAATTTTACAAAAAAGTGAGAAAAAATTGACAAAAAATGCAGAAAAAATTGACGAAAAAGTGACAAAAAAGTCACGAAAATTTGACAAAAATGAGATGACTTGCCCAACAAAAAAAGTGATGAAAAAAAATCTGATGTGAGGAAAAAGATTAATTTAGTTTTGTAAGTCTTTCAAATGAGGTGTTACACTGGCCTACAGGATTTGGGTGAAGCTGAACTGGAGAAAATGCTCTCGGTTCAGGCGGGAGTTAAGAGGTTAATAAATAGGATTTATGCACAGAAAAAGTATTTTGGGGGTAAATTTTGTCCCTCAGCACCCCCTAACTAAAATATCTTCCCACAGCTCTGTTGTGTACCATTTCTTAAGTAAGCCGATGATCACGCTGCAATCTCCTTTGAGTCACCCTTAAGTTATTCAGAAATCTGAACGATGAGTCTGTGGCGTTGTCCTTTCGCTTCATTTCACCCAACGTCCATGAAGTTGTTGTCCATACGTTCTCACTTTTCTTCAGCCTGCTTGTGCCATTCTCTCCCAAGATCGATGAGAACAAAGGAAAACCGTTGTTTAGTATTCTGTTTCTGTGCTTGCGCGCTCAAAAAACTGTGGAGCGACCCGGGCCTTTTCCAGTCAACAGGATTATCAGAATATAACAAGAGAGAACGTGAGCGAGGAGGGACATGAGTTCTGCTTTCTTTGTTGCAAGCTACTGCGTCATAATCATTTCATCTTTTTTTTTTATAGATGTCTCCACCGGGGTTCTTCATATTGCGAGCGCATCACAACAAAACTTGGATTATTCTTGCGTGAAATGTCCTTGAATCCAACAGTGATGAGTGTGCGCTGTCTCGTCACTTTTGTAGCCGCGCAGTTAATGGCGACATCAATATCTTTTTTTTTTTTCGTTGTTGTTAGGAGAGTAATAGCTGTTTGTGCCAGATCGGATTTGCTTGACGGATACTCTTGCTCTACCATTTTCCTCATGGTTTCCCCCCCCCAAAATTCAGCATCCTCCTTGACATTCAACCCCCCCCCCCCCCCTTACTGGCTACACCTGTGAAAAGAAAAGAAATAGATGTAAAAAGCACAAACCGTTTCCTCCATTGGGATCATGGCATATTGACACACGTAACTCAGGGCTACTTAACCTGACACACATCTGTATGCAAAGAGAGACACACCATGTAAATATTTAGTGCATTGTCAAGCATATAACAGCTGAGCACATTGAGACTGCATGGCGTATACCTTGCTCTGTGGTTTGTATATTATAACACATATGATTGTACTGTATCTAGTGAAAAGTGTTTGGCCTTGTTTGTAACGTTTAGGATTTGAGCCATGAGTCGTCACACTCCCATTCGCCCTGTTCTATTATCTTGGTGCTTATTACACTAAGTAGCGCTGAGATTTCAATTTAGTTCGCCATTATAGCTGGCAGATACAGCAGCTATGTGTACATAACTCAACAGAAAGCGGAAGAAGAAGAAGAAAAAAAACAAACATAGTGAAGTTTTGCTGGCAGCGAATCCAGGAGATTCGCTTTTCGCTTCGATCTTCTGAGCCAGGAGATGCAATATGTTCAGCAGTTTGAAGTCTTCTGCGGGCTAACGTTGCCAGGTAGCTTTGGCGCGGCAGACTGTTTCGGCATTCCCAGCGGTACCCCCTTCATCCTCTCTGCCAGGTTCAAAGGTCAGGCAATTTGAGGAAGATGATGGGGATTGGCTCGCGGAAGGGAGCGGTTTCTGGCGATTGGGAAGTTATCCGCGGGAAAAAAAAAACAAAGACGCAAAGTTTTCTGGTGGACAGATCCGCTGGGAGAGGCAGTTTCAGGGGGATTCGTTATGAAGTAGGACATCAGTGGTTCTCAAATGGTGGTGGGTGTGCTGCTCGTGGTACGCAGGTCTTTTGTATTCGTCCCGGTAATGTATAGCGTTTCAAAACTCATATCATGAATTTGTTACTACCCGATTTTGGTTTGCATCTTCTTCAGGTTAAACCAAGACATTTTTAGCCCTTGTTTTAGGCCTTGAGTCCTGTCTTGGCCTGATTTAGCTCTAGTATATCTAACTTGTTTTGAAAGCCACCTCTAAACCAAGGTGCATCCTGCTCTCGTCGTGTCAAGTTTGAAAACCACTGACTGGCCTATGGGCGACTTGAGGCAATAATAATTCCCGTCAATTATGTGTGCAAAGCCCGAGCATGCGAGAAGGAGAGAGCAGAGGCTGGCGAGCTGAGAGAGTTCATCCCCGAGTCCTTGCAAAGCTGCAGAAATAGACCGTGGATCACATTTCCACCGGCCGTGCAAAGTTAACCAGACCAACTGCTGAACACATCTCTCTGCATCTGCGTGGCCGTCAAGCTCCGACACACACACAATATTTCGAATTTCGGCGCACTTCTTGGTCAACATCCGTCAGGGCTGTTTCTAACTCCTATGTTTTGGAAAGATTTACATTCACATAATGGTAACAAGAAAGGGGTAAAAAAAAAAAAAAGGCCTATATTATGCAAAAATAGACGTTATAATCAATCCTCAAAACCATGCAGTGTTGCGCTTCATCCGAGCATGTTTCAGTAATACTCTATACTTAAAGTGCACACCTCTCTGAAGCTCCTCTCCACGTTTTTAAAGCTCAGACACCTTCGTCAGACTCGTTCTGAGCGGTTTTTACCTTGCATTTCGAACTAACTCTTTACAATGCTGCAGCAGATGGAGGTTTGAGCACTCTACTGGCGTTTTTTTATGACAACATTTCAGAAGTAGTGGTATTTTCTAGACACGTATACAATTTTCTAAGTAAAATAATACCAATGTAAAAGTAGTTCAAAAATCCTAAGTAAAGCATAATATAGGTCCCTGAACTAAAAAAACAAAACAAAAAACAGTATGGCCGACAGATTATGCTAAACAGGCTTATTCTTGAGCCCCCCTGTTGGCTCGGGGGGCCGGTGCATGTGCTTTATATGCTGATGGCTAGAAACAGCCCTGATATCTGTCTTATATAAGTTTGGATCCTTTGGGTTGGGAATGTACACTGTTGTTCTGTGACTGTAGCGTAGAATGTATTTACTCATAGCCAGAGTAAAGCTTTCGTAGAGAAAGCATATATAAAGAATCTATATATATGGCCACATACATATATATACATCTATATATCTTTAAGAATATTTGTGTGAGAGCTGTTTTTGGGCGCATCCACGCTGTTAGTATCCACTCTGTTTCGTCGATCTCACATTGAGTCTTACAAGTGACGAGTGCTTCTTTCTGTGATTTTCTATTTATTTTTATTTTTTTTGAACAAATGTGAAATTAAAGATGTTTAATTATGATGCCGCCCAAAAGAATACAAAAAAAAGAGGTTATTATTAAATACGCTATATATGTTCACAGCATTGGTTGAGTTATCAGAGTATAATCATGATGTGAAATGTTTATTGAACAGGGTGGGGTGTGATTCACACATAACAATAAGCCAATCATAAAAAGAGAGGTGGGAAGTGGATGTATGGTTTGAAATTCAATTTAGTAGCAACATTTGCCACAGTGATGATGTTGAAGTTGTCACTGCTCTTGACATATTCTATGCTTGACAAACTGGGAATAAAAAGAGAAGAGAAAATTCAACAGCTTTATTGTGTGTTTTATTTGTAGGTTGTTCACGGAAGCAACATTCCTCTGTCACAAAACGATATTTCAACTGAGGGAAACACAGGTGTTCTGTTGTAGACTCTGCTCACAGTCACACCTTGAATACAATTACTATGGATGACATTCTGTACCTATACATGCCTTTCAGTCATGTGACTTTTCTTGTTATGGTGGCCATGTTGAATACCGAAGTAGAATTATGCAGTACTCTAACATGTAACAATATCTTTACACAGGATGAAAACTGATTGACAGTGGCATTTGTATATACTCATCATTGCTCAAGAAGAAAACAGTTAAAACACGGCCTCAGAGATGCACGTTTATGTGAAGAAACTAGTGAGTCAGTGTTTAAGATGTTAGCATGCTACCAGATAGCATTTACAGAGAAAGCCCTGAACCACACTCCAAACCTTGGATACAACATGTGACAGAGGTCAGAGTTGAGCTGTTACTGTAGTATTTCCTCAGTGTTCATACATGTGAGCCAAACATGTGTTTATCGTGTTGAAGCCATTGACAGTTGATTGATGACAGTTGCTAACCGGTAACATGCTAACGTCTTGAGCAGCTTAAACACTGACAGACTGAGACTGAGTTGTCTTTCATTTTCAACCTGACTAGAGATATGTTTACATGTTGTGGTACTGCATAATTCTATTTCAGTATTCAAAATGGCCGCTGAAACCATGCGTGATGTCATGGGAAAAGCATGTATTGCATATACAGTCACATGGTTGGTTGTGATGGGAAGAGAACTATACAAAAACACTACCTAACAACACCAAAAATCATCACCTGGATTGAACTAACGTATGATCTGGCGTTGCCGCAGTTGGTCTAGGCTCAGCAACATAATGTGTGTGTGACATCATTTTCACACATGGAGAGTTCAAATCTTATCCCCGTTGAGAAGGCAAGTGATGGGGTGGGGGAGGGGGTCTGAGGAGCACGTTCAGTGACAGACTGCTCCTGCCCAAATGCACCAAAAAGCGCTACAGGAGCGATTTCCTCCCAAAAGACTAGACTGTACAACTCCCCTCTCTGATGCCCTTAATTATTCACACGTTGACTCAGAATCATCCGTTTTAATTTGAAATTCATGGTCCCAGTAGCACTTTATTATGGCTTTTATTATTGATGGTTGTTTTGTACTGTGCTTTAATGTTTTTGTATTTATTGGAGCAGCAGCAACAACTGATAAATTTCCCATGTGGATGAATAAAGCATTCCGATTCTGATGTTTGGGATGTGCTGGAGAAGGCTTTGCACAGCCACACTCTCCCATTATCAATACAAGATCTTGGCGAAATGAATGCAACGCTGGATCTTTTGACATCGCTGAAGGTTATTGAAAATGTGTGCTCTAATCAAACCAAAAGGCGGTCCAACAAAATATATGAGCGTGTGACATTTTTTGTGGTGACTTTTTATTTTTGGTCAGGCTCTTTCCCTTAACCCTTTATAGGGCAAGTGACTATTTTTGGTCATTTCCGCACACTTTACATGGCCTCCCTGCTGCACATCAGCAAGGTAAAGAAACATGTAGTCCTCACTCAGCCAATCAGAAGAGATCACCCTACATCACAGTTCTTACTGCTGTGGCATTTGACCAATCAGCAGAGACCGGTCGCGCTCTCACCTTCCTGTAAAAGACACAAGTCTAGCTAAATTCATGGTACATTTCTTTGCATAAATTGAAAACTAACCCTGGTAAGTTGATGAAACTCACACATTTTATTGATGATATATGTGTTGGTTTTGGAGGACGTAGTGAAATAAGTGAAATTACAGCATGAAAAAGGCAGGCACCATATTTGATCATACGCCCTGGTCACTTAAACCTTCAGTTAATTTGTTTTGTCCATATTTGGACATGCCTGTTCCACCTATTATTCATACTGACAGTATGACAGTTTGTGCTTGACAAAAGAACCAATAAACCCAAGGACTATGTTTTTATGCTGCCAAAGGTTATTTTTAGTAAGATTTTTAAGCAAATAATATTGGAGGTGACTGACCCCGCCCACTGCACTTATACTACAAAAGTAGTCCGCCCAGTAATATCTTCAGTTTATGGTGCGGATGTCGAACTACTCCTGGTATTATTGCACCTTACAATATAGTTCCCCTTTTATCCGCTTAGAAAATCCACATTGTTTAATTTTGTGTAATTATACTTTTGTAGTGTAACACTTCACATAGCCATATTAAAATAGGGAAAACGTGAGCTATCTTCACCTCGTTTGGAGCTAAAGAGGAGGAGAGGCTAAATGCTAACGCCGTCTGTGCTGTGTTTACGTGATTTAGGGCACGTGTGAAGACCAGACAAGTACAAAAGAACTTGTCTAAGCTCAGGTAAGAACATATCTCAGTATGTAGAAACAGAAGCCTATTCCTTTAAGGTTATTTCGTTTTGTCCATATTTGGACCTGCCCATTGCACCTATTATTCATACTTACAGTATTTTCTTGACAAAAGAACCAATAAACCCTAGGACTATGTTTTTATGTTGCCAAAGGTTATTTTCAGATTTTTAAGGCAAATAATATTGGAGGTGACTGACCCTGCCCACTGCATGTAAAGCATTATTACACATTACAAAAACTCTTACCTATGACAGGTGTGATCATTCAAACATCAATATCACAAAACACAACGTCTCCTGAATACCAGCACACCCCAGATCTGAAAGTGCTTTTAGTGTGTTTTATATATAAACCTTTGTATTTTTTTTACCACTTAAAGGGCAATGACCTAAATATTGTAATATTGTAATTTCGCTCACATAGATTTTCTGCATGATAATGAAAATGTGTCCCCCAATAACACTCTTAAATTGAAATAATGTATTTCAATGAGTGCCTTATAAAGGGTTAAAAAACTCAAGCATGACTAATTCTATGCCTAATGCTTATTGACATCTCAGGAGGACAGTGTTATTTTGATCACTTGCAGGTATTTCATTAGTAAAATGCTAAGACAGCTGTCAGCAGCACAAACTGCATCACCCCACACCCCTCATGGGCGGCCGGAGTCCAGCTGCTTCCACAGTCCTTGAGAGGAAATTTGAGCCATTGTTATGTGTTCAAATCACTTCATGCGAGTGCAGTCTGTGGTATAAAGATGCCTTTGATGCAGTGAGACTGTCATCACTTATAATGTGGAACCAAAACGTAGCTGCAGAGTGTTTTGAGTGGTCTGCCCTTGACACCTGGCCTCAACAGCCACGCCCACTTCCTTTGGTCTGGCTGGCCATGCTATCCGTGGCCAAGTCTGTGTCCTGATCTGAGATGGACATCAATGAATAGATAAAACAGAATCTGGTTTTAAAGAATGGGAGACGGTGAGGGAATATCAATGAGTGGCTAATGAGAAAACCTGGAAGCTACGTGTGTTAAGTGTGTCGCTGAAAGGACACAAGGGCTGGAAAACTTCACTGGTGACTGCCAGGATTGAGACTCGATCCTTTTATTAAGTTAGAGGCTGCTTTCCAAGTGTTTTTGTAGTATTAACTTGTCACAGGATCCTATTATGGCAAGTCGCGACCCAAATAAGAACTGAATTTGCTGTATATCATATTAAATACTGTATTTTCCCTACAAAATAAACCTAGAAGAATAGACGAAGAAAAATATTGAAAGAAAGAAACCTATAGCATTTTGACCGCTCGCTGAGAATACGGCAGGTATTAGTGTAATCACAGAGTCAGGGTTATGGCCGATAATTGGTGAGCGTGTCTCGGAGGATGAGGAGCACATGGAGGTTCAGCACCATGACCTGCCAATCATCCGCAGCTCCTCTCCACAGAGACCGGTGACAGGCCTGTCTAAGAAACTCCTGACATCTGCCACAAGTCTCCGGCACTCAAGAGGCAGACACCGCCACCGGTCACGATGCTCCGCCAGCGTGCGAGTGGTTCCACGCATTTATTAGAAGGCTTAGAAACCCAGAGATATTCAAGGATCACAGAGGCAGTGTCAGCATTACATCTGGTTCAATACAGTCGATTTGTCACATCGTCATTTTAAGATTCAATTGCAGCAGCGGCAGCATTATGTTACTGTCATGTGTGAACCTTTTTCAACGTTTCAAGGAAGTGAAAACATGAAATTAAAATACCAGAACGTTGATGATGATGTTGATGGTTATTATTGATTTGCTACATTACCACAGCATTTACATTCTGTATAGACCAGAGTTCATGTCCTTCTCCTATGTCTGTGAAAGGCACTATATAAATGAAGTTCTTTTTCTTCTTCTTCCTTCTTCCTCTTTCTGTTCTTCTTCTTCTTCCTTCTCCTTTTTTCTTTCTTCCTTCTTCTTTCTGTTCTTCCTTTTCCTTCTTCTCCTTCCTCTTTCTCTTCTTCTTCCTTCTTCTTCTACTTCTTCTTACTTCATCTTCCCTCTTCTTACTTCTCCCTCTTCTTCCTCTTCTCCCTTCTTCTTTCTCTTCTTCTTCCTTCATCTTCCTTCTCCCTCTTCTTCCTTCTTCTTTCTTCTTCTTCTGCTTCCTCTTCCTTCATCTTACTTCCTCTTTCTTCTTTCTTCCTTCTTCCTTCTTCTTCTTCTTCTTTCTTCTTCCTTCATCTTCCTTCTCCCTCTTCTTCCTTCTTCTTTCTTCTTCTTCTGCTTCCTTCTCCCTCTTCTTTCTCTTCTTCTTCTTCTTCTTCTTCTTCTTCCTCTTCCTTCATCTTCCTTCCTCTTTCTTCTTTCTTCCTTCTTCTTCTTCCTTCTTTCTTCTTCCTCTTCTCCTCCTTCGTCTTTCTTCTTCTTTTTCTTCTTCCTTGTTCTTCTTTCTTCGTTCTTTCTTTGTTCTTTCTTTGTTCTTTCTTTGTTCTTTTTTTGTTCTTTCTTCTTCTTCCTCTTCTTCATCTTCTTCGGGTAAATACGTTCTACCTCTTCATCAGCCAATGTGTTTACCTGAAGTAAATATGTCGGCTTCTCTCCTTACCTCTGATCTTCACCTTATACCAAAGTCATTTGTGCTCTAAATTATTGAAGCTCTACCACCTTCAGGGTTGAATTGTATCGTACAGAACTTAATCCATCTGAGGATGCCACTTACTGTCCTTGAATACCCGTAAGAAGAGTCATGCATAGTGAATGTGGTCTGGTTTGAGTTGCCCGGGCACTTGCGGGGTTAAGGCTGAAGATCCACAGTAATTATTTTGTTGTGAGAGTGCGTGAGTGTTTGATGTCAATTTAAGTGCACCACATCTAAATTCTTAACAAGTCTTTGTACCCGGCTTCGGTTACCAGCCTGATTTACTCCCCGCGACCAACTGCTTGCGCCAGCTGGATCCTATTACAGTACGCGCACTTTATGGACAAATATGAGCGTAATCACCCTTTCGTTAATGACAGATCTGTGTCACTGCATTATGTTCAATGCCTTGAATTTATATGGGACATTTCAAGATGCCCAAATATATTACAATATTCAGTCACCCAAGCTTCTTGACTTTAGTCATTTTCATAGCTTTTCTGTAGCGTTTGGCCACATTTTTTTTGTGTGTAACATAACTGATCAAGCCACAAAAATGTGACCAAAACACAACCATAAAGGACGAAAACATCATAACAAGAACAGAAGAAGCAGAGTTCAGTTTTGTAGGTCTTAGCTTTCAAATGAAGCGTTACCCTGCCTCTCCTATAGGCTGTAAAAAACAACATAGCGCAAACAAGAAAAAAATGAGGGTGATAAATAGAGCAAAAAAGTAACAAAATGTGACCGAAACGTTACAAATAAAGCAATAGAGGTGAAACATAACCTGGCTAACGCCAGACTGCTGTGTGCGCTCGAATCATTTCGAACTGCACAGCAGCCTGTTGTTGGTCTTAGCTTTCAAATGAGGCATAGTGCTGCTCTAAATGCAATGTAAGCTCCAGTCAATAAACTTATAGATTTGGGTAAAACAGGAGAAAATGTGCTCAGTTAAGGCGGGTGGTAAGAGGTTAAACCACTACTAACCACACCAAGATATATCAGAGATGAGTAACCAAAATATTCAGAAGATAATGATCCATCCATCCATTTTCTTCCGCTTTATCCAGGGCCGGGTTGCCGGGCAGCAGTCTCAGCCCAGACTTCCTGATCCACGCACACCTCCTCCAGCTGTTCTGGGGCGACCCCGAGGCGACACCAGGCCAGCTCGGAGACATAGTCCCACCAGCGTGTCCTGGATCTTCCACAGGGCCTTGACCCAATAGGACATGCCTGGAGGAAGGCGACCAGGAGGCATCCGGAACAGATGCCCGAGCCACCTCAGCTGGCTCCTTTCGACGTGAAGGAGCAGTGACTCTAATCCGAGCTCCTCCCGGGTAACTGAGCTCCTCACCCAAGCTCGAATGGTGCGCCAAGCCACTCTGCGAAGGAAACTCATTTTGGCCGCTTGTATTCGTGATCTTGTCCTTTCTCTCATGACCATCTCATGACCATAGGTGAATCGAGAGCTTTGCCTCCCGACTCAGCTCCCTCTTCACCACGACAGTCCGATACAGCGACCGCATCACTGCTGACGTCGCACTGATCCGTCTGTCGATCTCACGCTCCATCCGTCCCTCACTCGTGAACAATACCCTGAGATACTTCACTCCTCCACTTGAGGCAAGGACTCCCCACCGACCTGAAGACCTTTTTCCGGTGGAGAACCATGGCCTCGGATTTGGAGGTGCTGATCCTCATCCTGGCCGCTTCACCCTCGGCTGCAAACCGCCCCAGAGCGCACTGAAGGTCCTGATTTGATGCAGCCACAGAACAACATCGCAGAGATGAGATCCTGAAGTTCCCAAACAGGACACCCTCTGGACCCTGGCTGCGCCTAGAAATTCTGTCCATAAAGGTAATGAACAGGACAAAGGGCAGCCCTGGTAGAGGCTGTTTCTGGACAGACAAAACAATTGATCCTGGAGCATTGTAGAGGCCACTGTGATGGAAAGTAAAGGTGCCATGCTGACCATTTATACAGGCATTGTGTCACAAATAAATATCTATTTATTTCTTTTTCAGTTCCTCATACGTTTTACATCATAACAATAATACATGTGATTCTGAAGATGAGACACAAGAAGGACCAACTGTCATTATTTTTCATATGTAATGAGGCATAAAGCATTTCAATGGTCACACCAAGATTTACTCTCTGTGGGAAAAGTAACTTTTTGTAAGAGTACTGATATTTCTAAGTGATGTCCCTCAAGTAGAAGTAAGAGAGATTAAAAAGTTGCAATTTCTTTAAAAAGCTACTCAAATGTTCTGAATCAATGTATAGTTGTGCTCAGAAGTTGACATACACTGGCCAAATTTTTCAAAGAAAATAAATGATAACAAAAAGTTTTATGGTCAAACAACTGAGTTGACTCTTTTTAAATCATAATGAAAACAGAAAGTACCAATGTGACCCTAATCAAAAGTTTTACATACCCTGGTGATCTTGGCCTGATAATAGGCACACAAGTGGACACAAGGGGGTTTAAATGGCCTACAAACTTCAGCTGAAATACAGGACTGTCTAAAAAAAAAGTGGTGTGGCTGTTTCAAGATGCACAATAAGGAGGCACTTGATGAAAAATGGACAGCATGGCCAGAAGAAAGCTATTACTTCGCAAATCCCACAAAATATCCACTTACAATAAGCCAAACAGCACAGAGACAAGTCTAGACATTTCTGTAAATGTCATTAGGAATGATTTGGAGGAGTCAACAAGGCCTGTGATGAACAGTGCACCATTATTACAGTGAAACATGAAGGCGGCTCGCTGATGTTTTGGGGATGTGTGAGCTACAGGGAACTTGATCAGAACTGATTTGAGGATGAATGCAGCATGTTATTGAAGAATACTGGACGAAAAGTGTCACTCATCAGCCTGGAAGCTGCACATGGGACACACTTGGACGTTCCAACATAACAACGATCCAAAGCACAAGGACATGTCGACCTCTCTTTGGCTACAGCAGAATAAAGTCAAGGTTCAGGAGTGGTCAACTCAGTGTCCTGACCTCAATATCATTGAGCCACTCTGGGGAGCTGGAGGCTTTTTTGCCAAAAAGAATGGTCCGTTTTACCAGCTGGAAATAAAAAGGCCCATCCACAACTACCACAAAAGAATCCAATCTGTCATTGATGCAGGAGGCAATACACAGTATTAATAATTGGGGTATGTAAACTTTAGATCAGGGTAATTTTGGTACTTTCAATTATCATTAGGATTCAGAAAGAGTAAACTCAGTTGTTTCACCATAAATGGCTTCACACAACCACTAACTATGAGTGGAAAAAACTTTGAAAAATAGTCGGCTAGGGTATGGAAACTTTTGAGCACAACTGTAGCTGATTATCTAGCACCTCTAAGGTTGGAGAGGTGTCTTGCCCAAGGGCACAACAACACTATGCATATGTGGGAGCTGAGATCGAACTACCAACCTTTGGATTTGTCGGGCATTACCTCTCAGTCACAGCCATCCCAGTATGTAGCTATTTAGCAATAAAATACCCAAATCTCCGCCAACGTATGCTTATGCGTTTAATCCAGTTTGTGGGAAGAGAAAAAACAAAAACAATCTGCTGGCACACGGTGACACCTGTATTTGTGTTTCAAAGCATAAACCATAAGGCTTTTTTCCTTTTCTTTAATGAAAACGTTTAAATTTGCTGCAGTATTTTCTCATTCAGATGCCAGTGCCACACACACTGTGGTGGTAACGTTTTGGATAAATTGTTACCATCAATATCCATCATTTCAGGAGGAACATTAACATGTCCATAGACTAATATTAATATTAACAATTTTTCCCATTTAAAAAAGTTTTTTGTTTGTTGTTGTTTCATGGAATGCATCAGTAATCCTGGAAATCCTTGTGCTCTGACGACACACTCCCAAACTCTCTCAGCAATGACTGCTCTAAAGCACCTTTGGGTTCAGTCTTCCTTCGGAAACAAAGGTAAAGTTTGAGGCACATCTTTATGCCTCAAACTACTCAACAGTCTGAGTCCACACTTGCCTGTCTCTTTTTGGAGCACAGAGATGAGTAGAGAGCTCTCTGGTGGACCTCTCTGACCCCAGAACAAACGAGATGCACTGCACCACCTGAGACCTGCAGGGCGGGGGTAAGAGGAGTCACCCCAGAAGACAAAAGGTCCAGTCCTGTCACCCACACCTCCGCCGGGAGACTGACAAATACCACAGCCACGTGAGTTTGGGTTGGAACAAAACACAGATGAAATCTGGGACTTACACATTCCCAAACATTGGGAATTGGAATTTCCAAAATTAAAAAAAACTCAAAATGCTTAAATAAACCTTTTTTTGTTTTGTTGAAGTATCAATTGATGAACTATTAGGTGCCCATTAATTATGTTTTTGAACCATAAAACATGCATTTGAGTAATGTTACACCCCGACATAGTCATGGCTAAACTAAGGCTGTCAAAATTAATCGCGATCAATCACATCATATGTTTTGACCAAACACACTTCTGTATCTGAGCACACACGACCTGAAAGACAGAGCTCTTGAGTCTCCAGGATTTTCACACGATGAGGCACTTTTATGAAACAATAGCGACAAAGAGCTACTTATGCATCAAAAAGACTTGTCTAATAATCCTATTTCAACAAACATGACTTTAATTGTGTCCTCATACTCTACAGTATGAACCTAAAAGTTTGTGTTCAGCACCAAAGAAAGTGTTTCTAAAATGTGACTTATCAAAGCCTTGGGTTGAAGAGATCCCGGCTTTAACTGTTGGGCTTTTCCCATCATTATGAAACTGTTAATATTTGGTTAAAGAAATGTGCAATCAATAATCAAATGCTTTAAATGTAAGTGTTTTATGTTGAACAAGTATTAAAAATGAATCTAATAGTTAGAGAAAAATTAACCCCCAATTAATCGCAAATAATCGAATTCCACAAGTGCAATTATTTGCGATTAAAGCCCTAGTCAAAACGTAACACAACTTTATTAAATGAAGCCTACATTCATCTGAAAACCTGTTCTAATAAGTGGTGGGACAAACAGCAAAGTCTTATGAAGTGATTTTGTTTTATCGCTCTCTCTCAGATCACGACAGATGCTGATCAGAACTGTACGCGCATCTGCATTTAATAAACCTAAATTACTTTTAAAACTATGTAATATTGTAATACTGCACAGCTGTAATACAATGATGAATATATATAAGATTGATACAAACATAGAAATGAGTCTGTTCCATTTGCAAAATCTTTTCTTTGTACTGACCACAACCTAAAACACTGTCCTGCAAACCCTGGTGCTCAGACATGACTGTTGTGTTCATTCCCTGTTTGTTCCCATTAATCCCATATATTCCTGATAATTCCTATGGAAAATCCCCCACTTTGAAAATTCCCTGAATTTTGCATCCCTACTCCTGACGACCCATTGAGAAACACTGAGCTGGCCCACTGTAAGACTTCCTGACTCCTCATGTGTTAAATGTATGCTGCGTGCATGCTGTCAGGAGATCAGTTGACTCAGTTGACAGAGGTCACAAGGTCAGGTGTGTCGGGGGTCCGCCCCGCCCTTCCTCTCATACACACCATCCCTGCTGTCATCAACATGAGCGCCAGTGACTGTTGCTACCTCTCAGCGGGTATTTTTAGCATTTAGGCAGGACAGTGGAGAGAAATTAGTGGGGTCAAGGTGTGTGTGTGTCGGGGGAGGAGGGGTCTGCTGACGCTCACCGTCTCGCTGCTGGTACTGGGGTTACAGGCTCCTTGCTTTTCTCTATGTGCAAACCCTAGATATCATCACAGGAGGTGCTAATTTTATGGACTCACACCCAGTAATAAACACTAAACCTGATATGTTCAAAACAAACAAATGGGCGACAGTAAAGTGTACCTCGCAAAGCAGAAAGCAGCTCATACCTTGCACAAAAAAAAAAAAAGCAGGCAGAACCTCCTTTCACTAAATCTAATGGGTTATATGAACATGCTTTCTTCCTGCTTCATGTCAAGAGGAGTCTATAAATAACACATTTGTAAAAGTTTTCTGCTCGTGCAACTAGATCTAATAAATCCTTCTTGCAGGGTTGGAAGCAATCCACTGTCAATGGTTGGAATACATTGTTACTCATTTTAACATCAGTCCCCGTAAAGATCTTAAAGGGACTATACTGAGTTTAAAAATGTCAAAATGAAGTATTTTCCTCCCCCTACATGTTTCAACAATGTCCTAAGGTATAGAATGAGCTCAGACCTGTTCACCACAACTGCCTCTAAAATCCTGCACTGTCACTCAAAAAGGTGTTAATTCGGGTCTAAAGTGCCGTCATGCACGAGCTTAATATAGAAGGTGCAGTTACACATATGACCTGAGATGGCAGTAGTGAGTATAAAATGGCAAACTTTCATCTAGCCCCTTTACGCGTGTTTTGAGAGGCACAAACAGCAAACTGTGTTGTATTCTTGACATCTTTTATATACAGGTCTTTGCTTCAGGAGCAGGGTTTGATTCCTGGACCAGGTGGGGGCTTTCTGTGTGGAGTTTGCATCTAGGTTTTACCTGTGGTTAGAGAACATGCTCTGGTCTAACTTCTTTACCACTAAAAAACAGGTTATATTAACTTTCCATGCCCCTATTCAGCACAGTGTTGTAGCGACAGCGTGAAACACAGAGATCATTTGTGTTGATATATCTTTATATTTAAAGTCATGATGTACACAATGAATCTACACTATAACAATGTCACACATTGATATATATTTGTTGTTGAATGACAAAGCTACGTTTTGGCGTTAATTAAATCAAACAGCAGTCTGAGTGAGAAGCATGGATCAAACTATTATTAAAAAAACATAAAAAGTGGGTTAAACGGTAGCACACAGTGGGCAACACTATAGTTACACTTAAAGACACAACAAAAGTCAGTAAATAGTTTATAAAACTCAGTGCTGTTGGAGGAACACTTTGTTTCTTTAGACCTCCTTTGGCTTGTCTTTGAATCCAATCACTCAGAGCCTTCCTCAAGACAGATGCACTTTACAGTTAAGTGTGTGTGGGCTGAAATAAATAGGAATGCTGTTAAGCAACATGGGGTGGCTTTGTGGATACATTTGAAAAATAGCATTTGAAATGTACAAATTGCAGCACACATTATTAGCACAATAACTGTGTGTAATGATTGAATTAAGGCATGTCAATATTTTCTCCCTGTCTGTGGGATCTTTCAGGTTGAATACAAAGACATTAAAAGCCACATCTAGTTTTTGTCCAGCAGCATTTGAGAGGCCTAATGATGTAATGGACGTTACATTACTGTGGTTTAGGACCAGCCTTAAATGTTTTATATTTAAGGAGACATGTTAATTATTAATGTCGAACGCAAAACTGGCTCTGCACTTGGCTGCAATAAAATAAGACAACGGAAGGACCTAATTATCGGAATTTTAGCGTCTTTGCAGATCGCAACCAGAGATCTGAGTGGATTCAAACAATTATTTATGTGGTGAACTTTGAGCCTTTACGCAGTATAATATGAAGTCCAGTTGTGACTTTAAAGAGCAAATATTTGCAGCAAAGTGACAATGCCAAAGGTCATTAAGGAACAGATCAAAGGGATCATAAATGTACTAAGAGATGTATGTTCTTTATGTATAGGATCGTATATTTGTACATGTGCACCAAGAGTTCCACCTACATCCAAACATGCACACTTTGGAAGATTTGGAAATCTTCATCTTGTGCGAGAAATGCAATCCAACTCCTAATCTGCCACAGCAGCATTTGCACTTCCTGTAAATTACATGTGTTGTATTTCTCTATTTGTTTCAACCTTATTGTTCAAATGACATTTCTCCATTTCAAGACGTACAGATCATGTACGCAACATGGCGGAACAGCCTCGTCGCTCATTCATGCAGGCTTTTCATTCAGATTAGTGCTTTAAGTTTCCTCGGACTTGTACACATCTTGTATATACAACAGTTCAGTCATTATGCATTCAACCTTTCTCACAAGAAAACATATAGACACACATTCTCGGTTCACGTTCACATACAAACATAAAAAAAGTATTGTTCAAAGTAAATTAGAAAACCTCTGACAAGGCGACGATCATCACCTGTACCTAAAAATAATTAACCTTAGTTTGTGCCAGTAGTTAGAGGGGAGTACGCCACACATTGTGAGACCGGAGTGTCCTCGTTCAAATGTCTTGTTAGATTTCAGCAGTTCCGACACAAATCAAAGCAACTATTGTCCTCTTGACACTTTTCTCTGTGACACTAAAGTAACACTGTGCCTCATCAGGTTTTCCAGGCCCCTCCTCATCAGCGCAGGCCGCTGCAGTCATTTGGCTTTGGGAAAGAAATGTCTGGGACTTGGACAGAAATGGATTAGCGGAGCAATATTAGAGGATTTCAGGAGAGGAAAAATCTGTAGGTACAGTCCCCGACTTTAAAGAATGGCCCAAGCGGCTGCACAATGTAGGGGTCCACAGGTTCTCCATCTGGAGTGGTTCATGTGGAGGGTTAGCACTTCAGGATGTCTCCTTCCCCTGTGTCCCAGTCACCGTCTTAATGGAGCTCAGCGTTCGGTTGAACCAGGTCTTCTTGGCAGCCTGCACCTCGTTCAAGGCGAGCCCCAGATGGTGCTCCAGATCCTGTGAGAAGACACCCACATGTTCAGGTTTAGGTTCAAGCTCCCCCTTCCATGTGTGGGCTGTGCTTATAATGAGCCATACCTGGATTTTACATTCTGCCTCCACGAGCTGCAGTTTGGTCTGAGCCAGCTCCAGCTCCATCTCTCTCAGCTGGTTCTTCAGGGCCTCCTTCTCCTCATCAGATTCCTCAGAGCCTTCAGGGGGTGCTGTGTTCACCGTGGCCCTCACACGACCCTCTTTGTTGAAAAGACTGCTGCACTTTTCACAGCCCTCTACTTTGGACTAATAAAACAAGTTCTATGTTAACATACAACATACTTTTATCTAAAGTGAATATAGCCTGGTTCAGACAGCACTGTGTGCAGTTGTTGGTGTTCATCAGAGCTTACTTTGTGCTTGGAGACTTACCCGGATCTTCTCCAGCTCTCCGCGGTTGGCAGTCTGTTGTTTCTCCAGTCGCTCACTCAGCTGAGAGCAGATCTACAGAAATGACAGACAAATGTAATGTCTATCCATCGTAGTACATGCTCTATTATGGTCGACTGGACAAATAATATCCAGTTGGCAAGATTTGAAAACCTCTTCTACGATAAGACAGTTGTGAACCAATGTAGACACGTTTTTGATACAGCGCACACTACTGTAACTGTGTCGCAAGGGAGTTGAAATCTGGTTTACTTCTAGGCTTAATGTTTGCTGCAGAGTGGACAGCTCTTTCATATCTGTGCTGCTGTGGCCTCTCTCTGTTGATTTTAAATACTGAGGATGCTCACAGACGTACACCCACAGCGTGCACTCTGCGCTGAACGCAGATCAATGTGACATGAGTCATCCTGGCGTACATCGGGTCGTCCCACCTCTCAGCAGACAGCTCCAGCTGCTCTCTCCTCATCCCCTGTGGCAAACGCTGTACATTTCTCTTCCTCGTGGAAATCTGATATCTCTGTGTGAGGTTTTTTTTTTCCCCAAGCCCAAATCCTCCTTTGATCTGTGCTTTTTGTCCTCTTCATTTCTTCTTCAATGCCTTCACGGTTTCTCCTGCTGCCCGCCATGAGCTGCGACTTTGCCCTCGATCATTCATTTGCTCCATCCCTAATTCCACTTGTTACTAAAAACAAAACTCCACATGCTGCAAATCTTCTATGGCGAAAGCATTGGACTCAAATGTGCAGAGTATTGATATAATCTGATTAAGAACTTTGTAGTTGGAAGCTGCACTACTATACAGTCTGAGATTTGGTAGCATTAACTTAAAGTCAGTGCTCCATTTTATTTCCAGATCGTCACACTATTATATCTACGGCAACTAAAAAGCCTCCCAACCCAGTGCTGTGAACATACAGAGTCGTCATCGATCAGAAGTGATTTCAAAACAGAATGACGTCACACTGCTGAATGAAGGCCCTTTCAGCTGCTTCATCAACAGGCTCTTTGAGGGCAAGCCTGGCAATTAGCACCCAAAGCCATCTTTGCCTTAATCCCACCAAAAGAATCCAATTATTCACTGTAGCCAAAAGGGGAAAATGCATTGGAACAATTATATCAGATATTCAGAGTTACAGAACAGTGCAGCCTATTTTGAGAAACCCTAATCTTGTCAATCCAACAGCAGTGAATGGCGCTGCCCTGCCTCTGCCAGATTTGTTCTTCGAATTCGGGTCTATCACCGTTCTTCTGTCAAACTATTTCTGAACAAACACACTTAACACCCTCAGCCTGGCTCACAATGACATGATAGCATCCTCTTGTCTCCAATTTTCACATTGGCTGTCAGGTCTAATCTGTGATCATATTTTTAGACTCAGGTGGAGATGAGGCCTGTTCTAAAAATGGCTCGTATATTTTTGTATAACTGCAGAACCGTTGCATAATTTTGCTGCAATGGCGCTAATGGAACTTGATCAGGGCTGGCTTGTGTTTTAAGAAGCTACAAATACAGATGAAAACAACCGGAAGAGAAATTATGACAGACTCAACTCAGTAAGGGTTCAGTTATATTTAGAGCTACACTTGATGACTTTTCACCGTCTGACCAGGGATTAAATCAAACACTCACAATCAACAGCATCTGTATAAGGCATTTTTCATTACTTTGCCTCATTTACTTTAGGTTCATCTAGACCAGGGGTGCCCAAAGTGGGGCCCGCGGGCCAAATTTGGCCCGCCGGAACAATTATGTTGGCCCGCCAGAGGGTGACCTACTTTTGCGCCGCATCTGGTTAATAACTCTCTCTCCCGTTCATTCTCAATGGCAAATATGGGGGCAGTTCACTTTTTGTCCACCAGCGTCAAATTGGGGCGCTGTTTCACTCCTTTCGCAAAGTTGAGGAAACACTGTTCTGGTGTTTTGGTGTTTATCAATCACAGAGCGTCGTAGCATCAGCTTTCCCATTTTTCCAACTTTTTCTTTGCAAAAATCGTTGACATCTATGACTTATAAAGGAATTTATGCTGAACTGACACTTTCAAAATGATATGTGGCATTTTCTTTGACTTAAAGAAATGAATGAGCTAAAGTCACTGTAGGTGTTGTTTCCATTTTGCTCTATATTGCTACAATAATTGATTTTGTTCTACTAAAACTAGGCTTTTGTAGCATATAACCCCTTAACTCCCACCTGAACCGAGCACATTTTCTCCAGTTTGGCTTTACCCCAATCCAAAAGCTTCTGGAAAAAACAATGTTGAAAATATGACAAAAAAGTGACCAAAAATTGATGAAAAAAATGACGAAAAAATGCCCAAAATGTGACAAAAAATGACAAAATAATGACATAAAAGTTACATAAAAGTTACAAAAATGAGTTGAATCCCCAACAAAAAAATTATGGAAAAAAAAATGTGATGACGTGAGGAAAAAGATCCTCTCGGTTCAGACGGGAGTTAAGAGGTTAATTGCATAGATTGAAATAAATGCAAAGGTAAACCAAAAAAGAAAATAAAGTAACTTGTATTATTTGCAGTTATATGTTTCACGCTTGACATGGCCGTGTTTGGCCCGCGACCCACAGGCACTTTTTCATTTTGGCCCTCGGAGACGAAAAGTTTGGGCACCCCTGATCTAGACGTTTAATGTTGTGCCTGATAAATGCATGTTTGTATCGTGCAAAGACCACTCCAGATTCTTGACTTTAAAAATATAATGTTCTTACCTGTTTGTATTCTCCAATGATGGAGCCGTTCTTTTTAATCTCTGATTCAGATTTGTCAAGCTCTCGTCTGCACATCTCCTTCAGCTGTGAAAACACATTTTAGGTTTAGGTGTGTGCAGGGCAGGGAGCAAGGACACTGGGGGCCCCAGAGACCATGTGACATTCAGTAGATGTAAAGAAGACAGAAAGGCTCTATTGGCAGGCCGAGGCTTAGGGCAGACCTGTGCTGCACATACATCAGCCTTCATTAAGACACGGACACCTGGAGGTCGAGAGAGCACCTATGGGACCTATCCTCTGCCCTGAGGTCCCTTTGCCTCATCTGTCTGTGATTGACAGCGTGACCTCCAGAGTTATATGTTAAGGAGAGGAGGATTGATTTTTATATCATGTCTGCTCATTTGAGGAAGAAGGGAAGCAAAAAGAATCCGTGCTTCCACTAGATGAGATGGACAGTAACTTCCTCTATAATAATAATAACAACAACAATACACTTAAATTGTGCTTTACAAGCCTGTGTTACCAAGTTTCTCAAAGCGTAATCATTATACATTCACGTGGTGAGCTACTCGGTGGTGGCCCTCCGACCTCCACCAGCCACTCACTGACACACTGCATTTATCCTGGCCTGTTGTACATGTTTTTAGTGGTAGGGGAAACCGGAGTGCTCGGAGGAAACCTACGCAGACTCGGGGTGAACATGCAGGGATCAAACCCGGGAGCCTTGTCCGTATAGTTGTGGTCTCAAATACTCCAGCTCTGTAAAAGTTTATCTGTGTTCAAAACATTTTTTGTTCAATGTTTAACGTTTCATTCTCAGACAAGCATCTAACATTACATGATACGGTAAAATCCCTTGTGAAGCATTCTGTGACGTGCTCTGGTCGTTCAAAGAGAGCCCTGACCTGCGCCGACTCTTCCTCCAGACGCCTCTTCTCGTCCTCTGACTCCACCAGCTTCTGTTTGGTCAGCAGCAATTCTTTATTCAGGGCATCAGCCTTTTCCTCGGCCTGGGGAGCACAACACCACCACAGTGTAAGCTTCTGCACACAAGGTCGCCCCAGCACCACTGCCTTCTCCCAACCTCTCTCTTATCAAGGGGACACACACACAACACAAGGTCCCTCAGCAGGGCTTCACCATTGCTACTATTATGTGATGTGTATGTCAAAACTTACATTGTCGAGGTCTTTGCGGAGGGCTATCTTGCTGCTCACTAGCTCATGTGCCAGGTCATCGTTTTCCTGCTCCAGGCGCATGTTGGCCTCCTGCAATCGCCGGTTCTCCCGCTGGACAGAATCACGACAGAAGAGAAAGCGGCAAAACGAAATGGGAAGTTAATCATAAGAGTCTGATGAATATGGAGGAGTGTGAATGGAGAGCGGAGCAGTTCACAGGGGAAGACCACGACGACACAGTGAAGGTTGTCAGTAATGTTTAACTGATTTGTACATCATTAACAGTGCCAGGCTTCTTCATTAACGCCCTGATTCTACAGGAAGCAAACAAGGAGACAGGCAGACTATTATATGAGTGCATCACCAAGCAATTATAGAAACATAAAAACAACTTAAATATATGAAAGTTAAGGAGTGTACCGCATTTCCATCCTAAGCTTCTATCAAACAGGGATTCAATAATGGTTCATAATGGGCAATCAATAAACTCCTACAGTCGATAATGGTGAAAATGTGACGTTACCTCGTATCTCTCGATGGGCGCCTCCTGCTGTTCTTGCTGCTCTCGCATCGTGTGATACTCTTTCTCAAATTTCTTTAACTTTTTCTGACTGATCTGCGAATGTAAAGGGCAAAGAGGAATTCAAATAACCGAGCAGAAAAATAAATAAATCACTGGTCAAGAGACAGCAACGGAACCATGCTAATCATCAAAGTGTGAAATTATATTGGTCTCCACTTGAGGCTGTTTTATAATAATATATAACACAATGACACAACTCTTTGACTAATGCAGTATATAGAACTGATAGGGGAGTTTAATGTGCCACTATTTTTCGCACCATTAGGCGCACCTGATTATAAGGCGCATTAATAAGACGCACCGGAATACAAGGCGCATTCATTAATGCTGGTTTACCTGTAAACCGGGATATAAGGCGCACTGCTAAAATTAAAGGCTTTTATGTGCACCTTATAGTGCGAAAAATACGGTAACCTAATTAACGACAATGGCATAATGGGAAGAGCATGACCTATTGCTGCGTGTGGAACTCTCTATGGTTCATGGTACATATTTGTGCTGGAGAAATCATGAAATCTGGACAAAAATTGTTTTTATTCAAGACAATTCAATCAGTGCGTATTTGACCTTTCAGTGACCAAGTAGTTGTATGGGTGGTTAGTTTAGCACCTTCACTTTCCATCCTGGTGGCTCCTCATTTCAGGTTTTTAGGGTTTCTGGTAGGTTTTCGGAATGGAATGGATACCATGGAAATGGTAAAATTAGCAGTGAAAACCTGAAAAAAACAATTGATCCTGGAGCGTCCTACAGGACATCGGGATGGTGGTAAATAAAGGCCATAAAGTCACTGAAAGGTCAAATACATATTCATATCAACTTTTTTTAATATATAAAGTTGCATAGTGCACCTTTAATAATACTATTATAAATAGCACATTATAAACGAGAAAAGCTATACAGCAGCAATTACTAAAATTTGTTTCTACAGAAAAGTTGGTTGCTGTAACTTATATTAAGGCCATTTATATTATTTATATCAACAATGGTATACAAGACAAACTAAACTCTTTCCTCCTAGTTATATATTTTATTGCTGTTCTTTTGATTTGATCTGATCTGATTTGATTTATTTAGGTTTTTTTTGCTCGTTTTTGCTTGTTTCTTTTATATCTGTGTGTATGTTTTTGTATATTAGTCATGGTATACTGTTTATATTTATTTTGAAAAACTCTAAAACTCTAAAATAAAGTAATAAAAAGTTTCAGCCTCCGAAGTTACCACAAAGTTCTCAAATCAGTTTAAATTAATTCTTAACACTGCGTCTGCATCCATTTTTATTCTTCCACAGAACATCCGATAATCCAATACTTCCCCCTAGAGGATGTCGATGCAATTACAAGTGTCAAGGTGTGTATATTCTCTCACCTTCATGCTGCAAGCCAGCTCCATCAGCTTCTTAGCATTTTCCTCTGAGCGGTACCTTTTTGGGACTGGAACCCGAAAGAACTTAAGTGCTCCCTCAAAGTCTGCTTGAATCAGGTCATCTTTTGAGGTCTGCCAAATATACATGTTTTTAGAAGAAATAAATCACTTCTACAGTTTTCATTAAATTGGAGAGCTGGAATTACTTTGAGAAGTGCCAAAGCAACGTTGAAGATGACACTGATTCCCTAGAAAGTAAAGAAAAGAAAACAGTGTTTGGATTTTGTCAGTCACAAAACCTCAGTGCTGTTCGTGGTGGGGAAACACAAGCTTCTCCTGCTACTCCTAACTAATAGCAGTTTTAAGATACAAAACTAGCACAAACTCTATCATCCAGTGTTCCACAGTACTTAATAAAAGTATATGCATGCTGTCAAAACACCAAGTAGATGAGTGTGTTGTGGCTTACTTCACAGAGCAGCAGGTCAATGATATGGAAGACCATGTAGAGGGGAAACTTGGCCGTGAAGAGGGTGAGGAACCACTGGGAGGCGTACATGTGCGCCTCCAGACCCACATTCAGAAAGTGGGAATACAGGTCTGGGATGTATTCCTGCTCAACACACACGTTCACAGGAAGAGAAAAGATGTGTTTAACAGAACAACTAAACGCGATTTTACGGAATGATATGGGGTCATTTGAGTGATATGACGGTCCTAAAAACCTGACAATGGAAATAATTTGCTGGCTCGTCAGTTTAGTGTCTAATTGCATAGATATGCAGACCACTGAGAATTTAATAATGAATATGTGGGGAAAATAAAACTTTGACTCTGTAAAATACAATACACACCTGCATGAGTTTTTCAAGTTGGAAGAACTTGCAATGCAGATCCTCGAAATTCTGCTTAAAAAGGTCCCTGAGGCCATAGTCAAACATAATCTTGACCAGCACACTGAAGGCCTGCTCCTCAGGCATCTGAAAAAACAAGACACTAGTGTCAATCATTATGAAACGTACTACCACACACCTCCACTAGAGAGCACCATTGATTTGGTAGGATAGAGAAAGTAGATTTCTTTAAATGAAAAATCATAATAACATGTGACATCTACACAGCATTGATAATGTTGGCAGAAAGAATCACTTATAATTGATTATATAGGATTTTTTCCCTCCCCAAAATCAATTGTAGGCGACTTATCTTGATAAGTACTTCAGAGGGTAATTCAGAGAGCCACTTTTCAATATGAGAGACATATGTTATAGAATAGAAAATAATGCCATCCTATTGTTAACAGAGCCTAAAATGACTGAGTCCTGTTTATTATCACCAGAGTAGACACAAGACAAAGCTAGATAGATATAGCATTGGTCATCCCAATAGAATGTCACAAATGCGAAATGAAAACAAAACAACCCCTCTCCAAATATTTGGAAATGCAGACATTTTTGCAGCATCCAGTGAACTCACGTGCAGGAGCAGCACAGCAGCCAAGAAGGATTGTCCTTGGCAGTATCCGATCTCCTCGTCATAGACTGAATAGGCCTGTGCAGAAAACAAAGAGGGAATCATTCAAAAACAAAAAATATATATGGCAGAGTTAAAATGTTGTTACACTGTAGTTGTGAGACTTGCGTTGATTTGTTCAATGGAATGTAAAGCCTTATTCGTTAATTGTCATATTATATATTGTATTACTTTACCATTTCAACACAGTATGCAATTAAATTCAAACAAAAACTAGAAGAACCATATTTCTTTTCACCAAATATTGCAATAAAGCGTTGGAATGTTAAGTATACGCTAAGAAAGTTGGAAATTATTCTCAACCACACCTACTGTAACATTAGGTTGTGTTCCTGTTCCAGAATTTGATAATCATAATTTCAGACGGAGGAGAGGGGCAAATGGAAATTAGCGGGAGGGAAAGCTTCAAACAATCTTCAAATAAAAAAAAGTTTCATAAAATGTGTGTCCTGATCAGTATTTGGTAGTACTTGGATCCACAAAACTGTTTTTTGTTTTTTTTCTAAAGTTGAAATGAATTTCCACTGGCCAACATCAAGCAAGTTTGTTTTTTAAATACTGCCACCACTTTTGGAGACCATTTAGAAATTTTTCTTCTGCTTTTCATATGGAGACAGAGAAGACTCTCATGCAGATAGACAGCCGCCATTTTCAAATTGCTTTTACCATACAGGTGAAACTCGGAAAATTAGAAAATTGTTTAAAAAAAAAAGTGCATTCATCTCTGTTATTCATCTTAAACTGAAACTATTATATGATAGACTCATTAAATGCAAAGTGAGATTATTATGGCTTAGCTTGTAAAAACCCTAAAATAAAAATAAAATTTGAATATTTTGAAAACGGACTGTAAGCCATAATCACCAAAATTATAACTAACAAAGGCTTGACATATGTCACTTTGCATGAAATGAGTCTATATCATATATTAGTTTCACATTTTAAATTTATCATTTACCATTTAAGTTAAATTACAGAAATAAATGAACTTTAAATGAAGACGATATTCCAGATTTCCAAATTTCACCTGTAGATACCACCAATGAACTTGTAGCTGCCCACCCCCGTAATTAAACTACAGGCCGTTCAGAATGCTGTAAAGTCACCTGAACGCAGCCCATTTAAAAAGAACAAGCTCCATTATTATTTAGCTTGAAAACAGGCAAAAATGAGGTACAAGGCCTTTAAAGCTACACTGCGTAACATTTTTAATATACTGTTGCACAAAACATGCTCCTAATGAGCAGCTCGACAGAAAATGATGGGGTAATCAAAGAATGGATTTGGATGAGGACCTAAGCTATTCAAATCTCATATTTGGCTGCCTATCGACATCTCCAAGGACACCTCCACTCTGGTATAGTTACAGTCAGGTTTTAGGAGAGGTGAACCACACAGAGTAAACACACGTTTGTTTGTTCATTTCAGGGATTTTCCAACCATAAAAATACCTGTAATAAAAGAATTGCTTGTATCTCATTCTATTGGGTGATATGTTACGTGGTGTGTCTTTGATGAAATAATTTGATCAATAAAGCACTCATTGTGTTTGGCACCTTGCAGATCTTGTACAGTGAATCTTGTCCATCTCCTCCAGTGTCTTTGAAGTAGTCATGAGCTGGAAACGTCCTGTTAATATCTCTGGTAATCGCACTGTCCTGAGGGGACTCCTGGGAACAGAAGAGACAATGACAGGTAAACAAATGTGATCCACTTTCAAACAAGGAGTGTACTGTGTTATCGTTACTAAAAGTAAAACTTAACTTCCCCATCAAAGGTCAGTTAAATTCAGCATCTTGTGGTTCAGCACAAGGCCTATCACAAAGATCGCATGACTAACTGGAGCAGAGCGTCCTCTCCCATAGGACAGAGAGTCTAACACACAGGCTTCAGGCGTGTCCATCCCAGTGTTTCATTTGAACTTTAAAAGATTATGTTTTGTGTTGCTACACTTCAATACTAGCTCACAAACTCACTCAATATGGTCGTCTGGGTGAGATTAATGTAACCACTCAGAGTAAAACTGAATTATTACTTCGTATCTTTGTATATTTTGTATACAGTACTTAGCTGTATGACAGAAAGAGCTGTAGTAAAATACTTTCATTAATTTTCAATACCCCTTTCACGCTTGTAAAAGAGATTGTACATTTTTTACCTGGCTAAATAAATAATAAAATGAGAGAAGTGTTTCTGGCTGCTTGTAGGGGGTAACATTATTTGTGTGTTTATATGTTCAACCAATTCAGAACGTATGCAACGATTACAATAGTACTATTTTTTAAACAATTTACCATCATGATAACTGCTAAATTAATCCATACAAGTCTTGCTGAATAGACAACTGTTAATCGCTGCCCTTTATTTTCAATACCATTTCAGTCGCCTGAACTACTACTTTTCTCAGGACTTGGGAGTCTGACTTCCACAGCGGAAATGACTAAAACAAGGCATAATGAGAATAAAGGATGCAGGAAGAAAGGGCTTCCAAAACAAAGTGAGCTAATGGGAGTCAAAGGCCAGTGGTTATTTTTATACTGAAACAAAAGGCTAATGAAATTCTCTCACAGCACCAGAACAGTGCGGAGCAAGCTGAATTCTCGCGGTGTTTGTGAGTTTACAAACACACAAGAATCCATCTAGAACCTCTCCTGCCTTCACCGTTCAGACAGAACCAAAATTGATTCAGGCAAAAAAGACACTATTAAACAACGCGGTGATCACAAAACACTGCAACACTGCAACACTGCAACACAAACACACGTATGAATGGATTTGTGTTCTTGATTCAATCAGCAGCAAACGCTGCTCCAAAAGTGTGACCTCTCTCTGAACGATTCCAGCCAACACAGGCCCAGATTGATGTCATTGCAAATGTTATTGGCGCCGTAATATCAATCTGGCTCTGCCAGGTTATCAGAACAGTCAGTGTGGAGTGAAAGAGAAAACTACCACATTGAAAACTTTACTGGTTTAGTGAGTACTTCGTCACGTCACATTATGCAACACGCATATGTGTCTGCAATACCTGAATATAACTACTTCAACTGCTGCTTCACAAATGAGACCATAGATAACAATCAGTGACTTTTCTGCATTTGAAATCACAGGAAAGGTTCCAGCTGAGATCTTATCTCACTGCGACACTTGGAGACTCTGTGTTCAAGTAACACAAGCGAGATGCATGACAAAGGAACCAGTAGAATTAATGGGAAACCAGTAACTATGTGAAGTTAACATAGCTAGCGTGTTTGAACTAATACAGTATTATCATATCTCTTATGACATTATTTAACTCTCCTCCCAATGATCCAAGCAAAGCTGTACTTTTTCATCTGTCCTGTAATAACATTTTATCAACACCTCTGCTGGTCAAATATGTTGAGGACACAACTGGGAATTGAACCCAGTTTTCTCTTCTGACAGACTAACTGACAGTAACATGTTATCTCACAAAGCCACTTGGACACTCCTGCGTACAAGTAACACTGATCACATAAAACTGGGGTGCCCAAACTTTTACCCTCCGAGGGCCGAAGTTGAAAAGTGGGCCAAATGGAGCAATTTTAAGCATAAACAATAAAGTCCCTTTATTGTCCAAGTGTCCTTTACATTATTTTTATAAACACCAGTGACATGCTACATTTGAAAGAACATTATATGAAAAAATGACAATAAAAGCCTTAGGACATCATGATGATTGTAGGTAGGAAGGTTTATTTATATGACTCCACAAATTAGACAATTTCAGCTTAAATTTTAGTGACTCATGAATATGAGATTTCCTTTCAATGAGCTTGAGCTAGTGCTACTATTTGTAGGGTACTATGAAATAGAGTTTCAGCCTCGAAGAACTCATGTTTACACAAGCACCACTTAGACACACTCATCTGAAGTGCTGAGTGCGGAACAAAGACCTTCCATATTCAAGCCAATTAGCAGCACTGTGTAAACGTGTTAAAAGCCGATGAATGACCATAGTCTAAAACCATATTCAACTTATCCAGAAGAATGTGCAAGACATCCATATAGGAAATGTGTATAATGACTACACTTATAAAAATGCCCTCCCTGGGTGTACTTTGACAATAAACTGGACTGGATTATAAATGCCATCTGCAGAGAGGCCAAAGCCATGGGGTCCTGTAACATCAGAAACATCCTTTACATTTATTACATTATCAAATTGCAAAGCAATTGTTGTATTTTAGTAATACAATAATTCCTTCTTTCTTCATTGACATTTTTGTCTGCAAGCTTAAGTTATTTCCCCTCAGGGGTCATGATTTACCTGCAACATTAGCAAACATTAGTTTAGTTTATTATTTTATTTCAACAAAAACATGAATGAGACTAGATGCAAGTTGGTCATTTTAATACTCACTACTGCCACCTCAGGTCTTAGGCGTAACTGCAGGTTCTATATTAAGCTCGTGCATGACGGCTCTTTGAGCCCGAAGTAACACCTTTCTGAGTGACAGTGCAGGAACATGTAGGGGGAGGAATATACATAATTTTAACATTTTAAACTCTGTATAGTCCCTATAATTAAAGATGCTTTGCACCAGGGTTAGCTTGAGTCGAGTCCTTGAGCAGGTGGGTTACAATACAAAAGGTACAATTTAAAATGTATCTAGCCTACATGGCATGCCAGGATAAAAATGTCCATAAACCACATGTAATCTGGAGAATTGGCCAAAGCAAAGACAGTAAAAGTCCCAGATATTCAGTTTTGTAACTGGTCAGCCTTATCTTAATTTGATGGGTAGCTCATGGCTGCCCATTAGAGTAGGTCTGCTGTGTCTTATTTAAGACCACAGAGGAAAAAGCAGATCATATCAAACTGCAGCACAGTGCCACCAGTTTTGTTGACAAAACTACAAACAAAACTTAAATTTACATTTAAAGTTACCAGAGATCAGAGGGTCGGCAGTTTGAATCCTGCAGGTGTGCACTGTCATTGTGTCGTTGGGCAAGACACTTCAGTCACCTTTCCTGTGTACATTGGCATATGAATGAGGGTGGGAATGGGTGAGTGGTTCCTTGATGTATTAAAGCACTTTGCGTGCCTAATGGAGGTGGAAAAAGCACTATATAAATAATAACAATAAAACATTTTATTTGTGGGTGCCTTACAAACAGCATAAATAGAAACAGACATATAAATAGAGACCATTTACAATTGCACAATGGGAGAGAGTAATTTCAAAGGTGAACAATCAAGTCACCTCAGAGCAGCCTCTCAGTATTTAAATACATTTGATTTGACAATATTGGAGTTGATCACATTTGTGATTTGATGACGGTAGGACTTCGACAACAAATGGACCTAGGATGAGCGCACTGATCTGATGCAGCACACACAGGCACCAGAGGTGAAGTTCTTGCCATGGGGCCATGCAGGGGTCAGTGATGTGTGCACTCAAACCCTCAGCAACAAAGCAGCGCACACTATCAAGTTAAACACTCTTTAAATGCAACGCTCACAACAGTCACCGCTATGAGACTCTTTCAACAAAGTGCTTCACAAACATTTTAAAAGCATGTACCAATAACTATAAACAATCTTCTTAAACATGTACATTCTCCACTCAATTTGCATATTTATGACAATCAATGACCAATAAACACTACGTTCTGGGAAGCACTGAAAGACCGATTATTTCATATTCAACAACTTTAAAGAATTATTATGTAGCGGTATATTTTTGGCAATCCAAAAAATCTGTGGCAAATAATATTTCAGGTTTCTCCATCGTTCTTCTAGTCATCACATTGTACAAACGGTGTTGTTGGTCAGTTATAAAGTATCTGACGTTATGATTTAGGCGAAGCTCAGGACTTGTCATGTCCTTCACAGTTTCCATCACGGCCTTGTGAATCACAGTTAACTAGACATGACATGTTATTCCAGCGCATCCTTTCGGGTGTGTGATTCCACAGGTTCTGGTGCTACGCTGTAAACATATAGAGCAGAGACGCTTGAGGCCCTTTCTGAAAGCTGAATTAGACAGGCTGTAGATGAGACAGTTACAGAAACTGTTGCTAATAGCAAGCCATGTTGTTAGAAATGATGCTGCAGGATGGTGGAAGAAACCTCCACTTTCTAACAGGAAGTAAAGTATGTAGGGCAGCCACAGGATATAAAACACACTCGTAATGCGGAAGAGCACCATAGCATAGCGCTTGTCTGGGTAAGTTGGTGACTGGTTGTGATGAGGGATTTGGGTGTGGGACAAATGAGAAAAGTGATCTTTGGAGCATTCATTCTCCCTCGAGTCCACAGTGGTAAGTCCCGGTGTTGTTGGGTCCTGGTGTGGTTGTGGCCGGTATCGCGCATGGCGCTCGCTGATCTCCCGTGTGTGTTGGCGACAGATCTTGAAGATGTTGCCATAGGTAAAACAAACCGTAAGTGCTGCTGGGGTATAAAGCATAACCACAATAAAAGTTGTAAAGGCTGGGTGGGTCTTCCATTGGACTGCACACCACTCTACCACGTCACCATGGTAACCTGGTTTACCCCATCCCATGAAAGATGGCATGAAGATGATAGCAGAGTACAGCCATATTAAAATAACGCAGCAGCGTACACGACACGGCGATACCAAAGATGCATATGTCAACGGTCGTGTCACAGCAATATAGCGATCCACACTGACACATGCCAGTGACAACATGGAAACAGACTTTAGGACGGATACCAGGTACCCAAACATCTGGCAGCTGAGCTTGGGTTCCAGGCCTTGGAGATGATTTAGCAGGGACATGGAAGGGAAGAGGCAGCAAACCCCCACCAGCAGGTCAGCATAGGCCATAGTCTGGATGAAAGCACTGGTTGTGTGTTGGCTTGGTGAAGGTGCACAGTGAAACACAAATATCACCACCAAATTTCCAAAGATGATTAGTACACTGAGAAACAATATGAGGGACACTTCCAGGAGGCAGATGTTAAAGATATAGGAATAACTAGCTTCCAGCAGACAAAATGGGGCAGAAGGGTTTGGCACGTCGGCAGAGCTCTGATTCAAAGGGACAAGAGAGGAATTCATCATCGTCTGCAGAGAAAACTCTTGAAATATTAGTTAGCTTTATAGTTTTGGATGCGGTTGATGACGACTTTTACTTTGATTTAAAAGCCCCATTCCACTTGAAAATATTATGCAAGATCCAATACAGAGCAATATGTCCAAGATAAGGTATCTCCATGTCGATATTAAAAGTCCAAATATCCATTTTCGATAACTGAAGAGTTGCCGTAGTAGTGTGTACAGATTCACAATCAAGAATCACACTAGAAGACCTGATTATGGTCTCTGAAAATCTGGTCCAATTTATGCCCGTTTTGGAAACTCTAAGTCATAGACATCGGTCATTAGAAAAATGAGTCTGAAGCACACACCCGTAAACAGAGCGTCCAATGAAAGTTATTAATCCCTCGTCGGATATGTCTTAGTTTCCCTCCAGTAGTCGCCCTCTGATCTTTCTGCGGCACTTTGATGTCCTTTACCAGTTTTCAGCTGGTTCACGTGGATCAAGGCAGATTGGCATGAAGAGGAAGACTAGGACAATGTGCTTTGGAATGCTTCAAAAGTCTACAGAGAAAAAAAAAATCTCTGGTGTTTTTCTGTCTTTTTAGGAGAGTAGAAGAAATGTTTGATGTAAATGTGGTCGACAGGCACACCGATGCTGAGACATCCCGCGTACATTTGTCTTCCTTTGCTTTCTCTCCCTTTGGCTCCCTCCAGACAGAAACAGTAGCTCCACCTCATTTTTCTTTGACCAATCAGAGGCAGCAGAGGCACAATGGTGCCGTCCATTCCAACTCCAACTCTTTAAGCACACCCAATACAAGGTCATTTTCATTTAATCTTATATCTGATATATTTGCTCCTTTGTTAACATGGTTCTATGCTTAACAAGGTCAGAACTTTTTTACTTTTGCTTCTAAAAGAATTTTTCCAGCTAGAAAATTGCTGGCACAAGTTTGTGCAGGCACAAAAAGGACAAAAACATCAACACTTACAAATGAAAATAAATAAATAACAATCCACCAAACATCATAAATGTTTTTAATAATAATAATAATAATAATAATATTAATTGTGGTGGAAATACAGTCAGGTCCATAAATATTAGGACATCGACTCAATTCTCATCTTTGTGGCTCTATAAACCACCAAGAAAGATTTGCAATGAAACTTTCAGCTTTAGTTTGAGGCTATTTACATCCAAATCAGATGAATGGTGTAGGAACTACATTTGTGTGTGCGCCTTTTCAATATTTGGTTGCAAATCCTTTGCAGTCAATTACAGGCTGAAGTCTAGAAGGTGTAGACATCACCAGATGCTGGGTTTCATCCCAGGTGATGCTCTCCCAGGCATCTACTGTAAATGTCTTCAGTTCCTGCTTGTTCTTGGGGCATTTTCCTTTCAGTGGCGATTGACTTGACCATTGAATAACATTTCACTTCTTTGATTTAAAAAGCTCTTTAGTGGCTTTTGCAGTAGCTTTGGGTCATTGTCCATCTGCACCGAAGCAGTGTCCAATTGGTTAAAAGCATTTGGCTGAATAAGAGCACATAATATTGCCCAAAACACTTCAGAATTAACCCTGCTGCTTTTGTCAACAGTCACATCATAAAAAAAATACAAGGGAACCAGTACCATTGGCCCAAACAAGCCCATGCCATGATGCTGCACCACCATGTTTCACTGATGAGGTGGGATCATGAGCACATCCTTTATTTCTCCATATTTTTCTCTTCATCCTAAGATGTTGTTCCAGAACTGTAAAGGCTTTTTCAGATGTTTTCTTTTTTTTTTTGGAAAACTCTACTCAGCCTCCTGTTTTTGAGGCTCACAGGTGGTTTCCACCTTGTGGTTAATCATCTGTATTCTCTCTGGTGAAGTCTTCTCTTGATTGTTGACTTTGACACACAAACACTCTCCATGATATGATCTGACCTATTGTTGTGAAGTGGTTTCTTCACCAGGGAAAGAATTCTGTGGTCATCTACCACATTTGTCATCTGTGGTCTTCTGGGTCTTTAGGTGGTGTTAAGCTCACTGGTGTGTTCTTTCTTTTTAATCATGTTCCAAACTGTTGATTTAGCCACGCCTAATATCTTTGCGATCTCTCTAATGGGTTTGTTTTGATTTTACAGCCTAATTATGGCTCGCTTCATTGATAGTGATAGCTCTTCAATTCATATTAAGAATTAACCGCAACAGTATGTAAAATGCAAATATCACACTTGGAATTAACTGGACGTCTCATCTGTTCCTTATAAATGGGACAATGAGGGAAGAGCAAACATCTGGCCATGGAACTTGTCCCATTAGTTTTGGTCCCTTAAAAAGTGGGAGGCTCACATAAAAACGCATATAATTCTTCCACCGTTCATCCGATTGTGGTGGTTTATTGGGCCAAAAAGATACGAATTGAGTCAATGTCCCATTATTTATGAACCTGATTGTAAAAGCAATTTATCTTTTGATTAACCATTAAAACAGAAATGGCAAGCAAATGTCAAAAATATATATCTGTATAATAGAAAAGAACAAAAAACAAACTTAACTCAACAAAACAAACTCAAAACTCATGAGATCAGATGTGAACTAGTGACTAGATGAATTGTAAGTGTCAGTACTTGTAGTACTTGGCAACAGACAGTACAGTGCTTCATAAAGGGCTTCATGAGAACAGAATAGGGTAATTCTGAGACCAACAGCTCTGCTTCCCTCAATAGCTCTCACAAAGTTCAAATGCAGAGAGACACAAAGGGGTGCACTCACTGGGACATGGTGTGCATGCGGCACATTTCTCCACAAAGACAGGGCCACAAACTACACAATACAAATGACTGGCCCCTGAGAATGGCATGTACCGGTACACATGTTAAAATGCAATGAGAAGAGCTTCAATTATCATCATCAGCACAAAAGAAAACACACATGAAACACTGAATGAATGACTTATTCAAATGTATTAATGTTGAGATGAGATGAAGTTTTCTGCTTTAAAAAAAAAAAAATCCACAATGCCACTAAACAACAGGTCAGAAGCAGGGGTTGAGGACCGGGCAGTGCCCAGGTCTCAGTCCCCAGATATTGGGGTTAGACAACGTATCAGTCTTTAAAAATGATATCCTGAGATTGAAAATTCTAATCTCTTAACAATAAATCAGCAACAGAAAGCAAACAGGCAGGAGTCTGGAGTCTATCTAGGACAATCAGCACATTAAATCAAATAAACACAAGGACATTTCATTGATTGTAGAGCCGTAGGAAAGATACAAAAACACTATGCACAGTGAAGCCTATAGAAGAGAGCGTCATCTATAATGATGTCAGCAATATTAACTGCACAGCAGCAGCAGCAACAGCAGTAATAAAGGTCTTAATGTATAATGATGTGATTCCATGTGTGCAGTCACCAGTTTAGTGTTTATTACAAGGAATTATGCAGTTGATTAAGGATTTTTTGGTATTTAATAAATTATGTAACTTGTCATATGACCGTAATAGTGCAGGTTGAAGCAAAAAAGCAAAGGCAAAAGCAATATTGTTGAGCTCAAGCAAAATATGTCTAATTACACATAATTATTTATCACATTTACACAAGCAAACGGAAGCAAACTTAAAATGAATCCTGTAAAAGAAATAAGCACAAACTGTAGCCTAAGAACAAAGTATATATTTGTAACATTAATAACTTCCCAATTAGTTTACAGGATGTTTTGTATATTTAGTCTTTCTTTTACGTAACTTGTGCCTCGTATAACTAGTCAGACCAATGTGGCCAATCACAAGTTTGAAACACATGATAGATAAAAAAATGTTATTAAAGGAATGCCAGAGGGAGCACCAAAAGCTTGTTCTTTCAAAACACAAACCAAATCCCCAACAAGAGCGGTTTTGTGAAATCTAATAAAAGCAATATGAATGCATGATTTACGTAATCATGTAAATGGGAGAGAAAGAAATAATAACCAACTCCTACCTTTGTAATTAGAGTACGATATTCTTCAACCAGGTGATCATTGTTATGGCAGCCTGCCAGGAGCTGCCAAACCTCCCCTCGAAGAGCTTCAGGGATGCCATTACGCACCAGAGCCGGCAGCTGTCTGGGACGCACTGACAAATTCATGTGCCTTGAATTAAACACAAAAAGAAAACACTGAAATGACGCTAATGCTTAGAGAAATGTAACCTTAATCACTTCATGAGTAAAAATTGTAATAACCAAAGTCTGAGAAATTGAGTCAGACAGACACTGACGGCCTACATAGTGAATTGTCTCAATATATCTATCTAGATGTCTGGAGTATTTCTGTTTAATGAAATAGTTTAAAGATATTAAGATAAGTAATACGATGTGGCCTAAATTCCTTCTATGGCCAGCTGACGGGTGGTCAAGCACATCTTAGCTTCGATTATATATTTAGATTTTATTTGGAAAGAGTGCTCATGGCTCTATTTTGTGATAATGATGCAAAGTCTGGTCCACTGACAGTCCATCTCCTGGGTCATACGGACTGATGGGAGTCTTTTTGATGGGTTTATTAAGGGGGCTCACCCTGCCATCTGGATAAAGCATGGCAAACTGGCAGGGGAAAGCATCATTTTACAGCTAAATAAATGTATGCTCCATGAAACTCTTTTATCTGATGCACGTGGAAAGTTAAGCAACTCTTGGTTTGAAAAACATAAATAAAAGAAGTACAAACAAAAGCACAGATTTACGCAGAACTGTTCTGTAATTCCACAATGTTTAAACATACACTGCATGCATTGCAGAAATATTACGCATTATTCAAACGGTGTAAAACTGAAAGGCTGTTGGATTGAAGTGTCCCAGGTGATGGCGATGTTTGTAATGAGAGAAAGTGTGGTTAAAGCAGTCAAAGCAGGTCCACGGTGTGGATCAAGTGTGCAGAATTATCATCAAAATGGAACACATGACAAATTGTTAATAGCTGGTCAGAGGGATGCAGCCCTATTTAAATATCATTGGGACTGGACCATAGAACCATCAAATGTTTTGTTGCCAATAGCCAGCAGGGTCGCAAGAAGTGAGATGACAAGAAAAACACAAAGCAACTGTCCAAAATCAAGCATAAAACCATCAGGATTCCATTATTTACCAGTGCTGTCATTTATCAGCAGCTGTAACTGCTCTGAAGTGTCCAGAAGTACAAGGTGTTCAGCGCTGAGACGTTGCCAATGTGAGAAAAGTGTAAATGCAACCACCATTGATCAAGACACATAGGCTAAGATGTTTAGACTGGTCCAGGAATGATCTAAAGACAGATGCTTCAAAGGTTTTATGGACTGATGAATCAGAGTGACTCTGGATGGACTGATGAATGGGTAAAGTAAAGGGCATAATGCTCTACTCTGACTTTGGGGCCAGAAAGATGGAGGAGGGTCACTGGGGTGGGCAGGTATCATTAAAGATGCATTAGTTGGACTACAAGTTCAAGTTGAATTGAAAATGAACCTCCTGCCAGTTCTTAGAGGACTCTGGATGGACAAAGTCCATCCAGAGTCACTCTGATTCATCCGTCCATAAAACCTTTGAAAGATCTGTCATTAGCTCATTCCTGATCCAGTCTAAACATCTTAGCTTATGTGCCTTCATCAGGAGTGGTTTACACTTTTCTCACATTAAGCACCTTGTACTTCTGAACAGTTACTTTGCGTTTGTCTCGTCATTTCACTTCTTTACGACCCTGCTGGCTATTGGCAACAAAACATTTGATGATTCTGTGGTCAAGTCACAATATTTTTAGATATTTCGAAAGGGCTGCAGCCCTCTGACCAGCTGTTAATAATATGTGACTTTTTCAGATGTTTTTTCCTTGCATTTTGGTGAGGGAACATGGCTGCATAATCATTCTGCAAACTTGATCCAGACCGGGGACCTGCTTTGACTGTTTTAACCACACTTTCTCTCATTACAAACATCGCCATCACCGGGGACACTTCAATCCCACAGCCTTTCAGTTTTACACCGTTTGAAGTTTGAAGACATGAAGAAAAAAAAGAATCAATAATAATTCTGTAAGAATTCTGTTTGAAAAGTTAAGCCATCCTACCACTTCGAAAGCAGATCTCCCCATGTTTCCAGGATCTTCTCCGCACACTCCTTTGACACATCGCCAGAACCACTCAGCAAAGGTTCATCATTATCTGGCAGATAAGCGAGACCACAAAGACAAATTATAATTCAAAATTATATATGGGCTAATTTGTCAAGTAACACTGCACGTCAATGTTCTACAGTTGTATTGATATAGCTAAAATCAATGTTATGCAACTTAGGGGTGGACATTCAAATTTTAGTCTAATTGTGAATGGCAGACACAGCTCATGTCACTGTCCTGACCTCCACACAACATTTTTAAGTCATTCGATCTTTCAGCTTCACTGTAGTGCAGTACATAGGTAGATACGAGCTTCGAGCTCCGGTGACACTGAAAGCAGCGCGGACACGGTAAAATACATCTGTAGGAACCGGGTGGAGAGAGACAATTGATGGACAAAGCGTGGAGAGGTGAGCGTGGGCTACGCACCACTGATAGCGTGTTCCTGAACATATCAATGTAACAGTCTGCAAACGTTTAGTGGCTCAGGTGGGTGGGTTTTTGTTCATACAAGCTGTAAATCTGGGGTGGACAAGGACAACTGCCAGTCTGCTGTGTGCCGTCAGTGGATTGTGTGTAAATATCAATTTTACTGCATTTTACACCCTATATTCCACAGAGTGAGCTTCTGACATGCTAGTAATTTTCATCCTCTGGCAGTTGTTGATGGTAGTAATATCACAGACCGTCCCTTCTCTCTGTGATAATCGACAGCTCTCTTACAGACACCAAAGATAGTGTAGAGCAAAAATGTAAATATATCAGACTAATAAAACAACGCTGATGTTCTATGAATTTAGTCGACTATTTAAGCCATAATTATTAATGATTTTTGAGATACAGTATACAAAGGCTTCAAATGGTGTCCCATACCTTCCTCCTCATCATCCTCAGGAGGTGAGGGAACCATGTTCCCCGGTCCACTCAGCAGGATGCCAGGACTTGCTGTGGTCTTCCGTCTCTCCCTCTCGGTTTCACTTTCCAAACTGACAACCTCATATAGTGTATCTGCTGAGGGACTTTTACGCTCCTTTCGCTCCATCTAAAAGATGTAGAACTCAGTTCCAATCAAATAAAACACAAAGAAATATAAAGCCTTTCCATACCTGCCGCAGTTTAAGGTAGAATGTTTCAGTGTAGCTACGCTTGCTAAAGGGCCAAAAGAGCCTGTCATTTGGAGAACATACTCTGACGCGCGTTTCCAGCAAAAAACGAACTGGTTCTTCTACCTCAGTAATCACCAGGTCCACTGCAGTTGTCATGTACATAAATTTATCTGTGTGACATAATTTCAAGTACAATCACATTAATTACTTTGCACAGAAATGTTGAACGCAAGAAGACCAAACTAAAATGAACCATGTGTTTTTAGTTTGCACCTTTTGGTGTCTCCTCATTCACAGGTTGAAAGTGAGGTGTGTTGGGGTTCCAACTTCCTGTGATGATGTAAGACTTTCCATCCGAGCTTTTACCCATGGATTCCTAATGAATAACAAAAGCCTAAGTTACAGTTAGAACAATGAATGACAGTCACACACTGGGACACCCACCAGGTCAAGCAGGTGCATATCGCTATTTTTCACGTTTTTCCCTGGACTTAACAGGAGACCAAAACACCTGAAAATATACACAAAGCTTTGAGAAAGGAGACATGTGAAATGTGACTCAGTTGAATATTTTGAATATTAAAAGAACCATGCCCTGGAGTGAACAATACACAAGTAAAATCATGTATAATACTTGGCATGAAAGTGTGACTAAACTAATTAATAATATGAATAAAAAAACAAACAAAGCTGATTTAGTAAGATATATCGCCTTTAGGAATAAAGGCAGAAGCACATCAATTCTGTAACTAACGCCAGCAAGTAGCTGACAGGAGAATGTGAGGGGCAGTGGATCTCTATGTATGGTTGTGTTTCAAGCTTAATGTCAGTATTTTTAAATGTATTAAGTATACTCTAACATAACAGCCAATGGTGTAGCATCATAAGCCTTGGTTCAGTTAAGGAAATGTCACAATTGTGATCTTGAAGTGCATACCTTTCAATGGCTAATTCCTTATTAGACGTCTGTTGAACATAAATGACAATTTTCTTGTCCATTCCAGCTCGGAGTTTAAAACTTTGCTTGTCTTTATCCTTTACCACAGCACTGAGAAAAACAAAAAACAAAACAGATCTATGAAATCTTATTAATGACAGTGGGCAAGACACTTCGCCTGTGAATGCAGACTGTGAGTGAGGGGTTAGTGGGGGTCGAAAGGGCCAACAGCGCCGATCAGCAGCCTCGCTTCAGTCAGTCTACCCCCAGGGCAGCTGTTGCTATAATGGTAACGAACCACCATTAAGTGCAGGGTGAATGAATAATGAGTGCTGTGCAGGGCTTTGAGAAACTGTCTACTCAGTGAACAATATAACAATATAACTGTAAGCCAGTATTAAATTATTACTTATTACTACTTATTTAGTTCCTCTACCAAATAAAGGGTGCTGGTCTGGATTCAAACTTAAGATGGACTGGGAATTGAGAACTTGCAAAAATCCACATTGCAGCTCAAAGTTAACATTACACACGTCTTCGAACAAAAAATATCTTGTATTGCTGGCAGCCAGTAAAACTGTGACCCCGCCCAAGAAGAACAATGGATGAATGAACATTTATCTTCTTGCACCAGAGAATATTCTCTATTCAAGTGGGAGGAAACAAAGAGAACTGACAATAAAACAATAAATACAATATATTCAAAAAAAATGTAAGACAACTTTGAGAGTCTGTAAAAGTGCTTAATAAGTCCCCTGCATTTTTATTATTTCCTGATTATTACTATTTCATCTGTAAGACCAATGACAAACATTTGAAATTTGAAACTGGGAATGTTTGCATGAAACAAAGCATGCAGCATTAGGACTATGTTGAGGAGTTAAACCTACCTGAAGGTCCCCTTCCCATCATCCTCTTTAATTTCGAGGCTGACAGTGAAGGTGAAGAGGTCACTGTCAGGGGTGAGGGGTGCCGCCTGTTGAGACAACACTGCCTTCTTAGCCGACCGCCGAAACGCAGTGGCAAAGCTGTACAGTATCCGACTAACCTGCACACATAAAAAACGGGAGAAAAACAAACTACCTGAAACACAGCGTGCAAAAAATATTTTTATCAGTTCTCCTCAAGTAAAACCATGATATGGCCATGGTTTACTAGCTTTAAAGACATCTTTATATGCTTTGTTCGTTGTTTATTCTGCTTTTATTCCAAATCCAATGTCAATTTATCAACAAGGGGATGATTATTAACTTCAGCAGTAGCAGCATATGTAGACATTGCTGTATATAAAGTTTATGACGTTATTGATACATCACAGTGTATATGTATCAATACACCCATAATTGGTAAATAATACAGAATATTTGGTATTTTCCATTTGTTCTGAACTAAAAAAAATTCCTGCTTTCTGCCACATATGAAAGATGAAGGGACAAGAAGAAGAGTCTCTTACCGCCTCCTGGATTTGGCAGCGAAATACATGAATCCTGAAGATCTCAGCATTGTAATGGCTCTCAGTAAAAGCAAAACAGTCACTCTCAGGTGTCCCATCATGGCCTCGCACACAAAAGAGAATCTTATAGATAGGGTAGTTGGCAATCTCAGTGCTGTTGTTTGGGTCTAATAATCTGTCGGATGAAGAGAAGGACAGGAGTATTTCTTTGCTAGTTTTGTATAGATAAATGTGGCGTACCTGACTATGCCTTCGGAGACTCCTGGCACAGACAGTGTGACGTCCAGGGGAAGTTGGCACTGCCCCCGGAGGATGCTCATCATGCGGAGAGCCTCAACCTCACTGCGAGGGGCATTCACTGAAGCGCACCCGAGGTAAGTCAGCTGGCTAAACACAATGCTGTCCTCATCGGGGATAGGACTGATGGGGCTACCTTCTGATGACGACTCATCACCTGCAAAGCACATATTTTTGAGATGTACTGGCCTCAACCTCTTTGACTGTTACATGACAACTATAGGACCAGAATATGAACTGACATGTGTGTCTAATAGGGGCGGGATCATCTGAGTACCTCACGTTTAGATGCGATACGCGATACATGGCTGACGACAACAATTATCTCACGATACGCCGATACTGTGATAATCAATTTATATTATATTATATATAAAAACGATCCCTGACTTACACACTGAAAATGGGTCTATAGATCTGTCAGTGACTACATTTATATCTAAATAAACAAGAAACCCCAGTCCTATTTAAAAAAGACCCCAAATTATTTATAATTATCAAAAAAATCATTCAAAGTAATTTATTTGTGTTTGATCCAAGTGGTTAAAACTGTAGTGCTGCCCCCTGCTTTTCTGACTTAATGATCACTGTTGGCCCCTATTGACATTACTGCCTCATTAATATGCATGATATTGTCAAAAGTATCGATATCAGAATAAAAAGGTATCGTATCGTCCCGCAAATGATCGCGATATATCAGTAAATCGATATATTGTCTCCTAGTGTCTAACATATAATGCCTTCTTTAGGTGATAGATCAGCATCAAAGTAATCAAACAAATGTTTGAACGTATGATCAAATGATATAAAGGGTCCAATTAGAATGTAATTGCTGACCTCGATACGACCTTTCATTCAGCTCACTTTCCTGAGCTGTCTGGACTGGAAGAGCTATTTTGGGTGGGCTTGTGCTTAAGGGGTCCGCGCCTGGTGGAACAGGGGACATGGGGAAGGGTCCACTGAGGCCTTCCGTGCCCGTGTCTGTTCCCCTTCCTGTGTCCACTACAGATGGGTCCATCAGGACGTCCTCTAGCTCCCTCTGCAGCTGCTGCTCACTCCCATTTCCCACAATCTGGATACAAGTGTTCAACAGAGACAGAAGGTCATCCAAAACAAGAAAAAGACACATTTCACAGCATAATATAGTTTGGTGATTAATAAGTAAAAAATGTATTCAAGTAAAGTTATCCCAGTGAGCTGTCAAAGGACAAGAACAAGAGGCTGCTGTGTGTTGAATTAACGATTAGAGCAGGAAATCATTGCATGGCCGCTACAAGAGAATAGGAGGAACAGACGATTATTTTGTATGTGATTATTTGATCAAAAACATAAAGCAAAACCGTTTTCACAAAAGCTTTTTTTTATCTACAAAAGGGTGCAACTGTAATAGACTGAATTTCTTTTTGCATCAGCTTAAAGCCAAGGCTACAGTAAAGTTACAGCCAGATTGAAGCATTTACCTCTAAGTCAACTAGGATCCTAGGATGTGCAAGCTACCTACAGTCAACAGCCACCAGATAAACAAGCACCAGTCACAGTGATTCACCACAGTGCAACATCACAGAAAGGACATACAGACTAGAGAAGGAGGAGAAGAGAGGGCTGGAAGCAAAGAAACTGACCTTAAAGCTGACCCCTTCCTCAGAATTCACCTGCACAACAAATATAGAGTTTAGACACACTGGCTTCCCTCTCTTAGGATGGCCTGACTGAAAGGTGGGGAGAATATGCCGGTCAAAACCAAAACGTGATCTCTGAAATGACTGGAGGGGAATGGGTGTGATTTTGCAAACATGTAGAAAAACAAACAACCACTGTCAGTAAACAGCGGCTCCTTCTCGCAGATGAGTCACACTTAACTACACTTGCATACTTCTGCCACAAGCTGCTGCGATTTACTGTTCTATGAGGAAGCGCATTACAGAATAAGTGTCTGGCGCCACCTTGTGGATACACATATTTCAGTGCACTTTCGGTCCGACATTGAAAAGAAGAGAAGATTCTTAGTGTTTTGCCTGATGAAATAGAGGAAACAATGATTCTTCCGCAAATAGTGTCGTAACTCAGTTTTCGCCTATAAAGCTAAAAAGATTTAAAAACTCTGATTCCCGACCTCTGAGTCTCCACAGCTTCACAGCGGGTCAAAAGAAAAAAAAGAAAGCCTCTGGATTCATAGAAACAAGATTAAAAGAAATTTAGATAAAGATGACATTTCAGTATATTTCATATTATATTTGTATATTTAAATCTTTCTGTATTGTGCTGGACAGTCAATTTATTGTACCTGGACATGAGCACCTCCTCGAAATCGAGATGGTTAATGTTAATGTAAATGTCATTTTTACATGAACCAACATTGCAATGTTTTTTTTTTTTATTCTAACTCAAAGATTTCATCTCTCTCTGTCGCACTCACAATACTGTCTGAAACAAAAGGCATTTCCCTTTGGGGATCAGTGAGGTATTCTGTTTTAGATTTGGAAAACACCGCTGGGTGCTGGTGTGTCCACTGGCTAGAATTCACTGAGGAAAAAGGTTGTGGCCCAGATGCACTGATCTAAAACACTGACAAACCCTAACCAAACAAGCCAAAACAAATATTTAAATACAGTCAGAACAACTCTCAAGAGGAATGTGATTACAATTAATAGAACACAACAAGGGAAATGGGTTAGTATTAATTTTTGCATGTCAGAATAAAATGCAGGTGAAAAGACACAAATGAGTGAAGAAATAAAGCTATATTAGATGTGAAAAAGCAAATACTGTGCAGTACAAGGGATAAGCGCCTTGGCTTTAAACTACTTTCTGTAATGATTTCTATATTAACTATTCTTAAATAGAAGTAGGCAAAGGAATAAAACGTGTGAATACAAACACGTATGCATTAAATTGACAATAACTTGCTTCTTGTCCTGGACATCACAGGCACTGAAGGCACCATTTAAGACTTTAACGAATGTGTAAATAAATCTATTTCTGCACAGGTGCCTAAAACTGCCTTACCTTAAGTCCCGTCTTTTCATCGTCACTACCATTATGAGTGGATGAAGGGGTGTCGTCTCCCAGCCGGGACACAAGCACAAAGTCCTCACTGTTGAGCGTGGATACGGAGTCTGAAGACACGCTTATCTTCCCCACCGAGCCCTTGTCATCCATGGCAGCGTCAGTTAAAGTCAGGCACGTAGGATGTGGGGATGATGAGCAAAATCACCTGGAAAATGAACAAATAAACACAAAAAAATGCTGATGTGATGAGGAGATGTGGAGAGCATATCTGGGTACTTCTATTATGCAGAACAGATTGATTATGTTTAGGGGATAAGTGTGTTTAGTCTGCCTGTGATGCCACTGAGCGCGACAGATTCGAGGTTATAATTTCTGTGCTTATGACTGCTCTACTTGTGGTTGACACAGAAAGTTTGTTGATTGATTGATGGATGTCTTTATTTCAAATTATGTAAATCAAAACAGGATATTTCAATAATAAAGTAATAATGTACTAATAATATAATAATAATGTACTATTTGAACAGGCAAAGGTTGAAGTTAAAACCAACCTCTTCCACAGTTTAGCATAACTTCATACTGAGCAACTTTGCAGTCACTACTGAATCGGGCATTCTCAATATACAATCTCTATAGTTTACATTGTCTTACTTTATGTGTGCGATGTCACAGGCATGTCAGATCCATAGACTGTAAAATAAAAAAATGGACTGAGGGAGCGAGGCTTCCCCCATAGCGTTCAGTGCGGGCTAGCTGAAGCTCGTTCATGCTAGCAATTTGGCCGAGTTTTTCGATATAGCTCAATTATCAAGAATAGGGTGAAAATAAAAATAGCAAACAGATACATGCTGTGTTAAGACAAACAGAGGTAAGATTGATAACCCCGTGTGTGGAGCCTGGAAACACATCTGGAGATGGGTCCCAACTCCCTGCCCAGAGCTATCATCAAGAGATGGGTCAAATGCAGAGGACACATTTCTCTGTGGGGGCAATAAAATGTACCTTAATCTTCAGTAATGACATAAAGAGGGGCAAAAAAGTTTGAATGGAAAGTCCATCGGAGCCAGGAACTTCCGAAGCCAACCGCCATTTCCTTGTGGGTACAGGAAGAAGTCCATTCTTAATTTTACAGTCTATGGTCTGAGTGCATTCCATCACAGCAACGGCACAACAACAAAAGAAAATGAGTGGCAATTCTACATTGTTACTTTTTGATTTGCCAGTAAGTTTGGAATGTTGAAGGTCCTATTTAGAAGAGGAAAACCCTGCATGTGCACACCCTAAAGTGGCTTTGTCACCCACCTTCCTTGGCTATTTCAACAAAAGCCCCAACAACTGCCAAGACAGGCCTCATCATAATGTTATCTGCAGTTTGACTTGGAACTTTTCTGTGCCCTCATGTGAGCAAATATTTTCTAATGCTTTTTTTCAAAGTTGTTTCAAGGTGCACTAAGCAACTTATTGAGCAAAAAAGAGTTAATATTAGTGTGCATTTGACTCTCAATTGTTTTTAGGTTTCTGGGAGGTTTTCACTGCAGATGGAACTGTGTCCATGGTCTATTTACTCAGGAGCGTCATAGAGGCCTCCAGGATGCAAAGCAAGGGCACCGAGCTCAACTTGTTTGTTTTTTTGCATAAAAGATGCAAAACGCACCTTTAAATAAAATGTAGACATTAAAAAGACAGTAGCAGACATTATAGAAACAATTTTATATTAAAAGATGCTGCAAATAGAAGCAAACAGTTAAGCCCTTAAAGCTGAAGCTTAGCATTTTGCAAAATTCATGAAGTCTAATTAACTCCAAAGTTAGCGCACAATACGGTATAACAACAACAATCAGGCCAAGTTTGAAGCAAATCCGAGATGGTCATGCAGGCAGGATGCATTTGACATGGAATGGCCCTTCATTAGAGACGACACAGAAACACCGTGAATAAGTCAGAAATACAAAACAAACCAGATTGGTGCTGAACTCAGTAAGTTCATAATAAGATTCAATAGCAACACCTTATGAACTTCAAGTCAAACATGATGCAATACACAGCTCTACATGTCCCTTATGAATTGTAATGACATACATGTACGCCATATAACAGCTGGTTAGAGACGCTGACAACACGTCTCAAGGTCTATAACCAGTTGTTATTTGTGATTTCTTAAAGCTGGTCCTTATCACCTTTATTTCATCTGCCATTTCGTCACATGTAGGTCTTCTTTATCCGACCTCGTCTTTACTCTCAGCTGAATAGACTGCAAGGCTGCCAGCTGAGCCCTGTGTGCACCTCAGTTGGCAAGACATCACAGCCACAAAGAAATCAAGCCTTCAGGCCTTTTTTGAGTCTAATCGACATGGCCTTTAGTTAGTTTCAACAGACAAAACAAAATATAAAAAGGAAACAGTCGTAAGAAGCCACAAATTAACAACAATATCAATATGTGTTTTTACTGGTAGGAGTAACCAGAGCAACCGGAGGAAACCTACACAGACATGGAGAGAACATGCATACTCCACATTCCACAAAAAGGCTCACTCCGGCCTCGAGATCAAATCCAGGACCTTCTAGCTGCTAACCGCTGTGCCACCGTGCCATGGAAGTCTTCTCTAAAAGTCTTAAGTACAATTAAGACTTTTGGTGTACTTTTAGACATATAGGGCAACTCCAGTCTTAATTAAAAGGCCTGGGACACACACACCCCATGTGAATTTGAATTTTGGGATTCTATTTTTTTTACTGGATCAGGGACAACGCACAAAGACTAAAAAAAACATTTGTCTAAAAAAGAAGAGATGGCATGTGTCAGGTTATAGCAAAAATGCTAATTTCCACCCGCAGTCCCTGGACAGGTTGATGTTATACTATCACTATTATACTACTATATTCAGGAAACTATCACTCTCTCACCATTTACACCAGTCCTATCACAGTCAGTCTTTCAGTTTCTTTCCAAGGTTTCCTTCGGTTGCTCCAATTTCCCCCACCACTTAAACATATGTACAATAGGATCCCCTGGAATTCCCCGGAAAAAAAGATTCTGAAATATCAATGGGATTTTCCTGGTTAAACACAGGTCAGAGTCAGACTAATAAAAAATGCAATTAAGTATTTTATCAAAATGATATAACCCTACTTGCAAGTTGCAACAAATCAAGTCTGTGTTTTTAATGCAGCAACCTTAGTGTGCTAAAGACAATAAAGTTCAACGCCAAAATACAACTTCTATGATTAAAATGAATTTCCTAAAGAAATAACAGAAAGGATTTTTGTCACTGACAGAGTAAAGCTCAATAGTACCTCTGTACAAGAGGAAACCAAGTGGTGAATGATGGGGAAAAAAACAAAAACAAAAAAAAACATGACCAATCATTTCAAGAGCACAATTCAAGAAAACTTAACCTGATATTTTTTTGTCTTGGCTTTATAAAGATGCCACAGATCAAATATAGTGAGACCATGTGCCTAGATTATTTGTATTGCAATGATGGACAGCATTGATCTTAAATATCTCGTTGTGGTCCAGACTGATTCTTAACTTTTGCTTCCATCTGAATCTTTCAAAGGAGTTTCTAAGCAGTTTCACAACTAGACTAGACAACAAAAGGGTTCTAGACTTATTTACACAAGACACAAATGCATTTGTTCAATAGGTCTACTCTTACAGTATGTAGTAATAGGCTGGGTAGGAACCTTTGTATGCCTATATGTTTCTGGTGGGAGGAAAATAAAATGTTCCGTTTTGACTTGAACATGGCTATGCCTCGTCTCTACCTAAAGGCTTGTATGTACCTATCAAACATTAGAACTGAGAGACAACACATCTATTTCCACTCGTATGAAAATAAAAATGTGGTCTGTCTGTTCATTAGTGGCAGTCACGATTCCGTAACTGTAGTCATCACCACAGGAGCTAATGGATCCCTAAGGCATAATGCTTTTACTCCTGTCTCTGTATTATCATGTTCTACTACATCTGTCAGGATTCTCTTCGACCTCACCTGCGCCACTATCAGGGCCCGAGAAACACCTGTTTGTATCAACTTGACACAAGCCTCAGACAGATCCAAAGAGCAAAGGCACGATATGACATATGCTTTGTACTCCATTACAAATATTACAAAGGTGGTTCAGCGTACTGCTAAGTTAAACTAACGCTTAGTGTAAAATGTTAGCTTTGATAGCTAACACTATACAGCCATCATCGATGACAGCTGAGCAAGCACAGGACACAGCACACAACGCGGTAAACAGTGCGTTGTTTTTCAGAAACAAATCTTATGAAAATGTCACCAATAGCTGGCATGTGCAAGCAGTTAATCGTTCAAAGATCGTTGTAAAAGCCAGTGATGTAGGCCACTATGTATAGCTCACTGGAGCAGCTTGCTAGCAGGTGCTAGCAATGCTACCTTAACGGGTATTTTATAGTTTCTCAGAGTTGTCATATACAAGTTAAGCAGTGTAAATGTTGCAACAACGAGTTTACCTTTTCCCCACAGATGCGTTTATTCCCACTGATGTTGGCAAAACATTGCACTTTTCCCGTATCATCAGCAGCCAACTGCATCCCAGTCAGCCGAGCTGTAAACACAACCCGCTGACACCACACTGCGCATGCGCCTGTCAGCTGTGAGAAAGAAAGGCGTTGGCAGTTTATCTGAATACATGCGAGCGATACTATACGATACTATTATAGATCCATGAAGCAGACGGGAGTGGACATCGTAGACCAGAGAGTCGACAGTACACATTGGTTCACACTAGTTCAGCCCACCAGGCTAAGTAATATACTGTTTAAATGCAAAAACAAAACAAACAACTTTTAACAAAAGTGTTTTCAGAATCAAATTAATAGGCAATGGAAGGATATATAGTGAAGTTTACAAATAATAAAATAATATTTAGTCTCGAAACATCGTGCTTGCCTGATTAGTTGGGTTTGTTTTAGTTTAGCTTTGTTTACTTTTTTTTTTTTTTTTTTTCCAGCCCAATGGCCAAAGGGCGCCACCTATTGGTTGTATAGTCATATCAAATTAGAAGTAGCCTAAACCTATTGTTTATGGGATAGGTTTGTAGACTTTTTTGTTTCCTTTTCTTTCTTTAAAAACATTATTATTATTTTTATTTTTTTATTTTTTTTCTGTGGGCTGTTATTTCCCTGGTTAAAGGCTAACAGGCCAAGCCTCTCCACACATCCAGGCAAGCCGTTAACATGGTAGATCTGTGTAGTTTGCACTCATAATCTCAAACTAGGGGACTAGGCCCTAGGACTCTGCCCTCTGAACCAGATTTGGATCCCAGGCCTGAATCATCAGTCTCTGTTGCCACTAAAAAGTAGTGGCAGCCGGAAGTAAGGGATGGCGTCAAGCTGGAGAAGGAGTCCTACCTGGCCTTGTTGGCTTGTAGGACTCCGGAGGCAGCTGACAGATACCGGCATGCCATCCGTGCCACTCCTGCAGCTTGTGTGGTTGCAGAGGCAAAACCTTGGGTCTGGGAGGAGTTTGGAGAGGCTGAAATGACCTTCCTTCACAGGGTGGCTGGATGCACCCTTAGAGATGGGGTGGAGCTCGGAGTAGAGCCGCTGGCCTGGTGTTGCCTCGGGATCCTCCCAGAACAGCTGGAGGAAGTGTGCGTGGATGGGGAAGTCTGACCATCTCTGCTCAGACTGCTGCCTCTGCAACCCGGCCCTGGATAAAGCGGAAGAAAATGGATGGGTGGTTTAATGTGAAAAAGGTTAAAATAGTTAAGATCTGCTTAATATTCTTCAAGAAACCTTTCACTTTTAATGTTACAATTGAAAGGTGGACTCTGTTGTATTATTTATTTACTTATTTTATGTATGTTTGGCATATTCTTCGCAACATGCATACTTCAGCAAATAAACATTTACAAACAAGCCCAAACGAAAGGCTAAGTTAATCATAAATAACTGCAAAGAAGACAATGAGAGATTTGACAATCATATTTGTTTTATTGTAGCATGCAATTTGGTAAATTGCTTACTGTCATGTTCATCATTCATAGTGCAGCACAATGACAGGATGCCACAGAGCCACGTTAACGGTATCTTGTAAACAAGTCATGAAATGAACAGAACAAGAAGTCCGTCAAATTATCAAAATTTCATTATATTACAAGTAAAAGCACAAAAATCATTTAGCTAACATTTGGCGTTATATAATAAGTAAAAGTCAAACCTTTCACATGTAGTATTTCCAAGGAAATAAATGTAATACATATAACAGTATTATCTATTATTGGGGCTTGCTGTCAATTTCCTTAATGTAAAATACAATACAGCTGCCCAATCCATTAAACATATTGAAATATTATCTGATTATGATCTACTCTAAAATGTAAGTGTAAGTCCATATAACAAAATACAGTACCACAACAGCAATCAAGTGTGGTAATAACAATAATATATAATTTATATTAAACAATATTTCAGCAAACCACCATAATGCTGCAGGCAATATTGAGCATTCACGTGGCCACACAGTGGGCATGTGCAGAACTCTTACAGCGCAGGGTGTGTTGTATCACAACTACAAAGTTATCAGTACTCCACCACCACCACAAGAGGGGCATGCATGATTGTGGAACATTTGGGAGAGGGTGCCAGACTGGGTGGGCTTTGGTGGAGTGCAGTGACCACTACAACAGTGCTCCATAAAGTTAAAAAGAAAGTTCAATATTTTAAACTTACTATATTGAGTGCCGTATCATTTCTCACAAGAACATAATCATATTATGCATTTATAAATCATAATAAAAACAACTTACTCAATAATTACACAGGTTTTCTATTAAGTAAAAATGATTCATAGCATTTTTCCTATTTTGAAGTGCTGAGCAGCAGAGCGACTTCTTCCCTGAGCAGCGTATGCACACATGGATCTCGCAGGCTCTACTAAAAAAGAATAACTTCACTGTGGAGATTAAAGCAGCTTAGTTTAACTTTACCATTCTTAATGTCTAGAATTTTTTATAATCGTGATTATTGAAGCTGCAAAAAGAGGCCCCAGTGTACATATCATGGCACTTATAATTGTTACTTGTAAACAGATGGAGCCAAAACCAGATGTTCACACTTGGTCCACTTGATGTAAACCCTGATGCACTTTCTTGGAAAATCTGCTTTGCATTTTGGACAAAGTGTATTAAAAGCACACCAGAGTTTTCGAACCAAAACCAATGAATAAACTAAACTAAAGCAATTGAGTTTAAAATGGCATCGGGAAATTATATAATCATACATGCAGCTCGCAGGACATTAAAGACAGAAATGAAAATAAAATACAGTTCCCTGTTGGCCTCAGTAAGTTTAGTTTGTTTGACAAAGCTCAATGTAAACTCAACAACCAGTAAGCCTGAACACAACGTAATACCAAATTAATAGGCCTACTTCAAAACATATTTTAATTATCACAATTAAAATATACTATAAAAGCAAACCAGTTCACTGACGTAACAAAACTCACAGTAAAATCCCGATACAAAAACACAAATAACTTCACAGAAGTCAGCAACACACAAATAAAAAGAGAAAAATAAATATTGACAAAAAAACAAAAACATATATACATTTTGCAGTAACAGTATTTTTGATCTTATAAAAAAATGACATATATTGTTTCTGGGACTGAAATTATATCTGATTCCAGTGCAAGGGCATGTAACTATGAACATAGATTAATTATTTTAGTACAAAAACATTGTATGAAAAAGCTTTGTTTTTTTACACATTTAATTATATTCAATTTAACTTAATTCTAATAATAATGCCAAAATGGACTCAAGGGATTAGTCCCATGACTATAGTGGCAGTCAACATGACTAAAAAAGACACAGATGTGTTTCACTATGAAAATAAAAGCCCTCTGTCTAACAGCCTGACGACATGAATCCAGGCTGTCTAAATATGCAATGCAAATGCAAGACAAATTTCACACGACAATAATTCTATTGTACACATTTATAGGAAGTGCAAAGAGCAGCAATACTACCAGTGCAGTTTCACGTTTGTATTTGTGTAACTAGTCGTGCAAGCTAGCTTTCATCAAGTGTTAATAGGGGATTTACTGTTGCCAGCTAAATATTAAAAGCAATCTGTGTGCAGCTGATAGTCTAGTTTAATGGTTAAGTCCTCAACGTCGTATGTTTGACTCCAAGCTCCAACAATTTGCTCAATGTCTCTCCCTGCTCTTCACCCCCTTTCACTCTGTGCTATCTGTCCAATAAGGCCTAAGGGCCTAAATGTTATTTTAAAAAAGAGCAATCTTACTAATCAGGGCATACTGAAAGGCACTTTTGTGCAGGATTGGCCTTAATAGTTTTTGTTCAAATCTTTTGAGTCCTTAGAGACAAAGGGTGAGAAACAAATCTGAATTTATAACGTCTAAAGTTTCAACCTTTTAGCTTCCATTTAGCAACACCTCAGTCATTGGCATTTCAGGACAAGTACAGGAAGAAGTGTCACCCAAAACTGGAGGTCCAGCTCTGAGCATTAATTTTTCCACACTCAAACCTCCACATACTAACCCACCGGGCGAAATAGACTTCCTGGAGGAAACAAAAAGAAAGCAAAAATATAGTAATAAGGAAGACAGACAAACAGAAGAGTAGAGTACTCAAGCAAACATGTTAATGAATAAAACAACTCAACAAGAGTCACCTAAAGGCCATTTTCTTCTGCAGAAGAATATCCATCTTGTCAGGTGAAGAGATTTCAGTTTGCGGTGGTTCCTCAGCAGGGGATGGGAGCAGTGGTGAGGGGCAGGAGGCCGCCAGGAGGTGGGTCTGGGGGGAGGCGAGGTCTACTGACTCCTGAGAAACAGATGACAAGAAAGAAATGTTTTTGTGTTCTGTTAAAAGTATGCCATAAATAATGGTAAAATGGCAACTGGTCTCAATTTACTTGTTCTTTTCAATCATTCCTAGGAGAGTACCCCCAGATTCCTCCACAGGTCAATAAGTTGTCCAGAACTATAGTAGTATTCATTGGAAGTGGAGCTTAGTGATTAATGCTGTGAGACAATGAATAAACAAGTAGCCTACTGTCTATTGTTGCAAATTATTTTATTACGCATTGCTTATTGCACTTTAAATTAGCTGCTTTTTTTTTTTACTTTAAATATATTAGCTGCTTCCTTTTTTTTTAACTTTAATTTCTGACCCTTTTTATTGGCCCATGCTGCTATTGCTACTAGTTTGCATTTCCTTTGTATAGCATCCCTCCCTCCCTCCCTCCCTCCCTCCCTTCCTTCCTTCCATTTTTCTATTAACTTAATATGGACAAAGCGATCACATTGCACAAACCAGATGCATTGCTTTAAAGTGTTATAGCGCATGTGCTCATTTTAAACACCTGTCCACAGAGGCCTTTTAGGTTACAATGGATTAAACACATATTTTATCCAGCAAAAGACATGGTACATTTTAAACATGGAAACAAGTCTGGCCCGATTCTGCATACATTCACTCCCACTCCATTCTGCGGCCCGCTGTTATGTATCACTCTCACCACTCCCCTCCTGGACAATCAAACCAGTTTGCGGGACATAAGAACTCTTAAACACCTAACACCTATGGGAGTATTGTGTGAACTGTTTGAAGCACTAAAGGAACCGTGTGCTTTGATTGAATTAAATTAAACGGTTAATAGGTTCCTTTATATATATATATATATTTGTATCTTTACACTGAATGGCCATTCACTTCAATGTATTCACAACAATTGTCCTTCATTGTTTGTTTGTCGATTATCTTACACCTACCAAAAAGCAATTTACAGTCTCTGCCTCCTCTCTCCGAGTCAATACTTGATCTTCTGATCATCGGCCCATAATTTGTCAAAATCCTAGTCTTTGCTATTGGTATGTAATGTATCATATTGTTTATAGCTTTTCTGCTCGTACTTACTTCGCACTGAAGCGTACTATCAACACAGGTGCTAAAAGGGTGCAAACTGAAAAATAAAATTAGCTATTTAGTTTGCATGTTGAACTTAATTTGATGTTGCCTGTCTTGCATAATTAAGGCCCTAAATCTGATATGTAAATAAGACATTATTATTATTAATTACTTGTCGTTGATCCACCTTTGCACGTGCTACTTGCTTTGCACATGAGCAAACGCTTGGTAAATTACCCCCTAAGTGTTCTCTTCATTTACAGTATATGCAGCATACTGGCTACACAACATTTCACACATCTTTGAATAAGAAAATAGTGTCGTCTTGACTGCCCAGGTTACTAAAAATCCACATACTGTGATGTAATACCAGAAGAACATGTATTACCTTACAGTACATTATTTACTGCAATATTTTGATAAAGCTCTTTCACTACACACAATAAACACAAGGCTAAGTGCATCAACTCTTGGTCTACCCTTAATTCTTACACTATCTTGTGACTTGACATCCTGCTGGTCCATGTCCCCCATGTCAAGAGCACATAATTCCAACTCGATGTCCCGGTCAGGCTCTGATTCACTCTCACAGAGTCGCTCTTCGTCCAGGACATACCCAGTCTGACAAGTGCGCTGTTCAGGCACTAAATTCTCCCCAGTGTCTACAACGGTCTGCTTGCCTCTTAGATCAGTTGAAGAAAACCGGTCCCTAAAAACAAAAACAAACCAAAGTTTTAATAGAAAAGTGAAGATATGCCACAATGCAGAAAGTGTACCTGTCTGGAAAACTGGAGTGGCTGGAAGAGTTTGATCCTCTGGAGTCCCACTTGTAGTCATTGTGGTCGAGATGGGAGTTGTAGTCTGTTTGGTGACAGACAGCAATAGGTAAATGAAAAGGTTTATGGGAAGGTTATGCATTTTTAGTTGTTTATAGGTATTGCATCTGTATTTGTTTCATAGACCAATCAATAGTCGTCTTTGGGGTACCTGTATCTTAACCTGGAAAACCCCAGATTTAAATTACAGAGCAAATGGCATTAGCACAGTAATATACATTTTGGAAGGCTTTGGTTTAAACTGTTTGGGATGAAGACTGACTTTTTTTGGGGTACTTGTTGCTGACTGAATTGTGCACACCTCGCTATGGTTTTAAAACATAACTAAATGACAAGCAACTAAATATTAAGTTTTAAAAAATGAAAAGTTTGTAAATCTATAGCAGCATATCTCGTGTTTTTCCTCTATTGCTGAGTGGTTAATGTGTATTAATAAAATGACATGTTGTCGTAAACGTAAAACCTACCTGCTCGCGACAATAAAACCTCTGGTCTGAAATACCAGTGGATTTGAAAATTCAACAACAATACAGTCGTTGCAGCACAAGGTTACCTGACTTGGATAAGATCCCTATCATCCCCTGCCGGCAACAGTGGAGAATGGATAATCTTCAAACTGAGCTGAATGGGGGTCCACTAATACTCATTCAAGATAACTGTGATGTCTTGCCTCTGAAGTTGATGGCTGTGGTGCTGGCACTGCCATAGCAGGCGGTGGCTTGGACTGGGTCAGTGGTGTGGTAGCCAGTGCGAGCGGCTCGAGAAATGGCCCCCCACTTAGAGATAATGGGTCCCTCGCTGAAAGGAATTATTGGGTCTTCATCTTTGAGCCGACAGTAGTGATCTAAAGAATGCAGCCATGGCTTTGCTACGCTGTTAACACTGCAGCCACTCTCATCGTTCATCTTCTACAGGGAAAAAGAACACCACATGTACAAAGAGTAGAAATGAATGCAAATCTTCGAGAAAAAAAAAGTGCATTAGTTCCTCACCACATGTTCAGTGCAGGAGTGGGCAGATGTGTGTGTGAGAGACTCAGGCTCAAAGGAGCTGAGGCAGGGGCTGATGGAGCCACAGGACCAGGGAGAGTAGTGAGACAAACTTTCTTCCCCTCTGAAGCGACAGTCCATACAAGGACTTCCCCTTCCCTCCACATGCTGGAACACATCATTAAAATATTAGGGCATGTGTTACCTGAAATAGATTTGTCTTGATTGTCAATACCGCAACAGGCATTATTGTTTTTCATACACAATACAAACACTTCATCTATCAACATCTTTAGATTCATATTTAGAGGCCATTTTGAACAAAACAAAAAATGTGACACGTGACTAAACACTAGTGATGTTATGATACGTAAAGCAAAATTTAAAACAACATTTGATGTCTCCATTCTTCTGTGCTTGTGTAAATCTGCGTCATTATTATCTCTTTAAGTGGTTGGTGATTACACCCATGTGCCTAAGTGAGTTTAACAACCCATGCCCCCACTTCCTTCAGGCTTCCAGAAGAATGAAGCAATAAATAACCATGGATCTAGGATATGACCACAGTGCAATAGTGAGCTCAAATGACACACACGCACACGCACACGCACACGCACACGCACGCACGCACACACACACACACACACACACACACACACACACACACACACACACACACACACACACACACACACACACACACACACACACACACACACACACAAACACAAAGCACTTCTTCAATTACACAAATTAAATAATCTTAATGATCTTTGATGGGGTTTACTTTGTCGCCACTTGTTAAATGTTCAGAGTGTGACAGCCCGAGGATGCACAAATACACTCATCGCTCTGCCCACAGACATCAACACATCTACTGCTATAAAATCTTCCCTCACAGTTGCTAGGCAACTATTCTCATCTTAAATAGCATTGGACGCAGCAATTACACAGGCACACTAGGGACACACAGAAAAGTAATGCATTTAAAATAATTGTAAACTATATTTTTTTCATCTGTTGAACATCATGCACTGTAGTGCTATGTATAGGCTTAATTAGCTGTGTGGCTTTTTACCTTGGTTCCAAAATTAACTGTGAAAATAGGGGAGGTTTGTGATGGCTGGTTGGCACTGTGATGGTGGTGGTGGTGGTGGTGATGATGAGCCCACTGCTCCTGTTTCCCTCTGAACAGATTCTCGTAGCCCAGAGGAACACGTCCATAGTCCTGATTGGGGATGCAAAAACATGGAATCTCAATATAGTGAAGACAGCTTTATTAATTTCGTTTTTTTGTTTGTACATCCATCAATTTTTTCTGCTTTATTGTGGCTGGGGTTGCAGAGGCAGCAGACTGAACATAGATGTACAGACTTTAGAAGCCTTTCTCCAGCTCTTCTTGGGGGATTCTGAGGCGTTCCAAGGCCAGCTGAGAGACATTGTGCCCCCATCGTGCCTCAGTATTGCCCGAGGGCCTCCTCCTAATGGGACACCCAGGGAGGCGACCAGGAGGCATCTGGAACAGAGTCACCTCAACTTGCTCCTCTTTATGTGAAGGAGCAGTGGCTCTACTCCTCCTCCTCACCCTATCTCTGAGAGAGCCACCCTGCAGAGGAAACTCATTTCGATTGCTTGTATCCTTGATCTTGTGAAAATGACCCAGATGTCAGGACCATAGGTGAGGGTAGGCACGTAGATCGAAGGGTAAAACAAGAGCTTTGCCTTTCAACTCAACTCCTCCTTCAGCAGAATAGACCAATACAGCGACTGCATCACTGTAGACGCTGCACCGATCCACCTGTCAATCTTACACTCCATCACTCCCTATCGGTCGGATTCTCCTATTCCGCACCCTGGCATTGACCTTACCGGGGAGGGGGAGGAATGTGAACCCCTGTAGTTATAACACACCCTGCAGTCCCCCTTCTCAAAAAGAGTCCAGACCGCCATGCGATGATGCACAGGCGTGTCAAAAAAGACAGTCCTACAACACCCAGAGACTTAACTCAGAACGGATCTCATCATCTCCACAAGCTTGTTTGTTTTGTTTATTTTCATGTGTTGCATAATTTCTCTTCTTTGCTCTATTCATGTTTGCAACACTGGTAAGAATTATATTGTGAGTAGGATAGAAAGAGTAAGGGAGGCAGAGCCATATTTGGGTGAGGAGTGGGCGGATGGTGGAGGCGGCTACAGCTACACTGCAGTGCTGGGGATGGCAGTAAAGGTAGAGGTGAGAACATGTGGGAGGGAACAGAAAGAGAAACATTGAATCACATACTGTGACAACTACTCCACCATCTTAGAAAATATCTCTTATCATATAATAATGAAACAGATATGCCAAATTAATCTGTGCATATTGAAAAACAAAAGCTCACATTTTATTAAATCAATTAAAGAAAGCTCAAAGTTGCATATTTAAGAGAGTGCATATGATAATAATAATACCAAATAAGTACTGGTGCTGGTTTACTCACCCTGTGTACCGCTCGGTGTTCAGCTCCAGAGCAGTAGTTACTGTCTAAAGAGTTGAATCTCTCTCTGAGTGGAGGCTGATAGACAGATGAATGCAGCACCTCTGGGGGGAGCGAGTTACTCCTTGCATCTTCTCTGTGGTACAGCTGTAATAACAACAGACAGAGTACAGCATAGCGATTAAAGGAACGTACAAGGTGCAATTATCATGGGCAAACATCGTTGAGAGCACAAAGTGATTGGACAGCTCCAACCCCAGGGGTATGAACACGGACTCCCGCCATGACTGCCTCTTGTGGGAATCCTTGTCTTAAGTAAGGAGGGGCCACAAGTTGTGTTCAACCAATCGGAGAATCAGAGAGCAAAGAAGTTGGAAAGAGAGCTGGAAGCCCCTTTACCTCCATCTACATACCGTCTCTTCCCAATAAGTATGAGCAGCCTTCACAACTCTGCTTTGAAGAATGGTCTACATGTGTCAAACGAAAAACGAGATAGGAAAAAAGACAGCGCTTACCTGTGGCCTCCACACCCTCCTGCTGTCGTAGAGAGGGGCATAAACGCCATGAGGAGGAGCCAGCGAGCCATATGGAGGCTGACCCGGGTGGCCGTGGAAAGTCGGGTGGCTTATTAGGTCTCTTCGTTGATGTTGCGGGTACCCAGGTGATAGAGAAGAGGGTGGCTGTGGGTTCTGACGGTCAATGGGGAAGGAAGAGGGTGGAGATTCCAGTGAAGGCGGAAGAGAAGATTCCGGGACGTTTGAAGAACGAAGGAATCGAGCCATGCAGGTTTTGTGAGGACCATGAAGGGTAGAAGGGTAGAAAGAGCCTGCTGGAGATGAACGGTAAAGATCAAAACTGGATAACAAAAATATTTTATTTTATTTTTTCATCATACAAATTATTGTTAGTATTTTTAGAGGCCATATTGCACTGTTTTTCACACTTTGGAATGAAAGGACACAATAAAGATTGAACTGAAGACTAAAACCACAAATCGTTTTTACATTGGCAAACAATTTCTATCATTTTGAAACTGACAATAGTTTTTCTTTTCAGAAATTCAACCTTCTTTGACCAAAAATATTTTCACAATTATTTTGTGCACAATAAGTTGAAATGGGGGGTAATCATATTTCTTCTACTCACATGCTGGTTGAAACTGGGGAGAGTCAAAGGGTGAATGGGCTGAATCTTGATAGTACAGCTCAGAAACTTGAGAAAGGTGTTGGGCACGTGTCAGAAAAGGACTGTGTTTGGGAACTCGGCAACTATCATCAGAACATCCAGCCGTGCTCAAGGGAGAGATGGGTGAGGAATGGGTCACAGGAGTGCTCGGAGGGGACATGGATATTCTGGGAAGCAAAAAAAAAGAAGCGTATGAAAAGAGTGTGTGAAGAACTATTTGTACTGACTGACTGACTGACGGACGGACGGACAGAGAGGCAGCTGGCAGCGGCATTTCCGTCAGACAACCCCAGGGTAGCTACGCTACGAATAGTATCTTACAACCAGATATGGAGATTGATTCAAAGTAAAGCATATCGGACTGGGAAAAGTGCAAATGTATCTCTAATACCATAGAATCTAGACAATTTTTAAGACTGCATGCTGGATTATCCTTACTGTTCTGTTGATCCAGACGGTGCCCTGGTGGTGGCACACAGCCCATTGGACCCATAGGCTGCACTGGACCCATTTGGCACCGCTCTCTTGATGTCATCCATCGTGTCCCCCCCTCTGGAGATGAGCAGAGGGTGTCCGAGGTTCGGCACTCCTGTTACTGCAGTGTCTCCTGAACACTTGGAGCCCTGACATGCTGCCGCTGGTAGGTCTGAGCCCTCAATGGTAAAAGTCTTCCCCAGAACCCCCTGCGCTACGTGAAGGGAACGGTTTAGGCTGCCACTTTTTTTGTTCTTGAGACGGAATCTGCAACAAATAATGTGACATTAAATATTATACAACAAGCTGAAGAGAAAGTTCTAATGATAAAGGCAGAATACGTGTCTTGGTTTTTTAAAACGGTTTGGGGGAAACCAGAAAATTGTGTAATCTGTTAATCAGTTTGGCGACTGTTAAAATTGTACATTTCAATTTATATGCTATTTTGTACAATTAGTAAAGAGTGCATTAGAGCTCACTTACTTCTCCAATTCATCCTGAGTATGTGCAAATGTACAGTTAGTTCCTCGGGGGCAGCCCCCCTGTTGACGTAGATCTCGGCACATACTGGTCTTGTACTTGCTGTTAGTCTGAGGCTGCAAAAAATACATACAACAGCTTAAGAGGCTTTTCTTTATTTCTTTATTTAAGGATCCCCAGTCGTCTTTACCAAAGCAAAGACTACTCTACCTGGGGCCATTCTCTATGATGGGCCAAACAAAAATATCACAAACTGCGGTTAGTGTCTCTATTTGTTGATGAAATGATCAAATTCAATCATGTTTTGACCACACATGTTGTTGTCAATATTAATTCCTGTGTTATTACTTTCCTACATCCATTAAAAAGTTTTGTGTTCCCACTTTTGGCTGTCTGTCGTGTTATAATTTAAATGAATAAACTGTTTCCGCCTCTCCATTCCTCTCTACCTGCTTGGTCCGCTACATCAGAAATGGTTCAACTATAGCTCGGTACAACGCATGCATTATCATTTCAATAACATTAGGTCTCTTTTTTGCATACCTGAGGAGCATCATGGCTCTTCTTACTGAAATTCTGTATGAATTCAACAAGTCCATGAACCACTTGTTTTACGGCTAACATGACACTTTCCAGCTCCTCCCATGATGGCGGTGGTGCATCTGTGCAGAGATAAAAGAGCGGTTTAGGCCGTGATATAATATGTCCCGTAACTATGTCATGCATAATAACACAAATGTAATCATAACAACAGAACATACACAATGCTTCACAGACAAACCTGGGTTGTGGTCTATGTAAGCAAGTAGGTCCAGGTTTGGTCTCAGACTGGTGAGGTTAGACGGATCTCCTGTCCTTTGCAGAACAATTGTCAACTCCTGTACACTTTTTGCAAATGACTCTGGAGACTGCAACTGAAAGTGTGGAAATGAGAGGGAATTTAGTCCCCAAAATATCACTGTCCACTACACTGCAGACCACCAGAAGACGATGCAGACCCTAGCTTACGATTACAAGTACTTAGGAGCTCAGCAGGAGCATCCCTTAAAGGAAAGGTTCACAGCTCTCATTCTCTACCATCGTAGTTGCTGTTTCAAGGGTGGTGCAATGTGCAGAATACTGTACCTTATCTATGATGGACTGCATGTGCGATTTGTGAACCAGATCTCCATACAACAGTGAGGACCACTGCTCGGGTGAGATGCGCAGTCCTGCTTCCATGGCAATGTGTACTATCTGAGCATCGTGTTCTCTTCTGAGTGACTCGTAAGTTCTAAACTCTTCCTTCAGCTGCATCAGGGAGGAGTCTTCATCACGCTTAGTCACCTGAAGGTTTGGAGAAAGAGATAATAAGTTATGCTAATTACAAGGGGTGCACACTGTAATCATGTGACGCATATTTTCCCTGTAATTAGTCTGCTTAAGCAACACAGTTTATTTACTGTTATGCACTTCTAACTTGAATAAAAGTAGTTTGACTGAGTTCACACTTCTAACAATCTGTGTTCTGTTTCAGTCATTTCGACATTCAACTGAACAGATAGTTTATTAATCATGATTATTTATATTCATTATATTAGAATTCTTATAGTTAATAAGATGATTGATTCATAAATAATATTTCTGAGCCCTACGGTCTATCTGACAAGGCCCAATTTAGACTGATATAGTAGAAAGTAGGTGTTTCTTAGCCTGTCATCCAAGTTAGTCAAGTTAAGGTTTAACAAAGAAGTTAGATCTTAAATAAATAGCTCTAGTTTCAGTTCACATTCCATGTTTTGTGTGAGGACTTACTTTACCTTGAAACAGGACGCTCTGTACAACAGCTGCACCACGTGGCCGATGCTGGTTTTGGAGGCTTGTGGGAACCGGGCTTCCAGTTTTTGCACCACAAACAGAACCAATACCTTCCTGGACAAAGCAGAGCCATCCTCTAGGGCCAACAGAACGAGCTTCAGGCCGTCCTCCTGCATAGCTGCCAAGTGTGAGTGAGAGAAACATTAGGATCTATGAAGGCATTAAGCGACAAACAAGCCGTTGATAAAGAAGGCGTCCTCAGACTTTAGATGAACTCATAGTTTTATCATAATGAGAAATTGTTTCTCAGTCAGAATCTGCCCTATGAGTAATCATCACAGGACACCAGCTGCCAACGTCAACCATCACAAAGCACTTTGAGATATTTCATTTGCTCTAAAAAGACAAAACTGCACTGGCTCATGTAGATCCAGAGTTTTGGATTATCAGATTTCTGTAGTGAAAATAAATGCATCACATCTGATTATTGAGTTATCTGATAACTTCAGCTATCTGATTTTTCTGACTATGTAAACGTAGCCAGTGATGCTTGTCTTACCCGGCCCGAGAAACTGGCACCCCCGCGCCCTGACAGCAGCCCACAGGTTGGCAGACAGCTGCTGTGGATTCTGATGCTGCAGGATGAGTTCTGTCACAGTGCGTTCACCCAGAGAGCGGCCCGCCCTCACTGCCCGCACTCGACCCTCCTCCTCCACCAGCTGACAGTTCACCAGGGTCACCAGCTTCCTTTGCATGGGCCGACTCAGCACGCTCGTGCTCATAACACCTACGATAAAGAAGAACATCTATGTATCATTGATGAAACGCATCTTGTTTTTCGCCCTTGAAATCAGATAATAAATCTCAATATGTTTCTTTTTCTAAGTGAAAATAATAGGCTAATGATAACACGCTTTTCAAGACTGTGTTAGCAGGTTTCTCAAAGCACCACTGTAGTGGCCCCAATGGGCAGCTGTGGCTACAATAGTTGCTTATCACCACCACTGAGTCTGATGTGAATGAATAATGAATTCATTCACATCAGACTCAGTGGTGGTGATAAGCAACTATTGTAGCCACAGCTGCCCATTGGGGCCACTCACACACTCTCTTTCATTTTGGCCTATTGTACATGTTTTTTAGTAGTAGGAGAATATGGAGTACCCGGAGGAAACCTACGCAGGCATGGGGAGAACATGCAAACTCCGGGACCCAGGACCAAGCACTAACCGCTGCCCACTGTGCCACTCAAATAATTGTTCTATGGACAATACTTTTAACTCGGCAAATATAAATTACTTAAATTGAGATAAAATATATTATACTACACGTTTCCATTCACCAAGATATTGCTGAAATATTATGAAGTTAAATTCATCAAAAGCAGCTCAGCGCAGCTTCGAACGGCAGGAACAGACATCCTGAGGAGGGCGGCTCTTAACACGGCCACACTCCCGAACAGGAGTCACTATGTGGGCAGCGCTTTGGCTTCACTGAACACGCGGGTTTAAAGAATAATATAAGTAAGGATTAAGCAATGAAGAGCCATGCATTATACAGTTATAATGCAGGACGCAAAGTGCATTAAAACTGTATAATGCACGGCTCCGAGTTGTTTAATCCACTCATGGTTCCACAAACTGAAACTGTTCATTTGGGCCTGTTTGTTTCTTTTAAAGTCATGGGCAGGAGTTATTTAAGCTGAAGCTAGTTCCACCTCAATTGTTTGTTGTTACTATGGAAACAGCCACAGTGGAGTGTTGCTGGACAGATAATGCACGCCAGATAGCAGTGGAATTCTCAGTGACCATGGTATAATCAAATTTATAACGTTGAACTTGGTTTGGAACAGCGTGGACAGCTGCGGCTTATAGACCAGTGCGGCCTTTACACTGTATGTAAACAAAAAATATCTTGCTCAATAGTCCGGAATTTACGATACGTGTTTTGCAAGGTTTTAAGAGCTCTTACATCAGTAGCCATGACCAGAAATTTTAACCCGTGAATAAAATGATGTGTGGCTGAATAACATTTGTACATGTACAACAAACAAGTCACAAGCAGAGTATTATATTTTCTTTCTTGTTTTTTTTTTTTAAGTACCTTTGATCCCAGCGATAGGTTTTAGGTAGAGTGCGAGCTCCTCCACACACACTCGGCACACCTCATAGTGCTTCACCTCAGTAGCATTGTTCAAGCTCAATAGTCTTGCATCTGGTACCTGAAGCACATGCACACACATGTCAGTATGCAGTGTATGCTATAGGCTGTTTAGAGTCATTATACGATTGAATCTGTATGACTAAATGAAAAGCTGAGTCTCGTGACTTCTGTGATGCATCAACAGTATATTGCTTGTTAAAGCAGTACTAAGTAACTTGTTTACTTTAATAAATCCTTTTTGTAGTTCCTCTGGTGGTAATAAGTGTTGATGGGAGAATTGGAGGGTCTTTCATCTCCCCCTTGTGTCTCTGACCAGATAACCACACTTGCAGCTGTCCTGCACCATGCCGGAGGCCCCAGCACACACTAATAGAATCACGAAGAAGAAGCTTACAGGCTAACTGTCAAAGCTAACTGCGGGCTAGCACCACTTAAACAGTATTTACAACCAAGGTTGAGTGAAAAAAAATTATCTCCATTGTGGAGATTGGATGTGCAATATCCCTCTCTCCCTTTGCCTTTTCTGTCAGCGTAGTATTTACTCTCACGGACAATTAATGAGTAAAATTCATGCTACGAAACTTGCAGTGACGCTTATGGCCTCTAGGGGCATGAGTTACTTAGTGCTGCTTTAATATCATTCAAATGAAGCTCACTGTTTTAACAGTTGTTCCTCACCTCTGCTCCGAGCAGCTGCAGCAGGGCGCAGTTGACTGGCAGCAGGTCGATGTCTGTGTTGATGGGTGTCTGGTCAAAGGGGCAGGCCTTGCGGTGCAGCTTGTGTAGACAGGTCTTGCACACTGTGTGGGAGCAGCCCAGGCTGATGGGCTGGTGACCGCTGCTGTCAAACTCATTGTAGCAGATGGGACAGGACAGAAACTCCGTCCACTGAGCGGCCTGCACAGGCATCCTGCCGCCACCCCACAGGAGCAGGCAGCCAGCTCAGAGGGAGCTCATGCCCACCCCAGGTCTGAAGACAGCCCTTCAAGCTCCAGTCTCCACTAGTGTCAAAATAAACAAACAAATGTGTTATACTTTTTTGGGCTGTAAATTTAATCTTGTTATACTGTATATAGGCGACTGTATCAACATTCAACGACATTATTGCTCCACACTGTAGCAAACAGTGCTGTGCTCAATAAATTGTTCTAGAGTAATTGACAATATGCACATCATAATGAGGCATCTGTATCATGAAGGTTATGCAAATAATATTGAAAGATCTATATGTAATATGTTTGTTTGACCATTGGCTTTATTCAGATAAACCCCATGCACACTAAATATTCAAGGCTTAACTTGCAGAGTAAATTCAACATAATAAAGACCTCCATTTAGTGCACCTATAAGATCCTTTTTCTAAAGATTCATCCGCATGTATTTTGTTATGGAAACTGTGTCAGGGTATACTTCGGTCGAGATACGTATTGTATTGTGAAGATGACGGCAATAGCTAGTAGCCTGCCACATCTGACATTATTTTGCAAAGTAAATTGTATACAGTACTTAACTCAAGCACATGCTTCTTAAGCTCAAACGGATCTTTTGGCTCTGCAAACCACAGGCCTTGAACTTGTACTTAATGTTTTGAAAACTTAACATTCTCAGCCGCATTAAAAGACAGAATAGAAGATTGGAGCCGACAAAATACCTTCAGTAACAAACTAAACTTGAAAACATGCGGCCGCCTGCTATCATTTAACTTCCGACAATGCTTCCTCGAATCGCTTTCATGTTAACATTTTTAATTATTTTTAATTAGCTACAACAGCTTCACCAGGCCTTGCATCAAACGCCAGAGTAAGTTTACTAAATTCTGAAAATCACAAACCTTTTACAGAACAATCCCACCTCGTGGACAGCTCCACTTTGAATACGGGTCATATTTTCTTCCATGAGAAGGCCAAATGCAACTATAACAAGTGATGACCTCAATGAGTCATATGAGGAAAAATAAAAGCGTTATTATAATTTTTTTAACTTTCGGAAGTAGCCTCCAGTAGCTTGATGTCTGGGTTGTTCCTTTGGAAGGGATCTTATCATGAATGAGGCTGCCTCAGAGATTGCTGGAGACTTGGGAGGAGCGTAAAAGACTCTGGGACATGTGTTGCGTTAAATCAGAAGCCCCAGTCACACTGACAACCACCTGTTCCTGCACTGAGCAACTGCTGCATCCTGTTTTAACAGGACTCAGAGAGGCACCCACAGGTCAGACCTGCTGTTTTGGAGTTTAAGAGGATCTCAAAGTCTTCCAATCAAAAATAACACTTTAGAAATGCTTTCCAAGAACCAACAGACCAATACCAATATTGTAAGTCCCAAATCCATTTTTTGCCCATGCCCTAAAACCATCATAGTCAAAATGCTTGGTGCTAGGTGATTTTTGTTTATTTGCCAAATGGTGCATGTAGTTTTAAGTACTGTTGTAACAATACAAAACACACGGCGGCACGGTAGCGCAGCGGTTAGCGCCTCCGCTTCACAGCTAGAAGGTCCCGGGTTCGACTCCCACCAAGGACGGGGCCTTTCTGTGTGGAGTTTGCATGTTCTCCCCGTGTCTGCGTAGGTTTCCTCCGGGTACTCCGGTTTCCCCTACCACTAAAAACATGTGCAATAGGTGAATCCTCCAGCCAGGTGATTCTGACCATCAGCCTGGCTCCACATCATGGAGATGGGTCCCCGGGCGCGGCACTGCCGTCGACCACTGCTCCTTACGGGTTGCCCCAGCGGCATCGAAGGATGGGTTAAATGCAGAGGACAAATTTCCCTACGGGGACAATAAAGTTAACAAACAAACAAACAAACAAAACAATCTTCTTTTGCCAAAAGATCGACCGTATTTCTGCAATTACTAGAGAGGAAGAGGAAACATAGCAGTATTTTGGCCACAAGAATATTTCCAATAAAAGCCCAAACAGAGACAAAGATTTTTTTTCCCCATTGTAAAGCAATACATAACAACACACACGAAGATGAGATTAACTAAAAACTCCCGTAAGTCCGTAAGCAGAGGCAGCCCATGTGCATGCACACACCCCAGCCCCCCACATGAGTGAGACAAGTCTTGTGACATCGAGGAGTGGGTGTGTGTATTAGCATAGTGCTACTTTCTTATCAGCCCTTTTGTGTAACAATATTTTTATCATGACATTTGGCATTGAAAGCCGTTTGGAATATTTGGCAGGTACAAACCTGCTTTTCACCAGTAGTTTGGTTTATTTATCCTTGAGAATCACATACAAATAAGGTAGTAGCAGCTTGTCCTCACTGCAGCAGCTTCTAAAGTAGAAGGAGAGCCGCCTGTGGACGCTGACTATGCTCATGCGAAACTTGTGAGCCTCCCACTTTTCTGAGAGGAGGATGAAAAGTACATTGTGTGTTTCCAGCCAACAGTTGGCTCACTCTCATACTGTCAGTCTTGACATCCAGGAGGAGGGTTGTTTCCTTTTTTTCCCTTGAATTTCCTTTGAATGGCCGAAAGAGAGAATGAAGTAGTTTGATGGGATGGCACAGGTGATAGAATGAAGAGCATGACTCTCCAGAAAATCTGTGTCAAGTCTAACTGACAAGGTTAAGAGAACTCTATTTTTGAATATTGACGTTATTTGTTACATTGATCTTAGTGTTTTCCCACAGACACGAAACAAATGCTAGGTGTCTTGGGATTATACTAAAAAGCATGAATCAGTGTGTTGTTACTTGGTACATAATGGAAAGGCCAGCACAACAGAAAGTGTTTGCTGCTGAAGTCCTAATGGCTCAGACAGACTTGGACTGGTATAATCCGTCACAGGGCTCCCATGTGGCCTTGTCATGTAAGGCTTATATCATGTTACAGCAGGTGCTGCCTGGCATCTGCAGATTTATAGAGGGTATGCAGATTATTTCACAGCATGGAAACAGAAGCCAAATGAGTGTCAATGTTGAGTTCTGAAATGAGTTAACATCTGTTGACTCTCTTTGTCCCTAACACTGTAGGTTTTCTTAATTCAAATGATGCAAGGGTATACCCAGTGTTGGGGGGAATCATTGTATGTACTTACAGAACACTGAATACCACTTACCTTGAATATATCTTAAAATATTCCATTACTTTGTAAAGTACTGTATTCTGAATACTATGAATCCTTTCACATAGATGTGCATTATATTCATGCATAAATGTGGCATATGATTAAAAACATGTAGGCTTGTTGGAGCGCATACTATGAACTTATTCACCAGTAATTAGAAACTCAAAAACTTACTTTGAAAATAAATACGAGGAGCACAGCAGGTCACATGACGCACTGTACTCATGTGCCTTGTTTGCATGAACCAAGCAATATAAGGAGATTGTATTTTGAGAGGAGAGACAGATAATTGATTGATTTTACTACGTAACACTGGGCATATAATCATAGGATTATTTTTGTCTTTTATCCTTCATTTAGCAGATAGAAACACAGAGTGGCTCTACTATAAAATGCATGTAACCAACTGATTGTATGGTGAAGGATAAACACCGGCAAACTTCAGTTCAAAACATATAAAACAATAATTTAGAGTCAAATGAAGATGAATCAATGACGTGATTATTACACATGTACATTGAACAAATGAGGTCAAAAGAAACAAACTGAAGGCGACTTCACACTGTTACACAAGCACTCTGTTGTCTTGTCCTGTTAATGCTAAAGCTTGAAGTTTGTGATCATTTACAAAAGAGAAACCAGTCCTCCAGATGTGCATGCTGCATAATATTATACATGCCTCTAATAAAGGTTGTATTGTTATTTGTTAATATCATAGAGCTATTTTCACATGTAGGCTATATGGAATGCAGGCTACACAACAGGTACAACTAATGGAATGGTTGAAAATCTCCTTCCTTTGTGTGAGGCGTTTGGGTGAAGTGTGTCACATCACAATAAAATAAGATTCCCTTCCCTACCTTCATTGAAACAGCATAATACTGTATTTGTGGAGGTCTAAACTACAAGGTTAGCAGGTCACAATTTGACCCCATACAAAGAGGATATTTTTTATTGGTTGCAAAAAAATAAAAAAATAACTGCACTTTTAATTTGTTAAATGTGACCATTCTTATTGCAAATTGATTAATTTGAGATTGATTGTGCAGCCCTAATTTTCACTCCAAAAACCAAAGCTACTTAGGACATCAAATGTTTAAAGGACAATTCAAAATAACTTAAAAGCTTATATATGACACCAAAAAACAAAATTAAGGAACTACATTAACACTATTCACAGACCTCAGAGTTTCATCGAGTTCGGTGATTTCACAGCGGAGGTAAAGGAGGTGAATCATGAACAGAAAGTAACACAGACAGGCCCGTCCTTATTTTGACCACGAGGTTTATGCTGTAAGTGTCCTCACTGCTCCTTTTATCTTGTACAAAGCCTTGTGAGCTAGTAGTTCATGTCTAGTATATGACTTATTTATAAGTTATGTCATCATCACTGAGAGTAGGGGGCACTGGGTGGGATGCAGGGTGCATTTTACAGCGCTGTTGTGATGTTTGATCTGCAGAAAGAGGAGCAGCACAAACACCAGTTATGTAATTTCAACCACCAGTTTGATGCAGCCTTGGAAAATGTTATGAGCATATCCGATTGCCTGTAGCTCAGCCCCTGGTTATTCTGTAACCAATGCTGCTGCAAACGCCACCATCAACTTTATAATCCAGGGCTAAGTTTATTGAAACATGGCCTTGTGGACCAGATTGTAATGAAAAATCAAACTTTATACTTGCCTTGACAGACTGAAAACACTGAAACATGACAATGACAATACAGTTTCAAACCCACACAAACACATTTCATTAAGAAACTGTCATCTTAGCATTTGACTGAATTCAAAGCAGTTGAGCTATAAACATGCTGGTTCGAAACCGAGAGTTCCCATCATAGTCACATCAGTAAAGTCTTTCACTTACAGTAACTCTAGTGGTGCGCACGGATGCGTACTTTAACTCACCAGAGGAAAAGTATAACAGCCGCCTCAATTTGACTTACCTCAGGCTCTCCACTGGAGTACCAGACTGAACATATCCACAGTCATTCTCCAGCACTCATCCAAATCAGGCAAATGTCTTCAGTTTAGTGGCACAGTCTCCGCAGCAAACGCGATCAGAGCCCGAGACATGACTCTCGGCGCTAAAGCGTGACATTTGCACGTTTCAGCGCACAGACAGGTCCCGTAAGTCCAAATTCCAGAGTGAATCCCCCTTCTCCACCACAGTACGTGCAGGTAGAGTCACTCTCACACACCCTCCTCTTGACAAACCAGGATGAGAGGCGCTGGTATCGCTCCGCCAGTGATGGAGTCGGTGCTGCGCGTCGGCACCACACTAGAACCATAGCAAACAGCGCGTCGTCTGCGTTTACGTGCGCTATAGCGGATCAAGCTTCGTTTATTTACATTCAAACGTTTCACTAAAGGATCGTGCGTGATTTTGTGAAACCGGTGAATGGGCACTATTTTAATGTGTTGAGCAAGGATCAAAAAAAGAAAAGATGTAAAGGGGCAATCCGGTGCAAGCCGCTTCTCGAGGCGTGGGCTGCTGGTTTAAAGGAGCAACACAGAGCGGCAGGACAGAAGCAGCGGCAGCCGAGGATGCGCGTCGACAAGTGCACACAGTCTCATCCAAAAACAGTCCTACTCCTGGGTTATCGCGCGCACCTTTTTGTTTCCCTGAATTGAGGTTTTACATTAAAAAAAAAAAATCATATTGCAGGAAAATCCTCAACAATACATTATGTATTTTTCAAATAGCTCTAAGGTCATTTGACCCAGTGACCTCAATCCAAAATAGTCATAGTCCTGGGCTTCCATGCACACCTTTTTCTTTTTCTTGATTTGAGGTTTTTAAATGTAAAAATAATCAACAAAAATACTTCTTTTTTTTTCATTAGTTTTGAGGTCATTTTACCCAGTGACCTCAATCCAATTTATAAAAAAAATAATCCTAGTCCTGGGCTCACGCATCCCCTTCTGTTTGCTTGAAGTTTGTGCATTTTTGAAAAATCACCCAAAATACGTCACTCACCGCAAATCTTCTTTAGTTTACAGTACTAGGGACCTTCTCCTGCAATGTCTCCCCTTAAAGAAGTGTTGCTGGCTGATTTGGTCATTGATCTATTAGCTAGAGCACAATTTCTCAAGTTCAGTTTTCAAATCTACAAGCTTCTCGACTTCTCATTTGAAAGCTAAGACCTGTCGCTACATGTTTTTGTCTCTTTCCCCCCCCCCCCCCCCCCCCCCGTGTTTTTAGTTGTATTTTTTGAATTTTTTTTTGCTTCTTCATCACTTTTTCTCCTTTTTTTCCATCACTTTTTTGTCTCTTTTTAGTTATTTAGTCATCGCTTTTTTTAGTTGTGTTGCTTTTACAGCACGTTTTTGTTGCTTGTAAAAATGCATGTAACATCACC